>NC_141565.1:15598333-16997916 GCF_036417535.1 Chlamydotis macqueenii | reverse complement strand
GAGATTAGGTTCTCAAATATTGCCATCTTTCTTGTAAAATCTTCTGTACGTGTGCACACGCAGGAACGGATATTATAATGCTGAGTCTGTTCTTGTCCCCTGCAGTCATCAGGATTTTGGTGACACTAAATGAATGCGTAAGAATATTACACATGGCATGTGCCCAGAAACCATGGGTGAAAGCAGAAAAAACCTCTCGCTCTGAATAGCCATGAGTGTTATTTTGGACTGACGCTTCTTGCACCATTCCCTCTGCTCTCAGTTTGCTCTCTTCCCACTCTGCCTCTGACTCTCAAGCACCCATCCCAGTTTGCAGGGACCTTTTTGGGTTAGCAGCTTACGGCTCCTGCAGAATGGCTGGCTCCTCTTTCAGTCTGGTTTCCATCACCCAGCAGACACACGCTGTCACTTTTGGCTTTTCCAAAAAGCAGCCTTCCTGCTCATCACAAGTCTAATGAGTAGATATTAGCACTCCAGGCTTTCAAGATTGAGGTAGATACAAGTGCCAAAATCTGAACTTCTGGCCAGCTGATGACTGTCCTTCTAGTAAGAAAAGAGCCATTTGATGCCATATACACCAACTGTCAGCTCCAGAAAACTGTGAGCACTAAAATCTCTGCAGAATTCATGAATTAATTTTGGCCATCTTCCTGTGCTTTCTGAATTCATTTCACAGAGATGAGCAGAAGGAAAGTTCTCAGCACCTGGAGAGAGTGGGTTTCAAATTCACCCCTTCGGGTATTCCCACAGCATCTTTTCCAGAGTGGCAGTGACCTCAGGTGGGCACATTCCTCAGAGGCTGCCACATCTGGCTAGCTCAGAGCAGGAGGAGGCTGAGCCCATATCTGTCCTCAGCATACCACATAGTCACACTGCTTTGTTCCTGTTAGCTGGAGAATCAGGAGACCAGCCTCATCAGTTTAAATCAGTAGGTCTCTTTGCAGTGTGGAATAATCAGAACTGCTATACATTTTTCCAGAAGAGACTGTGGTTAACAAAAAATGTTTATTGCAGATCAACTGTTTCATTCTAATAGTGAGGTGTGTATCCAAAACATACGTGTATCATGTGAGATGCACATAAAAACATATACATGTGTGGACACAGATGCACGTTAAATCTGCTAGCCTTCATTTAGGAAGACAATCCCAGCTATTTCGTACAGCACTGGGACTAATCCTGAGGGTCAACATGGTTCTGCCTGGGATAAACTTGTAACTGAGGTCTTCTAACACAAATGATGTTGAAGCTCAGTTGCTGGCATTTTGTATCCTCTTATATTCCACACACTTCCCACATCTACGCAACGAGTTGTCACGGCTGGGTACGTTGGCACATCATGCTCAATATATTTCTGAGATGCAAAATGAGAGATGATCAGAGAAGTTCTGAAATAGCCAAAACAGGAAAACTATGAGCTTAATTGGAGCATTAACCCTGAGTGTGGCACTAAGCGGGAGCTGGAAGAGCTCTGCTCCAGGGGAAGCATCTGTACACTGCTTTGCTGCTTTGATTATCGAGTAGTGTGATATCACTGCCCCAGTATCTCCAGTGCGTAACTGCAGTGGTGTGGGATGAGGCACGACCACTAGCCCTGCCCTGAGTGTATAGGATAGTGCCATGCTGCCTCCAGCCTCAGAGAGCAGGCAGTGGGTTGGGATGCATGTAGAAAAGCAGAATATCCTTTTCCTCTGTCTGTTTTTATCCCTCTCTCACAGATTTGCATGTATCTAAGAAAGGAAAATGTCAGTAATTTGCTACTTAAAGGTGTAGCACTAGCAGGGTGATCTGACAGCAGATAGGAGTCTGGGGGTGGAGAAGGGGGGAAACAAAACTCTAAAAGATTATAAGGGTGTAGTATAAGAACCAGCTAAAACAAAGCAAACCGTCTGGGGAAAGAGAGAGAGTTCTGCATTTCTGCTGCAGAGAAATGCACAAAATTTCTCTGCAGGGAAATGTCTTTATCATGCTGCTGGCTAATTAGTGACCCCCAGGTTGAAAGTGATGGGGAAAAGTACAGGCGAAAAATGAAAATGCACTGGAAGGAGCATGCCCATTCGAAAGGAAAAAAAAAAAAAAAAAAGTGGGATGTGGAAAGCCAGAGGTCGGGCGGGGATGGAGGAAGGCAGAGGCGGGCGCGGGCCCAGCGCGGGGCAAGGCTGATCTCTAGCGGCTGCGGGCGGAGCCGCCGGTCCAGCGCTCCCGCACCGCTGCTTTCCGGAGGGGAGGAGCATCTTGTGGGGGTGCCACCCCCAGCACCGAGACCGAGACCCGGTCCAGACTGTTTTCACCTTTAAGTAACACGCCAGGATGTATTTTCTCTCGCTAAGCAGCCGGTTCTGCGGCTGTGTGTCTTTTGGGGCAGAGATCTGTCTTGAGTATTCGGCTGCTTCACAAGAATTGTTTGAATGAAAAAGGGAAACATTGATTTTAGATCTTTCTGTTATTTTTTAGATTCTGATTCAAAGCAATTGTTTCTTTTTTTTTTTTTTAATTATTCTCTGTTGAATACTTAACTTCTTTTTACTTTCTCTGTGGTGTCCAGTCTTGTTCCTCCTGTGGTTGTTGGAAGGAGAATAGGTGGAAAAAGGAGAGGTAAAGCCAGATGTGAAATATTTTTCATTTGTTTGAAATAGTTTTCTTCCTAGTTGTAACGAGGGAAAAAAAAAGAAAAAGTGATGCAATTTCATGCATAATATTTGCAGGCCTATTAACAAGGAAAGAAAACCGAAATGTTAATTCTTCGGAAGAAAAAAGGGTGGTTCTTCTCCAACAGGAAAACACAGTTCTCGCTGAGCAAAGCGCACACTAGTGCCATCAGGCAGATAGTAGAGCTGTTCTTGCTCAAATGTGTACCAGTTGATTAGGGGGTTGGACTAGATGACCTCTAAAGGTCCCTTCCAACCCAAACTATTCTGTGATTCTGTGAAAGGACAGTTGTGACAATCATCAGCCACGTTTTAGCCACTACTCAGAGGAACCCGGGGAAAAGAAGGAATCCAAAGGACATTTCAAAATAGACAAAAAATTGAGTACTATGCACTTTGAAGGGCTATATAGTATTGAATTTGTCAGGAGAAGTCATTTCCCTCTGGGTTGTGCTGTGCCAGCTAAAACCGCTGATTTGTTCTCAAGCTGCAAGACTAACAGTGACGACACTACTGCTTGTTCAGTCACTGTACGTGCTTGTGTTTTACATAATGCTGACAAGTCACTGCAACAGAAACCACATATTCAGAGCATCGCTTACGTGATTATATATGCTCACACATCCTTAATCTAAGCGCTCTCTTTTATTAGCTGATAAAACACACAGCACTGCTGTATATTTCTGTACGTTCCATCAGCAATTGTTGCTTAATAATGTTTGCTGATGAAGGTTGCATAAGTTTAGAGAGAAAAACTTAGAAACTTCAGAAGATTATTTCATCCATCATTGTCCTTTGAAACAGGCGGTGAGGTTTTTTTTTCCAGATAAAATATTACCTTTCCTTAATTAAAGAAGATACGATTAAAAATACTTCCAACTGATCTAGCACAGTTGGTTCAGGGGTGCTTTGCATATCACAACCTTCCTATCCCAAGTCCTTTTCATTCTACCGTTTCAGCAGCTAACACCCCGTGATCTATTCCTTGACTCGGCATTTCACAACAACAACTAATATTAACACCAAAACCACAATCACTTCATGGAAAGACAGAAACACCTAATCAGCACATAACCGTAACGTAGCGGGAAGGAGCCAGGCTGAGGGATATGGGAATTTATACAAAGAGCGGGCTTGTTTTTTGTCTCTAAGTGTCCAACACTGGTCTAATTCTCCTCCCGCTAACTGCACCACTAAGATCCTGTTTCTTAGGTGAGTACAATCCCTCTGATGTGACTCACGTTTGAAAATCTCAGTAGTTACCATGTCTTAGGGCACCTCTCGCTCAGTAGTGGAGCTTGGCCAGGGATAGCAGCTTGCCCTGTAGTACCATAGTCAATGTCCACATTGTGGCTGCAGAAAGAGCTGTACTCCTCAGATTGTGCTCTTAGCCCAGGGAATTATTTTTTTTTTGTCTGCCTCCTGCTGAAATCTTTCCTTTTTTGCAAAAGCAAAGCTGTCTGCTTCAGCGACCTCACTAGTGACAAGTGCTTATGGGGAGAAAGAGACCTTGCTCCTCAAGAGAAGGGTGACAAGTCCCATCCATCCCCAAGCCAGGGCAGGTCTCAGCCTTTCCACGTGATACCTGTGTCCTGAAATTTCCTTAATGTCTGCAATGACAGGATTTACTACAGGGCTTTTTTGTTTTGTTTTAATATCACCTTGGTATTAAAGGGAGGAAGATGTGCAGGTCTTGCACAAGATAGTAGTAGTCCATGCCATGAGCTGGTCAGGGTTGGGCTGGACAGGGGCCTCTGGAGGCTCTTCCAGGAGGGCATAGCAAATACTCATGCTCATGCCAGCACAAACTGGGAGCACAAACCTGTGCAGAGGAATCCCCCCAATTTTGGCACCTTTCCTGTAGCTCCTTGGAGAGTGGTTAGGGTTTTGGTGGGGCAGATGCTTTCCCAGGCTCCTGCCATGGGGGCACTGTGAAAAACAGGCATCCAGGGCTCATGCCCCAGCATTTCAAAGCAACCCTGAATGCTAGCTTCAGAGCCATTTTTCACATTTTGCCACTAGCTGTCCCTCTGACGGCCCTGGCAGCCAGCACTGAAAGAATTTGTTGCCCTGTGATGAGGAGCTGTGTGACAGCCAACGGGCAATAGAAGTCCTGCAGCAACCCGCTGCTGTCTGTACGGATCCTTAGGCTGATTCATGTCTCTCTCTGGCAGCGCAGGCCTCACACATCCTGCTCTTTCTGGTGTTAAGGAGAAGACAGCAGCTTTGCACTTGGAGGAAGGCTACTGTACTCCCTCATTTGGAGGTCACAGTGATGGAAGACACACTTAAAAGCCTTCTTACTTATTTATATACATATTTATATAGCTGCTACAAGAGCATCGAAGTATTCTTTCTTATAGGCTTCTGCTTTTCTAGGTTTTCCAGCTCATATTAAAGTCATAATTTCATGACCTGCATTTTAAATTAGGGTCTCTGGGAAGTGCAGATCGTGGGCTGTAGATAAGTGTATGAGTTCCTCTTGGTCTGACGGTCCCGAGTGGTGCTTTGCTGCTCTAGGAGCATAAAGACATTGGGAGGGTAGGAGCCACCAGCCCAGCTGAGTGTGGGGCTCATGGGTGTGCAGAAAAGCCACAGCTGGTGAAATGATAATGGCTAATAGACAAGGATCCAGTGATATCTGAGCAACCCCAGGATGGTTTTAAGCCACTAGGAAGCCCTAGACACAGCCTGCACAAGCGTACATAGGACTCTTCTGTCACATATGTATGGTATTCATTCTCTGCGTGCGATGCGTGCACACACAAGTGTGTGTGCGGAGCACAGAGTGCCCAGACACATCTGCACATCTGGATGTCCCGCACATTGGACAGAGTTGTCCTTCTGACCTGGGGCCTGGGCTCATAACTTAAAATGGCACTGGAGTAACAGCCGCGAGCTGGTGTGGTTCACGTCCCTGGTGCTACCTCTAGCAGTCCAGCAGCTTTGTCCCCTTCTTCAAAGCCTCTCTGAACCTCTGCTCACATTTCTGTTCACGTTATGCAAAACAAGAGCACCTGCACCTCCAGGAGCAAAGGCCTGCTGCTGTCATCAGTGCTCGCACACAGCATGTGTTGAGGGGAAAGCCCTGCTCGGCTTGTGTGCACACAGTCATTTCTCACAGGTAACGGCTCCTGCTAAATGAGGCCCAAAATATTTCTCCAAACGGTGCTTAACTGCTTACATGCTTAGAAATAAACCACGTTTAGCTGCCTTTAAAGCTTTTCCGTGTCTATTTTTATGCATTAAGATCAATTTCATGAGCTTTCCTAGGTAAGATGATTGCCATCAGCAGGAAGAATGTAGTAAATTAATTATAGATGTGTGTTAAATTACTTTCATTACCACCCTCAGTTCTGGGAGGGAATTGTGTGAGCTGGATGACTGATGAAATGGGGTTTTTTACATATTCCCCCAGTAATAGATATTTTTACATGGCCACCAGTGTTGTTTCTCAGTTCAGAGAAGCTGGTATTACACATTTCAGAAAATGGAGGTTCAGTCTAAATTAACCTCCAAAGGTTGCCAGACAACTGCGGCTAAGATAGACTTGCTGGGATACAAGCTGTCTGTTCAGGGTGTTCTACTGGCGTTCCTCAGGAACCTGCAAAGGTGAACTCAGGGAGGGTTCATCCTCTTCAACATTAAGCACATCCAAATCCAAGGGAAAGGGAGTCACTTGAATTTGGGGGGTTGTTCCTACACACTGTCCAAACTGTAACAGCCCAGGCAAAAGTCAACATGTGTGGAAAGTTATTTTCCATATTCACCTTATAACAACCTTGGTGCAGGGTATTTTCTAGGGATTAATGACTAGGCCAGTTTAATGGCTCTCTGCTGAACTTCAGGCTATCAACTTTTCACAGCCTATCATTAATCCCTGGAAAATATCTAGGTTCGTGATAGATGCGAGTGAAAAATAATACACTGTGTGAAGGTAAGTATATTGCTAGTGTTTCATCATGTCCTGCCCCTAATTACTAACTTCAGATAGGCTTCAGAATACAAGTAAATTAGCAACAGCTTAGTTACACTGTAATTACAAAGCTGCTTCACTGCACTTCCATTTATATAGTGTGTAATTACGATCTTCTCTAGCTGAAAGCTGAAATCATGATATAATTGTCCCTTGTGTTTCATACTGGAATGCACTACACAATACTGTATTTTGAAGGGTATCTGTAACAGGTAAGTCAGAGGACAAATACCTACCGGGTAAATTAATTCAATATACTTATAGCCAGTGCATTCATAATCTTTTTGTTAAAAAAGTAAAAAAAAAAAAAAAAAAAGAGTTTAGCAATGGTTTGCTGACAAAAAAAAAACAAAGAGAAACCCAAGCAGTCAGGCTGTTTTCTAAAACATTCTTAGTTTTCTAAGCCAATTCATTGATGGAGGTCTCCAAATGGAGGCTTATCTCTGGAAAGGTGATGTTTCCTCCTTGTAGACCTCTGTTTAAATATTGTAACACAGATGACATGTTAGCACTTCATGCAGGAGAAGCCCCACATGGCTGTAGCCCACCCTTTGAGCTGCAGGGAGATTTTGCTTCTGGTTTTAGTGAATCAGCACAGTTGTCTTTATTAACTTCTTAGATGAGATGTGAGGACTCATTCATCTTCCTTGTATCAACCCACTAACACTCTTGTCCGACAGACTCTTGACAGACTTTCTGGAGAACACAACACCTCTTGAAGGAGAACATGTACTCAAAAAATCTTTCCACTTAAATACTCATGATCTCAGGGTTAAGCTGACTTTTGGGAGTAATGCAAAGAGATCTCAAAAGAAGAAAAAAAGAAAGTCCAATGAAATAATAAATACGAATCATCACATGTCTTTTCCCAGGTCACAACCTGGGAATAAACATTATTATGTGGTTTGTCCTGGCTGGAAGAGCAGAAAGGCAAGCCTAGCTGTGAGAAGCAAGTCATGCTGCCTCCTCAGTCCTGAGTTGTGGTCTGGCATCCGGAGTCAGCACTGAAGGGAGCTGCCCTCTCACCTCACATTGTGTCCGACATCTGGCTAGGACCCATCTAGTACCATCAAAAAAGCTTTGAGGATTCCTCTTGCCATCAGATTTGAGTGGCTCACAGTCTTTTAACCTATTAGTCCTGACATCACTGGTGAATGCAGGCCCTTCGTGCAAGGGGATTTTCCCTCCGATCTGTTGGAGTAGGCTGGGACGTGGGTGCATGCATGTGCGCACAAGGTAGGGACTATCTCAGAAGTCTGAAGCACATCAGAGAGATTTCATTCCCCACGCTGCCTCTGCAGAAGCAAGTCTCCTGTAGTTTCCATTAGACTTGTAGAAGTGCCAAAAACCCCCCGTAGTCTGCTGGGAGAGTAATTAGACTTGGCAAGTTTGCTCAACAAGCACTCATTATACATGGTATTAACGGATGATAGGTAGAGTCTGCGGTTATTTCACTTAATAATGCATGGATCCTCCTAGATATCCTAAGGATCTCTCTCTGGAGTTGTATTTTGTGATCAGATGGCATAACTAATGGCTGAGGCTGATTACATACTGATTAAAAACTACTTAAGAATCTCATCTGTCCAAGAAGGGAATGCCAAGCCTTGCAGTACGAGGGAAGTGCTTGTCCCTCTTTCATTTCAGTTGTACCCATTCATCTGTCCCTAGCAGCAGGCACTGAATGACTCTGCTTTGCACATCAAAGAGAATCCAGGATACATGAGGAATCCATTGTGTCTGAGTTTAGTCAGAATTAGACCTTGAAGCTGATGTCTTTGGTGAATGGATATCTTCCCCTCCTCAGAAGCCGGTGGGTTTGTCCAGGAAAACGTAGAAGCACGTTCTTGTTTGGTGCCTATCTGAAGCAGCAGTGTTCCCTCAGAAGGTTGGAATTTCTTCATGCAACACATTTTAGTGGGACATATTGCACTGAGGAGATCGAAGTCTAAAAAACTCTGGAGATCCTATGGGAAGCCTGTGTTTCTCTGTGTTTCTTTTCCCATGGATTTAGTCTGGTGAGACAAATGACAAAATTGTGAGTTGGGGAGCTGGTAGTGAAAAATGGACCATTCAGAGATGATCACGGTGTGACGATGGGCAGTACCAGCTGAGGAGTTTGCACCGTTAGGACTATCAGTTCATTTGAAGCAGATCCTAACTTTGGCTCCTATATCTATGGGCAAAGTGCAGGACTCTGCCTTGTGTGTGCACTGGGGACATCCTCACCTGGACACTTCTAAGAAACTTCTTAGTTGCCTCTATAGAAACAGACGTTATTTCATTCTTACCCTTCCTAAAATCTGCTGGGCACCTATACCTTCATAGGTAAGGCATAAAACAGAGCTACGTTCACCAAAGGGCTTTAAACTACATGCCGGCCTACTGAGACTGCAGGGTCCTTTTCAGAGCTTGGTTTACAAAGGACAGCTGACTTGGGACAGCCTTGGACACTTACAGCCAAATATCTGTCACTGAGTTAACTATGAATTCACAGAAATCAAAATAAATGCACATGTTGAACACTGGGAGGGATTGTTATATTTGGAGGGTACAAACCTGTGGTAGACTTCATTAATTGCCTGGTCCCTGCTGCAAGAGGCATGGCGGTGCTCCTCCGAAGCTTTTCCCGTCTGGCTTGCACTGTAACGGGTTTCTTAGGCTGTCCAGCAAAATTGCATCTTGAATTTCTGACTAAAATACGATCTGCAACTCTTAGATGGCTTTGTAGTGTTTGAAAAATGTTAGAAGAGGGGAAAACATGCTTTTAAAAAGTATGGAAACAGCACGATATAAGAGCCAAGTTCAGTGCAAAGTTAGTGTGTGCTGAATAAGGTTGTTTAAAAAGAGAAAAGAAAGGGAAATCATTAGAGGAAGCATTTTCTGTCCAAACTCATCAGTAATACTAAAGTTGAAGAGATGTAGAGTATGTTTCAGAAAGTAGTAACATATAAGCAAACAAACAAATACTAAAAAGAAAAAAAGATTACTTTTAAATATTGTACAAATGTATGCCTTTGTGGAGGGAGGGTACATAATTCTTCCCCTTGCATAAATATCCTCTCTAACTGTTTGATTGATAACTGAGGGCTTGGATATCTCAAGCCACGTAGGACTGTGTTTGTCTCAGCCTTTAGACGCAGTGCTGTTAAACACGTGGAGATTCACCCTCTGCGGACACACCGAAGTTGCAGGCACAAATGTCACGCCAAGGGTGACACCTCGGCAGGCGCTTGGCTCTGCAGGACAAGGGGTTGTGTGTTTTTTAAAAGGGAATTATATGATGCCGTTACCTGCGATAGCAGGGTCTTGACCATGGTGATACAGAAGATCCCGTTTACCAACCTATGTTCATTTTTTTCACGTTAGAATGTAAATAAGCCTCTCTCCAAATACAAAGCACAGCACAGCAACACCTTAGTGAGTGCCAAAGCAGACAGCAAATGAAGTCTCCATTTCTGAGCTGCACTGCCGTTACGGGAAGCTTTGCTGACAGTTATGAATGTCACACATCAAAATGCCCTCACACGGTTCTGATCAGTCTAAACAGCACTATTTTATAGCCAATGTCACTGTTGCCGCAGAGGGCATGAAAATCTTCTTTTAAATTCATTCCTCAATGTAATCCGAATGCACCTGTATTGTCTACCAGGCATTTTCTGAACGCAGCCAGATAAATTTGGTGTCAGGTGCCACAGGAACTGTCCTTCTGAATAATCTCGTATTGTCTGAAATGATTGCATATTTCAAACATACAGGTTGGCACTTCATTATTTTTTTTTGTTTGCTTGCTTGTTTTTAATACAGTTACTATCAAGTTACCTCTGCTCATTTGTGTTTCTAGACTTCTCTGGTTTCCTCATGTGTTTTGCACTTTCCAGACGTGGTTCATTCATTTTAATAAAAGGAAGAGAAATATATTTTGCTCTATTGCTGCACATATTGCCAGTGAACATCCTTCCCCTTCATGGCCACGAGCTCCTCTGTGTGCTGAATGTAGAGGGCTGCCCAGAGCAGCAGAAAAGCACACAGATGAAAACTGCAGCCTCTTGCGCTTACTTCAGCTGACAGCCTGGTTTTACACTTTGTTCCTTGAGTGCTGGGTACTGGCATCCTCTTGGCTATCACTCCACTGTAGAAGACTTTGATGAGCGGCATAAAATAAAAAGCACTAAAGCTCTCCTTTGTGATGAGCTCAAATCTACAGCTGACCTTGCAGAGCTGCGGCCCCCAGCCTTGCTCATCTGCCCTGCTCTTGGGCAGTCCGTGTTGCTCCTTGCCCAGGCCAAGGCAATGCTATGTGTGGCAAAGCAGCATCTGGCACGATGTGTGATGGCAGAAAATGTCCCCTTCTAGTAGTGTGACACTCCACCATATGGCACAGTCACTGCTTCATCATTCTGTTAAAAAGGGAGGTAGGAAGGTGTGTAAATTTTGCCACTTCAGAGTAAGTGTTGAAATATTTGGATTCCTCCTCTGTGCTTTTAAATTTGGAAAACTAAATATAGGGAGGGAAAAACTGAGGGGAACTATAAATAAGAAATGTGTACGTGGGTTAAATCTAAATCCAGTCCATGGCATTTGTCACACCTCCCTATCAAACACCACTTGTGCCTCTCCAGCGGAACGCGGCTGCAGGGAGTGCTGTGTTGCTGCCTGGTCTCTTGGCTTCTTTTGTGGTTATTGGGAATGATGGTTCAGCATCAAAATCAGGCTCTTGGAGAAGGTCAAGCAACCCTAGAAACAATGGCCAATTGCTTCTAATAAGGTTACAAGCTAATGAAGTATAAAAGATGTCTAATAATTGCACTCCAATGAAAGTATTAGCAATCATCCTTGCGCATCTGATATCCCAAATATGCCCCATGTGCCTAGTACATATGTTTGTGGTACAACACTCACACCTCTTGACTTCCCTACACAGGTGCTTTCCAGACTTCAAGCATGCACACAAATATGAATATTGTGTTCAATTTTCCACACAAATCACTAAATTAGATGCGCAGGCAGCTTCTACTCCTTCACAAGAGCTTTTTCTAATGGATATTTCATATTGCACCAGTCATTTTTAATAACTGAAAATGTTCTTAGGGAAGCTTGAGTGTTTTCCAAGCCTGGATTACAGCTTGAGCTTGCAAGGTGTTGAATTAACAGGCTTTGATGCAGTGAAGCATTTCTAGGGCTACTCACATGCTTAAAAGTACACAGTTATTTGGCATTGCTTTGCTGCATTGATTAGCGAGATTTCATGATCAGAGCTTTGCACCCACAGCAGGGGAAGGAGGCAGGGTAACGGGAGAGGCAGGCCAGTCACCACTGAAAACCAGCCGTAATGACCAAAATTGTATTAAAATAGTCTGGCTTCCTATGTGACAGAAATAGTGCCATGATCTTAAAGAGAGTACATGTTTCTATGACAGGATGTTGAGTAGGTTAAATGAAGTAGCTGCTTAATGTTAGAAGACTTCTGAAGCCGTAAGGAACTACTTATCCAATGTAGAATTTTTTGCCCTCGGGGACAGGTTAACAAAGGTGTCTCTTTTCCACAGGATTTTCACAGATAGCTGAACAGAAAGCCTTTTTATTGAAAATGTTACTGTATTAACAAAGTTTTATGATCTAAAAAGCTTGTTTTGTGTTTCTGCTAGACAAAGTGCCTTAGCATCAGCTCCTGCAGTAAGGACAGCTGGAGATCTGGGTCACTGTTCCTAGAATTAATTGATACGACCTGGTAGAAAGGTACGAAAATCATCTTGTCAGCTCCTTGCCAGGTCATTCCCAGCTGCTTTCAGACTCCTGGCTCACTGAACCGGAGGTGTGAGTCAAGCTGGCCCAGGTTACTGACAATGTCAAGGAAACTGTGTGGCAAGGAGCTCCCAGTTGTGGTCCTGGAACAAGAGGCCACGACCAAGAGTCGTATTACTGCGTACATGGGGTCAGGACTAGAAACCCTATGAGGATAAATTCCTTACCGGATAGAAAGGCAGCATTACCCTACAGATCACAACAGGCAAATGTAAACTCATTTCTTTTTTTTAAAGAGTTTTATTAAGGATATGAAAGCTTCCAGAAGGCATATTGGAAAAATGTTCAGGACTTTCTATCAATGTCTTTTTAACTGAACTACCACAGATAAATTTAACAGAAATAGAGAGCATTAAAAAGCTTAAGTATATTGTATAGAATTTGTTTTTCAGAGAAAATACAAGATACTACATAAGGATAAAATTTAAGTCTTCTGAAGTCAATGGCCAAAGACTATTATTTTTTAGTGGAACGAAAGTTTCACAGAAAAGGTTTTGTACAAGAAGATATGAGTGATATAAATCTAAGAGCATGGCCTATTTATGAAAGTATTTTTACAAGCCATTCTTCATAGTGTGTACACAAGTGATAATTAAATACAGTTCTTCACTGACAAAGTAATGAAAAAATACTGTCTGATCACATAAGGGTACCATTGAAGCAAAGGAAAGGAGACCTAGCCTTTGGACTGGTGTTAGCTTTGGATTTGGGTGATCTGCCTGAAAAGCCCTTGGTTTTATCTGGTCACTTGGAGCTAAACTCACAAAAGGCTGATGATCGAACTACATGATGCCATGCTCAGCACCCATGGCTCTTGGGCAACAGCTGCTTGTTACAAAATACATCAGTGCTTGCTGGCAGAGTCCAGATCTTCCCAGCTCAAAATTGTCACCACTGGATGAGAGTCCTATGTGGCTTCAGCTCCAGCTCTGCATCACTGACCCGGGGAAACTTTATTTCATGCAACAGGATGACATGAGGCCACCAGGTACTGCCATGCTAGCAACAGAGAGTGCCTAACCCCACCCGAACAAGGGGAGGCAGCTGTGTTTGGATTCTCTCCAGGATGGATGCAACTTCAGCAGGTTAAAAAAAAATACGGCACAAGGTCGCAGCTCAACGATAGTGTTTAAAATCATTAATCCTGAGGAATACGAAGCACAAAGCAAGCAAGCTGCACTGCAGAGAAGGCTGTGGTTTAATGCACGACTATCCATGGTATTTCCCATTGTCTAGCAGGGGGATACCTGTGCTCAGCAGGGCTTTCAGGCACCTAACTCGGGGCAGTGGATCCCAGTTCAGCTCTGGCGTGTCTAAGTATTCAGTGATGCAGTGATGCCCATAGCTCCTCTGTGTTTCAGTTCTTCATTTATACAATTAATTAATAGTAACAACACTTACTGCCTCACCAGGGTGTTGTAAAGAAAAAAACACACTAAAAATGGTAAGGCACTTAGATAATAAGGACTGTGTAATCTCCTAGGGAAGATTTTGGAGAATTTGCACTGTTCAAATGATGCTCAAAGTTTAAGCCCTTTGAGATTAGGTTTCTTAGACAAATGACCTGGAAGAAGGACACCTGTAGGATGTCAGCCTTGTGCTGGTCCCGTGCATAACAACACCTTTCTCAAGGCTTTTTGCTAAATGCAGAGGTCCCTGAGAAAGTCCCCAGTCAAGCTATGATGAGCCACTCCAAGTTCTTTCCTAGCATGCTCAGGCTGCTTGCTGCCACTTCATGTGCAGGCGTGCACTGCCCTTGTTCTGTTCAAGCAGCTCTCTCATGTTGTATTTAAGATAAGCCTAAAGTCTATTTTACATTTCCATGAGACAGAGGTGTAAGTCACAGTGCAGCTGCCAGTGGAAGGCAGCACCAAATCCCTGGGATAATTCTGACACCGCAGCCAAAGAGTTTTGACTGCATGGTGGTAAGATCCAGCCACCACAGTCCTCAATGCAAAGCCCATTCAGGCTGCTGGAAGGGCTCTGCATTGACTCTGACGGCGTTTTCACTGAGTAGAGCTGTAGCACAGGGAATAAAAGTGGGGTGCCAGTTACACCCTTACTCAGCACCTCTGGGAAATGGGAAATATCCAAAGAAAAACATTACAGGACCTTTGATATGTGAATGGATACTGCACTGTGTGTCCCAGCACTTTAAAAGAAACTGGACTGGTTTCTCTTTTAGTATTCTACAACCAAGAGGATGCACATGGCACAGTATAGGGCAAAATTTAAAAACCAAGTGTGATTGCACACTGGTATCAACTTAAGTAACCCAGAAGTAATTTCCCATTCAGCTCACGATAAAAGGTTTAAACTTCATTTGTGCCATTCACTTCCTTCTTTAGTCCTTCTTGTTCCTCTCGCAAAGGTTCCAGCTCGGGCCCATCCTGTGCGGTTTCTTTATTCCAGTTATTTTTGCCTTCATTTTCTGTCCTTACAGATTTAGGGTCCTCTTCTTTTGCCTTTCTTTCCTTCTCCTCCTTGGCAAGCATACGATAATTATAATAATTCATGATGAACAGGAAGGTTCCTGCCAGGACCATCACAGCTCCACATTTAATGAACATATATTTATAGTCCCCAAAGGTATCGATAAGAGTTCCTGTAAAACATATATTTAAAAACAATCAAAAACACAACTTAGTGATGAAGGCAAGAATATTGTGTTCTCAGATCCTAAATGTAAAGGGACACCCTTGTGGCTTTAGGATAAAATAAGACATTCTCTGTACTTCAGATCTCTTTCACAAATACTCTGATCCTGCAAATACTTCAGCTGTATTCTACTATATAGCTGATACAGGTAAACTACCAATAATTTGTACAGTGAAGTAGAAGGGGATAGAGAACCTCTGTTACAAAGTCTGAACTTTTCAGGCCCACCTGTTGTTTTTTTTTCCCATGCAGAAAATGAGTTATCTGATCACAGAGTCCGCAAGACAGTCTTTCCGTTGACTCCAATAATCAACTACAAGGACGTCCACCTGACTTGGTAGTCCTCAGGTTGCCAACAAAAGCAACAGCTTTTGGGAAGACATTTGTGAGATGGTACCTGGCCACCAGGTCTCATCTCAGACTCCTGACAAAGACCCTCCAATTTATTCCACCATGGGTCACCCACCAGCATTAGCCGGGGCTCAGCTTTTGGTCACAGCTGCCCTTTTTGCATTTATACTCATGATATAAAGATGAAAGGGCACTGCATGGAACGGGAAAACATTAGTTCCATGGAAAGCAAAGATGATGCTGTCAATGTCAGATAATTTCAATGCCAAGACAAATGTGACAGGTTCCTCTCAAAGGTTAATGCCTCTGCTACAGAGTTACAGAGTAATTGAAGGGAGACGGCTTAATTGAAATGTCAGTGTTCTCCATTACGTCAAAATGTAATGCAAATCTTATTGGGATTATGATCCTGAGCATTAATTCCCATTTACTGGTGCAACACAGACCATTCTTAACATCCCAAATCCTAATTAAAGTAAGACCCACTCCTAACCTGGCCTTCATCGTACAGATAGTCCTCCTTGAAACTGGCTCATCATCCATTAGCTCTCTGACTTTTTGGAATATGCTCTCCTCCTTAAAAAGAGGGACCTTTCATTACTTCCTGACTGACCTCTAATGTTGAAAAGCTGAAGATTAATAATCCCACTGCATTACACCAAGGGATTTTATGGCCACCAAATAGATGTTTTGATCACAAAAAAAAAATTAATAATTTTAACCGGTTTTGTTCAATAGTTCTTCCTGAATCATTCCTAGACATCTTGGTACACCATTTTAAATGCACTGTATCTTTCATGTTACTGGTGAAACATCAACCAAATGCTAATTGCAACAATTTTTCCTTTTCTGCTAATCAGGATGACCTAGAGCTCTCCTAGACAGGTTTCAGTGAGAGTTTTAATGAGTAAAGTATTGGAAAATTCAACAGTAGGATAGTCTTGCCTCTTTTCCTTTGAGAATAAGATAAAGTCATAAAACACTCTGGGAACAATTTACTTAGTTCATTAAAGCAGAACCCTGCAGTAGGTTATTAAAATGCCAAAGAACCAATAAATTTGTTGCTTATTAAAATGGTGGGGTAAACCCTACAAAACTAATATTACTGATTATTACATAGAACTGTTTTAGCCTCATTAGCAGTCTCTGGTCATTAACCAGAAAATGCTCATTTTAAAATTGTATTTTCTTTTGCTTGTCATTAATTAAATAATGAATCTGTAAGACAGCAAGAGGATACAGCTGCTTCTGTCACACTGTACGAGCTACACAGTAATATGAAGAATTAAATGGCTCTGCAGGATGTGTCATACAGAGTAGTAGCCAGATCTCAGTTTTGAATCCACGAAATGGGTTTAAACTGCCTTCTTCAAATTTATTAAGATACTGTCATATAAAAAAAAAAATTAGCAGAGTTTAACTTTTATACATCCAAACACAACAGCACACACAACCTAATTAAGCATTTTAGCATACTTAAGGTGACCAGTCCCCAAAGCAGTTTTTCCAGCTTGCGTACAGGTGAAACACAAACTGCAGAACAGGGCACACAGATAGGATGGTGTCTGATATCACCTATAAAGTCATTTAATTCATAGCCAACTCAGATCTGGTAAGGACTGTACTTGAGCCAAATGCCAGATTCAAATATGATGTCTTCTAGACATGGTGTGTTCCTTGCAGAAAAATAAGTGAGCACATGCTATAAAGGCTGTTAAAATCACAGGAGATCACTGCTCCCACTTGTCTTCATATGACGGTGAACTCTGCTGAACATTCAATATTGTCAGCACAGACATTTGAGGGTCTCTGTCTTTTGATATTTCAAACCATGCCATACAAAATAAACCTTTTTTAATATTTGTAACAGCCTTAAATCCATTAGATGCTCTGAGATGATTGAAATCCATAAGTGGAAGTACTCAGAGCCTTAGAGACAGATAATAAATACTAGGTTTGGATCGACAAGAGGATTTTTGGGTCGACAAGAGGATTTCACAGAATTGTTGCATTTTACTGTGCTTAAACTGTGGTGGATGCCAGTCTTTTTCAACGGGCTGTTGAGGAGGAGAAGTTCTTGGTGTTGCACAAATCTCATTCTGCAAGTTCAGTTTAAGTGCTTGGAGGGATCAGGAACTAAAAGATCTCTCTCTAGAGTCTTGACTTCAACTGGAGGACTACACAGAAAGGAGTAAAGAAGAAATGCTGGAGGAGACACCTAGGACCTGCCTTCTCTGTCCAATTACTAATGGAAAAACGGTGAGTGGGAAGCAGAGAAAACATATTTAGAATCACTTCTTACAAACTGTGCGTGCAAGAGGCTAAATATAAGTGACAGCGCAGTGGAAGCAGAGGAAGAAAATACACTCACCTCCAATAGGTGGTCCCAGCAATATCGTGCAACACTCTGCAATGGTGACCAGGCCAACAGCGCTTGTGAATCGGGTAGCTCCCACGAGGTCCATGAGCGTTTCAAAAAGCATGGCACAAACCATGCCAAAGGCCAAGCCGAAAAAGACGGAGTAAACAACAAGCCCCGTGTAGCCGGAAGCCAGCGGGCACAGAAGGTGGCAGGCACCGTTGAAAGTAATGGAGAAGCTGAAAAAGTATTGAATCCGTGGCCTCACCCACTTGCTGTTTGCAATGATGCCAGTGGTGGGTCGGGCAACCATGTCTACAATAGCAAGGATCGAAAGGAGGAAAGCAGCTGAATATTCATCAATGCCGATGTGCTTTGCATAGGGTGCCAGAAAAACAATGGGGGCAAAAAAACCCAGGAACATGAGCACATTTCCAATCAGGTAAATCAAGAAGCCCCTGTGCTTAAAGAGGGAAAAATCAAGGTACTGATTGATTTTTTCACAACAGTCCTTTCCTCCTTCTTCCGTTTTGGCCTCCACGGGGACCTTCGTGGGACTACTCATTTCCATGGCATCCTTAGTGACCTCTGCTTTCAGAGCATCCTTCTCTTCCTCAGTCACCTGGGTTTTGACTGACACTGTGGCTGCCCCGATGGGTCTGAAGAGAGCTCCTGCCACACAGCAGTTTAATAAAATTGCCCCAAGAATTAAAAAGCTGCCCCTCCAGCCAAAATTGTCAAAAAGGAACTGGTTGAGAGGAGCCAAGGTGCAAAGCATCACGGGGCTCCCTGCCATAGCAAGGCCATTTGCAATGGGTCTTCTCTTCAGAAAGTATTTCCCTATGATTATCACTGATGGCTGGAGGTTGAGAGCAAGGCCAAATCCTGGAACAAAGAAAAAATAGTTGAGATACAGAAAGGAAGATTTGAGACCCATTTATCCTCAGATCATTGTTTTAGGCAAATTCATGGATAATTGGTCCACTGGTGGCTCTTCAACATAACAATGCTTGGGATGCAAACTCTGTTCAGGATATCCCTAAGCTTCTGTCTGCCACATGTAGGGAAGCAGGCCTCAGAAAGACGTTTTTTGGTTCCTTTTGCATGGCAAATCTCTAGGATGACAAACCTAGTGCAAAGAGCTTACTTCAGAATAAATTGAAACTACACCCCCAACAAATGCTGACTGGTTTTGTCCAGACACAGCAGCCTTGTTGGAGGAGAGAATGGATCTATTACAAAAAAAAAAATGACAACTCCCAGTTTGAGGAAGGTTGTTCTGGCTTGGACAGTGCTAACCACCAAAGCACATCCTTCCCATGTGTGACTGGGGCTGGCACCCCCTTCCATGGAGGGTGGGCACCCAACATCACTACCAGGCTGGCAGACCAGCATAGCAAATGATATCACCCTTCTCAGCCGCTACTAATTTGGTGGTGTGAGCAATTCAGGTCTGATGCAACAGATTAAGAGGTCTGCAAGTACACAGCAAAACAGCTAATTAAACAGGACCCTAGAGTGTTTCTTTTAATTAAAAATTATTTTATTGCATTTAGACACATAAATGGTATTATAAAGCTGCATTGCTAATTGAGTTAGCTAGCTTGTGTCTCGCACAGGTGAAATCTGAAGGCAGAGATACCAAATGCTGTGATGATCTCAACTTTCTTTGCTTCTGGTTGAGAGCACTCACATGTAGTATCCTCTTTTTAAACATTTCTATGTTTTGCAGTATTTCCTTAAAAAGTTAAAATTTCAGAACTCTGTTGAAAAATCATGCCATATATTTTTCCATCCTATCATCCAGGAAAGAATGAGCCACATTAGAACAAAGCAGAAATGTAATCCTTGAAGTGATTATACCAGAGAACACGAATCCTGAAAATAGGGTCATGCAGATTTTTTTTCTTGTTCATTAGTCTATATAATTAGTTTGTTTAACTGTGCAGTACATAATTAGGCATATTGCTTTACAGAAGAGAATTTAGAAAGGTCAAGGTCCTCAAAATTAATTAAGGAACACTATCATTAGTCACTGATAGAGCAGAATCCAACTGATGCAGCAGAATTCAACTGATGTTGGAGAGCTTCAGTTTGAACGCTTTTACAAAACTGTGATTATTTTTTTTTGTCAAGATTCAATTTTTTTTTTAATTACTTGGAAGTTTACAACACCAAAAATAAATTGAAATGGCAACATATTAAAATTAGTTTTGATAGGAAACATATTCTCAGCATGAACTTTTCTAGTAGTCCATATAATTGGCAGGCCATGTCTTTGGGAAATACAGCCTACTCATAACACATAAGGGGCCAAATTCAGGCCTGGCAGAGGGCTGACCTGAGAAATACGGAGGCAAAACACAGCCTTGCTTAGAGAACACCCTTCACGGTTTTCAGATACAGGAATGCCTCTTCTTTCGCGTGAGAAGATGCAACACAGTGGATCAGAGTTTGGTGTAACTCCGTATTTCCCAGGCTGGTAGGTAAGAGCAGAAATTGAACCATCATTTCCACAGAATCATTTTTGGTAGGGACCTACCAAATGTTGTGCGGAGAAGGAAAATCAGACTGGATGCCAGCTACCCACTTAAACAATAATCAACTCAAATTTTTTATCATGTGAACATTAATTTGCCAGTCAGACGAATCTAATTTAATATTACCTCATGCTCTTCCCATTAATTAAATGTTGAGAGTTTCAAATTGACTGGAATTTCAATTTACTTTAAGCTTTTGGCTGACTTTAGTTGGAAATATTTAAACCGATTACATTCCAGTTTTCAGAAACTACAGCAGCTTTTCCATGGCTGAAATTGCTGCTCAAACAGCCACATTTTCTCCCCCGGGACGTGACAGAGAGGCCTAACGGTCGTGTTGCACGAACAGAAGCATGCATCCTTCCCTAGAATAAATACATCTCCCTTATATTAGAAGGAAATAAGTGGTGCTACAGAGCGAGCTGTGTAGCTATTGATCTTCTTCCTTTATTAGCCAGGGAAGATCCTACCAGGTATTTCAATGCTCAACATTAACAGCTGAAGCAAAGACTCCAGTCTTAACAGTCAGCATGCTTCTCCCTAGATCCCATTTTATCTTGTGGCAATCTAATTGGTATAGATTTAACTAAACTCTGACCAGTCCTTATTGCCTTGTATTTAGCTTTGAAATTTGCTGCTACCACCTCACACTTGAAGAAGAGGTTGCATGCCCAAACACCTACACTTCATGCATCCAGGCTGGCATCTATCCAAGCTGACAGCTTGCAAATCCCATTTCTTTTTCTAAGCGCTATAGGGAAACAAGTGAGGACAAGAACACGGGTTTTACAGCCTATGCAAAGCGCCTCGTGCAGCCCACAGCTCGGTGCCATCAAGGACAGAGCTGCTTCAGAGCAGCCTCCGACAACGGAGCCCAGTCCCTGCTCTAAATGCAAATAGAAAAAGCCATAATCGAGAACGCAATTGAGATTGCCATGACTAATCTCTCCACCGTAAACAGATACCTCCTGCTCTGCTCCTCTGAAGAGCTTTCTATTAATATGCCAAAGGCACAGGACTGTAGCAGAGACCTCCCAGTACCCACTGTCTTGTTTTCATCTCCATCCCTGCAAGTTACGTGAACGCGGTCTTTTACATCAGTCTGTTTCCTCCTCAGGCCAGTAGGAAGGAGGCTCGAAAGAGTGTGACATTTACAGGTTGCTTTACAGTCACTGCAAATCGCCTTTACAGAAGTCGCCTTTACAGTAACGCTGCCTCAGCCGCGTGATGAGCAGGCAGCTTCATAATTGCCCTTGAATGCTTCCACGTTAGGCCTGACCAGCAAAAGCACTTCAAGCGTAATTAGAGGCATCAAGCATGTTAGCATGATTACAAGCATCTTCCCTTCTCTGTCAAATTAATATTCCTCCCCCAGCACACACACCATGGCTGGAACTGATGAGTTATTAGCCAAGACCTCATCCATACAGCTGCCCTCATTCAGCAAGCAGGAGGAAAAGACATACAAAACAAAAAAAAAATGTGCTTTGCTCTGAGGAAACATCCCAGCATTAAAGCTGAGGAGATATGGGGGCAGTTTGCCCCCATACCCTGTTGCTGGGACAAGGGTTACATGTGTGCATTGAGCACAGCTTGTACTCTCAGCTCTCTGGGGTGGGCGACGGAGCAGATTCACAAAGATATTCAGGGACCAAAAAACAGCAGGGTCTTCATAAATCCTAGGCCTACTGGGGTTAGGCACAAAATTCCCTCCTGGTACATTTTTTGAAAATAGGAGTCAGTGACTTCCTACAGCACTGTTCCTTGCCTGAGGCCTTCTGCTCACCAAAGTGCATATATTTTTAGCAAAGGATTTACGGTTTACGTGTGCATTAATCAACTTGCTAGAGGACATTTGTTTAGCAGGGAGAGATGCAAGCTCATGCATCAATAAATATTGAATTTATCCGTGGGAGACATTGGGTACTTTTATTTCTCATCAGTTGGTTTCCAGAATCTCTTTCAAGGAATCTTCAAGATTTATCCATTTAGTAATAAATAATTTAGTAATAGTTTCATCTAACTACAGTGACCGTCCTTAGAAAAAGCAAGGTTTAAGAGAGGGAATCCTACATGGGGATTTATTCAGTCCTGAACAGATTTAATAAAGCAATATTGGTGTAGGAGAACAAGGTGACAAACTTTCTGTCCCAATTTACTTTGCTAGTGGCTGGTTTTATTGATTTTAAATGTTGAGCTCACACTTTTCATGTTCAGAAAGCAGCAACACTTAATGCGGCTGCAGAGAGAGAGGGAACATTCATTAAAACACACGCCTTGCAATCTCAGAAGCCAGTTTTGAACTCATTGTGTCATGTTTTCAGGCATGCTAGCTGCACTGGAAGAAACATTGGCTGTACCTTAGCCAAAATAATAAAACAAAAATGCTTACAGTTAAGCATCCATACTCACACAGGTGGAGAACCCTAACCCATTTACCTTGAAAAGCAATAACCCAGCACTTGCAGGCTTTAAAGATGCTGAACTGAGCTTATGCCTTCTCCTGTTTGAGTTTCTAATACGGAAATTCATATTTCAATACAGACAATTCAAACTGTAACTTCAGGAAGGAAATACAGTTTTATCTTTTTTCTCAATAGGAGAATATTGCAGCTTCTCAATCAACTCCAGTAGTTATTATGTTCAGATAAAGGACCGCCTTACCTCACACGCAGGCAAAGGGTAAGTAAACTAAAGCAAACCCCTGAAATCGCATTTCATAGATCTCATAGAGGGAAGATAACACACAGTAATATGGGAACACAGGTGCTTTCTTCACGGTCGCACTTGTATCTTGAAAGGTTTGCGTTGCCCAGGGCAGAGCGCGGTCACTCTGCATTCGCTTCAGCAGGAGCTGAGAGCACTGCTGGCCATCCTCACCATCGCCTCTGGCCGAGACCATTCAGCTGCAAAGACCACATTCCCTGCTAACATCCCGCACGCGATGTTCAGCCAGGAACTCGGCGCTCAGCAGGGAATATGCTCTTTGCTAAAGTTGAGTTGGAGCAGTTAATAAGCAAGGGCCTTTGTCCCACCAGCTTTTTCTCTCACCAGCTTCCCATTGCTTTTGGCTGAGGTCCCCAAGTGTGGATGCCCCAAGCCATCAGAAGTGGACTCCAAGTGTGAGTGGATGTCTTCTTACCTGTGATGAAGCCCACGCAGATGTAGAGCTGCAGGATGCTGGTGCAGAAGGCGGCTGAGACCATCCCAATGCCACACAGCAGGCCTCCGAATATAACCACGGGTCGGCTGCCATAGCGGTTTACCAAAATACTGCTAATGGGACCTGGGGAAAGAGTGCAAAGTGGTCCTTGAGGTAAGGATCTTCTGACAGAAGGGCATGTTTGACACAAAGTAGGTAAAACTCTGCAAGATCAGTGCCCCTGAGGTGCTGCTGACAGCTTCTAGGGTGACTTCAGGAAGAAAACGGAAAAAGGGAAAAAGATGATCCACACTGTGTGGAGAGATGGCAGCATGTCCCATGCCACACAGTGGCTGTGTAGCCGGTGACAGCTCCTGCCCCCGGGACTTTAAAGTGTCATCAGAGAAGACAAACGGCAATAACAACTCAGGCAAACACATGGTCCCATCATAGAAGCTTCTTGATTTATTATGATGCTAAACCGTACACACAAAGCAGTGGTTCATATTACGAGGCTGATACTATGAATACTCTTGCATTTTTAATGTCTCTATTTAATGCAATTCCAATACTGCTGAGCAGGACTGAAGCTTCAGCACAACAGCTGTTAACTACATCGTAATAGTAGTCTATGTAGGTAGAAACAGTTCGGGGTGATGGATTAGCCAGAGCTCAAAAGAATCAGTGTGGTCTTACATTTATCTGAAGAGGTGGTTCAGGAAAGTGCAAAATTATGAAAGAGGGAAATGGCGTAATAAAGGCTGTGCACACTGAAAGGAAGAATTAAAATCTGAGGAAGTGGAATATGCCAGCAGCTTTGAGCGGCGGGGGAAAGAAGGGAAGTCTTCTGTATAGTAGCCTCAACCAGTTGGAGGACCAGTAAAAATTAGAATAACAGAATAATATATGTCAGAAGGACTTTGCAGGTCTCAGGATCAACCTCCTGCTCAAAGAAGAGCCAACACTGAAGTTAGATCAGGCTGAGAAGTCAGAACAAGAGAAAGCAAACTGAGCAGGAAAGAGCGGTCCAGAAGTCAAGCTATGAGATGTAAGAAAACAATTCTGTATTCCTCAAAAACCCTGAACCAAAATACTGCAAAAACGATGCTGGAAATGAGGCAGGGGGATACCGGCAGCATTTAGTACCTTCTCTTACCTGACTGTCTCTGGTGCTACTCAGCACACAGCATCGGTGTTTCAGAGCCCAGCGTGCCTGCTTGCCTTCATTCCTGCCGCTACGAACAGCCCACACTGTCTACATACAGATTACTGGGAATGGGTATTTTAAGCTTACAGGCATCTCTGGAGACTTTGACTGTGGGATCTGCCTCACCGCAGAGCCATTTGGTAGGATATTTACCTTTGCATAAATAATTTCAGCCAGAAATAGCTCCAGAGCTCTTTCCAGATCCTGCAAAGCACGGCACACTTGAGCACAGGAGCTGGGCCAAAAAACCCCAATATCTGCTCAGCATGGCTGAGCATCCAAACAAGTTCTCAGCTGTTATAAAGTCCAAGACTAAAAAACAGTAGGTATGGCTGCTTTAATCTACAGAATGAAGCCCATTGTTACATCTGTAACATGTAAAATATTTCCAGCAGATGTCTGAGGTCAAAACACTCATAAACGAAATACACACAAGCACCATCTTAACAGCATCCCTGTAACAGTGTGATCTGTGAGCTGGTCACATCGAATGCATCATGTAATTAAATTTTCTGTGAGTGTATGATTACGTGAAGAGTTTTTTCCTCCTAATCCTGCAACTGGATTCACATGCATGCATCCTTTTGCTGCACAGAGCACTGCAGAATTCAGTGAGGAGTTCTGGGGAAAGAGATACATATGTCAGATTGGCACAGCAGGACAGGGACTCCTTTCTCACTGAGCTTCCCCTGGTCAGGGCCTGGACTTGCATCATGCTTGAGCTGGTCTCAGCGTGTCCTATAATTCAACAGATCGAACCAGTGTTCCTCGGAAAGGCACCAACACACTCCTGTACAGCCTAAGGGCACACGACTCTTCCATTTTTCAATTTTTCCACATGTCTGTGTTTCTCCAGAATCAATCTAATTACTCAACTATGAAAATGGGGTTTCAATTACCCCTCCTGCTGGAAGGGGGCTTTCACATCAGCCCTAAAACTACAGGATGTCGTACCATGGAGTAGACCATTTAAAGCCCACAGGATTTTTGCTAAGCCCCCTCTTTTGCTCTGATGTCAGCCGCTGAGGTGAAAAGCCCTTGCTATGAGAAGTAAAACAAAATGCTCACTTAGACGCCACTCTTGCAGCATCCACCTCAGGAGAAGGGGAACACGGATCCACACCACTCTCATGTCAGTCCATAAGCTGTCGCATGGGCTTCACCCATCAGTAAGGGTGGGTTTGGACCACGATAGCAGATGTTGAACTGGAAGGGGCTGAGGGTGGGACACGTTCTGCTTTGCTTCCCAGCTATGAGGACAACCCCAGGATAAAGGCTGGAGCAGATGAAAGCCAAAGTTCATATCCCAACCACTGGCTTTACAAATGAGGGCACCCTTCCTGTGTCCCAGGGGCACCCACCATGAATATGCAGTGTCCTCAGCCACATCCCAGCGACCACTTATTAAGCCACGAGACCACAATTGGTCCCTGTTCTCATCTTGTGTGATCTCTCAGCAACTTTACAGCAGGTCTGCGTGACCTTCAGCAAACAGCCTTCATCTGCTATAACCAGCATTATCAGTTTTACAGTGGGATAATCAGTCCTCTTGTTTGCCAGTCCGGGTGGGAGAGCTGTGGTCTGAAAGGCGTTATCTGCCTGGGCCGGGCCGAGCTCATGGGGAACTGTAATGAACTTCAGAAGCAACATAAGCCTTTCTCCTTTGCAGCCTGAACCCTTAAGTCAAAGCCCTGTGAGCCTGCTTTGCTAAAGAAGCAGAGGGTACAGGATCACAGCACACACTTGTGAGTGACAGCATTTGATCTCCCTGACCAGCCTCACCCACCCAGGACTGAGGGTTGGAGATCTCTAAGATATTAAATGCAGCCAGTCAGAGGAGAAAACAGGAGTAGAGTGTCTGGACCAAACTCTTTCAGCCACGGGAGAATCCACAGTGAAGGCCATGATGAGCACTCAACGAACAGAAAAAGCACTCAACGAACAGCTAGATCTACACTTTATGAGACACCAAAGAATCCAATCCAAGGCTTCAAAGAGTTGGGAAACCATCCTGAGCTGCTACTCATAGGCTGAAGGTTTTGTAATAGGCCTGAGCAGACCTTTCAAATGCACTGAAGCAAATGTAAAATCACATCCTAAAATTACTTCCACTTAAGTCATTTGGACCTACAGAAACGTCCACAGGCTTTAACGGAGCAGCCTTTCAAAAGCTGTCCCTTCTCTGGGCAGAAACCAGCACACGCAATATGTCACATAGCTGTGCACACTTCAGCACGCAAACCCTACCAGCGTGGGCAGGTGCACGAAGCACAGACGCGTACACCTTCACCCTGGCCAGATGTCTTCAGTGATCAGCATCACACCCAACAGACCTACATGCACCGCTCCTGCCCTGCTCTGCCACGTGCCAGCGTATTTCTTGCAGTGGGCTGATTAGCCATCAAGCATTAGATAATTTTAACAGTAGTGTTCTGGGAACTCTTGGAAAACATCAAATAGCTCAAGTCAGGGCAGAGGAATTAAGAAGCGGGGGCAACAAAGCCAGCACCGCAGTTGTGGGAAAAAGGAAACACAATTACTGCTTTGCTTGCAGCTATTGCAAAAATTAAAAGTGTGACAGCCCCTGGAAACATGGTGGAATTGAAAAGCCAGATCTGTCATTTACCAGTTATTCAGCCTACATGAAAAGAATAAAGATGCTGTATATTACCACCCAGAAACCAATTACGGTAACAATGTGCGCAGCTTTGATCCCAAGGAACCTTTACTTGCTAATATCTGCCTGGTCAAACGTGTAGGAACCACCGGCTCCCTGTCCTGGCATCCAGACTAAATCATCCTTCCTTCCTGCGAGCCGACGGCAGGAGAAGATAACAGGAGTCAGGGTGATTTTTGCCTCTTAATACAGAGCCAGGTGAGGACAGGGCAAGAGAAACAGCTGGCAAAGCTCTCAGAAAGCCACCGTTTACCTGGCCTGACCTTGCAGAAGCAGCCACGCAAATGCTATCCAAGTCCCTGAAAAGCCATGGCGAGGAGCAGAGGCCATCTCAGCAACCCCGAGGCACAGCTTCTCAGGGACTGGAGCAGCCACGGCGAGGGTCACGTAGCCAGCACTGTTCCCCCAGAAACACCTTGCTTTACACCCCAAGCCCTTGCAGAGCAGGGTGCACACAAAGGGGGGGGATGTTCTGCCTGCAATAAAACCCTGCATCCTGGAGAGCAACAGTTCGCACCAAATATCCCCAAAAGATGCTGCTGGGATCATGGCGCTCCCGGAAGACTGATGTAATGTAAAGCGCTATCTTCAGCCCATATAAATCATGCTGGTTTAGTGCCTGTCCCGTACAAAGCCTCTCTTTTCTCATACCTGTGGCAGATTTCCATCCATTGTTAGCTGGTACCTGAGAGGCCACGTCAAAGAAGCTGATCTTGGTGGCAAGCAAAACACAGTAACTCGCCGGTGGGAAATAAAGCAAGCCCTAACTCATTTGTTAGCTTGTCCAATTACTTTTCACCTTGAGTTTTGTGTTTGCAGAAGTGAAAAGGACCCTGAAGTGGAGATTGGAAAACCACAAAGAAAATGCAGAATACCCTCGACTCTCCTTTCTTCTCCTCCACAAAGCCAGGCCATCTTGTCATTTATACTCTTTGAGCCGCTGAACTATGATCCAGAGAGGATCGTAAGGCAGAGCTGGCATTTAACAAGAAATATCAATCCAGACCGGCTTAAACTCTTGCAGGTATGACAGTGGTCAAAAAAATAGACACCTGAATTGCCTTTCTGTTTTCCTCAATAAGACTTATGAATTTTTTATGAGCTGCAAAACTTCCAGCATTGGTGCAAAACACCAAAGTATTTTAAACTAAGGCTAAAACATTATTTTTCCCCCATACCTCTGACCATATATACATCTTTTTTTAAAAAACTTAACCTAATACTAACAGAAACAGCTTTCCCTCTTTTTGGTGGAACCTGGCTTGGATGAATTTCTACTGAAATATTTCTGTGCAGGGCTCTCAGAGAAGCTGCTAAGAGCTGAGACCCTGAAAGACAGACCCCGTAACCCAGAGGCCTCCATGCAATGTGGGGTTTTGTTCCAGGTTTCACAAGACTGACCTTCTGACAGTGTAAAGTGGCACAGAGCCACTGTAAACATCCTACGTCAGCTGGTAAGACCATTTGATGGCCATGCAGAAGATAAAAGAGCAACACTTTAAAATATTCACTGCATGGTCCCCAGAGCTGGCAGATTTGGGACCAGCGGTGCTCCCATCATTGGAGCTGCAACGTGCAGCTCAGCTTTTCCCACTTTTCCGCAGTGACAAGTGGCTCTAAAAAGCTGTTACTGCGCAGGCACATCGGTCAGCACCAAAAGAACTGCCCAGATAGTTAATATTTTCCAAACTGCTGTGAAAACACAGATAATACTGAGGAACTCAGCACGACATGACTGGCGTTGGCTATGCGGAGTCACTGGGGACGTAAGAAGGAGCGGAGCGTACTCAGCTGCGAGGAAAGGGGGGGAAATCATTTATACTAATAAAACAAAGTCTATTATTACACTAGTAGTGGAACAACGACAGGAGCAGGCCTGCAATTTCCTCAGTAATAATCTCATTCCCTCAGTGGAATAACAACACTGCCTTCGGCCTTGTAATTTATCCAGCAGGGTACGGGCCCAGCGCAGCCTCCTCATTACCCCGCAAATGAAAGCAAGCACCCCCGCGTTATTAACGCGCTGCCAGGATCCACCAGCCTCCCGAGGTGGAAGGGGCCAAAGTCAGCAATCAGCGCCCGGTAACGATGCGCGGTCCAAACCAGAAGTGGGACTGGGAAAACACAGAGCACAGCTGCAAAGGCGCGGGGAAAAGGATGGGAAAGCCTGCAGCTTTTCCAGTCTTTTGCCTTGCTAGAAGAGAAATCTGAAGTCCAGGACCTGGAGGGCTCATGCTTGTAAAAGTTTGTCACCAGGCATTGGAGAACTGCTGCTCACCAGCTGACCCCTGATAAATGAGCCCTGCACATGCCCGCTCCAGATCACTGGAGAAGAATAGATGGTACCTGGTAATAATACAGTGCATTGTTAGTCTCAACTGCTTGGTTCAGATGGTTTGTTTTGCACTAGCCATGGCCAAAGAGCCCACGCACAACTGGTTCTTTCTCACGCAGTGCTGCTGGAGATAGGATGGCAACGCATGACCGTGCTGGAGGACAAGTGGCAGCAAGCCAACGCCCCAGGTGACAGCCATGCTATCAAATACTCCTCTGCCAGTCCCCAAACAGATGACTACAAAGACCTGTCCACCCCTAAACCCCCCTGATGCCTTCTGTTAGCATCACTTTGCACTGCAAATAATCATTTTTAAATAAGGAGGCTGAAGTCCAGCACGTGCAATAGCAGCTCCAACAGCTAACCGGTCACCAGAAGCTGCCTCTTTTTCTTCCTCACAGGTGAGGAAAATGGTCTGTACGGTAAAGGGTCTTAGAGCTGAGGCAAATGCTGCAGTTTCAGCGCGACCCCTGTGAGATGCACAAGGCAAGCATGGGAGAGACTGCCTGGACACGCGTTACTCAAGCGTCAAAACGGTCAAGCTCTGTGGTGCTGGGTCTCCTGGCACGGCAGCCAGCAGAGAAGGCAGTGGGGTTAATGATCTGGTGCAGAAACCAAGCTGCAGCAGCGCACCCTCCTCCGCATCCCCAGGCATGTCCTTGGGAAGCCAGGGACCCTGACCTCCCATCAGAAACACATGCATTTGCCACAGCAGCATCCTGATGTTAAAAAAAAAAAAGAAGAAAAACAAAGCAGACGAGGCCCAAACTTCAGAAAGACAAAGTGTCCTCTTCCTTATCCAGCCATCTTATCTGATCAGCGCTTCGGCATTTCAATTTCCAGATTACACAGCTGACACGCGCTGCTCCTGTGGCGCACGGAGGACCCACAGGCCAACAGCTCCAAAACTGGGGCTGGAGCCAAGGTCCTTCGTGTCACTTCATATTTAGGCAATTAAATAACTGCTCCTGCAAGGGGTGGCATCGCAGGTGCCGAGCACACAGCTGCCTGTGCTCCGTGGTTTTCCTGGGCTGCGGGTTTGGATCTCACCCACACAGAAGATCACAGCCGCTGACCTTCAGAAGGTCAAGACTTCTGTTTCTTTTTAATTTCTTTCCCATGATTTTTTTAGCTAACCTTTTGCTTTGACAGGACCGCAGACTTTAATCCCTTCTATCATTTGAAGCCCAGCTGCAGAACACAAGTCCCCGATGCAGCTGAAACACCTATTCCCCGACATCAGTAGCCCTTCGTTATCAGTCTCAACACACTGGTGACATGCAAATTGGCTCCTACCTGGCCATGCTCTCCAAGAGGCTTTGTCCACCTCCAGGAAGCCCTACATAATTTGACCAAGAGACCAGCTATGCTGAAGAGCCATCCAAGGGTAGAAAAGCTACAACACTGCAGGACAGTTGGCATCAACGCTCTCACATCCTTCCTAGGGCAGCACACAACACACATGCCGTACTGACCGCGGGACGAAGCCTTCACATGTTTGAACTTCACTTGGGGGAGAGGATTATAACTTACTCCCGGGCTTAACACCTGCCTGCGAAGTATTAACAACCCCCCCACCAAAACTCTTCATTTTCTTCTTCCTAGTTCTTGTTAATTTTGGTTTTTATTAAGTCTCTCACATCTCTATTACGGCTGCCTGGTGACCTTGCTAGCTCCAACGAAGGACGAAATGATAAAGCTTTGTGACCAAGTCCACGAACACAGAAATATTTCACCTGAACCTATAGTGCTATTACTGTTCTTAAGTAGAACAGGGCTATTAAAAAAAATAAAAAATATAAGCACATACATGGTGACCTTGCAAGGCTTGAGTGCTCTCTGAGAGTCAGGAGAAGTATATGAATCTGCAGCACTATCCATTACAGAAATCAAATCATTCCTCACTCAGCTTTCTTAACAAAATCCACGATCATAACGGTGCTACTGCCCCAGGGATTGCCCCAATGTGGGAAGACACCTTGTTTCAGTGACACGGGGAGGCTGATTGTCTCTCGGTGGGACTCCAAGAGGTGGTGATGAGAAGCAAAAGCATGACGCCCAGCACTGGGCAGCTGAGCCATGGGTATACAGGGAGAACCTGCCTGGGCTCGGGCCACAATGGCAGGATGTCTGATAGCCACTGTGGATAAACAGAGATATTCCTTTGGTTTCAGCCTACACAAAATACCCAGCTGGAAAAGCACACACCTAGGGAAATCCTAGTGAAAGCCCTACTCGAGAATTTTTGCTGAACCAACACCGTAAGCACGTGAGTAGAGAGAGCTGGCACACAATACCTTACTGCCTGTCGCCCCCTCCTCTCTCATAACCCTTGCTCAGTTCTAAGGGCTGACGAAGGAGCTGCTCGTGTCATTTCAGACACCCTCAGGTAACTGAGGCATCCCACAGGGTGGTCAGACACAATGCAGGACCCAGAGGACACGGGTGCTGGATTTCCTGGAAAGACCACAGATTCGCACTGCATCTGAGTGGGCCGAGCACCTCCGAATGCAAACCGTGCCCAGGGACTGACCCTTTTATTTCTCTGCTAAGCCCAAGTTACAGAAAATGATGGGAAGCTGATACTGCAACCACCCAAGCATAACACACCAGGATAACCTCTGTTTTTTAGGAGCGAAGCCGCTTCTGTGGGAACTCGCAGGCTTGGGGCTCTGGGTTTCCTAAAGAACAAGAAAAAGCCCCAGCACGTGCTGCGGCAGCTCATTTCTCAGCAGCAGGGGATGAAAACAGCAGCAACAGCATGTTGAGCACAGGATCTGCAGAAGGACTCGTGCCTTGCAGAGATTATTCCTTTAACCGGACGACAGCCCCGTTGGCTGCTCCACACAGGCAACCTGCTCTCACACCAGCAGCTCTCTTCCCCGCAGCGATGGGGATGCCCAGCCGTTTGGAACTCCACGCACAGAAAATCCACGGCAAAATGCTGGGCAGTGCACAAGACACAATTTTGCCAGGCAGCTCCATCACCAAGCTTTTGACAGGAAGCACAGTAAAGCCTCCACCGGTCAGGGCACATGCTGCCCTGGCGCTTGTGGTCAGGCAACGTCTGAGCCAAAGCTGGCTTGCAGAGAGCTTGCACCTCCTGGGGCCTGGCCTGGGCTCTGTTACCGGCTCGCTGCTTGGCTGAAAAGAAACCACACCTCCCTTCCTGTGCCTCAGTTTCCCCCATTTTAGTGTTGTGGTACTTCACAACTATTTCCAAGCACTTAGGATGAGTGATGAGCCCTGGGTGAGGTCTTCTGGAGGCAGGGAAGGTTTTGATGAAGTTTGGACCAGACCAGAAGAGAACATTGGCAGTTTTGATTAAGTTAAAAACTGCAGAATCAAACTCATTATTCATATAGCTCTATGCCACCGCATGTTCTAAGATGCTTTCTAAACCTGTCACTACAATTTATCATGCTAGCAGTGTAATAAAATACAGCTATAAAATTTTGGATTAAATGTTCAAGGTCAATAGTTGACTTTCAATTTCCCAATCTCTTCCTTGCTGCTTTAGCAGACGCTCTGTTAAGCAGTTACAAGCTCTGGGAGAAAGTTTCTTTGGAGAAAAGACTCAGTTGTGCAGTATCTCCAGAATTAAATCTTCAGACATTTCAGCCAATTACAAAACCATAAATAATAAATAACAAGATTGGTAAACACTGGCTGGCTTCGGGATAAAGCTTTTACTTGAGAAACACTAATTTCTTTTGTGTTTGCAAAAGGTGGCTCTGCACCTCTCTTGGAAAACAGACAGAAGGCGATTCTCTAATTTTAATAGAAATTCAGATCTGTAAGAACAGCACCCTGGAGATTTTGGGGAGAGTATTACAGCAGCAAATAGAGAAACTGAGACCAAGACTCCACCATATGACGTACTGAATAAAATGTATGGGCTGGATGCAACTTGGCGTTTTTTATGTATTAAGGAGCAAGAGAAGCAGCATATATTTACATCTACAAACTCCACACAAACATGCACAAGGCTTAGCTGCACAGCCATTGCAAAACAGAGAGTGAGATTCTTCAAAATGAGGGGGAAAAAAAAAAAATCAGGTTTCTCCTGCTCTAGCCCCAGCTCTTTCAGTTTATCAGCTGCAATGACTCTGTGCCAGGGTCTGGTCTCCGAGTTTCAGGTGACTTCTGTTCTGTCATTGCAATGATGAAAGGAGCATTTTGGCCACACAGTCACCATTAAAAAAACTGAAAATGCAGATACTGTCCCAGGTATTCAATTATTCTCTTTACTCTGGCACACGTGCCAGAAAGCCGGCTCGTTGTTCAAACTCTAACAGTTGGCAATAATAAAAGACTGCTTCTTCCCACAATCCCTACCTCTCTGACAGCCCTAGAGCTACAAGAACATTGCTGCTATTAAATTAGTAGCATCAGTATTTCTTATTTTTAGCATGTTTGGCTGGTTTCCCTGATGCTGAGTAGGGCAACTAAATTACCAGCAAACTAATATTCCTTATCTTTTCTTTCCTGGGGGCGCAACTGCCTCCTGCTTTCCCTGGGTAACAGTTATCTCCAGGGAGTCATCTGTAGCCTCATTTTGAAAAACGTTACCCTTAAAAATGGGAAAAGGGCAGCTTCGTTTGGTCTTGTGAACATGATGCAGGCACGTGGCCCAGGTCAGGAGGTGTGAGGGCCGAAGGCTTTTGTTTTTGCAATTATATTATTTCAGACTGTCTCATTGAACAAAACCCATCCCTGCCCATGCAGCAAGATCTTGGGAGCCTGTGTTGGCATAGTGAAGTCCGAGGAGGCGGTTTGCAAAGGAAACCCTGCCAAAGACACGCAGCAGCACGACGGGTGACCTGTGATGCTCCACATTTTGATAGTGTTGGCATCTCCTTAGGGAAGGATGGTGGCATCTCCCATGGCCCCTTAAGGACAGATCCTGGGTCCTTTTCTTTACAACCAGCAAAGACTCCGCTCCGTAATACTTTTCTCATTTTGGGGTAAGGAATGAGCTCTTCATCCATGACCAGAAAAAAAAGTAGAAACATTGCAGAACAGAAATCCTTCGTTATCAGGTTGACAGGGTTTCACCCTGCAGGATCTGGTCAGAGAAAAGGAATGTGCTTTCCTTGTGCTTCTCACTCACCAACCTCCCAGTTTTCCATCCACAACTGGAAACATGGGATTGCGGAACGTGAACACTGGCGAGAGCTGCAAGTACCCTGTCATAAAGTCCATGCCACCCACTTTACTGCACACTAATCTGTTTTACTACTTGTGTTATAGTGACAGAATTGTTTTCTGCAACCTAGTTCAGATTAAGAAACTGGGGGATAAGACGCATTAAAACTTCTGCAATATATATTGCCAGAGCCTTGGCTGGTGTAAAACAGCTTCCTAGGGGAATTAAGCAAAAAGTGAAGGGCAGAAACAGCCTCGGCTGCTGATTTTTCAGTCTCAGTCTGAAAAACTGGCACTGCTGTGATGCTACAAGCCAAAGCCTCAGGTGTAAATCTGCATCCATGCTGTCAAAGTCAACAGAGCAGCAGAGATGTGGGTTAGTTCATGAGAGTATTTTAAGAAAATGCACTTCATTTGCATTATTTACGGAATGCAAACATAAGCTCTGTTACACAGTAAGCAGCACAGTCTAAAAACAAGTCCCCACACCAACAAGCCTGCCAAGGAAATGAGGGACTGTTTCCTGAGGATGTTTGCAAACATGCTGTTGTCAGTGGAAGCATCAGACCCTCCACGCCCTGCCAGGACGCCGGGCGGTACGGCTGCCCCGAGCTCGCGGGGACGGAGGGAGCGGAGCCAGCCGGCCGGGTCAGTCCTTGTGGGGGGACTTCCCGTGCTAAGATGCAGCCTCGCTGCCCTGAGTCCTGGCTCCAGGAGCCGCGGCACAGCCCGGAGACGTGGCCCAACACCAGGGAGGGGACAGCAATGCTACAGCCTTTCCCTGAATCCAACTGAGCGAACAGTGGAGCCCGTGCACTCTTGAGGAAAGCCTTTGATCTGTGTGGGCACCTTCCAAATCACAGCAGTTTACTGGAGTAGGGGAAGGGGTGGAGGTGAGGCAGGTTTGGAGGTTTCCTTTTGTGGCTGCGATGCCCACGCTTCACACCAGCAAACCCACCACTTAGCCCCTCCAGCCCCCCCAAGACACAGAGCCTGACTCCGCGTATAGGAGATGCTCAGTGCACCCGGCGTGGTTCCTGCGTGGCTGCAGCCCACCCACCCCTGCACCTCCACGTAGGCTGTGACAGTTCTGCCTCACCACCGGTTTGGGATGGGAAGAGAAGGAATGGGGAACCGATGGCAATCATTACCTGGTTTAGGAACTCCACTAATTCAGGCCTATGTTGAAAGTTTACTTTGGCATTTTTAGAATTTCTTTTCTTTCAGAAAAGATTGGCAAAAATCCAGTGTTAAATCACTTTCTAGTTTTTCAGCAACGTAAATCAAGCTTTGCCGCACGGGCATCCTAACAGCTCTGACGGGCACCGCAGCGGAGCACAGCTCGCAGGAACCGGCACCCTGTTCCTTTAATGAGAGTTTCTAAGTCACTGAAGTAGTTCACGATCCAAACCTGCTCTGGCGTTAAATGCCCAGTCAATCAAATTAGATGTGCTAAATAAGCTCCTGGGCACGTGTGTTTCGTTTGCTCCGTGTTCTGCAAGCTCTCACCACGGCCCTGCCTGCAGCCACCGGACAACTCGGCGGCTCAGCCTGCATGGCTGCAGCGAGAGGGATGATCAAACAAGCATAAATCTTATGCCAGGGCAGAGCAGAGGAGGGGAGGATATTAAATGGACATAACTGAGCAACCGCAAGGCGAGTGGGAAGGTACAAAGGTACAACCACCTGCAATTAAGTCTAACAGAGCCCAGTTGTATCATCCCCCGTATTACCCTATAACAGCGCACAGGAGGGTAAAGTTAAAGCTCCTTGCAAAAAGGCGGGAGACACTCAGTTAATTGGGATAAAAGTCCATGCAACTTCCCAGGTGCAGAGCACACAGCACTGGCTTGAACACTTGGAGAGAAAGAGAAGAAAGTGGGTTACAAATGGGAGAAGGCAGAGGTGGTCAGAGCAGCACTTCACCTGCTCCAGCGCCAGCTCGTCAGCGTGACCCGCACCCAAAGAGGCTCGAGCCCCCCAGCTGTGCCCCTGTGAGCGACTTTGGGCGCTGACAGGTCCACAGTTAACCTGCAGTGCGCGTTCCTCACACTGTTGTGGTCTGGCTTGAAGCATCTCTGCCATGTCAGAAGGTGGCGGGGACACATTTTTGTTGGAAGACAAAGCAGAGCTGGCAACAACCCACAGAGGCAGCCAGGGAGCCCCTAACCTACAGACAGCTACTTTGGTGCATTGTCGCGTCATTACTAGAAAGTCAATGGGATAATGCTTCAGCATGGGCATTATGCAGAAGGGACATGATTTCTGGAGTTGCTCCAGCAAGGTCTCACTCCACCCCACAGCAGAGCAGGACTTCCCACGTCTTCACTGTGGATGATGGTGTCCAAACAAAAACGTGGCTTCTGCAAACTGGTTGAAATCACGAGACCACCACCACGGTGCCTCGAGCCTCAGCTAACACCTACCCAAGACCAAGTGCAACAGAAGAACCAGCCTTTCCCCAGGCAGAAGGCCTGCACAGAGGCCTGTGGGAAGACAGAGAGCAATGTGTTGGGTGCCCAGCCATCGGGGAGAGCAGTGGTCCCTGCTCTCCATGGGACACCTTTAGCACACTCACCTATATTAAAACCCCAACCACAGCCTTCCCAACAAATGACGTCCTAACTTTAGTACCAGACCACAAAATTTACAGCAACCTCCACTCATTCACATACTTTTGGTACCAAACATTTCTTTGACTTCTAAAACATGCAGCTTCCTAGACCCTCGTCTGTAGGCAATTGAACATGCTGAAAGTGTGGGCTGCCTGCTTTTCCTTTTTTCCCCACCTGACTGCTCCAGAGACATTCCACATAATTTACTCCAGCCCTTTAATACAGTATTTAAGTAGCATCTAAATGACAAGCGGTCCTTTCGTGCCACCCCATGACAGCGTTTCCCTTCCCCCACTGCAACCCACTTGCTCCTGCTCAGCCTGTACAGAGTCTGGCTGTTTCCTTTCCACTGCAGATTGCTTATTTGTATTGCTGGAGCTGAGGGAAAAGTGCTTTTCCCTGCATTCAATAACAAGTCCCAGTGGAAATCTATCCCAAAGTTGCAGTGCTCCCCAGGGCTTGTGCTCAGCATCCCATCAGGGAGGCCAAGGGGGGTGGCCTGGGACAACGGCACTGACTCAAGTAGAGGATTTCTCTTCCTAAATTGCTGCTTGGGTTTTGCCCTCGAAGTGCTCCATTTGTGGGTTCTCAAATAGGAACTCAGCCCTTGCAGAGCTACTCCCCATGGGACCAAGCCTGTGCAGTAGGTTACAACAGGGTGGATTACAACCGGCTCTGACTGGAGCATCGCTTCCACTTTACAAACCTTTACAAAGCATCTTTAATTTCATTACCAACTGCACTCTCCAAAAAGCACCACAGTGCATTATTAAGGAAAAAAAAATCCCTTTTTAAAAACAAATAATATTTTCAGAATTGCTTTAATAGCCAGGATAAATATCAATGAAGTTTCCTGCAATTACAGAGTGTGGCTCCTGTCTACCTCCCATTGCAGATTCAATCCAAGGCAGCCCAAGTTTTTCATTGAGTCATGAATGCAATATCAAAATCATAAGAAAGGAGCAAAGTTATATGCACTTCTTTGCAACTAATAAGAATGATTGACTCTGGTGATTCCATTGCTGTAATTATAAGCTGCTACAATAAACAAGTGGCTACTTCGTTTATTGCTCTACTCCACGCTCACCTTTGGCTGAAACCCAGACCATTTCACACCAGCCTGTTCTCAGGGCTTTTTCACTGATGCCCACGGGAAGCTTTCGTAGGTAATGGTTTCTGGGTAGGGGATCACCACTGGTCCCCTCAGCAGCACCCCAGGCCTGGGTCACACCACAACTTCACAACCGCTTGGGTGCCAAAGCAAGGCAGGAGGATACCAGCATCTCTTCGAAACAGCTCACCCCTCCCCTCACCACTTGGGTACAAGGAGTGGGCCTGGTGCTCCCCGCCTTTGAGGGAACAGCAGTGCTATGTGACGGGACCATGGCCTCATTCTGTTTGCGGTGTCAGAGAAAGCCCCCGATGCAGCCCGGGGCAGGCAGCATGGCCAGGGAACGGGACACAGTAACAGGACATGACAAGCAGCTCAGCCTCTGCTGCCAAGAGGATACTGCACCCCTTTTCAAAGGCTTCTGCAGAACCCCACATCCATATTACTGAAATAAGCCCTAGTTCAAAACGCAACAAAGGTGCTGCAACCCCAGCTGGAAATAAAGGAGATGTCAGCACTTAACTGGTCACAGATCACATTTTCAAAGACTTTGGGAGTCATCCCCTGGCCCAAAACTCACCCAGAGGGGTCAAAAGACACCTGCATCTGCTGAACCCAGTGACAAACATGGAAGGTCTGTTTGAAATCCCAACCAACACCAATTTACCTCCGAAAAACTGCCCTTTAGCCCCTTTGGGTTCCACATACGACTTGTTTCCCTGAATGGCATTGGAAATCAGATCAGAAAATAAACCTATCGATAGCACCTGTGCAGATGGACACAGCTGCTTTCCCCATACATTGTTCCGGAGCAGGGATTTCTGGCTTATTCCTGCTTTTACAACACACCGTGCCGCAGGGGCTGGTGCAGGTTTACTCACCTGCACCGTACGTCGTGGCCAACATGATGGAGGAGACCCACGCGATCTCGCTATAGGACGTGCCAAAGAAATCCTGGATTTCTTTGAAGAAGATGGCTAGGCCTTTGGGGAAGGCGTACGCGAAGCCGATAGAAATGAAAGCGCCGAAGACCACCGCCCAACCCCAGCCACCGTCCGGCGGGCCAGGGGCTCGCCCCAAATTAGCAGGGGGTGGCATGGTTGGACTGGGCGAGTGGGCACCCAGAGCTCCTCAGGAAGCCCTGAAACACAAAGTGCAAAGGTGCAGGGTCAGATGCTGCTCCTCCAGAAGCCCCCCACAACCCCCAAATCTGCAGCCACCCCATCACCCCAACGCAGCTTCAACCTCCTTAATTCTCACGTCGCGCCCCGTGGACGTGGCTGGTTAGAAACGGCGGCTCCGACCCCATGCACCAACCCACTCATGTGTGCCCACCCCACCTGAGTCCCTGGACACGCGTGGAGACCCCTCCCGCGCGGCAGCACCCACCTGCGGGATCGCGGCCACTGAGCTCCCACCGCCCCCGCCCGCTGCGACGGGACCGGACGGGGCGGGGGAGCCGCCCGCACCGCCCCACGCGGGACCGGCCCGCCCCGGCCGACGGGCACACAGACCAAACCTCCTCCCGGTTTTACACCCCTGTCTGCTTTTCCCTTTTTCCTTCCCCTTTTTTTTATTTTTCTATCCTCACCCCCCGAGCCGAGGCATCACCAGCATCCAGCCACCCCACGAGCGTTAATTAAACCACCCTCAGTTATTTAACTGGAAATTACTATTTTTCCTGCGTTTCCACCAGCATCCCAGCTCTTCTCTCCTCCTTACAAAGCTGCAGGCTGTCCCACTACCTTGTTGCAGCCTTGCGCAGTCTCCCACTGTTTATCTCCGCCAGTTCTCTGTATATTCCGGTTTTTAGGTTGAAGTCCGTTTGGGGAAGCGTTAGCAGTGTTTGCTCTCGCTGGAAAGTTGCAGTTTGGCTGCCGAACGTACATCTTGCTCAACCTTGCCTCCCCCTGTCTTCAATAACAGCCCCACGGTCTTAGAGGAATTCAGCCATGTGCCCTCCTGGCCCCAATTTTGGGGAAACTCATATGGAGATGGCAGGTGTCAGTGCCCCATCGCTTCCCACTCTGCCTCCAGCCTCCCATCTTCCCTCCCTGTGGACCCATGCACAGTGGGGTACGGTTTGGGCAGATTTTATGAATCATTTGGGCAAAAGATATTTTTCATGCAAATCAGCTACACTGCCTCCACTGCAAATCTGGCCCGTTCTTCCCCGTTCCCCAAGCAGAGCTTCCATTCCCCCTTTGCACCTCAGTATTTTAAGTCTCACCATGACTCTTCCCTGATCTCCTATAAATCTGTATCCAGTCTATTTTCAGAAAAGCCAACCTAACACTCAAAAAGCAAGTCACGCCAGTTAGGTGTGTGGAAATCAGCTGTTTTCAAAACTTACATTTAAACACTGTTCGCATTTTTCTTTCCTCCTCTTCTTAAGCCGAACGCCACCCGTGTGGTGATATCATGGGGGCAGTGAGCCCTCCCCGTCCCGCTCTGCCTAGGACAGGAGGTCCCAGCCTTCCAAACCCCCTCCATGGGGATGCTGGAGCCCTTCCCAGAGAATTCGGGAAAGAGCAAATTCCTGCGCTCGTGAGGGGCTCTGTCAGCCTTTACCTCTCTCCTGTCTTGCACCTGGCTGGGTCCATACACAGCTTTTCTCCCCCCAAAGAATGGGGAGACAAAGCCTGCTGCTCCGGGCTGGTGTTTCTTCTCTAATTTTGAATTAACAACATGATTTTAATGGAGTTCAGGTACAAACATGTCAATCTCTAATGAAAGAAGAAGGGGGTCCCTGCCTCCCCATTTCCACCCTCCCTCCAACACCCCCAAAACAGACCCTGTGTTGCTGTAAAACCCATTTTTCTACATACACATAAGCAATAATGGAGAGGGGGAAAAAAAATCAGTGCCTCACTCCATAATTTTCCTGGCACAGTTAATCTAGAGCTTTAAACATCTCCTTACAACATGTGCGTAAGATGTTTTATTACTACTATTTCTTTCTTCCTATAAAGCTGAGTAAACTTAAAACCACCAGAAGACCTTTACTCTCAGGTGCAGGGTTACAATGTGATGACCCGGGGAGTTTTGTTTTGGTGCAGCCCAGACCCATTTTATGGGTCATAAGGAGACTTCTGCTTTTACTGCATCGCTTTTACGACGTACGCTCCTGCCTGCGTGAAGGCACAGGGTGCCGTGGCAGGCAATCTGCCATCGCAGGAGACAATTAAAGTCTCCCCAGTATGAAAACCCCGTCTGCAGCTGAATAAGGGGATGGCCAAGGGGACAGGGCTGTTTTCCTCTCTTTTCCTACACAGGGATGAGGGTTTGGATTAGTGGAGTTTTTCTCATAAATGGGAATGAAGTTCATTTCAGCAGCTGGTTTCTGTGCTGCCAAAAAAAAAAAAAAAAAAAAAATTGATCAAATCTAAATAAACACACTTGAGTTTGAACTTGGGCACATCCTTAGCAGCAGGGTGGAAGGTGAGGAGGGCAGCTGGAAACTGCCAGGAGCAGAGGGATGAAGAAGCAGGTTCAACTCCAGCCACCACCTCAGCTGGAAGCTGGGAGTTTCCTTCTGCAGAAATACTAAACTTGGTGTCACGTTAAAGAAAATCCTCTGCAGCAAAGCCTGGTATGACACCTTCTGGGTAAACGTTCACACAAGCGGGTGGCGAACTCAAAACTGGAGCACAAAATGAGATATTGGGGACAAATAAATGATTTCTAAAGATGTCTGAAAATGATTAGTCTTTGCCCTCGTGTTGCTGGTCTGAAGAGATGCTCCCAAGCAAAGCACGACAGCCTGAAGGCAGAGGAAGGGACTGACAGCGGAAATCCTGGGCTCAGGAGGTCAAAAGGGACTTCCTCACAATTTGGGGAGACTTGGGCTCATCTGACAGCAGCTGCCTACATGAGCGCTCCCCCTCCATTTCGGGAGCGCAGCCTCCCGAGAGCCGGGCTCTGCTCACTCATCCACAGACAGCAGCCGCTTCCTGGAGGGCAGGTTTTTTAATTTGCTGGCAAGCGGCAACCAAATTGATTAAAATTGCAAGATACCTTTCCAAATGACTCCTTTCACTATCGCAGCCCTCCATGTAAATAAGCGCCTGCTATTGTATTCCCAGCGCTTCCCTCCAGAGCTGCTGAAAGAAGAGGGGCAAAGGGGGAAAAGGGGCCGGGAGCAAGGCAGGATCTCAAACTCTTCCTCTCTCCACAAAAGGGCCTATTTTCCAATCTTTGCCAAGCTTTCTGTGACAGTTCACATAGATACTTTAAGTCGTGATTTTAAAATCAAATGAACTAACATCCATCACTTATTGAAGCCCAAGGTTTGATGAATATTTAAAATACAAGATCACAAAAAAAAGTGACTAGTGTTGACAACTTGAGTGTTTTTTCCTTTTTCTGGGAAAAAAAAAAAAAAAAGAAAAGGGAAAAAACCTAAGCTCCCCTGAGAATGGAAAACATTCCTATTTATTCTCAGTGGACCACTTTGGTATTTGGAAAGAATTTTGTTCAAAGCCTTTACACAAGGCATTTTACTGCAGCCAAAGATGAGCTACAACTCTGTAACCCTAACAGCATTTTTCCTTCATCGAGTCTTCAAAAGCCAATTAAAGACTTTAGAAATTGCTTCCACATTAAAAAAAAAAAAAATCCATATCTAGCTCTGCTACATGAACACAGCACCGAGTAAGTGAGCACCTACAGAGGTGACTGAGCTTCTCTAAAGCGTCTGTGATTCTCACTTCCATGGCATACCCACATTTCTCAAACCTAGTCCATTTTCGTTTTCCATTTGCTCACAAAAAGCATCAGCAGTGAAATCCAACCAATAACTGCGGTTAAAATGGAGCTTCTGAATGAATGAATGAATGAGATGATAAGCAGCAATTGTCCGCAGAACCGAAGGGCCGGACCCCGTAGCCCGGGATGTGATATCGTTACTTTCTCTCCATCTCATGAGAGAGATGTCCCAGTCCTCCAAAAATAGGCACACACATTTATGTTCCTAATAATATTCTTAATTTTTTCCAAGGGATTAATCCATACTATTATAGATTATTACTTGGGAAAAGGTTTCAGTTCAGCAGAATTCTTGGCTCTGGACCCAACCAGATGCAATCATGAAACGCAAGCCTAGGGACAGATCAATAGGTGCCTGCCCAGCGAGTGCAGAATTACCCTTCTCCCCCTGGGACCCTCCTCGCAGCTGAGCGTCTGAGCGTGACCGGGCTGATACAACACATTCCTCAGTGTTTAGGCACAAGGCTTCCAGCGTTCAGGGATTTATCACTAATATTTTCATGCTCGAGGTTTTAATTAAAGGGGACCTCACTCTGCCCAGCGGCTCCTGGTGTGCCGAGCAGCGGGAGGGATGCAGGCAGCACCCACGCATGCTCCAAATGGGGCACGTGGGTCAAGCATGGTCAGTCTGCATCCCTTGACATCCCTATGGCTACTTTGGCAGGGGGGATCTTTGATTTCTTATAAGGTTCCTTCACCGTTGTGTGAGATGCCCTGCTGCGGGCAGAGCCACCAGCCCCATGCATCCCTGCTCCTGGCAGTGGGGTGACACCATGCAGAGCCAAGGGACATCAGTGCTGCCACTGCTGGGAGCCACCTGGAATGCTAGCAGAGCTTTGTGGCTCTGCTTTCCACCACATAATGTTTTACAAGGGGGTCAAGGAGAGTTCAAACCAGAAAGTTATGAAATATCAAACTTGCTTTTTGCTAAGCCCCAGTATTAATAGTGCGGAGGCCAGGCAGGCAGAGGGACCCATACGACATGAAATAACACTCTCCAGAGCCAGCAAACCTCTTAGAAGGCTCCAGTCCTGCGTCAGTGCCATGAAACCAGTCAGGTGCATGAAGCATCGCTGCTGGATGTGCTGGTTTCCTGGAGATGATAAAATAAACTGAGCAGTGACATCACTTTTTCTGTTTTACCCCTGCCGCAGCAGCCCAAACCAAAACATTTGTGGTGGTAAAAAGATGGCTACAATTAATCTAAATCTAATAACTGGAATGTTTTCACTGGGGAATTAAAACAAATTATTCCTTTGCTATTGCATCTTCATCTCATTTACATTTTAATCCCAGTAGGATCTCGCTCTGTTATATTTGGAAAATGGCTGTACAGAAAGGGAAAAACAACATGGTTGAAGTACTCAAAGATGCATAGAGAATTTAGCTATTAACTTTTATGGCAGAATTCTGGCTATGCCAAGCCCTGAATGATTGAAAATGAGTACAAATACTGCGGGGTTTTTTTCCAAACATCGCTGAATGCAGAGCCTGGCGGCATCTCAAATTGTGGACGCAAACATGGGCAAACAAACAGCTGGGATAGAAGGTTGTGTTGAAGGTGTAATTACACATTAGCCAGAGCAGAGCAGTTCACTCTTCCATTTGTACCAAAAATAAAGGGGACTCCTTCCTGGAGGACACTGTGTGCAGAGGGAAACCTCTGCCTTCTACCCGGTGCTTCTCTGCTCCCGGACTCCCAGCCTTGTTTTCCTTGCTGTGAGGTTTTACCACAGAATAACAAGTTCGTACATTTTTGCTCAAGGTAAACACATAGCGATGAAAGGCACTTTAGTGTTGTCAAAATAAAATCAGTACTATACTTCTACCAGTCTTATTCCAGTTTGCCCTCCCTACTTTGCCTACCTGTTCTTATTTTGAGGCAAAAGCACACAAAAAATAAAGAACTTAAGATTTCTCCCTGTTAAGGATGGGAAGTCCTGGTAAACATGAACTGTGTCACACAGGTAACACCCTGCGGATCCTCAGTGCTGCCACGGAGTAGCCGATCCCACCAGGGACAGCTGATTACACCAGCAACAGAGGCAGCAGCTTCCTTCACCCCAGAGCATCTTCTACCACTTTGGGACAACGTACTTAGAGTCCCTGCAAAATCCCAGCTTTACTTAAAATAGTTACTGTCATGTGACTTGTGCATCCCTTCACTTAGAGAGATGTGAAATGATGGTAACGTACTAGAAAGGCAGGAATAAAGGATTTATCCTCGGGGTTGTTTCCAAGTGTGCTGTTTGCCCCTGCATTAAGTTACCCCAACACACGTTCTACATGCCTGCTAGGTATCTTAGATCTGTTTGGTCACAGCGCTGTTTTGCTACATTTCCCCCTCCTCGAATCAATTTAGCTGATCTCCACAAGCTCATAGCTCGCAACACAGGGAGACTTTCCGGGTGCCATGGAGGAGACTGCAACCCAAGCACAGGGGCTTGGGCTCATCTCCACTGAGCCCATGGCTATCTTGTGACTTTTGATGGAAATATTTTTGTGAGAGTTTCCTTACTCATTTCAGTGAAAAGGAACCAGGTTAGCAAAGATCTGCAGTTTAGATGATTGTCAACAAATTGTGACTGCCGGGTCCAAACACACCCAGCCCCTCCACAAGCACCTTCTCCAAGGCATGGCCCTAAGCAGCTGCAGCACATCTGGACCCAGAAGACTGCCGCTGTCTCCAGTCCATCTCCAGGGCTGTCCTGCCAAAAATTAGATCTCAAGTAGTTGTCAACAGGACAGAAAGAGGATCATCTGCCTCAGGGCTGCTGGAATAACGCTTCAACAAGGTGAAGAGCTTTAGATCTCCTGATGTTTGAGAGAGGAGAGGTGTTACAGGGGGGCCGTAAAGAGCGAGTCCTGCTCCAGAAAACAGAAAGCTGACACTGCATGGTGTTGGCTGAGCCTGAATTGAGGGTAAGCGGCTCCTTGGCTCAGAAACATAGGAAAGCCACATCAGTTTGCAAGTAGTCTCTGGGACACCGTTGTTTGCAGATCATAGTACTCTGAGCCATTATGTAATGCAAGTATTTCCCCCCCAAAATTAACCCCACTTCACTGAAGTTTTCAAGGCAAATTAAAGCTACAGAAAACTATCATAAAAAGGCAGCTGGAGCTTTGTTGTTTGGTTTTTCCTAGCCTGTTGTGACAAGTGGTTGTAACACCGTGAGGGCTTCTGCTCTTCCTGTGAGCTCCCCAACGAAACCTTCCAAGAAATCCTGGGAGCAGGTACTGCTCTTTGCTGCGTATACGTAAGGCACCTTTGGTTTGCCTCAAGGACAAGTATGCATGGAGCAGAAGCCAATCTTGTCTGATACCACGCAGCTCTTGTCACCAGTAAGCCTGCTAGATACTGCAAGAGAGCAGCTGGGAAGCAGGACCGCAGGGTAATATCCAGCTCCTCCTCATGGGATGGAGGAAACCCAGCAAGCTCCTTCATTACCTTTCAAATGTAGTTTAACACTGGCGTGCGGAAACAAGAAACAGAACCAAACATGGGAAGAGGTTAGTTCATGAATCACATTGTGTGGCTATAGCTGTGGATAACCCTCTGTGCCCTTAACACAGGGTGATGCAACACACAACGTTACTGTAGGTAAACTCAGCCGGGAGCCCCTGCCTGCATTTTCTGGCTGACCGTTGTCCAGCAGATCAAGCACAATGCTTTAGTATTAACTTTCAAGGTCTTACACAGATTGTTCTTTAGGAGCTTGTTGAACTTTTGACACTGTACGTCCCTGTTACCCCACCAGATCAAAAAGAGGAGACTTTTGGTCCAAGCGTAGTATTTGCTCAGGCTTGCTGTAATCCCGGCTTTACAGACTGACCTTCCCCAGAGCCCCCTGGGTGCCACAGAAGTGACTTCTCCTAAGACAGGCTTCAAAGATGCACCTATTATCTAGGCCGTGTTTATAGGGCACTCCATCATGTAACATTCCTGGAGACCTTTGTGAAACCAAGCGTTTACAGACACTGAATTAACTTCTAAAATTTTATTCCATTCTCAGCGCCCTTCCTTAAACACCGTGCTTGGGGCTGAGATGTTCCAGGCTTCTAGCGCTATAGATCAGCAGATCAGACTTTGCCACTGAAAGACAAAATCCTGGCTCCACTACAGGTGATGGCAAGCTGCCTGCTGACTTCACCGCAGCCAAAGCTTCACCCAGAAATGATATTATATTCAATGTTAATGTCTGTGGAAGCGTTGTTTTTGTTTTTTTTTTTAATTACTCTAGTGCAAGGAAACACATGCTGTCCTAAAAGACTGCTTTGTAAACAGTTAGCGGTAGTATTTCTGAATATTATAAAACTAAAGTTAGTGTTTAAAGGCGTAATTCTCCCTGAAGGGATCCCCTGCGTGCTCTCAGCCGCTCCGGGCAGGCTTTGCTGGTGCTTTCCTCCTCCCTCAAGCACAGCGTGCAGCTTCACTGGATGCTACAGACTCGCTCTAGATTTATGCTGGTGCAGCTCAAAGAAGATCAAACTGAGTATTCAATTACTTATGCACTCAAAGATATTTATTCCCTGAGATGAAACTCCTAAATCTGTTATCATTGCCATTCCCTCTTCTATTACTATCAGCATGCTGCTGCTTCCAGATCTATGGAGATGTCAAAAGCATTTACTGGAAATAACTGAAAGATGAGAACATGACAGGGAAATGTTTAGAATTATTAACCATTTGCAAGGACAGAGGAGATTATTGATCTTCCTTAATTCTAGAAGAGTCTATAATAGTTACACAGGGATTCTTCCTAAGACTTTTTTTCCAAGATCTATTAATTTCTTTTTTTTTTTTTTTTAATCCAGATGCTAGAGTGATTTAAAAACCGAGTGAGGTGAAGAGCAGCAGCTACCACACTATGGGACAGACGCCCAGAGGAACGGTGCTCATGCAGCAATAAACACAAGGGGCTGTGAAAACACCAGGAAAGGTGGGACAGGCAGGACCGCCCTGCCAGCACGGAGTTCTTAGCCCAAAGTCTGTACAAAGGTAAATGCAGTGTTGCAAAGGAAAAGACATTTTGCTTCACAGCATCTCTTATCTTCCTGCTTCCGCAGACACCCTCATGTTGTTACATGCGACATCTGTGAAAGTTAGGCACTTGCACGCTCGGCTGTAGCTTATAATTACAACTCTGCAGCAATAAGATTTTGTAAAATTCTTGCTTAAAGATGGGAAGATCAAGGATGAAAACCACAAATTTCATACTGTAACAGCATCTTCCCCCACCCAGCTCACTGACAGCAGTCCCTTGCTGTACTCTCCTCTGTATCTTCATCCGGGTGTTGAGGGCCCTGGCTCAGGGAATGCAGGAAACAAAAAACCAGAAACCTCAACCAGAGACATCTCTAGTGTTCGGTGCTCAGTTTCAGATGTCCTGTTTTCAGAGGGCCTGAACAGCCACCCTGAGGGAACAAGCCCTCTGGCAGCCCCACACAGCCTGCACTGCTTTTCAGCCTCCGGCTCAGACTCCGTGAGCTGTTCCACCTCCTGACATGAACCCACCAGAGCTAAACAGTGGCCACGGGATGCACACCCATTTTTTCAAGGGAAAAGGGGTGCTCAGTAGAGCAGCTGATTTAATAACCCTGGAAGCAGCAGGAGCCTTCAGTCTCCCTTGACAAGGGCTGGGTTTGTACCTGTAAGTAAAAAGTCGCTCGCTCCTGTGCCAGCTTTCCAAGGGACGCAGTCATCTTGGGAACGGCGTGCTCAATAACACTAGGCACAAGCTGTCCAAAGAATAAAGGTTGTCCATGGCATCACAGGCATTGCTCAGGTCCCTAACAGAGCGATGTGTGCCACTGCCTTGCAGGAATTTTCTCCTTCTATCTTAATCCGTCCCACATCGGGTGACAAACCAGCTCTTTTTATTGCCATGTAAAACAAGTTCCTAATGTACATGAGATGAGCATACACGACTTACTTCTGTATACAGGGTGTACCCTGACATTTGTAGTGCGTGACCCAGGAAGCCTCCAAACGGTTCCAACCTGAGGGCGAGGAGGTACCGAGAGGATCCCTCCATCCACAACTTGTTTGCAATAGTCTTTCCCAAAGCGTGTGTCACTGACCTCGTTTGAGTAGATGTGAGTTGGTGTGGCTGTTCTTGTGTTCTTAAGTGTTAATCCTGTTATGTTTCACCCTTGCAAAACAAGGTAAGAAGAACCCAGAATCTGCTAAGGGCCCAGCAATAACCTCCAGCAGCCGCATCTCACAGGCATCAGCAACCCAAAAGCAAGATGGTCCTCTACTAACCATTAACTGCAAGATACACACTGGCTGCTCGGATCAAAGTGGCAGGCTGATACCTGGCACCAGTATTTGAGGCAAACATCCCTCTGAGAGTCTCCATTTGGTGATTTCATTATGAGGACAAACAATGCCTTCCCACAACCTTTCCACAGCAGCAACTTTTGCAGCTGAGGTGCAAGTACTCAGTGAATGTTTTAACTTGAAATAACCAGTGGACACATTTGTCCTTTCAGAAAGATTCCGCAGAGAGAAATCTAAACCATCATCCCTTAATAAATTACTTGCAGCAAGATTTTAGCAACTGGATTAGGGAATGTTTTACAACATATTTACATACTATCTCAAGATTTACATGCATGTATGCCATGCCTGTTCATCCGGAAAGCATCAGGTTTAGAGTTTTTGTCATCTTCTCTACAATCATGAGTGCAAGAAATACATGACTTGTTTCAAGAAGAAAGCCAATAATATGAACAGAACAAAAGATGCAATACTAAATATGCTGAAATAACTCTCCAAGACTCAAATAATTCCACCATGGCCAAGCCTCCACCCCCACGTAGCAAGATTTCTGATGAAATAACGAGAAGTGGTGACATCATGTATGTTGTCAATAAAATACTCAGCAGAGCAGTACTGGTTTTCCCTGTTTTGACAATATATATCATCAGAAAACAGAGAGCCAAACTTGCAGTTAGAGCTTTCCAAGAACTTTCTCAAAGGAATATGTTCTCCCCTCCCCTTTTGGTGTAGAGATCAGACCTCCTCTTTTCCAAAGATACCATCTTGCTTCACTTACCTCCTCCGTAGGTGGTAGCACACATGATGGATGTTATCCAGGCAATTTGGCTGTAGGAGATGCTGTAAACAGTCTGGAGCTCTTTAAAGTAGATGGTGAAAGCTTTAGGAAAAGTATATGCAAACCCAACGGAGATGGAGGCTCCGAACACCACTGCCCACCCCCATCCGCCGTCTGGAGGTATGTAGCCCAGGTCTGAAGGGACTGGAGGAGACATGGTCAATCCGGATTTCGGAGCAAAAACCACTTCCCGGTGTCCTGCAGAGCAAAGGATACATGTGTTTTACAGAATATGCATATCACACAATCAGGCATCATTTTCAAGCGTAGTAAAATAATTTAGAGGTACAGAGGATCAGTGAAGCCCTGATCTTTTGCTGGCTATTAACAGTTTTATTGTTCCACTCTAACACATTCCAAAATCACCCTTCCCTCTTCAATAACCCCGTCCAGCCCTTCCACGTGTATTTTAAATACACACCCTTAAAATACTCCCATAGCTGCTGTGTTCAGGGATGGACCTCCTTCAGAACTGAAGTTAATGCCTCCATTTTCTCTTCCGCATCAGGCCGGTAGCTTGGTGTCTCACCTTGGGAGATACCTTCTGTGGGTTGCCCCTGTCACAGTTCCTCAGCCAGTTCCTTCGGAAAGAAGCAGATGCCACAGCTGTACCGTTTTTAGGGTAAACGCTTCATTGTGTATTTTTCAGATGTGGGTGGAAAGCCGCATGATTCCAGGTTATCCCTGCTTAAAAGAATAATTCCCATTACGTGAGCAGCAGGCGATTGGCCCCACAGCGCGTCCAGCTCCCCTGTTCTGTGGGGGGACGAGGTTCTCTCAGCTGCTCGCTTCTCCCCGAGCCAACGCGCAAACTGCGAGCAACTGCTGGCAAAAAGAGGCTGAAGTTTCTGAAGTTTCTTCCTACTTAGGGGCAGCGACGCCTCTTGCGCCTGGCGCCTGCCAGGTTAGCAGATTATGCTCAGGAACAACACAGATCAAAGAGGGCATTCACTCCTTTGCATTCTTCCCATTTTCTCCGGCCATTAAATAAAAAGAAGGGTAAAAAGAAAAACACGTAAAACCTATGTGCCTCTCAGTAGTTAATCCACAAGCCTCCTCTCAAGGTCAAGGCATTAAATCAGAGAAGAGAGAAGGTCCCACAGCAAAGGGTGCCAGGCAGGTACACCTGCATCTTTGCAGACAGAAGGTGGTTTATTGCCTTTGTATATTGCAAACTCAGAAGCAAGGGAACCTGATTGGAAAAGGCATCGCCAGAGCTAATGGGAAGGAGCAGGCCCCGATAGCAGCTGGATGCATTTTGTTAAACCTCAGAGTTAGTTGTTAGATAACTAGGGAGAGAGATACCAAAAAAATAATTAAAAAAAAAAAATTAGAAAGGAAGAAAATACCATAGGAAAAGCACAGTGTAATTTGCATCTGTTTGAGAGTCCACTGCCTCTTCAGAGATGCAGTTTGGATTCAAACTGTAAGCAGGAGGACGCTACTGGAACAGTAAAGAAAAATCTATTATTTTAAGCTAGTGATGTGCCTACAGATATAGTCCTGAATTCATGCTTTCTGTCATCTGCTTGTACAGCTGTTAAGTGATAACACTGATATGAAGCCCCTACACTACAGGCTTCAAGCTCCCCCTACGACCAGACAACGGTTGCGTGTGCAGTGGACAGAGACACGTTGTCTCCTCTCCATCCTCAGCCGCCTGCTGGGGCATCCCCAGGTTGTAAGCTGAACACACAGCGTTCAGACAAGGAGCTGAAAGCCAGTTCAAGAACCCGGTGTAGGTGTAATGAGATCTGATTCATAAACTCTCAAACTGCTGTCAGCGTTTATTCCCCGCTCCTCTCATGAAGGTGATGTCCCAGAGCCTCCCACTTCTCGCTGTTAATAACACGCCATCTGACTGAAGTTTACCTACTTCTGTTGTATAATGGTTTTGTGCTGATGGTGTTACATAGCTCAAAGGCTTTCTCCTCTTCCCTGGTGTTATCCTCTGATGGTTTTACTGAGAGTAATCGTATCCTTTTTAGCCTTTACTTCATCTACATAAAGAAACACTCATTAACCAAGGACCATGGGAACAGAGAACCTACCTTTCCCTAGTTACCTACACCCACACTGGCCATCATTCCGGTGGCAACTAAAGGTGGTGAACAACAGCCCCACCCAAGGAGGATACCACATTGCTTTTGGACGAGATTTCCAGATCCAGCAGGAAATACAGGGATGAATCTAGGAAGCCCTTTGCAAAATACTCATGAGTACGCCCCACTGAAAGTTTTCAAATCCCCCTGAAGATAATTGTTGCTTTTTTCTTATCAAAACCTTTCTTTACCATCTTTTTTTACATTTTATTTAAGGGAATTTATGTAAGCCCATGCTCAGTGTTGCAAAGGCACCACTGCTGGTTCTGGAGGCCCCCAAGGTTATGCTGGAGAAAGATCACCACACGTCAGTCTCTCTCCCATCCTCCTCCCTCAGCATCCACCACCAGCCACTGTGGGCAAGAAGGGCCTGTGGTCAGCGGCAGTCTAACAGCACACAGCGACTGCGCTGCACACGTGGCTGCAAGCCTGGCTCCGCTGAGACCCACGTGAGGCTTCAGTACCATTCATAGCCCAGGATCCTCACTGGAAAACAAGAGGGAAGTGTGGCGGAAGAAGTCCTTTTGCCTAATCACCCTTCAAATTAAAATAAGGTGCATCCACGCAGGCGAGTCGAAGCAGGCATGACCGCTGCTCACATTTTGAGGTGTCAGCCTGTACCCTTGCTCGAAAGCACTCTTTAAACAGGCCAAGAGCTGCTGCACTTTTCATGTAGTCGCTCCAAGGGCCACCTGACAAATGCACACGTAAGAACTACTCAACTCTTAACTTAAAAGAAAACCCCTATGGCCTTAGAGTTCTATCCAAAGCAGCTGACCAAAACCCAACTGTAACTGGACTAAACATTAGTCCAAAATACTCATATTTAATAAATACACTCTTGAAGAACTCTAATTTCTACCTGGATAACATCCAGGGTGGCAAGATGTTGGGTTTTCTGAGATTTTGTTGCTATATCAAGAGAATACCAAGACATTTTTTACAATAACGAAATAGTAAATAATAATGAAAATGTCCTGCTACACTGTGAGGGGTACTATGTTATAATTTCCGCAGCAAGGAAGTTTGCACTTGCAAAGAATCTGTTATCCCCCGTCATCTACCTTTTTCCATAGAAAAAAATAATTGTCTTTTAGAATTATGTTAACTATACTTCATCAGTGTAGGGTGGGATTTTAAAAGAAAATCCAAGTTACGGAGTAATAGCTGTGATGTTGGAATGACTGTCCCTTGACAAGATGTTTAAGAGCTTTTCTTATTTATCAAATATGCATTTTACTGCACTGTTTCAATTTACGGTTATTCTACCCAGTTTAGGCCATTCAAATATCATGGAGAATACCAAGCTCCCAAAAATATTGACATATCCCAGAGGTTTTGAAATCAAACAAAATAAAATTGATTAAGGGGCGAGCATAGTGAGGACACATTTCTTTCTTTAGCATTATGATTGGTATTCACAATCTACCAAAGTGTAGGACATGCAAAAATTCTCAGGCCCCTCCAATTAAAATCTTTTTTGGCAGTCCTTTAAAAAGCTTGAGCCTGCACTTTAAATATATTTTCATGGATTAACAAGAAAGGTTATTTTTTTATTACCACCAATTCATTCTGCTTGTAAAATCGTGACTAATTGTACACCACCTTTAAAAGTCTCTCATTATGAATATATTTGTTCATTTAATTTCATTTTCTGTTTAATGGGAGATTTATTGAGAAGACATTAGCATAAAATCAGATAATGGTACCAGCTTCATTGTCCAGCTTTTCTAAATCAAGGCTAATTCTTACGTAATACAGAAAACCAAAGAGGGGAACTGAAGTTAAATGAAAATGTAGTGTACACTAAAAAATAAAAATCACATCAGCTGACTCTTACTTTCCTGACTGTAAAACAAGGCTTCTAGAGGCTGACTTGGAGGAAGTGAACTTCAGGGATTATTTTAACAGAGTTTAAAAGCCTGAGCAATGAACAGACAGCAACGTGATACATTCATTCACCTCTCATGGCACCTCACCATTCTCCCGTGGCACCTCCACGGTTTGTGGGGGCATCAGCACTAAGGAGGGCCCAGGACCATTCTCTCGTGGGGCACTACCCCTTCCGTTACCACCCTCTTAGCCACGTCTTTGTCACCTGAAAGTTTCTCTACACCAGTGACTCATCTTCTACAGGTTTGCTCTTAATTTCCTTGTAGCACCATAGCAGCTCCTTCTCCAACGTCCACTTCAAGGATATCTTTAACATTTTTATTGTCCTTTTTACTAACTGTTCTCTAAACTGTTTGATGTCCTCTGGGAAGCCCTTCTTTTCTTATGTCAATGTCCATTTACCTTCAGGACCACTCTTTGTTTTTCCCCTCAATATTGCTCAGGCCCTGCCACGCTACTGAGGTAGAATTACAGATCTATAATTTTCCGGGTCATGTTTAACTGAATGGAGACATTACATCTCATCTTATGTTCTCCAGTTACATTTTGCGTGCAATTCAGGCTCTTTGAGATTATCCCATGTCAGTCCATCCTTAACAGGTTTTACCTTTACTTTACCAAGAGAGCATTGACACCTCCATCCTCTTTACACCCCTTTTATTTCAGAGAGGAAAAGCCTGAGAGTTGCCTTTGTACAGCCATGGTCTGACTCAAAGTCACTTGCAGGCTCTCTCATTTTACCTGTATTTCCTTTTTCTGAAGTTATATATGTCTGGACTTCCCATTTCTCCATCCACCATTCCCTAAACACTTCCTGCTTTATTCCTATTACTTTTCTTAGAGTTGGTTATTCATTTGTCACATCTGGATTATCTTTATCTACTGTTCTTTCCTTTCTCTTTAAGGAAGTGGCTAAGGCTACTATTAACAACTTCAAAAAAAAAAAAATTCCAGGTCTCTTGCACAATCAAGGCCCTTTTGTCTCAATCCAGTTGATTAATCCAGCTTCTTTCCTTAATTTATTGAACTTCTGTGTTTTGGAACCAACATATACAATCAGTCCTCCATTCTCTAAGCCAGATCAACTGGGGACTACTCTCAGACTGTAAAATTATTTTCTACAATATTTGTTTTATTCAGTTGGGGTTATTTTGCTGATAAATGAGAGCACCGTGATGAATCAAAACCAAGTCTAAAGCAGCTTCACCCCTTGATCCAGGGACTCCCTGGTGCCCCGTTGCCCTCAACCCAAGCAAGCCACCACGCACCAGACATACAAACTCACGAACTGCCGTTCGGTGGGACCGCGCTGTCTTTGGCAGAGGTGGGTACCGCTTGGACTCCCCTCCCTGTGGCACCTCGGTCGCTGGCTCCCCCAGCAGTGACCTGCTCAGCTTTTAAAGCCAGCTGCTGAACTCTCCCCCTGCCTCAGATGCAGCCGAGATCAAAGGTTGAGATCAGAGGCTGTATCCTCAGATGCAAGACCTTTCTGTAACTTGCAACACCCTCTGCCACCTGACCCCTCAAGTTACATCTGAAGACAACCGGATCCCACGCGAACGAACCTTTTGTGAACAGGGATGGCCCTTCACCCACCAGGGACACATTCAGGGCAAACTCCCCATTTGCAGCGCTCGGAGCACTGGCCCCTCTCAGATCTCTGTGGATGTTAATAAGTTGTCAGATATCCCTTTTCCCTTCACCCTCTCTTCCCTGTACATATTAACTGCTTATTTCTTCACAACACGTTTCTGCAGGCTCCACTCCCACTCTGCTCCAGGGGAATTTGCATACGGAGAGTCCGTATCTTCACCCGTCCTGCCACAGCAATTTTAACCTTCTGGCTGAAGTTCTCTTGCATGACCTGTGGGTCACCTAAAATAATGCGTCAGACTTATTTTGGTCACTCAAGAACAAATGAAGGGATTCACAGGCCACAATTTACACCACTTACCAAGGTGTAAATTTCACCCTGGAGTGAGGGGAGGGGGTACAGAAATTTCCTGAAGTTCTTGCCAGTAACTGAGCAGTTGATTTGAACCAGCGAGCGAGGAATGGCCAAAATGCAAGTCGGTGCCTTGCGGAAGTTTATATAACCTAATTTCAGTAGGAATGTTTCCACAACACTCACACTGCAAATCCTCATTTGGGGGATTTAAAACATTCCCCAGTCGTGTTTATAATCCAGACACTGCAACGCAGTACTTAAGCACAAGAAAAAACAGGAAAAAAGCTGATGGTGGGCAGGCCAGGGTAATGTTCTCATCCAATCTAAGTAGAAAACTCAGCAGAAAGGTAAACAGAGAAAGAGAAAAGGGGTTCATCCAAGCTAACTCTGCAAGTCAGCATTGACTGTAGCCCGTATTTCCTGCCTTGTAGCCACAGGCAGTCACCCATGCTGTTTTGTATCACCCCAGCAAAAATATCTTCCCTGCAAGGACACAACGAATGCTTAAAACCATGCACTAGCTGGCAGTTTGCATTAATAAGAAATGCTGCTACCAGCGCTATTGCAGCCAGCTCAGATGTTCTTCTCACAAACACAGAAGGCACACCTCCTATTTAAAAGGATGTTCTACCAGCCAATAGTAACAGCATGCTAAAAAAGTCTCCAATGGTCAAAAGACCAGCAAGATAAATTCTTGGGAGAAATCCACTGAGGGCTATTCAATACAAAGATGTCACTTCGGGCATTGCAGATTGCAAATTGGTGGAGACTGGGGAGTATTGACAGCCAGCTCTGTTCTCGTCTCCCCAGGTATTCACCATTAATTCCCAAAAGCAGCAGAAACTCTCCTTTACTATTTCATTGACCTATGAAAAAAAATTGAAATTTGAATGACTAATTAGATGGCTCTTTCTTCTTAACACTTGCTCTCCATATTCTAGTTTTGATGTAAAACACAGTACATCTTTTATTTCTTTTGTTTAAGAAAAACAAAATGCAAATTTGCAAAGTAAATACAATTTAAACACTGCATTTATTGCCTGTGGGAGAAGGATAATTTGATGTTCACCAAATATTCCTGCCCCTGAACTTTTCAGAGCATTTGAAGAAATCTGTTACTAAAGGAATATGAACAGAATCAAACTGGAAGGGTATAAAGTAATTCAGAACTTATCTGCAAATATTTTTCTGCAGAATATTTTTCTGTATTACTTAACATCTTCAAATTAATTAATCTAATGGAATTTAGAATGGAGTTTACAGATTATAAAGTTTTTTAAAAAAATAAGAAGTTGGCACAAACCGAACATACAGTTCATACTTCTCACATTTGTACTGGAGGTTGCCAGCTCTCTGTGACAGTAAGAGCTGCAGAACAAAGGTCACGTGTAGGGCTAAGGAGACATGGGATCACACGGAGCATTCTTTGAAATGCATTTATTTGGAACTATTTTGGTTGATGTTTTACAGGTATGTTATCATTGCTAGCACTCAGTGACACTTAAAAGATCTAAATAAGCACATACTGTCTTTTAACAGGTCAGACTCCACACTTTAACGACGGTAACTGAGGCTGTCAGGGCACACAGCCTCCTGTCCTGTTAACCTGTTGTGGCTGTGGGGCCAGGCTGTGTCCTGGTCCACAGCCACAGAAAGCAGTAAGACGTAGGAGAAACCTGTGACCCACTTTTATAGAATAGCACACAGCAATGGTCCTTCCATGCTGGGAAGGCCTCACCATCATTCAGGTACGATAAAGAGTACGACATCATGCTTTATCTATTCCCCTTTCTTTCCTCTTCAGGCAGATCTATGACTTCTTCACTCAAAGCTTATGACATGTAGAAAGCTGCCTAGCCCTTCAGAAACAGTCAAACCCAGACAAATGTTCTCCAGGTGGGAATTTTTATCATTTTTTCCATTAGGAAAAAGAGTATTTAGAGGTTTGTATATGTGCTCGATCACTCTCTGCTACCACACACATCTCGACTTCTGAGATGGTGTCTGGTTTAAATTACACAGTTTGTGGAGGGCCAAAGCTTTCAAAGGTGTAAAGAGTTTCGTGTGCAGTTAGTTGCCTAAAAAGGAAAGAGATCACACTGCCACCTCCATAAGGGAAAGCTGACAAACACAACCTTTGTTATGCTTCAGGAAATCCACTATGGAGATACATTAGAAATCAGTTAGCTTCTCCTGAAATAACTTGTTAATCTGTAGCTTGATCACACAAACTTAGCTAAAGTTAATAAATACTTGCCCTTTACAGTGGATATTTGCATTATTATTTGTGTAAAGTACAGAAACATGTAAATCAGCAGTGAGGTACATGAGACCTTACCTAGATGTTAAGAAAGGGGGAGAAGTTCAAGCTTTATTGGTCTAACTCTTCCCGCTTTGAGAGGCAGAGAGGGGAGTACATGCTGCAAGGAGATGAGGAAAAAAAAACAAACAAACAAACAAAAAAAACCCCACAGCTGGGTGGTTATTTCTCCACCTACTGACTGCCTGAGTGCCCAACTGCGAGATATTCCCCTGCACGCAGCATACACAAGTAGTTCTTCATAACTATGAAGAACCAGAGCATGGATTCATGAAAATGGACTGCCACGGAACAAACTTGGTGGATTATTTCCTTTAAGTAATGCTACTTTGTGTTGGGGGGGTGTGTGTGTATTCCATCCCTTCAGCAAATGCTTCCAAATAACATGCCTTGCTTCCCAAAGGATGTCTGAAAAGAAAGACAACATGGCTAGAAAATAATTCCATCCTCCCAGTAAAGAAACATTCTCTCAAGTGCCCATCTATTTCTCTCTTCAAAAAATACATCAGAATTTACTTTAGTTTTCAAAGAAGGAAAATCCTCTTTGGCACTTAGAGGGTATAATGATTTGCAGAACTATGGCAAAACTGTTCACTTAGTTAGCTGTTAGTCCTCCTCAAGTTAACCCTAATAGGTTAACCTGACCATGCAAAGTTATCTCATCTGCTTCTGTGCATCACTTCACATTATATTGCATGCCAAGCATTAAGAGGATTTCACAACAGCTACTAGGAAAATTGAGGGACTCGGGGCCAATTCATTTATCTGTTTTTTTGCCATGAGAGCAAAAGAGAAATCAGAATCAAAGAACATGGTCGATGAGCCATGCACACTGCAGCGAGGCACAAAAACCATTCAGATGTATCTGAAGAGTGAGGCACTCACTGAGGCTTCTGCTACAACTGCTCAGTCCAGTTTCTTTTCCTCTCACGTTAAAAAAAAAAAAAAACCCTTAGATGGAGATGATTCCAGTTAGCTTCTGAAGCTTTGGTTTTGTCCAAACTATGGACCTCAAGTTAATTTGATTTGTCCTCAGGAAGCCAATGCAATTTGGTTATCTTTTTCTTGCAGTCTCTTGGTATTTTGCTTTGATATAACTTTTTCCCTTGGGGATTATAGAAGGAGGTCTCCTTTTTTTGTTCTTGTCAGCTTCTGCTCTTTCTTGATTTCTTTAAGCCCCAACAGTTCATTACATACCAGCACATTGCAAAACCATAGCATGGCACTAGAGGATTTTCCCTTTTAAGTTCTTAGAAGTTTTAGACAGAGCCAAGGTGCTCCAAATAAACGAGACAGCAGACACAGAGACTCAGGTTAGGATGCTTTTACCGTTCAAGTATTTGCTAACTACAAACTCCATGCTGGGGATGGACAATTTGGACTCTCAGTTACTATTTTATTAGCAAACTCCAGAGACAGCACAAAAAAGTACAGCCAAACCTAGGTAGACCTGTCTGGCTATCAGCAGCCATTACTACTTCATGGCCTCAGCTGCATCCTCAGATGTGGAAGCAAGTAGAGAATGTGTATAGTTTAGTGTGTGTTGTTGACTTACTCAGCCCACTACAGTTAAACAGCAAGCCTACCTCCTCTGTGCTGGCTTCATCACTTTCTGCTACATCTTCAAGGGGATGCATCCCTGGTTTTTAACAGGGCAATTGCAGATCTGGACAGCAATGCAGAACGGCACACGGTGCCTTTGCTGTGCTGCCTCATTTCTCTGAAGTCTTCCCAGCAATGGAAGGCTGCAAACAGAAAAGATACCAGGATTGTCCAGTACATGTTGTTGTAGGCTGGAGGAAAGGAGCTCAACTATCTGAGGAACAATAGGTTCGGATCGTCATCCAGCAGTCCCCAGAAAGGGGACCGCACTGCACAGCTCACAAACAGCCTGCCACGCCAGCCTGCTGCACGGACAGCCTAGGCAGCCAACCCAGTTCACAAACTGATCACACAAACCACACAGAGTTCAAACACATGCGACCACCACCAGCCCGGACTCCTGCATTGTTTCTGCCATGACCAAAATGCCAAGTGAAGAGTCTTCAAATCACACCCAGACCAGTTTACAGGCTGGTGGTGAGAGGTTGAAGGGGTGGGAGGGTGGAAATAATGTCTGTGAGAACCTGACAGTAGGAGTGCCTTCACAAACAAGAAGAACTTCATGTTGCTTTCCCAGCCTGTGATAACTTAGCACCACCTGCTAAAGTAATTACATAGTCTCTGAAAGGGAACAAAGGTTCTTGAATAAAAAGTATAACTTAAGCACACATGCTAAGCAACATCACTACATCAGAAGCCACACGTAATGCTGGAGTTCTGGTGAAACAGCTAGGGCAGAGGAGGCCTCTCAGCTCTGCAGCAGACTCCTTTGCAACCAACATCAGTGTGCTCTCTCTGTCCCTTTTGCTTAGCAGGGAAGTTACTTCCCAGGTGGTAAAGATGCTGGGAAATTCAGTACAAAGTCTGTCAGGGTTTTCCAATATACAGTACTATCAGACTGGAAAGCCATGCTTGACATTCCTGCTGGGATGTCAGCTCCAGCCAGAGGCATGGAGGAAGTGAAGGGGAAAGACTATGTCACCTGTGTGTAAACAAACGAGAAGTTAGACCTGAACAGCCACAAGGAGTGAGACAAAAAAAGCAGAACAAAGCACCCTCCACCTCAAGCAACCGTGCAGTGCTGCCTCAAAAAAAACCAAAAAAAAAAAAATCCAAACATGTGACATCACATACAGCTGAGACATACAAGTACAGAAATAGAAAAACTGAACAAGCATTTAAAAGTTATATTATTGGTCTAATTTTCAGAAATTTACTCTACTAAAATGCATGCAAGAGATTTATCACAAAACCAGCTTAACTCCACTGTATTTCAACAATAGGTTTATTTTAAGAAACATAACATGACATTAAGTAAAAATGCAAAATTGTGCAATTATGGCAAAATGTTTAAAAATCCACACATTTGCCCTCAGAGGACTACAGTACTTCTTACTAACATACCTGAGCACTGAATGTTGGATGCCATTTCTAAACAGCCTTACGAACAGGGAGCTCTTCGATTTCTTGTAGAACATACACACACTGCATGTTTGGTGCACCAAAATTGCTTTTAGTTATTCTAAATTTTACTGATGGAATCAAGTGGAAGTTACAAAAATTTTTCCTTCTAAAGTAACTAATAATTTTGGAAAAAGAGATTTACACTCACGTAAGTCCTTACAATGCTAGAAATTCATTTAATAAAGGGAAATAAATGAATGCAGAAAAAATACCAAGTGGGGAAAGTTTACAGATTACTGTTTAAATACTATCAGTACCTTTGGTGCTTTTTTTTTTTTTGTGCTGTGCAAGTTTACGTAAGCCTGACTCTAAAGCAAAACTTTACCAGGAATCTGACTTTCAGCAAAACGTAGAAGCATTTAAAAATTGGCAAAATGTCACAGCTACATTACTGTCTCAACAAACTCCTCACGCACAAGATTTAGTATATTCTACTCCCACGGCAAGTTCCAGGATTTAGCTTTTAAACACATTACAGACTTGGATCACACCCTCAGTTTGAATGGTTAAACAGAATGGAGATCTTCGTACTTTAGTGCAGATAAACAAAATTAACAAACCTACTGCAGAATTAACCACAGCATATTGTACTTCTATACATCACATGACCAGTCAATTGCTAACTCAATTCTATTTCATAGTTTCAAGTAATATATTGAAATTTGTTCTACTAAATAAATATAGAAGATTGTCAAAAAGCAGCAAGAAGTCTTGTAAATATTCAACCAAGCTTAAAAAAAAAAACAAACAAACAAAAACCCAGAAAAAAGTTACATAACACTTTGCAAAAAAAATGCTTTTACACACAAATGCAACACTGTTAGGGAGGGTGCTTCAGAAAGCTTGCAGCTAGAGGCCTACAACAGCGCAAAGAGAGCTAGCCAAGGACTAAGGATAATTTTTTAAATGAAATTAGTTGTACTTTAGAAAAAAACACCTCTTATTCTTGGCTATGGATATATAGAAGAAAACTAAACAAAGAAACAACACACCTCAACACTGTTGGAAAACGCAGTCTTAGCAAGAATTGTCAACTTCACTTCAGAAAAAAAAAAATCAGGCGCTCGCATTTGAAAGAAGCGGTTTGGTGAATCTCTGGAAGATGAGGTATGTAATGCAAAGAGGCATTTTTTTTTTTCTTTTCATTTCACAGTTTTTTTGTTTGTTTTTGCCCTTTAAACGTTTTGTGCAAGAATTAAGAAATAGAACCAGGCGAGTATTTTCGTGTATTAGAAAGATACCATTTGGGAACAGTAAGATCACATAGTAAACAAACATTATCCAAATCCTCAGCCATGCCAGGGGGATAAACAATGAGCTAAATATTTGGCTTACTGAAATATCAGCTGTTAAGCCAGATAATGGTAAGCACGCACTTACAGCCAGTGATGGCCACTGCCATTTCAAGTTAACTGGTTTCCTTAGGTGAATTTGAGAAAATAGGGAAGAGTAAGATAACATATTTGCAGCCGCGCAAAAATTAGAAGTGTAACAAATTAAACCTGGCAAATTACAGTTTATATGAGTTTTAGGATTAATCTTTTCCCTTTAAATGCGGTTTTCACTACTGAAGTAGACGCTGAACTTTGAACTTACTTACTTTTAAAAAATAAGCTAAATGTTAAATACATAGAGAAAAGTGTTGCAATATGTTGAATCCCTATTCTATATTTGTATCTAAGATTATTTAAGCCATGGACACTTATTGTCAATTTTGCTTTAATACCCCGGACAATGAAGACAGCTCAGTAGTGCAAATTTTCACATTATAGATCAGAATTAAATATAAAATATTTGAGGGCTTGATTGCAGGGAGAAAAGAAAAACAACTTGTAAAGTTAAGCCAAACTTTTCCAAATTACTGGAGCACATGTCAGCTCTGCACATAGCACTGTACTTTAGTGGAGACAGAATGAACACTCCACACAAAAAACAAAAAAAAAAAAAGAGAAAAATCAATATTATTAAGGCCATATCCTGTCACCATTCTGTGCAAGAACACCACTGCAGTAAAAATGTTATGTTAAAAAAGACAATATGATGACAGGACAGGGCCTGAAGACAGACACACACTCCATGAAAAATAACAGGCTGTCTTAAACAGTAGCACAAGGCTAGCCCGTTTCAGACACACAAGTATTAAAAACGTACTAGCACCATCAACTTTTGGGTTAAAGCCCTTTATGGGATGAAAAAAAGGTTTTAAGCAGTGTTAAAAAATGTTTTCACAGCACTACATTTATGTGGCAGAAAACAGGTGTTGGGATTTTCTTTCACGCCCTATCATTAAGCTCAATTTTAACAAAAATCCACAGCCAGGAAGTGGTACAATAATCCAAACAGGCCTCTGCCTGGGGCAAAGGTACCCCATGTTCCAATTCTGACTTGAGTTTTTCTCCCAAATTGTAGTGCACAAATATCATCACAAACATCTTAGCAGACTTAAAAAAAACAGTACAAGAAAAAAAGGTTATTATGAATCAGGATCTACCATTCCTCTATGTACTTTCAAACTAAAAATAAAAAAAAAGCCACCAAACCCACAACTTAGTGATATTGCCTCAAATGTTACCCGTATTTAAAAAAAAAAAAAGTCACTTCAAAACATCACGGACATCCTTAGCTATTAATGCTAGATTTTCTTTCCTTGTAGTGCATAGTTATCCTGGCTCTTCCACTTAATTTGCTCTTACCACAAAAACACCCCTCTAGTATGACATGATTAAGTGTTTACCAGAAAAAAAATGCTGATAATTGCACTTTGTAACCTCCTTCTCATTTCCCAGGAAAATATCAGTAAATATGAAACTGAACCAATAATTCCCTCCCAAGACTGCAACCTTTAAAGAGCACCCATCCCCATATACAAAAAACTGTCTGTTTCAGCTTACAATAAATACTGACAGAATTTCTTTGTTTTCTTTTAAGACATATTTTCTCTAGCATCAGATTACCACTGAAATCACTAAGGCCTGTTACTGAAAAAAAAATTAAATAACTTTCTGAAGACACTGCGGATACAATTTAGCAACAACACATTCAAAATGCCGGCCTAAATCCCAGAGCCTATCCGGAGTCTCGTATACTTTTTGCCATTGGTCAGCAACCTCATCGTACTGATAGAGTGAATTCTTCCTGCTGGTTCTGAAAACATGTTCTTCAACAGTGACTTGAGTAGCTCTGACAAACAGATGGAGTTTATTTTTGAGGAGTACGAGTTTTATGTACGGATTAATGGACTGATCACATGGAAAGTCTTTTTTTCGAGTCCACTTATTTTGTTCGATGTCATAGGCCTCTACGGTAAACATACGTTGATGGTTTCCACAGGTTCCAGCTATGTAGTAGATGGAGTCATTGTACACAGTTGCCAAGCCTTGGATTCTAGGCACAGTCATTGGGGTCAAAAACCCCCAGTAATCCTTCTGAGGATCATAGCAGAGAAAAAATTCCCCTGAAAAGAGAGAGGAAAAAACAAAACATAACTTATGCTTTGTTTCCAGAACAGCAATTCTGCAGCTACTAAGCTTTCAGGCATGTTCTTCCACAGACAGAAACAGTCTACCAATTTTTAAAAGCCTTGATCCCGTAACAAAAAACCTAGCACCATTGCCTGCTTTCATCCAAGTGCATTAACAAAATATGAACAGGATGAGTAAAACTATTTTGAGTTTTGAAGCATATCAGAAATACAACGTTTTACATATTTCCTAGCTATGCTTTACTACTTCTAAACCATGCTTAATAATCTGGGACAAAACCTTTCAAGATCCCAGTCTTGAAATGTCTGAAGTATTTGTTTCATTCTTTAACATCTTCACAACGTGTCACCTACAGACTGTGAAGTCTCAGAATTCAGTGCTTTAAAGTTGTTAAACCTGAGCAAACAATTGTACCTTGTACCACGCATAGATTCTGAAGCCACTCGTAGCAGGTGGCTGGGTTACACATTCAGGTTGATTTGCTTAAAAGAATGCCAGGTGAATACTTGCATGAAGCTACTGATTCATCCCTAGTTTTGGGACTCGGTTATAGGACACCTCTTCTGTTGACTCCAGAGAGTAGCATCTACAGACTGTAGATAATGGAAGTTGAGACAACAGGAAGCTCACGCTCTACAAACTTGATGAAAAGAACATGGATAAAGACCAGCTTGTCTTTTGTAAAGAAAGCCCAGGGGAAGAAAGGTCTAACATTTGCCAAATATTAGCATAATTCAAGTCATATATAATTTCAAATGACTATTTTAAGAATTTTAACCAAGCTGCCGTGTAACCGAGCACCTCAAGTATAACAAAGAATACAGCAATAATACAGTAAAAGGGGTGGAACATCGCTTAAGAGATTAAGTCTTACAGATAATACATTTTTTATTATTCATTTTTGTTCCACAGTGTAATAATCTTCAACTGATGCTTGCATTCTGTTAGCATTTTAACACTCTCAATCCTTAATGACTACTTCAAACTTACGAGCTGTCTGTAGAAAAATTATTGAAAGTTAACTTTCTTGTACTACTTCAGCGCAACTGAATCCAGGTTTTACCTACCATAGCCAAATAGAACAGTTGCCTGTTTCCCGTAACACAAATCTTTTTAATTTGCTGGTTAGCACAGTGAAGTAGCCTGCTTACTTATACAAGCATTGAGTTGTCATTTAAACCACTGAAGCACAGAATTAGCGCACTCTTATTCTACAGGTTATAATAATATCCACTTTTTAGCAGTTCTAGGAAACATTTAAAGGATGGACAAATATTCCACCAAGTTAAATATTCTTCAGAATTCCTTTTTAACCATCGAAAGCAGATTTCTGACCCAATAGAAGAGAGAATGAGAAAACCTGCTGGTGTGACAGAATTATTTAAAGCCACAACCAAGGAGAGTCAAACTTGATACAGAAACAATAAAAGAAGAAAACTCACTGCAAATCATGTGGAAGCCCACCACCCTTACTGAGCAGCAGGAATGCAAAGTCAAGAAATGAGGTTGACTTTCCGGTAAATAACAAAGACCTTACAGCATTCTCTATCCTGTTTTTCCTGTGGTCCAGTTTTGTATGGAGAGTGACTCAAAGAGGAACCTGGTATGGATCTAAGACCCCAACTTCTGCAAGTGCTTACTGAAGTGACCCATAGCAAAAAATAACCAAGCCAACCCCCCTCCTTTCTTTCCACTTCTTGGGACTCTTACTACAGCCTCATAGCAGTCTACATTTAAAAGTGCTGAGACTGGTCTATATGGCTCACAAATATATACAAATAAATATTTTATAGAAGATCTCCATAAATAAAATGGAGAAGAATAAATTGTTTGCTCTAGCCCCACAATGATCCTTTTAATTTATTTAAGAATCAGTATCTAATACACCAATAAGTCTGATCATTTACCAGAATAAAGGATGTAAAGGCAGTACTAGAATTACTGACCAAAGAAACAGCTAACTGCAAAGAGATAAATCCATTTTCTTAGTTACCAGGACGACTTCAAAAAGCAGGGTAGGGCAGGAAACTAAAGCCTGGAGTGGTTAATTGACTTTTAAAAGTCACCAGGAATTTTCACAGGTTTAGCGAAATAAAATGCAAAGTGTTTTTTCACAGGACAGTATCTCTTCTTCAATATTAGTGCATTTCACCCAGATAAAGAAGATTTAATAAATCATTTTCACAGTAAAACTTAATACTCTACTGTTCACTTAGACCACCACCAAAACTGCCATTTTTGCAATAACTCAATACTGCAACTTCACGACACATTCCCAGGACACAAGAACTCAAGCAGCAACCTCGCTCTTCCTCACCCACTTCTCTCCCTAGCTTTCCACCCACCACGTTGTCCCAGTGCACTCTTTAAATGTCCAGGAAATCTGAGTTTTCTAAGGTCCTTATGAGAGCGCAGAGAGATTAAACAGTCCCCACTTCCAACAAAACACCACATAGTCAGTCAAAACACCTTACCCTGTAAAACATAGATGTTATCCTTATATTCCACAGCACTATGAAACTCCATTGCTACTGGCATTGGACAGACAGCTGTCCAACAGTTCTCTCGGCTGTCGTAACACTCCACAGACTTGAGTGAGTTTCGCCCGTCTCCTTCATAAACGCGCCCACCTATTGCATACAGTTTACCACAGCAATGAACCAATTTGCAGCCTATTCTGGCTCGCAATAAAGGAGCTTTCGGAATCCATCTATTGCCAGAGTGATCGTACATCCAAAAATCACTCTCTGCTCTGTGGTCAATGGAGACCTCGCTGCTGCTTGGTCTGTAACCACCCGCAATATAAATATCGTTATCAGGAGATACAAGAATTCCAACCTCCCTCAAGTCATTTGGTGGCTTGCATAGTTTAAACACTCTCCCTGTGACCGAATCTAAACAAGGCACTGTTTGCTTCTTTCCTGAGTGTTTGTGGGCAGCATCAAAGCATATGATCATTTCAGAAGCGGTCATTCCAAGCCGTTGTGTATAGCCATTGGCACTATGTTGTCCCTTTTGTACACAGCTTTTGGCCATAGCCTGTGCAAACACGGGAGGGATTTTCTCTAAAAATGTCTCTTCCAACAGAGGCATACGGATGCATTTGGCAAATATTTCTGGAAGGTGCACTTCTCTCTTATTTTGTTCATGCTCAAACCACCTTATAATGCTGTCATAAACGTGTTCTTCTTTGTCTACATTTAAATCATCACTGTCAAGTATACTTATCAGTTGGTCTTTCCTCAGCTGAAGAAATTCTTGCTCTTTGGTGACACTCAGAAACTTTTTACGAATGTAGTCTTGCGATCTGTCTTTGAGTTCCTGATGACCATAGTGATCAGCAAAGATAAACACCCCAATGGAGTTCTGCGGGTCCAAATGACTGATCATGTATTTAGCACACTGGTCTTGTATGGAAGGGATCTGGAAGATACTGGCTGCAGTGAACAAAGCTTGAACGTTGGCCTCTGTCAGCACGACTCTGGAGGTATATGCATAGTTCAATACCAAATGCATTGACTCTGCTTCAACACCAACTATACGAACTTCTTTCTGGGTACTCTCTGTAAGGCCGCTAGTGAACATAGATCTACGAAAGAAAAATATTCAGCAGTTTATTTGCTATTACCTTCTAACTACAGGTACAAGAAATGAAATTTTATTGTACAGCTAATCCCAATGCGTTTGCCCTTATATCAGCACAAATACATTTATCATTGATGCTACCCTGCCCTGTTTGGGCATCTGAATTTAAGATCAGTTCCAGACTTATTGAAACAAAAGTGGCAAGTTGGAATTTCTTGCTTAATTATCTCCTTAATTCCACATTAAAATTCACTCATTTACAAGCAAAGTTCTTGACATATCCAAGTCTTTGCACTCAACTTTCAACATGTTATTTCATATGCATATTCCAGCATGCTAGAATATACAGCTTTAAAAGGAAACAAGCAGTTTAAATATGCTGTTACTGTATCCAAGATACCCTTAATACTGTAGGCATTTTTGCTTGGTTTTTTTTTTTAAATCATGTGACATTTTCTCCAACGAAACTCTCCTTTGACAAACAGTCACTGATAATTCATTTACCTTAAGAGAATAATAATCTTTACTTACTAGGTGCTCTATTTTATCAACAGTTACATGGAATATTAGTATAGGTGTGATATTTTAAAATTTTCATTTAATGAAAATAACTTATAATTCTGCTTTTGATCACTACTAGAACAATAGACATTTGTACCTGAAATAAGGACTGATTGCAGCAAGAACATTCCTATGACAGGAGAATGTTTTCCCATGATCCACTTCCACTACGATATCTGTCAGTTGCCCTTCATCATACATGGTTTTCAGCTGTTGAAGAATACTACAAGCATGGAAGGGGTCCATTCCACTGGTGACTGTGTTTGAAGAAGGAATTCCGTTCAGTGTTTGTGAAAACTTACTGGGTTCTACAAAACAAAATTGAAACTATTTAACAAAAAACAAACAAACAAACATAAAATAATTCCCCAAAAAAACACACACACAAAAAAACCCCACATGCATGAACAAGAATTACTACAAATTAAGATTCCATACTTCCTCACTGTCACCATCCATCAAGCCTAACTTTTTCAAGGATGAGTAAAGATATAAAGATACCTCAATGTACACATGTGTTACCATTAAGCTATAAAATTACATCCATCAACGTTAAGGAAAAAAACCCAAAAACGTATAAATAGTTCATATTTATTACATATCCCTGAGCAGGGGGGGAAAGTAAGCCAAGAATCACAATGCTAACTTATAAAACGGAAAAACAAAGAATGCAGAAGAATAAAATAAGCCCCCAAACGACATCACCATTACGCAAGCCCATATGTACGTCCTTAACTTTACACTGAAACGGAAACTGGCTCCTAACTTACACAAGTGATGGCTAATAGCGTAGACTCGTGAAGAAACAGCCCTACAGTACGTAGGCTGGGCAAACTGAAATTCACGTAGAATTTGTATATAAGGGTTACACGTTTTTCTTCACAAATAAAATACAATCACCCTTTAAAATTACTCAGGTATGAAGGAGCTCGCATATCACTGTGAAAACACATGAAGTGGATCATGCACTTCGAAGTAACATGATATGCCTAATGAAGTAAATCCCAAAGTAAAAATTGAGCAATATCTCAAGCACAAAAATCTGTTTCGTAATAGCAACAGTATTTTTACGCAACAACAACAACAAAGGAGAGCTCAAAAGGAAAACATTAGGTGGCAAGAGCTGCAAATCAGGTAAAGCTGCTGACTGCAACAGAGAACGCTTCCAACAAATTTTGGGCAACACAAAGGGGCATAGAGGTTAGCAAACAACAGTGCTAGTGATGAATAGGAGATTTAAATTCCAACTCGTAGTGATATACAGCAGTTACAGATTCTCTTACTCAAAATTCAGACACAGCTTTGAGCACAGTCACAATTAAATCAGTAGGGATCTGCTGTGGGGCACACATTTCCCATGGCAGGCTTGGGGCCAAATTTTGTCAGTGTCTCTTCAAAGTACGGTTAGGAAAAGTCTTCAAAACACTTTTTTTTTTTTTCCAACTACAATAGTAAGTACTTAAACGTAAGCTCCACAACAAGGGAGTTTACTTTATCACACTAATTGAGTTCCAGCATTCAAAACTAACCAATCATTATGGAAGGGGAGAATTTGTACTTGTAGTTGTTCAGAAACAATGGCAATCACTAGTGAGCAAATTCCAAGTAAATAATAGCTAGATCAGTTCCAAGGCTTCCTACCTAGCAAAGCTTTGATGTACCAAAAAAAAAAAAAAAAAAAAAAAAAAAACAAAAAAAACAAAAAAACCCCCCAAACTCTAATGTAGATACTGTTGCAGAAGAGTTTAATTCACTTTCTAACAGTGAAAATGATGCAAAACAGTTTGTCTCTGACCCTGCCAGTCATTCGAGCAACAAGCACTGCGATCAAGGCAGCTTCCAGTGCTGAAATACTCATCCCTGTATTCCAATTTTCCTATTTAATCCTTGACACCATCCACATTACAGCTTTCACACCAGAAGATCTTCTCAGTCACTTTCATCACCTTCATTTTCTCCCTCTCACCCCAAGCATCTTTTTCCTCTATTAATATTCCTCTCATTTGCACCTCAAAATTTTAACCCTGTTGCTCCCAGACATTCCGCCCAAATACTCTCCACATTAATTTCTCAGACACCCCTCCCTTCTCCACTCCCCACATGTCCACCTTCACAGAAGCCTTTCATCACGGACAACGCCGCTCCACCCTCCCGGCTCCGCTCCCCTCACGCAGCCCACAGCGTGGGGGTGTCCCTCGCAGGAAGCCCTCCTTCCACCCTAACAAAGCACGGTACCACTGCACACCCCGCCTCACGCGGTGCTGCTCCCTCCCCACGTACAGGCCCTCACTCAGGCGTCCCTTTACCTCAGCCCAGGGACCCCAAGCACCCCCACCTACGGGCAACCCCTCGTGGGGAGCCCTCCCCGACACCGCTCAGCAGAGAGGCCCCAGCACGCCTGCCCTCCGCGCCCCCCCAGAGACACACCCCTCACCACACAGGCCCCGACACCCCTCACCAGCCACCCCTCTCCGGGCGCTCCACCCCACAGGCCGTTCCCCAGCCCCGGTGGCCCGGCCACACCGACCTCCTAACGCTGCCATTCTCGGGGCCCCGCTCCGGCAGCGGGAGAGGGGGGCGACCCGAAAGGAAATGTCACCGGCGCCGCTTCCCCTGCGCCGCTTCCTCTCCGCGGCCCGCTTACTCCCGCGGAAGCCAACCCCGCTCCTCGCACCCACCAACTTGAGGCGTGCGGATTGGTCGCTGCTCCCGCTGCCTGCCGGGAAATGTAGTGCGGGAGACCGGAAGCGAGCCGGCCCTGGGGCGCGTGGCGTGCTGGGAGCTGTAGTTCCTCCGGGGCGGGCTGCTTGGGAGTTGTAGTTTTCAGGCGGCGGCTGTGGGGGGCGGGCTCTGCCTGTCGCGTAGCAACGGGAGGCGGGCACCTCAGGGCGGAGCGGCCATTTTGGGGCCCTCAGGCAGGGCCCTGAGGACAGGCTGGAGTACCTTGGTGCAGAGCACTCTCCTCTCCAGGAATACCCTGTAGAAATGACCTCTCTGCATAAATAAATCCCCTCCCCTTGCCCTACAATTTCTGCTTTATCAGGCCTTGCGCTGCCGTGCTGACCTGCACCTCCTGGGGCAAACCCCCGAGCTCTGAAGGGAATCAGAGGTGTCACCCAGAAGCTGCCTGCCCAGCAGGCTGAGGACAACAGCCACCAAGGCTGCTGCTGGAAAAACACTGGAAAAGGGGAAAAGAAAATGCCTGCCACAGTTCTAGCACTGCAAGGACATGGTCAGGGCCAGGGCACTGTCTGGACACAAGAGTCAGAGCTGTGCGAGCCTGAATTGACCTTTAATGAAAAGTGTATAATTGGCTACTTAGTCTGAAAGCTCGTCATGCCAGGAGTCTTAAAAAAGACTTTTTCCACTGTTTGTTCCTCCCAGCACGCTGTGGCCAGCCAGATCAGCTGTACCAGTCCTACACAGAGAGCAGCTGAATGACTCCAGCAAACAAGCGACCATTTTGTTGCCGATGACCTTTAAACATCCCAAAGCACGTTTTTTCTCTGTCCCAGAGATCAAGTGGCTGATAGTCACTGGCTTTTCCAGTTTTCTGCAACAGCTAGCCACTGGTTTCGTTCTTGGTTACTGAGTCATTATCAGAAGTTTGTTGTGGAAAAGGGTTTGGTTTGTTTTTTTTTTCTTCTTTGTGAAATGCAATTAATGAAAGAAGAATTAACAAACAGTGAAAGCATTCAGAAGTCCAATATATTTTTATGGTTTTAATCAAAATAGATTTAATACAGGTTTTAGCTGGGAAGTTAGTTTAGTCAAGGAAAAAAAGTGCAAACAAAAAACACTTTAAATAAGACTTTTTAAAAAATAAATTTCCATTTAACTCTCAGAAATAACATAGCATGAGTACATTACCAATGCTGTAAATCAGGTGAATTTAAAGGCAAGAACAGTACCACACAGTGTCATCTGACTGCAGCTTATGTGGTTTTGCTTTCACTTGCAAGGCATAGTTTAGCAATTACCAGCGGTGTCCAGGCTGCTGTCAATAACAGTGCTACACAACACAGGAATGATAGAGGCTCTGATGAAGGAGGTGTAAAAGAAAATAGAACTTCACGTCTGCAAATCGATTCTGCAGTTTTCCAATTTCCCCATTCAGCAATGGCACGGCCTGTGAAATTGTCCCTAGAAATATAAAATGAAGGGAAGGAGAATACCTCCACTCTTACCTTTTAGCAAATGACATTGCCTGATACAGTTCATTTCCTTTGGTGTGGACACTTAGGCCAGGTTGGATTAGTGTTCAAAATGCAGAAATGAAATGGAGAATGTTCTTTAATATAGATACTACATTGAATCGGTACTTTGGAATGCAAGCTATTTTTGAAATAGCTTACCTTCGTAAGGTTTTTGGTGAAGCAAATAAATTGCCATAGAAACAGGCTTAAATATTCTTTAAGAGGCATTGATATCAGCACTTTCTCTTACTCTGAAATCTTTCTCAAGTGTAATATGCCATCACCCACTCGCCTCTCTGAAAACCTTCTTTAGCATTCAGAAGGTTTAGCACAGTATTGCACTCCCATGAAAGTCCAGGGACCAGGCTTTTTCACCCATTATTATTTGGTGAATCTCTCAGGTGCAAAATGACAAGCGTGTCGCCTGTGCAAGTTGCTCTGAAATCTGTAGCAGTCACCTAGCATGCTAAAGCTAGGTATTATAAATGGCCTTTGCATTGCACACTAATGTTAGAACCAGTTCTTTCATAAATTACAAGATACTTAGTGAATTCCAGCTCCCTTTCCTTCTGCCACATCCTTTTCTTTCTCTGTTCTGTTATTGTTTTGCCTGGGAGGCAATGCAGGCCCCGTACTTGAGTGTAGAACTAGAAGTCAGAAAATTGAGTTCTTGGCTTGGTGCTTACACTAATTTACTGCATGCTGTGAATCAAATAATTTGATTTCATGGATTTTGCCTTCCCAGGAGACAATGAGGAGCTGTGAAGCCCTTAGAGATATATCAATGTAAAAGCTCTTACCAATATTATAGTAATTTCGGGTAGTCTGTTTTTTTGGTATTGCATTTGTTTTTTGGTTTTTTTTTTCAATTCTTCCGGCCAACAACACACTGAAACTGATTATATCATTTTAAGATTTTGCAAGAATCCAAAATGGCCTAGTTATTGAGGGACTGGGATGCTTTCACTTGTGCTTTAATTTCACACCTAATTTATCATTCCTGCAGATGCAGCTTGAAAACATACAGCTGAAAACACTTGATGGAGAAAGTATTTTTTCCCATTTGATATTCCAGAGGTTCAAGTATAAAAATGAAATAATATCAACTGAGAAGGAACACAAAGTTCACGTCTGTCTTTTTTAAGTTATTAGAAACATTGCCCCGCTCATGAACTCAGAACTGGCACTGCTTGTTCTGAGATTCTTGCCTTCAGAATAAAGAATGTCTTTGTCATGATCCCAAGCAAGAAAAGAAGGGAAGGAAAAAATTTGAGAAGAAAATGAAAAAAATACACACTTTTTCAGATATTTGAGAACTTAGAAGATACTAGTAAAAAAAGTTTGAACAAACAATGAAGTTACTGAAAATGTTTCCCTTCTTCACTACACCTATGGAACAAATTAGTTAGAAAACTGTGGTTCATCTACCTTCAATATAGGGACCAAGAAAGCTTCGTATCTTCAGCAAATTGTTAGTTTGGGTCATTGGATAGGGAACTGCCTGAAGGATCCCCAGTGCTCCTGATGCACAGAACACTTTTGGAGGATCCAGCTCTCGCTACACAGTATTGGGCAAGACGTTCCATGTTTTCTCCTGCCAGTAAAATGAAGATAATAAATGCAGCTGGACCAACATTTAAAGAAAAATATTAATAAGGGTTTGTTTAAGCAGCTTTTGAAAGGGAACAATTTTAATCCACATGAATATTTCCATTTTGTATGTCATGTTTAGTTTAAAATTGTAGGAAGAGGTCACTGCAGCTTCTTTTCCTTTTTTTTTCTTAGCCCTTCCCTGTATGGTGTTTTTTCGCCGAGAAGTGGAAGGTATCATGAAAGGAAGGACCAACCTGCCCCCCAACAGACACCGCGCAGTCCAAACACAGGAAAGTGAGGTTTGCAGAAGCTTCACAAGACTTCTGTTTTTTCATAGGAACATTTAGAACGGTCACTTTTTTAATGAATCTCTTGAGTTAAAAAGAAAAGCAGTAATTTCCAGCAAAATTGTTTAACTGTAAAATTTAATACAATACTTGTAAAAATATTAATATTACTTGCAATCTCCAAATTTACAATTCTTCAGTTACTTGTACATTTTAATTCATACTGTGAATCTATGAGAAGTAATACAGCTGATACAACTGCACTGTGAAAACCCCTCATATTTTAATTGGAAAAAATCTTGATACTCACTGTGGAACAATCTAACCTTGAAAAACAATCTTTTACCAGTTTGTCTTTAATGCATAAAACACCGCTCATTTTCTGCAATTCAGTCACCAAGGGGCACATTAATTTAGTTGCACAATAATTTAATACATCGATACATTGACTGAAGCAGAAGAGGGTTTTGTTTAGCGATTCCAAGAAATCACGCATTTCTTGCAGAATCTTTAAAAAGACACTTCTTGCTGCAGTTTAAGTAGGGGGAATCGTGGATCGTTAGGGAAAGTTGCCCTTCAAAGCCGATTGATCCGGCCATACTGAGCACAGTGGGCATTACATCAGAAGAGAAGGAAGACTGGCAGGGGGCAATTAATGGGGCAGATATTGGAGTGCCTTTTCTGATTACCCCATACTGTACAGTGGATTTGGCCTTGCTGAGACAGGCTGGTAGAAACAAGAACCCTGATGAGATATGGCTCTGCTAATGTCAAGAAGTGCCACTTCCTAGCAGCAGGAGCAACTTTATTGAAACCATCTGTTGTTTTGGAAGACACATGTGTGCACACACACACGTACTTCCTCCTCTCAAAGTGTTTAACCTTTCTGTTAAGGCTGACCGAAATCGCACAGCTAATCCCTCCTTAATCTGAGAATGACAGGCTCTACTGTTTTCAGCAAGTCCCAGCAGCTACCAAAAATCTGGATGACTGGCGTTGTTTAGGTGATTTGACAGCGACATATTCTACAGCAGTCACTTTAGTACAAAATACCCATTCATCCACTGTTAACGTAAAGTTTTGCAAGAACAGTCTGCAATTACTAGGAGCCTGACAGAGAGGGCTTGGGTACCTCCACAGAGATGATAAATCTGTGCTCCACTGGATCTGCTCTGCGCAGGGAAGAGAAAGAGGAGATTCAGTAAGTTTGTTCCCAGTGAAACTTCATTTTTCAGCAGATACAACCCAGCAGCAGTCTGAAAGAAAACGACCCTATTTGGGTTACAGCAGGCTCAGAGTATGAGTCCTGTTCCAATTTCTCAAGTGTAGCTGTATTTTTATGATGAACCCTCCTTAGCACGCCAGTACCCTTAAGCCTCTTGTGGCTGTTACAGAGGCGTGCATCTGAGCCCCAGTTGCCAACAGAAGATGGGGCATCACCAGAGCATTCACTAAGACTGAATTAACTCTAGCCGCTTTGCAGGTAAAGTATTTCTGTCACTATTTCATGCACATCTGTGCGTGTTTAATTTCTTGTTCCTAAAAGCCATGTTTAAAAGCACCACTTAAAAAAAAATAGCTGGCTTCCCAGCTGGTTCGAACAAACACTGCATATCAAACCTGGAGTCTCTAAAATCTCTCTCGCCAGCAAACATGACCCGTATCCCCCAGGCTTCTTGGCCACTGTGAAACAAACCACGCAGAAAGGGGAAATATGCCCCTTCCAGAGCTGGAAGAGGTGTATTTCTGACCTTGTCTAGGATTGGATTTCAGCAAGAGGTTCAGTCTCATCTCCAAACCCTTCTGGCTACCTCCTCTCTATTTCCAGGGGGCCCAGATCATACAGACCCTTGCAACACTGGAAGGGGTACCAACAGAGAAGAATATGACTTCTTGCTGCCCTTCCTCTCCTCCTACATGCGTGTGCATTATTAAAACTCTGCAGATTGCATGGAAAAACCCATACAGGCCTCCAAAGAAATAGGTCACTGATGGCCTGCCCAGCTTCAACAATTAAGAGCTGGGACTTTAACTCGCTAATGTAAACTGATCCAGCCAATAGCCAGAATGAGATTCAACCATGGGAAAGGTGCAGACACCTTCCAAAGAGCACAGATGGCTAAAGAAAGGGGAGAGCAGAAAATAAAGTCCCTCTTCTGCCTGGAACAGGCCAAGAAGGTTAAGAGCAAGCTAGTTTTCCTTCATTGGGAGAGCTGGAATAGCTGCAGCTACACTTTTTTCTTCTTAGGGAGAGTATGGTAAATTTGAATGCTTCAACACTCTCCTACATCTCTGGGCCATCTGAAGTCATCACTCAGAGCTGCTGTGTTTTTCAGTTCTTTCTCTCTTCAGGAACTTCTTTTTTTGTGGAAAATCCCTAGAGCTGCGACAGGAAGGAAAGTATCTCTCCCTTTCACGCTTTCAGCCTGAAGAACTCTGGAAGCTTCATACATTGGAATTATTTTCCTAACTCAGAAGACCTGTTGCTTAAAAAATAAAAAAAAAATGACTCTCTCTGACATCTAAGTTTTAATAGCTATTTTTGAGACAATACAATCTGACAACAAGATGGGGCAGTGTGGTGTTACAGACCTATTCACTGAATGCAGAAAGGTAACAATCTTAACAGCCTTGAAAGGGCAATGGATGGTGTGAACATTTTTATAAGTGCTGCTGTATTTGCTTTTTTTGTGTAGAGGAAACCCCAATGTGTCAGCTTTCATAAGGACATAAGTTTAACACACAGTGTTAGGGTTTTTTTAAATGATGGGCTGTGATACAGTTATCTCATTACCTGCCCTACCCAAATTCAATTGCATAACTTCTATTCTATGGATTCAATTTGGAATATTTGACTGTTTATGAAAACATTATTTTATGTATTTCTGGATACTGGCATTTTTTATTTTCTGTTTGCAGCTTTAGATCGTTTCCTTGTTGTGGTCAATAGCTTTATTGTTGAGTGGAGGGACACTGAGCTGAGGTCCAGGGAGAATGCCTAGTCTGTTTTTGACTGTAAAAGTGTATTTAATGGTTATGTATTAAAAAAAAAAAAAAGAAAGGTTATTTCCTCTAAAATATCTGTGCAATGGAATAAATCAGATAACTGGAGGCCAGACAATGGGCGGATTCCTAGAAATTCTTTGCAAACATTATGTTAGAATATGCAAAAAGGAAGATGACTCATTCTGGAATCTAAAGCAGTGAAAGAGACAACAGGGTTTTCCCCCATTTGACCCACAGTCTCTCCCAAATAAGGTCCTACAGGTTTTGCTCACTAATTCTTTGCCAAGTAAGACTATGTCTAACTGCAGACACTCAGCTTTAATCTGGCCCAAGGAGATACTAGCAACAGTAAAGCTGCAGTGATGCCAGCTGTAATGCAGACCAGCCACCCAATTTAGACTCCAAAAGCTTCAGTGATTAAGCTGCTCTGAGTCCCTGGGCTGGTCAAATTATAGCTCGCTGGACTATCCCCACACATCCTGCCATGGCACCTCTGAAGCAGAGGAACCCTTCCTAACTGAATTCTTTAGTGTCTTCATTTGTCCTCTAAAAGTCTGTCTTGATGATATATAGGAAATAGCTGCCAGCCTAAAAGCCATTTTGAGAACTGCTTTTTTGAAAATCCTGACACATGGTACAGCTTTAAAGCCTGGAACCGTGTTCCTTATACAAGAGGCCTTGAACTCTCTCTGGGCAGACGACTTTCACATCCTCTTGGATGAAACACTTTCATATCCTCTAAGCTCACGTATTTCATGATAATAAGCTGCAGAATTTAACTGTGCTGAGGCAACATGTCTGCTCTTTAACCTAGTAGAGTAAAGAAGAGCTTTCCAAGCAAAAATAGTTAAGATAAAAAGGTTCATACGGTACTTGGAGCTGGCAGTACATTAACTTTTTTTTGCTATTGGGTGGGAAGGGGAAGGGTTTCCAAGATTTCAAATCTGACCATTTAAGAAATACACTGAATATCCCTATCTTGACTACTGAACTTCCCCATGCTTGTTTGATAAATAGATGATAAACTGACATATAAATAACAGTAGAGGTTCATATATAGACACCTGTATTATCCTGCCATAACATCCATTCATACTTAATTTAGGAACACAAATTTAGGAACAGCTACCAACGGCCACATTTGAGTCAAAAACCAAGATTTTTATTTGTCAGGCTCAGGATGGGACTGCGCTGTGCTGAAATGCAGAAACTGCCAGTTGTTGTGCCCCCCAGCCCCTTGGCCTGCATTTGTCACTCATTTGAACTTCACACAACCATTTCTGTTTGAACCGTGAGTTTTCACACACAGCCCTCCTTAGGGCAAAAGTAAGAAACAAATGAGAGGTCAACAATCTGGAACTAGCTGCATCTTGAAGAGATTGTGATCAGTTCCAATTACCAGGGCAGCACATGGTGAAAGACGCTTGCAAAATCCATCAGTTGATTAAAGAATGGAATGGTGAGGTCTGCCAAGAGACCGCATAGCCGGCGAGCCAAGATGACAGTCCAGCATATGGGGGAATGGGAAACTCTGCTTTTGAGACCTGTCTCAAAGAACTACACATACTGATATTTATTTTATTTTTTTTAGCACTTTGGTGCTAGGTTAGATGTACAGCTGAAGAAGTCTAACCTCCTTAATTTTGACTCTGTTGCCTGTTGGTTTGTTTTATGGATAAGTAGTAGTACATTAAGGACTTCTTCGCATAGCATATGCACACCAGTGCTGCAGATGCTCCGTTTCCCTGCCTCATCCCAGGACAGGGCATTCAGCACATGCACAACAAAGACCTGAGGGCCTGAATTTTTTTTTTTTCTTGCCCCCACCCTTTGCATGCACTCACCATAAACCAAATTACTTTGCCTTGAGTCACATGTGAGGCAAGCACAGGGCATACAGTTCCCATGGGAAATCTGAGACAGCCACACTGGAGATCAGGAAAGCACTTGCCCTGGAGGATCCATCACTATTACATCTGCACTTTAATGGTCTGAACGTGCCTCCAAAACTAAACTTGCTGACCAGCCAGAAAGCAAGCCTACAGACATGACTGCAGGGATGGCTGGGCCAGCTAGGCCCCTGCGTGCCCATCAGCTGCTTGAGCAATCTCCAGGCCATCTGTAGCAACCCCTCAGCGGGCTCACCAGTCCCTCCCAAGACCTGGCTTGGGAAGTGCTCCTCCACCTGCTGGGAAATGGCCCATCGCTCCAGCTGCCCCAAACAAACTGGAAGGCAAAGCTTGTCAGCAGCACAAGGAGCATGGGAGTTGACAGGCAGGGAAAACGAGTTAGGACATTCATTCCTTTTCAAGATTAGTCATGCTTGCTTGTCATAGGCGCGAAAAACACTCAGAGCTCAGTTTTTTTACTAATCATAGCAGTAGTATCAATGTTAAAAGGGAAAGTAATTTTAATGCCACTTTCTTCTTGCAAAGGCTGTTCTCATTTCTAGCGTGCACTGTGCAGGCAAGATCTCAGGGTAGTCGCTCTTATTCACCATTCTTTTTACATTTCAATTGAGGAGAAATGAATATTTTCTTCTATTTGCCAAGGAAAATAGCAAGTGCGCTTTGGGGACCTGGTAAGACAATTAAGTACAATTTTTAGGAGCTAGCATATCTGCTCATTTCAGTTAAAAGACTCAGATTTTTATTTGGATCTGAATTTTAAATCCTTATTTATAAAGATTATCTTTTTATCATTAAAAAATTAAATCCAGTTCTGTCACAGTCCATATAAATACTCCTTTGAGGCAAAGGAAATGCTGGGAGAAAATTCACTATAAGCCGGTCACTTTGCCACAGAGTAGTGGAAATGAAACTTGGGGGCAAAACTTAATTCTTTTAGTGACAGAAATATCAACAGTGGGAAAACAAAAGCCAACTTGTTGAGGTTGGCTCCTGTATGCTAATGGCAATAGTTTTCTGTAGCTTCCTAAATTTATATTCAGACTTCTGGCATTACAGCTTTCCTGTCAAGGGAAATGAACCAAAACATACTCATGTTAAACATAGTATACATAATTTAGACTTATATGTGATACAGTATGTATTGAACATACTTTGCCTCAAATATATAGGCCTGGCATTCAGCTAAACAGAGGTAGCCCTGGAATTAGATACAACATACATGCTTAAGCGTAGGGCATCCGATTCTTTAATATATTAAAAGCCTTACCTTTCAGATAGAGGCCAGGCTTAGCTCCCCGTCTCATTGTTCTCTATCTAAAGCTGAAATGTGGGATTAGTTCCACTCTCTGAATTCAATGCATTGCTAAGCTTACCTGAAGTGACTTGGGGACAGCTACTCAGCAGGGAGGTTTGAAACCCGATAGTGGAACAGGAACAGAGAAACTCCCCGGCGACTACAGCGCACCAGCGTGTGAAAGCTGGAGCTGTCATTTCAGCTGCGTGTCAGTGTGGGAGCTGTGGACTGGCTCTTGGCAGCCCCGCACAATAGGATGAGCTGTGGTTCCAGGAGAAGAGGCTTGAACAGTATCAGTAAGTGAAGGGAGAGAAACTCAGTGCCAGCGTTTTAGAAAATTAGCTTGATTGGAAAGTTTGCATTGCAAAGTTTGGGATTTAACACAACAGTCTTTCAAAATCCATTTGGTTGTCCAAGAGCATCCTGGTTTTATTTCTTAAATGTTATGGTGTAGAGATGAAAAGACAAGAAGTAGCAGTAGCAAAAAGGAGATAAGTCAACTCAAAGTGCCAGAGAAAGCTGTGACTGTCACACCACAGTGCTCTGCACTCAGACAGCTGTGGCCATGTACTGACATCTGTTTCCCCCATCCCCTGTCACACCTCTCCTGGAATGTCACAGGAAGGTTCAAACTGAAAGAAAGAGGATGGAAAATAAAGGGAACACACAGAACAGTGGAGAGCAGAGATGCCTTGCAGAGACAGGGAATTTGTTTCATACAGCAGTGATCTCACTCCAACCTCTCCTTCACCAAATATGTCCACAGAGCTCTCTGCACACATCAACATTTTTCTGTTAAATCTGTCAGCATGACAGCCCAAACATACTCCCCTTCAGTGATACGCTCTTGCCAACAGGACTTGGCTGCGGTTGAATGCCAGTGATTTTAGTTTACTAGGGCAAAAAGGGCTGGTGCAGATCCACAGACAGTGAAAGGAGCTGTGTCACTGATTTAATGACCTCTTGGGCAGAAGGAGCTCCCAGCCAATGTGCCAGACTGGTTTCAGTGGGCTGTCTCCTGTTGTCATCTCATCAGGTATTGCAACCCCTTTGTCTTACCTCTCTTTCCCTGAGGTAAAAAAAAGGAAAAAGAGGTAAGACAAGGGGGTTGCAATACCTGTCTTGCTGTGCTTTTTCCCTGAGGTATACAAGATAGGTGCTTAGTGGTATCACTAATTAAACTTTACTTTTTTTTTTTTTGAAAACCCAAGAAATACTACTTTGCATCACCCCAAGATGGAAGCAAAGAAAATACATCCCCAGCCCTGCATTTGCCAAGGTTGGCATTCCCATCTCACAGTACACTGAGTCAGACCTTTGACTTTTACCTCCAGCCTGTTGATTCTGAGGCTAAGTAGCTCTGAACTGCAGCTGTGCAGCTCAGGAGCCCTAACAGAGCCCTGCTATTTTACACCAGCAGAGCATCCTATCTCGAAGGCAAAGCTCAGGAGAACTCAGCATTTAATGAATGCAGTCCAATTTCCAACCAACGATATTCATTTCAAGGCAAGGATCTTTCAAACTCCCTGTGCTGCCACACATTACCTGCCAAACCTTCCCACACTTGCAGTTGGGAACAACACCAGAAGAGTTGATTAGAGTTAGTCAGTAAATAACATGGGATGAAAACAAATTAGGTAGTAAAAGGACCCTTGAGAAACTAGGAAAAAAGCTCTATGGCCTTTCAACTTATTCATGATTTACTAGAAAGTTGTGTAATGTGGTAGGCCTAAGAGCTAGCTAAAACGCTTCTAAGGCCAAAATATCCCAATTTGAATAGCTAAGCTGCATACTGAAAGCCTGGGGAACTGTTTAAAGTAAGCTAAAAAGAAAACAGAAACACTCTCTTCCTCCTACCCCAAACCTTTGATTACAAAAGCAACAAAAATGCTAATCTTCTGCGGTTAACCAGAAAGGCTTAAAAAGTGGCTAACAAACAATATGAATTATTCAGGGACAAGGTTGCTGCTATTCTACACACATCACTCCAGAACGTGAGCGCAAAGCCACACAAGCACAATAGTTTCTGTAAGTGTTACAGTGATAATGTAGCTTCAAATAATCTCCATTAATTGCATCAACATAATATAGCTTTTCTGGATCTTTAAGGATCTTTAATAGACTCTTTTAAAATAGAGAGCCTGATCCCAACCTAAACTGAACAGGTTTTATATACTACACAGCTCCAGTGGGGTAAGTATTACTTTATGTTTAATGGTATGCTCAGAAGCAGCCCCATTATTCAATCTGATATTGGGCAAGCATCCAAGAGGGCTGAAGATCAATAATTAGATGAACCCATTTAAAGTTTCTATGTTCATAATCATCACCATCTTCCCTAAATCCAGAAGAAGCCTTGTCTCCTTACAGGCTGAAGTTGTATACATATGCACATAGATACATTTCTTTATCAGGACTCACTAATAAGATTTTCTAAGGTGTTTGCATATAACCCAGCACCTCTGAAACACAAGGTAGAGAGCAGGGCAGCAAGTTCCTGAAATTATCTCTGACCAAGCAGAACTGGGCGACACACAGAGCCACATCAGCATGGGTCCATCCTGCTGGAAGTCAGCACCCTCAGAAACAACCACAGAGGTTTTAACACCTGTTAGTAGCTCTGCAGGGGACCAGCTTTTACCCCAACACACATAAGACAGTCCTAGGACTTACCTTAACCTCTGTGATCCACAGAGTGCTGTAATACTTGCAGCCCTGTTAAGAAGCCCCTAGCCCCAGAAAGCCCCTTTATTGCCACCAATATCTGCACAGCTGTGATTACAATCTCAAGGGAGACAACCCGGTGCTGGTCTCACACGGGGAATCACCTGATGCTGCAACACTTCAGGCTGGGGAGGGAGCTGGCGTGGTAGCAAACAGCAATGCTGTGACTTCACAGCTGTACGCAGTGATTTGTTTCTTGTCTGTGGGTTTTGGGTGCGGTTGGAAAGTAGAAAAACAGTCACAGGGAAGCTCAGTTACAAAAAAAAAAAAAAAAAAAAAAAGGTAAAGCTTCCAATTAAACACATAGCAGTCAAGTTAAAATTATAGGTGACAATTACTGTAACTTGATTAGGCACAATAGCAAATTCACTTCCCTAAATCACTTTCACAACTCTCCTAGGAGGTCTGAAAGATGTAGTATATGAGGTTCATTTAATTTCTAATGTAGTAATTATCACTACTGAATAAAAAAAAAATAGCAGTGACAAACCCAGGAAATAAATTTAGCACTTGAGGTTTTAATAAAATTTTTATGTGCAACCCTGTTGGTTAGAAATTGTTTAATCAATCTTATCTGGTTCACAGACTTTCTGCTGAGCTTTTGCTTCGTGTTATTACAAGGCAGTATGCTGCAGCACCTTCTTAGCATCCCAAGTTGCAAAGCCTGAACGCTATTGCTATCCAAAGCTAGTGCAAGCTTCCCTTTCGGTTGCGAACACCCACAGTTTTGTTTGCGTGCTGCCAGTTGTTTTCAGGTTATGCAGCCAGTCGTAAGCGCTGGTAACTCAAGAGCAGGGTCCAGCCCACTCTGCCTGGCTGCTGTAATGGGGTCTCTGCTCTAGATGGTAGCTTATTTATTATATGGCAGAGGTATCTAGTGAGCTTAATCAAGGTTTCAAGGTATTAGTGTGTAGGAGACACTGCCAGTCCTTTCTGAAGGGGCTTCATGTTCCAGGCTTTACTATAACACTTTGAGGGAGATCCATCCCAGCTTCTCCCAGCCCCTCCAGGCTCATCCCGGCTGCAGTGGGGTGGTTTGCTCAGGGTAGTGGAGGCAGATAAAGAAACTAAATCTGTGATCTACAACTACTGGCATTTCTGAGATTTTCCTGACTCCAGAGGTTTTGCTTAAAATTTGAGTTCTCCCAAGCTCCTGGGCACGGGTAGAGAGAAAGCTGAACCCAGATCTCCTGTCCTGCTACTTGCAGGGTCGCTGCCCTGCATAAATTAAGCTGAAATGGTTTATTTCTGTTTGTAAACCAGGTCAGTGTGAGTAGCAGAGAGGTTAAAATGTGGTTGTTAGTACCTAAGATAAAAAGACAATGTATTAGCAGGATTCCCAGACTGTTTCGGTATGTCTCTTATTTAACCTAAAAAGTTCATCCCCACTGTGGAACAAAATTACTCTCACTGCCAAGCCATTTAAAATGCTCACGGTGTGTGCCAGTATGAAGTACTTAGTGGCATTTTAATTGGACTTTGGTACCATTCAGAAATTCAAATAACAAGCACGGCCAGGCAGCCTGTCCCACACAGACAGGACTGCTGGCAGCGCTCACTTGATTTTCTCCATTTTTGACCACCAGAAACAGGTCCAGACCCCTCCAGTGGGGTTTAGCTGTTTCTCTTTGCTGGCCCTCTCTGCCCAAACATACAGAACAATCAATCACCCAAGTTGTTTGTTTTTTTTTTTCTTTTTCTGTTTGCAGTTAGTACACTAATAATTCCTGGAGTCACCCGGTGGCTAACAGGTAAATTGATAGCCCCCAGATCGATAAGAAAATCAATAAATATTTGGGCGTCATCATAAACAAAACTCATTCAGGAGATTAAAGCACTACAACATGGTAATTTGAAGTGAGAGAATAAACTGCTGCCCAGAGAATTAATGTAACTCTCTTCAATTGATTTATTTCAAGAAAAGATATGGAGTAAGCTATATTTTGCCCTGCTGCATGTTGGTATGATTCATAACATGTCCTGAAAGTCTTCTGAGATGCAGCCAGCCAGATCAAGCCATCTCCATCTGACCCGTGAGGATGTCTCCTCCACTTTGCTGTTTGTAGTTGGCTGCTGCTGTAGGACGCACACCCTGCACCCCATCTCCCACCTGGCCTGCAGTGGCCGAGGTGATTTCTGCCTGGGGAGCACTGCACAGGGCCCCGTACTCCACACCTGCAAAGGAGGTTTGCTGGGTGAATGCATCTCCAAAAACCCCACTTCTTCACACAGCCTGTGGCCTCCTGTGGTCCAGCTTTTGGTCTCTGCCACAGTTTTAATGCTAACCTCACTGAGGACTTTGCAGGCAGGAGGGGCAGTGGCAGGACTCACGCCATGGGACAGTGGGCAGAGGTTCTGTGACAAAGCAGCCAGCGCCATCCAATGTCTTCCAAAGCTTCTTGAGATGGAGGGTCAAAGATGCAGGATGCCAGAAGTTCTGAGTGATCAACTGGGAGCCCCTCACAAAACAGATGATCAGAGTTAGCAATCACTTTACACAGGCACCCAAAAATTCCTGTGACCTTCAAAAATCCAAATCTTTGCTTTCACCTGTCAATGCAGCACCAAAGCCATCAAAGCTGTGACAAAACGATTAATTAAAGCACAACTGAAGATGGGAATTTTCTGTCTTGACTTTTTAAGTTGGCGTCTGTGTATCACTTTGACACACTAAACAACTACAGCATATAGATACTGGGTGCAATTATGTTTGGACAGCCCATATGAATGCTGATTGAGCCCCAGCGAAGGAGAGCGCCGAGGGCAACTGTCTTTGAAATATCTGGGATGAAGAGAAACGCTCTCCCACATCTTCGCTCAAAGCTGGCAGTGCTGCTGGGATCCGAAGGCTACTGCTGCCATCTGGTGTCACTGTCACCCGATGGAGGAGAGTTGGGACGTTGCAGGCTGAAGAAGTATTCACTCAAGCTGGATAAATGAGAGGTGACTTGGTCCCAGACATTGAAGAAGGACAAAGTCTTCCCTCGTGAAGGACGGCTCTGACGTCCGAGCCGCCTTGCGTCCATTTCCGTCTGAAAGGAACCAGCCTGTGTGCTCAAAGATAACTGAAGGAGACATAAGAAAAGAGAAGATAAATTGCTTAAAGGGTGTTTTTCTGAGAGAAGACACAGTCTAGCAGTGTGAGTTACAGATCAGCAGCTGTGGCCATCCTTCAGCACAGCATCTCCTTCACTAAAAGACAGCATTCACACGAACGTCCCGTGCACTTTTACAGCCCTAGGGGCCACCCCCGCTCCCTCCTTCATCCCAGCACGCTGACTACCATGGCAGACTCCAGTCCCTATGGTGACAAGTCCAAGTTTCAACCCATTTCCCTTCCTTTCCCAGTGCGATGCTGACTCCAGGTTGCCGGTTTGTCATATGGGGCTGCAGACACCTTGGGGCTGAGCAGGGTGCTTGGCTGCTGGGGACAGCGGGCACAGAGGGCCACCTTGACTGTGGGAGCCTGGAGACAGCACTGGGTGCCACCACGCTACCCCGGCTCCCTGCAAGCACACACACAAGTGTCTGCAGCTCTGGGTCATTTTGGAGCCAGCCAGAGGACATTAGTGGCATTAATTAGGTGACCGGCTCCGATATCTCATGCAATTTCTCCTGACCGTGATGCATCGCTGTGCGTATTTTCATCAACTTAACTCCCAGGAAAACAGAATAAATAGCAGCGATCTGGGCAAAGGCTCCTTTGCATTTGCCAGCAGCACGAGAGCTTGCAGGGCTGTGTCCTGGAGCTGCATATGCATTTCTCCATGGGAGTTACCCCTTGTGCATAGGCACGGGCCTGCGGGAAGGGTCAGGCCCCACGGAGCACCTGGGAACTTTGCATTCATTCGCTAGCTACTTTCTGCATCACCCCAGGTCTCAGTGTGGCCAGTTCCATGCAGCATCCCCAGCTCAGGGGTCCGAGCAGGCTCCAATGCCACAGTCGCAGGGGTCCCCACGCTCTCTTGGATCCGGCAGAGCCAAGGAACCCCAAGAAGTAAATACAAAATTTTCCCAAACCTTCCATTTGCTGCAATTCCTGTTCTTCAGGCATTGCCCTATTAAAAAAAGATCCATAGGTTAAGCATGAAATAAAGCCAGCAGGAAGGGAATAATAATTATTTGATCAGCTCCCAGGGTATCAAATAGCAGTAAATTGAGCTTCAGTTTAAAAAGCAGATAATTTTCAGTGTCATACTGCTACATTTTCAAAGCTAATTTAACTATTCCATTAAAAAATGAAAACATATTCAAATTAAAACACCCATAAGATGTGAAAGGGGAGAAAAAAGCCTCGTTGGAGAGAGGACATGAAATGCATCAGTAATTTCCCATCAGGCTACAGTTCCCTTAACTGACCATGACAGTCAAAGATGAAATAGAAATTTCTATATCAAACAGGAACACAAAGGAGAGCTGACCTTTGATCAAATGTCTGTTTGTAGTTTTGACAAGGAAATTTGCATTAAAAGAATTTATGCTGGACACTTACAGAAGAAGTTAACTCCCAGCATGTAAAGGAAGAGAGAGGTCAAGCCATCCTTAAACAGCCTGTCAGATGAAAGCCGTGCTCTCCTCGCTGCGGAGCTCTGTGAAGTTTCAAGCCATCGAGGCTCTGTTTCTAAAATCCCAATGCTGCAGGTTTTGGGAAGCAATTTTTCAAAGTGATATTTATGCCAAGGTGGGGAAAAAAAAACAAACCTGTTTTAAGCAAACAAAGGCTTTCTCACACAAAGAAAACCCACTTTTAGCATAGCAGCGGATGGCATATGAGAAAATAAAAAAGCACCAATTAATTACAATATTTAAGCTATAGGCTTAGCTGATCCTCCTTGTTTTCCAGCAGGAAAAATAAAAAAAAAAAACAAAACAACAGGGAAACAGGCTGAGAAGAGAGGTCTGAGTCTGGCTCCAGAGCACTGTTCTGCAGGGATGCTGCAGATGGGGGAGCGCTGCCCTGGGGCTGCTGGAGAGACACCGCTTCATCATCCGCCTCTCTGAAAGCAAATGTGAGCTCCCAGCAATGGTACTCCGCCTGTAAGGTGGCAGGTATTGAAACATTCGGCCAAGAAATAGCAGTTGAACAAGGTATTTTGAGGTGGTTATGTAAATAACTAGAGGAATTTGTGGAAGTCCCTAAGAAAAGGGAGATTTTGTTTTTATCTTGTCAGGAAAATTACTGCTGCTTCTATGAACTCTCGCTACAAACTGCACAATAACAGTAATTGTTATACAGGTTTTAACAAAAGGCCCCCCACTGTGCAGCTAAGAGATTTGCCAGCTTGCTTTGGCAGACGATGCCCTCCCCAAAACATGTTATAATTTCTCGGATTTCTAACTTACCCTTATTTCTTTAATATTTCCAAGGTTGCCCACTTTCCTGACAGTCCTGATTTTGCAGCCCTTAGTTTCACTCCTAATTTTTCCCCAGGAAGGACAGCCAGATTGGGGAGGATTTTTGGATGCTTCCAGGTCTCCCCCATCAGGGGTCCTATGCTGTGGTTTATCACTGCAATAATAACCACTTGCATGCCGCGGTCTCGCATCACAGACCCATTTAGCTTGTTAATGAAGGATATCACTGAAAATCTCCTGTATTTCCCCAAAGGGCTGCCTCAGTCTTTTTTTTTTTTTTTTTTTTTTTGCCTTTTAACTGGAAGTTAAGACTGTTGGACTGCTTGTCCAGCAGGGATGCTTCCCCAGGAAGGTGTTCTGAGGTGCATGTTTTCCAGCGGCTGCGAGATGCCTGGTGCAGCCCAGCCGAGCATCCTGGATCTGACCAGGAGAGGTCAGTGAACACACACAGAGCCCACAATCTCCAAATCTGGCGAGAAAACTGTTGCGTTTAATGAAAATAAGCATTTGGCAGTTTTGAACTCCAGAAATGGAAGGCATCACTCCCCAATACCAGAGGGTGGTACCAGAGGGAGTGCAAGACGCCTTTTGGGGGATGCACCAAGCCTTCAGCATGGCCTGGTCTGGGGGGGACCTGGCAGCTGCTGAGAGCCTAGCAAGCCCTCTAGATGTGCTCCTTGGACCAGCAGCTGCTCCAGCCTTTCCCACCTGCTTGACTGGTTATTCTCCAAGATAAAATGTTCTTCTGGAAACATGCAGGAACCAGGGTCTAAAATTTAAGTGTGTAGTCCTGCTAGGGCTGCCAGCAGTGGAGGTGAAAATCTCACCCAGGGTCCCCAGGTGCCAAGTGCTCTTGGAGAGAAAAGCACTAATCACGCTGGGAATGCTTTGGTTGCAGGTGAGACATCTCCAACTGACACATTTTCTATTGGACAGTCTTTCTGCTTCCCTTTCTACTTCTCAGTCAATTGACTTACAAGAGCCCTGACATCCACTGCTTGGTGATGGTGGCCTCCATGCTGCAGGGGGGACACAGTGACACCAGGAGATGGCCCTCCAAAGAGGAGTGGGAGTGGGAAGAGAAATAGGGCTGGAGTTTTATAGTGACAGATAAGTAGCGAAGATTTCTCTGCTGCATCTGTTCTTTGGAGTCACTAGCGTTGTTCCTGGTTCAATTAATTTTATAGATTTTGAGGATTCCCATGAGCCCAAAACGTCTATTTCCTGAACCTGTTATAGTGTGCTGCTGATTTCAAAGTTCATACTCATGGTGTTTCCTCTCACTGTGGTTTGAGCTTCAGTTATAGATTTCTTCTATTGCTTGGTATGGGTCTAGTCCCAAAGCCTTCAAAATTATAGGAATCTTTTAATAAACTACAGTTTGAATCAAGCATCTAGTTCGGTCATCAGCAACACTGTCAACACAGGCCTCACATAGAAGAGGTTCCAAATAACCTCAAAAATAAAAGATTTCCAGCACAAACACCATACGCAGTTGGGAAAAGCTTTGTTGTTCCAGAAAACATTTAAGGACATGCTTAATCCTCACTGTTTCCTGCAGAGAGGTCACGCTACCAGAGCAGATGGTGGAAAGATGCCGCTTGGTCCGTGGATGGCATTCCCAGCCTGGTTTTTTTGGTTCCATTTCACCATTATCTCATTGGTACTGAATCGAGCTGACCTCAAACAAACCTCAGTCTCTCATCCTGCTGGTGCACATCGCAAACGTCCTATTCAGAGTGCGGTGGGCATTGGTAGGCATCGTACAGGTCAGGTGCAAAGGAGGGAAATTATCAGAGAACCAAAACAGATGCATTTTGTAAGGAAAGCTGGCATGATCCTTGTTCTTTGCGAGAAACAGGTTCACCTGGAAAAGCACAGAAAGCTGAACCCCTGCCAGAGGAATAATCTGGTAAACTTCCTAATGAATATTTCTGCAACACAAAGTTTCTTTGTGGATTTAAATTAATCCGAAACACATTCATTAATTCATAGCTAAGAATTGAATTGTATTTTGCTGCTGACCTCCATGTTGTTTGTCTGTAACTAGATTTCCCCTAAAAGGCAGCAGCGCTATTTAATCATGATGCCAACCTTTGAATCTACTTCAGCAGCAATTACCCTGAGCTTTGACTTTGATATAATTTATATTTCAGAACACATCATAAATAACTCTTTCTTCTCCTTTCAGTACAGCTTTGTGAATGTGTGCGAAGCCATGGAAATATGAATCGCTGCCTATTTATCCTATTTGGGCTGCGTGAGTTAATGCTGCTGCTCTGGCCACGCATCCCTGGCCACCCCAGTCTGGCCCATGGGGAGACTTTCATGTTCTTGTGGTGTGCAATGAGCGCTGCGTGTGCTCTTCTTTGAGCTCCACCAGCAATACCACCAGGCAGAGTGGTCCCAGCGGTCCCATTAGATAGGCCGCAACCAGCCTATGGACCAGAGCTGAGAACCTCCCAATCCACGACATGGCACTTCACCTTCCTGGGACTCAATGTCCAAATATATTTTTTAAAAAGAAGAAACTTTAAGGAATATTTACAATATTTACTATCCTAACTGCTTGTGTAATAACCATCCTTACCCCTTAGACTTACTAGGGTGCAGCCAGTCATCCCATGCTCAGTTAATCGGGCATGTCTTCTCATCCCTTTTTTGTTCCTTTCAATAAAGCACCATTTCATTTGGTTCAGCCCCTTGCTTAGATCAGAAGAAAGATTAGTTTAGTGCATGTTTCAGTTAGGAAGAGCTCAAGGACAAAGTGCAAAAGCCAGCAATCTGGGATTCCCAACCACTCGAATATGTCTGTTTTGCACATTGGCCAGGTGGGCCCAAAAATAAACTCCCCATTACCATCTGTGATTATAACCAGCTTGCATTGCCGAAGGGCTCCTGCAATCACCTTCTGGCCTCTCCCATCACTGGGAGAACTCAGCTGGTGTCTTCTGCATCAAGCTTCACGTTGCACAGATGGGCTGGTGGATCAAGAATCGACCTTGATGGATCTAAGCAGGAGAGAAGTTACTAATGCTGGTCTCTTCAAATTTAAATTCTGATTCAAGCCAAGCTCCTGCTTCTCAGTTTGAACATGGCTCAATCACCCATTGGGACATCAGTCCTGCCAGACGTGCCTTTTCTGGCCACCTCAGGTAAATCGCCTGATAGCTGATACCACTGCATCATGCTGTGTGTAGGGTGGCACCATCCTCAGGAACTTTTTACTCTGTCTCTCAAAAAAAGCCTTTGAGTTAACACCCTGCATTTTTTTTCCATCTGATTATTCTTCATTGGGACCCTTATAAGTGAAGTGCCATCCAGAGACAGTGGCCATGGCCCATAAATTTAATTACTAACCTTTAATTCATAGGTGGCAGAAACAGTTCTTCAAGCATCTGAGTTAATCAGGCTTTGCTGACAGTGGCAATCAATTGTTCAGCGGTCTACTTTTTGCTTAATTACTGTTGGACTACATTGCATTTTCAAAATGTCAAGCATCCTCTTTTAGAAATGCAATAAATCATTTCTACATGGCGTACAAGGCGAGGATAGGAGACTATTATTCTCTCACACCTGACCTTGGCTACAAGGAACAGAAATTGATCATTTACTGTAGCAGTGAAATATCATTTAAGGAAAAATGAGTTAACTAAGAATCTCAGCTGACTAAAAGGAAGGAGAGTTAGTTTGTGGTTGTGCAAGGAAGATGCTGGCATGGGGATGTGACTCTCCTAAAACTCTTCTGTTAATGAGGTACCATCTACGCTGGGATCAAGTATCAGAGTATCAATTGCAGCAGGAATTCACAAAGCACTTGTGCCCAGATTTTCACTGTGTTCCAGGGAGAGATACCCTGATTCTTGTTCTTCTGATAGCAGGCCAGGGTATTTATGTATCAACCAAAGAGTCATCTAGTCCTCTTGGTTTCAAAAAGCTGTCTCGGTGGAGGCAATTTAGTCAGTTGCAACTTGGAGAAGACAAAAGACTTGACTATTGAGATTGCTTTAAATCAGAAGAATTAAGGCACTTCTCAGAACATGACTTTTCCAAGAAGAATGTCTCTGGGGCCCATCAGCCCCACCTGTGACATCTCACTGCTGGCACCGAAGTTGGCTGCATGAGCCTGTGTGGGTATGGGTCGAGGGGCCATTTGCTGGAATGGTGGCCTTCATGGTGCCCGTAGCTGAGGCAGTTCCTCCATGGCACCTCATCTGGTGCTCATCTGGCCCTGATTCTGCCCTAAGGGACTGCTGCTGAGGGTAGGTCCATCGCCATTTGTCTCCATCTGTAAGAAGCAGTGGCAATTTTTTTTAATTGTGTACATTTACAGCGACTAACACAATAGAAAGCTGCTTTCTTCTCAGTCCCCAGAGACTAATAGGGTAGAAGTAATAAATGACATCTTCCTTGCTGAGAAAAAGGAGGCATTTTCAGCAACAAGATTGTGCTCAGGTACGTTGAGAGCAGTACATAGATTGTGGCTAGTGTCAGCCAAGATGATAGGAAGATAAAAGACATCCTCTGAGAATGCTGCCAGAAATAAGAAGAGGCTATGCGGTGAATCATATGGATCGAATTTCCTCTCTCATTGTGTTTTAATAGAAAAGCTTTTCGCCTGCTCCCGAGGGTACTGATGAAAATTTCCTTCAAACCAGAGGTAGGATGGAGTTTTTTGGCTTTTTTTTTTCATTAAACATACATACATCCAGAGGAAAGCATTTTCCCTTCTGGAAAGCAGAGCTGATTCTAGCCAGGAGCCAACAGCAAAAAAAAGTGCGATCAAGAAATGAAAATGAAGCAGTAAAATGTTTAGCACTTGCAAGACAATAAAAAAAAACCCAACATTTCTTAGAGGAAAAAAAGAAAAGGAAGAAAGATACAAAAGAAATCCCTAATCTAAATTAACATTGCTGCTTTCTTAATTCAAAACAGATTTAACTTTTCTCCCCATTTATGCCAATAGCATTTGTTCTGTCAGGAGTTCAACTGTGTGCGTTGGGCATCACCTGCTGGTTGTTTCAGTGCTGTTTCAGTGGCAGCAGAGTGTGATGGGTTGTATGGGAGCTTCCCGACATGAAGATGCCACAAGCTTGCAAGGTTCCTGGCCACCACACTGGGGACATGAGGCACCACCGCAAAAGGACATCCCTGCAGAGCCACCACCGATCATCTGCACGTCCCAGTTCTTCCTGTGACTCCAGGGGGGAATCCCAGTGTTGAATGGGTATTCCTCTGTGTCTTCCCTCTTCACGGTGGCCCGTTTCTCTTCACCACTGGCCACCATGGCCACTGCTCTGATGCAGCTCCTCCATGGAGAAGAGCAACCACGGCGACCTCATGCCCAGGGCGCAGGTACAGCAGCTCAGGGATTTATGTCCATCTGTCTGTGCCACCAAGCCAGCTTGGACCAGGGCTTTGCTACTGCAAATTTGTCTTTAATATTTCCAGTGATATCTGAAGGCAGCAGCACTAGAGGGCAGTGCCTGCACGCCATGAGGAGAGGGGACACCTCTCCAGAGGGTCTGTGGAGACACCCAGTTTCGGCTGTTTGCTGGCACCTTCCCTCCTCACCTGTGCCCTTTCTGTAGGGAAAGAAATGGAGCCAACTGCGGCCATTAATTTTGTTGGCTGCCAGTGAGGTTGGCAGTAGAAGATGATGTGCAAGATCTGTCCCAAAGAACGGTCTTGGTAAAACCGAAGTGAGGCGTTATCAGGAGTGTTTGTTACAGGCACAAAGCAAGCAGTGAAACAACTGCACGCATTTTTAGGCCAAAAGATGAAATCATGCTGGGAGGTGGCCAGGAGAACAGGGGAGGCAGAGCCCTGCCAGACCCTCTCCCAGGCTGTGCTGGGGGGACCTCACAGCTACATCTCTGCTCCAGACCCCTCCTGTGGACAGAAATTCCCTTCTGGATTCAGCCATGCTGGTGAAAATAGCTCCTCCACCCTCGCTTGTCCTCCTGCTGTGGTGGAAAAGCCCATGGACTTGTGTCTAGAGAAAGCCGCTGAATTAGTTCAGATTAACCCAAACTGGGTGAGCTAGAGCCTTCAAGCAGAGCAGATCCCCATGGACCTAACCTGGGTTACAGGGAGCTCATATCAGCCCAGGCTACAGGTGACAGGGGAACTGATCCCCTTCCTTTGCCAAAAGCATCTCACACAGCCCTGGAGGAGCCAGGCTTCCACTGCTTGGCTTGGCCAGCACATGTCATGAGTTAAAAGTCCTCAGCAGCACAGCTGGTGCTTTAGTCTCTCTCCGTGCCAAGCCCGGTTGCACCAGCCTTGCCTTGCACCTGGTTCCACAGATCCTCACAGGCTCCCTGGATATCACCCTCCACACCAAAAAGCCATCAAGCCTGGACAGTTTTCCATGTTAGATAAAGTCCAGACAGAGCCAAACTCCTCTGAGTTTTCCTCTGGGGCCCCTGCGCAGCTGAATTGACACTCCCGTGACTGATTTCTTCCAGCCTGAAGTATTTCCCTTGATGATCTGCCCTAATGGAAAAACAGCTTTTCCACCTTTCAAATGCAAGCAAGATAAAAAATGCCTTCCTGGTTCGCAAAACACGTGGAGCCGCTGCCAAAGAATATGCATGTTAATAACGTATCCTTTGTGTGAGAGGACAGCGCAGAAGTTTCAAGTGATTTCCCCAGAATACAAACAATGCCCAGAGTATGGCAAGGAGATTAAAATAATCCTTGGGTCGCCTTTCAGTTTTCATGCCTTTTGTAAAATAAATAAATAAGGACAAATTAGCAGTGTATTACAGTATTCCAAATGCTCTTGGTTTTCCCCCTTGGATTCCTGCTCAGCAGTTAATAAAACCAGTTGCACAGATAACAGTTCCCTGAGGCTGAGGTGTTATTTCTAAAATAAATTGCTTATTTGAAAAAAAAAAAATTGCAGGGAAATCATTGTGTTTGGAAAGTTTGAAGCCTTTTCTAATTAATCCAGGAGCACGAGGGATCCCGCTTTGCAACCCGGTTTCTCGAAGTGCTCACACGCCACGGGGGCTGCTGCCGGGACGTGAAACTGAGTCCGCGACCTGGAGGCTGATTTGTTTCGGAGGAGAGGGACTTGGTGATGCTGTTAAGCTACATTTTTGCCAACCGGCTAATCAACTGGCTAGTCATTTTTCTGGAATACTTCTGTACAGAGACAGACAAATCTGTCTTTTCTGGGGAGCTGGAAGGGCTCTACCACAGCAGGGCATGTTTCCTTTTCTCTTGTGGGGAGATGATGCTGCCTTGACACCCCATCAGCATTTCCATGGGTGGGAGCTGCAGGGCAAGAGCAGCTTCGGAATCTGCAATGCTTCACACTGATCTTTTCTTCTTTTTGGTCAAAAAAAAAAAAAAATTAAAAAAAAATGCTGGCATTCCTGAGATGGGGAGGTGGCATCCTCACTCAGCAAAGTCACCTACTGTGCTTTCAACATTGTGGTGCTCCTCTATAGAGCTCCCCCATGGGGTCTGCAGCTCTGTGCCCAGCTCAGCCCCTATATAATGTCCCCGGGGGCTACGGCACTTCTATAGGGCACCACACCACGTAGCCAGCTGAAAACTGGGCCCCTCCCCTATAGGGAAGAGAGTCCTGCAGCCCCTCTGAGACCAGGACGTTCCTTAAGGCACTGAACCACAATGCAAAGGCCCAGAACATCCTTTTGGCTTCAATTCATTGAAAAGAGAACATTCTGAGTCAATTAAAAATAAAAGCAATAGTCTGTGGTGGAACTGCCATGAGATATTCCCTGCAATGCTCTTGCTGTGGAAGGCAGCAACAGGCAGACTGGGGGATCAGAAAAGTCCAGAACAGAAGATAACATCCTCCTTTGGCCTAGGAACGGCCAGATTCCCATGAGCGACCAAACATCCAGTTCCTTGTCTGCTGGGCTGAGGCTGCCTCAGGGATTTTGGCCTCAGGGAGATAGGCTCACTGGGCCACGTGGCTATCAAGAAGCAAACACAACCATGAAGAGTGAGATATGTAGGCTGTACCTGGAGACCGTATGTCTTCTCACACAGCTTCCGTAGATACAGGTCCTCCTTGGCAGAACTCACCTCTCTGGTCCCTCCTGCTACCTGTGAACTCAGCCCTCTGGAAAATAAAATAAAAGTGAAGTGAGAACACTTGAAAATTTCTGTTAAATAGAATAATTTCAGGATACTGAGATGTGGACATGACTGTGAATTCTATTGCATTTATTTTTCAAAAAACAAAATCCAGTTTCCCATTTTTAAACTCATCTAATGAAAAAATAAATAAATATGGGGCCTTACTTTGCAAATGTATATTTATAGAGACCACCCTCTCACCCTTCTTCTTTGCCAGACTAAACAAGCTGGTTTCGCTTCTTCTCTGACAGACTCCCTGTTGCCTCGCCGTCATGCAGCCTTGCTATGCATCCGTTTCAGCTACAAGTCTTTGAATGTGAGTGACCAAAAATCATCCACTGCTCTAGATGGTGCCTCACCCACAGCTTCTACAAGCTCGATACGTACATCCCTGCTCCTCCTGAAAATATTTGACCTGCATCGTTCTCAGAGCATATTTTGCGCGTCATAGACTCTCTGCAAGAACTTTTTCTCTAAGGCCCTTCCAACACGTTTGCAACTGAAAAGGGCATTAAGGGCTTTGGTTTCCATCTTTCCCATCCATTTGGTATCCTTCTGGTGCCCAGTCTCCTTTCATACTGGTGACGGCTACAGAGCACAGCTTATCACAGGCATGGGTGCAACAGTAGGGTGCACTTGGGTGTGTTCAGCTCCCAGCTCCTGAAATTCCTGTTGAGCTCATGGAGACAGGCAGAGAGAGCCCATGCTGGTCTACCATGAATATATATCATGGGAGAGGTGATGATGTCCTCAGACTTGTCTTCATTAGGTGGAGATCACACTGGTTTGCCAGTTCATGTCGTGTCACAGACTCTAGGTCTTGTCATGCCTTTCCTGGCTGCCGGACCCAGCCATGGACAGAACCAAGTCCACAAACTTCCAGCCTTTACCCTTCCCGATTGCACTGGCTGTACTGGGATTTCTCAAAATGTTTTAAAGCAAGTGTACATGAGAGACAGAGAGAGGAGACGATGTATGTACAGCAGTGAGAAAGCCCATGGCCTCCTTTGTTTAATGGCCCTTGCAGTGGGCAGCACACTGTATTTTTACTCATTAAATCAAAGTGGCTGCTCCTTGCCCTTCAAGTCCTCGGAGAGCAACTATTCTCGATAACAGCCAGTCCCCACAGACTCATTAAGCTTTCTTGAAGCTGTTTGCAGAGGCAGGGTGCTAATCTATGAAGATAAGAAGTCAAACCTTTCACTACGAGGACATTTTTTACTACTTGCCTCGTGCTCTCCCTTGTAATTTCATCAAAGGCCAAAACTAAAAACCTATCTAATCTGTCAGAAGGGCCAATCTAATCTATCATTATTAAACAGTTTTATGGAGAAAAAAATGGATTGCAACATTAGAGAGCTTGTGATTTAGCACATGAAAGAGATGGAAAAATGTCTCTGAAATGACAAACAATACAAAATCTGCTTTCCCAACAGAACAGATTAGCTGGTGGCACAAATAAATAAGTAAATACAGTTAAAACTGCTTAGATTTATAGCAAGCGGTGTAGAAAATGCCTGGGACTTGCCAGTGACAGCCTTTTGTGGAAAAATTAGATTTTAGTGGAGGTATATTGAAATGAACCTTCACCTATTCTGCAAGCTTTCAGAGCCCAGTGCCATGAGAGCAAGCCCTAGAAGGTCTGTCACGGGGCCTTGAAAAGACATTGCAAGGTGGTGGGTGCAGATAGGGTTAGTGTTTGATGTAGAAGGTGTGATGGTGAGAAGATTAGTACTCACATAATCAGGCTTTTCCAGAAGACAATCAAAGGCAGGGAGAAAATCTAGCTCAAAGGTCCTTGTGGAGCAACTCTCAACCCTTCTCTTTCCAGGCAAAGACCTGGGAGAGGTGGATCTTCTCACTGTAGACATAGAAGAAGAAAAAAAAAGAATTTTTGCTCCATCATTTCCACCTGAAGAGGGAAAGGAATGGCTGGCTGTAGGAGTTTCAGATGGTCTGCGGTGGGGATTTCGAAATCTGAGCACTCCTTGAGATCTCTTGTGACTGAGATGCTCAGTGAGGTGCAGAGCTGCCCACGACCAGGAAGGGCTCTGGGACTCTGGGTGCCATGCTGAGCCCAGGATTTTCTACTAGAAAAAGGAGAATGATTTCAACAAGAGGAAACTTGCCATCATTCCAGACAGATTAATTAGACTTGGCAGATTTCTCAGTAATTGGGAATGAGATCAGTTGCCATGAAAAATAGGGGGGGGGGGGGAAGAGGTACTGGGTGATTTGTATAGGGGATATATTTGTATTGCGTGCCTTGCAGCCTGGGCAGAGGTTGGGAGGACTCTATGAAAGTCAAAGTCCAAGGCTCAGTCTTTGCTGACGTCAAGGCTGGTGACAGCACTACGATGTAGCAGCAGACCCAACCCTTTCTTCCCTTGGCTCCAGCGGAGCACCAACGGCAGGACCAGTGAGTTAGGTGGGCAGTCGTCCTTTGCTCTGCTCCACCACCGTGTGCTTGTCAGGAGATTAACTCAAGCTCTACCACATGTTGGCTATCAGGCCACCAAACTGCAGCAAGAGCCATGGCGTCATCTCTCTGCAGAGCAAATGCCCTCACAACAGGGAAGAGATGCAGAGCCTGGCTGTGCCTGGAAAGGGCCCAGAGCATGAACATCCCACCTGCAAAGCAGGGTACGTGCCCCGACCCCTCCGCTGACATTTAGGCTAGAAAGCTGCTCTTTAGCTGTGCTGAACACTTCCAGATTTCCAGCATTTCAAGGGAGATTTGGCAGGGCTTGCTTGTGCTTGATTTTATTTCAGATGCCATAACATTTGGGCCTTTTTATGCAGCTTTTGGCTGGTGTTGAAGCAATTTCTGTCTGTTTCTTCTTTCTCTTCCCCCTCCCCTTTGCCATCCATGGTGGGAGGCTGACAAAAGTCAGTGACTCAGCCCTAGAAGAGAATGGAAAACTCCAACAGGGCTTTGAATTGAAGTACAGGCGAGGAAGGAGAGACCCAAGGGGAGGCTGGAGAAAGGGAAGGAAAGGAACTGTAATGAGAAAAAATGCAAAGGGAGCAAATTAGTGCTCTACATTGAATAAATGAGCAAGAATAAGCTCTTCTAGGAAAGTCAGTTGTCCTCCACAGACTGGGCAAAGGAAGAATTACACACAAGCATATCCCAAACTATTAGAACAAACGAGGAATTTCAGGAGCTGCAGAACTATAGCCTGATTAAGCACAAATTTGTGTCCCCTGTCCCCTATACCCTCACCAGTCTCAGAACCTCTGTGGCTCTTGTGACCTCTCACCAAGCAAGAAAGAGCCTCTCTTAGGGATAAAAAGGTGAGCAGAGGAACAAGCAGGCAAGAAAAGGAGGGCCACAAAACTTCAAGGGGTGCAGGAGACATCATATTAAAATCCAGCAGTGGGCCTTCACACCAGCCCAAGCTGCAAGCCCAGTTCTCCAGCAAAGCTGTGCACCCCAGTGCATCTCAGCCTTTCCCCAGCCTGCCTATGCTCTTCATCAGCAGTGGGGGCAAAGACCACCGGTTGCCTAGCGAGTCAAGAAGATGTCTTCCAGCACCCATAAACAGAGGTTTGTCCTGAGGACAACAAAGGACCTCTATCCCCATGCACAGGGCAGTGCATCTGGTCTCCCTGCAGCCGCATGGATGTACAGCCTCCCTCCCACAGCTGGATCCAGCCCTGTAGCAGTACCAGGGAACTACTCCAATGCCAAAGGTTCTCCTTCTATCAGGTCTGCATGTATCACACAGGGACTTCCCTGGTTTCTCAGTCTCTCTGAACAGCCAGCATGCTACCACAAGGACTTGTAAGCAAACAGTGTAATGGACGCAAAGATACCCGTGTTCTCCCAGGCTCTTCAAGCACCAAATTACTCAGCCGTTTGCTGTTCTGGGTCTTTGACGCATCTGTGCAACACACCGTGGAAGCATTTCAAAGGAAAAATCTGCCATTTTGGGGTTGTGATTCTCCCTCAATGCCTCATTGTGCCGAGGAAGAGCGACAACCAACGCATTGTACTGGCAAGCTTTTCTCATCGCACTGGGTCCCTGGGTAAGCTGGGTCCACTCTAAAGAGCTGTTGTCTTTTGCCTGCCACCACACCAGCGTAACATATCTCACACGTCCATGGCAGCCTACTCGCTTCCCATTCACAAATTCCTCCACTGAATAACACCAAAGAGTTAAGGCTCCGTCAAAAGGTTGCGTTATGGGAAGGGAAACTGGAGAAAAAATGGCTTTCAATGCAATGCGAGCATAGACAATACTGTTTTGTAACTCTGCTGTTTGATGTGCAATGACAGGAATTAATCATTTTACTTAACAGAATTACTCTTTGTTATGTAAACTTTGTAAAGTCAGTCTCATGTGACCTCTTTCAATTAGGAACAAATTGTTTAAAACTGTCCTCTTTCTGAAGGCGCAGCATTCGTAAGAGCGACCTCGGAGATGGATTGTCATTTCACCCTGGAGTACTCACAGCTGTGCAGTTTGACACCAAATGGAGACCAAAATGTGCAGAATTACTCTTTTCTTTTTTTTTTTTCAACAGAACGAGCAATCCCTCTGCGCTTGTTCTAATCTGGGGTGAACATTTGTTTCCCATTTCATTTTTTCAGTTCTGAGAGAGCTGGATATATTTTTATAGGTTTCTCATCACCTCAGTCTGCGAGCACCTCAGTGGTGAGAATAGACATGCATCCTGAGAGCCCCTTGGAGAAAAGGAAGCATTTTCCATCCACCAAGAGAGAACCGAGACCAGAAAAGATGAAGGGCCCCATCTTCAGCAACTGAAAATTATTGCTTCAGCAAAAAAAAAAGTAGAGCTAATGTCATGCAGAAAGTCTGTAGCAGGGCCAAGATTTGCCTCCAGAGGTCCACCATTTCATCCCAACATCTCAGCCTTCTCTCCTGGTTCCCATAGCCTCAAGAGCTGCTGCAGCTCCTTTTGTTGCCAAACTGTTTCGCACAAACTATTTGACCTGCAAAGGGCTGGAATCATCCTCTGCTACATAAGGAGGTGCTCAGACTTTGCCGTATTGGCTGTATTAAGGCACAGAACAAGACTCTTGCCAGGCTGGTGTGACCACTACATATTTGCTCTTGAAGCTTCTTGCAGAATCAAGGCAGCAGCAGCCCTAGGATGCGCATGCCCTGACAGTGCTGAGGATAACTGAAGCGCACGGGCTGGCTTGTGCGTCCTGGCCCTCTTTGGAGATCCCTTTTCACCTCTGCTGCCCATGGAGAAAGCTGCCCATGTTCCCTCTCCAGTCCTGCCCCTGTAAGAGGAAAACTCATTACACCCTGTAACCTCTCTCAACTGCATCAACAGGGCCAATTTTTGTTCTCTTAGTGCTGCGTTAAGCTAATAGTCAGCCCTGATTGCTCTCGCTGATAAAAGCATTTGCTCTCCGTGTTCCCCATGCATAATGCAACGTTTACGCTCAGGCTGTGCGCTTTCAAAGGGTGGCTGTGCAGCTTTTATTTAAGAGCCCAATCAGAAGATATGCCGCTTGGCTTTGAAAGGCATCGGGCGAACTTTGATCTCATTTCCCTGGCTGCCCTGCCCGGCAACATTGGCCGCATTAAGAAAAATGAACCTACCTTGTCCAAACGAGAAGGCTAATGATCTCGCATCCAGGAGATTTCAAGTTGAGCTGAGCCATTTATGTACATCCCCCCTGAAATCAAATGTGGCCAATGATTGCAGAAGGATGTCGCCCAGCAGCGCCTACCAGCTGAGCTTGTTCCTCATACGGTGCTGCTTGCCCATGCAAACTTCCACAACCTGCAAGTCACCAACATGACTCCAGCATGACCATAGGACTCACTTACTACTCACCACAATGTGAAGTGAGGAAGCTACGGGGTCTGCAAAGGCTGGATTAACAGATGGGGCCAGGGTTGTTAAACAGCAGCCCAGGGTTGCCCAAGGTATTAAACCACTGCAGTAGGTTTTTCTCAACATCTTCCCATGGGACTAGCTGAACATAGCCCCCAGCCGCTATAGTGCCAGGTGAAAGATGTAGGAAGATGAAGCCAAAGGAGATTAAGCGGGTGCATGAAGGTGTCTGGGGAGCCTGCAGCACAGCTCACGTCACAGCTGACTTCCCCCAGGATGCAAGCCTGGGCTTTGCAGGATGGCGTAATGGGATGGAAACCACGTGGATCCCATTCTCTGCAATAAACCATGATGGAAATCAAGCAGCATGAGCAGGAGTTTACTGAGCAAGGCAGGCTGCAAGTATCTGCAGGAGCTAATAATAGTGTCTTCCTCTAACAAGCTCATTAGCTTCTGGAGCAGTGAAATCATCTCTGGCATATTCCTTTTGATTGCTGTGGCTGTATCTAGTGTTTCTATCAAGGCATTTCTAATAGCTAATATTCATTGTGGTATTTCAATGTGGGATTTACTCCTGCTCTCTGCAAAATAACTCTGTTTCAGACTCGGGAGAAAAAAACGATGGTGGCTATCATCACTGTTAAGTAGTTGAGAATTTTTCTTGTCTGATTGTGCATCATTTCATCAGTTCTCTGTAAAAAGGAGCCCTTCCTTCTTCCCTAGGTCAGAGGCTACGTGTGCTGGGGCAGCCTCTCCATCCCAGGGGAGCAGCCTTTCACCCTGGGCTCAGCACAGTGCCCCAGCATCACAGAATCACAGAATGGTTTGGGTTGGAAGGGAACTTAAAGATCATGTGGTTCCAACCCCCCTGCCCTGGGCAGGGACACTTTCCACCAGACCAGGTCATTCAAAGCCCTGTCCAACCTGGCCTTGAACGCTTCCAGGGAGCAGGGATCCACAGCTCCTCTGGGCAACCTGGGCCGGTGCCTCACCACTCTCAGGATATATCCCTGCCAGCAGTAGCCAGTGCTTTTGACCCCCTTGAGCCAAGGAAATCAGCCTTACAGTGGTGAACCAAACAGCGATCTCATGAAATAATGAGGCTTCAACCCATGAAACCAAACTACTTCACAACTGAAACGTCAGACAAGAGGATGCCCACTCTGCAAAACCACTCCTGGGCCTTTAACATCTTTTCTCAGTCCTCTTCTGGTCTCTTTGTCTGGTATTGTATTTACATAGTCAAATACCAGCAAGACCTGACATTTTCGTGGGAAGTGAAGATGTTGAAGGCAATTCAGCTAACACTCAGTGCCTCTTCTGAAGTTTCTGCTTTGTATCCCTTAAAAATCACTCTAACAACAGGGTTTTTTTAAACACATAAAACTCAATAAAAGCATTTCTAGCAGTAACTTCTGCTTAGCAGCAATGCCCTACCACCAGCAACAGGTGATGACAGCAGCAATCCAATGCAGTCTTAATTTGAAGTAGATAATGGCACACACAGACACACACAAAAGTTTGTATGTTTGAAAGAAGGGTAATGTCTGCAAACTATTCTTTTTTTCCCTGAATCTGTTACATCCTCAATCAACAGCAATAAAGCTTAAAGAAAGGACATCAGTCCCTATGCCTAGTTCTTGTAGTCACTGAAATCTAGAGGACAGAGAAATGCATCCCTTGGGTTGAGTACGTTTTCTCCCTCTGCAGGAATTTTGACCCTCAGAGGCAGTGCCTCAAGGTTGGTTCTACTGTGAACAGCAACAGCACAAGCGTGTTTAACAGCAGCAATGCTGCTAAGGGCTGAGGCAGGCTTTGGAAGCAACGTGACCAAAAAGTGACCATAAGGATGTCCTGGGAGGATGTGCTCCACAGCTTTTCTCAGTTGTGAAACAAACTTGAGCTCCATCTGCAGCCAAAAATGCTTGACTGAGAGGGACTCTAAGGCAAAATACCAGTTCACCCCATTCAGGGTACTACTGCAGACCACGGACCATGCATGCTGCTTGGTGGAAGCCACCAGCGTTGCTCACAAGTTACGTCAAGACCAGGTACATTGCAACATAGGACAGTGTGGTGATTTCCTTCACTTGTGGCATGTTTCAGTGGCATTCTCAGAAACTGTGGATGCTCCCCAGCCCCAAAATGGATCCTGTGGCTGTAGCCATTGGTTATCAGTGGAGCCTGCCATCATCCCAGCCTCCCACCGTTTTCAGTAACGAGCTCCATTCCTCCAGGGTTTTATTTTCACTTAGAATTCTTCATAACTTGTATTTATTTGCTCAGTGTCAGTTAGATGTCTGCCTTTCCGCCTGAACTATCTTTAGCTTCCAAAATATTTTGCATTTCAGGGAACTATTTGAGCAACTTTTCTGAGAAGAAATAATGCAGAGCGTCAGAGCGCAGACGCTGGTGCCACACACAGAGGCACCCTTGGCGGCTCAAAGATCGCCGACAGGACGCTGTCCTGTTTGCTTTTTTTCTTGTCTTTATGGGGACATCCACAACCTGTCCTGAAATGGCTGTGTGAGGTTTGTACCCGAGGTGAGATGAGCGGGACTCATGGAAACAGGAGGATGGGCATTGCAGCGCACGGCAGGATGTACGGTGCTGCACAAGCACACAGCACGGCCCAGCATGGCACAGCTCAGCACCTGCTGCACTGGGGAATTGCGAGCAGTTTTTAATTAAAGAAGGATTTCCATCTAATGCCCAGGGAAGGAATGTGAATAAAATTGAACTGCCAGAAAACCTGCAGGGTTGGTTTTCTCTTTTTGCTGTCACTGAGAGCGCTGTCTGCCTGTAATACCTGCCACAAAGGCTGGGTCCTGGCTTTCCTTCCCAAGCGTTTTCCTGTAAGAATCAGTGCCTGCACCATTAGCACATCATCGTTAATCTTCCTTTTGCATACGCAAATCAGAAATGTTTGCCATCCAGATTTTAATTTTAGCCCATAAAAATAAAAGGAGAGGAAAATAATAGGAAAACACTATGGGATATTTTGGGAAGTGCTCTGCAGGCTGAGATGCAGGCGTGCCAGCTAGCATTAATGGTAGAGAGTCCCCTTGGAGACAAGTGAGCTGGAGAGGTTTGACAGTGTCGGTTTAGGGTTGGGACAGTCCCCCTTCCTTCCCATGGCAGTTGTCACATTGCAGAACAGCTTTGGTGGTGCAAACTGGGGTCCATTTTGAGGAAAGCTGACCACAAGCATCGCCTAAGATGGGGGTTAACCAGTGACCCATCCTTCAGAGACCTCTGCCACATACGGGGACACTGGGTGTAGGGAACTGGACCAAATCTAGTCCTAAATCAACCATCACACCACACACAGGTAGACTTGGCTCTGTGTTGGATTGCGCTGATGCCCAGCTCCTACGGCTCCATCCAGGGTGCATCTCCCGGGGTGCTCGCGTAGCTGGCAGGATTGTTATCTTTGCAATAAGCTGTTAATCAAAGCCCCCGCCTGCTCTGCGGGGATACATAGTGCGCGGCAGAGCAGGCCAGTGGAGCTTGTCATCGTTAATGAGATTATGCTCCCCTAATCTTACAGCAAATCGGATTTTCATGCTGTGCGCATTTATCGCAGGCCGAGAGCGAGGAGAGAGGTGAGAGGCAGCACAAACCCGGCCTCCCCAGTTCAGTTCAACGAGCGAGGGCTCTGGAGCAGAGGGGATCCCTTTCCTGTCTTTTAAGCGTTTATTTGTAGATGAGTCCTGAAGCCAGAGAGAAGGGGGCTAGCAGGTTTGCCTGGGACCCCCAGGACAGCGAGCAAGTGTCACAGAGCGGGAGGGGGAAAGGAAACCGAATTGCAGACGCGTACCTCTGGCAGGGGCGGACACAGCTCTTGGCATCTCTGTCCAGCGTGAGCAGCTGTGCTGTTTTCCACAGGGTTATGCAACTGTTTTGTTCCCAAATAAAATAACCAGTGCAATGTTTAAATTCATACCAAATCTTGTTTATCTTGCTTCAGTTTCACAGAGAAATCATGTGTGAAATTTTACCAGGCTGTCGGTCGCTGGCCACAGCTGCGGCACTCGCTGCCTCCCACACGCCCTTCAGCGTGGGTCGGGGCTCTCCCAGCCCTGCTCCTGTTTGGGGACACGGCCTTTGGGGTGATCACAGCTTGTGCTGTCTGAATAAAGGCTGCAATCCCACCCCAGCTCCCCCATGACAAAACCCTGTGGCCTGAGCTACGCCGACGCGGAGCAAGGAGATAAAACATGGTCTGGTGGGAAGGACCCCTCCAACAAGTTCTAGCAGGAAGACCCCATGCCCAAGCTACAGAGCATCACTCAGCCTAGAGGAGACCTTTTGTCTCTTGGTAAACCACAAAACAAAAAAAATATGTCTGCCACTGCCTGATCTGCCAAAGCAGCTACATTTCTTTTGATGCAATCATCAGAAGTGTGGTAAAATGCCAAGGTCCAGCTTTCGGTGAAGAAAGGAGGGTTCGTATAACCTCTCTGTGCTCTTGCTGCTGTCCACACCACGATCCTGTTCAATCCAAGCAGAAATCCAGCGTCTGCGGCATCGCTGGAGGGTGCGAGCAGCATCCCTGCATCTGCCGGCCGCTAACTGCATGGGCAAGTCACATGTTTTTGCAACTGCGTTTTAAGAGTCTGAGCCCAACGGTTCAGCTACATATTTAGGACAAAGTTGCAATAACCAGAGAAGCTTTTGAACTTGGGAACAATAGGAGCTATTTTCAATGGGTGAATAATGTTGAAAATCTGTCCCTTAACGTCAGCTTGCAGAATCATCATTTTTCCCAGTAAATAATATAAAAGTTTAATTTTTTCTCAATGGATTTCAATGCAACATTTACTTTGAGACCGTTTATTCCTCGTCCAAGAATAGCAGGGAGACGGGCTGAAAAAGAACAAGATGATCTTTATCATTTCAAATAGAGTGATTCCAATATTTCTTTTAACCGTCTCGCTGTAGTTCTGTGTGTTTATATGCATCCTATAAAAACAATTTTAGTAAATTGCTCCTTTTCATGTTTCACATCATATTCCTTTGATGAGGAGAAATATCATATAGATATTGCTACTGTTGGTATAAAAAAAAATAAAAGAAACAGTTTTCTGTACAAAAATTAAGCATGTCCACAGTAATGCACTTCAGGAGGGTGTACTGATGTTTAAAGGAAAATAAACATTATCCATTTGGATTCTTTTTCATGGTAATAATTTCTAAATGTTCATGGATGGCTTAAATATTGCAGGAGAGTTGCAAAATGTTTTGACACTACTAAAAAAACTTTCTGAACAGACATGTTTTAGAAATCCAGCTGGTAACAGAAACTACTTCTGAAATATTGGGATCTCTCTGGTTTCAAAGTCGATCTCTTCGTTACTCAGTGCAAGTATCTCTTCTTAATTAAAAGAATACATAGAAGCATTCTTCATAGCCTGGCAGCAGTGTGCTGGGCAAATAATTAGTCTTGTATTGTCTTTTGGCAGCAGAGCACTTTCCTGCAATACTGCTTGTGCAGTAGTTTATCCTGGTATGAACTGGGAGCAGGCTCTACTGAAACTCTGATTCGGATATATTACAAGGGCTGAGATTTTATAGCCATGAAAGCAGCTGTGCAACAACAATTAAAAAATAGCAGTTTATCTAATCCTGTGTTTCATGAATGTAGCTCTTTTATTATTACAACTCAGATACCCTTCATGTCAGACTTTCTGCTTGCAGTATTTGCTTTTTTGCTTCTTGTTGTACATATTTAAACATCTGCTTTCCATTACTGACCCTCTGAAACATGGGTTGCCACTGTAGCGCAGGCAAAAGCATTGAGGATGGCCATGAAAACCCTGCTTTTGTTTAGAGTGGAGCTGCCAGATAAGATTATTTAAGCTGATAAAAAATCAAAATAATCTCAGGGTCACCAATGTTGGGGTTCTGGCCCACTGCTCTTTATTAGATAGTTTTGGCCAAGGAGCTTCGACTGATCTTGTCGCTGTTGCTTGTAACCTCCTGCCCAGTGATTTCATCTTCCTCTCGACACCATACTTCTGTGATTAGAAATGATCCTCTGACAACATGTCTGAACTGGAGGGGTAGGCAGGGCTTACAGAAGCAATTAAATGAGTGGTCAGCACACAACGCGCTGCGAAATCTCCTTCTGAGCCGGCATCCTCTGACACCAAGCTGGTGGGTACAACAGGAGCGTCTTCATGCCACGGTGTGCCCCTGTGCATCACCTTCACCTAACCAGTGAAAAAAAAGTTATTGTCAATGTAAGAGCTAGAAATAAGAGGTGGTAGCAAGGAACCAGCAATGTCCTTTGGTGATCTGCTGCATGTTGAAGAGCCTGGAAATCCCATTAAGTTAAAGCAGAAGGCAAAGATGGTGATGTCGGCTCCGCTGTAATGTTCATTCCTTTAGGCGATATGCAAAATGAAGCTGGAGCAAAACGCATTTTCCCCACAGCGATGATAGCAGCTGCTTCCCAAAGCTCAGCTTCTGGATGACTGCTGTCCTTGAAAACCACCTGCTCTTCTGGACGGGGCTCGCAGCACGTCTGACTTATCCACGCACGAAGAAATTTCCTGCCAGATTTCCACTGCCATAAGGGAAGGTTATAAATGATGCCCGCATAGCTGCTTCTCTGCACTAATTAACACTGTAACTCTACATAGTCCTCTTTTGGGCCAGCCATTTCCCATGCTTTATGGTCCAAACGCTCCCTCTGCCTGTTCCGGCACTCGCCCTCCAACGGGACATGGGCAGAGTCCAGCGAGCAGCTGCCACCTCCCCTCTCAGGCACTGACACATTGGCAAGCAGAGATAAGGTCCCTCGAGTTTAAACTTGAACAAAACTGAGTGAATGTGGCTGACTTTTACCACGAGTTCAAGAACATGGAAATTTTTAATGCATGTTTTGATATGTCCTGGGATAATCTATGACCTTTTGAGTTCTTTTTTGTCCAAAGCAAACTTCAGAATGTAATCCTGGCAGATTTCTTGGAATCGTGACGCTGACTGATTCTACAGATATCCCAAGTGATGCTCTGAGAGGAATGAAAATATCTTCAAATTACCTCCCATTTACCAAGGGATGAAAGTGAACGGTAAATGCCGAGTGCGTATTGCATGGGAAGCTGTCAGAGCAATCAGTTTGTGTGTCTATACTGTGTATCCTAGTCCCAAAGAAATTCCTTGCGTATTTCTGTAATATCTAAATAATGCTCACTCCCTGGAAAACAAAATGTTTCACAGTCTTTCATAGGCTTTTCACAGCATTTTGGGGGTAAGAAGTTCAGCTCTTTCTCAGAGTTGCACAGTTTATTTGAATTTGCCGGTTTTACCAGAGTTCAGAACGTGCACCCAGGGCATCCTGAGGCACAGCTGAGTCGGCAACATCACCGCCAGCTGCCCCTGGATGGCTTTGTTCCCATGGTCAGAGCCACAGAGACGAGTACCGTCCATATCGTGTTCTTCACTCCAAGCAAGCCGCCTCATAGATGAGATGGGACTTGTGTTGCAGACAGCCATGGCTGAGAAGGTTTTACTCAAGGACACCAGGACAACAAATTATACTTTAAAAGTTGAGTTGCTCACTGTGTGTGCAGAGCACGATGAACTTCTCATTACTATCTCATTGTAAAAGTCAAGAATTATTTTCCCTTCCAAGCTACAACCTGTCTAAACTTCCTGAGGAATTCCTCCTGCAACATTTACCATGGAGCACAGCAGGCTTGGTAAAGATCCTCCAAATAAGACATTTCTAACATGCTCCTCTGCACCTGGAACAGAGTTTCTTTCACCCCTAAATGGGTGAGCATTATGTTGTGGCTGCATCTAATCCTACTGATGACCAAGACAAGATCATTTAGGGTTCCTCTAATGCCAAGTACGCATTTAACATGCTCAATTTTGGATACAGCCTCTTCAGAAGCCTACAAACACCAGCCAAATAGATCACAGCTGAAAATTCCCTGTCTCACAGAGTTTAGACAGAAATGCACATCTATGTGTAGGCATGGCTCAGCACCTTTCTATTGATCTTGGTTTCTGGAGTGTTTAAATGATTAAGATGAACCTATCCTAGATACCTGGTAGCTAATAGTTTAGATCGCATGAAGCTTTGTTTAGCTGCTCCCTTCATCATTACTAAGGGAAGTTCATAGGTATTTTGCCACAAGGAGGAAGAGAGGACAACGATTTAAAACAAGACATAATTAAGACATGTAAATGCAGTGACATCTCTCAGAAGATGTTGTCTTAGGAAAGGCAAGATTTGTGTGTTTGTTTGCTTCAAAATCACTTTGTTTAGCTGCCAAGAGGACATCACATGAGGAAGTTCCCTTCCAAACATTGCGTATATGCCATCAGCCCCTAGTCTTTCCTACTCCAGATGAGGTTTTTGAATGACTGGTTGAACCTCTCTATCTAACTTTTTCTCTTTCCCATACTACAAAACACATGGTCTTGATTCTGGACAGGACAGCAGGACATGTGAAAGTCCATCCTTGTTCATCAAAGCACTTAAACTCATGCTTAAAGCTAAGAAAGTACTTAGAGTGCTTTGATAAAAAGGGAAGATCCGCCAAATTGGGACCAAAAAGATACTACAGTTAATTGATTTCCTTTGAGAACAGCCTGTATTTTCCCCAAAGGGCTAATACTGTAGTTCTTCTATTCAACTCCAAAGCTGTTCCAAAGCTGCAGCAAGTTTGATAGGGTTGGCATTTCTTAGAAGCTATTTATTCACCCATGACCAAAGTATTAAGACTTGCTCTCTGCAGTAAATATGCACAAGTGGACACACACTGGGAAATTCTTTGTCTTGTCCCCTGTTCTGCTGCTGAAGGAAGACACATGGTTTCAATGATGTCTTTGTTATCTGATCAAGCATCCAGTCCAATTTGCAATTTTAATGAAAATCAGACACCTGCACCGCAACTGATCTCCACTCCCAGGATTAACAGCAACAAGGAAAAGAAGCGTTCCCCCTTATTGGAAGAACTGAAGCCACCAGTATCCTGTTACCAAAGCCCAGGCTGTGATTTCAGATGTTACCCAGAAGAAAGGAACCCTTTATCCCTCTTTGGACAGTGATCTCCTCAGATGGAGAACCAAACCGAAATGACATGGTAACATTAGCTCAAATGCAGAAGCACAAACTGGGGAGCTCTGGCCACACCAGATCTCCGCAATCTTCAGGGACAGGCCATGCTGGCTAACTCTGAGGCAGCACAAATATTGCACTGGACACAGAGCCAGCTCTTGTATAAATATCATTTACCCAGAAAATATTACCAGAGCATGCATTTTTGGTGTTGATTCAAGTTTTTTTTCCTCTTTTTAGATCTGTACAGGCTCAATTTTAATCTGGTTTGTCTCGGACCTGAAGATATCACACCCTGTAGCACTGAGCAAAACCCCCAAAAGAAATCAGAAGAGGATTTGGAAATGGCACAGGTGCCCCGGTTGCAGTGCCACCCAGGAGAGGTCCTCCAGCACATCGCCGTGCCGCAGCTGAGGCTGAGTGATGCCTGGGAGGGAGCATGGCCAGATGTCACACATGAGGCCCCATTAGGGGCAAAGGACCAGCTCAACACGTGCCTGTTTGCAAAGCTACAGCTCCAATTAAAATGGGACAAAAATATGGTGTGGGAAAAAAAAATGGGAAATTATTTGATAGAGTGTATCAGAGAGACTTCCTCCACTCCAAGATGCAAAGAAACCCACTTCCTCAGTGTTTTAGCCAATGTTTACTGAAGTACTTTCCAAAATGTTTCCTGATCTCTCTCCTTGCCTGAAGCCCATTTCTTTCCGTCAGCTGGGTTGGTGTCTGTTGGTGTTTTTCATGTAAGCAGAGAAGTATAAGAGAAGGAAAGGAGGAAATAAAAATACTGGTGAGCATCTTCATTGAGTTGATAAACTTCAAACTTACCCCAAATCAAGAACTGCTAATAAAATTGGCAATTTTTCACAGAGCCTTTGGTTTTTGAAAGAAATTGGTTTCAGTGGAACCCCCCCTCGGCTGTGGAGAAGCTTAAGTAGCTCTGACCAGAGCAGGGAAGTTTCAGGTGCCAGAGCTCTTGGGATTTTCCTTGTCCTGAGGAGAAAGTCTTATCTATTGCATAGTTTGTCTTCTTGTTGTAGCATGAGCTCCCTCTTTTGCCCTTCGGAAGGCAAATCAGGCAGCTCCAAAGAAAGGGCTTGTCAAATAGTTTCAATCTGTGCCTCTCTTCCTGTCCTACAGCAAGGCAAACAATTTGGAGACCCCAGGTCAGCGAAGCATCACATGTATTGCTGAACTGAGCTCTTTATGTCCATGGGCTTATGTTCCAGAGACAGGCAGTGACGCTTTTTATAGCAAGACTATTTTCTATTCAACTCTGTGTTGGGCTCTGCTTTCCTAATAAGGATTTTTCACCCCATTTTGCAAAGGAAATTGTATTATTTTGAAACTACATTTAGCCACCTCAGCCTCACAAAATGTTCTTGAAAACACTGGGAGCTTGAGCCATGAAAAAAGAGAGAGAGATGGCCTCTTCGCTGTACCATGGATCATGTCCTGTTGTAACACATCCCAGCCCAGTGGGCTAGTGTGGCTGCTGAGGACGTGCACACTTGTTTCTGATGTGATTCAGGGCTCACATAAATTGATGGAAAAAAAAAACTCCTGTTGATTCTAGAAGAGCTGGACACCCCCATAACACCCCAGCACGGCATTTGGACATACCCGCAGCAGTTGTAAAGCAAAGCAGTTCCTTAAGGGCCTGTTTGATATGTCCGCCTGTTCATCCAAATCACACCCACAACACTTCTCTCTCCCATCATTTATCTCCCTGCCTCCTATAAACACCAAGTCTGAAAAAGTTATAAAACAACCACAACAAATGTTAATGCGCCACGTTCAGGCCCATGTTAAATCTCAGCTCTCTTCTCCAAACCCCACTGTCCCTATGCCTTTCGGTCAAGGAGCGTTTAGGGAAGGACAGTCATAAATGTGGGATAATATACCAGGCAACTAAGAGACCGTGTTTGCAAAGGACCTGCAGGTGGGGTCACGTGACTCGATGCTGAAAACTGGATGTTTGAGTTGTGTCCTACAGCTCAGTGCTGTGATTACCCCAATGGGCATGTCTATGCTGCACAACAGTCCTCAGAGGGGTCCTGAAGCAGTGCAGCTGTGTTGGCTATTCATCCAGAGAGGAGCCATTCTGACTCCATCCCAGCTGAAACCAGGACATGCAGGTACGCTTCCTAACACGGAAACTTGATTTTTGGGAGCATCCAGGAAGATTTGTGCCCATAATGTAGTGCAGAGGTACCTCTTTTAGTTAACTGTGCCTAACTGATGTCAATACCCAAAGTTCATGTGATAATAAAGGAGTTTTAGGAATGTTATATGCAAAAATTTGTGTCAGCTAGTGTGGCAGGGATATCGCAGGGCTGAACACAGCTCCTGTGAACATCCGTCTGCGCTGGGAAGGGCCGAAGCAGAAGTGAGCTCCTCCAAGCGCTGCGCACATGTCCTGGGCACCATCCCTGCTCCCCGTTCACTTGTCACTGGATGTGCTTGACATGTCCCTTTAGGCATGGCAGGTCCATCTGGGCATCTTCTCTCCACCAGAGCCTCTAGGGACCATCACAGTCCAAAACCCCATCAGCAATAACAGCTCTGCCTCCATCCAAGGTTTTTAGCAGTTGTGGGGGGGTGGAAATTTAAAGCTTTGTTTTTATCTTCCTCTCTCTTCGCCTGTTTTTTCTTTCCTTTTGTTTTTTTTTAGCAGGCAAACATCTGCAGAGCACTTTCAGATAACCATAGCAATGACATGAGGACAATTGGCAGGCACGCTCTGTGCTCCTCAGCTGCGCACTGTGATTCACTGGTCCAGCGCTCGGGGCTGCGTCCAAGCAGCCCTACAAGGAGGGACCTCTCCACATCGAGACCTTGCCCCGGGGTCAGAGATAGAGCACATGAGAACTTTTATTGGAGCAGGATGAGGGGAATGTAGATATCAGGGGATTTTCAATGGAAATCACAGGTGTTTCTTCCCTGCCTCCTCCCTGTGAGAGGCCCCTCTATGTTCTGTTACCATTTGTTTTTCTGGCAACCAGCGTGCTCTATTTTTCTTGCCTGTGTTTTTATGAGTTATGTTTGGTTTCTGCTAAAACAACAGAAAACAGCACAGGGCTGGGTTGGATTTTTTTTTTTTTTTTAGTGGGTTGCTGGTTTTTTTCTCTTACTTTTAGGAACTATGCAAAGGGTCACTTGGAAGCCGTGATTCCAGTAAAACTTTTCAGAAGGATTGATGGAGGTTTCAGATGGGCTGAGGGTCACAGGTCAAATGGTTTAGCCCCCCAGGCGGGCGAAAAGATGAGATTAGCAGCCGCGCAGCCAGGGCTGAGCTGTGAAAGAGGACGCGGGGCTCCACAGGACACGGACGGTGGCGGGAGGCAGACAAGCTTTGAGCAGTGGGCTCGCAAACCACTGCTTGAAAACGTCTTGCTGAAGAGCCGCTCTTCCACCCTGAGAAAGTGAACTGCAGCTGGCCAGGAGTGAGGAGATGGAAAGAAGCAGACACGTGTTTGCACAAGAGCAGGAGAATAAATATCTCATTTTTTAAGAGGAAGAGTTTTTTTCATTTTGCTGGAGGACTAAGTTTTTTAAAATATCTGATATTGAGTTTAAAAGCAGAATCAATCATTACTCAGTGCAGGTTTGAACCAAAAATCAGGCAGGGAGTCAGAGCAAGTGTTTAATCAATCTTTAGAGGAGTTGCTGTAAAAGGTATCCATGTTTTGCTCCAGCCATGAAGTACCAGTATTTGTAAAACACGTTATCCACACACCTCCATCTAACCAGTGAAAGATTCTGGCTGTGTTTCAGAGAAAAAAGTCAGTGGCATATGGTCTGCATAAAGTGTAAGCATGACTTGTTCTTTTGGCTGATCCCGGCACAGGGAAGGCCATGAAATCGTCTTTCAGAAACCTCGGCTGGACCAAGGCAGAGCCTCCTCCTGTTTTCATAGTTTTCCTTACCAAGAACCTTATTCAAAACCACTGCTGTCATCATCATGCCATGCATCTTCCCAGGACCAAAAATTTGCTGTTTTGAATACAGAAGCATCTTGCTTCTTCCCACTGAAGACACAGATGGAGATTAAAAAACACCTGCCAGGTATCATTCCCTGAGAAATGCATGTAAGAACTCTGCATCTGCTAACATTTCAAATTGTTCCCGCCATCCATTGCTGCCAGGAAGAGAGGACTCCAGGCTCTCCAGTGGGGCGCAGGACGCAGCTCGTGTTGCAGGAGTTCCATATTCACAGGAGCAATTTTGACCGACCGTGTGTCACCAGCCTGTGAGCCCGGCGAAGACAGGAGATAACGAGCACCCCTAACTTTCATGAGTAACCTTACCTGCGAGACAGCTTTCAGGGGGAGGAGAGCAGTGGAAAGTCTGGAAACAGAATATGGAAAGGAAAAATTCAAGGCCTCCATGTTACATGAGATGATTAAGGCAAACGGCATACCTCCGTAAGCAAAGCCAATAGTGCTTGTTTGCATGAACAAGCATCCTTCCTCTGCCTTTGCAAAGAGTTTGCAAAGGATTAATAGACTGGCTACTTCAAATCATGCAGAATGGACAAACCCTGTTCCTGTGGTCCCCGAGAGGGAAGAAAATGTGTTAGCCACCTGCCCAACTGAGAAATGCGTTTGTGTGATGACCGCAGCATTTGCGTAGCTGGGATGTATTGGATAGGGCTGGTTCTTCAAAGGAAGAAAAAGAGTCTAGGCTGCTTTTATTCTCTACACAAAAAGTGATTTTTTCTAAAGCCAAAAGGTGTGAAGGATTATCTTTTGAACCTGCCAAACTGGCTGCAGACATCCTGAAAAGAAGATTTTATTATTATTTTGCATTGTGTTATTTTTAAAAGGGTGAAAGAAGCTTTGGTAGCAGAGAGGTGAAAACCGGCTTTCCCCTGACATATTTATTCCTCAGATTAAGTATGTGTAATTGTGTGCTGTATACACACCACTGTAGATAGGACATCGCAACATCCGGGATGTAATTTATATCTCTCCCCACGTCTTCACTCTCAGACATGTGTGGTTGATCATATTCTTTGCTATTGCTGGACTTTGGCAGGCCTCCAGCCTTTCAGAGGTCGCTGGGTTTTTGAGTGGCTGATTTGTCAATACCTACTTTTGCTGTATTTACCCAGGTATTATTCAGCTTTTTACCACGAAGACAAGCTGGTACATGCTGGTTCTGTTCCATCTATTGTTTATTCTCTGGTATTTTGACCTTAGAGTCTGTCTGTGAAATGTGTCCAACCAGCACTTCCAGAAGCTGCTGTGAGGCTGCAGAGGTGAGGACAGGGATAGGATGGATAGGATAGGATAGGATAGGATAGGATAGGATAGGATAGGATAGGATAGGATAGGATAGGATAGGATAGGATAGGATAGGATAGGATAGGATAGGATAGGATAGGATAGGAGCGGAGCAGAGCGGAGCTGGTGTTGGGGAACCAGCACTATGAATCTGACGTTTCTATTAAACTTAATGTTTGCAAATTTAATACGCAGCAGAGGCATCTCTTCTCTGTCTCTAAAACTTATAGCATTAAGGTCAATCACAGCTTTGGCTGTTTTGAACCCTACTGAACATAATATTAGGATATCTTGGGAAGGTACCTCTTTTTTCTTTGTTTTACATTTAAATATCCCATATTTTATCCCAAGGGGAAAATCTGCCCTTTTCTCGTGCCGCCAAGTACAAGTCCAAGGAAAACTAAAGCAGCGCAACACAGCAGCTAATAGTTGAAGCCCAATCTCACTGTCTTCATGGCAGCACAACTCTGAAAGACCATCTTAGGATGCCAGTGATGATCCACCAAGCCCAACCTGCAACTGTGAAAATGTCTGCTCCACAAAGACCTCCAAGGACTGAGTCCAATCTGTCGCTGACAGACGTTTCACAAGCCAAATTATCAGAGGATGGCTATTTGAAGCCTTCTGAAAACCAAGACCTTTAGAAGTTTCTTTAGCGGGACACCCAATAGCTAAGGCATCCCAAATTCCTGTCTATTTCTGAACATCTTGGCACACAGTGCTGAGCATAGGAAATGGGTAAGATTAACAACTTCAGCTCACGCATTGAGCAGGATATGAAGGGCTGCATGTGCTATGTGCATAATATGTCCCTTTTGCCAGTGTCAATCAAATTTTAAAGCACAAAAAAGACATTGTACCCACTTGGAAAGCAAAGATTTCACTTCTCCAGGTCAAAACTTAAGGGAAAGATCCTCTTTCTTCTTGTTCTCCTGCCATCATGTGAGGTGGAGAATACAATTTTCTAATATGAAAATAAATAAATAAATAAATAAAACCCCAAACTAGCAAGTTTACAAGCTAAAAATTCAGAGGGAACTGTTTCCTCTCATTGAACTTCTTATGTTTTTGTTGCCTGAGAGAAGACTGAGGTTTTCCAAAGGTGCATTGAAGGATCTCGCACAAACACGCTCTGCTGCAGTAGATGTTTCTTATCAGCCTTGGACTGTGAAAGCCGTGATAGGAAATGCGCCATTCATTCACAGGGCTGCTGGTGGGGATCTGAGGCATATCTCGAGCGTGTTATCACATGCTTTGTATTGTCTACTCCATCCTGAGAAAGAAACATTCTAATCAGCCCGACATTTTCTCCTTCTGGAAATCACCGGCTCGATTCTCTGCCTTTTGCCTTGCGTTGATTAAACACCTTCCTGTTGAAACAGTAACTAGACAACCACAATAGCAGAAAAAAAAAAGACTTTGAAACTCAGTATCAGCTTCCCAGATTCCTGTTCTGTTTCACATGAGAACAGAGTTATTTTGAATGTATGGGCAGGGAATAGGTGGGGAAGAACTGGGAGAAGAAATTTTGCTGCTCGGCTTAATAATGATCACTTGGGTTTGGATAGTGTTGCCAAGCATGACCATCAGGAAGGGATCCCCTTTGCAGAAGATCTGCTGCTGCTGAACCCAGGGAGGCTTCTTCTGTGAGCAAAGTCATAGATACTTGAAATACTGAGGCAAAAAAAAAAAATTCAAATCTGATACCACCTAGAAATTCTAGGAAATTTACAGTTCACTAATTGAAAACAAGATGTGTGTCTGAAATTTTTTTCCAGCAGAAGCTTTTGCCATTTTTCTATGGGCTTTTTCCCTCGCACCAGCCGCATTACCCATTTAGATCTGCTCATCCTGATAAATTCCAGCCTTCCACATACTTTCAACTACATTTCCCAAGCACAGGATACTTTTTGCTGTGTCCTTTTACATTAGCCAAAGTGTAAAAGGATATTTTCTAATAGGAAGGAGACCTCAGTCATTAAAAATGTACACACACAAGCCACTAAGGTGGTACACATGTAAGAGTAAAATTTATCTAATCGTGCCTGTATCAGCTTAGTGTGACATTGCCTCCCAGAAAGGGAAAAAAAAATTACACTAATGTTAACATTGCAATGAGATAAAGAGGTTTTTTAAATATAATTGTTTCCACTCAGTTAGCTTCTAGCACTTATACTTCTAGGCTGCTCTCTTCTATAATTGTCCTTTCCTTAAAGGCAGTTTTTTAACTTCTCACATCACTAAAATCTAGGAGGGGAAAACCAAAAGTGCTCCTCTTTTTATCTAAGCTGGTAAGCATATAGATCTCAGACTGCTTCTGTGAATATCCCAGAAGAAAGAATACTTGTCTATATGGCAAATTAAACATTCTGTGCGTACAAAAATATTCCCTGTATTACAAAGCTTATCAGCAGAAAGAAAAGAAATAGTACAGTCTGGAAGTTATTTTAATTTCAGAAAACGCATAGGAAAATTCTAACTGCATGGGGAGAATCCTTAAACCTCTCTTGCTTATATCTATGAGTTGAGTGCCTTCTCTCCTTCCTGGGCAAATATTGCATGAAAGGGCACTCATCTCCTCTCAGCTGCAGCTCTCTGACAAAAGTCCTTAGTGTAGGGGGTTGCATGGACCTTATGAGCTTGTGAGGCAGTGATATGCAGAGAAAAGTCTGGGTTCAGAAAACCTCCCTTGGAAACCAAGTGGTAATACCAGCATTCTTCCCCAGACATTCAACTCAGTGAGGACATCCAGGGGTCCTGGTAAGGAGCAATCCCAAAACCATGTCCTCCCAGACTTCATCTTGGTTGTGGTTCAGATCTCCTTTGATCAGTGCTCATGTTTCCTAAACCCTCATTCTTGCCAGTTTGTTTTCACCATGGCTATAACAACACTCTCCCTAGTGTTCATTAAATTACAATTTGGGATGAGCATATTTAGCTTGGGTGACTACATATATGAAGTATATGAAAAAGAAGAGTCAAAATGGCCCGTTGCTCCACTCAGTGCTTCACACACAGTTGAAAAATAGCAAATAACAAACTGGAATTTCTTGTTTAAAACTTGTTAGCAGGCACTTTAAATCCTTACAAAATTCACCTTTTACAATACCTTGGCTGAAACTACTCATCAAATTCCACTCAAATCTGCTGAAAATATTCACTAAGCTTTGCCTAGAAGGATGACTGAGCAGGAGGGCAGCACTGATTGATACAGGCATACGTACACGCAGACATCCAGAGAAGATTTAAGAGCCATCCTCTGCTGCAGCTGTTTTCATAATTTAGACCCAATGTTCTTACTCACTGCACGTAGTCATATCAGTCAGACTTAAAGGCATGAGAAGGACCGAAAGATTAGTTCAAACCTAAGCCCTCCTTATCCGTCTTAGTCATTTACAGGCTTATAGCAAGAGTTTGTCCTCAGAAGCCTTTCCTCAGTCAAACCAGAGCTTTAATTTATTGCAGTTCAGCCACTTTGGACAAGATGAGAATGTGATGACAGCAAGCCTGAACCATCAGTCTTCCTGAAAGCACCATGAAGATAACTTTTTTGATGTTTCATAAAATTCAAAGCTTCTAAAGAGCACATTGGAGTAGCTTTAAAAAAGGGGGTGAAAGTTTAGTCCAGTAAGAATGACACAACTCACCGAACTCATGGGGCTTGGTAATCTGCATAGTTTCTACTGTAATCTGTCTGTCTTCAGGCCTCCAACAGTAACATGTTACTTTGGATATTTTGATTCAAAAAATCAAACATGTAATGGCATACTCTTATCTGTACCGTTACTAACAGTTTTTCTAAAATTCCCACCAAAGCCTGTGGGATATTCAAGACAGTTCTCTTCATAGCAAAAATAAAGGGTAAAAAATAAGGATGTCCTGTGACCATTCCTAAGCAGATTTTGCATCAGTTCTTGCATTCTTAGCTGAAATAGACACCTGCTTTATAGTGAATCATTTACCAAATTATCTAGTGTTTCTGAATTTTTTACTCCACACGGGTGATGACTTCATTCCCAGAGCAGAGGCTGTAGGTGAGGGAGTAACTGCTATGCAGAAGTTTAAACTTGCTAGCAAGAGATTTCACAATAAAATGATCTCTATGATCCAATGCTCAAGATCAATCCCTAATATTACTGATAAGCTCAGACATGGTTTTGAGAGGGACAAAACAATACCATAACAAAAGATGGAGAACCACATAGCAGAAGAGAGTCTTGGGGATAAGAGTGCAACTATCTTTGGTCTGATTGATTTCCATTTAAAATTCCTGGGTTTTTCCAGGAAATTCTGGCATCGATATAAAACTGAATTCCTTCTTTCATTTCTATACACAGCTCTCTCCTCTTGATCCTTCGTAAACTATGTCTTCTTCTTTCACAGTAGCTTCCAAATGCAATCTTTAGTGTTTTGGATTGTTTGCTTGTTTGTTTTTCTATTTGTCCACATTAGAAACAGTTTTAATATGCCCACAGACCTTTGCAAATATATTGAGTATAATTCAGGTTTAATCGCCAGTAATTAGGGCTGACTCATTGCTAGAGAGTTTGCTTTGGTGTAGCTACCCAGTTTTCTCTGTTGAAGAACATACAAGTGGCTGTAGCTGAGTACAGACATTGCAAATCTAGCCCTGGCTCAGACAGAAGTCTGGGTCTCATTTCTTTTTTAGATCACATATAACAAAATGTTGCATTATTGCTGCATATTCTGATTACTTCTGCAGTTGTTCTAGGTACTATTGGCCCATAAGTCAATATGTCCAAGATACGCATAGGAGATATCGATCCACTGCAGCATCTCCTCTTCCTTCTGTAACAGGAGGTATTGTTCAAGTGCCAAAGTTCCATGGCTGGATTTCCAAAAGCACTTACCCTTTGGATAACTTTGTTCCTACAGATACCTCGATGAACTGTTGAAGCACCAACCTGCAGCTCTAGCAAACTGAGCAGGAGGTGATTTCTCAGGAAAGATCTTGCTTTTAATGCAGCAAAATTTACAGATCCTGTCAAATGCAGGAGAGGTCCAGTGCTTGGACTCTGAAGGCAGCTCCTCCATCTCTATCCCCATCACAGATCCAGCTCTCCTCCCTTTTTCATTGGCTGCAGAGGGAGTGGAGGAGACTGAATCCCTAATTTGACATACCCGCATTAGCTGACTGTGTCTTCGGAGGGAACAGGGATGTCATGGTCTTGCAAGACATGTACACCACACTGCCAAGAAAAATCCTCGTCAAGGACAGTATCACATCCTGCTGTTTTTACAGCTGTCAATTTGTTTCTTCCTAAAATGGAAGCAAACCTTTGCCGACAAACTCATTCTTGGTGTAAGTACACTAAAGCCAAGTTCAGTATCAATAAATCAGTGCCTTCATCAGGAAAGCAATTGCATAGTTGTTTTTATCTGCTATTATCTGTAAATTTAATTGGAGTACAAAAAGTAAGTAAATTTTTAATGGCAGCTGCATTCCCCATCCCAGCCTGTTGTATGACCTTCAGATATTGAAAACAAATGAATAATTGAAAACAAAGCTTTGATCGTCCAACTTTTAGGTGTTTTTGAAGCTCGCCTAAGAAACCTCAAAAGACTTCTTGCTCCTATCAGAAAGCAAATACTTCAATCAATTTTGATTTTAACCATTTCTCCTTTAAAAATAATTAAAATCTATTTCTGCACTTCTCTAATATGGAAAAAAAAATCTATATAGAAGCTAAATTCTGCTGATTTTCATGTGGCTTATGACAAATAAAATACTGCAGATTTACATTGCAGTAAGGATCCGTTGTCTTCATGTTGGGGGACTTTGGTACTCATAAAATCAGTCCAAATTTCATATAGAAACCCTGGATTTTCTTGCAGAAAGAGAAGAAATTTATTTTTCTATAAATAAAGTAGACAGGGTCAAAGGTTCTGAACCAGCCCCTGGACTCTCTGTATTTCTCCCAGGGCGGCTCAGGCTGCCCCAGGGAAGAAGCGGTGGCCACCCAGGGAGAAACCCGCGGATGCAGTGACAGTCAGGAGACACCACACCAGTTCCCGGTCACTGTACGTGAAAACCAAACTGGCACCCAGCTTGGAACAGCACATCAGTGAAAAAAAGCAGTCAGTGTTTGGGTAAAATCCAGCAGAAAACATCAGGCTTGCCTCCAGTGACCAGTTTGAGTGACAAGGGGACGGAGCAGAGCATCAGCCCAGTGCCAAGACTTGTCCTCCATCACATGCCAAGCCACTGCCCCTGGCAAAGTGATTTCTTGCCTCATTGCAACACCAGCTGTGTGGCCATATATCTGCCCAAACCCTTCTTGTTCAGGGATACGGGGTGGAGGAACAACAACTCTGCCGTGAGCATCCTTGCAGGGAAGGGGACATGCAAGCATGAAGTTTACTTTCTACCTGCATCCCAAAAAAACCACCCCACCTGTACAGAAACCCTCCATTGCTTTCAGCTTTGTCTCTGCATCCTCCTCCCAGCGCGCTGACCCAGCCCTGCACCCAGCTGCTCCCCAGCTGCCGCCCAAGGGGTTGGGGCACATTTTCCAGCGATGGGGCTGAGCCAGCGCGAAATGCTGCACATCGCAGCCAGGCCCGGGGCACTCGCCAGTGTTTTAGAAGAAGCCCCTGAGATTTCCTTAGTTGGAAGAAAAAACATTCTCTGAATTCCCAGCTTGGGCTTTTTGCATTATCTTAAAGGAAAATAGCAGGGGGCAGGGAGAGAGAAGCGTCCTGTCCATGCTGCGTGGGAGAGAAGTTCCTCCTGGCGTTGAACCATTACCTGCGCATGAAGCAAAGGGTTACAGGGAAATGCTGCCTCAGCAAAACTTGGACTTGCTTGTGGTGACAGACGACCAACTGGGAGAACGGGCCATCGACAGCAGCACGGACGCGTGCTGTATTACAAACGCTTGTTGCAGCCCAACCCTAATTGCCAGTCGACGTCCGTACGCTCGGCTGGGTGCTCGCGGGTCTCCCCGCAGCATCGCCCTCTCTGGGCATCGTGGTCACTCCACTCACAAGGCATTACTGGCTCTGGAGTTTTCTTGATTTTAAACGCCTCTTAGAAAGACTGCAACCCATTGCATCCTGCAGATCAAATTTTTCCCACTGCTGCACGACTGGAAGTTGTCCTGGGTAAAGTCCAACCGCAAAGGCACTTCTGGAAAAACTGACATTTTATTTTCGCTTTCTGTCTTTTAACTGTGAGGCTTTAGAAGGAAACAGTGCACACAACAATGCAAAATGTTTAATTTACACGTATTCCATTTTATGCTTGCTGTCAAGTAGAAATTCAGTATCAGGGAGGAAATCATTCTTCAGGGCAGAACAATTGGCAACTGTTCATTTCCCAGTGTGGCAGAAGACATTTCTAATCCATCATTTGTAGCAGACTGGTGCGATTTTACTGGTGATAGTCTCCTGTAATTGTTTGCTCCACTTTAAGCTAGCAAGTGCAAATTCACTGTTGAATTAATCCTTATCCTTGGCAAAGCAGTATGAGTTTTTACTGGGAAAAGTATGAAACTGATGGGTTTTTTTTCTTTAAAGTCTAGTAGATTTTAAACTGAATATTAAATGAAATAAACAACTGGTATTCTGGTTATTAGAATGCAATATATTATTCTTTTTACCTACCTGGAGCTCTTTATGAAAGAAAATTATCTTTACATAATTAGCTAACTCCAGCAATATTTATCCAAAAAGGAAAATACCACGTGTGGGATGTGAGTGATCAACAGCTTTGGAAATGAATAGAAGCTGAGCACTACATCCCTAAAACATCTTTGCAAACCTCAGACCAAAACCATATTCCTATCCCTCAGCCCCAGTCTGAGTGGGGCATCCAGCCCAGATTTCTCCCCTGAACCTGGTTTTCATTTTGAACCTGCAGTTTACCTTTAAGAAAGTCATCTTTTAAATATGAATTGGTTTTCTCAGATGCCTGGCTATCATAAAAGGCTCCAGACACTGCCAGGAATGAGATTACAATGAATATTGGTATTTGTCATGATTTGTCTGCCTCTTTTATTTTATTTTATGTTTCAAACTGGAATAATCTGGGCCATGCATATTAAGCACCTGTGGCTTCTACGTTCACAGGCACACCAGGAGAAAAAAAAGCAAGATTTATTTTAGAAGTACCCGGTTGCAGACCCAGCCCATAGCTATGGGAGTAGTGGTTTCCATCTGTTCAGCGGGAAATGACTCTCTCCTTTGTCAGATTTTGAGGAAACTTGGAATTCCCGATTCTGGGTGCAGCCGGCCAAAACGCATCCTCCCAGTTTCAAGATTACAGCCTGGTTTGGATAACGCATTGCAAAACCACGCGTTGCAATAAAAGCTCAGGCGATGGGCAGCCGGCAGCACTGCTCTGCACCGAGCAGGAATCACAGGCTGGTCCCTGCAGCCGTTCCCAGGGTAACCCTGCTCGGCATCCCCGCTTTTGGGGGATGCTACCCATGTTCCTGCTCACAGCCCGAGCCCAGGTGGCACCCGGCACCTCGGTCTGACACGATGCCACAGGCTCTGGGGTGGGAAGCCTCTGAGCTGCAGCTGGCTGAAGGCTGGTGAGGCAGAAGCTGGGGATTCCTCCACGCTCATCCCATCCTCACGCTCCTCCTGTGCCCCCCAGCTGGCCCCCAGCCCACTGGGCCACCAATCCCCACAACCCATCGCTCTCCCCAGCTGCGCCTGCCACGCTCAGGAAAACCCAGAAAAGGGCAAGTCAAAGCAAACTAAGCCTTTTGCCTTCGGTAAGAGTTTCTCAGCCCTTGTTGACAAAGATAACATTTGTTTTTTTGGAAAGCAGATGTGTAAAACCCTACCAAACGCTCCTTCTCCCAGCTCGCCTGCGGGCTCTCATGTGAGTTTGGGCAATCTTGTTTGTACATGTTTGGTCTGCTACGCATTCGCTGTGATTTCTCTTGATTGAATAAAGCATTAATAAGATAATCAAAACAAACACCGCTTTTCGGCCGTCCCTTAAGCATGTCCGGAGCTACGTAAATCATTTGATGTGCCTGCTGGAAAAAGGGAATGGTGTAAAACTGCAAACATGGTGCCATATGGCTTACACGCAGTTTCACGATCAATCGGCATCAAATTAAAAGCAGGAATTATTATTGAAGCTGAAATGAAGTACAGATAGCAAATGTGACTACTTACAACCTCTGGGTCACGCTTGAGCAAGGAAATGATGCTAAGAGCTGTAATTGGTTCTCATTCAAAGGACCCTTTAATAAGAACTCAACATATTTTTAGGAGGAACAAGTCCGATGGCTCATCCCCAAAGGGCAGCAGAAGGCAGCGTGCGGAGGCAGCACACGTCGGGGGCTGGCTTTCCCCACCTGCGACATTTTCCTGGTGATGCCTCAGTTTCTTAAACCAGTGTCATGGGCTAACACTCCCAGCAGCTCTGCGGCTGGATCAAAGCAGGATACTGGAAGGCACCGGCAGACCCTGCACACCGCTGCAGAAAGTAAAGCATGGTCCACTTTTGAGGATTTAAAGGATGTCGATTGTGCCTAGGCGGAAGGAGGGTGCCACAGCTGCCACTACATTGCATTTCTCCCCCTGACTGTTTTGGTGAAGGGCATTGTTCCCATCATGATCCCCGCCTCGCATTGTATTGGTGCAATGATTGCATCAGAGATTTTCTGGGAAATCTCCTTTCCAGCAGATTAGCAGGTCACTCCTCACCCTCCCACCCTGCCCCACAGTGCTGGTAACAAGACCCTCCATAGCCCACAAATCCAGGAGCAGTTAGGAGGAATTTTGGGGTGGGAGGGCTGATGGGCGAGGGCTGATTTAATCCTCTTTTCCCATTGTACCGGACCCTGCGATACACCGAGGGCTGCAGCATCCCCAGATGGCCACTCTCGCTTATTTTATTAAAATTTGAGGATTTTTTCTTGTCAAACCAAAATATCTACATGTCTTTGGGCAGTGCTTTAGAAAACCAGGTCTCCTTTGAAAAGCAAACAGACAAGGCCAACAGCTAGGGATGCGGGGCTCAGTGGACATGGCGATGTTTTGCAAGCTTTGAGGGTTTGAGATTTTTTCCCCAGTATTTCAGATTGGACTAAATGAATCAGGACAAAATGAGGATCAAATTCTGCCAAGAAAATGACCTTTTTCATACAACTTTTTAAATGGACAGTCCTGCCCAGAGGAGCAGAACCGGGCTCTTGACTTAGACCTCATCAGTACAAAGATACAGAGAAACACATTTTGAGTTAATATGGAGCTTTTGGATTTATCCTCTCACTTTTAAAAATAGTGGAAGTGCGCTCTTTCACGTAGCTTGATTGGCTTTGCTGGTTTGCTTTAACCTCATTAATTTCTGTGGCAAAAATTACAATCTGGTGAAACCAAGCCCCTCATCAGGAGAGCGCTCAGACCTAACGCGAGCCTTGGGGTGGGAGAACGCTCCCGCTGAACCAACAAAAACTTCCTCCAGGCAGCGAAGCTGCTCACCAGACCAAGAGCTTGAACTGGAGCTGTGGGGGAAAGCAAGCTGCCAATTTCCCTGGGCCACGGTGTTTGCTTGGGTGCTTTTACCGCTCTGTTTCAGAGCAAACAACGTCGCGATACTAATTATGGCTGGGAAAAACCTGGGACTCTCACCAGACTGTTTGTTTAATTATGAAAATATTCTCATTAATAAATGAGATACAAGAAGCAAGAGCTCCTGCCCGCCAGAGCACCTTGTGTGTCCTTATATCACCGCTCCGCGTATCACACAGGCCCTTTCTCAAAAGCTTCACAAGCTCCTCTGAAACCCTCCCACCCTCTTTGGTCTCCTCACCTGCAGCAACCCCAGCAGACTCGATCCTTTAAGGATTACAAAACTTCTCATTTTCTGCTTGTTTATGTCCATTTGCTCTGCTGCCAAAACTCATACTGTTTTTTTTTTTATGCTATTATTTTCTAAAGAAACATGAAGTTAAAACCGAGTGCCATGTCCCTTCACTTGAGTTCTATTTTGACAGGAGTGACACAGACCCCTTGTGTGTCAAGAAAATGCTTGTCTGACGTTTAAAGTCCTATTTCAACAAGCCCTTCAGTTGCTCCATCAAACTGGGGGGAGGAAAAAGAAGGTAAAGCAAACAAGGTACACTTTTGCCTCATCTTTAAAAGAGAAAGCCACCCTGCGCTCCCAACGTTGATTCAGGCAAAATGCCAATTTGGGAGTTCAGTGAATTATCACCTTTTTAGCAGAGATGGAAAAAACTCTTTTCTTCTTCTATTAGTCACCCTGGTCCTACAAGGGCTGGACCTGGCCAAATATGTCCAGGACGAGAGAGCCCCACGGGAGGGAGCCCCAGCACAGTGTCGCCATGTGGAGAGGAAGCCACTAAGGAGCCACGGCTTCTCCTCGCTCCCCGTCTGCATCCAAACGTGGCTTGGGACTGGGAGGGAGTCAGGGAAGGGAGAGTGTTTTTTTAAGTAGTAAATTAATAAATAAAGAATAAAACTAACACTGCCAAGGGCCACAAGTCAAAAAACCCCAAAGTGAGCCAGAGCGTTATGAAATCCAGGCAGAATATGGAAGCACTTCCTTCACTGTTTGCATTATAACCAGCACCCAAAAAAGTTCACACCTGTGCTGGGAACCTTGCCTAAAAAAAGCCCAGCCAAGTATTTGAAACAAACACATTTTCAGACTTTTCTAACCCCAAGGCATTTTCACAGGGATTGCCAAGGCTCCAAGTCAAAGCATGGGGAGGAGAACAAACAAAATAACCCTCAGCCAAGCCCAGCTCGCCCGCTCCGTGCAGAGCCACCCCAGTGGGATGACCACAGCCGGGATGGGGAGCTGGGTTGGGCTGGGGCCGAGTTTCCTAAAGAAAAGGCACCTCCAGCATCCCAGGCGCACCTCCTGCCTGGGCCATCGTAGGGAGGAGCGTTATCGGCTCAGCACCTCCAGGAGGAAGGGAAGCGCACCCTGATTTCAACCATTGCTGAAGAGAAGTAGGATGAGATAAGGACATTGCACAACATTGCCATAAAATGTAAAAACGGCTTCAAAATGATGAGCTTCGAGTTAAGCAAGCGAGCTGTGCTCAGGGAGGTAATCTGCTTGCTTTTCGGTGAGGTATGACAGTAGCTTAGTAACTCCGTGTCACCAAAATATTGATAGGGTTTCCAACCTCACAGGGCCCGCGTACTGCATGGAGACCAACTGTATCAACAAACAAAGCAACCCCTCCGTGCTGCTCTCTGTTTAGTTAAGCACATCTTCCTGAAAGAAATAGAAAGGTAATTCCTCAGCTATTTATAGAGCAATTTACAGCACGCGTCACCGCAAACAGCCCGCTTGCCCTTGCCGTGTCCTGCAGATGCCTGGGCTGTGTTTTCGCAGTCCACCTTGCTCAGCATGCGCAGGTGGCTCCTGCCAAGCAGTAGCCAGACACCCAAGCAGACACAGACAATTAGCAGTGTCCCTCGTCGGACGGCTGGACTTTCTGTGTGGTCCTGCTCTTCAAAGCACGGAGGCTCAAGCCCAAACCCATGCAGTGCGTAGGAAACCCTGGTAGGTGGCTTGTAGAGAAGACAAACCTCCCAGTCAGCCATCCCGCGAGGAGCTGGACCGCGCTTGAAAGCCGCTCTGTGCATTTTCTGCCTCAATTGGGAAAGGCTTGGGGAAGGGGTGCTGGCTCTCCCCGCCGTAACTCATCCTACCAGATGTGGGGTCAGGTATCCAAGTTGTCTCAGCCCCGTAACAAATGCTCCCTGTGGAGGACTGTGGAGGTGCCTGTGCCAGGCAAGCCGGCAGCTCCGGCAGATAAAGCCAAGGTTCAAAGCCATCCCTGTGATGAATCGATGGATGGCAGAGGCATTGGGGCTGGATGTGGGCTCTCACAGACCTGCCGGGGGGGGGGGGGGGGGGGCGGGGGGGGGTTTGAATCTGTCTTGCTGGGGCATCACTGAGAGCCTCATGGTCCTCTGTGGAGGCTGCTGGCCTCATCACCTCAGCACTACTGATGGGCAGTCATGGTGTGGATAAATCAGAGGCAGTCACGTTGGCCCCATTCCCCCAACGGGCGATGATGAGGTGAGAAAAGACTAGAGGAGGGGAAGGACAAACACAGTCAGGGTCGTTGGGATCCCTATTGTTGGGAAAGCTCTTTTGAGAAATCTGGGAGTTTCACTGCAATGTTTTAGGGATAACCACAGTTAAGAAAAGTAAATATTTCAAAGGAAGGTAGGAAAGGCAGATCCTAGACTGGAGTAGGCCAACAAACAGCTCTTCCTCCTGGGGATGGCCTGTGTCAGCCAAAGAGCCATCTGAAGAGCTGAGGGTTAATAATGGTGAAATAAACATCCTCACCTGGTGTGTCAGGGAAGAGGCAGTAATACACTGCTACACCTCCAGTTGCTAGTTATTCTGGGTGAGGAGATTCAAAGCCCTTCCTTGAATTAGCCACATCTGTTGGCATCCAGACCCCATCTTCTCTGAGCATCCAAAATCTGAATTCCTAAAAGGAAAGGCACTCAGAGGTAACATGGGGATTGAAGGCACAGTCTGGCCTGTCCTAGCTGGTTTTGTGAGGGGCTGACACAGTGCTCTCCAGTGATGGTGGCACCTAAAGCAACCCAATTTGTGGGCCACATGGTGCCAACACAGCTCTGACTGCATCTCTACCAATGACCCCATCCCCAGGGCAGCTCCCCGGCACCCGATGTCTGTTTTTTTTCTGTCTCTGCAAAGTGAAATGTGATTGCATGTTTGCGACTTCTGCACCCTCACTGGAGTCTCAACAGCTCCACTGGTGTCTGGGCTCCCGGGGGAATAAACAGTGAGGGGAGAAAGAGCCAAAACACCAGGGGAAACAAGAGAGGAGATGGGGAGCTGCCAAAAAAAGACTCCCTCCTGCTTGTTCAGACAAAGCTTGTCTCACAGCCAAAAGTGGCAGAAAAATGCTGCCCTATAAAAGCAGTCAGGGAGCAAGCAAAGCTAGAGATGCCCCTCACGGCCAGCTGGGCACCGGGGTTGGTGTGGCAGGGGCGCGGGGCTGGCTCTGCCAAATCAGGCGCCTGGGGAACCAGGGACCAGGTCCCTCCATGTGGCACCATGTTGTGAATGATGGAGGGGAGGAGCAGGGAGAGATACCCAGCCTTCCATCTTCTTGAAATGCCCCTCCTGACATTAAAGTGGAGAAGGAGCTTTAATAAACAGTCCTTTTTTAAAAGCTTCTGTCTCCATCTTTTCTGGATTAAACTGCACCGTCTGTCTCCAATCTAAATGTGAAGTCGAATCGGCTACAACCCGTCTGCAGAAGCCCCAAGTGGAGCCTGGGATACTGTCTGGGTTTGAAAATGCTCCATTTGAAAATCCCACAAGGTTCGAAGCTCTTAAAGCAGAGCCCACCAGAGTTGCCGATAGACATCCCTCTCCTTCCTGTGGGCTTTTGGCTCACTGCTGAGCTGGGACGCGGCAGAGCGTTTGACCATGGTCCAGTATTTTGGAGAAGACAGGGTGGCCAGCAGAGGAGGAGCGCAGCTGCAAGTCAGGAGACCCAGACAGAGCTACCAGCTCCACGACTCTGGACGTGTTGTGTCCTTTCTCCGTTTATTGCTGACAGCATGATAAAGTCTTTTGCAACATCAGTCATCTTAAAACAATAAAACCCATAAAACAGACCTAACATCTTGCTTCCAAACACATCAGCATTAGTGACTTCAGATCTCTATCGGCTGTAAGTGCGACTTTATTATGGTAAAGTAGGCTCTATCGGTCCAATACTCTTAGCGAAGGCTACTTTAATGAGCTGGAGTTTATTTTCCTGGACTACCACACACAGTCACCTCTGAAAAAAAAGAGAGAACTTGATGGGACTCAAGAGCACGCAGATAATTCTTTGCAACTTTAGAACTGATTTATATATCATGTGTATGTCTATGTGATGTATGTAACGCTCCAGGATGGTTTTAATTCCGAGAAATTGCTGAGAGGGTTGTGTTTAGGATGTCCAGAGGAAAGTTTTATGTGGGCAATTAAAGCACAGAGACAACCCATCCTGACCAGCACCGTAAGGCTGCTTTGCAAAGACTGAAGTATTACTCGGTCTTGGTGGCTGCTGTCCTTTTTGTACCTGGCGCTCCAGCATCCAAGCCCATAACAAAGTCATCTTCAACTCCAAGAGCCCAATTTTCCTGCCAGCTGTTATTAAACAATGACCTGAATATTTCCCATCACTTTTTTTTTTTCATTTCCATCTGCCTTTTTTTTTTTTCCTCCCTGCATGGGAATGTAAAATTCAATTTCTACAAGTACTCATGCCAATGACATCCTGGCGTCAACGCTTGCATGCTGCTGCCAGTAAAACCTGAGGGACTGAGTATCAGTGAAAAGTGGATACAAAGGGTGTGATCACAACTCAGGCAAATTCATGTAAAAATCTCTGTGAATATTCATGACATCTCCGTGGCATTCAGCCATCGCCAGCATTTTGGATTTCTCCTATCAGTATTGCAGCCAGCTGTGGGGAGGGAGAAAAGCTTTGCTCATCACACAGGGGTTATCAAGCCTTCTACTGCTAAATTAGGACCAACACAAATTTATTCCAAATGCTTTGCAACATTTTGCCCGTAAACATCCCAAACACATCCCTCAATCCAAGATGCGCCCGCCAGTCATCCTTGATGTGCTTCACCCTTGCGGTCTCAAAACACAGAGCAAACACCTGCCTCTCCAAATAATTTCAGATCCACTGATTCCTCTGCTAAAGACCAAATGGCAAGTGGGGCACTGCCTTCCTCACACAGATCTCACCGCTGCGAAACCAACTTGGGTTTGGAGAGCACCTGGCGCAGGGCAGAGAGCCTGAGCTTAGCCAGGACCTCTGGGTGCTGCTAAAATGCATGGCACTAATAACATTTTCTCTCATCAGCAAACGTTCTATCAAAATCTGGGGATATTTCTACTTTATTCATGGAAGCCTTGCTGACTCTGAAAGAGAAAGCCTGTTACAGAGGAGAAGAACAGCCACATTCCCTTCTGTCAGCTTCAGTCATCTGAAATGGCATGTCCAAAGAAACATTTGCATCAAGAAAGATAATATTTACTTTCTGCAGTGAACATGACAATTAAATATGTCTAAGCACACTGTAAAAATGAAATGGTATGTCCATTACACAACGGCTACGACACTGCCAGAGCACTTGGTTTGCTGGATCCACAAAGCTTTAGCAGGAAACCCTCTTAAAGTTCAGTCAGCTTGTGATACTGAAAGACGCCAGTCCATGTCCCTAAAATGTGTCACTTCTTTGTGAAAATTTGGCTTACACGATGTGAATAAACCAGCCACTGCTGCAAGAAAGTGCTGGTGTCTCTGGAAACAACCACCTCAATGTTCTGCTCTGTGGATGTGAGGACGATGTTTGGGGTTGGTCCCAAAGATGGTGCTTGGTTATAATTATCACATCTCTCATTTGGAGCTTGCTGGGGCTCAAACAGACCCAGAAAAGCTTTAGCATATTATTTCACAGAGACAAAAAGGCTGGCAGCAACACACTGAGCAGACTCAGTTTTGCTTGAGGACGAAGAGAAGAGAGGAGAACTTGAGCAGCCTCCGAAACACTCACTGGTCATCGGCTGGGTCAAAGCTGGGCACACTGAAAGAATCGATGACCCTTCCCAGGTAGTACAAGATGTCACCAGACATTTACATAGTCCTGACCTGGTCTTAGGGCAGCAGTGCCCAGCGAAGGATGTCAGTAGGAGCAGGGGTCTGAGCCCAAACACCTGTAGGCAGCTGGGAAGCACTGACACTTTTTTGGTCATAATCTGAGCTTTTTCCTGTCATCCATTGCTGACATTTTTATTAATTCCCTCCCACTTCACCAAGTGCTTTAGCTGACCTTAAATTCAGTCCAAAACCCACTGGAGCTTTTTTTCCAACCTCCTTTGTGTGACGTGATAAACTTGTGCTAGTAAAACCCAACGCAAATGGCTTCAGCCTGACCTGATGTAGCTCTTCTGGGATCAGTCTGCCTTGGCCAAAGAAAAGACAAATATTCACTGCACACACAAAACAAGACAAAGCTGCAAAAAGTTGTTCGACAGCTTTTTGTCATACAGAGGCACTTTCAGAGTTGTCAGGACATGAAAGAAAGCACTATTAAATAATATTTGACTTTAGTATTATGTCACATGAAGTAAACATCATCTGTTGCCCTGATGGCTTGCTTCGGGTTGGAAAACAACTGCCGCTGCCAAGGCACCCAGGCAACTTTCTAAAACAGGCTGTTGCCCAAGCGCTCAGAGCGGAGTTTTTCCAGCTCCGCGCCGCAGCCGAGCCCCTGGCAGAGCTAACCTCCCGGCTGCGGATGCACGGAGGGACACAGAGCTGAGCAGCCTCAAATCCCATCAGGCTCAGCTGGACGAACAAAGCTGCATCCCGCTCGGACCTTTTTTCGCAGCCAGAGATGTAGACATCCATGGGCAGCCTTTGACATGGGGCCCCAGTTTCCAGCTATGGGACAAGTCCAGCCAGTCACTTAGATGGAGACCACAGACCTACGGCCATGGGAAAGGTGGTACTGAGTATGGAGAGCCACAGGGAAAGGTAGAGGAGGTATGAGCAGATTTTTGGCTGTGGCAAAGGTCAGGTTTATTCCATGTTATTAGTAGAGGAGTGAAATCAGAAGAGGAACCACTGCAAAAATTCACCCTGGAAACAAAATTGCTTAAAGGGAGAAAAAAGATGCAGGAAGAAGAGTCAAAACCAGAAGGGAACATTTTGCTTGTGAGAGAGGTATAACCTGATGCATCAATGAGAATCCCAGCCCAGAAAAAAATCCAGAGGATTAAGAGCTGCTGTAAAGAGCAGTCTGGGGTATCAATGCACCAGAAAAGTGTTCTGTCTCCCTATAAGGACACCTTTGTCCAGGGGACATCGGGAGGTGCAGAGGGGCAGACATCAGCCCCCTCAGGCTGGCTCTTTCCTCTCGACAGCACAAAGAGGAGATGTGAGCATCAGGATGCAGTGATGCTACACAGAGAAGCCCTTGAGGAAATCAGCCCCTAGACAGTGTGGTGAACACCATGGTCACCCACAGAACACCTAAAACATTGCAAACAATGATCTCACGTTCAATTCAGGACATATGAAGAGCACCTGGGAAAATTCCAGCAAAATCCTGTTGAAGTTATTTCACCCCAGGGAGGTTTTGCACACATAGACTCACTCCTCCGTAGAGATGTTCCAGTCTTGGGACAGGCACAGTTCCCCCCAGAAATCCCTGCACCCCAGGAAACTCCCATTGCTCAGGGAAGCTGTCAAACAGTCTGAGCTGAGCCCAAGACAATGGGGTTGCTTTGGGAATTATTATGATTTTTATAGTGCTGAATTTGATAGATTTCCAAGACTTATTCTGTTTGTTTTTTTAAGGAAAATGTTTTATGGAACCCAAAAATATTTTGCTAACAAAAACTAAAAAGCCACTCACAGAAGGCTTTATGAGCCATTTCATAGACAAATGTCACTAAGCACAGTGTTTAAACTGGGATTAGAAACACGGACATGAAATACCAAGAGGAAACACAACCTCTAGTGTGGGAAGTCCCCAAGTCATCGATTGCCATGAATCAAACTGATCCTGAGGATCGTATCAGGGCATTCTTGCCTTTTCCTTAGACTTTTTCTCTCAAGATCTGCCTGGTCTCAAACACAAGACGGGGCTGAACTTTGGTCTGACCCATGGGGACGGTCCCAACCTACATGCAAACACCGGCCACATACAGGACTCCCCTCTGCGGTCGGATTGCAAACATCTCCTGGAGGTACTGGGGCTTTTGCCTTTGGATTCAGTACAAAGGCCTGGTGGAGGTTTACAAATAAATGCCTCAAAGATAAACGCATGAAGTTTTTGTGGGAAAAGATGTTCTTGCAGGAAGTGAAGGAAAAGCAAGTGTGAGCTAATCAGGGCAAAGGCAGAACAAACGAGTTCATGGCCAAAAACCTCCTAAATTCATTGCCATAAAAGATAAAAATTAAATGAGTAACGAGAGCACAGCTCTGTCACAGCAGGAGGAAAACTGGATAAAAATGTAGACATCTTTTCACCAAACAAATCTCTTCCACAGGCGGAAAAAGGGGAAAATATAAGAAATACAATTATCCATCAACTGCTTAGCCAATTTTCTCTTGGTGTCCTGCATAATAAATGCAATTTAACACGTTGGGAATACAAAAGGAGAATTGTGTATGGGACCTGACAAACACGTGATGGACATTAGTAATGGAAATTCAAGTCTTCCCAGCCAGGCAGACATGCTCCGGGAAGGAGCCACGCTGTTACTAACAGGGGAAGGGAAGAGAAGGAAAACAGAAAGATGAGCAGAGGAAGTGATCAGCAAAGTTGGAGGAACAACAATAAAAAAAGGAAATCTCTTAAATTAGGCCTGGTCACTCTCCTTGGTGCCTTTGCACTGGCCCAGAGGGGCCTGGAAAGTCTGAGTGTTTCTCCCAGGTGTACTTAAAGCAGGCCGGTCGGTATCAAACCACACTCCAGAGGGGCTGTCCCAGCTGGGCCCAGCTTCTGCCAGTACCCAGCCCACCCTTGCAGCGGACCCCATGCACAAACATCTTCACATCTGAGCTCTTGGATGATTTTCTGGGAAACGACGTTTTTAGGGGAGGTGGGGAGAAGCGAGCACTGCTAACCGCAGCAGAGACGGAGGAAACGGGCTGCTGGCCAAGCCAAGGCTGGGGCTGTACGTCATTGTCATCTCTGCTAATGCTTTCCTGGATAACAAGAGCATGGCTTGGTTGCAGTCGGGCTGCCCCAGTGGCCCCTAGCCCCATTGGCCAGTGGGAGACTCTTTGCAGTCTACAAGTAGGGAGAACCCACACAACTGAAGAAATCCTTCCCCATTCATTCATTTACACAGCCTCCTCTGCATGCTAAATTATTTCCCCAGGTTTATTTTACATAGCACTTTTCAATTGTTACAGTTGTCAGATGCTTTCCACAACAAGACACCAGTTTTTTCAGTTGCTGTTGCCAAAATTCAGTTATTGGGGCTTAAATTTTCCAAGTGAGCATCTGCTTCAGTCTGGATTTTTGGAGGGGGGGAAACGTATCTTGCAATATATCTCATGTTTCGTAGAATGAGCTCATGGAAAACAGGGTTGTTTTGTCTACATTTAGGGGAAAAAAAAAAAGAATCCTCACTGTTTCACAAACTCTAACATTTCTGTACAATAGAGTGAAACATTAAATTTTGCCAAAGGAGAGAGGAGTTTGCAAATTCAAAGCCGTAAGAAGGAGGGCATTGCTGCTGGGGAGGCTGAGTAGTGGCCATCGCTCCAAACAGACAACTGCCATCAGACAGACTCACTCCCAGGACAAACCCAGCATCCCACCGGGAGCCCAGAGCACATCCTCCTTGGAGCAATCACTAGATCCTTGGTGGATGGAGCAATTGCACATGTTCATATGTGCATCTGCGAAGCTCTCCCGTTGATGCTTGGCCTGAGCATGGGCTTTTTCGCAGGGCAAATGCAACATGGTCATGTCTGGAGAGCGCTGCAGAGGTATTTTCAAGCAGGCTAGCTCAAGATGCAGCTGTGATTACATCATTCATTAATTTGTTGTAGAGACGAGTATCCCATAGCTCAAGACCAAGAGAGATTTCTAGTGCTTTGACACTAGAGATTAAACAAAAATAAACACACAAGTATCAGTAAAAGTAACTGCAAAATACCAGAAATGGTAAGTGGTTAAGAACAGATAAAAATCAGGTGTGTTAGCCTATAATAAGGATTTAACTGGAGGGAGGAGAAGGGGATATAGAGACTGTGACAATTTGACAAGTCCTTCACAGTTTATGAATAAAGGATGTATTTAAAAGAATAAAGAGCATTTTTAGAGAGGGGAGGTGTGGGCAGGAGTATAGTTGTATGTAGTCCATTTAGCTAAGCGTGCTGCATTTTAGACTTGCCTGTCTTGAAACATGGCTCCAAGGTACCTCATGTATACCTCAGCATGTCTTGTTACACCCAACAGATCAGTTAATACCTCATGGTCCAACGCACTCCTTAAGAGACAGTGATGTTTCCACTAGACTCAGTAGCTGCCTCTGAGACACACATGTATCAGTAATGAAATCCTACTGCTTTCTAAATGTTTTGGGAAAAAGTACACAAAAAAGGCCCATAAACAGGGACGGTAGCATTAGATACATTCTTCTGAATCTTTATAGCCTGTGTGGGAAGCATTACATACGGGGTCTGCCATTCACTCCTATGCAAAACAAGGCCAAAACCCTCATTTGTTCCTTGGGACCCCAGCATCCAAGGTGTATTCTGCCCTGGCGACTGTGGCCCGCAGGATCTGCTGACTCCAGCCTCCCACTCTGCTCTGCCCTTCACCCACTTTTTTTGCCTTTTTAAGATCAGAATTTTCAGGTGCATTTGATAATGACCCAACTATTGTCTGTTTGTGCCAGTGTTGGGAGGGTACCACACTCTTGTGAATAACATCTCCATAAGCTAAGTATCAAACCAAGGATGCCACACCACTGTTTTAGTAACGGAGCCAAGAAAATCAAGAGTTCTTAAGTCAATGAGTAACTAAATAAAATAATTTTAAAATACCTATTAATCTTAAACCAAAATGAGTTTTTCAGGAAAACACTGACCTCTGCTCCCTGCCCTTTGAAAAACTCCAAATAAAGTCTTCAACATGTCAAAATAAAATAGCCTATTTCACTTTCGAGTTACTCAGAATTAAAATTTTAAAAACCTTTTCTGGTTTTGAAATTTCCTTTTAATGTTGGCCTAAAATACACTCAAATCTGAAGGATGATAAAATGAAGCATAACAATTTTTTATAAGTTTTAGTAGAAAAAGATTCAACATGTTCAGTCTCAGTTCACAAGAGCTCCAGACCTTCCAAAACCTTCTTTTAAAAATAAGTGATTCGTTCCCTTCAATGATTCACCTGCCCCTTTGCAGCACATGATACGTAACATGATGATAGCAAGACTCAGAGAAGATGCTTGGGCATATCAGTGTGGGCACTGTTCAGGTCTGTGTCTGCAGGACTACTTCTTGCTGAAGAACACTGGTGGCATGGGAGGATGGACAGCGGTGCCATGAGTGACTGCCAGCCTCGACACCCTGCAGCAACTTGCCCTAACCAAGAGAGCACTCACCTATAAGCTTAAAAAAACCTCCAGGATTATTCCAGAAACATAAATGCGCATTGACCTGAGGAGTTTCACTGAAGAAATTGGGCATATTTGCATGACTGAACTTCTGAAAATTTTTCCGTGAGTGTAAAAGAAGTATCTGATAGAAAAGACCTCTGTTGCCTGCAGTACAGTAGGGTTCACGTCCTGAAGAGCTTGGGAAGGATCAGGCAGGAGGGAGGACAGGGACGATTCCCTGAGCTGTTTTTAAAGGATATTTTTAAAATATGGCCAGCATGTGGAAAAAAGTTGGGAACAGCTTTCATAAAAAAGGTTTTGTTCTATCTGTTCGAGTGAAGATATTTATGGTGTCTGCTGTGTCATTCCAAATTTGTCATGGGCCATTAAATATCCACCTGGATATTGCATCATTTAACTACTGGAATGCGTAAGCATTTCTGCTGCTCATGAAAGAGCAACTATTAGCTGTATAGGGCATAAGTGCTCCGCTATACTTTAACAAATAAATCAGAAAGTGGAGCAGATAATACAACTGTGTTCAGTTGTGCTAGACTGACAGTTATGTGTATTTATTTTTTTTAACTGATCATGACAAGAATGTGAGTAGGGGCTGTATATATTATTTCTGGCCTTCCTTTGAGTTTGTTAATCTTCTCCGGGTGTCAGCAGCATTTTGGAGATCCCTTCTCAAACCAAACCCTGCACAAACACCGTCAGAAGGCAGTCGCTGCCCTGGCAGCCTCATGTAGAGGCAGGTGCCTGGTTTGGACAAAAAAAAAAAGCTGGTCTCGCTTCAAAAACATGCTCCAAGCTTTGTGCATCTGAAAGTGAAAAGCCATTGCTTGGTCAAGGCAACTTCAACCTGTCAAGATCTGGAACAGGATTCTGAAAACAGGTCTCAAATTCTGCTTTTGTGCATGAAACGCCCACACAGAAAAAAAAAAACAATCTTTTTGACAACCACAGAGCCTCAGAGATGTGTCCCTCCTTTAGTAGTGCTTTTTGGACTAGCCTCTCACATTGGCTAGTCCAGCTGCTTCACACATCTGTTCAAGAATCGTCCGCCTCTTCTAAGTGTGGCTGGTGATGCACATTTTCCTCCAAAGGGGACTTTCAGTGACAAGCAACATTACTACAAACACCAGCACAGAATTTGAAGTGGAAGATAAGACTCATGCTTACACAATGCACTGAAATGGATATTTCCTCAAGAGAAAACATCTGATGGTGTATCTCATGACTACAGCCCTCTTTGGTGGTCCTGGATCATCCAAGGTTAAAAAAAAGGTTTTAATGCCTCATACTGAACTGATGGAGACAAGGTGATACTGTAGGCGCACTGCAGTCGGATGTTGGCACATGATGTACCAGTCGAACAGGGGCCTGTTCTTTCCAGTCCTCAGTGCGAATGGTGGAAAGGAGCCTAACCCCTCTCCAAAATCAAAAAGTAGTTGTAGAGTGTTATTAGGAAAACAAAGTGGTTTCAGTGGGAGGGATTTAGGAGTTTAGGATTTAGGGGGGAACTGGGTTGCAGATTTAGGGGCTGGCTCTCCCGGGGAAGTCTGTGCACCCTGCTCAAGGGCCAGCAGCCCCACCACCTTTGGCCACAGCGCACGTCATCTCACAGAGTCCCCGGGGATGTGGATATTGGGAGTATGTCAGAAAGGTCAGAAAATCTGGCAGGTCTCAGCCCAGATGACATCAGTTTTGGAAGAACTTCGTAGGAATCAAAATCCTGCTGGGGAGAAAGCAGATGTCTGCAGATCAGCAACTGAAGGGGAAGAAGAAACTCTGTCTGCAGGACGGTTTTCTGGCTGCTCTGCAAGTTGCCCAGAGTGCCCAGACCCCATCAGACACCCATTTAGTGTCTCCTGCTTGTTACCAGAGAGCAGCTGCAGAGATGTAGGTTGGTTCCAGGTAGGATGTTCCACCATCCCAAAGTAGCAGGAAGTTTTCTTTTGTAATTCCAAGGGATCGGACTTTAAATCTGCCATGTTTCCTCTAATAAGCCACTCACCCCGGACACCCCCACCCTCCTTCTCCAATACCAGCAGCATGGACCGGTGAGCAGGTGGAGGAAGGAAACTAAGCAAGATCAAGAACAATTTTAGCAGCAATTTCAAAGCTGCTCTACCCATCCCAAGCCCAGAAGAGGCAGGTACTCACAGTTTACTGTAAACCACAAGAGAAGTGTGAAACAACTCTTACTGTACTGGGCCATATGGATAGAAAATCCCCCTCCAGGACAAACATATTTAAAATAAACCCATCCTCAGGACACACTCTAGGTTTAGGAGAAAGTAGGTCCTATAAAGTAAGCTCTGGGCACTGTTCTGTGGGGGGAGGGAAATTGTTTTTCTTGGCATTTCCCAATCCTTTTTGCCTTAACTGCAGAGAAGAGGAAAGCAAAACACACACGTGGTGCCCAGGATGGTGGCGGGGAGAGGAGAGGGAGAGTTTGCAGGCTGGGGTTGGTGTTAGGATGCCGTGGATCTCTGGAGAGGTTCCCCAGTGCCATCCAGCATCAAACTGGCAGCTCACTGCGCTCAACCACAGCAAGGGCACGGAGGTCATCCTTTAGAAACAGATACCGCAACGCACGGAAAAGGAAAGCCTTGGCAAAATGTGCAAGCAGCCTGTCAAGGCAAGGCAAAGAATGGGCAAACAAATCATGTCACCACATAGAAAAATGATATATCCAAAAATCCCATCGTAACAAAACTATTGTCTCACTACTGCTTTGCCCATGTAAAGTCTATTACCTGACCTCGTCCAACAACCACTAAAGCCCCCAGGGTGCTTAAAATTGGTTACTCCTTTAGTTTAAATACACATCACTCCACAGGGCTGGTCATCACAGAGAACGTAGCCCTGGCAGTGAGAGCCTCCATAGAGCAACCTGTCCCGAGAGCTAAACTTCAGCATAACCCAACAGGTAAAAGGCAGGCTGATATTTGCTTTGCTTCTTTCCCAGAGCAAGAGCTGACTAGTAACAGCTGAATACTTTAAGGCTGTCTTTTTTTATTACTTTATTCTCCCTTACACCCCCCAAAAAAAGGGAAAAAAAAAAAAAGAATGGCTAAAATTTATGGCTAGAAGAAACCGATTACTGTTGGCAAGTGAACTGAAGGGATCAATTGTTCCATACGGCAAAAGCCAAAGAACTCAGGGCTCTATTCACAAGAAAAGACTGATGTGCTAAAGGGCATGGAAATGCCACTTTTATTGTGTGGCGGAGAATTTTCACATTTGAATCCAAATTCCATAGGAAAGCGTGGTATGCAAGAGACTCAGCTACAAGGGCTGGCCAGACGGCGTGTGAGCAGAGAGCATGTGCGCGGGGAAAGCATAATACCCTGAGCACAAAGGTTCTGTGTTCGTGTCTTCCCGGCACAATGTCAGGCTTTCACACAGGCAAGGAATTATGTGCAAAATGCCTGGATGTCAGCACCAAGCGTGCTCTGAAACGGGCAAAGCCGGAGCAATGCTTTCCCTTTCCTCACACAAGCATGGACTGCTAGATCCGTTGCTAGTGGCGGTGCAAGAAAACTCATGAAAACTCATGAAAATCCCTGTTTTAAGGGTGGGAGAATAAACCCCTCATGTTTCTGTGCTTCAGGAGAAGAAGCCATGATTTCTGAGCAGAGCAGGCTAGGGCCAGGAGCCCACAGATGGGAGCAGGGATGTGGGGCAGGGTGAGTGCAGGCATCGGTTACGGCATGTCGGGAGAAGTCATTGGAGGTAGGACGTGAAGAAATACAAGACCCTTGGCTTCAGGACAGACACGCAAAATGTATTTGTACAGTGGGGCATGTTGATAGAGCAGTTAAGCACGATGGATCTGAAAAAGCCAATTCAAGCCGTATTTTTGGAAATACATCAAAGGCAGCTCCCGATGGGGAAGCGGAGAGTTCGAGGCACGGTGCTGCCCCGCCAGCACGCCTCGGCCATCTCCGCCCCACGTGTCACGCTTGCTGGGGTACTGTCCCCCAAGTCTCTTGGTGCTGGATGCCACACAGAAAGCAGGAACAGATGGCTCCTGCTCAACGCTGGGGACAGCTATTAATTACCAGACGATCCGGTGCTTTCCGATAGACAGCTGTACAACAGCAGAGAGCCAAATAGGAATTCTGCTTTGCAGCTTTTCAAGCAGAAAATGGGATCTGGGCCCAAATTTAATGAAACCTCCAATGACAACTAGGTACCTCACTCCCCAAAAGGAATCCCAAAGGAAATCTCAGCCCTTGTTCAATTAAGTGGAGGGAAAAAAAAAAAAGTTTTCAGAACAGCCAAATACAAATTCTTCTAAAGCAAACGCCAACATCGAGATTTTTGTTTTGGGATGCTCTGTCTGTGGGTATCTGAAATTCAGGACACACAAATGTTTGTGCCTTTAGAAGGAGGCTCGTGGCTAAATCTGGGCAAAGGTTTGTGAACTGGAGGAGGGGGAAAAGGCAATGGGAATGACTTCAGCCTGCGCTAGCGCAGACCCAAAGGCCAGCGTTAGCAGCACAACTCCCATCTGGGGCTGGCGCAGCGGGAGCGGGCGGTATCGATGGCTCTCTGGATGGCTGACAGCACAGATGTACTGCAGCTCAGCCTGTGCCTAATTTTAACAAGCTGCTTGCACGGTTACAAAAGGCAGATCTGTTGGCATTTTTACTTTCAACCACCTGGTCTTGACAAACATTTTCTGCAAATAACACATATGTCATGAGGCTGGACTTGGGAGACGTGCAAGGCAGGGAGGAGTTTAAATCCTGAGGATGGAGGCAGGGGCTGGAAGTGGTCACAGCTGGGATGTCCCACCAAACAACGCAGGTCAGCGTAACCAACAGCGGTCAATGGGCTGAAAGAAGGCAATGTTCGTAGGAAGAGGTGAAACTTTTATAAGACAAATGATGCAGTTGGACAGGTCTGTTGCTCATGATGGACACAGTGCCTTCTCCAGGCGTGGACTCGAGTAGGAAAACCTACAGCGCATTGACATAAGCCTGGCACCAATTCCTCTCCTTGCTGGGTCCATCACTATTAAATGCCAGAATGAGAGACACAGCTCAAGAGGGAAAAAGCCCAAAAGATGACACAGGTTTGACCCTTTGAGAAGAACATGTTGAACAGTTTTCGTAAATGGTTTCTACTTAAAATAGGTCCCTCTGTGTTAAAGCCAGCTACAGATACGTGGTGTTTTCAGGGATAATCCTAGATAGGTTCATACTCTCAAGTCGGATGACTTTGGGGTACTACTGGGCTCCCTCAGGCAAGGCTGCTCTTGTCCCATGAGAACCAGAGCATAAGCTGCTCTGAGGGACCTAAACATGAAGCAATGAACTCCACAGTTCCCCTGTTCTCATCCCACAGTAACATCCACCGCCAAAATTCAGGGAGGAAGGACTGGTTGTGAATTAGTGTTCAAAATGAACATAGCCAAATTCAAGCATCATGACTAAGCACAAAGATAACAAAGGAGCTACTAACGCAGTCTCCATCCCTTGACATCTTCACTGGCAGGCCATTTTGGAATAAGAGTTATTGGGCTCATTGCCAGGGTGACCGAGTAAATCCCATGATTCATGAAATGTAAACTTCCAGTTGTTGATCTTGTGCTACTCTCTGCCCTTAAAACTAACCCAGCTGTTCACAGAAGTTTCTTCTGGTTTCCTGGAGCCTGGCACAATGAGGGAGATGAAGTGCAGGAGAATACAAGACAATAATGTGAAACTGGTTGGCCCATATCTTGACTTGACTAATTCATAGGTCTGGTTTTGCAGATGGGGATGGTGAGGGAGCGCTGAAAAGCTGGTCTTTGATCAGAAGCGAGGAGGACACCAAGTGGTGCAGGAACTATCACAATGAAATCACCTTTGCTGCCTTTTAGGAGGATGAAGCTGGTTCTTCTCTCTGCATCTAGAATTAATTTACTTCAGGTTGGGCGAGGAGGAATGGTAAAGTGGGACAGCCCTGGAAATCTGCAGACCCATTCTCCTGTTAAAACGTGTCCTGGCTCGCAAAGCTGAACTGTTGTTCCAGCTCGTTTTTGGGCTACGCTAGAGCCATTTTCAAACTTCAGAATAAACGAAAAAGTAAAACAAGCAAACAACCATCCAAGAACTTATGTTCAGATCAACTGAAATGCTGGGTCTCTGCTCCCCAGAAAGTGTTTCATATTTTTACTGCAGTGTTACCAAAATGGGTCTCCACTGACCTATTACATAAAGCTCATACTCAAAACCAGACCATTACAGACTTTCTGCACACAGCATCACCCCCGAAAAAGGTCAGTCAGGAGTTTCGATAGTTGGTAAAACGCACACTTTCGGTTGCCTACACAACATACAGACTCTTCACAGCTTACTTTGAATTAGTCGTGGGACAGCAGAGAGGAATGAAAAGGATTTGAAAAGATGGAGATTTAGGAACAAATGATAATTTATGTCTTCCAGAAAATGCAAGTCAAACCTTGCCTGTTCTGGCCCTTCAGCACTCCTGATGGGAACAGGATATGTGTTTAGCATATCTCCAAGGTATTCTCATATGAACATGACAACTGGGTGCCTACTGTGAGGACAGCTATAACAAATCACCCACATTCTTTTCAAGCCAACACTGCAATTGTTCTTCTCGCCGGATCATCTGGCTTCAGTGTGGGCTCCCTTCAATTTCTAACACGGAAAGTATTTCCAATAGTTGACAGATGTCTTTCCTCGCTTTACACTCCTTTCTTACCCTCTTCAGCGTTAGCCTTACAGGAAATGCCGAGTTAATTGGAAAGATTAGGGAAGGTCTCCTACAGCTATCGGAGAAGAAAGTGGGAGCATACAGTGCAGTGAAGGGAGAATAATTCCTTTAACATTTTATTTTAGTATTAAACTTTAAATATTAACAGCCAGAGGAAGGAAGGGCTCTAAAATTATGTTGGATGTTTGTTATCACTCAGCACAAAGTACAGTGATCTCTCCCATAATGCTTTTAAACTAGTAGTTTAATTCCTTGCCCAAGTATAGAACACATTTTCCAAGAAGCAAACATTTGTAAACAGTTACTAGAAATATGATTTGATCGTGCAGTGCAATACTGCAGTGTATGGTCCAGCTCACTGCTTTATCCCACACACAGACCTCAGGGTTTTTGCCTATTAATTTCTCTCCTATGGAAGATGTAATATTCATTCTCAGCAGCAAAAAATACCAAAAGAAACACACAGAGGAATTTTTGGAGCACATAGATAATGAAAATTTCTATAGAAATTGTCTCTTATGAGCTCATTGGATTTGGAAGGAGGCAGGGTTTGATGCCAAGATTTCTAAAGGATGAGGAGTCTCCGAAAGGATGCAGGAGTGGGATCCAGGCTTTCACCTCCACCTTCTCTCCTTCATTTCATAGACAAAATGAACATCCTCACACCGGTACCAGTTTGATCTGGAGTCTGAACTGCTCTGATTTACAGGCTATAGTCAAGTGTGGGTTGGCAGTGGTTCCAAAGAGTTTTCTTCCTGAAAGGACACAAAACACACCCTGTCCTAATTATTTCCTAAATGTACGGGGGCCATCTAAGCTGTTTGGTCAGCAGGAGCCTACTGTCGTAACGGAGATATCTAGGCACCACTGAGCTAAATATATTGCTCCTTTGGTAGTGCTGCTCTTGCAGTAAGACAAGCACCGTCCTCCTCAAAAAGATATTTGTAATCAGAGGGAAAGGGGGCAAAATGGACACCTCTATCCTGCAGAGACCAGCTGCAAAAATCCCTGCATGAGGAAAGCGTACCAAAGGAAAAACCTCTGCATGAGCGATGCTGAACATACAGCACTTAGCTCCTTAGGTCCAGCGTGAGAGGACACAGAGACTGGACACAGCTGCAGCATGGATGTATGAACAGATAATAAATTAAAACCAAGAGTTTTGTGTTTAGACCTAGATGAGGAAGCATGGACAATTAGCAAAGGCATGGTAATTCAAGGAACAAGCCAGTGACAGTAACTGCAGGGCTCTACAGTGTCCTGGCAGGAAACCACTTCATTAAGGTGCAGGTCTCTGAGCTGTTACCACCATTACGACTGGTGGGGATAATTTGGGATAATTTTCGAGATCAGTATTATTTGTGTCATGCTAGTCAGCATTTATCCTGCAGGTCAAAACTCAGCACTCATTTAAAAGACATTTCAAAGCATTACCTGCTCAGGCATCTGGAAGTGCTTAGGTATGCGAACCTGTTTGCTATTTATGCTGCTTAACTGTTTCCATGTTAGAGTGTGGTGAGATAGCAAAGAAGACAGTAAAGTGCAAGACCCAGAGTCTTTCCCAAGGCAATGGGACATTAGAAGTCCACTGGGAGCTTTGTTTGCTCTTTAGTTTCTTCTTATCTCATGCCTCAAGAGTCCTGGGGAGCAAGTAACAGGGCAAGGGAAGGAAAATGAAGAGTAGCCATGACTTCAGATGAGGAGTTGCTCCGATGACATCAGGATCAAGACTGCCAAAGTCTGATGGAGAGCAGGAGCATCCAGAAGGGAATCTGCAAGGAACAAGACCTTAACAAAGGAATCCTCAGCTGAGGACACTGAACAGATGGGATCCAGTGAGGAAGGATCTTCTGCCAGGAGCCATAAAGCCTGAAGAAAGCCCGTGAGAATTGTGATGAAGGGCTGCAAGAATGCTTTGTGAGCACTACTGAACTGCCAAAAACAAGTCATAGGCCTGCAAGACATAGCAAAACTACCCCCGGCACATCCTGGGTAGCTCTGTTCAATGCAGTTTTGTGTAAATAGATCATACTTCCACATGCCACATGTGGTGGCTGGCAGAAGGAAAGAGGTAAATTACAGCAGAAGGCAGGCCGTGATGTGTAGAAGCTCACAAACAGCCACTCTCCAGAGGCAGGACTATCGCCTTACGCAAACAAAGCAATAGCAATCAAAGTTCAGGGCTTATAGAGGCAAAGCTGTACACGCTGGAAGGTGCTCACATTACTGCACAGGGCAGAGAGGGACCAACAGCAGTAAAGCAGAAGGGACAGGGAAGACCTCAGCTGAATGTATAGGCACAGTGAACGACACACTTCAGTGAAATCCCATCAGGGAGAGCGATACAGAGATAAGCAGGGATGTGCTCCTCTGCTGCAAGACACTGTATCCCTGGAGGATGCAGGGCAAGGAGGAGTTCAGAGAAGCTGAGCAAACACTGAGGCAAGAAAAAAGTTCTCTTCTGATGAGCCAGTACAAGTTACCCTAAAAGGAAACAAAAAGGAGGAGACAAAGGAATCCACTTTCCACTATTTGAAGAAAGCTGATGGAGGATTTCTCTTTTCCTTCTGTGACTCCAGAACTATCAGAGCAAGGCCAGTCCAATGGACACCAGAAGGTGGTTTCATACCACCTCGTCACTGGGACGTGGAGGCCACTACCATAAGACATCACTGAACTGAAGCCCTTACTAGCTTCAGGAGACAACTGCAAATAAGATGTGTCTGAATAACATGAATTATCGCTCAGGCCCCAGACTGGGCACACATGCTACATCTTGGAATTATTATCTAGAGAACTTTTAGAGATGCTGTGCACGGATCTGCCTGGTGCAAAGTTTTAGTGCCTTCCTCTAAAGCAGCTCCCCCTTGGGGAAAGTGTAATGTGCTAAAGAAAAAGTGTCAACTTCTTGTCCTGGCCCACAATTAACCCAGCAGCAGGATGGCAAGGCAAGGACAGGCAGCGCTCAGCGGCACAGTTTAACGTGGCCTCGGTGACACAATGTGCGGTTGTGCAGCAACGTGAGGACAGACACCTGCCAGATCCCAAAGCCAACAAATTCCTGAGCCAGCGGCAGGAAAACAAACAAATACAACAATGACTTGCCCCAACAGCAATTTGGGGCAGGAGTTCCAGCTTGTCTGAAGTATCAATAAATTGTTCTTTGGAAGAGCATGAGGTTTATCTTCTCTGAGAACACCCACACAAATATTCGGGGGCAAGTATTTCTCATTAACTTTAGAGTTCTTTTAAAACTTCACCCTGTCACCATCCCTAGACATGCAACCCATGGTGATGCTCCCCTGCCAGTCTGCACTGCCCTGCATCCCACAATGTCCCCATGGGATCTTCCAGCCAAGATGCCCATCATTCCCTATCTAGACCATTTTCCAGCCTGCAAATGTATGTAAAGTGCAGCCATAGCCCAGGAAATCTTGCAACTTCCAGCCTGACTTCCACATACCAACAGCAGGCTAAAAAAAACCCTTCCATTTTCACTCTTTAATGCACATAAATGTAATTCAAAATTCTAACGTGAAGTTCTCTGTTTTCCAGTTTTGCTCTCCTCAAGCACTCTACAGGATAGTTGTTCACCATTTTTCTTCACCAGGTCAGTTCTTTCGCTCTTGCTTTGCCAAGGCTTATACACAAATCTCAGTTTTCCTTTGAAACCCATCTTGTAATTACCATTGTTATCTAGTTCTTTCTCAAGAGAAAGGAATGTCCCTTGGTCTTTGAATCAGCTCAGATCTGTGACCTGACTTTAAATACATTCAGCTGAAAGCCATTAGCCATTATTCAACTGCCTGTGCTGTAAAATGGCTTAAATTACTCAACTTTAGTCCGTTATTTGAAAAAAAAAATCAATTAAACCTTTAGATTTAGAGAACTTACATTTATACATTAGAGGCATTTAACAGTATTTTTATTCTAAATTTTTCCACCAGCTTCAAGCAGAGACCTTATTCAGAGCACAGCTTTTCCACATGTGTCTCTCCATCCAAGATGATGCTGGGTCTGCAGCATGCATGGACCCAGCATCATCTCAAGGGGTGCGAAGCTTGCTCTTCAGCAACATGAAAAAGCTTGGCAAGCTTCACCCCCCCCAAGATGAGGTTTGGTCCAAGTGTGCCATGGGCCTGAGATGATGCTGGGTCCAACAGTGTGCTTGGGGCCATGGCTGGGCTGCCAGCTGCAGAGCACATAACCCCGGGTCTACGCTACGTGCAAAGAAAGAAGAAGGAAAAAAAAAAAGAAAGAGGGAGGAAAATAAAGAAGAAGAAAAAAAAAAGAAGGTGATAAAAAAAAAAAGAAGAAAGAGTCAAATGAACGGTTCAGTGGTGGCGCTGACAAGAACACCATTTCTGTGTACACCTTTCTTCCCTGCTGTCTTTTGGCAGTGAACAGGGCTCAATTTTCTCCCCTTCTGTTCTGAGTTTCACTCTTCTTCAGGGCTTGGGATGTTGAAATGCTCAGGTTCTGGCCATTAAAATAATCAGTTGTACACCGCACACCCATCTGGCACTGGTCACAAGAAAGGGTGGCTGTAAATTTAATGCAATCAATTTGATTTCAGGAATTCAGTTTTTAATATCCCTAAGAAACCCTGAGCTGCACTTCATCTCTATAATCCATAGGCACAGATATCAGAATTTGCCAAAAGAGGGAGCATTCCCTAAACACTCAGAATCAGACCGTCCCTCCCGGCGGAGCGTGCGTCGTTCTGCCGCCTCCATCCCACCCAAAGCCTGCAAGGTTTTAAAACAGGGGGAGCTGACAAAAGCCTACAGCCCGACACCATCATGACTTTATATTCCAGGTTGTTACTACTGCAGGGCACCAGGTCATCGCCCCACTCACAAGAAAATAAACGAAGTGCGGTCTGCCGGCTGAATTAGGTGTGAGGGGGCATGGACCCACCTGGGGACCATCACATGCGACCAGCACCCCGACAGAGACATCCAGGCACAAGTTCACCCTTAAGGGGCAGCTGGGGCTGGGTGCAACTGCTCAGCGAGCCAGGAGGCAACATGAGGTGGATCTGACTCCCTACATGAGGTTTTGGTCCACAAGCACCTTATTTTGAAGAGTGGCTCTGAGACCATGCTGCTTACATAGTAACTTTCCCCTGGATCCATCTTCAACGCAGTCTGAAGGCAGAAATAGTCAGTACCCCGATATGGGGCTGGTGTTAAATCTCTTTTGAAATGGAACAAGGAAACATCAGGTACAGTGCCACGAGTGATGACACTGCAGAGGAGCACTTGGCTCACAAGCATCCACCTTCAAACCTTGGGCCAAATTCAGATGTGGCTTCTAAGCGGCACTGATCAAAAGATGTGAAATGTTCGGAAAGGGGGAAGAAAACTTTGCAATGCGCAAATCTCCCAGCCCCTCCTGCCAGCTCCATCCAAGATATTTTCATAAAAGCATTTTCTGGGGCTGATAGTCAGTGCTGCAGAGGAGGCCAGCATGAACCCCTGCACCACAGTGGTAGTTTGGCAGCTTTATGACGTTTTACATCACTTTTGCAAAGAACACGATAGCTATAAAATTTGTAGTTTTCCTAAACCCCCAGAATCCATTTAATCAAAACAGTCCGGCGACCGCACCAGGGCATTATGCAAGTGCATGGCTGCTTCTCCTTTGGCTGCCGGAGGAGGAATTTGCTGACAAGTCAAGATTAAACTTTCAGTTCCTCCTGCTCTCCCCAGTCATCATGTGCCGTTAAGAAGAAATTTCAAGTTAATTAATTCAATCTCAGGAGAGGAAAATACATGCAGGATTTCTTTAACGTGGTGCAGCTATGGAAGGGAAGGGCTGAGCGTGTTTACTGCCGAGCGGAAAACAGCTCATGGTCTTTGAAACTCCCTTCTCATCTTCCACTGCACAGGGTGTTGCCATGGGGTAGCCTCGTTGGAAATCATTTCAGTTGAAATTAATTTTGCAGCCCCTAAATGGATTTGCGCTGTCGAAACCCTTGATTTCCAAGCTACTTTTTGTTATGCATTTTGTTTTCTTCCTAGGAACGGCCTGGATTCACGGCCCGTAATTTGGCACCAGCACCAGGAGCCGCACCTTGCCTCCTTCCAAGCCAGAATCTGGTAGGCGAGCAATACAGCCCTATAAAACACAATTAACCTTTTCATTAAACAACGGTCCTCGAAGTGAAAACCAGGCTGTATTGAAAGGAATGAGACTGCTTTATGTTAACGGCGTGTCTCGAACCTTAAAATAAAATATTTGTGCTTACATAAATAGTTGGAAAGGTAAAAGTGTCATAACACTGGGTGTTTGTTATTGGAGCCGGAGCTTGCCTCCTGCCTGCAACAAAATGTCATAACAAAGCCGGCGCTGGGCTCTCTGCGTTTACTCCTTGCTGCAGTGTTTAAAAGTCAAAGACAATCCCAAGCTATAAACAGATTGCGTGACAGCCCATGCAAAGGCTCCTGTCAACGCGGGGCTTATTTTAGCGTGATGCGGACCCAGCGTCGTCTCAGCGGTGCAAAGCTTGCACCTGAGATGGCGCTGGGTTCAAGCGTGCCACAGACCTGAGACAATGCTGGGTCCAGCCATGCCGTGGACCCAGCAGCTCTGCAAGCTTTGCATCACTTGAGACAATGCTGGGTCTGCAACACTTGGGACCTGGACCAGCATCATCCCAGGTCCACAGCATGCTTGGGACCATGGCCCAGCTTGAGACCTGGACCAGCACTGTCTGAGGTCCATGGTATGCTAGGGACCCGGACCAGCATTGTCTCAGGTCCCAGCATTGTCTCAGGTGGTGCAAAGCTTGCAGAGCTGCTGGGTCCACAGCATGCTTAGACCCAGCGTCATCTCAGGTGGCACAAAGCAAAGAGTAAGCTTTGCACCATCTGAGGCGATGCTGGGTCCATGGCATGCTTGGGACCATGGCTAAGCTGCCAGCTGCAGAGCACCTTGCTGCTCCCCAAAGCCTACCCTGAAACACCATCATCGACAGAAAGTTGACTGCAGACAAGCATACCCTAATATCTGCTTTTTGCAGAGAGCGTCTTCAGCCCCGGTGCAAGCTAAGCCAGGCTTTCCAACCCACCCGAGCCCAGGGGAAGCCGCAGGGAGACTTTTCTCACACTTGGCCAATGGCAGCAGCTTCCCAGCTGCTCACAGCACCCGAGGAGCCAGGGCTAAGAGCCCTGAGCGCTCGTTGCAGCTCCTCCCCGCCAGCGGGGCCCACCTGCTGCAGAGGGATGGTTTGGCAGCGTTTCAGCCTTGGAGTCTATCGATCCCATGGCTGGGAAAGGTTTTGGCTGCAGAGGGACTGACATAACTCAGGTGTGCTGCGGAGTGGGGCAGGGGGATCTGCGGGGTCTTTGTGGATGCTCAGTCCCCACACCTCTAAGGAAGAGGAACTGGGCAGTGATGGAGCCAAAGCCTGGATAAGAAATGAGGAGAGATTTCGCTTTCTGTGACCGAGGCAGGAAAACCCAGCGTGCATTCTGATATGGTGCGACTGGGCAGAGGGCAAGTAAATTAAAAGACATCCATATCCACAAAGTGCATTGGCATCCTTTTTCTTTAACAGTGCCTTAGGTATCCTACAACTTATGACCTGCTAGCAGCACTGGTAGGTACTGGTCGCTGTCTTGTGTAAGCTACATGCAAGTGGTCTTGGAAAGCAACTGGCATTTCCCATGAAACCCAAAGCTGGAACAGCAGAACCTGTCCTCAGGACTGGGCCTGACCAATACACTTCTGCAGCTGTGAGCAGCCAAGGATTAATGTCCAGCATAACGCAGCTTGGTTCCCCCAGAACAGCTGTAGAAATACTTAGCCTGAATTAAATAAGCATTACCATAGCAGCTAGGTGCTTATTTACAAATGAAGAGCTGGAGGCTGCAGCCAGACCTGCTCACCCCAGTCCCCACAGGCCCCCCCAGAGCCAGGGTAGAAGGCTTGTAGGTTTTGCATGGGGACAGGACCAGATGATGGATTGGAAGATCAGGATTCTAGGCGGTAGGTCTCTGGGGTCATTCAAGAGGTGGGGGATGATGACCAGGTCTCCAAAGGTTAGGGCATCTTTCCCTGAAGGGCTGAACCTGTGGCAGAAGCCACTCCTATGTCTGGTGGCCGAAGCTGTGAGTGGGGCTGATGTCTTTACATGAGCAGCCCCATGGAGAAGGAGATCTTCCCTGAGCTGAAGCATCTCTCCAGCAACCACCAGAGACCCTCTCTCCTGTCAAAGGAGGTCACCCTTGTACCTGCATCCAGGACTGTCCCCTCTCCAGCTTCATCTGACTCAGGGACCCCGCTCTGCCATGGCACACCCAGACCTACTGAACCTCACAGACACTTTCCCACATCCTTTCCCCACTGGTGCCCTTGGCATGTATTTTCAGAAGCAGGTGTCTATCCAGAGGCTTTTAAATCCACACAAAAACCTCTTAAATTGCCTGATTTCCAGAACTCCTGCCCACTCAGCAATCTGCTCAAGTCCCTGGAGAGGCATCAGTTGTGGGCGGCAAGGATCTGCAGTGGAGCGAGACCCCGTGGCTGCAATCCCTCCCTTCAGCAAAGTCCCTATTCGTTTATTTGCCCATCGAGGTCTGCAGCTGCCCCATGCAGACCCATTTGCCAGCCCCTCTGGCTCACATGGGGCTGGGGAGCAGCTGCAGGCTCATTTCTAGACAGGGTAAGGACGGGCAATGAGCAGAGCATGGTTGCAAGACATCGGGGGAACAGGCTGAGGTTTCTGTTGCCCTCTCCCACCCACTAGGAATTCAGGGTCACATCGTTCCCACCGGGAGAGGACTCCACAGCTGTCCTCCTGCGGGGCTTCCTTAGTCCCAAAAAAACAGCCTTGCTGCAGCAGCACTTCAAAGGGCTTCACTCTGCACCGCATGCCTGGTGAAGAGCAGGGGAGCTGGGAGCCAGCAATCCCAGGCTCCAGGTCTTTGTTAAATGTCCCAGAGGAACCGGAGGGAAACCCAGATGTTGATCGGTGAAGGACTTTCCTGTTTACTGAGCTTGGCTCCCACCTCCCCATCACATCACCTGGTGCCTTGAAGGTTTAGTCGGTGCAAGGCTTCTGGCACGGCATCCGAGGGGCTCTGGGGGAGCCCCGGGGCAAATACAGGCACAGGTGGGCAGCGCAGGTGGGGTCGGGGGGTGCCAGCAGCAACCAGCTCCAGCGGGCAGGGAGCCACCACCGCTATCACGCTAGAATCAAACCGTCTTCTGCAAAGCACCCTGGCTCCAGCGAGCTGGCACCCTCCTATGGAAAAATGTGCTTGGATGCTCTCCAGCCATCGCTGCTCCAGAGAGCAACTGATAACCCCGCTGCCAGCCAGATACCCCGGATCGTCCTTCTCCCTCCGCGCTGGGGAAGGGTGTTTCAGATTCCTTCCCCTCCTGGTCCAGCCTTTCAGTGCGTTCCATTTCTCAAAAGAAATTCCTGCACAGCCAGAAGATTTTACCACTTTGTTCTCAGAATATCATAATATTTTCTTTTTTAATTAAGTCGCGTTCCCCATCTGCCTTGCATACATGTTTTGGGTAGTCTAGTTTTGCCAAACATAAGGTCAACATCCATGCTACTAACTTTCTATAAAAGCCGACTAATGCTAGAACAGTGTTTTATCTAAAACCAATGTCTGTTCACAATTTTGACCGCACCCAGGCTAGGGCTATGTGACTTCACTGCCCCAGATTCCCATCAAGAGCCTTTTAACACGAGTACGCTCGTTTAGCACCATACATTGTCCTGCCTTCTTCAACAGCGAACGCGAACCTCACAGGAATGATTTCTAATATTTCCGTAACAATGATGAACTTGCGGAGAGGGGTTGCTGTATTTGATTTGGGCTGGAAGCAAACGAGCAGGGTTCTCCCACTCTCTAGTTGTAAAGCTCCAGAACTGACTGAAATCAAGGGAATTCATAGCAAAATGTTAAATTGCGGGCATTTTTAAGGGAGGCTGAAGGGGAGGCAGCCAGGAAAAGCAAATATCAACCTGCAGCACAAAAAAAAAAAAAACCCAAAAAAAAAGAAAGTCTATACAGTTGGTCTGAAAGACAAACCACGTAAATCTAGATACAGCAGGGCATTCAGTAGTGATAGGTGCACTAAAATAAAAAAACTCACAGTACTTCTACAGGCTTCTTGTCCAAAGTCTCCAGCCTTTTCCAAGGGAGGTTGTAGCCTCCAACTCTCTCATTTTACAGAACTGAAGCACAAAGATTAATAATTCATACCAGCTTCCATCTATATCCTGCAGTATGGGAAGGACAGAAATGAGCACGCACTCGCCAGCACATTACACAAGTCCAGAAGCTCTGTTTAATTCACAGGGGAAGGATTTTGGACAAGAGCTCACCCATTCGCATGCTGTTGGGAAGCACAGTGCTTTCCTTCCCCATCCCGAAGCTGAAGAAAAGACTGCACTCAGCTATAAATCTGGACTAAGATCTGCAAGGCCAAATCAAGATAAGCACAAAGCAGAATGCCTGCAAGTATAAACTCATCTTCTTCAAAGCATTTCAGGCCCCAGCTGCAAATTGGTTTATTCCGAGAACAAATTGTTGCTCAACTACTTGGAAGCAGTCTTCACAAAACTTCAGGCTAAGTATCTTTGATTGAAAAGAACGTAATATCAGTGATAAATAATATCATGTGAGAACACAGGAGGAGGCCTCAGCCTCCCCCAAAAGTGATCTACTTAAGTGCAAGACATGTTCTATCACTTGCTGCTCCATACCAGCCAATAAGTTGCCCAAGAGTCTTCCCACTGGTATTGTACAGAGTGTCCTTCTTCCTCTGTGCAACTCATAACAACCTTCCTCCACCAAGATAAACTCAGGCTAAAGAAGGACAAATAGTCTTTCTCTGTTAACAGAGGATTGGCTGGCCTAGGAATTTGGGGTGAGCTTCAAGGATGTCCAGAAAAAAAATAAATATCCTGTGAATATTAACTCCTGTCCTTGCCAAGGAGAGCACAGTCACATCTCAAGTACCTGACTCCCTTTGGGAATATTTTCCCTTCAATATTCTCAGTTTCTTAAGGTGAATAAACAAATGTCAAACCTGTTCCTAAAAAACAACCATCTCTTTCCTTCTCTTCCATTCCACATGGGGAAGGGTGCGTGAGAAGGAGGGACAGACAGAAAGAGGGAGGATCACGGAGGGTGAAGAAGGGCCAGAGGAAGACAGTGTGAGAAGGAAAAAAAAAATAAGTAGAAACACATGAGGTAAAACATCCCTCACTTCACCACTAGACAGCTCAGCGGGGTCACAGATGACATGAGGAACAAGTCTAGCAACCTCAACAAAATACCATCCAGGTTATGTTAAGACAAGAGATGTCCCCTGGAGCCTGTTGCAGTCTTGGGTTTGCCACCACATTGGGTTGGTCAGAGGTACCGCAGGCGCTCGCAGCAGGTCCATGCACCAGGGCTACGTGCACACAGCTTGACATCTGAGTCAACACAGCTGGGCTTGGTCCGGTGACTCCTGGGCAGCAGAAGATCATGCTCTGTGGGGATTCGCCTTTTGGCAGATGTGGAAGATAAGCAATTTGCAGGCAGGACTGCAGCTGAATGAACATCCCCAAAAGGCAAAGTCTTTCTTTGTATTTTGCTGGTTTAATCTTTTTAATTGAAGAAAATGCACATGAGGCCATCTCTTTAAGGATAGGGCTATGGGAGCTCTCTGGAGCAGCAGAGCATCTTCTCCCTGAAAATACTTCATTGTTCATCAGGGAAATGAGATGCACAACAGCTCTGCGTGGTCCACAGGCCCTCTCCCCTCGGTGTTTGGACGAGGCTGGGGGGCCACATCTAGGGAAGAGCATCCACTTGCACTGGATTACTCTTTTGCATGTTGACCTCATTCTGGCTCTCCTGCTCTGCGTTTGAAGTTCCTCTGCAGAATCAAGGTTAGCAAGGTCCATACCTGGGCTGAAAAATATATATCCCAGGGGCACTTCCTCAGCCGTGCTGGCTTTCATTAAGCAAGATTCTCCACTGTCCTTTTTTCACACCCATTAAACAGCACCAAAGGGAGCTGACAATACGTTTTCCTTTGCCCTTCTCTTTTGTGCTCCCCCTTGATGAATGGCTAAAGCAGATGCACAGTTGTCTTTGAAGGCTCTGGTGGATGAGCATGTTCAATCAATGATGGATTGGACCAAATGAATCACAGTGTGGGAGAAAGTGCAAGGCAATGATTTCTAAGTGGCCTTCACATCTTTACACTTCAGAACTTGCTTTAAAAGCCTGTTTTCTTCTTTTTATCTGGTTCCAGTTTCTGCAGTGCCTTTGCATATGTTGAGGGAGGTAGGGGGGAAGGAGGGGAACCTTTACATATAAACAGAAGATTCCACTTCTCCATCAGACAATAATGAAGCATTGTCATTTAGGGAGTTCAAATAGCTGAGAAACCACTTCAAGGCCATGCAAAACAACTGGGTAGCATCAGAAAGAACAGCAATTGGCAAACTGAGCAGCGGAGTTTAAAACTCCAGTATAGCAAGCTCGCAAAAAAACCCCACAGCTGGTTCGGTGGCCCAGCTCCCCTCGCTGGGACACAAGAGCTGCTTCAGAAAGCAGCTTTAATGAAACATTTTTAGGATACAGTGAACTGCCAGAGATTACCGGATATGTATCTGCTGCTGCTCGTTCCCAACTGAAACGCTGTGCGCTCAGCCAAGTCCCGCGTGCCCCTATCCACAGCGAGCGGGAGGTCTCCAGTACCCATTTACAGCATCAGTGGTTTCCAGCTTGGCTGCTCTTGGGCCCTCCCTGTGACAGATGACGTGGTTGGGCTCGTCAGACAGATGTGTTTTTCCTCACAGATACACAAGGGTGGATGTAGGAAATCAAAGCCACCCATTTTGTGGTGCTGCTGGAAGAGCGGTGCTGCCTTCCTGGGCACAGGAGAGAAGCAAAGTTTGTGTAAAATGAAATTGCCTTTTTTGGGCTGACAGTGCCTAGGAAGAACATGCACACAGACATACACTTTCAGGCTCAGACATCTGAAAATATCCCAGCGAAACTCATACCCCAGCCAGGCTGGGTATCGGCTTTTACGATTAAGCAACACACACGTTCACCTCCAGGTCTCTGCCACTCTGCTGCAAAGGTGCTTTGTGCCCAGATGACAATACCATGACGAGGACACTGATGGTTGATCTCTGCCTGGGCAGAGGTCTTCCCACACACGAGCCTCTGCTGGATCTGCTTTATCTTACAGCTTGGGACGATGCCGCGTATGGAAATAGAAGTGAAAGCTTGTTCAGAACACAGAATTTACAAAGCCTGGTTGCTCAACCAGAGCTTAGGCAGCTTGGTTTGACTTCCTTTATACTGCAAACTCCACTGCAGCTCCACGGAGAGGCTGCTGCAGTGGTGTCGGTGCTGGGCCATGAATGCTGGGATGAGCCTATCGGGAAGAGCTGTGCTTGGCACGGGCAAGAGAAGGTGTTCCCATGGCCTATCTCAGACACACAGTCTCAGCAGAAAGCAGAGAAGCAGCTCCCTGTGGCATATGAAGGGCTTATTCCTCAGGCATCCTCTTTCCAGCGCCACCACTCCTTGCTCAGTTGCATTTGCGCAGGAGCTGCCCATCCACCTACAGCACCAGCATCACCGTGCACCCTGCTGCCTGCCTCCTTGCCAGTGGTACCAGTGAGGGACAAAGCCTTCTCCTCCAGAGATAAGGGACTTGGATGCATAAACTCCTCTGAAAATCTCAGGCTTGCCCCGAGCAAGCCGCTGCCCTGACCCCTGCTCCCCAGCAAACAGCAACTGCTGGCACTGCAGGCGGGGACAGATCCAGCTGCAGCTTCCCAATAAATATCCAAAATCTCCATGGTCTGGCAAATGAGGCTATGGCAAATGCCTACTGCTCTCTATACAGGCAAGCAATATTTATGAAGTGCTACGAGGTTCGCAAGTATTATTTTATCCACGGACAATGGAAGTAGGCACAAGCTGAAACACGATTTGCTCGAGACTGTTTTCCAGGGTAACACCAAGTTTACAATGAAAACTGTGGAAGGGGTTGTATGAGCCTGTCTGCGGCCGGGGGACGGTCCTGCAGACTCCGCTGCGAAGGGAAATGTGTGAAACAGAGGTGCTTAGGACAAAGGGAACTCTGTTAAAGCAAGAAAAGCCTGAATAAACAGGGTTTTTTCACCAACACCACTTTCAACTTCATCCAGACAGAGCCTAAAGGAAAAAAAAGAACAAGCAGCTGGCGGTGTGCCGGCGATGGAAAGGCTGGTGGCTGCGGGGACGCGTTTACTGAGCATCACACTCGCAGGACTGATCCGATGGGGACTTGGGCCCCATGAGCCCAGTGCAGTCAGGTGCCCACGGAGGTTAAGTCGTCCTTGCTTTATGGACCCCTCAAACATTTCAAGAGAAATTAAAGCTCTCCAGTTGAAAAATCCTAGGAGCACACTTCCCCTGGTAGCACCACAGACACAGAGATCAGTGCCAGCACGAGCCAGGGATGCTACGCGCTGCACACTCTGGGTGAAGCCCTGTAAAACACAAAATCCCTGTCCCAAGGGAGCGTTTACAGCCACCCTCACCATGTTTGTCACCGGTTCTCGGTGCTTTCAGATGCACGTGCTGCAACCCAGCGGGATGCAGCCTCCGCTCGGCAACTCCCCGTGCATCTGCTGGGCTACGGGGCACCGCGCGCTTTGAAGTTTTGCTCCTCGAACAAGAGCGCTGGTTGGTATGTGAGCTCACATACTTATCAGGAGGTGAAGATGATTAATTGCCTCTCCCCCCTCTTCCCCTCCAAGGGGGTGCTCCTTGACGTTGTCTCACTGACAGTGATTTTTCAGGACCATATGGCACTTCCACATCCCATTAGTAACGCGCCTGCTGCACCCCGTCCGCTCCGCGCTGAGTTTCATCTTTCACTGGGTTGGGGAACATGGAATACCAAAGCTCCGGCCGAAAACTTCAAGGTCAGAAAGTTTAGGGAAATATGTTTTGTGAAAAACTCAACTTCTTTTCAGCCGCCAATGGTGCTGGTGTCACATGGCACCAGCATTGCTGTGGGGGGCCACAAACTTCACCCAGAGAAGGGTCTGATCTCCAAAAAGACCATCCATGGGTGCGATGCTGAGATGTCCTAGCAGAGACTCGGCTCTCCGTGGCCAAAGGGGCTGGGTTTTCTCTGTCATTACAATGTACTTTCATAAAAACAACTGAAACTCTGCTTTTGGCTCTCTTCCCTGTGCCCCCACATTATGGGGTTTCCTCTGGGGCACACAGGGATATTTTTTCTGTTTCTGGGACCAGCAGCAATCACAAGGAACGTGCCCTGAAGCCCACAGTCCCATGGAGCAGAGAAGCTGCAGGCTTCACGGCCAGACACGGCACGGTGAGGCAGCGTGGAGGCGCGCGATGCTGCAGACCTACAGCTCTATTAACAGATAGATTTAGATTAAAATGGCCTCAGGTTGTTCAGGTTGTTGCTTTTTGTTTGGTTTTTTGCTCCATGCAGTTCACCATTTCATGCCTCCGAGCCCCTCTAACACAGTATTCACACGTGCTTGGAAGGGGTGCTGAACATGGGACTGCTGTGCTGATTGTGGACACTACAGTGGGCACCCAGGAGAGCAAATCCACAGCAAAACCAGTTCCTGCTGCTCCTCGTCAGCGCCCAAGCGCACAACGAGGACGTCTCCCAGCTCGCTCACAGCAGAGCGAAGCACTTTTTGCAGCCGGACACCTGCCGAGCACTAACATGGGTACTCCGGTCCCGGCGGCCGGTGCGTGACAAAACCCAAATCCCCGGGAGAGCAGGCTGTGCTCCAGCGAGCGCCACAGCCCGGTGCGAGAAAACACGCACGCTCGCTAATCCGCGCCGTGCGGCCCCCCCTTGGCAGGCGGCGTGGAAAATGCCAGTGCTCGCAGATACGGTCTCCAAGGAGGACAGTTTCCAAAACCTAAAGCAAAGCAGGAGCGGCTGCCCCAGAGGCCGGGGCGGCTGGGGGCCAGCACCCACCTCCCAATCTGTGGGGAGCTGCCGGCGGCTGAGGGCTGTGACACCCGGGCCCAAACCCAGCAGGCAGTTGCCCTGCAAGCATTTTGCTCGCTTATCCCATTTCTGGTTGCTGTTTTTACAGGAGAAAGAGTCCAGCCAACTGAAAAATAAATAAATACAAAAGCCAAGCAGAGAGCAGCTTCCAAATGACATTATTTTACTCGGTCATTCAGTTCCCATCACAGAAGGGAGTTGGTTTTTTTCCCAGGAGGAAGCAGTTGTTCATCTCAGGCCCCTCCTCAGTACCCTCTGCCCAGGAGCTGGGCCCTGCCATGGCCAGAAAGAGCCATCAGCAGTGGCTGCCACCACCTCTGGGACCCAAGGCGGCTCAGAGCATCTCTGCAACCCCAGTAAGCCCCATGAGGACTGGAGACTGCTGTGCTGACGCTGCCCCAAGGACCCGAGCTGGGATCTGCACCGAGATCTCTGCCCCATGCTCGCTGGGAGAGCCCATGGCTTCCTGCTCTGGTGGACAAGGAGGTGCGGTCCTTCTCCTGCTGGGCACCTGTCAACGGGCAGAGACCCCTCTGCCATGATACTCCAGGTCCCTCTGTGGGAGAGGCTGGGAAAACCCTCCCTCAAAGACCTTCAGAGCCATGTAAGGGGAAAAAAAAAGAAAAAGAGAGAAAGAGGGTGAGGAGAAACCACATCCCCGCTGAACTGCAGAAGATCCCCGCTGCCGAGCCCCCGTGCCCACAGAACACATACCTTCCCCAGCCCCGCAAACATGCCAGCAGACCTTGCCGCTATCTAACGTATTCCATATGGAGCGTGCACCTCCGAAACATTACTTAAAATGGGAATAAATCCTTCACGAGACCTCTGCATGACAGATACCACTTGATTGAATTGCCAAGTGAGGAACTTTTATTTTAAGGAAAAATCTACAATTAACCTATTGTCACTCCGCAGCAGGGGGAAGCAATAAACTGTATATGTCTGCTTCCCAGCCAAGTCTGAAAGGTTTATCCACCAGCCCTTCTTAGCAAATCTCCTCCGCAAGTTCTTTTGATACTTTATGGATTTGTTAAACATTTATAACATTAAAGTGAGAATATTATACACACTGCCCTGGCATAAATCACAGGTCTGATCCTCTGTATACACTGGCAATGGAAAGGGGACCTGGAGGGAGTAACAGGGTTCTAGGCTGCAAGGTGAATAACTGGAGAGGTTTCCCTCATCCCTGCATCCAGCACCAAATGCACACAAAGGTTTTATGAGAAGCTGGTTCTCCCCCAGCCCCTCCAGTTTTTCAAGTTTTACACCTGGGGAAAGAAGAATGAACAATCGCTGTTAGACATCGGCGAGGTGAGTGCACGGGACATTTAAGAAGTGGAAAAACATCTGTTTAGTCCAGATAGAAACCAGATGGAGGTGGGGGGGAGGTGGAGGATGGAGAAACAGCCAAGAGGAAAAATAGAAACGCGGTCAGGAAGAAGGGTGCGGGAGAAGAGAGACGTTTCCAGGAGGCAAAAGCATCACCCCACGGAGACCTGCACCTCCTTCTCAGGGCAGTGGGTAAATGGCATGGACACCACTCTTGCTCACAGGATGAGAGGCTGGAGGCCACTTGAAGCAGCTGATTTTGGAAACTTGGATCCTGCCTGGTCGGCTGGGATACCACATGGGCACCAACACTGGGGATGGCACATCACAGGTCTCACTGGTGGGAAGAATGGCAGACGTGGACTCATTTGCAGCCACCAAAGAGCCACAGACCTCCCTGGGGGTCTCCACCTCCCCAGTTCTGCCCTCCAAAACACCTCAGTGGTGCCTGGACCAAAGACGCTTCCAATGAGGGATGCGCAAGATAAAATTCTACACTTGCAGTAGGAAGTAAAAAGGTCATTTGGCACTACTCTCCAATCCTCTTTACCCTCATGTTCACAACAGCAATCAGCTCATAACGCAGCTTACTGCAGGGCTTTCAGAGACACCAGTGTGGAGCTTCTATGGGTGTAATGGGGCAGTAAATGCAATTGATGCCTGGCAGAGAGGGTGCAGCAAACAAAATCTAAAAGAGTATGGCACAAGGGCAGGGCAAGGGCACACAGACATTTTGGGAGATGGCTGTAGTCCCTTCAGGCAGAGAACAGCAAGTAATATCAGCAAGAGGGCTGGAAATCCTCCGGAGCTGAACTCTCAGGATGCTGGCGAGAAGCATCATTGCAATGCCAGGGACACGTTATCTGCAGGTGCGTTTGTAATGCGGACAGCCAGGTTGGAAAGATCGCTAGAACAGGAGAGTGAAAGGCACTGAAAAAGTCACCCCCAGTCTAATAAGCTGTTTCCTCCTGGTTTTGTATCTGACTTTGCTCTCAGATTCCACTTTGGCTGGCAGACTGGATGCAAAACAAAAACCCAATATTTTTTTAAGCTGTAAAAGACCTCTCCAATAATATCAAATGCTAGAACTGATGAGCAGTTTCCTCACCATACAATATTTTCCCACATTAAAAAAAGTCATCAAAACAAACTTTTTTTTTGCAGGAAATGTTTAGTTTTGAGGCCATTTTGATCTATTTTTTTAAATCCAGCTAAAGTCTCCCATTTCAAGCAAGTGCCAAAACTGAAGGTCCTTTTTTTATGCTGCTGTTTCCATCAGTTTCCAAAGCTGCAAGTAGAAAAAGGATCAAAATAAACTCCCCCCTTATCCCCAAACAAAGCCCAAGAGTTTGAACTTGGTCACTATGCAATTTAAGAATTACATTGTTCAAAGGTCTCTGAAATATTCCCAGTTTAGGAAAACCCACTCTGTTTTAAAGAAATGCATTACAAATGGCCGCAAGCTACCTTTTAGCTTGATTAAATGCTTGGCATGAAAGGCGACCTCACGTGCTCAGAAATCATTTGCAAAGAGGTGAGAGTAAATGAGCCCTCTTCTGACCAGGTCCTGCAGAGAACAGGGTGAGGGTACAGGGCTGGAGCAGGGACAGGGAAGCAGAGGAGACTGAAGCGGCCGAAAATGAGAATGCAGGAAGAAGAATGTAAAGGTGCCCCAGAAGATGAGCAGACCATGCTCATGCAAAGCCCAATTCCAGCCTATTGCAGCTGCTGGTGCCCCTGCAGGCAGGGCACGCAGAGAGGTGGCATTTAGACCATGAGCTGGACAAATGAAATCTGAGTTCTCCAATTTTGCAGTCTCTAGCAGGAGCTTGCCCTGCCGTACGAAAGTGCGTCCTTGCTCTCGTGGAGTCCTTCATTGCAGACGCAATGCAGCTGTGCGTTTCTGCCTTCTTTACCACCGGCAGAGCACGGATGGTCTCTTCTCTTCCCTGCTGGCTATTTGCACAAAATCTATGGAAATCCAACTGTCCTGGAGCCCGGTACACATACAAAGCTGTTCTCCCGCCAGCTTCCTCTCCGGCCGGCTCCCAATTTGTCTGCAAACCACAAGTTTAATTGGAGTTGGCAAGTGTTTTGACTTCAAAAAAAAAAAAAAAAAAAAAGTCTGGAACACCTGGAAGACAATGCTCAGGTTTAAGAGGGGAGGAAACAGGACGATATCCAAACGCTATTGTCATGCTCTCGGCTGCTTGTGCTGAGCTGCCTGCGCAAGAAGGAATCAGTAGCTGCAGGGTCTGGTGCGTGTAGGTGATGCGCAGGCCACGCAGTGCTGCCTTCTTCCAGCCTCATACCAAAGCAAGCTTCTGAGGTAACTTTAAAACTAGTTAAAAAAGAAAAAAAAAGAAAAAAAAATAGATACACCCTATAATGTTTGTAGAAAATTAATTTCAAGAACTAGGAAGAGGTAGCGATGAGCCATTCCTAGCCAGAACCAGAGGCCACGAAGCAGACGAATGATCTAGCAGCTAAGGGCAGCAGATAGGAAAGACTGCGTTCTGCTGAAGGACGTCGTAGGGGGGACTCCCCCATGGGCTTTTTCAGTATCCTCACAAACTAGACAGTCGGTTTGGATCCAATCCATTGCAGTGCAAGTCTGCATGCTCCATCATCCCGCAAGACGCGGGTTCCAGCTGTCTAGACACCAGTTTTATGGCTCTCCCTGCTACGCTTTGCGATGCTTTAAGAGAAGAGGCGTGCAGAAGGGCCCATTGGCAGTCATGGTTGCAGCTGTGCCCTGGAAAGGCATGCCAAGGGTCTGCCCTCCTGGTTTTTGAAAACTTTCTCTGAAAGACTTCAGTGTCCGCAGCTTGTTTGGCCCATTGCGGGAAGAGAAGTAACGGAACCAGCTCCGTGCTGGTGTACCCATGAGTGTAGAGTTGAACATCTTCAACTTCATCTTCTATGAACTACTTCTTATGCAAAAAACATTGATGGCTAAGTCTTGCTGAGTCTTTTAAAGACTAGCTTAGGAGGAAAAAATTATTGCCAGTGGCTTTACCTTAACAGATGGTGGAGCAGATTTCCCCTCATTGGTATCTTCTTGGAATTCTAATCAGTGATGCTCTCCTAGTTACTGTGGCCCTTCTCACCAACAAGGGACAGCTGAAAACCCATTCCTCTCACACAGCTTTGGGGATGACAAATATTAACCCTTAGAAGATATCTAAATCAGGATAAAACTGCTATCATGCAGAAAAATTCTGCAGTGACACTGTGTTTCATCACCTTACGTAGACCTGAGAAGAACATAGCCCCTGTTTGTCAGCTTCCTCCACCAAGTTTCACCTTTTATTTTCAGATATTACATTGCTGAAAGCCCTACTTATTTTTTTCAGAAGGTCAGTTTATCTTTATTCAGCAAATATCTAGAGAAGGAGCACACAAAGTTTCAAAGTCTGATACCAGAGAGGTGAATTGGCCATTTCTGCAAGTCTTTCATTCAAGCCATTTATTAAACCTTTAACAACAGGCACTAACGTATGAGAAATGTTAACACAGAATGAATGTTAAAAAAAAGTAAATGGTTTGCAAGGTGCTCCAACTAGAGCCCCAGAGATCAGTCTGATTCATGTAACAGATTTCCTTCCCTTTCAGGGAACCAGTAACATTTGCATCCTTGCTGCTAAAAGATACAGAGGGCTACTGACATTTTCCTGGTAGAAAAGCAACACACGAGACAAGAAATCAAATAGCTGCCTTATTTTTACTTTTACCCCATACCTACACACATTGCATTGCATCCCATCCTTTTTTTTTTTTAATCCTTGTTGTGTACATACACTTTTTAAGCTGCTCGGCGTTACATTGAGCGACTTTCTTAAACCTGGGCAAATTCTTCTGAGCCAGACTTTGGAAAAAAACCCATCTGGAAAATCTGAGTGATGATTAAGATTGTGACACTGGCATGATTGCCATGTGAAAGGATAGACAGTTTTGTTCATTAAAAAAAAAAAGAAATATCTCAAGAACTTATGCAAGCAAGAGCAAGTATAACAAAAGCATGCACTGAGCTGTCTCCTATTAACAGCACAGATCAAATGAGCCAATGCAACTGCTTCTGCTTTGCCTAAATAAATGCCTGGATCAGTCATCAAAGTAGGATTGTTTTCCACAATACACTTCCTTGAGCAACCCAGATAGCCTTTGTGTTGGCCCCAGTAATGATGTAATGGGAAAAACTTACAGGCATTCTGTCAAAGCCATGCAGATTGCTCAAAATACGATTTCCCAAGGCTCCAGCCTCGCAGGTGCGGACTCAGCAGCCATCAAGACTTGCCATGATTAATGACTTTTTCCAACATGTTGCCTTACATTAATACAGCGAGGTAACTTTTATTAAATTAGGGATGATCTATTAGAGGATTCTAATCACCTGCAGGCTGCCATATGTAAGGAAGCTGTTGAGACCCATGCAATCTGGGTACCTCAGAGACAAGCCAGTCTGAACTTTGTGTTACCTATATGCATGGTGATCCCGATAGACCTCCTGTCTATATTGCCTTCTGCCTGTTTGCCTTCCGCCCAGCTGCTAAAGGAAGACATTTAGGAGAACTACTGCTCCAGTCTCAAAGCCATCAGCAAAAGAGCCAAGGGAAACCATCAGTCCTTACAGAAAGCATCTAAAAACGCCCTGGGCATCGGAACCAGCAACCCCTCCTGAGCGCATCCAAAACCAGGCAGCAGAGAAGGTATCTGAAGTCTCAAGGAAACACCTCGCACAGAGGCACCAGTTCAAACAGTGCAGTAGCTCACATAGAGTCAGCCAGCCATTACTAGTCACAACTGGAGGTGAACAAAACAAAACAGCACTTGATAAAATATCATTTTATAAGAGAAGCAATTCTCATTCACTTACCTCTCACGTTGCATCTGGAGACCACCACAGATCTCCCAAGTGTCACGAGGCTCCACCACGCATTCGAAAGCATCCAGCACGCCCCAGAGGCATTCCCTTCTGCCTGAAACAAGGACAAGTCCTAGGACCAGGAACAAGGAGTCATCTGAAGCACAGCCCTGGTATTTCTAGCAAAACAGCCAGCAAGGACAGCATGTGAAAAAACAGCATCCACTGCCTGCCATTTCACCCTGAAGGATCCCTTCAAGGACAAAAGCTTGAGGCAGTGTGAGTGGTGCCTAGGAGGTGCGATTGGCAGTTGATAACTTGCAGCTGATTTTCTGCCTGCAGGTGTAGCCCATCTGGAAAAGCCAGGGAGCCCCAGCATACAGATACCCCAGTAAATCCCATAAATGCTGGGGAGAGTAGGCTGTACTCTAGAGAGTAGAGACTGCAGGCAGCCCTGGTTCACAGGGAAGGGTTGTGTAGCCATGGTCTTGTGTATCCTTGGATAGTGCTGATGGAACAGAAGGGAAAGAGCTCACCAAAAACCTCTTTAAGAGAGTGCAGCAAGCAGGAGGTAAAAGTGTTTTTTTTTTTTCCTTTTTCTCCTCATCTGGGCTTTCTGTTGGATGCTGCCTGTTCTCTAAGCTGTCCTCAGCAACAACCCACTCTGTGTCCCAGAGTAGATAATCTTGTGTGTTGCCCTAGCAAGGTGAAGAGGCAAAGGTAGCTGGTTGAGATGGGCTTACCTTCAAGGTGCCTGGTTATAGATCTTCCAAAATGGAGCAGATGATGCTATAGCCCAGAATAACCAGAACAAAGAGGCTCTGGCCAATTGGGATGGAAGGGGAGTAATTTAGCCCTCTTGAAGAAAAATACAGAAGCTGAAGAGCAAAAAGAAATCCTAACTGAATTTAGCTTGCCCTGGAGCAGCACAGTTGTGAGGCTGAAAGCTCTATGTACTTTCCTTTAATCCAAGGGACAAATTACGTCATACTGGGCAGGGGTTATGGTTAGTTTTGGGTTTAGTGTTTTGTTTGGTTTTTTTTTTAAGTTAGGTAGCAGGGAGCATGAGGCATCTTGGGCCTCTTCACACAGTGCTGCCTCCAGATCACAAGCTGGTAACGGATGCAACCTCATTACTTCTGCATGAGCTCTTGCATTGCTGCGTGCCTTACTGCTGAGTTGATGGAAACCTCATCTCAGACACAAAAGGAATATAATCCTCCTGGGATACAACAGAAATGCTCATGCATCCCTGTGACTTCCCATGGTTGCTCACATCTTGTGGGAAGATGAAAGGCGGTGTGTGAGAAATGGGTGTCATGGGAGACACAGAGCTTATACAAATCCTAAGCATCCACCACTGCATCTGTGGACAAAGTTGCCCAAGTACTGCAATGCCAGTGTGATGATGCTACAGACTCATCCATGTGCCATGGCAAACTTGGAGAGAAGTTTGAGACAGTTCCCATCTACTTGTTTCCCCCCCTGTTTCTAATTAGTTATGGCATTGGCATAAAACAGGGTCTGTGTCTATTAAGTCTTCATCTGCTCCTCCTTATTCCCACATGAAGTCATAATCCTTCATGTCATCCCAACTGTGCACTATGGAAGTGATTTAGGATGTCTCGGAACGGAGGATAATGACCTCAGGTATTGAATAAATAGAATAACTGTGGAGGAAAACAACCCTTGTCACACACTGCTGGTAAGAAGCACATGTGCTAGCAGAGGGAGACAGGGAGAGAAGCAGAGGAGAGGCTGATGTATCCACAGAAGAATCTGAAGAACAATCATGAGATTTTACGCATGGCAGATGTCTAAGATATTTTGAGAGATTCTTCTCAGAGCCTCTAAGCCACAGCAGGGCCCTGCCACATATTTTGTTCTTAGCATAATGACACTGTGCCATTTGTATTGCACTATTGATGCACTCCTGGGTGGTACCAGCAGGACAAGAAGTGTGGTTAATAGTTGGCTTCAAGGGCCAAACAGAAATATCAGCCTGCAGTTCAGTCCCTAGCCAAGAACGAGGCATTCAAGAGCAAGGAAACATTTATTTTCTAAACAAGGGATCAAAGTATGATGAAGCAGCAGGCAAATCCTAATATCTTCCAGCCAGATGAAGCAATAAGAGGCAGTTTGGTACTATTAGCCCATGATAATCACAGAGGCAGTAACAGGGTACCCATAAAAGTTGTCACAAGGTATCTTGCCCCATTTCCAGTATGGATAAAGATCAAGTACAACAGCTGGAGAAAACTAGCTCTGACCTGCAAAGCCATGCTTGCTTGCCAGATCCTTCTGAAGTCTGGCTGCCATGGTCATTCTGCAGTCATCTTCCTTTAATCGTTACATGGGATCTGGACCTTTGAGAACAGCCGTAACTTGTGCAACTTTCAGCTAAACTTGCCTTGAAAATACTGCCAGGCAGAGGCCACCCTTGCTGATGGTGCCCTTCATCTGTAGTGTAAAGTCTTGACAGGGAGCTGTTAAATAAATACTCAGCTCGACAGCTTTGTGAGAGGGCACCCTGCGCTCACTCCCGTTGGGTCTTTCCTTATCGCCCTCCTGAGCCCACAGACAGGTGTGGGTTGTTTTAGGGGTGTGTGAGTTACCTGTCCGTGCTGTGAAAGTCACTGGAAGCCAACAGCCATCAGGAAGGAAGTACAAGCTTTACTCTGGCAATGCTTTGGAGATTTTTATGAAGCAAGCTGGTAGCTCCTTTTCCCGCTTACGCTGAGGGAACAGTTTGCAGTAAAATAAAGCATTTACTATTTTTCAGGTGCACCTATAAAGTCTCTTGCCCTTTCTAGAGGAGGCTTGTCCAGAGTGAAGAAGCAGTCTCGATTTAAAGCATCCCTATCTGAAAGAGAAGTCAAACTATTGCTTCTCTGATATTTCTAAATCTTTTCCTATTTTTGTCTGAGCAGGGGCAGGTGGCTCCTATTTTAGCTGTAGCTGGATTCCAGCTTCTCTGCTCTTCTTGCATAATTTCATCTAACATTCCTCTGGGGTTGCAAGAACTTCATGCTTCCATCTCAGCCTAGAGGTGAAAGCAACGAGAAGTTACACCATATAATTACGGTTATTATGCCAGTTAATCGAGCTCTTCGTAGCATCAATGCTATTTGCTCCAGTCACTGTCAGGAGCAGCTGTGTCTCCAGCTCTGTTCTTGCTGTCAGAGGCTTGGCACAGATGTGAGTCCAAGCCCAGATCTGAAGAGCAAACCCTGATACCTGCCAGCTTGTGCACAGGGCCAGATCTCTCCCTGGGCTTGGGGAAACTTCTGGATTTTGGATTTCAAGCACAATTAAGGGAGAGTAATGTCGTGCTGGGGTGCGTGATCCAAGCAGACAGTGTTCAGACTTCAGGTCTACCAGCTTTCTTCCTGCTCTTGGAGTCAGTCCATGGCCTTGGCTACAAAAACATGCTTTTAAGCAACTGAGGGTAAGCTCCATGTTCAAGTACCGTAAGTTTATATCCAAATGTTCTCTCTTATCGTGCATTTTGCCCATCCAAATGGCAGGCAATATTCTATGCTAACAGTCTGTTCTCTCTTCCCCTCCTGCCTTGACAGCAAATTGCTGTCACGCTTTTCTGGTAGCCTGCTTAAAAAAAAAAAAGAGATAAATACACATACATTTATTAGAAAAATATTTTTTATAAGGCCTTCAGGAGGGGGAAAAAAAAAAGGATCAGAGGTGGCAGCGTTGTGACAGAACATGGATTTATTTAATTGGATCTAGCTATTTGCACCATCTTTTGCTAACTGCCTGTGCCAGTCCCAGGCTGGGAAAGCAATTTAACTCATTGCCTGTGAAAAATGAAATGACAGCAGCTACTTGAGTGAACTTTCACATTAACGAAGCGTGATCTGGTCTTGATCAAAGACTTTATGTTCCTAGAGGACCAGAGTTCAAGCATGGGTCTCTAATTTTAAGAGTAGAAGAGGCTTATGTGTCATTGCAAAGCAAATTCTTCGGTGTTTGAGTCCAAGCTAAACTGTCATGTCAGCACTGCTAGTGACTCTGTACAGAAGCTAGGCTTGATCATCTCTTCCTTTAATTCTCACTGTCATATGCTGCCTCCTGCTAAGCTGAATCGGCTTCACCCATTATAGCAGTGAGCGGTGATGTTATCGTTAGTCATTGCTGCTAGGCACTCATGGATCACGTCATACGCCTCGCAGGTTGTTCCAACAAAATGAGCTCTGAGGAGAAGGGTTGGGATCTAAGAGAGACAGAGACCAGCTTTGGGTGGCAAGACGCCACAAAATTGTCCTTGCAGATCTGGTGTAACCAGATCAACTAATAACCCTCTGGAATGCTGATGCTTTGGTTGATCTGGTCATACCAGAGAAACCATCTCTTGCAACCTGGATGCCAGGAGTCAGACTATGTAGCTTGCCACGAGCAGCTGATACCAAAGGCCACTGTTAGCTCTGTATAAATGTGACTGTTGCTGTGCTGAGTAATCACTAAGATCTCGTATGCTTTCCCCACAACACACATCCTGTAACCTTTTTAAGTATTTGTCACCATAATAATGTTGATTGACACATCAGTGCACCAGGGTGACACTATAAGGGATTGTAGCCATGGGTATTGGATGTTTTACAAACCTCAGCACCGTCAGTGTTGAGTAGAAAGCCATCATGAGCATTATTAGAAGAAGATAGATGTTGTTATAGAAAGATTTGTGGCCCTGCGGATAGAAGCACCAAGCTGGAGTGAAGGAAAATTGTCAAATGCAAGGATGGGCAATGTGAGCTAAGGTCCATCCTTTTCTATTTCACTGCCTCCAATATTCACCCTGCCCTAGGAGAAGTCAAACATGTCCCTCGTGAAGCCTGACAGCATTGCTGTTGTCATCCATCCAGTGTGTCACATCTGCTGGGGTATTCTGCAGCCTCACCAGCGCTCTTGTCCAACACTGGGTCTTGCTCTGAAAGCCAAGGCATTCACGAAAAGTGACTGTAGAAGGCTAAAAGTTATTTAGAAGGTCTAGCTTGCAAATCAAATCAGAGATACACTTTTGCAGGAACCAGGAGACAGAAGATAAGTTTGTGTTAAAGATGAAGGGTGCCCTGTGTTCAGGGCTGGTGTGAGATCCTGGCTGCGCCCCAGGTGCGCGGGGTCGCCTCAGGTGAGTCATCTGGGGCTCCGGTTCCCCAGCTGTGAAGCAGGGATAATACTTCTGTTCTCACCTCAGTTTGTCTTCTCTGTTTAGATTTCAAGCTCCTCAGGGCTGTGTCTTGCTACATGTATGTACAGTTCCTAGCTTAATAGAGTCATGATCCAAACTGAAGCCTCCAGGCGCTCCTGAATGTTATATCATTACTAATTTCACAAGAGGTTGCAATCAAATTCCTTTATCGGGCAGAAAAAAAAAAATCCTAGAAAAGAATAAAGCAAGCTATTAAAACCTAAAGAACACTTTTGCTGAAGTGGAAATAATGGTACTTTGTCCCAAAATGTATAAAATATGTATTGCAATTAAATTCTCTATTGGCAAATTGCTGTACAATTAAAAAACACAGAAGCTTGAGTGAGGCAATTAGAATAATAGCAGAGTGTTAATTATAGCTTGATGGATTCTGCATGCTGTCAGCAATTACCTTCCAAGTGTGCACTTCTGAACCGACTCCAAATCCACAAAAAGACACCGGCAGAGTTAGAAATATCTTCCTTGTTGGCATGCCTTTGCTGTTTTAAAATTTGTTTTCATAAATACTTTTGTAAGCTATTTAATTAGATTTAATGAGGTTCGAGGAAGAAACATCCTCCATGCTGCACACAGACTGCTCTCGAGCGAAGGCACGGGCTGGGGTAGGAGGGAGAGCGCGGCTGCGAGAATAATCTTTTCCTACCAACTGCCCTCCCTGGTTTGTTTTCAGTGCACGGTGATCTTGTGCAAACGTGAGGTGATTCAGATGAATGGGTGAGATTAAATCAGCGGGGCTTGAGGTCAGGGGTTGCAAGGGTAATTTGAAAATATTAAAATTAATTTTTAAAATTAAGTAAAAAGTTTGGGTGTTGAATTTGAAACCACTGAAAAAGAACCAAACATTTTTTTCATGATGCCTTCCCCATCAGGCAAGAGAAATCTGCTCCATGAAAGTGCCTTTAACTTTGGGTTTCTCACCTTGAAGAACTAAAGACATAATTTTAGATCGGCTATATATTTGTATAAGACTGCACCACCTTCTGTAATACATCTACCCTTCCTGCCTCAGGTTCCCTCCCCAGGGGCAGGAGCTCTTGCTTTTAGTTTGCAAACAGCTTTCAAATAATGTAGGGGACTAAATAAGCCATTCTTCTCTTTTCTCCAGTTCTTGAAGGCTGAAATAAGAACCTAAGCCACAATAATGTGAATTTCTCCCCCTTGGTGTAACAAAAGCCTAAACCCTAAGTTTTACTTAGTGAAAGCCTCTGTCTATAAATAATGGCTATTGATTCTTCACAGAAAGATTGAGGGCTGGCCCACACAGTATCCGCAGTGTCCGTGCTGAAAGGTGTCATTGGAGACCCAGCGCAGCTGGGGGAGAGCAGCCGTCCCGGCCGCGCCGCCGAGGGTGCCGACACCGGTGAGCATCACCCAGGCTCAGGGCGTTTGGTCCCCGGGAAGGTGTGATTCTGTGGGACGGGATGCCTGTAAGTCCTGGTCACCCCAGTGCTGAGCGGGGAGACGCTTTTGCAGAGGTTGTGTTCTCCATGTATCACTAATCTCTGCAATCTGATATGGCCAAAGCTGTCCCAGAGGCCAAACAGTTGCTGCGCAGGTGGACTGTCAAGAGTAAATAGGGAAGAGAAGGGAAATGCTACACCAGCAATACCTAACGCTGCTTCTTGCGGTGCATGGTCGAGCTTTCAGGTGGGGATGCTGAAATCATAAACCCTTCATCCTGGAGCAAGATCTTGCCCCCATCAATAAACCTAGTTTCTCCATTTCATACCAGGTCATCTCCCAAAGCTAAACCTTCCTCCCTGAGGATTTCCAGGCTCTTCACCAGTGCACGTTGCACACACCTTCCCAGAAACCAAAGTAGCCAGGAGACACAGGGGCTGTGGTTCGGTCCTTCCGCATTGCTCTTGGGTCCAGCTGCTGTCTGTGGCAGGCAGCTGCCTATGTAACCTAGAAGATCCCTGTGCATTATGTCAGTGAAATTAATTGCTCCATTGCGGAGTCTGTAAGAAATCTAGAAGAAAAGGAGAATAGGCAGGAGAAGAGAAAATCCTCATTCAGAGCATTAGCTTCCAAAAACACGTCTCCTCTCACACCTTCCCTCACATAATCAAAGTAGCATTTCATAATTGTGATCACCAATGCTGCGGTTGAAGAGAAAGCCCTCGCGAGGTCTTGGCTCAGTTTTAGGATCACAGGCAGGAATACTGAAGCCCAGCCTTAAAAAGCCCCAACTCTTCATAGCTCTCAAAGGCTGGCCTGTCATCTCCATTCCTCTTCTCTCAGTTGATGATGCTTTGATGCGGTGCTTCTCTGTGTTGCAGGTTTGCAGGCGTGGGTATGGAGAGCAGACGTGACCTCCTGCTCCCTGTGAGACACGAGGGGATGCCAAACCTCCGCATCCTGCGTGGGGAAGAGACACTGCAGGCTTCTGCAGTTCCCTTCTCCCCAGGTCGCTCATGGTGCAAGGCTGGGCTGATGTCTGGGGTTAAACCCCACTCCCACCCACCCTGGGTGCACTGAGCCCACCAAGGGCTTCCTCCCCCTGAACTCTGTGCCAGCCACATCCAAACCTGCCCAAAGCCAGTTGGATGCTCTCCACTAGGCTCAGGAGCAGTCTCTGAATTCACTCTTCGGAGCGTGTCCATGCTCCAAGATTAATTTTGTCTGTAATGATCCTGCTGCAGCTGTCCAAAGAGTGGGGCTTCCACTCATTTGGGACTATATGCTCCCTTACACCTGGTGTGTGATGGGCTTTCAAAAACAGGGGTAAATTTGTGAAGCAGAGCAGCCACTTAGGTTTGACGAATCATTAATCGAATCCTGTGCCTGGCTCATGGCAGGACACGTGTGTCCCTCAGGAGTGTGGCCCCTCGGACACTTTATGTTGTCCAGGGAAGAGCACACCGGGCCGTGGGGGAGCCTCCAGGCCCTGGTATTGCAGCAGACTGTCCGCATCTACGCGAGGAAAAATTTTAAATCGCTTCCTCCGCGGCGGAGCGGGGAGCGCGGCCCCTTTAAGAGGGGCAGCGCGGGGGGGGGCGGCGGGGGCCCGCGTTCACACCTCAGGTGGGAAAGGGGGGCGGGCCCCGACGCCCCTGATTGACGGGCAGCCCGCAGCAATGGGGGGCCGCGGCTCTGCGCCGAGGGGGGGGCCTCCCGGCCAATGGCGTGGCGCGCGGGCCCGCCGGTGGACTCCCGCCAGCCAATGGGCGGGCGCGCGGTGGGCGGCGCGGCTACATGTTGCGGTGTAGCCAACGTGGGTCCGCGGCGAGCGGCGCTCGGGCTGGGCGGGGAGCGACGGGGCAGCTGCGGGAGCGGCGCGGCGGCGGCTCTCAGCCCCGAGGGAGCGCACCGAGGAGGGGAAGGCTTCAACGGCCGTCGGGTCGGAGCCGTGCGGCGTGAAGGAGGAGGCGCTTCCCGCAGACTCGACCCGCTCGGCAGCGCCTGCCCGCCCGTCGGCGGGTGGATGCCGGTGCCGTGACCGCCCCGCGGGGCAGCGCCGCGCCGCCGGCGGCGGAGGCGATGCTGCGGGCGGCGGAGCGGCGCTGAGCGCTCGGAGGAGCCCGCGGTGTTACAGCTGTGCTCCGCGCCGGGGCCGCTCCTGCCGCCTCCTCCCGCTTCGGAACTTCTCCGGTGCCGGATACAAAATGGCGGTGCCGTCACGGGCGGGCGGCGGGGCGGCGGCGCTGCTGTTGCTGCTGCTGCTGGGCTCGGCCGCCGCCGACTGCCCCGCCGGCTGTGCCTGCGGCGGGGAGCTGCTGAGCTGCGGCGGGCTGGGGCTGCCCGCCCTGCCCCAGGACCTGCCCCCCTGGCCGCGGCATGTGTGAGTACCGGGCTGGGGAGGGGGCGTGGGGCAGGAAGGGGCTTAAAAAACCTCAAGAACACCAGGTTATTTTTCACTTTTTTTTTTTTTTTTTTTTTTTTTTTAAAGTGAAGTGGTCTCTGCCGCCTCGTAGGCGCGGAGCTGCGCGGTGTGAAACTTCTCCGGTGATCCGGTGTCTCCCCTGGCTCCCACCCGAGGCGGCGGGCGCGATGCTGGTCCCGGGCGAGAGGAGCTCGGGGCTCCCTGCCCGGCCGGTCCCTCGCTGGGCCAGCCCTCCCCTTCCTCCGTACCGGTGTCTCGGAGCAAGGGGAGCCGGGAGCGGGTTTGGTATCAAGCGATGGGACCCGGCTGGAGGTAGCGGCCAGCCGGGCTCCCCGATCCTTATTAGGACACATCCATCCCACGCCCGGCCTGCTGCTCCATACCGGGGCGCGCCCCAGCCCAGCATCGCACCCTGCACCCAGGTGCCCAAATATGGACCCCAGTGCCGGGCCCGTGCTCTCCCTTCGGACCTTTCCAGCTGCCAGCTGGTGAGGTGTGAAAGCCGGCGAGGCAGCGAGCGTTGGGCTGAAACGGAGTCGCGGGCTCTTGCGGTGCTGTTGGAGTGTTTCAAGAAAAAAACAAACAAACAAAAAAAAACCCAAAAACCAAAACAGGTGACTTCCAGTAAAAGCTGCGTGGCTGGCTGCCGTTGCCTTGGTTCTTGTCCATCTATCGGAGTTACTAACCTGCAGTGTATCGTATGTCCTGGATGGCAGCTGAGCTTATAGCCCAGCACCTGGTGGTTAGAACGGCACTGTGACTTTCCTTTTTTTTTTTTTTTTTTTTTTTCTTTTTCTCCTCCTGCAAGGGTGTTTTAAAATGTTCAGGTGTATGCCCAAGCGCGGGACAGCGTGATTGCCATTTCCCGTAAAGTGCAGCGGCTCTGCTCCGGTTGTGTAACTGCCGAGCGCTGCTGCTGCTCCAACCTGATAAGGTCTGAAATACGACATCAGGCAGCGGAGATTTGGGGAGAAAGTGTGCTGGGCTTTGACAGCTCAATTAATTTGACAGTCCCATTGCAGGAATGTGTGTGTGTCGTAAACTTGTGAAAATAAGTGTCCTCGACAGTCAGCTAACCTTGGGGGAAAAAAAGGATCCAGAAAGGGAGAGGCAAAAGTGCCTCAGTGCTTCTGTTGCTGGGCCTTTTTGCTGTTTGAACAGACTTAATAGATTATTGAATCTATAAAACCCCTGGTTGTAATACATTCTCCTCAGCTCTGCCAGGAGAGAGAACGGCCACTGAAGTTTTGTTGGATGTCGTCCAGCTCTTCATTAAGAAGAATTATTAGAGGTTTGTCAGGTTCTCCTGGTATTATTCACTTTTGGCTGCAGAAATGCCATGTTTTACATGAAATTGTCTGATGTCGTACCGAGAGGAACGCGTGGCTTCTGCATTAAAACCCTGACTCATCCCATTCACCTGTTGCTGTGTGCTCTGAAGGATCCTTCCTTCAGCCTTGGGCATCTTTCAGAGCAAGTTTTTAGTATTCTCAGCATAATTCCAAAATCCCCGTGTGCCTCTTAAAATAGGACAGCGTATCTTTGCTCACGCAGAGAAATGCATTAATAGCCCAGTCTAAACAAATTTATTGTTGTGTTTTTTTGGGGGGAGCGCTAATACCCAGGAGTGTCTTTTTTTTTTTTTATGTGGAACGGATTTTTGAGTGTCTTGAGTTCAGTTTAAATTTTATTGGTGAAGTAATAGCATGTGTATAAATCTACTGCTGGAGATCTTTTAACCACTTAGACAGAATACGGTTTGTCATTTTGTAAATTCTAAACTAACCAAAGAATTGGCTAAAGTGGAAATTTGTGGTGGTTTTCATATCAGACAATGCAGAATTAAAGAGTTTTTTCCTTCTCTGTAACTAATATAAAAAGCAGATGTCCTTTTGTTTTTAAAGTAATAGTGTTTCTCATCACTAAAAATCACTTAAATCGCTAATTTCAGTTTAGGGACACAAAGCTGAAGCAAACTTTTTCATGCTTGGTAGGATCATAAATGGTAACTTCTAGTGCGGGAAATGGTGAACTAATTTTTTAGTTGTTTAATGTTTTCTATAAAAGCACCACCAGGTGCTGGAGAAAAGTTATCTCTGTGCAACTCTCTCTGCTTTTTTTTTTTTTTTTTTTTTTTTAAAGAAGCAGAAAGCGAACGTGAAGGCTTGCAGCAGCCCTGGGCTGATGCAGGAGCACGGTGTGAGGGTGCGAGTGCCCCGGCGTGAGACGGTCGGTGTCGGAGCTGTGCATCCCTCGTCTCCCATCACTTCTGGACAGGCTGTGTCTCTCACCGAGGTGTCTGCTTCCCCGGGGTGATAAGCTTGGGCATGTTCAATCGCTAATAGGAGACGAGATAAATCCTGTTCTCGGTGACTCTTACTGGCTGTGCTTTAACTTCGTTAAAGTACTATTGAAAAACCCCTCCTTAGCAGTTTGTCTTTTATTCCTGATGTGTGCCACAAGGCTGAAGCAGTGCTTGGAGTCTGTTTTCAAAGCTTTTGTTTGTAGGGTTGGAAATGTGGCTCTGCACACTGGGGAGGGTTCTGGAACAGACTTAATTGCACTGCGTATTTTGTCAACAGGACTATCAGTACTGAGGAAAAGCGCTGGGATCTTTTGAAACTATTGTTGTTTCTCTGTTGGCAGTACAGCTTGGAGTTGTAATTTTTTCTCCCTAGCTTTCAGAAGGCATAACTGATATGCAGAAGGGCTGGTGCACTGCAGTCACAGTTAATGCAGCGTGGCACAGATGGCTTTTTTTTTTTTTTTTTTTTCTCCCCTCTCTCTCTTAAAAGCAACAGGCAGCTCAGTACTGCATGCCACTTATGTAAGTGCTGAGCAGCGCTGCGTAGGGCATGTTGCAACACTCTGGTGTGACCCGTACCGTCCCCGCAGGAGCTCTGCAAAGCCCCTGGTCCGCGGGGGATGCCGGGAGAATCCCACTCTGCGCTACAGTGTCTGTGCAGCGCTCCTTTGCAGCTGCTGGAGATGCTTCAAACTTTAGACTTAAACACCAAAAGACATGTTTTTATGTTAGCGTAATATGTGGAATAAATTTTAAGGCGAAGCGTGAGTACAGGATGCTTCATGCCCAGAGAAGCCAGGTCAGGGCTCCAGCAGTGCTGATGACATGGCACATCCCCTGCACCGTCAGCTTCTGTCTCTCCATGCATCTTAATTTTTGAGGAGTGGTAGAAGAGATGTTTCTCCTAGGTGTCACGTATGAGAGAGGTGGTTTTTTTCCTTCCTTTTTAGTGATAGAGCAGTAGTATTTCGGATACACCGTTAAATGGTGAGAAGGCTTTGGGGCTACGGAAGAGCAGGTGGATAGCTAATTCATTGCTGGTACGGTCTGGAGGAACGAAAGTTTTTATTTTAAAGGGGTATGTTGTGTGTTTGTGACCCAGATGACTAGGGGAAGTTTTTGGGATACTGGGCATCCCTGCACAGACCCTCTGCCCCCTGGTTTGGTGTGTGCCTGGCACGTCTGGAAACAAGGCAGGGTCCTTGACAGTGCCTGGGAGAGCTGGACGAGGAGCTGCTCTTGGTTTCCCAGGGAGGCTCTGGGGTTTGGCTCTATGCGTGCGTTGCCCTGAGGCACCAGCTGTGTGGATGTAGGCTGTTTGTGTGCTGCTGCTGCTCTCTGGAGAGAGCTGGGCAAAGCATCTGGAGGCTTTTGAAAATCCTGTGCGTGCCTGTCGATGGTTTTAGGGCCTGGAAGTGCGTTTGAGCTAGGAGTCAGGAGCAGGCTCTTGCTGTGCTCAAGTGTGTACGCACAAAGAGATTTTGTTGAAGGCAACAAAACGGAATGTTTGTGCTCAAAATTAGCTGTTAACGTAAATTTCGTGCTAAACTGGGCTTTTAATGTGTTAGGTCTTGTTACTCTGCTCTCAGGGGAGCTTCTTTGCTTAGTTGGTAGAGCACAGCAGGGCTCTACAGAAAACTTGCTGTGCCACTGCCTGCGTGCATGGTGCTCCTTGGAGATGGGTGCTGGTGGCTCTCGTGCTCCTCTGCAGATGTTGGAAGAGAAGGCGGTGGGGGGGGACTCTCCTGCTGACGGTGCCAGGAGTGGGGAGTGCTGGCAGTTCCTCCTCTACATGTCCTACTTCCAGCCCTGCTGAAATAATGGAACAAAGATTAAGTAATCGTCACCCTGGGCGTGCAGCTGCGGAGCCCTTGCCGTGCGCTGGCTGCCCAGGCGGCCGCTGGGCTCGGGAGGTCGGCTTGGGAGAGGGGGATGCAGATTGATGCAGGTGGCCAATTCCCCCTCCTTCCTCTTGGAGAAAGGCAGTGGAAACCCAAAGAAATTCTGCAAAGCCAGCAGCTCCCTCCTAGGTGGTGGTCCAGGGGAAAGTTTCCTGCTCAAGTGGGACAGTGCTGGGAGCTGGTGATGCTTGTAAAATAAATCCTGCTGAGCTTGCAATGACACACAGGGGTTTGGTGCTTCCTGGAGCATTGTCCTCTGCGGTGGCCTCGCTGGAGGAAGATCTCCAGCCCTGAAGCTGTGAGGTGGCTCTGCACCCTGCAGCCTTGCAGTTGCTGCTCTGGAGCTTGGGACCGGTGGGGTAACAGCAAAGCCTCTCTTCGCAAAGCAATGCCTCTCCAGGCCTGCTGCTTATGCACAAATAAATACATGCACTTGCAAATAAATCCACCCTTCCTGTGTGAACATGTGTCAGTGGATTCGCTGACCACCCTCAGCATGCCGCGATGTTTATTGGCACTTACTGGAGAACAGCAGTTAACAGCAAGCCCTTTGCAACTGCTGTCTGATCTTCTCATCTTAATCCCTGACTGAGCCTCAGCTGGGGCAGAAATTATCTCAATCAGACTAGGATTAGAAGTACATGCAAGATTCATAATGAAGCCTGAATGGGATTAAATATCCACACCAAGAAGCCTTTCTGCCTCCTGCAGAAGCCCCTGGCTTCAAGTGAAAGGCTCTAGGACCCCCTCGGCCTCCTCTGCATATTCCTCTCTCCTTTTGAGAAACTTCATGGCATTTAATCACTTTGAGGTTTTTCCTCTCTACAGTGACTGCAATTTGAAACGCAGGGGTCCCATACAAAAGGAGCAAGTGCTCAATGGGCTGTGTTAATATTCAGTGTCATTTACAATGGGTGCCGTTTGAAAAGGGGAGAATGGATGGGCTGGGAGCTGGGGGAGGAGGAGCTGCGGAGGGAAAATTCCCAGGGCAGGGGAACGAGCATCTCAGTAGGCAGCCGAAAAAACGAACACGCCATCAATTGTTCTCTAGGAAAATCAACCTTTATTATGTGTTAGATATAGCTTAATTTTTTTTTTCTTTGCCTGTGTAAACTGCTCCTCAGTTCTGTGGATGTAGCGTTTGGGGGTGGCTGAGCCTTGTGGGAGTTCCTGCTTGGAGTTTAAAGGATGAAGGAGAAAATGTGAGGTTGCTTGCCTTCTCCCTTCACTTGCTGGCATCAAGAGGCTAGAGGTGGTAAACCGATATGTTTGGGAGGCCAGGCACTTCAACAAAGCTCTTCAGGTACTTCAGTGCTTCCTTGAGCATGGGTGAGATTTCACTTTCCTGCTTAACTTTAAGCTGGTGCTGGAGTCTTGTCTCAGATGGGGATTTAAGCAGATGCAGAGCACTTTGCTGAGACAGGGCTTTAGTCTGTGTGAGCCCCACCTGAGTTAAAGTCTTGAAGTTTGAGTGGCTGTGAAATGGGCTGATGGCTTTCATTCTTCAGTAGCCAGCTCTGCTGAGAACTTGTGTCTTGTCCCTGACTCAGCCGCCCCCAGAAACTCTCAGCGAGGGCTGCAGGGCTTTTAATTGATCTCGTTTACTGCCCTGTGAGACACCTTGGATTGAGTTAGCTCAGCTCATCAGCTTTTAACGTAATCATTTTGTGCTGCTAACCTAATCGCCTTGTTTCGCAATGTGGAGCTGGATGGGGTCATGTGGATGAATGGAGTGGAGATAATTTAGGCTAATGCTGCTGGGAAGAGCCATCTGCAGTAAAACCAGGCTCCAGGTTCATCAGCTCTGCAGGACCAGGGCTGGGCAAGAATTAGCACCTCATTCAGGGCGAGGGGAGTGGTTTAACATGGAGCATGGCTTTGGTCTGGGTTGTGGTTTCATGCAAGCCTGGGAGGTTGGTGCACCTACCAGCAGCTCTTCTCTGAGGTCCCTTGCTGGTTTTTAGTGGCACGTGAAGGAAGGAGCAGAGCTGCAGGGCGAAACAAAGGGTGAATAAACCATCTTTCTTATTTCCTGGTATGTCCAGTTATTAAATGATGTGCTAAGAAATGTTTTGCTTTTTTTTTTTTTTCCTATCATGCCCAGGGACCCGAGTCAAAGACTGGGATGCCATTGTGCTAGCACAGAACAGGGAATACGTATTATTATTATTGTGGCTGAGTCATCCATTAATAGTTAACCAAGTCCTGCACTGCAGCCCGAGTTCTTCAGCCCCAACCTTTTCCAGCTTCAGAGCAGGACCACAACATATGTAATATGTTATGCTCTCTCATTATACTTTCAGCACGCTGTTTCTCAAGCCGCAACCATATAATTTTTGAGAAGTCTAGAAGCAGGCCCTGCTATTTTGGGGGCACTTCTCAAGACCTGATGATGTGTCACATCCAATTCCAGGAGCATGGTTCACTTCTGTGTGGTTGCATTTTTAGATTTGAGTAAGAATTGGAAGACGGGTCTCAAACTGTAGCCATCTGCCTGGTTTTTGTTAATGTTAACCGCGCTGGCCATGCAGGTAGGATGGTTGGTTGTTTGCAGTTATCACAGCACTTGCATAGTTTGCTGCAATGGCTTTGCATGGATTTTGTCAGGAAAAGTACTGGAGACCTTTGCAGTTGAACAGCCTTACGCAGAGCTACGGATGTATAAAATGCATACCCCAGTGTCAAGCACAAGTTGCATTTAAAAATGCATTAGCTGGCTAAAGCTTTATTCTGGAGCTCAAGTTTTGTGTGCAAGAGAACTTGTCCTAAGTCACTAACTTTTATTTGTGAATTTTCTTTTGGTGTCTTTGTCCCAGGAGGTCCAAAAATCTCATTGATTTTGGAAATCTGCAGAGGTGTTGTCTTAAATATATTTATTGTAGAAGCTACTCCCCTGTACAGGGTGTGTATCACAAATGTTTCCTGTTTGTGGAAGGCACCTGTTTTTTAGATGAATCCTTTCAGATTAGAAAATGCATCCATTGAGTTCAGTGGAAATTTGGCTGTGAAATCTTGAAATAAGATGCTTTTTAGACCACCTCCTCCAGTTGGCAGGTTTTTGCTCACTGCTGAAAGACAGGACAAGCCCTCAGATGCACGGAGGAAATGAGAGATGCAAAGTCGGGGCTGTGCCGCTTCCCCACACGTAGGGACATGGGTCCCTCCTCACCACTGATGTGTCTCCCCCTGTTTGCCCAAAGCCTGTGCTTTTGGGGTGGGCACCTGGCAGGATGGGACCCGGTTGTCTTTCAGTGCTGTGGATACTCTGCCCTGGAGAGTTCACCATCAACACCAGCTGCTAACGAGCGTCTCTCCAAGTACTGCCCTGCAAGTTCAGAACACATTTTGCTTAGTTGGTGTAGACTGGGCTGTTTTATAACTGCACTTAAAGTCTGTTTTAGCCTGCTGTGTGCCAATATAAACAGAGGTTTTCTGTGTTATCTATCATCTAGAAAATACGTTTAAAAAGTGATGGCTGGCCAGTGGGCTGGTGCTCGCAGCGTGTGCGGCAGTGCTTGGCTGGTGCTGTTTGATTGCTGGCCTGCGTGCCTACTGGGATTGAAGGTGTTGAACTGGAGGTGCCCAGGACTTGGTGGAAGATATTCAGGTGGAGATGGCAGGCTTGCTGAGCATTGTCTTCTGGTTGCATTTAAGGATGCGATGCTGGAGGTGTCCTGGGTGTGTAGGTGTCCCGTTGGTGGGCCTTGCTGTGGGTGATGCCCCCGCAGGGGTGGGGTGGTGAGGGACCTCATGGATGGGGAGCTCCTGGTCTGTGTGTTGTATCGTGGGTAATAAAATGGCTATCGTAGGAAACCACTTGGCTGGAGGCCCTGTGAAAAATCGCCCCATAAATGTGTTCCAGTTGTCCAAACACTGGTGCCTCTCCTTCCTCTGCTGAGTGTGGGGGGAGGCTGGAGCTCCTCTCCTCCACCGCTGCCGGGGGCACAGCCCTGAGTAGCCTTTGCTCGCTTTGCTGCGGCTCGATCCCAGCAGTGCTTGGCTGGCTGCAGTCCACCCAGGCTCAAGAGCTGTGAAAAAGCACCAGTAGCTTTCCTTTAGGACAGACCTAAAGCATACCCTCCAGTGGTCTGGGCAGCGTGGGCTGTTCCTGCAGCAGCCTGGTCTGGGTGCAGGTAACTTGGCTCTTCCCCAGCACGGTGTCGTTGCTTTGAGTTGGAGCTGGAAGGTGTGTGGAGCCACGGGGTTGCCTCTTTTCTCACCAGCCTTCGCAGCCCAAAGGGGATGTGGGGACAGAGTATGGCAGGGATGCGTGTGTGGCCGGTGCCAGCAGTGACCCCTCTGTTGTTTGCAAAGGGTGAGGTGGTACCATGATCTGAGCGGCACCTGGAAGCTCCCCACCCTCTTCCCCTTCTCTTGTGCCCACTTACTCCATCCCTCCCGCACCTGTCTGGCGATGGCACGGGCAGTGCAGAAGTGCCAAGTGCTGCTGACACGAGGCGGATGGCCCGTGCTTGTTGCTCCAACATCTGTGGTCTGGCCTTGCTGGTGAGCCAGGAGAGCATTCCGTGCTCTGTTTGTCCATTAAACTCACCATAAACTTTTGTCTCCTTTTGAACCCGGGGGGCAGAGTCAGAGCCACGCTTGTATTTCATTTGTTTTGGCAAAATGGAGAGACTTGTCCTGTTCTAGGAGATTTAAACAAACCATATGATGTTTTATTTTGAAAGGTGTCATAATGCTTTCCACTTTTCCTTTGCTAAGCATATTTTTGTCCTGTTCCTATCAATGTTAGTCTATAAACAACTCTATTCCTCCCTTTTCTTCCTTAAACAAGTCAGAATTCTTGGCTTTCAAACACCTTTGGATTATTTTTGAAGTAAGGCACGTACGCTGCAGCAAACCAGTAAATAAGATGACGTGTATTTCCAAACCTCTCTGATTTGGAAGCATTTGTGAGAGTCGTGCTGTCTTTATAATTTCACAGGGTTTTACACCCCTTGCTTATCCTCCTTTCCACTTAACCTTTGTTACTGGGATGATCACCATCCAAAAGCTGCTGAGATTGATGAACTTAAGGGGTTCAGATGACTCTTTGTTCGTAAGAGCCCAGGAATGAACTTTTCCTGTTACAGTAGGTTAGCAGATAGTTTAAGTTAATAACATGGTGCCCACGCAGGCTCCACCTCTGCTGTGTGACTGGGAGAGGAGTTTTCTGGTTTGGGAGGAGGTCTGCAGAGCTGAGGCTTCACCCGTGGTTTCTGAGGACTTTTCATCTCGAGTGGTGTCACTTGGTTTGTTGCCTGTTGAACCAGGAGCCGGCAGCCTGCTTCTCCGGTCTGCAGGGATGCATGTGGGACTCGCTTCAGCTCCTGCAGTTTTAGTAAATCCGTCTGTTTATCTCTGTGGGGCCGAGTCCAGCTCCCCAGCAAAGTTGCTTGGCTTTTAACGACTTGGTGAGCTGAACGCCTTCCAGGAGCTCTGGTTTCATTCTTGCTGACCTTAGCAGCAGAGATGTGTACTGGCCTTTGAGTTAATCTCCTTGGACAGAAAGTCGTACAGATCTGACAGGATGCGTTTGGCTTATATTATCTGTTTAAAACAGCGGTTGGCTTTGTTTCTCCCTGGTTTAATAATCTCTGTGAGGCAGGTACTGCCCCTTACCCAGGTGTGCTGAGAAAGGAGACTGTGCGATGGTGTGTGCGTCTGTTCTCTCCACCAGAACTTGTAGTACCATTGGCCAACTTCAACTCCATTTGAGGAGAAAACTCACATTTTAAATTCCTGCCTCTCTCATAGGCAGCAGGCTGGGGAGAGTGGCCGTGCCAGTATCCCCGCTGAGGGAAGGGAAGCAGTGTGAGATTATCCTGTATGAGACATCAAAGACTCCCTGTAGGGGAGAGCGGTGCCATTAAACCATCTCTGCAGGAAAAGTGGATAATGGAGACCCAGCTGTGAGACACAGCCCCACCAAGCAGTGTGTTTGTCTGTGTTAGGAGGTTGTTGAAGGAGGGGTTCAGAGGCTCACTGGAATGTTGGTGGTATTAGCTAATGCCTGGAGGAGCAGAGGGTTTGGTGCTGGGTAACCCCACGCATTGTTCTCGTGAGCAGGGGATACCGTCGAGGCAGCACCTGAATCCTGGCCTCTTTGGGGACCAGTGTGGTCATTTCTCTCTGTATAAAGCCATGCCACCTGTATGGTGAGGGAGTATCTTGGCCAAAACAGCAAGCCCTTGTGACCATCATGACCACAGCTGAGTTGTTTTTGGCAACTTGCTGCTCCCTTCTTGGAGCAGAGCTTCCAGGAAGAAGATGCCTTCGTGGCCTGATGGGTGTTGAGCAGTCGGCTGCAGGTGGGAAGTGGTGACCCTTTGGAGTCTGCACATCTCCCTGCTCCCCGGCAGCACCGTGGCAGGGCAGGGACAGCTGCCTGGGGCTCCTGCCTGCTCCGGTTGCTCCTGGGATCTGAGCTTTATAGCAAGTGTGGGGAGAGGGCGGAGCTGGGCAGCATCCTCTGGAGATGCCAAGCAGCAGCCCGAGCTGTTCACTATAGCGTTTCTCCCTGCTGGTTCCTAGCACTTGTGTCTGAAGTGCTACCACTTGGTGGTCAGCTTAACAAGAGCTGGCCTTTCAGCTGGCAGGGACAGTGGGACTGTGCTGCATCCCTCTGCGTCTCCCAGGCTCACTCCAGCTCCCAGGCTTTCCTTTTATTCGGACTGCGCAAGCTTTTTTTCCAACACCTTCCCTGCATGCCCCTCTGTCCAGCCCGTCCTCAGGTGATGGTCCCTTTCAGCAGCCGGCGGTGCGTGCAGGCTCTGGTTGCTGCTGTTTACTTTGTTTGCTTCACCCTCCAGCTGTGAGTACTTGAGCCAGCTCGAAGGCGAGGTTTTCAGGCACCCTGTGTGCAAGTCGTAATGCCAGCGTGAGGCTTGCTGGGGAACAAGCTGTGTGTGATTAAGCCATGTAGGCCTCTCATAATTTTTTTTTTTTTTCAAGTCAAAACAACACAAATCCACCTTTTTTTTTTTTTTTTTTTTTTTTTTTTAGGGGGGAGGAGGAGGTGGCAGCTGAACATTTTTTGGGCTGTGTGCTAATTAATGTTGCTTTGTTTGTGAGAGATGTGGCCAAAGGAGGAGGAATTCGGTGCAGACTTACGGACCTGCACATTTGGAAGCAAAACAGAGAAGTTTCCCTGTCCAACAATTTCCAATTGCTTCCTCTATGGTTTCCTGAGCATTTCTGACCACCAGTTATAAAATCGTCTGCCTCGCCGTTGCAGGATGCATCATCCCTCAAATCTCCTTGCCCACCGTCTCCCCAGTCTGCTCCGTCCCCTCCCTTTGGGCTCCCCGTGCTGTTTGCAGCTGGCAGCAGGAAAATTTCCAACCCCCTGGGAAGCAGATTTCCTGATGCTGCTGTGTGATAGACAATAACAGCAACAGCCCTCGTGGGACTGGGGTGGGATTGGGAGTGGGTTGAAAATGTGCCTTGAAATGTTTTGGGGAGGTTATGGTCTGTTGCAGCTGAAATAACTTTTGATGGTTTTACTGCTTCTTCGGTTTCAAGTGCAGAGTCCCTCGGCTTGTTTGGATGGTTTTGGAGCCACCTGGGCATGCCTATCCCAGAGGAGCTGAGCTGGTCCTTCTCCTGGAACTCCTATGGTGTGGGAAGGAGTCCCAGGATTCCCATTTAGGTCTGAGTCCGCGGAGAGCAAAGGCAGAGGATGAGCTGGGGAGGAGCCCTCTGGGACTTCTCCCTCCACTGTGCCTTTCGTTGCTGCCTCCTTTCCTGTTCTCTGTGGCCACCTCCATTGAGGGCTTTCAAGCCAAGGTCAATCAACAGTATTTCTGTGTGTGTGTGTGTAGTACTTGCTTTTGGGGCAGTATGTGTCTCTTTGAGCTGTGCCCTGCCTGCTGCAGTGTTTGCTTTCCACCCTTGATTCAGCATCACAGTGCTGGGCCAAATGCAGGGTCCTCCAGCCTGGCAATCAGGAGTCGAAAGCATCTGTACAGCTCTTGTCTCATCATGTCTGTTGGGATTCGTCAGGGAGCAGGGCAGAAATAAATGCCACACTGATGCAGCACTGAAGAAGGAGCTGGGCCTTGTTTCTGCTGGCCTGGGCAAGACTCCTTGGCCTGAAAATGGTTCTGTAGTTGAAGCAGTGAAGATCCATCTGACCGAATATAAGCCTATAAATTTTAGACTTTACAGTCTAGAGGTCTAGTTTTCTCACTTCTTGGAATGCAGGGGGTATTTCCAGAGGACAACTCAATTATTGTCCCACGAGCTGTGTGAGCAGAAGACCAAGTGCACGCTTACCCTTTGGTGCTTGTGCACGGGGAGACATTGGGAAGTGGGTGGATCCTGTCTGGGGAGAAGAGACTCTCTGCCCAGAGCTCTTTCACAGCACGATCGTCTTCGTAAAGGCCAGGAAAACTCGATCTAAAAGTCTGTTTTATTTATTCATTCCTAACTCCAGCCCTGCTTTGAGGAGAGCAGATGGAGGCCACCAGCCTTGCTAGGCATGCGGACTGTCCTGGCACGACCGCGTTCCTGTACTGGAAAAGTGTATGTGGGGTGATACTTGAAATGCAGCAGAAAACCCACGCTTCCTTCAGTTTTGAGTCTTGCATTTTTTGTCCTGGGCAGACTTTAAAGTTTTCTGCAGTATTCAAGGGAACAGTTTGGTTTCCCTTTGCCCACATGTCAGCATTCCTGAACAAAGCAGCCTCAAGATTTGTGGAGCAGATTCTTGAAATTCTGCAAATGTTTTGAGCCAGAAGATGTTTCCAGAAACTGCCTGACCTAACAAAAAGAGTTTGGTAGGACTTGGGCAAGGCTTGGGGAAAACGAATAAGGCATTTTTATCCGTCTTCAAATGAACATCATTCCGATCAAAACCACCATCCCCGGTCTTGGGAGCTGTTGTGCTTTGCTACCTTCTTGCTGTTAAACCACAGCTGCACTTATTTGAACAAATCAGATAAAGAAGATATGCATTTTAAAAATGAGGTTTGTTTGCCCTGCTCTTCCGCTGATTGCCCAGTGAACTTAGCAATGTCATTTAAGGCTAGATCTGAAAAGGAGTTTAGCCACCTAAACACGGGCTTGGGTGAAAGGGAAATGTGGATGTAAAGCAGCTGCTGGACCTGCAGGCACTGCAAACCAGTGCTCAAACCCTGCTGAAGTCTCCTTGGGGATGTTCTCCTGAGCTCGTCCAGAGGTGGCTCAGTCTTGTGCTCACCAGCACTCCATATCCAACACCCCGCAGCACCCGTGTGCCGCTTTCCTGGTCTGTGGTAGATGCTCCAAATGAACATTCACAGTGAGTTTTTGTGGAAGAGCTGAGTGGGAGCTGCTGCTTTAGCCCAGAAGTATGAAAGTGGAAGGGCTGCCCTTTCCCTCAGGCTGGGTAGCCAGCAATTGCATTTTTGAATGGTAACAACAAGTTTTGCTCGTTGTCTTGCTGTTCTTATTCAACTGTGCTGTTGCTGGGATTGGGGTTTTGGTGTAGATGTCTCTTCCCATGAGCATTTCATTACAGGAGCATGAGTGACCAGGAAGGGGATGTGGAGTGTCACACCACCTGAGGCAGCTGTGGGGAGGTGTTGGGAGGCAGGGAGGCTCCTGTGTCTGGGACCATTGACCCGTGTATCTCAGCCTTGTCTCTGAAGGTGAAAGTGCAGACCCGTTGCTACTTCGAGCCAAATATGGGGTTTAGTTTGGGTTTTTTGTTTTTGGTAGCACGTTTCTGGTGTGCTGGCGGTTGTGATATTAACATTTTTCTCTTTAGAGAAGAGGTTTGACTTGGACTGAAATTGCTGATTGATTCCCTTTTTGCCCTCCCTCCTCTTCCTGTTGAAGTCAAGAACCACTTCAAAGGCTCAGATGTGTTGGTGCCAGACGCCACACAGTTATTGTTAGAAGAATCTGAAATATAATTGAAAACAAACCTCTGTTCAGTCAGGCATATCTGGCTGTAGGCTTTCACTCACAACAGAGATGGGTGCTCAGCCTCTTCTGCTAGGTTTGGTGTCTATGCACTTGTCATGGCAGATGGATTGTCTGTGAAATCTCATACAAACTGGTAAATGTTTGCAAAACCTGGAAAGTCTATATCTTAAGGAGCTTGTCCCTACCTAGGAAACAACACTGATGCTCAAAGGTTACCAGCATATTTGTGGAATTTCTTGCAGTAATAAAATGCATCAAATTGGTCTTGGCAGGCTGATTTCAATAGAGATGCTCCAAGTCTAGGTTGCTCTGCTTGGCAGAGTTGTCCTTCCTTTTAAGACTTGTCTTTTCTGTGGGATATAGGTTATTGTTTGATGTAATAATGAAAACATTTGTAAAAGCATGGATAAGATAGATGCCAGCACTCATTTTAGTTTTGCTTGGTGTGAAAGCAGAGGTTGATGTGGAAGGTTTGTAGTACATCTTGATTAGTTCTCTTGGTGAAGTCCGTGAGGCTGGAGGCTTCTGAAGGAGCCCAGCGAGACTTCAGGTGCTTCAGTAGCAACCCTCACCTGATGCTGAGTGTGACGTACTTGCAAAGGTAATCTCATGGGGTGTGAAAACACGGTATATGGTTGCAAGATGCACAGTGCAATTTGGGTTCCTGTTTCTCATAGTTATTTCCTATATATAATTTAGAAGAGTGCACCCAGGTCTCTCTTGAATCAGAATTTGAACTGCTCCTGTGCACGTTAATTAACCCAGGGTATCGCCCTGGGACTCGGATGCCCCCCCATGCTCTGTGTCGTGCACCTGCTTCGTGTGACCACGTGGACATCCATTTGTCCCTGTGTGCTGCAGGTACCTGGGTTGGTCCCTCCTTCGTGCTGGGGCCACGATCTAAGAGATGTTAAAACCATTGGTACATCTGAGAGCAGGGAAGCGCTGCAGGGAGATGGCTTCCTTCTGGAGGTTACTCTTGTACCCTAACTTGGAGAAACGGGTCCCTCTGAAATTTAGTAGGTCCTTCAGCTGCATGAGGGTTGCTGAATTTGGTGTTTATTTTCCTTTTAATTTGCCTCCCCTACCAAAAGCACTAGCCTCGTTGCATATGGCTGCCTGTCTGGTTTTTATTATCTCTGCTACACTGTGGTTAGTGCTCACACATGATATTTCTTTGGTTTCGGTACAGACTGAGCGGGTTGTCCGCCACTGCATCCAAAAAATGTGAACTATTTATAAATGAAAAATACTCTCCAGTTTTAAAGTGCCGTGTTGTCCCCTCTCCCTCCAGCATGTGCACATTTGGCTGATCTCCTGTAATCCCACTGATGTAAATCCAGATATCTACCAGTTATGGGACTGGGGGCCGCCTGGAGAAATTTTGATGGGACCTTGTGCTCATGGGGGAGAGAACATGAAGCAATAGTGATAAGAAAAGTAATGGAGAAATGTTATTTGGCTGTGTTGCATTCAGTGCAGATACAGGCTCAAACTCAGATAAACCTTCCTTCAGAGTTCAGGGATTCTTGATTTTTGGTTTCCAGTTGGGCTCATCTCCATTGTAAGCAACTCTTGAAAAATTGGGACAGAAACTTACTGATGTGGCTTAAAATGACCCAAAACAACTAAAGTGCTTTTTTTTAGTACTCCTTACAATTAAACTGTTTGTTCTATCTTTTAAGCTTGTACTTGGGCTGTTAGTTCAATATAAAATTATGTTTAGTCTCTCAGGAAAGAAAAATAAGACAGGATTTAATAATATGTTAAGGGAGGCTGGGGTAAGTTTTCTGAGCCTGTTTGGAAAGCAGGACAGGAGGTGATGCTGGGTGGGCCAGGATGGGACAGGCTGGACGAGAGGCTGAAATGGTCAAGCCCAGGGGCAGGAAAAGAGAAGGCTGTGAAATAAATAGTGTTTAATTGAGGAGCTTGTTAGCCAACAGCTGATGGCTTGTTTTTGTAGAGAGCAACGGGGGACTTAAGCTGAGTTCATTTCCTGGTTGGGATGAGTGGTGCGCAGTGATGGAGCATTGACGGAGCTGGTAGGAGCGAGGGGTGTGGGGGGCAGAGAAAGTGGTCCTGAAAGAGGAGAAATTGTTTTGATCTGTGGTGACAGTAAATGAGGCAGGGCTGTCCTGCTTGCTGCTCAAATCTGGAAGATGAGAGGATGGCTGGAAAAAACAGGTGGGTTTTTTTTCGTGAGACTGTACACAGCATCCAAGCTGTGGATCCAGTGGTGGAAACTTTCTCATCGCCAGTGCGTTCAAGCCGCCTTTGCCATAGAGCTGTGATTAGTCCAACTGTAAGTTGTGCAGGAATTTAGTCATGTAACTGGTGCGTAAAGGAGTAAAGCATAATGAGAGCAAATTCAGTATAGCTTCCAAGTCTTCTCTGGACGCTGTTTATGTTGATGGTGATAACCCCTTGTTCTGTAATACCCAGTTGGTAGGAATATAGGGTTTGCGGGTTTTTTTTTTGTTTGTTTTGAGTATTTAGAAGCACCTAAACACATTTACACTTCTGTCCCCCCTACAAGACAGCACTTGCTGGAAAAGGCTGTTCCAGCCTAGCTGGGATTGTGGAACCGAGCCTTTAATGTACTGATTGCGTATTAATGGACAGCCAAGCAGGCGGGATGGTGCCAAAAAGCAGCAAGTGAGAAAGCCAACGATATCAGCGTGAACTTTGCACTCTGGAAAGTGTGAAGTGATGTTGGTGAAAGGAGTTTATTGCACGAGTGGAACACTGCGGTCCTCTTTTGATGCCCAAATTTCTGTGCTAGTAAACTGAAGAAGAATAATTGGCCAGTGAAGCTCCATGGGTTCCCATTAACCCGTTCTGGCCCCCTTGAAATGCTCCCCACCCCGAGGCATCTCCTGTGCTCTCTCCGGAGCATTCGGTGTGCTGTGGCTGGCGTACGAAGCTGTAATACCTCTCGGAGCATGTGGAGTTATTGTCCACATCTGGTTTGTATCAGCTTCAGTGGGTTTTATTGCAAGCTGTAGTGCTCTGTCCGGACCCTTCTCCTTGCCTAGTTCTGTCCTGTAGCATTGGGCAGGCGAAATCCAAGCCTGGAAAATCCTACAAAATGAACTAGTGTGTGAATTAATGAATATAATGGTTACTGATAGCAGTGTACTTTTTCTGGTATTTGGCAGAAATTGGATTTCTTGGCTCTTGGCTGTTCATTAGCTGGATTTCTTAATCCCAAGCTCATTACCAAGTCCCTGGGATGTGTTTTTTAAGGGCTCCCGGCCAACCTCCCGCAGAGGCTTCACTGCGGAGCCCGAGACCTGCCGTGGGTGAGTGCCAGTGGTGGCACGTCCCCCGGGGCGCTCGGGGACAGACTGGCAGTCGTGTGCGGTGGCTTGTCAATCGCCTCGATTGTGTCTTTCTGCTCCACAGCTCTGTCCAGGAATGCGCAGTATTCGGCACGGGGGCTTGTGTCCGCTGCACAGCCGGGGACTTTTCCGTTGGGAACATTGCGAGTATTTAAGATGATCTCGCAAATATTTTCAATTTTTTCTTTTTTTTTTTTTAATTGGCCCTGGGCCAATTTTTGCTTGTCTCTGATGCATAAAGTGGGTTTGAAAAAATGTTGTTGTTTCTCCCTCTCCCCCCATTTAAACATTTCAGGAATGTCAAGTCTTGTCAGCCTTGGCTTTGCTGGAAAAAAATCCCGTGAGGAGCTTGGGGATGTGTTTTTAATGTGATCTCAAAACCCTGAGGGAGGGACGGGGAGGTAGGGAAGGAGCAGGTTGTTAACAAAAGCTTCCTTTATCCCAAATGTTAACGAGGCATTGCCATTAAATAGCAGCAACCACACAAATTCAGCCAACCTGACTTGGTTCTCCGATGTTCAGCCTCTCTGTTTATCTCATGCTCGCACTTTGCTGGTTCTCTGCTATGGCCCTTGCAGTGTTTTCCAAGGCAGATAAACCCCAAATTTGTAACATAAACCTGTTTGGAAATACAGACAGAGTAAGAGAAGACTTTTAATCAATTTTTTTTTTTTCCGCTGCAGTTACTTGTAATCACCAGTAATCTGCATGGACATGGGCTGATGAAGTCTGGTTTCCTGAGGATTTCTGTCTCTAGGGCTGGCTAATGTTTTAATTGACTTCTGCAGAGCGTTTGGGTATTGCCCTCTTTCCCCACCCCTGGCTGTTCAGATTTAGGGAGTGCGTCGGGCTGCCTGTTTACCGTAGCGGTGGGCCCAAGCCAGGGCAAGGGCTGTGCGTTGGCCCCGGCCGCTCTCCCGCTGCCACCGGTTCTGCATCCTGGCTGGAGCTCGCTCGCCCTTCCCACCCCTCTCGTCTCATCTCAGTTTTAGACTATTTGGAATGAGGGCACACATACATGGCCCTTGTTTGTAGCCTTTCTCCCAAGGAAGACAAGTTTTCCCCCTCTGTTGCTCATTTTTTTTACGTGATAAACAGAGTTTTGGTGGCTTTGGTGCATTTGTCCTTTCTTAGTAGAGCAGTGGGAGAAATGCTCGGGGTTTCACAGAGCCCCTCTCCTGTTTTGCAGGCTGTTTTTCAGGGAAAGCTGCAGTGGACACCTGTCCTTCAGCTTTCCTGTTGCAATGGGGTCAATGTACCCTGTCCCCACTGCCAGCCACCCTCATGGATGAATTTGGGGGGCTGTTGGAGGCGATGAGCGTGCCGAGCTCTCTAAGTTGGCAGTTACACCTTGACTCCATGCTGGCTGGACTTTGGAGCCGAGCTCTGGATGAGGAGAGGGGGGAGGAAACCCCAAAGAAGGAGAAGGAGGAAATGTTTGTTTAATTCCTGACGTAGTGGTAAGGTTCAGAGCGAGCAGATTGTGAAACAGTGTGGAGCGGGGAATCGCGTTGCCTGCGGTTTGCAGATAACGTGTGCAGAGCAGGCAGCCGATACGGGGCTGGGGGCAGGGCGGCGGGGTTTGTTTGTTTGTGCAGCTTGTTTTTAATTTAAATAACCTTTATAATTCCCCTCCCTCTCAATAGTAAGTGATTCCTTATTTGTAAAGGCCTCCCCTTATTATTTGGCCTGAAATACAGGCTGTGCTCCAGCTTTTATGATCGGGATTAATTTTTTTAATGGGGGCAGGCAGGGGGAGCGGGCAGCGCGAGCCCCCCGGGTTCGCGTTTCCTCTGCTGTCGTGGGGCTTTGCCTTCTCTCCACGCATCCCCTGGCCCTGGGGCCAGCTGCCTGCTGCCCTTGCAGTTCTGCTGCTATAAATTAAGCAGCAATGTGTTCCCAGCTGGAGCCGGGCTGGGTAATTGCTCTGGGCAGGTTTACGGTGGGGAGGTGCGAAGCGCCTGCTGTTTGTCTGCCCCCCGTGGAAGCGGGTCTGGAATCCGACTGGGAAGCGAGCGGTCAGGAGGGCAGCGTGGGAGAAGGGACATTTTCTCACTAAGGGGAGCTGGTTAGGGAGAAACCAGTGGCGCTATCCATCCTTGGAAGGATGCAGGTTATGAGGTGTGGGGCTCTGGTGCCCTTGTCCGTGCCGAGAGCGCTCAGTGGGTGCTTGGGGAAGCGCACTGGGATGTCAGAGTACATCTCTGGAGTTTCAGGAGGAATTTTCCTTATTAAGGAGAGGGGGAAAAAAAAGGTGACAAAGGAGCCATGGAGCCATTGGCAGACTTCTCATAAATATCACAGGGATTTCACAGCAAGATGTGGAGACTGAAGCTGGGCATACCAGAAACCTTATGGAATAAGTTGGGTTTGATCAACACTTAATCATTGGTTGCTTGCCTCAGTCTTGCTGACCCTCTCCTCTGTCTCAGAGGAGGCAGAGGCGTTCAGGAGTTGGCCTTATGCTCCTGCTGCTGACTGCATCTGTCTGTCAGGTGGCACATGATGGGGCAGTGAATGGAATGCTTTCTGCCCTGCTCCATGGAGATGTGTGGAACATGGCAGGAGGCTTGCTTTTGCAGGCAGCCTTGCAGAGCTTTTCCTAAGTGTCTCATTCAGGTGCTGTTTAACAGGCAAGGGTGCCTTGGGGTAAGGCTTCATTTCATGATACGGTCCCATCTGTTGCTGTTGTGTGTGTCAGGTGCAGGCAACCACCTCCTTACCTGTTGCTCACTTGGCCAGATTCACCTGTCAGAGCCCTGTGAGGTGGATGTAGGGCAGCAGCAGGTGAATGGCAGAGGATTAGATTCACTGAGAATAATGCCTTTAATTTTAATTGCCAACAAGAGTATTTTGGGTGTATGGTTTCCTAAAACCTCTCGCTAATGCTTCCAGTCCAAATAGCCTCCCTGCTCCTGGCTGTCCAGTCTTATGGGGTTTCCTGGAGGCCTTTTCTCCTTGGATTTAGAGGAGCTCTGTCTCTGCACACACAGCCGGGCACTTTTCTTTGTCCAAGTCCTTCCCAGCCCTGAGTTGCCCTACTCTTGCGTTACATCGTGGGCCAGCGTCCGATTTTGAGCATGGGAGAGATGTGCTTTCGGTTCTTTGTGCTGAAAGCCAGCTTGCTTTTTCCTTATGAGAACTAAGCAGAAAACTTCAGAAATAGATAAAGTTTCCAATTAATTTCATAAATATATTAGTAAACAGGAGCAGAACTCTTTCAGCAGCAGCAGCGGCGATGCTTTAAGAAAGCTTGCTTACAAGCAGTTTATTTATCTAAATATAGGTGGATAACTCAAGCCTGGAGGTGTATGATAGTTAATGTGTAACCATTAAATAGACTTATTTGGCCCCTTTTTATGTGTTCACATAGCAATTAAAGCCTATAAACCTGTGGAGAGTGTTTTTATGTGGAGTAAAATGAGAACCTTTATCCTGGAGAAGGTGTTCATGGAAAAGGCACAGTTTATGTAATTTATTCATGTGACTTGACATAAGCGTGGGGCTGCAGGAAAAAAAAAAAAAACCAACAGCTACTAGAGTTGATTCCTGAGGCTGATTGCAGTATTTCTGTGTACTGGCTTCCCTCCCAGTGGCCTATTTGATATCTTGAAATCAGTGTCATTTCCATGTGGGGCGTTTTTCTGCGAGCCTCCTGAACCGAGGGTTATGCCCTTGCTCTTAAAGGGATTATTTTTTTGGCTCTTGCCCCTGTATGTGTTGTGGGTTGTGTTTTTTTTTTTTTTTTTCCTTGGAGCAACTTTGGTTGTGTCAAATTTGCTGAAGAAAACATGAAATGTTTTCCCACTGGCTAATCTGATGAAGCAGTAAACATGTCTTGGAGCTCCTGGGAAGCTCTGTCCTGTTAAAGCACTTCTTTTAGCAGTTACTTAGGAACCCAAGCTTTGTGGGAATGTGGAAAAGCTTTGGTTTCGTTTTCTTGCCTTTTTCTTCCCCAGAAAGTGTATCTCATGGAAAATGAGGACTCAGTGGGATGTTGGGGATTCAGTAGATGCAGAACCTACATTTGCTTTTTTCAACTAGAAGAAATGAAGGCTCATTTCAGGTCTTTGCAGCAGTGCTTTCCCCACACTGGGGCACGTGGATGGCAGGGTGGAAAGGATGGAGAGCATCCTGGCTTAGTTTGTGTAATTGTGACACCAGATTTCTTGGCAGACGTGCCGTTCCTGAGATGCCCTGGGAGTAAAAGAGCCTTCAGTGGTGCCTGCTGTTGTGTGAAGCAGACCCACCTGGGTTGGTGGAGGTGGTGAGTAAAGGGGGGGAGGCTCAGTGTTAGGGGCGGAGCTGAGAAATGTGATGCTAAGGGGGGTTTTACCCAGAAATACTGTGGTGTGTTGCATTTTGAGATCTCTAACAAATGGATGGATGATGGGACAGATGGCAGGGACACCTCAGTATGTCCGCACTGCCAGTCTGGCACAGGCCTGACTGCAGGGGATGCACATAACCTGCTCTGCTCTTTGTACCACAGAACAGCTGTTATTTCTTCACATCTTTAAAATGCAAAATAAAAACCAACCGCGAGCCACAGAGAGGGTAAACTGTAAAATTCTCTTTTCCATCAGCAGTTGGCTGCCTGGGCTTTGCGCCATGGCCAAGGTGTTTTGCTGAGCATGTGTGAGATAACCTGCCTTCTCTGCTGCAGTTCTAGGGAATACACCAGAGGATTGTTAACATCACCAGATACCTCTGCAGTATGGCTTTGTGGCGTAGTCTGGACAAAAGGCTAAATCAGTCAGTCACTTCTGCGGTGTTATTTCCTATACAACACTCTGGAGAAAGTTCAGTATCACTTAGTTAACTTCTGCAGAGCCATTTCCTGTAGGTTTTGTTAGAGAAAAGCTAGATTATGTGTTTCCAGTTGCAGCAGAGTTATTTTCCCCTATAAAATGCACTACAATTTATTTTTACAGAATTTTCTTTGGTTTGCAGAAGACTTTGGGGGGAGCCTGTGTGTTTGAAAGATTTGGAAAGTTTTGGTTTTTTTATTTCATACCTCACTTGCTGTGACAAATTGAGGAAAATGTGTGTTTTTTATGTGGCGTTGCTGCAGTCGGGCCAGGCTGGGAATACAGTCTCCATTAGCGTGTGCTCCCACGCTGCTGCGAGTCAGCGACCTGTCTAGCCTGGAGTCCAGCTTCTAACAGTGCCCCGTTTTAAGAAAGACTGAAAAAAACTATGTAGCTGGCAGGCAGGTTGTGACCTGCCCAGAGCATCTGCCCTTGATGGCTTCAGAAATGTGGTAGTGAGCTGCATGGATGTTGCTTTTCTGTGGTTTTTCAACCACATGATGTGCTCGTATCCTCCAGTCTCCTCAGACTTGTCTGCTTTCATCATCTCTCCCATGACCCTGCTTGTGGAGAGCCTTGGGGTTCTCCATCATGGTTCATCTCAAGATTTCTTCATGTTTTGGATGTGGAGTGCTGCACTTCTTTTCCATTGCTGTCCATGCTTACAGCAGTACGTTCTGTGAGCCCTAAGAATTACCTCTTTCCAGTTCCCATGAAATGGTGACATTTCTTCTCCTTACTCTCTTCAGAGAGATTACCTTTCCTACTCGCCAAAGGACATGGTTTGAATTCTCCACACACCTGTGGCCCTTCCCATACAATAACAAACTTGCGGAACACCTTCTGCGTTCATGTTTCTCAAATAATTGCTTTTTGGAGTGCAAGGCGTTGGTGCGAAGCCAATGTGCCTTTTCCCACATGAGAGGTGCAGAGCAAGTAGTGAGTGCTGAGCTCCCTGGCACGGTGCCTGGGCTCGCGAGGACCACTCGGAAGAGCGAAAGGGTGTTTCTGTTCTTGGCCTAACTCTAGTGTTAGCTTTTCTATTTTCAGTGCAGCCAGGCAGCCACCCACATGGAGTTCTGTTACGGGACTTTTTTATTTTTTCAGAGGCCATCAGGCTGTTTTGAGATGGCATCTACTTTGAGTTATGCCTGAGTGGGATGGGTTTGAGGCAAGAGGGAAGGATCTGGCCATGTTCTAGCGTCTTCCTGCAGAATTTGTTGGATGCAGCCTTGGTTTAGATGGCGTTCCCTGTGCCTGAAGCTGGGTCTGGAGCCTTTGCTGGCATATGCATAACTTCTGGAGGGCACAAACTAAGGTAGTTAGAACAAAAATCTGATCTTAAATGTCAGATGGAGCAGTATGATTCCAGTAATAACAGTTAAAATGAAATGAGCTTAACCAAATGCCTTCTGAATCCAGCAGTTTTGCAAGAGCTGAGGTCCTTAATTGCCTTCTGGAGCAGAAGAATAGGGAAATGTTCCCCTTCCCATCCCTCTAACCCTCTAAAACATGGAAAGGATAAAAATCTATAGAATATAAAGTTCATTCCTTTGATAACAAAGATTTACAAGATTACAACCTTAATGTCTGCCCTCCCTTTGAATTAGCTGTGATGCTTTTAGCTGAGAAATTGCACAAATCCGAGCGAGTTCACTGAATAATAAATCAAGACATCCATCCAGCGAAGTACACCATAGCCCTTTGAAGTAGATGAAGAAATACCTTCCTGATCTGAAGGCGACACGTGTACTCAGCTTTGGCGCCTGACTGATGCTAATGTGGAGTTTGGGCTCAGCTCAGGTGCCCCAGCCAGGAGTATGGGGAGCAGGAGAAAGCGGGGTCGTTAACTGGGTGCGTCACCTTTGCTTTGCCCACAGCCCCGTTTGCCCAGGACTACTGAAAGGTTAAGAGACCCGAAGATCAAAAAGCTGCAGCCATTGGGAATAGGGGCTGTCTTTTAGTCCTGGGAAGTTCTGAGATACTGAACTTGAGGAAGAGCAAGCTTATTTGAAGAACTTTCTAAAATTCTATTTGCTAGAACTTTTCCTCTTTCTGAGTCTTTCTGCAGTCTGAGTTGCACTAATAAAGAAATCTGGCTTTGTAAGTGGAAGGAGTTGAAAAATAGCACCAATAAAAACTGTAAAGCTCTCAAACATTTTTTTTTTTTTTTTTTAAATAGTGCTTCTGTAAAAAAATGTGGCATTATATGCTGGGGCAGAGTGTAATAAAGATTTTTACTGGTGCTCTTCACAGCTCGGTCATAAGCTGTACAGCTGTCCCAGACTCTCCTGATAAAGCCTTTCTGCCCCTTCCTTCACACCGTTGCCTCTGTGATGAGCTTCCTAAGCCTCTTGCTAGCGAAGGTGGTAACGCAGCTGTCTGCCATCAAGTGCTACAGTTTGTGATAAGGTGAGAAGCCATCTCTGCTGTTTCCAGAGAAAGAAGCCGTCTCTGCTCTGCAGAGAAAGAAGCTTATCGAGGAAAATAGCTTTGCTTAGGACCTAAAATACGGAGTAAATTAACTTGAAAGTCTCTTCAAGCTTTTCATTGTCGAGTGAAAGGTAGTTTCATGGTAGATTTATTTGCTTTGTTTTGCAGCAAATGCATTATATATAGCTTGGCTGTTGTTTCCCTTGATCTAGGTGGAAATGGCTTCTTTTAAATGCAGCCTTTTCATCTTGAAGGTCAATTAAAACAGGTTGGAGGTCAGATAAAAGGGACAGAACATTTGCTTCTTGGTGTATCTATTTCTGTAATGTTATCAGCGCATGTGGTTTTATTTCTAGCATTTTGTTCCAGGGCTTCCTCTAAGACTGAACAAATTGAGTCAGTTGGATGCCGTACAGCTTCCAATTTGGGGTTAGAAATCCATTAAATTGCTCGGTGCTTTATTGGCAATGCAGAAGTGCTTGGAATGAAGTGCATTATGATTGGACATTGATTACTCGAGAGGAGAAAGGGTGGGTGCCTGTGTAAACCACACACCTCCAAGCCAGGATGGCCAGCTTAAGTTTTTTTTTTTAGCTTAAAATGTGCATGTTTTGCCCTTAATGCTGTTCGTTGTTATAAGGAAGGACTATTTTTGAACTGAAAATAGAGAGCTGTCTGCCGTGTGTCTTTCACACCTCCGGGGGATTAGGGCTGGCCCCGCATCGCGCGGCACTGCCAGCCGCTGGCGGCCCCGTAGGTACGTAGGCCTTCAGCTGATGCTTGCAGGCTGCACACATCATTCCTTTCCACGTGCAAGATCTTTTGGATTTAGTCAGCCTCTCCGTTTCAGCCCACAGCGTTGAAAAGTGCAGGGAATGCCCTTGCCTGGGTGGGTTTGAAACTGAATAAGCTTACGGTGGGCACAGCAAGGAGTTCAGTGTTGTAATTCTATTTGAACTGCTGCTGGGATCCGAAAGGGATTTGTTTCCGTTGCAGAAAGCTGCAGAGTGGTCTGGGTGTTTTGTGAGACCGGAGTTATTGCTACCATGTGGGAGGAGGGGAGCAGAGCAGGAGGGGTGACCACTGCCTCTGTCCTGGCAGGTACACATGAGTTGGCTGCCTCTTTGGTTTTGCACCATTCTGCTGGGAGGTGATGCAGGCCCTCTCTGCGGTGTTAAAAATCAGCATCAAGTGCAGGACAGGCAAGAGTAAGCTGGTGAGCCCCCATCCTTGAGCTGCAGGAAAAATCTGCGCGCTGTTTTTTGAAGACTTTTTCCCCACCCAACTCTTTGCTTGACTAGTTTTAACCAGTGCACAAATATTTTTTGTGCCACTTCCAAGCGAGCGTGTTTTTTGGGGAGAGATCGGTCCTTCCTGATTAACTATTAATAAGAACCACCACAGGAGAATGAAGCGCTGAGCAAACTCCATGGGAGCGGGTTGCCTGCCCTCTCCACACCATTAATGATTGACTGGGCTCAGCTCCGGTGCGACTGGGTGGTGCTGTGCCCCGTGCTGCCACTGGACCGGGCACGGTGGAGCCCTGCTTGCCACGGGCTCCGTAAGGAGCGATGCCGGATACGTGCTGGAACTTCAGGATCGGAGTTCGGTGCTCTCCCATCTTGGCGCGCAGTGTGTGCAAACACGGTGCTGCTGGTTAGTGGCACTGAGAGCTGTGCCTGGGGATGTATTTACTGAATTTATATTTCTGATAAACTGTGGCGTTGGAGTGGTGGAAAAATGTCTTCTTGGCTAGTTAAGCACTCCGAGCTTACCAGAAATGCTTGTGGACATGATTGAAACCACTTGCATCCCCAAAGAGAGCAGAGCCCGTTATAGTTCTGTGTTTTAGGAGGAAAATATATCTTAAAATACGAGTTATTGGATATTATTGAATGATTGTTGACCTTAGATGGTTTGTTTTTGGTTTTTTTTTTTTTTTTTCAATCATAGAAATCCCAATTACCTCTTTCCCATCTGCTCTCTACTTGTAACCCGCAGCTGGATTTTGCGAAGTCATGTGGTGCAAGGGGTGGGCTGCCAGCAGCTGAGCGTGTTGCCGTGGGTCTTTCCAAGCCTCTGAAAAAGCCAAAGGTTTAACGTGGTTTATCTGCTGTGAGTACTTGTGAAACATTGCACAACCTTCAGATGAAAATATTTGCTTTGCAGAAGTAGCAGTTTTTGCAACTGTAAATAGCACTTAATGCAGATTTATCAATGTAGCTCTTGTTATCAGCTGATGGGGCTTAGCAGTCGTTCTAAGGTAGACACGTATAGTAAATTATAGAGTTGTTAATCCCCAATAAATTGGTTTAGTATGTTGAATACACAGTGGGGAACCTTAATTGAAAATGTTAGTAAAGAAGTCATGGCCTTTATTGATTTACTGAAGAGAAGCAGTGGTGATGGAGGCAGGAGCAGTTTGTTTCATGAGTGTTTTCATGAGCTACCCCTCCAGCCCTGGCTGCGGCCGTTTCAGGCAGCGTGCTTTGCCTCATAGAAAGAAATTTGCCATCAAATTAGGAAAAGGTGAGTTGGCCCTTAGTGAAGCAAACAACTCGCAGGGTTTTGGTTTTAGGATATGTCTTTCTCATGACAGTAGGTTGTACTTTTAATTAAAACAGTAATCCCAGAACAAACCCTGTGGGTGTCTGGGCAGATGAAGGGTGGAGTTTTATTTGTGGGTTAAAAGAAACTTCCACATCCTGCTTTTCCTTCCAGCTTCTTATTTGTCACAAGTGGCAAACCCGGATTGCCTCATGTTAAATTTGATACAGTTACTGTTATTTAAATGTCCCTGCCCCCTTTGAAATGCGTTTTTGCTTTGAGGCAATCCTTACAGCTGATGGCTCAGTGTGTTTTGGAGAGGATTGGTCTCCTTCAGGCAGCGCAGCTTAATAGAAGCAGCAAATAAAGTGAAAAATTGCTGCAATTAAATACCGCCTGCTCTAAGCCTTGCAGCATCCCCTGTTCCCTGCGTACTGGGCTGCCTTTGACTGGGCTGTCTTGTGAGCAGCACAACAACATGCAATCCGAATGGCAGGGTTTGTAGCCTCAGTAACTGCGGGCTAGTTTTGTTTTGTTTGCAGAAGCAGAGAAAGTGCTGTTGAATACCTTGTCATTCATGCTTACTTTGTCCTGCCATCTTCTGTTGGTTCAGGTCCCTGCTGGCTGCCAGGAAAGGGAAAGGCTGTGCGTGTCTCCAGCCGTGAGCACTGCTGGGACCAGTGGGGCTCTGCAGAGACAGGGGCTCACGGTTCTCCCTCTGCCATTGAGGCCATTGGGTGACTTTCAAATTACTTCTTGAAATCTCACTCTACTTTTTTTTTTTTTTTTTTTTTGAAGTATGGAGCAGTTGAAATACTGAGAAAATTCTTGAGTGGACCAGGATCAAGCCCTGGTAAAATGAGTATCCTCATGTTCCTTCTGGTGCTGCAGAGGCCTAGCAAGAGGTCTGTAAGCACCTGAGTTGCCCAAGTGTTTTGCACATACATTGTGATGTGCTCGTGTATGTGTGTGGTTAGGTAGATTAAGTTGAAGCTAATCTTCTTTCTTTAAAAACAAACAAACAAAAAAGCTAAACAAACAAGACACAAAACACAACAAACATTTGGGGTGTTTGGAGAAGTTAGCCCTCCAAGCAAAATAATAATTAAAACAAAAAAAAAAGGCAGAAAAGAACTCAACTTGAGTTTTGCTAAGGTTATTAAAATAGGAGGAAATGGGATCCTAGGTTTTGTCAAAACACATTTGTGCAAACTGAACAGGGCCTAAACCAACCTGACACTGCCCTTTTTCAAGAGACAAATAAGCCTGTAAGAGTTCCTTATTGTAGATGTAGAAGCCCTAGCAGCAACGTGGCGTTACCCAGCGCTCCTGCAAAGGGTTTCTCTGCCTTTTCTCAGCCACCGAGAGCGCGGTCGCTCTCCCATGCTGCCTGCTAGAGCCAGGGAGCCGGCAGCGATTGTGTTCTCCACGTTGGCACGCTCACGCGAGCAGACCGGCTCTGGTGGTCGCTTACCAGGCTTGTATGCGTGGGCGTCTTTGTGTGCCAGATGTGTGATCTCTGCGTGCTGGGGAGCAGAAACGGTTGTAAGCGCAGAGTGGCGGAGCAGGAGGAAGGGCCAGGGCTGAAAACCTGTTCCTGAAAGTTACTTGAAGATGAGAAGATAGCTGCCTAATTCCTTGAGCCATATCAACCACATGCTAAATTAAATTGTAGTCCGGCACAATGCCGCTCAGTGATGCGGTTTTAATTAGTGTTCTTTGCATTAATGACTGCATGCATCTGCTGGAATCGGTGTGGTATTGATTCTTTGGTGATCATGCTACAGGAATTTCCTTTAGACAGTATTGTTGGTCGTGACCGAGAGTGATTCATGGTACAGTTCTCTTGGTGTCTGGATGACCTCTCAAAGTTTGTCTTCACTGTCAAATTAGCTCATATTATGGCTTGCGGGTTGCCCTTAAGTTGACTCCCTTCTGCACATAAAGCCCCTTATATGAGCAGGCTATTAACCCAAGCTAATATGATGCTGCTGCTAATTTGAGCTGGGGCATAAGTAAAGCCTGAGTGAGCACACTCACTTAACCGTGAACAGGACCTCTTGGTGGTGGGGCACAGCTTCATCCACGTGGGTGCTGCTTGTCCTTCCTGTGTCCCGCAGAATCCTCCTCTTCTCTGCAAAGCACACACTTGCAGCAGCAAGCGAGGACCCTAAGCATCTTTCTGATGCTCTGTCTTTTTATTGCTCTTGCCTCCTTTTAGGAGGTAACTCTTGCCGATGCTTAGTGTGGCATGTTCCTGTGCCCCAGCAGTGTCCCTTCTGGGTGCTTTGCACAGGCAGGCAGAGCTCCTCAGGGTACGCTGTGAAAAAAATCCTGAGGGGCTTGGCTTGTTGTGGCCATGGGTGCCCCAGAAATGTGAGCATCCCAGAGCCTGCGCAGCCCAGTCCGTCCAGCTGTTGGAGTGTCGCTCAGAAGTGTGGGAGCTCATGCTTGAGGCTGGCTGAACCGCGAGATGTAGCATGGGTGCAGGGTCCTTCAGCCAAGATGTATTTCTGTTCTGTTGAGTTTGGGAGCAGTGGAGTAGAGGTGAGCACGATGAGGGAGCCCAGGGGTGCAAGAATCTGTGGTTTTCCTATGATATTAGCAGGCAGATTCAAAGGGAACCCAGGAATGGTGGTGGTGGGTTGCGCTAGTCATCCCCAAGTCCAGGCTTCGGCTTCTGGCAGTGCATCAGCCACTTCAAAGGAACCTGCAAGAAATTCTCCAGAAGGATAAGGACTGCATGTCTATATGTGAAAGCTCCTTCTGATTCTCATCACTGTGGTGGCTCATGCAACTGCATTTAGTGGCCATTTGTTTTCGGGGGAGCTGAAAAAAATCCCATTTAAGGGAAGGAGTTGCTGTGCAGGGCAGCTGTGGGTAGCTGGCACTAGTAGCTGCTTGGCTGCCCTTCCCTTAAGGGAGTGGATTTGGGGCTTGTCTTGTGCGCAAGAAAAAAAGGACTAAAGCTGTTTCTGTCCATACAGCCCATACATTCACCTGAATCCTTGCAGTCTTTGATTGCTTTGTGCTTCAGCGTTACGCCCCGTGTGTCACTGCTTATGAGGACTCTGTCTCTCTGGGAGCTCAAAAGCTTGTTTAAAAGAAATTCAAGTGTGCTTTCTTCCCTGCACAGCTGTGTGCTTTTAGCATGGGCAATGTGTTCCCTCTCTTGTTCCCCCGGCCCCATCCCCAAGCTAATTCAGCTGGGGCCATGCTTTTCATACCCAATCAAGTGTGCATGGGGCCTCCATTCCAGCACTGTAAAGCCATCTACAAACATGTGGGAAGAGGATGGTGCCTATTCAGTAAGCTGTGGACTAGGCAGCTATCTTTCGACAGATTAGCCAGAGGAATTTCTATTGCAGGGCTCGATTGTTCTGAGCCCTCAGCTCCCTTTTGTGCAGGAGCAATGAAAAGTTGTGTTATGACAATGGTTGACAAAGTGTTCAATGAAAGCCGCGGTTGGCAGTGGCAGAATTTTGAGCTATCCTCCTCTTCTCCAGTGCCTGTCAGCAAAAGGTGGAGAAACGCTTTTGACATAATCTTCCACACTGACAGATAAATGGTTTTGACGTAAGGGTTGGAAACCACCTCGCTGAACAGAATTCAGCCATCATCACGGTGAACAGAGACCAGGAGTCACGTATGTCTCTGTTCCTTTGTCTGGCGAGCCAGCCAGACACCTCTGTGTTCAAAAGAGAGGTGGCTTTTCTCTGCGCTGGCCAAGTTCCCAGAGCAGAGCCAAAACTTCTACATGGATGCCTGGTCTACCCCTCACCTTGCCCAAGGAGGCAGGATTGGCATCTCATGGTTCAAAGAGCTGACAGATCCCTCCTCGCTGGCAAGCAGGACTCTTTATGTGACAGCTTTATTACTTTCGGGAGGTGGTTTCAAGGCAGGCTACATACCTGGTGGTTTCACAAGGCTTTCCTTTCAGTCGCTGCGATGTTCAGTGATCCACAGTGCCACTTTCACAATGCTAACTAAAGCCAAACACTGCTTGCTTATTTAGAAACTGGAATGGATGAATAGACAGAACAGGGTCCTTCTCACGTTGATTTAACATGTTCTCAGTTCCTGATCATGGGCATCTTAGTGACAGGAGGGAAAAACCCCTACATTGTTGGATTAAACAATACAAGGAAGACTTGAAGTATGTAATGGATAAATAACATGCAGGCACTTCTCATGCCATTAAGTCAAAGTTGTTTTTTTTTTTTAAAAAAAAACCAAACAAACATAAACCTCAGACCAGCTTCTGTTCAAAAGGGAAAAAACAATCTGAATGTTAGGGGCCACTCAAGTTGGTGGCTCTGCTGTCTTCTCTGCCATCTGTAGAAGCTTCTGACCTTTGTTGGATGCTTCCCTGAACTTACAGCCCAGGCTACTCTTGTCTGGGATTTATGTAGGTCTGTTGAATTCTATTTTCACAGTTGCCTTGAAGGAATCAAAATACCCTCCCATGAGTAATTCAACAGAAACATGTACTCATGCAGAGAAGCAGGCAGGACGCTGGGCAGTCTGCTTTCTGAGTGGGTGTGCCCACACTAAGGCTCAGCTAACCCCAGATGTGGATGCAGGTGCCGCATTTTGTGCTATGGCAGAGCAGAAATGTGACTGTTTCCGGTGCCGGGACAGCTGTGCCCCCAAGTTTGGCATCTCCAACCAGCCTGCGTCACTGGTCTGCTTGGAGAGGCCAAGCTGATGGGGACGTTGCAGCCCCAGCAGCACTTCGTGCGCTGCCGTACATTTGGGACCCATGCTTTGTGGCGGGGGAGCATCATATGCACCCATGACCTCAAGTTTTGAGTTCCCTTCTTTATTTGCATTACTGGAGCCCAACCAAGATTGAGGCCTCATTTCATCAGCATTGGGTAAACCGAGACAATACCTACCTCAATTTTATTTACAGTCTAAATAGACAAGGGAGACAAAGGGTGGCTGTGGAAACAAAAGCTATGGAGAGGTGATGTGACATGACCCGGTCACCCAGCAGGAGATTAAGAGATCCAGGAATAGATGGAGGCTTCCTGACTCCCGGTCCCAATGATCTATCTATTGGAGCACGTTAATTCTTTCTTCCATTTGCATGCTGTGACTAGCATCACAAACACTGTCTGAGTTCTGGGAAACCCATCCTGTGATTGCTAATGCTTCAGGCTAGAAATTCCTGGGCATTTTTAATATAAGTTAAAATAGAGCTAGTCTCAGAAATGGAGTAAACTGTTTATTTTGGTGTATCTATTTAATTTCAGTTCTCCTGCTTATTTTGCACTGACCCTGTATTTCTAACTTTCATTTCCCCACTGACTTCTGAGCAGTGTATTGTGCATTTGGTGAGGATAGATGGCTGTCGGAGTGGGTGGCGTGGGCGGGACTGAAGACTTTGACGTACAAGAAGGTGGGCTTCACCTGTATTTCTCCTGTAACCATTGGAAAGTCTTTCTGTTGCTGGAGTAGGCAAAATATGATTGTGCTATCTGAAGTGCCAGCTACTTGTGCAATGACTTTGATGTTCAGACTTCTCAGATGACAGCAACAGTGACCAGAAAGTTGCTTTGGATGATGTTAAACCATGGCCATGAAATCCTTTAATTTACAAAGACCTTTGTTTTTTCACTTGTGAACTTCAGGAGTTCACATCAGCGTTGCTGGGTGTTTGAGCGTTGGCTAAGCCAACAAGTGTAGGAACGATCAGTTTGGTGCCTGTGATTCTCAGTGTTCATAAAACAGCCTCTTAGCCTGTTGCAGAGGAATGTTTTGAGGATAAATACGTTACTTTAAGAAATGCAAAGATTTGCAGCGATGGAAGGCATAGAAATATATTAAATCGGGTGGATTCATGCACGGTCGTGACCGCGGTTGTATTTCCCCCTCACAGTTTGTCACTAGTGTTTCTGTGTCAGCTTTATCTTTATTGTGTTGAGCCTGTAAGACATTACCTGTTGTATTTTCTCATTTTGCCTGTACATCAGGCAGGGACAAGCTCCAACTTGATTTTGCTGTGTGGTTTAAAAAAAAAAAAGTAGTAATGTAATCTGTGGGCAAATTGCACTTTAATTCGTAATTGTGCTATGAATATGGACTTGGCTTTCAAACGCACTCTGAGTTTAAACTGCAGTTTGACTTTTATTTAGATGAATGCCTTTGAGTTCATAGTGAAATGGATATCTGCTGTAGGCTGGTATTGATTTAAAGGTCTCTTGAGTGTTTTAAGACAGTAGGGGCTTACAGAACAGCGTATTTTAAAACTAGATGCTTGGTTAGGTTTTACACTCCTGTGTAGCTTCAGGTCTAGGTTCTGTTAAGAGCCAGCTTAAGCTGTTGATTTGTAGAGCCTTCTTTCACAGCGGGTATTGGCAAAAGAATTGAACATTTCAGGCAAGATGCAAGGAGCCATCTTCAGAGCCTCTGAAGCGAAGGGGATCGGCGTGTGCGTGAGAATTATCGGATAGTTCCCATGTGCAGGGGAACGCTTTGAGGGCTTCCCATAAATGCATTATATGAGAGCAAGTGATCAATAATTGCTTTTTTAGCTCGAAAGAGGCTTTTATCGCTTCCTGCTAATCATGCAAAGTTGGTGAGCTTTGTAGTCTTTCAAGTCTTAGTGTTAGTGTTGCTGTGGGTCTAGATTTCTTTTTGGATTGCCTCAAAGTGCAGTGGCTTAGCAGTTCAAACAGGAGGTCTCTGTGCTCTTCTGTCAGCTGCCCATTTTTTTATGCCCTTCAGCTCCTGGGTCACATAGCGTGGGTAAAAGTTCAGTAGGTGCCTTGGTGACTTAGGACCTGTTTACCTGTTTGGGCTCTAGACCTGCTTGGGTTCTGTGGGCACAGCTTTAAAACAAAGAAAATATACAAAACAGGGAAGATTGGCCAATTTTCTAGTCAGACTGGCTTGGTGGTTTGAATAAGCAGCTGAATGTTTGCGGGCTTATCTAAAATCAGGCCAGGGATCTTTTGGGTCGTGTTCAGAGGTGCAGTAAGAGGGTGTAACCTCCCTGCAGAGGAGGCAGGAGGGTTGAATTTTACCCAGGATAATATCCCAGAGCTGGGTGTGGAGCAGCAATAGGTACCCCTCACAGTTTCCTTACAACTTCTTGCGGCTGCTTTTCTTGCTACCACACATCAATTTGCCTCCTCCCTCTTTAGATTACACACTCACAGGAACATGCCAACACTGCGTACATCATGTTAATTAGGCCATTTGTTAATTTCCACATCATTAGTCACTTGGTCTTAATTTATCTGTGCTCTCCTGATAAGTCCCTCGCTGCAGGTTTGACCTGTGCGGTGTGCTGATGGTGCGTACCTTGGAGGGGAGACTTGGCTGTCGCGCTGTGGGATGCTACAGCAGCGCATGGCAGAACTCTTGTTTGTGCCTGTCAGTCAGTGCTTGTTCTTCACATTATTTGTCTGTTTGCTGAGCCTAGCAATCCTCGCAGTGCCTTCCTTCCAGAAGCACATTAAGCAGCTACTCTGGCTGTATTTCCAAACAGGGATGTCCTGTGAGGCAGGTCCGCTCTCCTGGCAGGCTGTTTTCAAATAAGACACAGCACAATTTATTTGCCATCCTCTCCACTGGTGAAGTGCTATAAAACGATCTAGATTTGGGGTGTCAGGTAGCTGGAAAGCATTGGTTGGGACTGTTGAAGAGCAAAGTGTGTACTGCTGTGTGACCAGCTGAAAGCTGTGATCACAGTGATTTAAAAAAAAGTTTAAAATAAAAAAAAAACAGACCCCAACATTTAGTCATATACTAATAATATCATCTTGTTAGAAAAGATAGAATGTATTTTGTGTTTACACATAGCAGGTGTATGTACCTATGTATGTCTTTGTACGTAATACACAGTGGTATATAAAAAAATACACTGAATGTAGCTATAAAATATTTAGCAGAAGGTTTGTTGATGGTTTCAGTTCAGGCTTTAATTTGTCAGGAAATATCCTATTCATCTGTGATTAGTTTTGTGGTTCTGAATAACCAATAGAAGAATAATAAATGTAATTGTGTAGAGACAAATTAAGACCACACTAATGCAAAAGCAGGAAAAGCTTAGGGAGAGCTAGATAACCATTTGATCACAGAACTGAAGTAACTCACTCATGTATTCAGCAGAAGAGTGCTGCTCTGCCATGATTAAGTGCTCTTGTTAAAAACAAATGCACCCTTCCAGTGCAGTCCAGAATAATGAAGATGACTGTGTTTTGCTGAGCGCAGTAACTGCAGTGTGCTGATCCCGCTGTCTTTTATTTTAACAGAAACCTGAGCTACAACAAGTTGACGGAGATTGATCCTTCAGCCTTTGCAGAGCTGTCGAACCTGCAGGAAGTGTAAGTATTCTTTCAAAGGTATTAATTGTGTTTTGCCTGAGCGGGTTGTGGGCCAGGAGGAAATTGTATATAGTTTCCTAAGACAGTACTTTCCTTTAGCTAGTTTAAATGAGCGGATCTGACTTAGTGTGGAGAGGTTTTTTTTTCCTCCATATTGTACCTGTGCTGTTTATTTTAAACTAATCAATTAGCAGAACACAACATCCCAATTACAAGAGCGTAGCTGTTATTGGAAATCATTGGAGTTTGCCTCCCTCAGTCTTGTGCAGTGCTCTGAATGAACAGTTCAGCTAACACACCTGAGCATACACACAAAGCTCCTTGCTGAAAGGATAACCCTGAAGCAAGGCAGAACAGCCTGCATCGTGACACCTGATGCCAACCTAACCCAAATCTCCCAGGAAACAAAGGTGTAGTGTAGTGGATAACAAAGCACTTAACTGTCTCCTCTCTTAGACATTTGTGCTCCTTTTGGAACCAGCACAATTTCTGTTTGAAGTCTGCTAGGAGAGCCTAAAACAGCAGAACTGTCTTCTGCTTTGATGGGGGAAGAGAAGGAGCTGGTGAAGGTCTGAGGGGCTGTGCCAGACCTCCCTTGCCAGTAGAAAAAAACCTTATTTGGGGAATTGCAGGATTTCCTAGCTCCTGGCCTGTGTAAACGCTCAGCAGTTACACTTGCAGAGGAGCTGTGCTTGTCAGCTCTTCACAGTGATTGCTGGAGCTCTGATTTTGGGTTTTGAAAAACGAAAGTGACTAAAATTGCAAGCGGTGGGTTGAGGTAATGAGCTCGCGTTTGAATGTTGAATCGCTGGCATACTTGAGGTTTGGGCTCTGTTTGAAGAGCTACTGATGCCTCATGGGAAACTGAAAAAACATTTCCTTTCAGAAACAATACTGAGCTCTGTGTATATCTTGCATTTTCTCTTGTCCTCTGTCTGTTTTCATTAAGTCTTGGCTCTGGGGCTTGTGGAGGGGCCAGATCCTGCGATTCTTAAATAGGGGAAAGGGTTCCCATCAGTGAGAGTTCTGCCTGACTAACGCCTGCAGGATTGGACCGTGGGGATTAATGTAGCATCTCTCTCCTTACCTGATTGCCCCTGGCTCCCCCTGCTTACGCTACCAGTAGGGACTTGCTAGGGATCATGATTAAGTGAGGAGCATGCATCAGGAGTGACTGCAGTGCTCTGCAATCAGCTCATCGTGATCATCCTAGAGAGCAGTCAGGGAGGGGAGAGAAAGTGATGCAGGTGAGCAAAATGCTGCCTGCAGGATCTGTTTTCACAACTCTTCTTTAAACTGTGGCAAGCCTTAAATTGCTTTGTGCTTAGAGAAGAGAATTGCAGCCCTGATCCCCTGAGACTCTAGAGTTATCCTAACATGATTGTGGCTTAGCAATAGCTTTTATTTGTGGAAGTGCCTGAAGGCATGTAACTGCAGGGAGCGTGGGGCTGGGAAATGTGTGCGGCTTCTGATTCCTTAGGTAAGGAGCTCCCTTGTGCAAACCGCTGCACGCGTCAGGAGCAGGACAAGCCCTGCACTGAACAGTCAGCTGCTAAAAAAAGATACCAGGGTTTAGGGGAGGTAAGTAATGCAGCCCACGAAGTAATAGTGCAGATAAGAGCTGCTTGCTGTGTCAGAAAGGCAGGGTTAGGGAAACAGGAGGGAGCTGAACAGTGAGTAGGAGGGCAAGGGAGCAGTCAGAAATGGGAGACTGGAAGGGAGGCAGAGGTCTGGAGCAGAGCCTTGGAAGGCAGACTCTGGAAAGTGTGAGGGAGAAGCTCTATTAAAAGCCCTATCTACCAATCTCGGTTGCTTTTGAATAACAGCTAAACCACAGACCACTCAAATAAACTGCATTTCACAAAGAGAACCACATCTATACTGCCAGAGCATCTCCTTTCTGAGGGGTTTTGTTTTTTTTGTTTTTTTTTTTAAGCACTTTAAAAACTTTCATGAAATAAGCATCATGCTGTGGCACGTCTTGAGAGCAAGTCAGTGTTTTGCTGTGCGTGCTATGCTGGGCAAACCAAGTCACCCCCAGGGAAAGAGATTGGCCCAAATAATAGATACATTGATAAGTCCTGAAACCTCCCGTGATGCTTCAAACACAGTGCCTGTGGTTCCTGAGCATTACAGATGAGGTGCAAAGCTCTGTGTGTGTCTCTGTCAATAATTAGTGCGCTATGTTTTGAAAACCTTGTTTTTCCTTGATTTTAAGAAAATGTCTGGAAACTGAAAGATTTAAACTTTATAGCTTATCTTGGATGCTCTGTTTTGTTTTACTGAGATTGTAATAAAGTAATAGCTGTATTTACCTTACACTTTTCCCTGGGTGTAGGCAGTTGTTTGGAAGTTTGGGGTTTATTTTTTGTTGTTTGAGAAGCTTTTTTTTTTTTCCTTAAAAGTTTTAAGTGTTTGTGGGATGAAATTTAGTGGCTCAGTGATACAAAACCCTATGATCCCACATGCTCTGAAATAAGTAGCTTTGTGCTGATGGAGGCTTAGGTGGTACGGGCTGGAGTGGGATCTTACTTTCCTTCAGGACACCTATGCTTTCTCTCATCTGCTTTGATGGCTCCCCCTAATTACACTCCTCTGAAGTCCATCTATTTTCGTATCTTGATTGAAAGAGCAGGGCAGAGGGTGCTGCTGTGTGGGTTAGGCCCTGTGGTCCTTTCTGGGCTTTTCTCAGGTCATATGGATCATGGGATCCATGAAAGTGATGGTTGCGCAGTTCTCAGATTTTCCAAGCTCATTTGTAACAAAGAAGTAGTAAGTGTGCCAAAATCCGCCTCCAAACAACTCACCTTTTATTTTCTAAAGTGCCTTTCACTGAAAGCTCTGGAGAGCTGTGCTATTTTTGAGCAGGCTCCATTTCAGCTTGACACCAGCCTGGCAACCGAACCGTAAATATTTTATATGGGTGACCCCCTTCCTCCTCTGCCTCGGCATCCAGAGGCTGCAGGTTTGTGTTATCAAAGGTGAGGGCTGGGGAAGAGAAGGGAGACTGAAAGTTTAAATTTGTTGAGCCTGGCTTTTGGGTTTGTTTTTTTTTTACTTTTTTTTTTTGCTATTTTTTTGTTTCTTTACATGGGGGAGGGGGAAGATGAGAGGGAAATCCCAAACAAATACTGAGCTCAGCTATCTCCTCTGCATTGGCAACTGGTGCCTGCGAGCCAAGAGAGAAAATGAAGTGGGAGAACCACTTCTGCCTGACTGCTGACCTGACAGGAGGCTGATATATGAAAATCACACTTATGTCAGAGGAGGTTTGACCAGTTATGAGATGCGGATCCGTGTCAGAGCTGTTTAACCAGAGCTGACCCAGGCCAGCAAAGGGTGGGCCTAATTCTCCTTCTCCTGTGCCTTTCAAAAAGATGCTCAGTGGATGTTGATGAAAACATGGCACAAATATAAGCATTTTAATGCTCCTTTCCAGCTTGCTTTGTGCCCTTGAAAGCTCTAGACCTTGCTATAATATGAGCAGCAATGAGCTTTTGGTTGCAAAGTGGAGCTCCTTGCTGAATTGCAATGCATCTGGCTTTTTCCCTTTCATTTTAAGGTACGGGTATAATGTCAGAGGCAGAGCTGAGGCTGAGGAAAGCTTTTATCCCAGCAGTGCCTGGAACTCCTCGTGAAATCAAATATCTTGCCTACTCTCAGAGGAGTCAGAAGGAAGTTCTGGGATGGATGTACCGCTGCCCTCTCCCACCTGCCAAAAATAGCTTTAAAGGAAATAAAAATTAAAAAATAAAAAACCCGAACAAATCCAAGCCACTATAATTTAGGATTGCCCCAACCTGTGCCCAGGGCTTAGCACACCTTAGCTGTGCCACGCTCCCCTGCCTGCTACGGGATGCTCTGCTTCTTGCACCCCAATTTTGATCTTTTCGAGGTCCCGTTGCAGAGCCGCTGCAGCAGGGGAACAGATTAAAGGCAGGCAGCAGAGAGACCCAGCGAGGCTCTGCCGCAAGCAATGGCTGATCGGGGGCGGCTGGGGGGTCCTGGGGAGCCGCCGTGTGCTGCCCGGCCGGGGCTTGGCTTTAATTGCTTCAGCATGCGGTGGTGGGGGGTGGGCGAGCGGGCAAAATGGCTAAGAAATTAGGTAATTTTCAAGCAGCCAGACAAGCGACTGTTACAGTAATTAATTGACTAATTCACCATACAAACAAGGGCTCTTTAAACCAAGGAAGAGCTGGTCACATGGCGAGGATCTGTTTTCAGTCAGAAAAACACTTCAAACATTAGGCAATTCAGGGGGACACTTTTGAACTGGTGATTCCAGGAGCGGGCCCTGTCTGCAATTGCCATTAGCCCTGGGGGTCCACACAGTGCTCCCCAGCTGGCTGACTGCAGCAGGTCACCTGTTTTTGGTGGTATTATTGTGCCCAGTCTCGGGTTTTTTGTGTGTGTGTGTGTGTTGCTGGCTTTGTGGGGCTGCCCTTGGCCTGGTGTGGAGAGGAGGCCTGAGGCCGCCATGGCACCCTGCCGGGCCCTCGGGGCCTGGCTGAGTGGGGGCTGCTGCTTGGGGATGGAGTTAAATTCGTTGTCTTAAGGCAGCAGGACCCAGTTACCTCATGGCTGTGGGTGCAGACAGTCTCCTATCTCAGGCTTGGCTCCCTGACCACTGTGGAAACTCAAGCTGATGGAGGGCTGTCGCACAGTGTGTTCCTCAGTGGCACTTTACTGAAGGTAGTGGGTGGTAGGGGAAAAAAAGCCTTGCTTTTATAGAGGAAAAAACTATGGGACCAGTTATGGTGGCTTTTACTTATTAAAGGGTTGGGAGGATAAACTGAGACTGTCAGACACAGACAAACCCTTTGAGATGTAGGCCTCTGCCAGAATGTCGGTGTTTCCAAAGAGCTGAGGAAATGGATGAGGAAGCGCTGCGACTGGCCTCTGCTCTCGCATGCTTGGCCGTAGGCTGCTTGCTTCAACAATTAATTTCTGTTTGTTGCAGGCAACTGAACAACAACGAGCTGACTGCCATTCCCTCCCTGGGACCTGCTGCTTCCAGTGTCCGCTCCCTCCACCTGTAAGTCATTGCTCCCTCTTTCAGCTTTTTGATTTTGGGCTGTTTGTGGGGTAGGTGTAGCTGCTACTGACTGAGAGTTTTGTGTCACACCCACTTCTGCTGACTCTTCAGATTTCACAATTAGTCTTGTTGGCACCCTAATTAAGAAACATCTTCTGAAGTGTCATTTGCACAAGGTTGGGCTCAATTGATGTTATGCTTATGGTCAGTGTTAACTTAGGTTAGTAAACTCCACAGGTTAGTTGCATATTGAGTAAAATTATTTTTTCTCATCTGCCTTTGAGTTTCAATGATTATGTCCTACTTGTGCTATTAAAGGAGTACATAATTTTACCTTTTCTTTATTGTTCTCCTTTTTTTTTTTTGTTTTCTTCCCTGGCCTTGTTCTGATCATTTCTTCTTTTCTCTTAAAGCCAGACTATTCACATCTTAATCTTCCAGAGAACTCATTCCAGACCTGTTTTTATGGTCTCTTTCAACTTTTTTTTTTTTTCTTATTTCTTTTGAGAGAGTGATTTGTGATTGTAAGGCTAGATCTGCAGAAGCTTTGAAGTTCCTAACTTGGGTAGTTTAGATGCCTGCAGAAGTGTTAGACACCTGAGAGCCCTTGTCTCTGACACAGAGGGTCCCAGGTCTTGGATGCTGCTGAAGGGAAGAAAGACATTATAATATCAGACTTCTTAGTACCTTAAGAGTGTGGATTTCCAAAATCATTTTTGCATGTGTCTGCTTGTAATGCACACCAAGAAGGAATTTTGCTGAGGTATGCGTGATACCTCCCAAGTTCCTGGGAAGGGGAAGTGGTTATAGCTAATACGGACTCCTGCAAAGTGCTTGAGCAGTTCAAGCAATGGCTTCCAGCATGCATGGCCTTGCAGCGTACACCCGCAGGCAGGTGTCTGTATTTACCATGGATTCACTTTTCCTTGTAGTGGAAAATGCTCGTGTCCATACTACCAGGTGACTGGCCTCTCATGCTCGAAAAACTCTGACTTATTCTGAGACAAGCTTAATTGGTTGACTGGAAGTATATTCCTGTTACTTAAATCAAGGACAGGATTGAGTGAAATGAACTGGCAGCATTCCTGCTATTCCATTAGGCAGTGTTAAAATATGTAAAGCAGAACAACCCCCTCACTGTCTTAATTCAGTTTAAGGGTCTTTGTTTCAAATTGATGTCCATATCTCACTCCTAGTGTGAAGTGAATTTAGGTTTTGTTTGAGATACAGTGCCTTTGATCTGATTCTTGGGTATACCGTGTTCCTGCAGAGCTTACAAAGAGCCGAAGTGCTGCTCTGCTATCATCAGCGCTGGATCTAGCAAGTGTCTCTGTTGACTGCCTAAGTAACCACTTCACCTCCTGGGTGGAGGGGTGGCTTGTGTCTCAGCAGTTATCAGACCTGTCAAATGTGTCACATGCAGCTGGTGTGAAACCATCTTGTTTGATTTCTGCCTCCTGCCGCAGCCTCTCTCTGCTTGCGTGACCACATGTGAAGTCTGGATGCGTGATCAGGGGGCTGCTGGCTGCAGAGCAGGGCGGTAACTCGCTCCGAGCAGCGTCCCTTGTTGAAGGCACGATCCTCTGACATGAGAGGCCATCTGCCTGCCACTTGAACTGAGCTTGCCAAGCTGCGGCAGGACCCGCTAATATGCACTGGGATTCAAAAAAACTCCAGAAATCTGATTTATGGGTGGAAAGCTTGCATACCGTTTACCATCCAGGATATAGTTTTAGGCCCCCCAAATCGGCTTTTCTTTCTCACAAAGTCTGTAAATGATCTGAGTTTCACAAGCCCCTGTTGTTATTTTTGCTATTAATTTAGCCATTGGCAAAGGACCAAATTGCTAGAGCTTTGGTTGTGGGTTTTTTTTTTTTTTTTTTAATTCCTGAAATGAAATAAGCAGTTTGGAAAGGAGAAATAATGACTGGTGGAAGGCAGTAGATTTACAGCTCCTCTGAAATTTCAGAGTAGTGCAGAAGGAAAGGGAAGGTACAAAGCCAAATGATAAAAGGACGGTATTCTAAACAGACCTGCTTAGTATCACCTTCCAGAAATCTGTATTGCTTTCCTCAGCTGCTACACATAAATAACTCTGATAGTGGGATTTGTAATGCTGCTGTCATACTTCTGCAAGAAGGATCTCTTTGTTTAGTTTGTTTCGGAGAATGCCACTTTCTTCCCCCCTTGCATTTCCTTTTAATTTTTTGTTAGAGGTAAAAATAATCTGAAATATGTTTTGAAGTACCTGCTTTAATCGATGTTGCTGACTGACTCACGTTGGAATGATTTGCTGAGGAAGTGAAGCTTTCTCCATCCTTGGGAGTCTTTAAATCAATTGGATGGCTTCCTAAAAGATGGTCCTTTAGTTCAACTCTAGGTTAATGGGCTTGATACGCCAATTGTTGGGTAAAGTTCTCTGGCTTTGTGTGATGTCAGGAATCAGATTATATGGTCATACTGGTTTCTTCTGGCCTTCAAATTTGTGAAGTAATAACTGGGGAGGCTGCCAAACCAAACCCAGAGTGAAGACTCATAATGAAGACTGTGTACTGAGAAACTGGTTTATGTTTAAGTATATAGTGTTACAGTGTGTTCTTACTGCTAAAGAAAAATAAATACATTTCCTTTTTTTTTTCTTCAGTGTTTAGAAATGTGTGAAGTGTGTTTACCTCACAAACCTCTGAAGTAGGTTTTGTATATTGCATGTGGTTAAGTATTTCCAAAGGGCTGTGAATGTATTATAAAAGCAAGGATTATGTATTTGTCACTCGGAACAGCAATTTTGAATTAGTTTCTTCATTTCCAGCTCTTCCTAAACTGGGGAAGAGACGACTTCTCCTTTTGGTGCTGGGAGAAAGAAATCTGCCATACTGCCAAACTCAAATTTTCCATAAAGGTTTTTTTAATGAGCTTCATCACTTTGCACTCCCTGTTTTGGGTTTCCCATACCTGTCTCCACTCAAAACTTGCTTGACCCCACATGTGTGGACTGTGGGCCACTTATGTATTTATGTAAGCATGTGGGAATTTGTTGGAGAGAGAATTCTCAAGGCTTTCTGCAAATCTTTGGGTGTTTCAGACTGCAGTTGGATGCAGACATAACATGTATCAAACATGCTATGGCCTAATGTACTACCATGAAGTTTAGTTCAGTTTAATTATTTCTTGAAGAGTCAATTTGTTTGCCATGCATGTTGAAAATACTGCCGAAGTTGTTCATCTCAAAAAGAGCAAACATAAGGGACTTGATAAGGCTTTTAATAGAAAGGGAAAAATAATCTATGTACAGTTTACCAAATAAAGACAGATATTAAAGGCAAACATCTGTTAGTGCAAACAAAAGCCAGGAAATTCAGCTGGGAGGGGGAGAGACTGAATCTGGATTCATTCTGAAATTACATCGGAGTAGCTGAGAGGAGAATCTCGCCTAAAATTCCCACAGCACTTGTAATTTAGCTACAGTTCCTAGACTTGGACATTTGGGAGTTGATGGCAGGATGTTTTCACTGACATGCTCTTGGCTGAGGATTTCCCTTCCCGATGTTCTGCTGTAGCTCAAGTGTGTTAACTCTGTACGCTCTTGAGAAGACTGTTACCTGATCTGGTGGGGAAGGGGAAGATGGAAGAAACCATTTATTTGCAGCAGAACTGAGTCTGTTCATATCCAACTTCCTCACTAACTTGCATGGAGAGTCTCTTAGCCTTGCTAGCATGCCCAGCAAGAGGAGAACCTGAGTTGCAAGAAGCTCTGCATTGGTCTGTTACTACAGGTTTCCCACAAACCTCAGCCCTTACTCTGGGGACTGTCTGCCACTGCTTCATCTACCTGCCTGTGGGTAAAATGCATCCTGGAGGGCTTTTGGGATGTCTGCATGGGATGATGGATGTTGATCCTTGTGCTCTGCCCTGGCTCCAAGGTGGCCAGCCTGATTCAGTCAGCATCCACCGTCGCAGGCACGCCAGCACAGGCTGTTACGCAGCTGTGGAGCTCAGTGGAGAGCCTGCTAACCAGACCTCTGAAGCAAGCCTGGTAAACAGGCACACTCTGCCACATCCTTAGCTGGCTAGGAATTAAGGAAGTTAACAGATTAAACACTTAAAATAACTTTCGTTTCTTTCACTCTAAGTCTTTTAAGCCCCCAATCAGTTAGGAACAAAGGGGAAAGTGACCCACGGCAGTCAGCTGTATGTTAGCAGCAGTCAAAGCTGCTTGAGATGCTTTTGCCCCATGATCTTGCCCTGAATAAGTGCAGATAACAAGGAAGTCAGAATAGAGATCTTTGGAGCAAAGGAGTGTGAAATAGGATTAGCTGATTCACAGAGGATGCAATGACATTCTGCAGTGTATTTACTGGGGAAAGCGAAATCAATAGGACTACTCTGCTGCCAAACTGAGCATAAAAGTCTCTTGAAGAAAATCAATCTGCTTTACAGGCTCATTAATGTAAAGATCAATTCGCATTAAATTGTAATTAAACAGAGAAGGCTAACAGGAGAAGAGTAAGTGATCTACTGTGCCACAGGCAAAAATATATCATTTAAAATTTGAAAACTAAATACATGGAGAATTGGAAACTGGGAGTGGCAGAGAACATGCTAGGTGTGCTTGAAAGGACTGGTGAGCTCCGGTGCCGATTGGGGCAGCATGGTCCTCGTGAAAAGGAGGGTACTCTGCTGTTCCATCTGGATGTCAGGGGTGAGACAGGCCAAAGAGTGCAGCCAGTAATTTCTGCGTCAGGAGTAATGTTTGCATTTGAATTGCATGGTTTCTTGGAGAGCTCTTCCTCTAAGTGTTGGGGACTTCAGTATAGGTCTAGTTAAATTAGTCACATTGTTAGTACTGTGACCCTTGTTTCTTGTCTGACTTTGGCTTTAATTTTCACTGTATCTCATTAGACCTTTGTACTGGATTAGAGTTGTCTGGCCTTGGAGATCCCTAACGCGGCAGAATTGACATCGTACTATTGATCCTCCTCCTGGAGCCGTAGCCTCGTGCTTTCTTAGTGAAGGCTTGGGAAAGCAACTGTTATTTTAGTGCTGTTTGCACTGCTTCACTAGTGTTGTCAAATGGGGTTTGCAGAGCCCTTTCTACAGACCCGTGTGGTCCATTAGATTCTTTGAGCTGCTGTTTTGCTTTCGCCCAAGACAAACATGTCTTGCTATGTTAGCTGAAACAATGCTAGCAGTCACTGTGCTCTATTGATCCAAGTGTGATCTAGCAAATACACCTTCGTTTTAGCAAGCTTTTCCCAGGAGCTGAGGTGGTGATGTTGAGGTGTGTGATTCCAGTTCGTTTCTGCTTTTCACGTCAAGATGGTGAAGACTTGGCTGGGTATCAGGAGAACTGCAGCTTCAGTTCCTGCCCGTGGCAGCCTTTCTGGGTAACTGCTGTTAGAGGAAAGAGCTCAAAACTGCTGCATCTGCGCAGTTAAAAAGCACAACTCAAGCCTGAGCTGGTCTCTACATGAGGTGTGAGCTCACTTCATGTTCCTGACTAGGCCAGAGTATAAACCTCTGTGTAGGCGGTGTTGATAGTTGGGAAGTTTGGGCTTAAATGAAGAATTGAGGTTTGAGCTAACACGATAGTACAGATGGAGACTTGGAGGCCATTTGTGGCCTGGGATCCTGCTGTGCTAATTACTGTACAAACAAAACAACTGCCTTGACCCCCAAGAGACTTAATCTGCAAGTCATCTTTGCTGGAGTTAAAAAAGGATGATCTAACAATTAGAAATAAGGAGAATATTCTAATTCCATCTGGGTCACAGCAAGTGGTTTTGTACTCATAAGCACAAAATCCAGATGACTCAGATGCAGCCGTCTGCGGGGTCCAGTTGAAGTCAGCAGACTGCTTGTGTGCAGAGTGTGTGTTGGGCAGCTCAGAAAACTGCGCTGCCTGCCGTGCTGCGTAACTGCTCACACGAAGAAAACTTTCTCTGGTAAGTAAAGCAAAGTGGTATATGCAGGGGTAGATCCATCAGTGGGAGCGGATTCACCCTCAGCCTCTGCTCGCATCAGTTCTTACGTGGTGTAATGTGTACAGGGACCAGTTCTCCAGTGTTTACTCAGGCAATTCCCCTCAGGCTGGAGAGAGAGTTGCTTTCTGAGGATTTGGTCTATGCTACAGGCAACACTACTCAGTTTCTATTTTTGCATGTGAATATTGATGTGGAAAGGTGAATAGAAAGAATGCTGGCAGGCAGGCTGCTCAGTATGCAAGCAACGTACAGGCATAAGAGATTCTGAAACCCACCTCTCCCGTTTGTTTTGCTCAGAGTTCATAGTAAGGCTCTGGTGTATAAAGTCTGCTAGTTTTTGAGGCCAAAGACTGCAAGAGCCTTTCCCAGTGGAGGAAATTCTCATTAATCATGTGCTCCCAAGCACCAGAAGAGACGCTGTTTTGACTTCTCTTTTGGGCTGTTGGAACTGTTCTAATCGTTTGCATGTCCTCTTTGCACTTTCAGATATAATGTGAGTGCGTGGACATGGCAAAGGATCTGAGACTATTCCAGGGAAATTAATAATCTTTTCTTCTAGAAAAGCAACAGCAGTAAAGCACATAGTCCTCAAACTCAACAAAAGAGCATCAGAAAGCAATCTGGGCTGGTATAGAGCAGTGTAAAAATTGGCCAGAGGAAAAAAGATAGTGAAAGTTGGTGGCAGCTTGTGGAATACCAGTTACCCTTTGAGGCTCCTGTATTATGTATTTAGTAGTGAGGATAACTATTTTGTGTGGCCATGGCAGCTGCTTCTGCAAGTAGAGAATTGCTTCTCAGCTAGGTCTGCTCCAACATCTGTGTGCTGCTTAGCAGGGGATGCTAGGTTAGTATTTGTTCTGAAGGACATAAGGGGTCTTGGAGCACAAGATGAGGAGTTGGAATACTGAAGAAGTATCTTTGTGTGTCCCATATGTTCGTTACACCCCAAGATCAAGTAAATTGCTGCTTGGATAGACCTGCATTCTCCAGCCTGAGGTGCAGGTATTGCCCCAGGGCAGATGTAAGTCATGAATGTAAAGCATCTTCTGGTGCGTTTGGTGAGGGCAAGTGTCTGTCCTGTACAATGCACAAGATGGTTTCCAAGTTCTGTCCCTCTGCAGATAAAGCCTAGATTAGTTGTTCGAGGTCACTTGTGACCATGATCTTTTGTTAAGGTCAGTATGAAAAATAGCCTCATATTTGAGCCTTAGAATAGCCTAAACTTGCTACTATTAATATCTGTGGCAGATTGACTGTCTCATTTAATGGCATATGGTAAATAAAGCACATGTCTACAAAAGCAATTCCTTTGTTAGTCTTCACAGGCTGAGCAGATCTCTAACACGAATAACTTGCTGAGTTGAAAGTTTTTTTTAGCATATTGGAGTTTCCTGCCTAAAAACTGCTAGTAATGGCAATTTAGTTTGCTCAGGGGTGAGTAAAAGCAGAGTTACAGCTGCAATAAAAGCAAGTTAAATTATTTCTGGGTAGAATTCTCAACTCATTTTTCTCTCTGAAAGTTTGGCTGATTCAATTTTGTAACAGAATTGTACAAAATCAACCACCAGTACATGTTACTATTTCTGTGCTTTCTTCCTTGCTGAAGTTGCCCAGTTAGTCCTCATTATCAGTCAGCAGTTTATCCTGGTGGTTAGACGGGTGGTGCTTACTCAGAGCATCAAGTAGATGCTTAGTGAGAAGTAAGAACAGGGATGAGGGTAGAATTGTGATTCTTTGTTTGTTTTTGTTTTGTTTTTAAAGTATGGTGTCATAAAGCACTTTCAGAATCTCTCAATTTTGTTTACCTTCAGGCGTCCTGGAAGGCTTTGAGAACAGGCAGTATCTTATAGTTCCTCTACATATAACAAGGTTAAAACTATTTCAGCAGAGGTGTTAAAAAATGAATCCTGCCCATATGGTTCAAAGTCCAGTGAGTAAAACATCAGTTTTGCCATTTACCTTCTGCTCTGTATAATGCTTAGCACTTCCATCATTGCTTCTGCTGACACTGTTAGGACTGGTGTGTAATTCAGGGTAAAGAAACACCAGCGTAAACAGTGTTCACTAAAATGTGATCCTACCATGCTTAGGTAGTAAAAGATTAGGAAAAAAAAATCTCTAGAAAGCTAATTGTTAACTGAATAAAAGCTGGCTATGTGCTGGATTTTCTGTTATTTTTAATGCATGTTACATTCCCTAATTAATTGCAGAGACAAACTATAGAGATTGTGTCAAAAGTTACGATCTTACTCTTGCAAAAAAAGCCCTGCTGAAGGTATGTGGGCTGGAAAATCTGATTGCTGGTTAAGGTAGATGAGAAAGTGATCAGTCATATGTTTAGATGAAGTGATCACTTAAGAGGCCACTCTCCCTTCCAAGTGTGCGTAACTCTTGCTTGTTAACAGGAATTCCATGTGAATATTGATTGGGAATAAGTGGTTGGGTGAGTACACGTTCTGCCTGTCAAACAATTTAATGTTCAATTGCACATCAGGGAAAATAGCAAAGGCAACTGGACAATGAAACAGGAGTGCAGGGTGTACGAGTGAAAAGGCAACTGTTTTACTGGTCAGATCAGAACAGAGAAAAAAGTTGGGGAGAGGGGAAGAATTAAGAGTTGATAGAGAAGAAAAAACAGTGCACCATTTATAGATTCTTAGACTTAAAATATCTTCCTCTGTGCGATCCATATACTGCAGATCACACACTGCATGAAAGAAGTTGCAGGATGGAGAGGTGGTTAGCATAAACCAGGGAAAGGGATTGGACCTTTTGTAATTTTTCAAGTGCCCTGGAAAACAAGCACCTTTTGCTGGTCTTACTGAAGATGGTTTTTGGTTTTGGCTTTTTTTTTTTCCCCCCATACCAGATTATGTTATTGAGGCAGCTGTCTTTTTCAAAATAACAGGAACTAAAGTAGTAAATGGTCTTACTAAAGAAGCTTGAAGAGCTTATTGGATAAGTGGTGGTAAATGTTTACCACTAATTTTATAAGATCTGCTCTAGGAAAGCTGGAACAGGTAGTGTTTTATACCAGCCTGGCTTAGCACAATAGCAGTTCTACTTCAGAGCTCAAATTTTCTGTCCCCTGGATGTTTTGACACCTTATTCTGCAGCGTCCTGAAGCCATCCTTCCCACTTGACGTGCTTTATGAATAGCAGGGTGCCTAGACTTGTTAAGAGGAGCTGTTTTCTTTGCTAACTTGACCATTGCTTTTGCACATAAGAGCTATTCCTTCTTGCAGGCTGAACAGTCTGAGCTGAGCAGGGCTCCCCGTGAAGCCTGCCCAGAGGCTATCCCTGTTCTGCGACCTTGCTGACAAGACAGATAAGCCCTTTCAACAGAGCACAAGTGTGTGTCATGTTGGAACAGACTAACCAGCCAGCCTATCTACATCTCTGAAGTGTTAACAGGAGTTTGACTGGCTAGTCAAAAATGTGTTTCTCCACCTGCTGCCTTCTTCAAGAGGAAGGTCTTTTAGCAACTTCTGCTGCACATTCCATGAGACTTAGAGAGTTTGATCTGGACAGCAGACATATTCAAATGTGTTATTCTTTATTTACCTGCCTTAGATTCAGGGTCATGGAGATCTTATGTAGTTAAATCTGCCTTTTTTCATTGTGCTCCTGTCAAAGGTGGGAAAAACCTCTGTGTCACATCATGGCTACCAAGGCACAAACAGCACATGCTATCAAGAAATCTGCTTGTAATTACAATTTGGATTAATGTCCCAGCATCACAGGCAGAGTCATTACATTTGGTTTGCACTTAAATTGCTTCTCTGCTTGTGTATTTTCCCCTCCTCACTCCTGTGGAGAGACAAAAGCAAAACAAAGCCACCCACAAAACACATGCACTCACTAGGCTGTGGTGGATCTTCTTTACTTTGATCATTTATTACACAAAGAGAAACTAAAATCAGCATCAGGATTTAAGGATAGAAGTGCCTACATGCCCTGTGAGCGATCCTGGACCCTACTGGCTTTCAAATGAAAATGCTGCCCTTGTTGATTAGATGCACAAAAGCTGCCTGCGATGAAAATGAAAAGAGGCTGCTGTCTCTGCTTGTGAGCGGGACAGGGTAGCTGCTTCTGCCTCTATTCTGGGCTAGTTAAATTGGCATCTGGGCTGGGTCTGATTCTTAGCATCTGTTCCTCCTGGTCACAAACCTAACTCATCTTTAGTGATAAGGATGGGGGGGCTAGGCAGCAGCCCTGACATTGAGTGGCTCCTTGTGCTGGGTACTGTGCAAGTGGGGCTGTAGAGAGCAGGAACTCATCAGAGCAGCAAACCAGTGGGGGTGAAGCTGGGCTCTTTCTTGGCTTCAAGGACTGGCTTATGCATTTAATTTGTGATAGAAAATTCAATTTGGCTGGCGTGTGTCAGCAGCAGAAGAAAGCCCTCAAGGTAAAAATGGAAAAAGAAAAGCCAATGGTGGAGCAAGAGAGTAGCAGACCAAAGGCATAAGGTGTAGAACAAAGAAACGCTGACCTGACTGTCATCTGCCAACAACTGAATGACCCCTTTGAAACGCTGGTGCAGCCTTTCCTTCAAAGAGGCTCTGCTGAGCCGCACGACCCCATTCTGACAGCCAGTACAGAGCCATTCTTACACAGCAACTGCCATTTCCTTATATGATTCTCTTCCTTCTATTCCCGTTGGACAATTCTCTTCTTAGCAGAATTCAGCACTCAGCAGGGCCTCTCCTCTCCTTTGCAGCCTTTCTCAGTGCTTGCTCCAGACTGAGGCCAAAGGAATGTGAGAAGACGGAGGGTGACGAGCAGTGGTTTGGCCTGAGAGCTGGAGGAGGAGGAGGTGAAAGACTAGCACAGCTATGAGTGTTCACAAATGGGCTGTTTCGAACCAGCATTGATTATGCTTAGTAACTTAGAGGTGCTCTCTCTCCCGTGTGCCAGAGGACTGCCCAAACTGCATGACAAGTTGGGCAGCCTCTGCTGAAGGTCCCTGGCCCCAGCCCTAGCAGGTGCTGTGTCATCCTGTTGAGGGATGCACACAATGACTCTGAAGATAATTGCCGAGATGTTTTGAGGTAGAGCTGCATGCAGGGAGGCAGGGTTGTGCTCTGGTATTGAGTTCATACAGGTTCAGGAAAGCTGCTTACAGAGAGGTTATGACAGACAATGAAAGATGCTTTGCACAGCCTTTTTAATGGATCTGTGCCCTTTGTGAATACATCATTTAAAAAGCCTCTGTGGAGTACAATCTTCATTAAACACCCAGTGTAACCAGAAGAGAGCAGAAACTCTGGTCCTCTTGGAACCACCCTCTTGCTGATGAGGGGGATCATGCTTATAACAGAGGCTGTCTTGTCTTCAGGAATCTTAATTTGCTTTGATGTCATAACAGGTTGCGCAGTCTTCTGAAGAGATAAGACAGCCTCTGTTTTAAAGATTAGTAACTTCTAATCCTGTCTGTCCCACGCATTTTACTCTGCTAATGGGATTGAATGCCGAAGGCTTGGGAAGTGGCATATTGCAAAAAAAAAAGTAAATATCCAAAATCATATGGTGGAAAGTCAAAAAAGTCTAATGAGTGTAAATGCAGATCAAAGTGAGGGGGAGAGTTTTTAAAAATTACATCACTTACCTCAGTGGATCTAACACACAGCATAAGGTCCTCTAACAAGTCAAAGTTTACACAAACGTTGCTAGTGCAGAAATATCCTAACAGCATACATATCTCACTGGATGTGGTGATTTTGGTTACATTAGAAGAAAGGCTTTCGTTCATGCATTTCATATTGAACCCAACGAAAGCCTTCAATGAATGTTCATCAAATCCAGGCCCTTGGCTATGTTCAGCTGCTCTGAAAGCCAGCTTCTAAAGAGTGTGCTTGATCTCTTCCTCTTATCCATGTGGCTACCTCATGAAAGAGCTACGAGAGCATGGCTGTCAGGAGCATAACATCTGTCCATGTTCAGATATGCAGGGACTGCACCAGGATCAATGGTGGCAGCTCATCAATGTGAGAGGCAGAGCTTGGTCCTGTGAGTGGCCACAGAGTAGCCGGGGAAAACATAGCCCTTGAGTCACACTGGTCTCACATGAATAGTCCTGTTGACTGCAGTGGAACTATTTGCATGAGTAATAGTTTGCTTGTGGGAATAAAGAGTTCATAACCCAGCTCTTTGCAGTGTCACTGACTTGACTTGCAGGTGGCTGCTGCTCCCAGGTCCAAAGGGATGAATGAGCAAATCCTATCTCCCAGACTGCTTTCTGACTCCAAATATCCATGACCTGGGACAGAAATGCAGTCACTTCACCAGGAAAGGTTGCATTTCTTTTTCTCCCCTAACAAAAAAAAAAAAAAAAAAAAAAGGGAAAACACTTTAACACTTTTTCCTGAACCCTCTGTCTGTCCCAGCCTGTGTGTAACTGTGGATAGTTTGCTTCATGCTTGTCCAAACTAACCCACAAACACAAGGCAAGAATATAACCTGGTGAATGAAAGCCCCCTGAAATACATCAGTTTTGAAGCTGATGTACAGCAGATGGGGAAATGTCTTTAGACTTTCTGCTATAGTTTGCTACAGTTGGACTAGCTCTGTCAACCTGTTCTTGCTTTACACGTAACATATGACAGTTCTAGATGAAAACAGTGTAAAATGGTCACAGGTTCTGTTGTTTGCCTCTTAGAAAGGCTGAAGGGATACTAGGAAGATGCTCACATACAGACTCAGGCAGAGCATGTAAACCTTTAAGGAAAAGGTAGGATACCTTACACTATGGAGTTTTTTGGTGGAGTTTTGGGGGGTTTTTTTGTTGGCTTTTTTTTTTCTCTTCATGTGGGGTTGTTTTTTGTGGTGTTTCTTTTTTTAATTTTTTTTTTTTTTTTTTGTGGCTAACCCTCAAATGCAGTGGCTGCTTTGCCTGCCACTGCTCTGCTCTTGTGCGCGCAGCCAGCACCTGAACAAACAGAGCTGTATCTGTGGCAGCCTGGGAATCTGCCAGGATTCCTCAGGGAAAGAGTGATTCAGAGCATCTGAGAAAAGTGGGGGCTGCTTCCATGCATCCTTGCTTCCTGCCTGGACAATAACCCATGCAGCATTACTCTGAAAGGACAATGGGGCTGTGCCCATAAGCAAATACAGTGCATGTTGCGTTGGATAAAAATGTGCCTTCTTGTAATTTTACGAAATCTTGAGCCTCATGGATTATCCTGGCAAGGCTGACATGACAGCACCAAGTGTCAGACAGCTAGTGGGGCTTTCCAGAGCAGCTGGGAAGTATGGGGCCTTACGCATTTTGGGCAGTTCAGTCTTTCAGGAAAGGTCTCATGCATAGGATTGGTGTGCCACAGACTTCCAGGATGCCACCTGCATGTTCACTTCATCTTCTGCTCCACTACTCTGAAGTAGATCTTTAACAGGTTCTGGTACAGCACAGGAATCTTTCTGGAATAAAAGTCTTTAGAAGCAAAAATATTTTTGAATAACATGTTAGAATCATGCAAGAAGTTGGGCATTCATAAATGGTATGAATTTTGAGTCAAAGCTGATGTCCATGTTGCAATGACATTCTCCTCTTTCCTTCTTTCCATACATTAATAAGAAGTACTTGGGACAGATCTTCAGTTACTGATTGTAATAAAGTGACCAGAACAAACAGAAACCTTTTTGCTGTAAACACAAACACATCTTCCACATTATCAGTTCCCCTTCATCCCTGTTGTGGAAATCGCTCAAGTGTTGCATTCCACTCTGAAACGATAATTTATTTACTTATTTGTGTGTGTGTAGGGAGTGATGGGCTAAAATCAGATGGCAGATCATCTAAGGTGAGAGTGTAGGAACCCATGTCTTGAATCTTTTCTGGTGTTTCTGGGAGGATCAATATTAAATCTCCATCTTCTCTGAATGGAGGAGGTGGTGGAGGAGGAGGGCAGGTAACCAGGCACAGGTTAGTCACAGTGCATGTGATCCATCTCCTGTTATGGTGCCTTTGATCTTGTGCTTTTTGCATGGCCTGTCTCTGACACCAAACCTCACCTGTCCTTCAGTAGCAAACCCCATAACTCCTTCTGGCTCTAGCATTTGGTTTCTTCAGTACTTTTCCCAGTATGGAAATATCAACCAAACCCTGAACTTTTTAATCTCTCTAGTCCTATGATCTCCCTCGTATGCTAATTTTAAAAATGTGCTCGCATATTAATAGAACCCTACCCGAGGTGCGGAGCCTCTCTTTTGAAGTTTGATTTTATTTTTGATGCCTATAACAGGTGTTGGTTTAATAGGTTTGCTGTATTACAGCTTGCTTTTTTTTTTTTTTTTCTCGTGAGCCTAACCAGCTTTGTAAGCTGACACGACATGAAGGCCAAGCATGTGACTCTCCCTGCCTTTAGCTTCACTTCACACCAAACATTTGCGCTGCAGACTCCCAGCAGCCAAGGCAGCCTTTATTCAAGCTTTTTGTCTAAACCAGGAGGTTTTCTGCTGATTGTACTTAAATCAGTCCAACCAAAGCCCTTCGTACGTTCCCATCTGAGGGTCCGCTTGCTTTGATTTTCCACTGTCAGGTTTCTAACGGGCAGCTGCTGAGGGGAAGCAAATGTGGCTTGGACAACAAAGGAACGTGTTTGCGCTGCTCTCTGCATTGATTTCACACAAGTATTTCAAAGCCACGGTCTAAATTAAACTGATTAGTGTTCTCCAAAGGACAGGCTTGCTGCAAAAGGGAAGGTGAATTCTTCTCCTATTAGGTCTAGTGGAAAATGTTTCACAGTCTGTTTATCAAATAAATATTCACAAAGACGCTTCAAATGAGGAAACCCACCGGGATTAAAGTGTAACTTTACCTCTAAAATACAAGCTGAGATTCCTGGAAATGCTGCAAGCTTTTGACTTCTCGCCACCTGTTGTTTTCCTGCCACCCCCTTCGGCTCCCTCCCGACTCAGAGCAAACCCAAACATGCTTCGGCTTCTCTGGAACATTTTCCTTGTTTTTCTGTCTTGCAGCAGCCCAGAGGAGCGTAGAGAGTGTGTTTGCTTCCAGACATGGTCCTCACAGGCTTGGTTTAGCACATAGCTGGTTGAGGTGAATCCAAATGTCCTGTAATCCTGAGGGGTCTATTCAAGAGCGGTGCAAAGTGCAAGGGCTGAGAGGCTGCGGTACCTCGGGGTGTTGACCTGGGGTGCAGGCAAGTTACACAGTGGTGGCTGGAGGGTGGCTTCCCTCAGCTCTCCTCTCTTCTTTTGTAGCCGGTGCTGCCTGAGGGTGAAGCAGTTCCTGAACAGATGCCATACATATACAGCTCACAGTCAGAAAGTAACCCATTTCTGACTTTGAGTTACCTTAGTTTGGCACTAAGATGTTACAGTTCAAGATCTGCGTTAGCTGCAAATGGAGTGTCTCCGGGAATGAGGTTGGGTATGCGCTGGGAAGTTCAGCTGTTTTAGCCAGATCCTCCTGTATTCATGAGCAAACCCAAATGGACTTGGATGGGCTCCTATGGTGTCTATTTCAGTTAAGCTGCTTTCACCGCAAATTCTTAGTCCTCAGTGAAGGCGGTCCTGCGTCGTCCTAGTCTGGTAGTACGTTCCCATACGCATTGGTAAACCAGAGGTAGAGAGGGGTTAAGAAACTTGCCCAAGGCAGATGAGTCAGTGCCAGAGCTGGGAATAGAAACTAAGAGACTTGGCTTCTGCTCCAGGCTCAAATTGCTCAATCTCACGTTGAAGCCCTGTCATGGTACGCTCTTGAGGTAAGGCTGGCTGAAGTGAGACAGGGAAAGCTATTTCCAGGCTGTGATACCTAAGGAGTGGGGAGAGGAAAAGACACCTGGAGGCAAATCGGTTGTGGAAGCACTGATAATTTGTACTTTAAAGCCTGGATTCTGCAATTGGTACTAAAATCTGATCTGTCACCTTTGAAGCCAAGGAAGTGTAAACTAAGGAGCTAGTTGGGAAAAATCCAGCCCTTTTCCAGCCTCCGCTGAAGAGGAGAGGCAAAGTCATAACGTCACTGGTCTCTTTTCCTGTAAAACACCCTTGCGATGAGATCGGGAACAAAGGCAGATGAGCTGAAAGGGTCCAAGTAATAACAGGAAGGGTTAAATCATATTTCAGCTCTTACTGAAAGAATGAAAAATAAAATGTAATCAAGCTAGTAAAAGGTTTGGACATTGTTGTATAGGAAAAGTCAGCCGGGCTGGTTTTGTTTGAAGTGCAGTGCTTTGAGAGGATGCAGTGCTTTGCAGCAAACTGTCTGACGTTCCCCAGCTGGGACTGGCCGGGGATGGTGTTTGGAGCTGAGAGCTGCATTTGGAGTCAGCCCATATTTGAGGGAGACAGAGAGAGGGAGAGAAAGGAGCCTGTTTTTTTCCTGTGTGAAATAATGCACCCATCTAATCTGCCAGCTGTAGCACATGAAAAGCAAGAGGCAAACGGACAGAAGTCACCTGGAAACTGTGAACAGGACTCAAACGAAATTGTGCTTTCCTGTCCTTTTCTTTCCCTCTTAAAGTCTCTGCTCTGAGGCAAGCTGGGAGATCTGGCAGGCGGGCAGACTGGATATGCATCGAACAACTAAAGCACAAAAATATTAATACTCAAAAAAAAAACCAACCCAAAAACCAACCGTTGGCTTCTGAAAAGCAGTTCATGTCCAAACTCACTCTGTGCTCTCCCTCCCTTGCAGACTTAGCTACCCTGCGCAGGAATTGTCAGGCAATTTATAGAGTCTTCATGTTCATTTGTACAAGCCTTCATTTCCTGTTAATTTACAGCCAGATTCATCTCAGCCGACACAGCCGAGATGAAATCAGAGTTGAACTCGCAGCTCTTGCTACAGAAAACATACTTGGGGTTTGCTTTCACTTAGGTCTGTGTTGAGATACTTCCCTGAACCAGGGTCACACACACATTTAATGGACTCTCTTATTTTGAGGAGGAAGAAAGTTTGAATTTTTTTAACTTTCTGATTCTCATAATCAAGTCCTTGCAAAAAAAAAAAAACAAAACCCTAGTCCTTGAGGGAAAGAAATCCACCTCATCCACGTGTTCAGTTTGTGGAGGTCACAAAATTCTGGGTATAGTGATTTTTCCTGTATTTTAGTCACACTATTAGCATAAATTAAGTGGTGCTCTGTTCCACTGTGTGCCATGGATGTGAAAATTCAGTCTTTAATCCCAGCTGCAAATGAATATTGGTCGCTTAGTAGCCATATCATTGCCTTTTATACAGTTTGTGGTTGCAGAGACCTGTGTACCTGGAACCCATGGAACATGGTTACAGGAACATAGGTTAATGACTTTCCTTAGATTTTTCTGATGCTTTTTTGCACCACATTAGCAGTACATTGCTATAGCAGGGTGTAAAATTTATCTTTCATGATTTGTGAGCCTGCACTGAGTTAATTAAGTAGCATTTAAACTCTTTAGTCAAAGCAGCGTTTCTGTGAATGTTTCCTCAGCGTAAGGGAGGATCATGTGCTGGCTGTTTAAAGGGTGAGTCCAGAAAGCAAATTGTTCTGGGGATGCAGTTTTTACTCTCTTCCTGTATTACAGCCAGCAAGTGTGGTGGTGAAACAATCTGGTTTTAATAAACTGGAGGGTAAGGTAGCAGATCACAGTGTGGGGAGCAGGTCCCTTGCCACGTGCTATTGGTATTTTCTTTTGAGGGGAGAGGTTTTCTTTGAAAGGGGCTTGTGTGAACCCTTCGAGAGCCGAAAATGGAGGTGAGGCTGGAAAAGACGGGCTCTCAGACACCCATCGGCTTCTGTGCCTGGAAGGCTGTGGTCAGCTCACCCGTTATCCTTTTGCTTCAGAGAGCAGATGGGAGAGCTGGGACGTCTGGGTTTGCATTCGAGTGCTTTCACTGGCTGCTGTCTCCTCTTCTGGTTACTCCATGTGGGTAGCTGGCCGGATTAAGGCACAGTACTTGTCTGAACCCTCTCTACTATCTCTTATTATTCAGCAAGTTCTCAAGTGTCTGCTGAGCGTCTCTGAAGTGCCTCACTGGCAGCTTTGCCGGTAATATCAGTGACTGGTCTAAATTCACATCAGGCATGTGCTCTACTTCTTGTGACTAATGCACAATGTATTTTTTAAATTGGTTACCGTTCTTTCTACTGATTCAGGCCAGAAAGGAGTCAGAGGAAAGGACTCGGGGGATTTTCAGTTAGACTTTGTTGAGTACAGATGAGGTCTAGAGGTATTTAACTGTTTGATGGCTGCAGAAACCCTGAGTACAGCTTGTAGTACGTTCTCTAAAGAAAAGCATTATATTGCATTGTTCAGGCTGGCACTGGTAAGGCAGCAAACGCAGGTGGTCTTTACAGGCTGTGGTTCTGCAATCGGTGCTTGGCAGAGCGCTGGCACTGCAAAGTTGTCCTAGTTGCACAGTGGGACAAAGGTAGCAAAAGATGAGGAAACATTTGCAACAACATTTGCAAGCCCTCTTACAGTATTTCTCTGCATTACACATCATTGTAACATAGTCTAAAGCTGAGAGTTTTCAGAAGAATCCTTCCAAATTAAGGAAACAATGTTTTGTAGCTTTTGCTGAGATCTATTTACTTCTCTGTTTCCTACTCTGAAAATCCCATCTGTATAAAACATTGGCAGATTGCTTAAACCATTGATCAGCACTCCTTCCCTGCAAGATTAAAATCCAGCCCTGCAGCCCTTGCATGTTACAAATCCCTTCTGGAAGTGTAGGCTTGTAGAAGACCGAGCCCAAATTACTGGAAGAAAAACGGATGAATGGAGTCAAGAGTTCTGCAGAAGGGAAAAGTTTTGTACCATAGCAGAAAAAGTGTCTGGAAGTTGGCAGATATCTGTGAGCTAGTCTCTCGAGCCATTGGAACAGCATGGGGATTAGGGAAGATCTCTCTGGTGTGGGTTTCTCCTCTGACAACTGTTGAAGAAGCACCGTAGGCCTGAGTGTGTGAACTCAGGGGCCAGCCTGCGGGCCTGCTGCAGCCTCAGATATTCTTTCTGGTTTTTTAAGATAACTAACTTGTCTCCTTTTCTCCTCCTGACTTCTCAGGCATCACAACAAGATCCGCAGCATTGAAGCAAGTCAACTGAAGCCCTACGTTACCCTGGAAACGTTGGACCTGAGTTTCAATGACATCACGGAAATCCGAAACGGCTGCTTTCCACAGGGACTTCACATAAAGGAGCTGTGAGTTTTTCTTGTTGGGAACAGGTTTTGTTGAGTTACCACAGCAGAGAAAAGGGCCTCAAACCTTCTTTAAAAAAAAGGAGAGGGAATGAGCGTACAAAGTATGGGGTTATTCATCGGGATTTTAAGTGCAAAGGAGAATTACGAGGCAGCACGTTGACTCTATGATCAGTTGTTTGGGTTTTTTTTTTGAGCTCTGTCTTTTTGGTTTCTGATATATCTGTAAAGAATGCAGATTATTATTAATTGCATTGCATGGGAACGTTCCCACAGAGAAAAGGTATCCTGCGTCCCTCAGGTATGGGTGTCTTTAGAGCTGGAAACTTAGAAGCCAGAAGAACTGTCTGTGTCTTTTCCCCAGTGGGAAGAGTATGTGCTGTTTCCCAGATGAGCTCATTTGCATCTGGAAGAAGGGAGGGGGGAACGAATATCTCATCGTTAAAATGGGTACTGGATGTTAAGAACAGAAACCTCTCATTGTCCCTGCTCCTTGCAGGGGTGTTGGACTAGATGACCTTTGAAAGTCACTTCCAACCCTAACCATTCAATGATTCTATGATTATTTGAAGGAAACTGACAATTAAGCAGCATAACACCCTCCCAGTAGAGATGTTTGCCTTTCAGGAAAATGTAAAATAATCTGTATTTTAGGTACCTTTGAAGAGGTACAGGCAGATAATCTGCTTGCATTAAAGTTTGCACCAAAGTTTCTGCCCCTGGTTGTAAGAGGATATAAGAGAGTGTTGCTGTAACTAATGTTTGCCTGTTATCCTGTAAAATAGCCTCTGTAGCTAAGACTAGGGTCCAGATAAGAAAGAGCCCTGAGACAGATGCTGGAGGGAAAAATGGGGGATGAATAGAGTCGTCCTGCACTGGAATATTCTCCACTTTCTAGCTTCTGCTCCCGATTGCCTTGCTGAAGTAGGAGGGTGTCAAGGAGCTCTTGAGAAGCACGCAGCACTTCTCCACCTTTGTCACATGGCTCTGGGAAAGGCACTGTGCTCCTTGTGCAGCCAGAAATTCAACTGTTTTGAAGCCACCTCTGTAATTTCACCAGCCTGTCTGGACACTAAGTAAATGCTGATAAAAGGAGATTTCTGACAGAACTGTTCATTTTTTTTTTCTGTGATTTATTGCAGCTACCTGGGGAGCAACAGAATCAGCACCCTGGAGCCTGGTGCTTTTGATAGTCTGTCACGGTCCCTGCTAACACTTCGTCTGAGTAAAAACAGGATCACTCAGCTTCCTGTCAAGGCATTCAGGCTACCAAGGCTAACGCAACTGTAAGTAGAAATGTGCACTTTAATTAAGCTCAGCCACACTTTATGGAGACAAAATGTCCCTGAGGACAAACACAGCAAATGTCACCCTTACTCACCTGTTATCTATAAAACTTAGAATACGCTGTGCAGTAGTTCTGTGCCAGCACCTGGTAAAACGTGTTGGGAGAGGGTCCTTTTTGTCTTGTAGCTATTGGCTTTTCAGGCCATTCTTTTGATCAGGTGGGAAGGGAGGAATGCCGCAGCAGACATCAGCATCCCATGCACTTGACAGCATAAGACAAATCCGTTCCCTTAAGAGCTGTCAGTGTCTGTGACGCAAGGGAGGTTCGGAAGATATTTCTGTTGCGAATGACAGAGCTCAGCTGCCGTGTTGGTTTTTCAAGACCACACAGGTATCTTTATGTGGCAATAAAAAAGTAACGATGGAAGGTTGCTCAACTGTGTGGTGATACTTGGGCAGAGAAAACAGCACTCTAGACGAGCTAACAAACACGTTGTTGTTGTCCTGCCTGTGGTTCGTATGGCAGGAGCTGCATGGGGACACACAGACGTCTGCAGCTGTAAATATGCTTCATGTGGAAAAGAGCAGTACTAATAGTTTAGCTTTTCCCTTCACCGCTGTTGGAGAAATGGGCCCAGCCTAAGGCCAGTTGCAGTCTTCCCATCAAATTTGATAGGCAAAAGGTCAACCTCTGTCTGTTAACATAAAGTCCACAAAAGCTGTTGCAGCGCACGCTTCTAAATGGCGGCCCGTTGATTGAGAGACAGATCTTCAAGCCAAGGTGTGTATAAGGAATGGGTGTGCAGTTGTGCTTGCATGCATGTAGGATTTATAGCCAATTTGGGATTGAACAGTGTGACGCAACAGCATATGCATCTTAAAAGTCTGTTACCTCTCAGTTGGAAGTTACTGTCCATTGGCTGAGAGCTTGTAATCCACTGTTTGTCTGCATCATGTGCAAAACTGTGATAAAAACAAATGTCAGCTCAATCTGTTTAGGAACACAGTTTTCACTGAAAGTTGGAGTAATTGGTACTCTTAAAGACAGTCTCATAGCTGCTTGTTTAACCCTATAGATAAACATGTTACATGTTACATAGATAAACATGTTACAAGTTACACAGACTTGATGCGATGTAGAATTTGTGTACAGTTCTTTTTCTGGCAAAGCATGGTTCACAAATAGCCTAGGAAGTGCAGTAAGGCAAGAATCTTTAGGACTGTAAACTTTTTAATTGCTTACTTGACTTTAATTGCATTCAACTTGAGTGCAAATTCAACATTGGTTTTTTAGGCAGTTAAAAAGTAAGCTTAAAGTTTCTCTGGCTTCCTCATCTTTTCCAAAACAAGTTCTCGTGTTGTAACCTTCACCATATTCTTCACACAGATGCTGAACAGGGAACTACCCTTAGATTAGTCCTCTATTTGCAGAAAGGTACCCACTTTAAAAGTTCAGTCTTCAACTTTAGTCCATTGTATCGATTGATTTTTCCACTGACTTTATGGAACTAGGTTTTCACCTAGTATGTCTGGGTCTAGCAATCCATAAGGCTGTAAAGTATGCTGTGACGATGTTCATATTGCTATTCAGAAAAAAAGGTATTCCCAAAATTTTGGAGTCCCTCCCTACCTAGGGGAAGAAAAGAAGAAAAATTTAATGGACCAAGTAGGAGATCTTTGTATAGACAAAATACTAAGATTGCCTTGTTATTGGAAGCAACTTGTTTCACTCTTTATTAGTTTCTTATAATAGGATAACGTGAAATTTGTAGCTTTCCTTTCAAACTTAACCGTAAAATTTCCTCTTGGGCTCACAATTCTTATGGCACCTGCTTGTTTCAGAGCACGTTTTTAGTAGGGCGGTTACAAGTCCCGTAAAAACAAGAGGTTGTAAGGAAAATAATGCTGTTGTTCAACTGCATTGGTTCAAATGGTGTCTGCTTGAGAAAAGATGACGTGAAAATTGATTAAAAAGATAAAAGGCAAGAAAATGCAGAGAGAGGAAGGATGAAGAGGAATTGCTGCACTGTCTCTGTTATTTCTCTACTGAAAGTCTGTCCCAGGGTGAGTTTATTTAAGCGATCACACCCAGCTGACTTCCCTGGCTTGCTCTGGGATAGAAAGTTTCCGGTGAGCTTCTGCTCTTTCCTGGGAACCGTTGACAGAGGAGTTGTTGGCATTGCTGTCCCTATTGTATGCTGCACAGATGGTTTCGTGAGAAAGGACTGGGATTTAATAAACTTGTATGCCCTTGGTGGTTTTAGGGAGCTGAACCGGAATCGCATCCGCCTGATTGAAGGCCTGACGTTCCAGGGACTGGACAGCTTGGAAGTCCTGAAACTCCAGCGTAACAACATAAGCAAATTGACTGATGGGGCTTTCTGGGGTCTAGCCAAGATGCAAGTTCTGTAAGTGGGAGAGATGGGCTCTTTTCCCTTAAACTACCGAGACTTTGCCTGCTATCATGTCCTTCTCTGCATTTTAGCGAGGACTCCTGTCAGAGACTTGAGGCACCTGTGCCAGTCCTCCTGCTTCTTTCTATGTCCTGCACGTGCAGAGCTCTGCCGTGCCGCAGCAGCTTCTGTTTAGTTGACCCACAGTTTACTAAAGCTCATTGCTTTACCAGATGTTCAATTAAAAAAGTCCTGTTTTTCAAGCTGTGGCAGTATTCTTTTGTATGTTTTGACAATTTGAATGTTCACTAAGATCTCAATTGGTCTTTTAATAAAAGCTCATCTGTCTTCTGCAAATTTGTTTTTTTACTGATACGTGGAAACGCTGTGTTGCACACCTGATTATTCTGCCTCTTGGGATACCTAGAAACCAAGCTGGCCTGTCTCAATGTGTTCTTTCCATAAGAGAGAACAAACTGAGTGGTCATTGCAGAGAAATGCGTGAAACTTCCAACATGATTTGCTTTCAAGTGTGTTTGGAAGGTCACAGGTGATCAAGGCAGCGTGTTTCTGGACACTGCCATCACACAACTGAGATTCTGCAAATACGAACTTGAATGGGATGCTTTAAGCCCAGTTTACTGAGCGTACCTCTGCAGACACCGCTCATTCTGGGCATTTCCTTTGTGTTGTCCTTGAATTTCTATCCTTCACTTGCACAGGAAATGCCCATACATGCACGTTTCCACATGGGGTATGTAGAAGGGTGTGTAGGAATGGATAAAATACCAGTCCTTGTTCTTCAGCTTTTGACCAATGCTGCTTATCCATCAATTCCTTCTGATTTCTCTCCGCAGCCATCTAGAGTTTAACAGCCTGACAGAAGTAAACAGTGGCTCTCTCTATGGCCTTTCATCTCTGCACCAGCTTCACCTCAGTAACAACTCCATATCCCGCATCAACCCCGATGGCTGGAGCTTTTGTCAGAAGCTGCACGAGCTGTAAGTTGGTTTCTCTTGTGGATGATTGGGCAGGGTTTGATGCTAATGCAACGTTGGCAGGAAAGGGGAGTAAGGATTATTCCCAATCACATGGCTTACAGTTCGTGCTGTATCAACCTGTAGAAATGCAGGAACTGCAGCCTCCTAAATGATGCCCTTGTTATTCATGATGTTATGACCTGATTAAAATATGTTTGCACCAGAAACAAAGACTAGAAGCCACTAGAATTATACAGTGCCAAAAGACCTGGAGACTTTGTGATCTGCGGCTTACCAGTGCTTTTCAGCTAGCTAGTTACAACACAGGCCATATAATGGCTGTACAGCCTGAAGGAAGCCTTGCTTTATCCTCTGTATTTGCAAAGAACAATCATTTTTTGAACCAGGAGAGATTTGGCCCTTTAAAGGCAGTTCTCCTTGTTTCTCCTGTTTACACTTCACCCTTCCTGTAGGGCTCAGTTGTTTAAAAGTAAATACACTGACTTTGCTCTCCTCAGATTTCCAGCTGTGAATACATCGCTTTGATAAATGAAAGAAAGCCTTGCTGCTGAGGATAGCCCCACAAGGGTGTATTGGGTCTGTGGCACTGTTTAATGCCTTTTTGAGCAGACACACATGGATGCTTGCAGTATTTACAGAAGTAGCTGTCATCCCCTCGATGGGACTGTGGAAAGATTCGCTTTTTTCTTTGGAGAACCTGACACATGGTTAGTGGAACTGTAATTTATTCTGCTTGGTGCTTGGAAATCTCTTGTTAAATGTTGTTAGGGCTTCTCCAATCCACCAAAAAGCAGTACGGTAAAGCAGCTTCATGCTTTCAAAGGCCTCACTCTGGACTCAGATTGAAGGTTGGTATCTGCCTACTCAGCTGTGAGTCCTGAGTCTTTTGGGATGTGGATTCAGAGATGGGTGGAAATGACACATGCCAGTCCTTTAAGTTTAGAGCTGTAAAGTTAATATGTTAGACCAGTGTCCAGCTATGATCTTCTGTTGAACCCAAATTACTCATTCAGGTGTAGATTATTTTTTTGGAGCACAAAATTCAAATTGCTGTGAAAGTGCCCTTGCTTAAAGGGCTCCTTTGCTTGGCACACTGCTACAGTTCCTTCACGTGCAGATCCTCAAGTGATATTTTACTAGATTAAGGCAGTGTCAGAGGAGAAATCGGCAAGGCAACAGATCAGAATCAGCACCATGCTGCGCCTCCTGTTAAATCTGAAGCATCAAAAAAAGGGAGTCAGCCTTCCTAGCACTCACAGTTGGACCCGTAGAAAATTCAGATCGCTGCCCTGTGCTAGTAGCACAGCTCTGGGAGCTTTCTGCCCTCAGGCACCCAGTATCTGGTGCCTGTGTTGAGGCTTTATTTCAGCCTTGGTTCAGATGGATTGGGTAAGCCCCACCTGCATCTTGCAGAGCTAACATCAGAACTCTTTTAGGGAGAAGTATTGTCTTTTCCACCTGACACTGTCTTTGCAAACCGTCAAAGTTGAGATGGGAAGCTGCCTGTCATGCTGAGTCCTTTATTTGTCAGGTGTGGGTTGGGATCTCTTCCCAACAATTAGTGTAAGCAATGAGTTGTTCTGGCTTAGAGGTTGTCCTCTACAGTAACTACAGAAACCCAGTGCAGGACTTGCTTGCTCTCGTGCAGGATGGGGCAGATTTGGAAAATGCCTGGTGGTGCGAGGTCGTAGGAGCCACTGCGGCATGCTCGGCCTGACAAACAGGATTGTGCTAGAGTGTGAGGCCAGAGACGACACTAGCTGAGATTGAAAAGGCGATTATGTGGGTGTTAGCACACATCCCTGCAAAGTATTACACGCTCTTGCAGGTGTTCCCTTTAGGGTAAGGCTGCTGCAGGGAGCCATCAGATACTCCTAACTGAAACTCCCACAGCCAAAGAGTACTTGTAGGAGAGGTCTGCTCTGAAATTGAAGGGTGAGGAAAGGAAGCACCAGATAGATCTAAACTGCCTCAGTGCACTTCTTTGAATGTGTACTACATTTCATTCCTTATTAAAAGATCCTTGCTCCCCTCCCCTATTGCTAAATCTACTGGGTTTCATTTGTCAGAAAATGCTGTCTCTGGTTGTACAGGGAGTGAATTTCAAAGTCCTTGACCCAAGAAAGAGAGGTGGCTACTAGCCCCCTGCTTATCTGTGCTAAGGAAGGAGGTGGTCATCTGAAGGATGAGTTCTCTCTCAGTTGTTGGGAGAAAACGTGACCCCAGGGCTCTGGTCTGATATAAAAGCTAACAAGGAGAGAGCTCTTGCCTTGTTACGGATGTGACAAAGGGCTGATTGTATTCACAGTCAGGTGCTAGAGCATCAACATCATGGAAAAATCCACAGTGGCAGCATAGGATTTCATCAGAGGCAAATGATGACTTGGCTGCTGGATCTCTCTTTTCACTTTTTACCTACAGTTTGGTCAATGGGAATAAAAAGTGTTAGGTGTACCTGGTCTAGAGCTGGCTGGCAGCAGGAGCCCCAGCTGCACAACAGGTTTCTGGTTAACCCCTTTGTGTATCACTTTTGGCATGCTGCTCTGTGTGCTGCTCTCTTGTTTCCTTGCCAGACCAAATGGGCTGTGTAGACTTGTTCCTTCCAGTGATTTCTCACTGGTAGAGAGACGAGAAGGCAGGGGAAGCAGCAGAAACTCGCTGACTTCTCTCAACCCAGGTCATCCAAACTGCTGAGGAGGGGAAAACAGTCTTTTGCAAATTGGCCTGTCCCATTGGCAGCAAGCAGAGCCCTTACATGTTGAAGGAAGCCACAGCCAGGTGCGTTAGCTCCTGACACCTTCCATCTGGTTGCAGCTATTGAGAGAGCCCGCTAAAGACTGCTGCCGTCCATCCATCTTGAGGTGATGTCAGGACAAACAGAGGGGAACATGCCTTCACCGGTTGTGGCAGGAACTCTTCTGTGTGGAATCAAAAGGAAATATTTTTTTTCTCAGCCAGGTTTAGGATTACTTTTGAACACTTCTTTTTTTTTTTTTTTTTTTTTTTTAAAGCCAAATTCTTTAATCGCAGGTGAGGACATAATTTTGACTAAATGCCAGTTCTTCATAACTAACGCTACAGCTTCTTTAGGAGTGAAAGTATGTTGTCCCGTACCTTCTTCAAACTCATAAATCTTTGCTGATTTTTTTCCAAAGCTTGCCCTCTGCCTACTCACACAGCTAAAAGATAGACAGCTCATTTGCCAAGTAAATGACACTCTCAGTACTCCGGAGTATGCGTCTGTTTTGACTTAGGTTTTGGCTTTGCGGAGACTTTCATGCAAGCCCTAGACACATTTTTAAGCAGACTCATTAACAGGCGGTACTAGAAGAGGAATTTGGAGGTTTGGAACTTGGTGAGATTTTTTTGTGTCTGTGTGTTTTCTGTACAACGAAGGATTTCAGTGCTTATTCAAAGCTGCATAACTCCACTTTTTGAAAAGTTCAGCAGCCCAAACCCTTGCATCTTTTGAAGTGACTTATGTTCCCAAGTCACGAAGGTATTTTTGATAATTCTATGCAACTGCCTGTTGTAAAGAGACAAGCTTGAGAAAATGTGAGTAGTAATATGTAGCTGAGTGCCACTTTTTATACCCCACATGTCACTGTGCAGGCAACTTAAAGCTGAGGCTATTGCTAGTCACACTCACCTGCCAGTAGCCCTACAGGGCTTACCTAGCTGCAGTGACATCCAGAGGTCAGGAGGAATATACTCGCAGCGGGGGCTTGTGCTTGGATGCATCAGGCTGAAGGGTATCAGGAGGGCTGGAGCACCTCTCCTGTGAGCACAGGCTGAGAGAGCTGGTGCTGTTCAGCCTGGAGAAAAGAAGGCTCCAGGGAGACCTTATAGCGGCTACAAGGAGGCCTACAAGAAAGACCAAAGGGGGCCTACAAGAAAGACCAGGAGAAACTCTTTAGGAGGACTTGTGATATGCCAAGGGGTAATGGTTTTAAAATAGAAGGAGGCAGATTCAGACTCGATATAAGGAAAAAATTTTCTACAATGAGAGTGGTGGAGCACTGGCACAGGTTGCCCAGAGAGATGGTGGATGCCCCATCCCTGGAAACATTCCAGGCCAGGTTGGACAGGGCTCTGAGCAACCTGATCTGGTTGGAGATGTCCCTGCTCCTTGCAGGGGGGTTGGACTGGATGGCTTTTAAAGGTCCCTTCCAGCCCAAACCATTCTGTGATTATAAGAGCACTGACCAGTGACTCTGCTGCTACCTCAGGAGGTCCCTCATTTAATGAGACAAGCTGGCCTTCAGCATCAGCAACACTGTGGCTTTACTGCTTGTGTGGAAGGTGGTTGCATATTGTGTGAGGTGTCTGCCATGGCTTGCAGCTTCCCATGCCCTGCCCTTGCTGTCAAATCTCAGAAGCCTCATCTGCACCCTGGCTAGGAGAGAAAAACAGATTTCTTCTGACCAGCTTCCAAATTGCAACAGGAGTAGCACTTAAAAAAAAACCAACAAAACTTCAAAACTAGGGAGCATCCAGGCAAGGGGAAGAAATGGATGGAGAACTAGGATAAAAACAACCCTCCAATTTGAGTTACTTGTAAGTGGAGAAGATTTCAAGCAGACTGTACACTCCTTGACAAAGAGGAGCGGGAGGGTGGGAGGGGGAAAGGTGGCTGGTTTACAACAGATACCTCCTTCCTGTGCATGAAAGGAAGCATTCAATTGCCTTGTGGTGAAATGCTTTTGGCTCTCAACTGGGGTGGAGCAGGCTGTGAAGACACCCACACCCAGATGCCTGGGGCTTGCTGTGCACAAGTGCAGAACGATAAGACACCTCCTGAATACAGAAATCTGGACCCTGCCAAGAGCGCGTGTGAACTTCAAAATCCATCTGTTTAATGTCACTCTCCACCTCGCAGGGTGTGGGGAAGGAGGGGACTGCTTTTTCCTGTAAGCTGTGGAGGGAGTCCAAATGGGAGTGAGGACTGAACACGACCAGGGCTGATAGCTGATTGTTACCTATACATGTGGGGACTGAGGAGGGGTGGTGCTCCCAGACCCTAAAGTAGCCTTACAGGCCATGCAGAAACGTATTATTAACACCATAACTGGCAGCATGGCTGTTAGATTGTTGCTCTCATTCCTTTCTGGAGGAGCCTCTCTCTGTTGCCTATGCAGAAGACTTCCCTATAACGGGGTACCAAATGCCTCTTGCTCCCTTATGGTTGTCAGGGCTGCTCCATGGGTATCTTGTAGGAATATTTGCCGACTGCAGTCTTATTTCCTAATCATGCTGTTATCTACCCAATACACATTGCCTCTCGTAAGGTGGTTGTAGGAGGGGGGCACTGGTTGGCCCAGAGAAGTTTGGAAAATAGTGGTTGGGTTGACGAGGGCTGTTGTTTTTTTCTTTTTCTGTAGAATACTCTCTTACAACAACCTAAGCAGGCTGGATGAGGGAAGTTTGGCAGACCTTGGGGGACTCCACGTACTACGACTGAGCCACAATTCCATCAATCACATTGCAGAAGGTGCCTTCAAGGGACTCAAAAACCTGCGTGTCCTGTAAGTTGCCCCCAGCTTTTGTCAGCTAACAGCTGTCTTGCCTCCACAGTCTGTGTTCTGCCAAACTGTTCTGCTTTGCAGTTGCTTTGTGTACCTGCGTCCCCAGCGTCAAACTCCTCTACGTGCTGTTCAGTTGTCTTCAGCAGCTGTTGTGTTTACCCCATTATTCAACTGCAGTGAACTTGTATTTTTTAATTAAGAATAGTTAGGAGAGTTGCAGTTGGACTGCTCAGTGTTCTGTGGTGCTTTCAGAGTAGATGGCTCCCGAGTAAAATTATGGAACATAGGACAGGATCTTGAATCTATCCCAGCTGAGCAAAAATCCCTGAGGTTTCAGTCCTTCAGCTTATAGCATAATTTCTTTTGCCATCATGTTGACTTTAATTCAAATTCTTAGACAAGGACAGTTTCTCTTGGGTCGTTCTTTACCTTAAAAGGTCCCTTCCAAGCCAAATCATTCCATGATTCTGTACTCACTAGGAGTTGGAATGATTCCTTCCAGTACAAAGGTGGAAGTTTGAATATCCTCTTAAATGTGCTATCAAGCTTTTTGTGTGCTGTTACTTTAAAAAAAAAAAAAAAAAATTCTGGGCTAAGATGGTGTTGAGAAAAAAAAAAAAAGAATGACACAAACATTTAGAGGTTGGGCTTGAGATCTGATTCTACCAGAAGTGTAACAACACGTGAAGCTTCATGCAGTCTTGGGTCCAATCACAGGAGCAGGAAGCTGCTACAGGTACCGATGTGGCAAAGGCTTGCACAAGAAATCTGCTTCTACAGTGCAGAACTGGGCTCACTCGGGTCATGAAATATGCTGTTGCTCTGATTTTTGGGGTCACCCCTGAACGACAAAAAAAGTCGCGATGCTATCAGAAGAAAAGTTTCACCTGCCCTAATACTGAACTGCAAAATGATCCATCCAGTGTTCGCTATGGCCGTTTACCAGGGACTTTTATTTAGGCGTGATTCTTGGAAATGTGGCACTGGAAATGAGCTTGCTAGTCAGGATAGTAACTTCTAAGATTTTAGGACTAATAGAGACCGTCAGACAGATCAATCTGACCTGCTCTGGGATGCCAGCTATAGAATTGCACTGTTACACACTGTGAAGCCCAAGAGCTATGTTGAATTGAAGTACATCTGAGCTTGGAAGATGGGATCCCGTTCTTTTAAATGTCCGTTCCTGCAGCTGCGTTGCCTCTGTCTCCTGTATTTGTCCCTGCTGAGCTTCTGGCTGCTCTCCTTCTCTCTGCAGAGGCTGCAGGCTCAGCACCTTTATCTGGCACGCCACAAGGTTCTCAGAGCCCATGGTGTAGGACCATCCAAGCTCCCAGGCTGGTTGAGTTCAGCAGGCTGAACTGATTTAATTCTTCCTTCAAAAGAAAAAAAACCCACACTTTGATACTTTTATTCCTCTGCAGAAGCCCATTGTGGCCTCAGTAATTAAAAGGAAACGGGAACAGAAAGATCTCCCCCTTTTATAGTACTTTTTGCATCTTACTCTTTCTTTTATTGAAGTTCACAGTGAAGGAAGTGACTGGAAAGTGAGTTTGGGTTTTGTTTGCTTTTTTTTTTTTTTTTCCTTTTTTTTAAACTTAAGCCAAAGCTTTTCAGCTACTGGGCATTCAGAAAGGGACCTCTCTGAGGCAGCTGTCAAGACCGGAACTAAAGGTTTCCAAAGAAAAATGGAGGGGAAGGGGAGCTGGTAGTTCTCTTTGCTCTACAGTGAATGTGGAGCCTCTTTTATGTCTGGGGCAGAGGGGGGAGGCAGAGAGGGAGTGTGTGAGCAAGCTCTAATTTAATAAAGAGAAAGGCCTATTGGGTCCTGCACCTGGTGAAAAAGACCCGAGCATGCTTTAATTATGGCCTATTGTTGGGGAGCCTTTGGTGGGTGTGAAACTGCTGAAATGTGGAGCTATTCAAATAGAGGTCAGGCCCAGGGACCTCTGAGCACAATGATTAACAAGGCTGCGATCATTCAAGCTCAGCCAGCCAGAAAGAATAGGAAATTGGCAACAGGGGCTGGGAGAGGAGTTTGAATACAAAGAGAGCTAGGCCAAAATACCCCACTCTTTTTTTCTCTCTTTCTTATTTTCACTCATTTGTTAAAAAGGTTTTTATTCCTCCTTTCTAACACTAAACCTTTGAGTTGCCTCTGGATGAACAAGCAATACCGTTTTCTTTTCATTTTTCAAGAAAACACAATGTGTGGCAGTCAATTAATAAAAGTCTGTGTCAGAGAGCTCCTACAGACTGTTCCCACTTGTCTGTCCCTGCCATGGGAAAGGGTTTGCTGGTCCAAAGACCAGTAGCCTGTGGTGGAACTGAAGAGGAGAAATGTCTGAGAAGGGATTTGTCCTTAAAAAACAAACAGAACAACAGCCATTGGCTTGGCAACTGTAGGGGAAATGTAGAAACTTAGCTCCAGGAGGATGTATTTGCTTCTGCCCCACTCAGCGCTGAAAATGTCAGCACATCAAAGCATCTCTCCTGGACTTGTCTCATGTGCCACCACAGCGTTCTGTGCGCCCACACCCTGTGGGGATGTTGAGTTTTTATCCATCCCTTTGGCACAGACCGACCTACAGATTACCCTGACGTCCACAATGATGCTGGCTAAGGCCAGGGTTCCCCAGGGACACGAGATTCAGGTCTCACGCTGAAGTTAGCTGAGAAACAGGAATTGTGGCTTTTGGCCATCTCCACTCACATCTTGAGTTCACACAGCAAAGCCGAGAAACAAGCAAAGACTGCAGCCAGCTTAGGGACTGAGAGCAAAAGTCTCAGCCTCATCTCGGCTGAGGAAAACCATCCCAATATTGAAACTGTGCAATTTAAAAAAAAATTTCTGTTCTTGTGAGCTACTGTGTATTTGTGCTGTTTAGCTCGGAAGCTGGACTATGGTGCCCATGTCTGGAATATTGCAAAATGCAGAGGACTCTGTTTTTTCTTTTTTTGTTCTTAATATTTTTAAATTGGAAGTGTTCCGATAATAATCTCCAAAAGGTGCAAAAGGAGTACCTGAGGGTTCGGCGGGTTATCTGCATGGTTAAGTTTGCTTTGTTGTTGAATTTTGCTACGTTTTAAATCAGAGTGATGTAACAAAACCAACAAAGCCTATTTGTTTTTTCTTTCATTTTACTTAACATTAGAAATGATAAATTTCTGTCTGTGTTGCTGGGTATTCATTGCTAGCTGGAATTAAAGCTAGGAGGGAAGGATTTTTAAACAGACTGTTTAAACAGCTTTTGTGGATCTCTGTTTGTTCTGTGTGCTTGTTTTTCTTCAGATGTCTTTGACTCTTGTAATTGATGGTCAATTTGAAAGCCAAAAGAAGCTAACTCTGAAAAAGGAATTCTTACTCATTTTTTTTAAAAAAGTGGAGGGAGTTAGGCTTGTGCGGGGATGATGGTGCTTTCCTTTGAGCTTTGAAGTTCATTGCCAGAAAAAAAATGCAGCTTCAGAGAAAATACACCAAATCATCTTTCTAAGATATAGCTATTAGACAAATACATGTGTACATTGGAGTAGCCAAATTTGTCTTCATTCCTGATAGTAGCATTTAAGGACAGCTATTTCTTTCAGTTTACTTTTGGAACTTTATTTTCTTTTTCCTCCTCTTGTTTGGATGTGCAGAATTAGAAAAGGACTGAAACCTACTTGTTAAAAAATAGCTATCTGCTCCTACTGCTGTCTCAGAAACAGAGGGTTTCAGCTAGGAAAAAGCCAGGGCTCTTTTTGGAATGCACCATCTCGGCATGGGTCAGTGCAGGAAAAGTGGTTACTGCTGGTTTGCTGCAGGACTCTGCTTTTTCTGATATCTGTCAGGACAAAATGGGAAGCTCTTCATGTGGCATTCCTAAACTTCCTTCCATTTGTTTTTAACGATGAGCCTAGGACTAAGACACTGATTATGAGCTCTCTCTTGTCCTCTCCCCAGGGAACTGGACCACAACGACATCTCAGGCACAATAGAAGATACCAGTGGAGCCTTTACGGGTCTAGAGAACCTCAACAAGCTGTGAGTATCCCTGGGTCTGAAGTTCTGCAAAGCAATTGTGTTGTGTGCCTGTGTGGAGGTGGGTCTCTCCCCTCCGATGCACTCTTCCTCCCTTTGGAACAAGATAAAAATCAACAGAAGATCTGAGGTAGCAGTTTTTGCAGGCTCACTGCAGGAGTGCAAATGTGTTTATCAAGCACTTGTGTTTCTAAGCAGGTATGAGGTGATTTCAAGCGATGAGCAAACAGTGCCACAGAGACACAGGAGAAACTTAAGTTATTTTCATCTGTAAGATTCAGCACAACTGTTCCTCGCTTCTAAAAGCAAACAGCGACAAAAAAGACCCCTTGCAATCTTAATTGAAGCACTGATTGATGCAGCAAATAACAATAAACAGAAGAGAAAAATCACCCCATTTCCTGTTACAACAGAGGATTGAAACAGGATTCGTTTCTGTGGGATACTCAGTCTGAGAGTGATCTTTTGGGCTTGCTTCCATGTGCAGCGACAATAAAAGGCACCATGGGGCACAGTCTCTTAAAGAGATAAAAAGAAACCTAAGGCAAGCATGCGCCTTGCAAATGTTTATAGCTCGCTTGGCCTTCGCAAGTATTTTCACATTGCTCTGTGCTTGTTTGTATTCCATTTGAAATCGGCTGTATAAATCAGCCCTGTCAGAGGAGTCTCTGATGGCTTGTGACAAATCAAGAGTCTTTCTAATCATTACCTCTTGCCTTTGTTTAAGTTCTCAGCACCCCCCATCACGCTGTCTCTGATGCTGAGATGGCACAGCCAGAGGTGCAGTAAAAGTACCTCGATGGGTAGCAGATGGCTGGAATGAATCCTGGCAGGCGGTATATTGTCGCGCTCTCATTAGAGGCTCCTGGGGGAGTGGGAAGAGCTGTGGAGGGATTCGTGGGGATGTAATGGTTAGAGAAGAAAAATTTGAAGTCACAGATATAGACGGCATTTGATCATTATTGAGGGGAGTCACTGGATCCACGGAGAGGGAGAGCCAAGTTATAGCTGCATGTAAAGTGAGGCAGAAGGCAGAGAAGGACTTAAGGACCAGGGGAGTCAGGCAGGGAGGTAGAAGTCTTGGAGAGAGAGAGACACCAGTAGGAATCACAGTGCACATGGAGTTGGGAAATCTTCCCACGAGTTGCTAGGAAAAAGACAGAGGAGCAGATGTGGTGGGTGGGAGAGTCCTTGGCTGCTGTTAGTTTTTGGTTTCTCTGAAGAAACCAGTGAAACTCTGTGAGAGGCTAGAAGCGTAGCAGGAGCAGAGGTTTTGTCCAGAGGGATTTACGGACTGTAAGAGTTTGAGTCTGTAGTGCTGCTTTGACAAGGGAGAGAAGGTAGAGGAAAGGAGCAGAGAGAGCAAGCTCTCCTGGTGAGACATCCACCGTGGGACATCTGTCCAACATGACCACTGGCATGGGAGCAAAAGTGGCGGTCTCAGGTGATTGGAATATGTTGGATGCAGATAACAAGGGGGAGGTAAAAAAGCCAGAGAACACAGCATCGAGGGAAAGAGTTCAGCAAAAGGATTGACTCAGCAACCAGGAGAAATGAGCACTGATGAGTTGTGGGGGTCAGGCAGAGGCCAGGAGGTACAGCAAGGAGTGGGAGGAGGAAGGAAGGGAGCAGAGGCAGCCTGCGGGGCTGTACGGGTTGTGTGTTTGGAGCTCTGGGCAGAGCAGCTATCGCTCTCCTATGAAATAGCCGTGGCCTGATCTGATGTTTATCATCCAGCACAAGGACGGGCTTCAGAAGACGGCTGGTTCTATGTGCCAGTAGCAAAGGATGTGGCAAAGGCTTGCACAAGTCCAAAGAAGCTGGGTTTGCATCTTTTTTCATGTTACTGACCTCTGACTTACGTGGCAGAAGGACTTGAGCCAGTTCTGAGTCTGGTTGGATGCAAGGAAGGACATGTGCCCATGGTTTGTAGGGGGGCTGTGGTGAATTTCATAGCCTGGAAGAGCGTGTGGATCAGGTTGGTCTTGGGCAGACGGGAGAGGTTTCATTACCTAACAGAGCAAACCTGCTGTGGGACAGAGAGGTTGCTGGGATTGTTTATTGTCAGCCACAGTGTAAGGCTAGAAAAACCCTCAGAATATGAGATTATTTAATTATATTTCTTGAGGCGTTTTAGGGACACTTGGGAGTGGTCACTTTTAAAGAGATCTGCTCAGGTCTGTGTTTTAGCTCAGCAGCACACAAATCCCTAACTTGTAATTTCATCTAAAGCTGAAGTGAGTATCATTCTTGCTGGCAGGACATTTTTGTAAATAAAATAAAATATCAGCCTTTACAGCAAACATTTCACTGCGTGATTTAGAGCCTGTGTTTAAACTGTCAACCAGCTTTAAATGCATTAGCATACAAAAAATAAATGGGCACTTCAGAGGAGACCTTCCAATGAATTAATAATCACCTCAGCGCTGTGGAGATTGCCTTAAAAGCTGTTCCCCTTTGATCTGGCACAGATTAGCCTCTGAAAGGGTTTAGCGCAGAGAGGGTTGTTCGCTGCAATGAAGGTGTTAAACTGAGAGGTGGGGAGGCCAGTCACTTTAGCCTTCTCTGAATTATAGATGAAGCTCTCCAGGATGGAGAGCAGAGGCCTAAATTAAAATGTTGCTTCAAGAAAGAGGCAGTCGAGAAGCACCGAAGCGTAAAAAGCATCAGTGGAATCGCTGGGGAGCAACGAGTTTCCTAATTATTCAAGCTGCTAAACGTAACCGGTTTTTTGATGGCTCACTCAGTGACTGAGATCTTCCTGCAGGTGCAAAACTGGCTGGAGGAGAAAATGCCGCTTTCTAATGAATTGCGCGCCTGGCGTGTAATTACACTTACGCAATCGCCAGGAGAGCATGCTTGCGCCTAGCTCTGCCGAGAGTGGAGGAGCCTCTCCGGACCGCGGCGGGCAGGCTAATTGTGGAGCTGCATACCGCCACGTTTGCATTCCAGCGCCCCACGGCCCTTTGAAGGGGGCCGCTGGGTTAAAACCATTTCAGAATTGGAGAAGTGGTTAGTTGAAATTTGGAAAGTGTAGTGATTTTAATGAGTTTACTGGAGCACAGCTTTATTACCAGTGTGTTAGATATTCCCGTGTATTTAGCCATAAAATTGTATGCACCAAATGTATACAAGTGGTGTATACATTCTGTATTCATATCCCTAGACATATTGCTTATCTCTGCACAGATAAGTAAAAAGATATAATCAATATCTCCAATTTTCAAAGTCCAAGATCCACTGTAAGCAATAAATAGAAATCTCCAGTTATCAAACCCAAACTCAGCATAACAGCCTAACTTAGGAATATGACTCTAGAAATCGGTGTGTATGGATGCAGACATACGACCAGAGTTTACGTATAGTAAATTATTTACTATATTAATCATTCTAATGGATTTTTCAAAGCCTTCATTAATACAACATCCCTTTCACCAAATGGTGGTGCACATGATTGCACCCAGCTTTTGGTGCTCGGGGTGTTTCACCCAGAGCAAAAAGCCGCGCACGCTCTCACGCAGTAAACAGGATGTCTGGTTTTGGTGCTGTAACAGGGAGCTCAGTAAAGCTCACTGCAGATATTTAGAACAATACTCTCAATCAAGCAGGTTGCAGCTCTCTGGAGCCTTTAATCAGCCACTAGCATGCCTACAGTAGCTGTCTTTATTCTTGTCTCAAATCAAGTAGTTACCAAAGGGACACAGCTCTGAAAATTCAGCTGTGGTTTTGTACCAGGTTAACTCTGCCTGTAAGAAGGGGCTTAAAGTGCATGTCTTGCTGTGGAGGTTGGGAGGTGGCTTTGCCTGAAACCAGAGCTTTTGGTTGTGTTTTGCTCTAGAATGGTAAGATTTGCGATTCTGGGGCCACAGACCTTTTGTATGGAGCTAGGAGTAACCAGCCTTTCCTGTCTACTCAAGAGTTAGTGTGGTGGCTCATCCGGCAGTACCGCCATCTGGGTGATTGCTTTTGTGAGGACCTACTTGGGGTCCTAGTCTTGCCCAGTGGCAGACACTCAGGTTCTCTCTAAAGACAGCAGGCTGCAAGGACAGATTGTAATACGGTCTCAGTCCTCACTGTCGTAACAGTGTGATGAGCCCAATTTTCCTTTCTACCCGTTGTGCCTCGGCTGCTTCATCCACACAGAAACTGTACTTTCTAGGTGCCAGTGTCGGGAATAACAAATTATGCTGACATTTGAAGGGTGCTTTCTGGAAAGCCCTAACAAGCTCCTGCAAGTATATTTGCTCATGTAATGGCTGCATGTGCTCTGCCTTGTACCCTAGCCGGTAGCAAGCAGTGGCACCATCGTAGTTTTAGGGCCTTTTAGGGTGCAGATACAGGTTGCACCCTGTATTGAAGGAAAAATCTTGAAGGAAAGCTCAGTCAAATCCAGCACCAGATGTGCCAGTTTTTACCGGAGGCGTTAGTGCTGGCTTGCATTGGACACCACGTGAAGCAGGCGGTGACAGGAGATGCACCTGGAAGATAAGCCTTAGACAGAGAGAACCTGGGGAAGGAAAGCATTTCCTAATTAATGACTTTGGTTGATGTTTTATTGAAACAGGTGAGGAGACCAGCCATTTTGCATGAACCCTGCCCCTGCCCAGTCACCACTGGTCTGTATTTATAGAGGAGTGTTACTTTGCGGAGAGCAGCTGGGCTGTGATCTCTCCAGCTGGCTGCTGCCTGCTGCCAGTCCCGCTCTTGGTGCTGCAGAGCACTGTCTGCTGATTCGGAGGAATGCTCTCTGGTCACAGATGCAAGCAAGCACGTTCCTTGGCTCTGTGCATTACCTTTTCTCTTCTTCTTTTGCCCCTTGAAATTGCCACTTCGCTATTATTTATTGCTTTGTATTACTTTGCTGTTGTATTTATAATAAGCCGAGGAAGGAAGTCAGCAGTCGCTTCAGTGAGCTGCTGTGTAAACGTGCAGCCAAAAGACAGCCCTCAGCCCTTGTGTGTGGATGTCCGTTCAGGCCGAGCAGCAGTGAATAAATTGCCACTCTTTTACTGTCTGGGAAGATGTCAGAAATGAAAAGTGTTGCAAGGAGAGACCAAAATCTTGTTAAACTGTCATTGCACTTAAGCCTGTCTGCAGTCAGCCTGCAAAGAATAGAGGGGACCTTCTGTTACTCAGCAAGCTGGTTTCCAAGCACTGGAGCAAACCTGCCTTTTTACGTGATATGGCACATTCCCTTTTGTGCTGTCATCACTATTAAATTCAAATACAGATAAAAGGATTTAATTTCAGTTGCGGGAAAGCGAGTGTACTTCAGCCCTCTTAATCTCTGTGCGGTTCAGATTTCCCGGGACTTACACTGAGCGTGTAGATCAGATAAAACCGCACTAATTGTGTTCCTTCTTTTTCTGCCCCCCTCTCCCCATTTTCTTTCTGTTTATCTGGCACTGGATGTTTGGAAACTGCAGAACTCTGTTTGGAAACAAGATCAAGTCGGTGGCCAAGAAAGCCTTCTCAGGGTTGGAGGCCCTGGAGCACCTGTGAGTAACCCACCATGCCTCGGAGTTTGGGAAGGGGGGTCTGCCAAAAGTAGCTGCTTGAGAGATCTGCTAGCAATTTAATAGCGTCTTTGTAAACTGAGAAGCCAGTCCATTTGTGGGGGCCACCTGCTTCCTTCTCATTAGAAATCCGCCTCAACTTTGGCCTTTTTTTGTGCCAGGAACAAAGTTATAGAACATATGGCAAATCTGCATGCTCTTAATTTTTTGATTTGTTCTTGGATAAATATCGCCTTGACTTGCACATTGCTTCTTTGCAGGCTGTTGGCAATGAAAATGTGCTATTTCGGATACAGCCCCCCCCTCCTCCTCCCCTGCCCCAGCTTCCTCCTGAATCTAGGCTCTGGCAGTGACGCATGTTGCAAACGACTGCTTACGACGCAGGCACCGAACATCCCCATTCAGCACAACTGCCTCAGAGCGATTTGCAAGAAGTAAATTTTGGCTGCCACTATGTAATTTTTTTTTTCCTGTGTCCCAAGGCTGATGACTCCAGCAGTGATTCATGAATAACTTCCTTTCTGAATTAAGACCAGTTAAAGTATATGTGATTTTGCTCTAGATGTTTTACTGGCTGTTGGTCGTATGAAATGTTATGACTACTGAGAGCGTACTGAAAGGTTAGGGCTGCCTGGCTGGGGGGTGCGCTCCCAGATAAAGGTTTCCTTCTTAATGCTCTGCTGAGATTCCGCCTGCAAGGAGGGCTTGTCTGTGCTGCACTTCACTTAGGAAAGTTAAGCTCCAAATCTGACACTATCCTTTTTTAGAGGAGAAGTGAATTTTTTAATTAGCAGTAGTTGTGAGGGAAGCTTTTAAGAATACCTTCCTTTGGAAACATTGAGATGTTTTTTGAACACAATAGTATCCTCTCAAAGTCACTTTCTAATAACTTCTCAGATGCTGTTTAGTGCAAGTATTTGCTTTCTTTATGTTTGCTGAAGGTCTAGCCTGGGATACCACATTCCTGACTATCTTTGGTTATCAAGTGGGCTGAGGAATTTTTGAGCTATGGATGATGGAGGTAGCTGAGACTTAGAAAGTGTAGTGAGAAGATGGAGTACAGAATGACTTAGTGATTTATTCCTGTAATTTTTGTGGGTTACTATTGCTCAGCAATACTTAATATGAAAGTGTTTTGGAAAAAGCAGTTTCTATGAGCTGCAAATGCACAGTACCTTAATAAGGAGCTACCAAATCACCTGCTACTGGAATTATTGCTTAAATATGGAGAGACTTTGTCACAGCCATAGCGTTCCTTTTGTTCACGTTGTCTTCGGTTGTGTTCTGCAGGAACCTTGGGGATAACGCCATCCGCTCAATTCAAGCAGACGCTTTCGCTAAGATGAAGAGCCTGCGGCAGCTGTAAGTAATTGGACTGTGCACACCATTAAGGAGGCAGGGATCCTTCTTGCTCTGAATGTGAGAAGTAGCATATTGTTTCCAGTGGGGTGTTATTCGCATTACCACTCATTTATTTCCTCCTCCCCCCATCCTCCACAGGGTATTTTTACACATGAGTAGATGTCACGGGAACATCTTGCGTTTAATAGCGAGTGAAATTAGATCATCGGAACAGGTTCTTCCAGCAGGTTCGCATCTGTGCAATTATTCATCTCCGCTCAGGAAGTCCAGCCCTGGTCTTGTTAGCCATCCCTCCATCTCACGCTGCCACTGATTTAATTCCCAGTGGCCCCTCTGCTGTACCTGTGTTTAGGGTTCACATACAGTGCTGATGTTTTGGCGATAAGCACCATTTGAACTGGATCCACTTTTCATCCAGCCTTCTGGTGTAAAAATACAGCTGTGTTATCAGAGCTGCTGCTGGTGCTCCAGGCTGGGGCTCTGCGCTGTTATCAGACACCGTTTCCAGCCTTGCTGGGTTTCCTTTTCTCTTCTTCTCCATAAATATTTAATCCACTGTCAGTGCATTGTTACACTCTGGAGTAGTGCAGTGTCTGAGGAAGAAGAGATCACTTATTTGGTATTTGGGCAGGTTCAGAGTCTTCTTCCTGACTTTGGAAATGGGAATCGGATGGTTGATGCTAGCAATGACATTTAGTACCAGTGACTGAGGAATGAGTAAGATAAACGTTGCATGTCCATTGTTTGTTTAACCACCTTATATTTTGCACTGGCTCTTGAAACAAAATTGAGGTGAAAGATTTTTCTTATTAGAAAAGAGCTTGTGGGATCCCAGATGCTGTGAAGCAACCTTTATACCGTGGGGAAGGTGGCTTTCTGGTAGGGAACACATACATGCAGAACGCATTGTACTGGAGCCTTAAATACTAGGGTCCCTCTGACCTGTCCCAGCAAGCCAGCAGCATCTATGCTATCACGAGTATTAGGGGCTACACGTCTTTCTAGGACAGCAAAGTGGACAACTTTGGAAAATCAGATCCCTCATTCCCTTCTTCTCCTGTGTATTTATTTCTTTTCCCCTTTCCTGGCTAGATTCAGACTTCAGGATTTCCCAAGGTTATCAGGTAGAAAAATGGGAAGAGATTCACATCTCCCAACAACACAGTGCTGGAGCCGAGATTCTGCTGTGCTCTTCATAACCTGCTCTTGCACTTCTTGCAGTATTGCAGGACAGAACTTCTCTTTCCAGGGCCATTTTCCCAGTCTCCGAGGCATCCTCACATTCAAATTGAGGATCAGACTGGGTTTTGCTAGGATCTTGGACCAAACCAGATCAAAGTCTGACTTCCCTGTTGATATAAACTTGCAGTTCTTCACTGGCCTCAGAGCTATGCTGAGCCACAATTTGGCCCCGAATATTAAAAAAATAAATAAATCCCGAGGCTCCCCTTTTATTTGCCTCCTTTTCACAGCTCTGTTTTTAACAGAAGGGGCCGAGTTCCTGTTAGGATGCTCAGAAATGTTTTTGTGTTTTGCTCTCCAAACTAGTCACTGTTTATACTGGGTTTACACAAATGTCTGTGGTCATTTCTCATCCACTGCTTCTGTGAATCAGTAAACACAACATCAGCTGCACCTCTTGTCCCTGGTGGTAGTGGTGTGTGAACATGTCCCTTCCAGAAGGCAGGCAGAGGCCTCTCCACCTGCTCCTGTGGTGTTGGCCACTGAGGGAACAAAAGGTCTTACAGCGGGAACTTGGCATCCTCGCGCTCAGCAGTTGAGTCCTGAATTCAGTCCCCGCCAAAGATGCTCAAACCACAGAGGCAGAGAGAGAGCGTGCGTGGTAATTAGAGAGGAGAAGTGGGAGCAGGGCGGGCTGTACTGTTGACGTGTGCCTCCGCTGCGTGACGATCTGCCTCGGTTTCTCTCACGTAAGCCAGGGATGGCATTGCCATTCTGTTCCTGGGGGTCACTCTGGAAGCGTTAATAACTATAAGGCGCTGGGGAGTGTCACTGGAGTACAGGAGCGGGTTGCTCTGTGTGGAGACGAAATGGTGCTTAAATGTGTTATGTATTTAACATATCAGTGCCTCGAGGACAACCCTGCAGTCCTGTTGTTTTTCCTTCCACTCATGCTGGGGAGGGAGGGAGGAATGTGTCTAACATGAAAAGGCTGTGAGCTTTCCAGCCTTCTCTCCGTGCGGGATTCGCAGCAGGCTCATGTTGGTTTTGTTTCCCTGCAGCCACATAAACAGCGACAGCTTCCTCTGCGATTGCCAGCTGAAATGGTTGCCCCAGTGGTTAGTTGAGAAAGAGCTGCAATCATTTGTGGTGGCCACCTGCGCCCATCCTGAGTCATTAAAAAGCAAGAGCATTTTTGCTGTCCTGCCAGAAAGTTTTGTGTGTGGTAAGTCTTGCCTGTGTGTTTTGAGGTTGTATGAAGCGTAGGACTCACTTGGGAAACATTTTCCCTGACTACTAGCATGTTATTATGAGAGGGTTTCTGTTTTGTTTTCTTATTGAATGGGATCAAAGGAAGCCCAAGCCTGCATTTTAAAAATTTGTCATTGGCTACAATTTATTTCCCACCAAAACCACACAGTGCATTGCTTGCATCCAGTGTGTTCCTTACAGGGCTCCCTGGGTATTCAATCAGAAGGGACTAACGCGTATTCCATTTCCAAATGGGCTGCACAGAGACTTCTCCTGTCGTCTTGGTTTGATAACTGCCAAGAATGCAGCTATAATTTTTTTCACTCCGCAGTGTTCTGAGCTTCTTCTGTGTCTTTGTGTTCTTCACTGATCTTTTCTCCCTCTTGGAAATAACAAAGGGTTAAAAACAAAAAAACATAGGAGGATCTGTCCATCACAGCTCCTTTTTTTTTGGCCAGTAAGGCATTACACATGAAGCAAGCAATGGCTAACATTATAATCTTCCTCTTTTCTCCTGCAGTTGTTCTTGATTCTAAACAGCACCTACTGCTGTTCTCCCACCCAAACACTGCAGTTGACTCTGCACCTGAGCTGTGGTTGCAAGGCAGCTTTACCTTATACCCAGCACACACAGACATCTACCGCCTCTCTCGTAAAGAAACGAAACGTAAATGATCAGAGGAGACCAAAGCGTTGCTGCTCATGCATCCAGCTTTTGGGCCTGGTTTGGTGAGCCAAACCCTGTTCTGTGGAGCCAGCCAGCGTGGATCCTGGGTGGAGCTGCACATGGCTGTTTGATGAAGGAAAAATGAGCTTTTGAAAACACTGTTTAACTAAGTGGAATGCATGACTTGCATTGAACATGGAGCAAAAGCTTTGTTCTAGCTGCTGTCCCATGTCCCTCTTGATCCCAGAGTGGCAGGGCTCTGCCTAGGTGGCCTCTGTCTGAGCGAGTCTGGGAGGCTTGCTGTGTTCATCTGGAAGAAGAGATCATGAAGGCTCCATCCCCACAGCAACATCACAAAGCGAAGACAGCTTTGCTTCTCCAGTGCCTGCCAAGTCCTCCAGGCACTAGTACTCGTGGTTCCAGAGGCCTGGCTGTTTAATTAAACCTTAGTCAAATATTAAATTACACCATTTGTAGAAATCTAATAAATGAATCTACTTGGAACCTTGCTAAAACCAACAGTCTTCAGGGCAGAGAGAGAGTGTGCAAAACTTTCCACTCCAGACAAGTGACAGGCAAATAAAGCTGCTTCTCCTTTGACAGTGCATGCTGTGGTCACCTTGCTCACAAGCATTTATCCCTAGAGGTGACATGTGCAGCCCTTTCAGTGTCCTCCTGCTACTCTCCTCTCCTGCTTCATGCTAAGGCAGGCCTGCAGGTGAACTTTTAAGTTCAATTGCTCTTCATGCATGGGTTGTACAAGGAGGAATATTTTCTTCAGACTATAGTATCTTTCTGTCGTTCAGCTACATTGGTGAAGAGAGCTAGCCATCTTCTAGGTGTCACTAAGTGACCACCTCAGACCACTGATTACAGAGGGAACCAGAGGAATGAGTCCTTAGACTGGCTCCTCAGTGGAGTTATGCATGGTACATCTGCCCTATAGAGCCAGTCCCAAAGCTTTGCAAGAGGAAACTGCTGTCCTGGTGTGGACAACAGCAGATGTAAAAGCAGATGTGCAGTAATATCTTTCACTTATGTGCTACTTATTTCTTGTTGCATCTCTTTGCTTGCTCCAGTCTTTCCTCATAGTCCAGAACTAACAAGCCTGCTGTTTTTTCTTAGATGATTTCCCCAAGCCACAGATCATCATCCAGCCCGAGACGACGGTGGCTGTCCTTGGGAAGGACATCCGTTTCACTTGCTCGGCTGCCAGCAGTAGCAGCTCCCCCATGATGTTTGCATGGAAGAAAGACAACGAGATGCTGTACGATGCTGAGATCGAGAACTTTGCCCACGTGCGGGCAAAGGATGGCGAGGTGATGGAGTACACCACCATTCTGCACCTCCGGCACGTCACCTTCGCCCACGAAGGGCGTTACCAGTGTATCATCACCAACCACTTCGGCTCTACCTACTCCAACAAGGCCCGACTCACCGTTAATGGTGAGTAGGAAGCTGCTTTCTTATTCCTTTCCTCAGCCTAAGCCGGTACAATTCTCTGGGACCTACTTTTGGCAGGCAGTTACTCCTGAGGGTCCATTCCTGATGGTGAGGAGCTCCTAACCTCTTCACACCAGCTCCTTGCATCTCAGTGGAGGCTGAGAAATGCCATGTGTGGAGCACGTGCCAGGCTTGTGATGGCTGCCATCCAGTCAAGCACTTCAGTGCCTTCTTAACTGCTTTAGCTGCCTCTCTTTGTCTGTTCTGGTAGAGTCTTTGTCCAGTGAAATGGGCAAATGAAAGCAAAAATACAAAAGGATACAAAGAACAAGTATAGTGATTGAAAGTTCTCCGTAGGAGAGAGAATGGGTTTTGTTTTCAGGTTAATTGCAGAAGAAAATCAGCTATGATCCTGAGGAGGGGGGTGCTGGACACTGCAGCCGGGTATGTGCTGCAGGGGTACAGGGCTGCGCCCCAGCAGTTTGGATACATCCTGCAAAAGCAGCTTACCGTCCTGTTGCTTGTGGGTGATCACCAACCATACCCATCTCCTGCCCAGGAAGGAAAACAGTTAGAACTGCGCAGACAATGGTGTTTTCCCCATGAAATTGTTCATCCCTTTTTCTTGTTTTTTTCTTTATCAGTGTTGCCCTCATTTCTCAAAACTCCCCGTGACATCACCAGCCGGATAGGGACGACAGCACGGCTGGAATGTGCAGCTGAAGGACACCCCACCCCACAAATCGCCTGGCAGAAAGATGGGGGCACGGACTTCCCTGCGGCCCGAGAACGCCGCATGCACGTCATGCCTGACGACGACGTCTTCTTCATTACGGATGTGAAGATAGAGGACACGGGTGTCTACAGCTGCACGGCACAGAACTTTGCGGGATCTGTGCTTGCAAATGCCACTCTGACTGTAATGGGTAAGATGCGTTAGTGCCCCAGGAGACCAGGTGGTCTGGAAGTGGGAACTGGAAGGGGTTGCTGTTCAAGCTCTTGAGCAGTTGCAGATACAGAAGAGGGACAAAGAGCAGTAGCAGCTCTGCATTAGTCTTGTTTCGTTCTTCTATATTGTGGTTAAGTAATGAAAAATACTCTGCTAATTAAAAGGAGTGTGAGTCGCATTTCCTCTTGTGCCAAGGAAGCCCTTCGACCACCCTCTTTCCTGCCTGGGAATATTACTTCAAAAGGAAATTGCACTCCCTCTCTCTTGCCCTACGAAATAATTCATGTGTCAGCCATTGCCCCTTGTCCTTGGCAGTTTCTTTGTCGGGAAGACTAACACCAGTTCATTACGGGAAGGCCTTGGTTGTGATTATTACATCTGTTGGGTTTTGCAGCTGCTGTGCGCCTAGGCACGTGGCTGCCGAGTGCATTGCTGTGTATTTGTCTGCAGGAACATCAGTTACCTTCAATACTGTTAAAAAAAAAAAACCAAAAACTGTTGATACGCTGTCCCCAGTAATGATTTCTGTGTTTATTCCCCCGCAGAGACACCATCTTTGATTCATCCACTGGAAGACCACGTGGTGTCCGTAGGTGAGACTGTGGCTCTTCAGTGCAAAGCCACAGGGAGCCCAACGCCCCGCATTACCTGGCTGAAAGGTGACCAGCCCCTGGTCGTGACAGAAAGGCATCACTTTACCTCCGGCAACCAGCTGCTGATAGTTAGGAATGTTGTCTTGGAGGATGCTGGGAAATACACCTGTGAAATGTCCAACACTCTAGGGACAGAGCGCGCACACAGCCATGTGAGCATCTTGCAGTCTTTTGGCTGCAGGAAAGACCGCACCACCATGGGGATCATCACCATTGCCGTGGTGTGTAGCATCGTGCTGACGTCTCTGGTCTGGGTCTGCATCATCTACCAAACCAGGAAGAAGAGCGAAGAATACAGCGTCACCAACACAGGTAGCTCTAGTCTCCTTTCTCTAACCTGGTGTGCTGGCAGACTTCCCACGGCATGTCAGGTAGCCACACAATCACACTGGAAAAGCAGTTGGCTTGTCTCGGTGGTTCTCTTGGCTCACGCAGCTGGAACCAGCTTCCAGTTGCTGTTGCAGCATGTTCAGAGCTGCATTTCTCCCCTCGGCTGGCTCTTCAGAAAGGTTTTTTCTGCTTGGCAGTAGTTTCAGCCATTGCTTTGCTACTTTGATTTTCCATGACCATAAGTGATAGCTCTTGAGACAGTCTAGATTATGTTCATGATGCTGGGAATCTGTCTTACTTCTTGGGAACCTATTTTCAAAGACTTTGTACTCAAAACGTGAAAAATTAGACTTTGAAGCTGGAATCTCTTTTTCCATGTTGCCTGTAAGAGCTGTTGTACCCTGCTGATGAGGAGCATCCCTCACTTTTTAGGGATGTAGTAGTGTGTGTTGCTTCCTGCTGATCTTCAAAGGGGATAATTAGTTGCTGAAGTAAGTTTTTCAGTGAGAATAAACTCTCATGCCCCCAGTGTTAGACAGCCTCTGAACACAACTATGGAAGAAGCAGCCTAAGGCTTCCCCACCTTGGTGGGATTTGCAGCCTTCCTGTATTACCCTTGGCTTTGCATACAGTACAACGCAGGATTTTAAAGACATGGGCTAGATAGGAAGTCTTGGATATCATATGACCAGTGTGATGTGTCAGTGGGATTTCTTTCTTCCCTCTTTTTTTTTCAGTCCTGAAAATATAGGGCTTCATGCCTAGTATAATTGAGTTTCACTTGGTTTTGCGTGACAAGGGAAATGGAAATTGCCTGATGTAAAATGGAGAAAGCCAAGGATAGCCAAGGGGCTTAGAATTACTTGCCTGCTTAAGTGAATCGAAGATCTTGTTCTCCAGAAGTCTCTTACTCATGACTTTGGGAGATGGAGGACTTGAGTGAAACAAGGTGCTTTGAATTTCAGGGGAAAAGGAAGGATTTACTTGTTCTGAAAAGACAGTTCCACCTCCACTTACCTTGTACGGACTGTGCCAAATGCAAACATCCAAAATAACTTTATCAGCACTGTATCTCACAGCTTTAAGCTTTGAAAAACCAGGAGTGAGGCTTCTGAGGAGAATGGAGTATTTACACAGTTCAGTTTCCATTGCATCTACAGAAAATCCCAGCAATAGACCTCATCCCAAATCCCTCTTGAAAATGTGATTTTTACATGCCTCTGAAAACAGAAGCCTTTCTAGCCGATGAGGAACTGACATTGCTCTGCTCCCGTTGCTCTAGACGAGACCATTGTGCCTCCTGATGTGCCAAGCTACTTGTCGTCACAAGGGACTCTTTCTGAGCGGCAGGAAGCGGTCGTCCGAGTAGATAACCAACAGCCGAACGGGCACGTAGACAGCAATGGTGAGAACCACTTTAATTACTTTTTTCTGTAATGTTCTACCTGAACTTGAGATGAGAAGGGAGAAGGCACAGTACGAAGAACTTCTCTGCTTGCTGTGAGTTACCGGAAAGGTCTTCCTAAGGCCATTCTCTAGCCGCTGCATTTATGCAGAACAAGGATCTGTCTTTCTTTCACTTCACAGAGCTGTCCTCTCCCAGTGATAGCTGCGTCCATACAAGCAGCCTGCCTCAGAAACTGCTCGCTCAGCCCCTAAGGACTATTTTTTTGCTAATTTTAGATTAGTTCTTTGGCACCAGAGTTACCCACAGTTAAGCTGTAGTAGAAAATACATTAGCATTGCCTGTCGCTGCCTTCAGGCTTAGAAATGAAATGCTGGGATTTTACAGTATTTAAACACAGCGCGTCAGGAAGGAAAAGTTAAGGATTCTGAACTGAGATTCTCCTGAGATTGTACGACATTTATTCGGGTAAACATTAGCTTAAAATTATCTGTTATCTCCGCTGCTATTTTTTCTCCCTTTTGCAGCTTTTATGGTAGAAATAAGACTAACAAGTCATTCAGCGGAGAGCAGATGGCTGTAATCTTTAGCCAGCTGGTTCGTTTGTTACAGGTATGTGTCAGACTGATGCTGGAAGGTGTCCAGATGTTGAAGCTCCCACTGTAGGTTGCAGACAGCCAAAGCTGTGTATCGGCTATAATAAAGACACTTGGAAAACCGAAGACACGGCTGATGGAATGCTTGTTCCAGATAAGACAGGTACAAAACCCATTAATCTGGAAAGGTATTTCGTGTTTGTACAGATCAGAAAGCACTCCAACTCAGGCAGCATTAAGAAATTGTTACCTTCAGAAAAAAAAAAGCCTAGAATGATTCTCAGGTGTGAACACAGTAAATTTATTTTCTCCTGCTTGCTTTGATCCCCTGTCGAGCCTGGATAGTTAGAATTTGAGGAACTGTCAGAGAGAGGCAGACGAAAGCTCACGATAGCCATTGCTTGCAGCTGGCTGATCAGTGTTTTGGTTTCAGCTATTCCTAAAATATGAGAGGACTTCCAAACTGAAGGTGTTAAAATTTGTCATGCTCTTTTAAAGGGGCTGTCAATGTCAAAGCTTATTTTATTTTCAAAATGTAAAGGTTGTTTTGGGCACTACACCTGCCTCTGCTCTTTGTCAGTTTCTGGGGTGTTACACTCATACTTCTCTATTTTTAGGATGTGTTTTCTGTTCTCATGCTGTATTGTAACATCCACAGAAAAACAGCCAGTGAAACAAATGTTCTCTCCAGGACAAACTGTAAAGTTTAATAGTGGAAAGTTGTTGAGTGCACTAAGGAAATTAACTTTCAACATTTAGAAACTCCTTCCTGCTCGCTGCTTTGGCTTCTGCTCATCTGTTACTACCACTAACAGTAATAAAGTATCCTGAGATAGCAGTGTGAGCTGACAGGGATCCCTGCAAAGCAGCAGCACAAAAATAAGAAAGGTAACTTGGTATTTTAAAGCAGGTACAGGGCTGGGAAAGGAAATAAATGCAGAGTTTATTAAAAAAACAAAACAAAAACAACTAGTAAACCTATTCATTGGAGCTACCTTTAGTGATGGGTGGAGAGTTCTGAACAAAGGCAGGTATTTACCAGCCCTGTGTAAACCTGAGCAATGGCGGATGATTTAGTGAGAGATTCCCACACTGCTGAGGGACAGATGAACTAAACAGCTGCCTTTTCCTTCCGTGAGTTGTGTGCTTCAGTGCTGACAACTTCCAGCTGCTTAATCTTGGTTTTCCCTTCTCCCTTCAAGGCTACAGCCTGCCGGCGGTGTGCACGGACTGCAGCGGCAGCACGGACAGCATGAACGTCCACGTTTACCCCAAGGAGTCGGAGTACTACTCCGAGAGCCTTAAGACTCTGGATAATACCTACCCGAACACGCTGAGCAGCAAGGAACGAAACTGGAAGAGGGGTGCGGGCACCGGCCCTCTTTATCCCCAGCCATGCAACGGGATTGCCGGTGGCAAGAGGCTGGAAACAGACGGGACCCTCTACCCCAGCAACCATGACAGAATAAGGCCTGTGAGCGCGACCAGCCCGCTGCTAGCAGACAAACACAGTACGTGTCTCCTTGGGGATGTCTTTTTCTCCCCAGATGCAACAGAATACCACGTGGGTCATATCAGAGCCCTGCTTGCTCACATCGGCTTTTTTAACCAGCTCAAGGGCATGAATGATAGTGGCAGGGTTGGTTTTATAAGGAGCGCTGGCAGGCTGAGCATCAACTAACCGTGCTGCTGCTTTGGTTTTTTGCAGGCTCTTCACAAGCAGTAGCAAAGCCTTCAGAGCTTAACAACCTTAATGTGGTGAGAGCTTCACCAGCAGGAGGGTCATTAAAGCAACTGAACGTGCTTCCTGAAATTTCCCCAGCACTACTGGATTTGCAGAGCGAAGCAGAAGTGAAGCAGGCTCTCCTGTCCAACGGCTGCACGCCCAAGCCGCGCGACTCTGTTCACGAGCTGAAGCCACCGAACAGATCGCTGGACTGAGAGGACAGACTGCCATGTGCAAATTAACAAACACACTATTATTTTTTTAAATATTTTGCACAGAGTATATAGGCTACTTACTTCTACCTCAAATCTTGGACTGATGACCTGTCAAAGGCAAACAACTGAGGTATGAGAAACCAGCTTGTATGGGGAACAAACTCCTGTTCGAGCGTCATCTGTTTGTACATAGTTTAAAACTTCCCTGAGAAGTACGAAGCGTTCAAAAGTTGACTTGCATATGAAGCACATAAATGCAAGGGATTATGTGTAAAGAGAAAAAAGTATTTGATACAATTGTACATAAGAGTTTTCATATATAAATATATATATATAAATATATATATATCTTTTACAGAGGCTATTTTAATCTTTAGTGCATGGAAAACTGAGTGAAATTTTACAATTTTGGCAATATTGTTTTCAGTATCAGGTTGCTGTTAAACATTGTGAGAGAAATAATTCTGGTGCCTTAAATGCGTAAGCAGAACTTTAAAAAGCCAGACTGTTCCAAAGGGATTGTCCTCTTTTCAATGGAAGTTCCTTTAAATCAAGTATCAATTGGGTTACTTAGCACAAATTTCCTTCCCCTTTGAAAGTTACTGCACTTAACTCATTTAAACAGAGTTCTTCAACTGTTTCAAGTGAAGTTGACAGGGAAAAAACCATGCGGTGAGAAATTACATAGCAACCTGATTTTTCCTGTTGGTGGAAGAACTTAAATTCCATTACTTTTTAAAACTGCATTAAAATTAGGATTTGAACTGTGACTGTGTGATACACTAGAGTGGACCACACAAGAGGCACTAAATAATTCAACAACAGTGCAGAGCCCGAAACAACCAGACAAAAAGGCTGTCATGATTAGTGAGCAGTCATTACCGAAATTAACTCATGCGGGGTGGTCTCACACGTTGCACCGTTCAAAAACCATCACAGCAGAAGGCGTTACCTGCTCTTACGCGCTGTTACAGCACTGGGCACCTGCAGACCTCACTGCAGACCTTCCACCTCCCAGACAGATGCAGCTTTACCTGTGTTCTGCCTGTTCTGGAGAGGGTTTGGAGCTGGCCTGACAACAAATAAAATCACGCTCCTGAGCTGACAGCTGTACCGTTAATTCAGCTGAGACTTTAACTTCTTTTCCTGCAAGACAATATGAGCGCTTTCTGGTTGAACACCATTACCCCATCTGCAGCCAGACTCTGTATGAAAATGGCCGCTTCAGGTGCATTATCCTGCTTCGTGTAGCAGTTCTAGGCTATTCAGAAATACACTCATTTAGAAGGGAAACTCTGTATTTATGGCTGAAAGTACTCTGTTAAATGGAAATGGCCCAAATATTTTTATGTGGCCTTTTAAATTCATCCGTTGGGGGGGGGGGGGGGGGGAGAAATACTCACGTTGGTCAGATGCATCTTTGTTACTTCTAACTTCACTACAGCGCTTTTTATTTATAGAAAGGCTGCTTTCTGTTGGTACCTGTGGATGGAGGACTCCCTTCCAGTGACTTGTTGAGTTCTGCTAACATAAAGTTGCTGACTCTGGTGATGACTACTTTGGGGGAAGGTTTATTAGAGGGTTTTGTTACCTTTTTTTCCTTAGGAGCAACTCAAATGCCTGTTCCACCCAAGCAGAGTCTGGTGGAAATCCACCTTTGCTAATACTGTGGCTCAAAACAAGCATCAGAAATAAGGGCAGAAACATTTAATTTTCTGGTCAGATCCATCACTTGGAGATCTGCCAGAGCGCTGCCGCGTCCTGCCCAGCCTTACCTTGAGGAGCCACCGCTCCCTGTGCCTGTCGCCCCGGAGCCGATGGCGAGTTCCGCTGTAGACGAGCCGGCTGAACCTGGCCTTGATGAAGCAAAGCGTAATTGAGCCAGGTCCCTGTCTGTATCAGTTCCTGACTATTGACACATTTGCACTTTGAGACAGGTGGCTGGTTATGTGGAGTGCCAAGTTTATCCAAAGCAGAGGAAATGGATGTTAGAAAATTATAAACCGAGCGTGATTTTTCCCTTTACTCAAGGGAAAAGTATGCTTCAGAACCGACTCGCAAGGTGAGAACAGTGGAGCCAGGGACAGGGGGAGGATGGGAATGACTTAATCGACTCATTTTGCTGGCAGAAATGTCATCACCATTGCAGATACAAAGCATATTTGTCACATTAACACTAGACAATAATGTTTCTGAATAAAGTTAACTGCCTAATGTTATGACTTCCACTAAATATGTGAATTTGCTGCTTCTAAGAGGCAATGTGAAAGAGGAAGTATTACTTTTGTGTACAAAGTTATTTATTTATTAGAAAATTTGGTACAATGTTGTACATTGAAAAACATGTAAGATATTGAAGTGTCTAACAAACAGCATTGAAGTGTCTTTAATAAAGGTTCATTTATAATATTACAGCTGGTTTTGGTGAGAGTGACCTTTTGGGAGTTTCAGTTGAAAATTAAATAAAATTTTAATCCATTGCTATACTCTTTTCTGTCTTTCTCTGATGAAAACTCAAGACTAACTGCCAAAATATCCACTCATGAAATTAGACCCACGACTTTAACACCAGATACTGCAGATCAGCGTGAGACTCTGGCAGCCTGACTTGCGGATGAGGTGGAATTTGGGGGCTGTATTGAAAGATACAATAAAGAATTTGTAAGAAATACATTTCTAATATATCAGCGTGCTTAAGTATCTGGCAAGGCCCCTTATCTTGGCACTGGAAAGAGAACAGATGGGGGTGTGCATGTGTGTAAGAAGAATGGGGCCAGGATAGCACCAGACTCCGCTGCAGCTGTGAACATCTCTGGCTTTCTCGAACCCAGTCCCACCCTGTATGGAAATTCCACAGGCAGCTTTGGAGATAAACTGGAATTCTTGCTTTAACTAAAAATTTCAATTCAGTTTCTGGATATTTAAAAAAAAATAAAAAGTATTTCCTCCTCCAAATTACAACCTTGGGTATAAAGCAGATTTTCTGAGACTACTCTGATAACTCCCTTAACACATTGAGGAGATAAAACATTTTAAAATGGAGCCTTTTAAGAGGCTGAATTTCAAGTTTTGTTATTCTACGTTATCCTAGTAATGGAATAAAATTAATTTTTCAAGTTTTGGTAATCTTGAAATAAAGTGACACTAAAACTTGAGGCAAACAGGCAGTATGGGAAAAACAAACACACGGTCAGACCTTACCCGACCCCACAGTCCCATAACGGAAAGTGCCGTTTCCAGCAGGACTGGACAAACCAGTGCACGCAGAACAGCCCTGGCTGCCCGCCGGGGCCCTCACTTGCCTGGTGCCGTTCCTGGGTGACCTTGTCCTGTCTGCGGCGGGCTGGGGTGCGGAGCGTCCATCAGCACACGGGAAGGGGAAGGAAGCGCTTGGGGTGCATCGCTTCGCCTCAGTGGCTTGGCTAAAACATTTTGGCTAGTTGTTTTGTGGGGTTTTTGTTTTTTTTTTTTAATTTAAAAAAAAAGTGATGATAAAATTTGATTATGCAAATATTAACTAAAAAAACTAATTAAAAAAAACCTGGTGTTTAGACAACAATTTAGAAGGCATGATTATTTTCAGCTCAAGTAAATAAATGCACCAACTGTGGTGCTAACCCTCGCATCATGTTTAAAGAGCTTTACTAGAAAATATAAGTTAGCTTTTAAGCCAGAGCAATAAATTGTCGCGCCCCCCCCCCCCCCGCCCCCCGCCATGTGCCTCCCACACCCCCCCCACCCTAAAATGGGTTCTCCTATATATAAACTTCATAAAAGAGACAACCGTGGAAGTGGCAGGAAGCACTGCTACACCGTTCCCTGGAAACCGGTGGAATTAACCAGCCAACGTTGGACTTGGCTGAAATTCCCCATTTTAATTTAAGATTATTTTTAAGAATTATGCCCTTTGTTCTGTATGTTTTACTTGTTTGCCAATTATTTTCTTAGTTTTGGCCTCAAAAAAGTTATTACTATGTCGGGGACGACAGTGGAATAAACCATCCAGCTTTAGGGAGCCCAGCACATGTTTGTGCCTGGTCTCTGGGCAGGTGCTCAGGCTTTGCAAGGCCCCCCTCTGCAGCCCCGGTTGTTCATGCACTGACCTGGTTTGGCAGTTGCTGTCCCTCCACCTGCACGCCTTCCTGACGAGGAGAACAACCTCAAAGGGGACTTTGGTTCATGCAGGTGCACGCGGGCAGTGCCACCAGGTCAAAGCCGATGGCCTCGGTGCCGCTACGGCCGCACAAGCTGGGCTCTGCCGCCCCCCGCGAGCCTGACCGTGGCTGCTCACAGTGCATCGAGTCCTGCCACCAGCACACAACTCACCCCACGCAGCCCCTGCGGCAGCCAGCATCCTCCTCACCCCCACGCGCCAGGAGCCCCTCAGCCTTCGAGCATCAGGGCTGAGCCCAGGGCAAACGTGTGACCTGCCACCGCCCGGCCCGGCCCCTCTTAGCCCAGTGCGCCCCGAGGAAGGTCTTTGGCGCGTGCTAAAGGCATTCACCGCCACAGCCCGGCTTTGCCTGCCCAGGTGTCCCCACACAAACATCCTCCACATCTAAACATGGTCAAGCACCACTTAGCCAAGTTGCTAGTGTAAACCTTGGGGCCCTCACCACAGACCCTGGGGATAATTTTGAGTAATTTCAATAAGGCCTTTTCACCAAGCTCATACCCGCACCATTTTGGCCACTACAGCTTCTGTTTCCTAACCTGAGAGCAACAGCAGAGGTTTGCTCTGCCTGCCAGCGGCCGCCCGAGAGCCCTCAGGATCCATCATCCATCCATCGGCAGGAGAACTTGTGCGTTCTCCTTGCCTTGCCTTCCCGGCCTCCCTCCTGGCCGCCACCGTTTCCAGCCTCCTGCTCTTTCAGCTGCTGAGGGAGGAAGACCAAAAAGAAGGCAGAGCTGCATGTCTTTGCACAATCCCAGCTGTAAAATAATACAAGCCCGTGCTTTTGCTGGAGAAATGTGAGTCTAATTAATAAAGCTGCACTGGCTACCAGACAGGAATGCTTGCTGAGCACCTGTAGGCATAAACAGGAATATAAACTTTCACAAATACGGCTCAAATCAGGAACAAACGGATTATTGTCTTTTACAAAGAGCTCTCCCAGCACGGAATACTTTCAGTGCTGTTGGAGGGCAGCAGGCTGTAACTCTATCAGCCCCTTCCCCGACCAGAAAAGCCCTCCCTGTGTTATGAGGCAGGTGCCGCTGAATTATGAAACCTCGCTTTATTTCAGCCTCCCCGCTCGGCCCACAATCTGGAGGTTTGCAAAACATTTCGCCTGCAGGATTTCTAATAACGCCTTTCTCAGCCATCGTAATTAGCTGTTTACCCCCCAAACGTTGCTTTTTTGGCACGATTCTCACAATGACCTCACTCACTTTCCATGCAGGAAAATTTCATGTTTGGGAAATTGGATTATTGGAGGATTTACTTTTCTTTAGCAGTGAAAGCGGCTTTCAGCCTGCCGAACAGCTGCTGCGGCGCGGCGAGGGGCAGCAGGAGGAAGGGTGCGTTGGCGGGCGGACTCCTCCGGCTCAGCAGCTTCTCCAGCTCTTCAGCGGCCACCGGCAGGACCAGGCTGGGTCAGAGCAGCAGCTGGTGAGTCTTCTCGTATGTCCCCAAGAAGATGAAGCCTCCCAGGCTGATGGCTGCCATCCGTGGGACGACACCTGCGAACAAGCTGAAGGCGAAGGAAAGGCCGTGTCAGAGGATGAGCCGATGCCGCACGGCTGGCTGCAGGGACTTCGGAAAACAAAGCCAAGAAAAATTCTCTCTCACTGTTTACTTAAATCCCATCCCGCTGCTCAGTGAAGGAACCTGTCTGGGCTTCCCTAGCACAGTACTCCCAAGCTTTGTGATTTTTAACCCCTCTCAACACTCCTCAGGTGCGGGAGGCTCTGGGCCACGCTGGAAAGAGGAGCTCGGACACATCCCCACGAAGGGCTGCAGACAGACGGGAGGGGTCCCATCCTCTGCCGCCCCCATCAAGCCTCGGCAGAGGGACCCCCTTCGCTCTGCCACAAGTTCCCCCACTGCAGACGCAGCCCTGCTCACCGCAGCACCTCATTCCCAGTAACATCCAACGGGGTCAGCAGGGAGGGAGCAGAAATGGCTGCGTGCTCAGCCACCACAATTTTTAGGTGCCTGATCCTAACAGTTCTTGGAAGTTAACATGAAATGCACACAAAGCCAATTGCTCGACACATCTAAGCTCATAGTTGGTTTAACAGCTTCAGGATAGGCCAGCGTATCCTCCCAGAGGATTACAGGCTTCCTTTGTTGCGAGTAAGGATTAAACATTAGGCTCGAATCTGTCTGGCATCCCCTGCATGGCGGGAGCCCTTCGCAGCACACTCTGGCTGAGCTCCGCAGGGACGCTGCCGTCCTCTGCTTTTTCCGAACGCTGCACGGTCCCTGCTAGGAGCGTGTCCACAGTGGGAAAAGGCGTGACTCCCGGTGAGACCGGGCTGTGCGGAAGACGCACGCCGCAGGGCTGCTCCGGAGCTCCCTGCCTGTGCCCGGCTACTCACGCTGCGCTGGGGAAACCTCTGGCTGCAGGAACTCTGGTTTTCGTTGTAATGAGCTTTGCTAAGGAGCCTGGAGCGCACAGGCAGATGGAAACATTTTATGGCTTTACTAGACAGCAATTGGGTCTATTACCATAATGACAGCTTTAAACCAGAGTAATTTGTACAAGGCATGTATGGACGAAGCGCTGATAGGGCAAATCCTACGGTGCAGCATCGCCCTCGAAATGCGCACCATCCTTCTCCTGCCGAATCAGGCAGCCCTCATTACGGGAGCAGCGGCAAACATTCATTTCCAGAACGGCCCACTCGAGACACGGCTATTACACAAACAGGGGCCCATAACTGAGTTACCCAGAAGCTGCATCCCTGGCAACCTCTGCTGCCAACCATCACTTCCAAGAATCCCAGCCCTGCTCACCCCAGCTTCCCTTTCCCACCTGTCCCCCTGGCCCCGCCAACCCATGCTTCCCCCCGCGAGCTCACTTCTGCAGGAAGGGAGAGCTGAATGGCTCTGGGGCTGCCCCAAATCCAGAGAGCTGAGCTCTGCTGCAGGCCTGATCCAAACTGGTCCCCACTGGGTCAACACCTGCCCTCATCAGCAGATGAGATAAATTGGTTTTTCTTTTTCTGATGGCCCCATCAGAAACCACTCTGGTGGGCACAGGTCTGCTGTCTGTGTGCATTTGCTATCTGTTTGTACAGATTTCACCTGGCACCCTGCCACTCTGCTCTCCCTGCCTGGGTTTTCCCTTTTGCTCATGCACCTCCCAGTTATTGGTCGGATCCAGCACCAAGGGCTGGAGGGCTTCACCCCCGCCTTCTCATCACTGACAGCCACAACCAATTGCACAGCACGGCAGGCACTGGCAAAGACCAAACACAGGCTTTCAGGGATAGACATCGCGCTCTCCCCAGCCAGGCTAGGAATGGCTTCACAAGGTTCACTAATCTGGGAATCATATTTAATTCCCACAGCGAGGCCTGGCTGCAGGTGTTAAACCCGCACCGCGTGCCCTCCCCAACCATGTGCGCATTCTCTGGGGTGTCGCTCCTCATTTCAGGGTTCCCAGCCCAGCAATACACCTAGTCCCACAGAACCAGCAGCAAAGGTGACGCTTTTGGACGACAACTCAGCAACCCAGAGCAAATTCTTTCTCAGTAGAGACTAAGCAGGACCCCTGAAGTTACCCTTTGGAAAAGGCACTGCAGAGAGGGGCCAGTGCTGACAAAGGCACTGCGCTTGGCCACAAACCCTCCATATCACACCCTGGACCAAAGGGGTGGCCACCGGTTTTTATCTGACTACAGCTTTGCACTGAGCTCTCTCCAGTGGGCAGCTCGTGCTTCACAAAGCAGCAAGCCCCGGGCACAGGGGCCGCTTTCGCCACTCGCATCAGCGAGATCCGGCTCCAGAGAGCGGTGCGGTTAGCGCCTGCTGTGCCACGTCCACCCCAACCAGGAAGCTCGGCTGAGGAATGGGACGCCTGGTGCAAACTGCCAGTTCTGTCCCTGGGACAAGCCATCTCACCAGATTTATCGGCTAAATAACTCTTGTCTTTCTCACCAATGAGCCATCCATGGCTTTCAACAACATGTAAACCACTGGCGGGAGCGATGAGGCACACGGATCTGCTCATCCCATCCCTATCCCACCTCTCGCCACAGGCCTGGCTCTCACTGGACAGAAAGGGATGTGAAATTTCTTGACGTGAAGCAGAGGGATTTAGTAGGTGCAGCCCAGGAAGCTGAGCTCTGCACTCTGGTTTTAATAAGGTGGCAATAAGCAACGTGTCTCTCTGCCCTCAGAATTCCTCCTCTTCAAGTACGAGATTTATTAGAGGAGCCGTAAATCATTTCATGTTGCAACTGGCCAAAAAAGCCCGACATTTTTATTGTTTTTGATTAATAGATTTATAATTGGCAGCAGGCATGGCAGCCTCTGCATTTATTTTTCCCAAGACTTTCTTCCTTTTCCTTGCAGTTGACGCAGCTTGGCCTCCTTTACATGTTACTTTTTCTTCAGATCGCTTATTGTTGTTTCAGTTGAATTGTGTTCCCTTTGGTCCTAGTCCACGGGTACTATCTTTAGGCAGTTTAATTTTGGGTTGTTTAGAAAAGGGCACTGCTGAAACACCCTGAAAAGACTACAAACACGCATTTTTATTTTCTGCTATTGCCTCTTCACACTCTTCAGAGCTCAACTGCCATCAGCAGCAGACGTGGCCTCACTTCTCCCAGTCCCTTTCGAAACACGCCCTAGAGTCCACCAAGCCATGTAGGACCCCAATCTCATCCACCGCCAGGTCAACTCATCATCTCAAAGAGCAAACCTGAGACAACCCATCTCTGAGCGCTGCCGGGGGGCACAGCTGGACCTCTTCCTGGAATCGGTGTTCAGGAACTTCCTGCAATTTGTTTTGAATTATTTCCCACATGTGTAGAAAGAGGATTGAACTTTTACTAGTTGTGTGAGCAGAGATCAGATGTTAAGAGAAAACTATCTCCCGCAAAGCTGTGATGTGCCTGCTGCTTCCAGCTGCAGTTTACAAATGTTAAAGCAGCACCCTGAACGTATCGGCCACATCAAGCGGATTAAACACCTATGAGAAATTACAGTGAAAAGCCCCAAGTAAAGCTTCCAAAAAACCTCTGTTTCTCTTCCAGGCCAAGGGCAGGTGGGACGCAAGCGCTACCGAAGTGCAGGCTGAACCCCACGAACTAGAGGAGCTGTTTATGACAAATATTCACTACGAGTGGCCAATAACTGCTATGACTCACGCACTCAAAGAGGGCAAGGTAGCGTAAATGAAGCAGGTGTCTAAAATTCAGTAATAATTTATAAGCCCCTAACACCTCAAAATGTTCTACAAATGCTAGCAGAGGACTTTTTTTTTTTCCACAACACCACTCCAACATCAGAAGAGCAATTCTCTGCCTCAGGAATGGGTAAAGCAAGGCAGTCAAGAGATACCACCCCAGAATTCCCTGAGCAGGCAGCAGAAAGCCCAGAACACGTCTACACCACAGTCACAGGAAAAATCCAAGCGGGTATGTGCTCAAGCCCAGAACTGACGGAAGCTCAAAGGACAAGTCAGGAAGCACGTGGCTCCCTTCCTTCTGCTTCAGCTTGTCTCTCCTGCCGGCACCACACTGGCATCGCGTGCTCCCATCACACTTCAGAGTAAGAACAGCAAATACAAAGGAACAGAGAAAACCTTGCTGGTGTTTTCAAATTAGTAGGAAATTGCCAGGAGGAGGCAAAGACTGTCCATAAGGGACACGCGGCTCCTACGCTGGCCTTCCCTAACGTCTCAGGAGGGCTGATTCACACACCTCAAGATCAGTCTGTGGCACTCACTGCCACAAGATGATGTGCATGCCCCAAGTTTAAATGGACACAAAACACAAATGCACACATTCATGGTGAAAAGCCCATTAAACACAAAGCCACCCTTGGCTCTGAAGCCTGGAGCTAAGCTTAGAGATTGTAAATAAATAAATCGGTCCCCAATGATGCCCATTTCTGTGCTCTTCCCTGGACACTGCTCACAGCCAGTGCTAAAACGAGGACACTAGACCTCCCTGGAGGGGCCTTCTTGCTCCTAGCTGCCTGAGAGCTGCCCCTGGCCATGTGTAAAGCAATTACAATTCTTTTCTGTATGACAGGAATTAAATATAAGCAGACCATCCCATTCTCTCTTGCCCCCCCCGACACAAACAGAGAAACAACACATGAAACGTGCTTCTGCAGCATGTCCTTACCCCGACAGGCCTTGTGTCCTCCAGATGCCACCAAGGGCAGCCAGAACATTCCCACTAGCGTTGCTGGAACCAGCCTGCATCACAGAAAGAGAGATTGTTGGCAGAGAGATTTAGTTATTTACTGAGCTCCTTGTCCCTGGTTAGTGCTACTTCACAGCAATTACTGACATCCTAACGACCTCCTTACCCCAGGCACAGGCAAAAGCTCCTTGTCTCCAGAAATAACACAAAGGGCAGAAAGGGAAACTCGAGGCACAGAAGAACAAAATGATCACTCCAAGGTCACAGAGTTGGTTAGTTCAAAACTCACTGTTCAGTCCTTTCCGCACTACGCTCAGCTCTACATCCAGCAGCTGATGCTGGAGTAAGAACGTAATAAAAACACATTCTCAAAGCACCAACAGGAGACTTTGCTGCTCACTGCAGGAGGATTTACTTGAGATTTACTTAAAAAAACAGGAGTAGTATATTGCATGTGAAAATTACCTTGAGAGTAAAACAGAGGAGAAGCAGCAGGACTACAGAAAATTAAATTACATGTGTGATCTAGTTAGTGAGAGATGACTGATATGAAGATCTGTCCGAATGGTCTCAGAACGTCCCAAAGCTCCATCATTCCCTTACCAATGCTGACCTGGCTGCTCAGCGCAGCAGCAGCAATGAAACCCAGTTCTTACAATTTTAACACCCACACTGAGCAAAGGCAAAGAAGCTGCAGCAGGTACAACAGCCAGCAACGAGAGACACGCAACACGGTGAGCACAGATGTGCGTGACTCAGCTGGGGTAGTGCGTGTCAGCAACAAGAAACATCCCCACGCTGCGGGACACGAGCAACAGGGTAAAAACCATCCACAGAAACTCCAGCACGCCTGACCTTTGCCAACACAACAGCTCTTTTCAGGGCAGGGAAAGGCTGAGGGCTTTCAGCTATGTGGCTGCTTAGTGCTGCTCCGGGGTCAGGAAGATGATGACGGGAACACCAGGCTTACTAACAATTTAACTGCTTACTATACTTATAAGCATCTTCCTTCTGCCCTGATTGACAGATGAAAGCCATCATGATCTCTGTGCCTTAAAATTTTAGGACAGAAAATCCCAGTGCCAAGCCCTCCTCAGAAAAGACACACACATTCAAAAAAATAAAGGAATACATCCCTGATGGGAAGTTTTACTTTGAGCATCTGACTTTGCGAGGATTTTCTCCCAAAGACAGTGCATGAGACTCTGGAAGGCTAGCATACGTGCAGGCCCTTCTCAGCTCCTTTGGGAAAGGACCAGAAGAGCAACACAAGGAAAGGAACACAACAATTTCATTCGTTCTGCATGCGGTACCTGCTCACAGCTAATCCTGCCTTCGAGGAGAAGAGCAGAAATCATCATTAATAGGTGCTGCATTTCATGCAGTAATGACCATGCAGAAACTCTGGAACCAGCCAAGCCGTTCACCTGCGCGTCTGCTGGCCTCCTCCGCCCTTACCTTTGCCAACATAATTCTCGTCTTCGCTACATCGAAAGGTGTGGTGACTGCAGCTGCAAATCCACCTGAGCAAATTAAAATACCAAACACAAGTGAGACATTGTTGGTTGAATATGAATGCCACACTGCCTACAATTCCCATGGCTGTGGTCAACACTGCTCCATTATTAATGCCTGCAGTGTGTTTCCTCACGTCAGAGCCCAGGTACATTTGCTGAAGGTCTGTACACACAGTGTTTTACTCCTGAGTGTTGACTTAAAGAAAACAGCTCTAGACTAGTGAACTGTAAATCCAAACATCCCCATTGAGATTCCTGTCCTTTTGTTTTGGACTCTGTACATATATGAACATATGAAGGTTGTAAAGATAATGGATTCCACTTCCAACACCTACAGACAAGTCTGAAAGGAAGAACCCGCTCACTTGTTTGCAGACAGCGGAAAATAAGCTCGTCACACTGTGCTCTGCCTTGAGAATTAAAATCTGACCATTCCAATGTTAGAACTCTGTTTCAAGGAAAAAAGGCAGCCAGCGTTTGGGATGGAGCCAATCTCCAACACATGAAATCAGCTCCACTTTGGAAAACAACAAAGCAAAGCTGCCCAAGGGTCTTTGGAAATAGTCAGAAGTCTGCTGCCACAAGTGCCATCTTCCCCTCAGGGGCATTTTTATTCTCTCTAATCACTCCCAAACTTCACCCTTGGAGCTCATTACTTTCACTTGGAGCAGCCAGCTCAGCTGTGGTTTTCCTCCTGAAAGCCAGAAATCTTCAGCTTATCCATCTGCGTGTCTCACCCACAAACGTGTGTGTCTGTCTCCATGTTTTAACCCTGTGGCTACAGCCTGGCCTCTCGTGCTATCTAGGGACTAGCTTTGCTGCTTTTTCTCCCAGGATCTTATTCCCTTTGCCATATTTCCCCATCCTAAAACTAACTCTCATCTTCTCTCTTCCTTCACTGTTCATAATATTTCAAGCCAGTAATTCATGCTGAGGAACAGCCGAAGTGAATGAAATGTTTTAAATGCAGGAGCAGCCCAGCAGTAAGTGAAGAAAGAAAGGGGAATAAAGGGGGGAAGAAAAGAGAGAAATTTGTTTGAAATCTCTCTTTCTTCTTCTTCCTCCTGTTTTTTTTTTTTCCTCTGGAGCTTGTATAAACCCTGTATTTGCTTCAGCAGGGAACAAAGTCACTCCAAAGACTGAAGCCTACACAGTACCCAGGGAATAAGCTAAAAATAATCTATTTTCTGTTCCAAGTTTTACAGAATGTAGAAAAATTGATCTCTCTTTTCTTGGGACAGGAGGGGGGAAAAGCATTTCTTCTAAAATCTGTAAAGTAATTTAAAAAAATCCATCTTCCCTGCTAGCTCATGTTCTTACCTGCTTCTCTCTCTCTCAGCCAACCTTAGCTTTAACATATTAAAACCCGGCTTTATGTCATAAAGGAAGTTGGGCTGTCTGCTACCCTACGTTAACTTCTTACAGTTAATTAAGGAATGTCTCCTGACAGTTCAGAGATGCAGTAAGGCACATGCGCAGTCCTCTGGATCTCAAACAAGAATAGCAGGCACGCCGAGTTAGCGAGCAGCCCCAAATGTCTGGTTTAGGAGCAGCTTCTCGTCACATAAGGTCAGCCCATCCAGTTTACTCTGCCGGAAGCTTTCTAGCAGTGATACCTCAGTAAATAGCAGAAAAAAATGGGTTGTATTCAAGAGGCCAAAGCAGAAACTATGAGCAAGTTAAACTAAATTCCAGCCCATTCTTGGACCTTCTTTAAGGTCAAAAATCTTTTTATTGTGAGCCAGTTTTTGAGTAAGTGACCCAAAGGCTTTGAGAGAACGGTCTGGATAGAAACTTTGCTACTCATGTCAGCGATGTATTTTTAGAACAGTAAAAATAACCTTCATGGAAAATCGTAGCTTTACAAATCTGGATGCAGAAGCCCTTCCTTTGCCCACAGACTAAGACAAAATTAAACTGTGAACCACATGGTATCCACCAGGTAGCCAAAAACAGCTCTAGCAAGGTTCTGAGAGTCCCACCTACTCTAGGTAGCTAAAGGAACATAAACCATGACTGTTTCCGATCACCAGATCAATAGAACTGATCCAAACTGGTACAGCCAGAGTCTACTCATTCAAAACAGGAGGGCTGTGCCCTGCACTAATACACAGTAAGGCCCAACAGATCTTTCAATCGCTCCCTTAGTCTATTCCTGCTGTCACCGGACTCTCCAAGAGCTGCCACATAAGCCTGGAGTCTGCACAACCAGGAAAAGCAGGTATCAAGCTATCAGGTGGGCAAGAAAGGCCCAGACACATCCAGGCTTACGCTCCTAATCATTCTGGCTTCTCTGCAAAGCCCACAAGAGAGGAAAAGGCACCTTTGCAGGCAGTCTGTGCCCAGACAGACTCACCAACTCACTCCCGGAGAAGGCTCCTTTCTCCCTTGCCCTAGAAGGATCTGGTGACGACCTGGGCTCAGCAAGCAGGCAGAAAGATGGATTTTCACATGGGAGAAGGCTCTTGGCTTGTTAATACTTCTAGCAGAGTGACAAACTCCTCTATTGGGAAAATAAAACTTCACGCAGTAGTGGAAAATTCATCACCTGTCTCCCAAGAAATTACAGTGGACACTGTATATTCACACATCAGCTGAGCAGCTGAACTTCACAAAGCTCAGGGTGTTAAACAGAAAATCCCTCTGCTGCTCACACTTTGCCAGTGACCAGTTCTTGATGGAAGCACCAGTGACAGACATCTGCAGAGAACGATTTACCTTTATTTGGCAATAAGAATGAGAAGTTTACTATTTTCTGTACTGACATCTGAAGGTTACCCAGGACCGATTGAGGACTGAATGCCATATCTGGCTTGAAAAACTGAGTTGCACAGGTCCAACACTAAACCTCACAGCATCCTCTCACACTGACCAATTTCCAGGTTCACCAACTGTCTTTTTCAGAACTCTTCAAGCAATCATTTCTTACTTGAACTTTTATTTTATTGATATTATATTAATTTTTTTAAGAGGAATTTTTATTCTGGTCCTTTATCACTGTGGGAACAACACCTGCCAATGGCAGAGCAAAGCAACCCAAGAACCTCTTTGGATTTCAGCAGAAATACCAAACGGCAAAGCACTGCTGCCCAGCAATTTAACCCGCTCAGGGTTAGAAGCATGGTCCAAGCAGACACTGCAGGGAAATCTTGAGAACTGCTCAAAAATTTATTCAGAGCTATAGAGTTAAAGAGGCTTTTAGACATGGTGTGTAACCTTGTCAGAGCCGATTAGATCAAAACAAAAGTGATGGGAAGTCTTGCCTGTTAATGTGCAAAAAGCTCTCGTTAGTGCTTTATTATTCACTAGGCTTGCACCTCCATTCTTGGTGACTTTGTCACCACAGAACATTAATTATTAATGTTAAGCCAGACTTTTTTATGCTAGGGGGAAAGAAGGCATCTTTAACGGAGGCGATTTTCAATCGCATTAAGTGGACACTCAGGCTCTTTGACAAGCTGGAGCTGCCTCGCTGCCCCAGGGCAGCACTTTGCTTTCCAATGCCCAAAGGCAGAATTTCCTTGCCACCGTCACAGTTGCACAGAGGGCACACAAAATCCACCCAGAAGCTCTTCTGGGACAGCCTGCCCTGGTACGGTGCAGGGCTGGGGGGCGGTGCTCCAGCCAGGCAGCCTAAGCCCAGAGAAGATTAAAATACGGAGTGCCACCACCATCACGCCTGGCTTGCCTACCAACCAAGGTTTGGTTCAAATGCAACCTCTGGCTTAAAACACCAGGTAGGTCTACCCTTGGGTTCCTCCCCACCAGCTGTTCAGGTAACACCTTCTCTTACTCCCCAACTACTCTTCTCCTCTAGTTAAGACACCAGAGATTATGATAAAGCGGGACAAGGCCTCCAGGGATTAAATTATTAACAGATGAGACAGAGAGGATTCCAATCTCTGATATTTATGCTCCTGCCTATTATGTTTCTATAAAAAGCCCATGGATCGCATACATACATCTTACACATGTGCGCTCAACAAGGACGAGTCAGGCCTCTCAGCACTTTGGCTGAAATCGCTGCCATTTCACAGGCACGGGGGATGGAATTCAATATACTGTTGCTCTTTGTTCTGTCTTCACCAAATAATCAATTATGATTTAGCTAGGAACTAACTAATGCACACAGACACACAGATATGTGTGTGTGCGCGCCATAAAGGGAAGCCAAACAGGACTTTTCTTTCAGCTTGTTTCAGATTATTACCCTGCCCCTCAGGACCTCTAACATATTTTTAGAAAGTATTGAACTCAAGCAAGGAACACAGGAGAAAAGGATGTCTGTGTGACTTCACCACCCCGCTACCACCACGGTGGCATGTGACAGCATCTCTGTGTTAAAGGTTGTTTTTTTGGATAATCTTCTCCTTTTAAGGTTTATAGAATGATAATTTGGAATCACTTGGATGCATACATCCACCTTATTTTATTCACAGGCTACCATAGGGTTTTGGGGTAGAAAGGCAGGCATAAAGAGTTTAGTCTGTTTTCTCTTCCCTCGTTTGAAGCTATATGTAGGTAGTTAACAATTTTTAACCGTGGAATCTATTCTTCAGAAAGCAGGAAATTATTTTTCCACTGCGCCACTCAGCAAAAAGGCTAAACATTTTCACTGAAACAGAATGGATGCGGTACCAGATTAGATCAATACACGGCCTGCCTGTTACGTGTGGCAATGGAGATGGAAGGGAAAGGTTCCCATCCAAAACCAGATTAACCTCATCAGTTTTGAAGCAAGCATTCAAAGGACACCTGAGAAAGGAAGTTTAAAATACTGCTGATGAAAAGGAAAGAATAAGGAAACAAAGAAGAGGGAAGGAAAACCAGGCCGGAGGAAGTGAAGCTGGAAGGATAACCTACAGAATATTTATCATCACCAACTACAACACAACCTACAAAACAGGACTCTAGCTCTGCAAAGATTTGTGCTTGGGGAACAGTCTATGAAGACAGCTAGGCTGAATTGTCTCATCTACCACCACTGTGGACCTGGAAGTCTCTGTGCTGCTCTAGGACTCAGTGTCTCCTTCAGTACAAAGTGTTAGGTCTCCCCAGTATCTGCCGAAGGGCAGTGAAGAGTTCGTGCACGATTGTGCCTCTGGAAGCTCCTTCTGTGATATTTCTGCTAGAAAGCGAGCAGACAGTACCGAACATCCATCAAATGGTAGCAAGTCCAAGCACAACTGGGCAGAATCAAGACTACAGAGAAGGAAATGGCGGCACTGGGCTGGATTTTCAATTGAGGCACCAAATCGGACTTCAGGAAATTACTGCACAAGGCCTTGGGTAAATCAGATAACCTTTCCAGCTCTCTGAACATGCCTGAACACAGATTTTGTATCAATCTGACTGTAAAGAAATCAACAGAGCTAAATTAATGATCCCCCATCACACCTGCAGACATACAGATTGCATTTTAAAGCATTTTTAGTCAATAACTTGTTTTCTCTCAAATCACCAAAAATGATCTGCTTCAGTTGCTCTAATTTTGTTTGCATTGATTTGATTAAGTCAGTGTAAAACCCAACAGTAGATCCAATTTTAAGCACAATAAAACTCCCTTCCCATCACATAAACATAGAAAATACACCTGGACAAGAGCACAAGAGATCATCTAAAACATCCCCTCTGCCCCAAAATGGAATCAATTCTATCTGAACCATTCCCTCACCGCTCACATGCCTGATCTACTAACCTGTGTGCAGCTACAGCCACCCTACCTTCTCTCAGTCATGCAGCCACAGCGCCCATCAAAACGAAGCCTCAGTCTCTGCTGGGATTCTGCTGCTATTAATACTTCAATTCCCCTAACAGAGCTTATTTTTAAAAAATTATATACGACGTAATGGCTCTGATTTTGTAAGTCATCAAAGAACAAGCCTTGCTTTTGATAATCTCTATTTCAAGAAATGCTATAATTTCTCTTTAAGCAGGATTTATTTTTTCCACATCTTCTGTTACTGGTTTGGAATCTCAACATGTATTTTAGCTCCTCAGGGAAAAGCTCTGGCTATCCATCTCTTAACTACTAATCTGTTTTCTCTATTAAGACAGTTGAGTCTCTCCTCCCTCAAACTTGTCAGCTATACTGATGAGTCATTAATTGATTTTTTTTCTTTTTTTTTTTTTTTTTGAAACTACAGTAGGCTAAAATCAAGCAAGAAGCCTACTGAAGAATTCAATTAACTTCTGGCTTGTTTGGTAATAAATAGTGCAGTATTGTATTCTGCCACACTTTATTCTTGTTCTAGTGTCTGGAGATTGCCCAGATGTTTCATCCTCTGGGGTTTTTTTTGGGTTTTTTTTGTTTTTTTTTTTTTTTTTCTGCGGAAGGCTTTTGCCTCCGGGCTGTGCAGTGCTAGCCTCTGCTCTCCTGACTCTAGTTAATCTACATGGCTGTCAGAGCTGTCACATGAATGGTGAATCATGGCCTCGCACTGCAATCACTCCAGCCCCTGGGGAAGCGCTCAGAGCAGACAGCTGCACAAACCCCCACCCAAGCAAAGTTTCTCCTGGATGAGGATTTTACAAATCAACTTTGAAATAATCGCAAAGCCTGACTGACAGGCCCCTGGTTTTTAAATAACAGAAATTTGTCAAAAACAAATTGGTTGTCTTTCAAACAGACACCCTGTTAGAGTCTTTTTTTTTTTCTTCTCTTTCCTTTGCTGACTTTCCTATTTCCAAACAACAACTGGATCCGTTTTCTTCTAAACAAACTTGAATTACAAAGGAATGTTGTTCTGCTATACTTAATAGATTTGCACATTTTTCCCTTTCTTCTTTAGTCTTTCCCAGTATAACATATAATCCTTTGCACCTGCAAAAGCTCCACAGACTGCTGACTGCCAAGAATCCACCACGTGACCCTGCTTCCATGACCAGAGATCCTGTGTTTAAAGAGAAAGGAAAATAAAAAGTTATTAAATGCTTGAATCTATCTGATCCCCAAGTGAGTTAACTCCGAGGATGGGAACTTAAGTGAAAAGCTATTTTTGTGGCATTTTTCAGTGATGTAATAAGTGATTTTTCCCAAGGAACTTCTGTACTTGAACGAGCAGATGGAGTGAGAAAGATGTCTGGAACTGAGGAGGGCTTGAAGCAAATTGCTTTCAGGGATTTCATATGTATATATTTAAGCCTGTGGCCATGCAACTTCGCAAATATTTTGTGAACTTATTTTCTTCTTGGCATATAAAACAGCACACAGCAAAACGCTGAGCCAGGAGGCAGCATGCAAGAACCAAGAGATGTACCAAACACTCCCATTTAAAATGAACAGTCCCCAGCAGAGCGAGATGATAACCCTGTTTGCTCTCCTACATTTCTTAAACCAACCCTTCCCCTCACACTCCCAGAAAAACCCAATCGTAAAGAAATCACTCTTATCGCTCCCATTATATCCTAAAGCAGGTGTGTGTCTGTTTTTCACTTGATGTCATCAGGGACCACACACCCTTCTTCTCTCCGCTGCTCCCACACACCACGCTCCAGTCCATTTAACTCACAGCATCCTTTAAACAGGCATGTTTAAAAACACCAACAAGAACAGTGCCTTCTAATAAACACATACCAAGAATCACGTCAAATGTTTTGATGAGGCAGACCGGTATCAGCAGCAAACGCCAGTGCGTGCTGGGATGGTTTTCATTATGCCAGCTACAGTCACTTTGTTCTCTCCTTCTCCACCACGCTCCATCACCCCTTTCCCATCTCCTGAGATGCTTAATACTGGAAGTTCTCTGGAGAAGAGGTTTCTGGTTTATGACGCGAGGACCAGCACTGAGCAAAAAGGGATGGGATCCACGGCCCTTCTGCGGCCTACCGCAGAGAAATCAGTAATTTTATTTTATAGCTGTGGCACTATGTCATTCTTTTAGAAGCCATATTACTTCTATACTATAAAATGTTCTTAAAAGCAACCCGATAGCTGTGCTAGGCTGAGATATTGCTCTTGGGCTCCTGGTCTGCAATACAGCCGCTTTCCACCGGCGCATGAGAACTCATTTCCCTCATTTGCTGACTCTTCATTTAACACACTGTCCTTGGGACTTGCTTCTTCCAACTTGGCTGCTGGTTATATTTCAGTTGAATGTTTTAAAAATCAAACTGTTCAAGCAACAATGGCCAGCCACAATGTTGTTTGGTATCCTGCCATTGCTAAATAACTGCAGCTCTGCTGTACGAAAGCACTGAAGGGATTTCAGTCTCTTTAATGCTAGCCATTCTTTTTGTGGTATTTTCAGTATGGGCTTCTATTCTGCTGTCACCCACAGGAAAACTGATTTTCATCTTATAAATAAATAAAAAGGGATTTGTAATTCTTTAAACTCATAAGATGCTTTTCTGGAATAACTTACACTCTTTGGACACAGTTTTCTGTGGGTGCTATGTTCCAAAGCATCTAGGTATTGTCAAAGCAGAAATCCCACCTTCCAACCCCATTTTCAAAACACTTCAGTTTGCTTAAGAAATCTCAAATTGAAAGTCAGGGTTTAGAAATATAATTGCTGGAGCTATTTGAGAAAAAGAGAATGACTGTATTTTTTAATTTAAGGTTCTCCAAATGCGTATACATCTACAGCTAAACCTGAGAACTCGGAACAGCTACTTCTGGCATGCAAAAAGCACTATGGAAGATCTGCTGGATGACTATGAGGAAAACTAGCGCAGTAATACAGACATTCATGGCTTTGCCAGAAGCCCAGCCTATTCTCAGTCATGCTGGGGTTTTATGACAATGGCATTGTCCAAAGAAACAGGAAAAGGTCATTCTTATTTGTCGGCACGTAGCTCTGAAATCTAGTTTCTGATAAAGCCTGGCTTCCCAGTACAGTTCTGCACAACGAGCCTCTGCCAAGCAAGGCAAAGGGTGATGAATTCCCATCTGTTACGCCTGCAAATTGACAGCAGGTATTTGCAACAGTCATGCAATACAGAAAATTGTTTGGAAGGGTGGAGCCAGGAACAGTTCAATTAAATTAGGGAAAAGGAGAATTGAGGCTGGAGAACAGGAAGAAAATTCCCCAGCAGTGAGGTCTACTGAGCAGTGGAGCCAGCCTCCCCAGGGAGCAGAGGAAAGCCCTCTCCTTTGAGTCATTTAAAAATAGACTGGAGAAGGCACTCAAGACTGTACTGTGGGGAATAATCCTGCGTTGGCAAGGGCAGGATGAGATGACTTCATGCATTTCTTTCCATCTCTGATTTCGGTGATTCACCCAGAGCTCCAAACCTGAACACGCAGAAGAGCAAGAGAGAAGTGGGATGAGGACATCATACCAGAGGAAGTCAAGAGGAGCAAGTGTCATAGGGCCAAGACGACCGACAGGACTCTGGTCCAAATTCTTTTTAACCACACTCACACTGCAGGCCAAGATGATATACTGAAGGTCACACGTTTCCTTTCATAGCCCACAGACACGCCATCCTAGATGCTGCACAAATTCAGAAGAGCCTTTCCTCAGTCACTTCCACTTGGGGGAATAATGGCAAGAGCTCAGGTAATGCAGACGATGGGCGTCAGAGGCAGGCTCAGACCCCATGGGTCACTGGTCCCTGCTCGGGACCTCTGAAGAGGGTAGGCATGGGCAGAAGCGCCCGCGTAATGTCTGCAGAAGCCCTGCAATTAAGCTGCTTTTCCTACACGTGCTCTTTCAATATGAAACATAAACCGAGAATTACGAGCAACACAACTGCAACAATTGGATCAGCCTGGTTTCCCCACCGAATGGCTCGTACCTGCTCACACTGTGCTCCTCCTGCAGAAGGCAGCAGCAGATAATGAGACTTTTTCAGGGCAATACCCATTCCCACTACCATTCACAGCCCAGGAAAGCAAAATGACAAGGAGCACATTACATGAAAGAGAGCCGCCATGCCAAGCCTGTGTCATGTGTATTCTATTAAGCTGAAGGCTGAATAGAAGACTTTGTTTTCCACTTCAAAGGACCCCATCCCAATCTCTCGCTCTTCCCTTATGAATAACAAATTGGAAATAAATCTTCTGGCTGAAGCGCATGGAAACTCATACAGTTGGGGCCCTCTGCAGCTTCCCAGCTCAATCACATGCTAATTTTTTTTGTAAACACTTTTCTGTGATATATATGTAAATCTCACTGTGCACTGCTGCACCGTGTAAAGCAATACAGCGGGTGTATCCTCAAGGGATGGGACACAGGGGGAAGTCTGAATGCAGATTTCCAATTTTTCACAGAGATAATGCTCATAGAAAGGGGTCAAGTTTTATATGTCGGCAGAGCATTACTTTTCTCCCTAATGATCCCACTTCATACTGTCCCATAGGCCAGTATCCTCTACTACTCACCACAAACATTATTTAGCTCTTTTAATACTGAGAACACAAGGACACCCCATTTTTCTGGGCAGAAGGTGCACTGGAAAAGTCACTCATGATATACTAAAGGCCTTTCAATCTAAAAAACAAACCAAAAAGAAAATATTACCACTGCCTTTAAATATAGGGAGGAAGTATATGGTGCCCACAAACGTGGGGTCCTCATGTGCTGAGGACACCTGGCCTCCAGATGGCCAATAACCTTTGACTAGTTCACACGACTCCTTACCTAGGCACGCCTGTCACCTTTGCCATATGTTTGTGGTAACGGTTTGGGGCAGAAATCATCTGTCAGCTTTGTGCTCGCAACATAGTTGGGTCTTGGTCTACATTCAGGACACCTAAGATATGGTGATCCTGGGAAAGCGCAACAGTCGCATCTCTCAAACCTGATGACCAGACCAACACCCCAAACACTGCAAGAAGTGATGCAGACAATGAGACATCTCTGCCTTGGCCTTGCTATTCTTCAGGCTTTAAGAGGCAAGCAGATCTCATGGCATACGCTAAACTTGAGGCCTGCAGCTGAGTAAATAGTACAATTCACTCCAGTGATAAGGATCTGTAGTATTTCTGCATACCTCTCTGTTCAAGGCAGTGTTCAACCTCATGCTAACAGAGGAGAGAAAAATCTCTCTGAATTAATCACATGGATTTGTGTGTGTGTGCAGTCGTGCAGTCTGAGGAAAGAAAAGCAAGTTTCACACCTGCCTTTGCTATTAGGTATTTTAACTTGCAACGTGGCATTCTGCATGGCTGATCCTGACAGATGCATGGCACATTAGCTATAGGAGAAGCAAAAATTTCATAACCTGATAGCAGTTTCTATACGTAAAGTCAAAAAGCATAGAGCCAAATGTCCTCCCCAGTGAATTTTTATGTGCATATGTGCAGCATATGTGCAGCACATGTGTATATTATCTTGGAGGAAACATGCAAGCCCAAACATGGGAAAAATTCAATGATCTAAGTTCACTGTTGACATAAACGTTGAGACTCCATTCACACTAATGGAGTTGTGCTCACTTAGGCCAGTACTGAATTTGGCCCTAGAATTAAACCCACCCAAATCCCAGATAAATTGAGAGAAACAGAAGAAAAGTTGGCTTACATGCAACAGCGTATTTTTCATGTTAAAAGCATTTCATTCCCTTTTTCTCCCCATATAATACTGCATTGATGTCTGCGACCCATTTGGATGTAAATCAAAATGGATGTGCTAAAAGCCTGGTTAAAGAAAATGTCTTCAAAACAGTGTTCCCATGGCAAGGCAGAGCATAATATGCCAGCTACACTCAGTTTCCATGGCACAAAGGGCCTTATATGTGAATGAAGAAGAAAATGCACTTCTGAAAAATCACTCTGAAGTTAGGACAGCTTTCCTTGAGCTTCTGCACTGCTACTACCTGCTAATAAATCTGTGCTTCACGCAGGCTTGTGTGAACAAATTACTTGGAAGAATTATATGAGTTTTTTAAGGTTCTTCAGCAAGAAGCAAGCATCCGAATCAAATGGTGAGCCCTTCACATTGACTACTTCTATATTCTACCGAATGTCCTCAGACGTCACTGGCAATCTCAGCAACTTCTAGAGGACCGCTCACGGTCTAGGCATGACCAAGAGCCTCACAATCTGGCTCTGTATCTACAGACTGCGCGAGTCTGTTTTAGTTTTGCCATTTTAAATGCTGCATTGATGATCCAAAACCATCTGACTTTCTCAAATATGCCTGCAGTGCTGTAAGTAAGGACTGGATTTGTTTCTTTCTCTTTGGTGCAGATGGCATATAGCATCCCTTCAACTGCATCAAGACTGTGTGAATGACACTTATTGTGACATTAATAAAGCGAGGGCTGTTTGCTGAACAGCTGTTGGGTACATTGTTCTTTTGTGAGAAAAATGCAGCCGTTATGCTAATGGCATGCACACGCCGCATTGGCCGCAAGTTACATCACGCCTTGAAACGCCGTGGAAATCTGTTTTCCTGATACAGCACCTAAACAAATGGCAGACACGTTAGCGTTATTTAACGATTAGGACTTAATCCCTAAATCAGCCCGATCGTTACTCAAAGAGGGAGTGAGGCATGGTAGAACACTTACTACACTGCCTGCAAGGAAATGGGTTTAAAGCTGGGCCTGGGTTTCATTTACTCTTGACTTATATGTATGTAGCTGAGCACAGCAGAAAAGAAATACTAGACTGCTTCTCCAGGAAAAAAGGAAAGCTGTCACCTACCTATACAGCAGGGAAAGCCATTTTAGGTCCAGTTTAGCTACATTCCTCTATTTTCTACTTACCCCATTAAACAGCAACAGATTCGATTGTAAATTTTAGGGGGGAAATAGCATGTGGTTTATTGTTTCAATGGTGGAGTTATAAACACGTATTACTGCTGAGAACCCCAGCTGCCTGGGCAGAAGCATTCTGTAAACTTTTCGTTCTTATTAACTTTTAAAATCAGGTGCAATGAGCTCCAATCAAGATTAGAGTCCTCGCCTTCCACAGAAACTCACCACACAGTCTTTGCACAGCATGCTTCAAGGTATGTCCCAAAGGTTTATCTGCACCGCCAGCTACAAGCAAGGCTGAGCTCACTCTCAAACCAGACTTGTTCACATGCTGTACTGCCTATACGAGCCCCTAGAAGCTGGGAGTCGGGCTCTCTGGATGGGCAAACCAACAGAACCAAACAAACAAGTACACATGCCGCCAATGCCTTCATGTAGATCTACAGCCCAGTCTGCCAGCAGATCTCCCAAGCTCTGTTCCTCTCAACACAAGTGCCTTGTGCCTGCAGTGACAGCTGAATCAGAACAAAAGAACAAGGACCTAATGAAGTGTAATCCCAATCCCAAGCCTGCTTTCCATCACAGGGGCAGAACCCAGTTTAGGAACAACCTGGGGAACTACTGTTCTGACCCAACCAACCTGCTATTGCTCAGCCTCACAGGGGAATGGCTGGACTCTCCCCATTCTCTTTACTGTGATGCCCCACTTATTTCACAGGGTGGAGATGTTCCTGTGTGTACTCTTCAAACCATTCTCTCCTCCTGAAGCCACCAAAGCATTCCTCTGCTTGTTCAGCATCTTAACACCACTATCACATGCCACTACAGTCATTACAAACCCCCACATGAGAGAAATGCTCATATATCTGAGCTCTCTATCTCTAGCTATTGTCTCTGAAGGGCCAACCAAATATCTCTTTGTAAAACAGTGGTTAATTTGTGAGACTTACAGATTTGTGGAAATTATATTATTGCTAAAGTCACAGACAAAAAAAAACCACATGGGCTCACTATAGCTGCAGAAAGCTGAAGAGTTTTAGGTTTTGCCCAGCACAGAGACAAAGAAGGAAATCCTGGCCCCAATGAGTGCCAGAAGAGCCCGAACATCACCTTGAGCATGGCCAGTCCAAGATTTTTATCTTTCCTTGCAGATCCTGGGCCAGCAGAGCAGCACAGTCTGTCCCAGCCCTCCCAGAGAGGCTGTGTGTGCAAGAGTGGGACTCGCTGGCACACACAGTCTGCAGGGTGAAGTCAGCCTGACCCCAGTGTTACAGTCTTAGCAACGTCCAAGTGTCTCATCTCAGAATCGGATGTGTCTAATGGAAAAGAGAAAAGGTTCCTAGGATAGCAGGTTTGTGTACCTCCTTAAAAAAAAAAAAAAAAAAAAAATTTAAAAAACCAACCAATCAAACAAAAACCCCCTTGTTTTTCAAGTCCACTCATTTGAGACCTATGTCCCCCTATCCTGCCTGTTCCTTCCCTCCTCACTGGCTACCAGAGCCCTTTCTCCAGACACATAATACATTTGGTCTATAAAGAGAGCATTCTCTGTGTACAGCTGCATTGGAGTAACTCTCAGAGGCTCTGAAGTGCAGCCAACATGCAGAAATATAAAACCCAAGAGGACTGAGTATTGTTTCACCTGAGACAGGTTTATCTTACACACAGCGCTGTTCTCTGAGGGAGCTGGCCATTTCCACTCAGAAATAAGAAGCAGGCATTTTTGACAAGATGTTGCTAGACTCAAACCTAACCAGAGACTCTTGATTTTAGGGGGGGGTTTAAAATTCTATTTTGTTGAAAAAAAAAAAAAAAGATGCCCTGTATTTCTGCAATATCCCTATAGTAGAAATTAAAGTTGTCTTTTTGCTCTAAAAGGTCTAAAAGAGAAAAATTACGGATTAAAATGCTACATGAAATAAAGGAGAAATCATTTATGTGCTGCTGGTAGATACTCAGATATGATGATTAGATGTGCTGAATAAAATGCCTAAACACAGCAGAATAGAAGATAATACAGAAGGGATGATCTCCACAGTGCTACAGGCATCGGAGTGGACACTCGCACCCCTGGCAGCAGAGGGAAAGCAAGAGAGCTGCACTAGACTCCCTGTAACCCACAATGATTTCATGCCCTATCATTTGAAATTCCCACAATGAAGAACACACATATAGTATTTCCAAAGCAATTTACAGAGGCATCCTGGAAATTCCAGAACAGCATACAACGGGACTGTATCATACAATGTTATACCAAAACTTGAACTAATATGGAAGGCAGCGTGCTTGGCTGGCGCTTGGGAAGCACACCACATCTATGTTTTGCTGCCTTTCTTCATGGCCAGCTGGCTTTGAGACAGGATCAGAAGCATTAGCCCCACCTAAAAGAACCTAAATCTGATCAAACCGCCACAGTGGTAATCAGCCATGGTGCTTCTCTGAGGGCTGGTGTAGCAGAGAGTGAATGAGATTCACAGTGCCCCTTCTTTTCCTGAACTCCAGGAAAAATTCAGAATTGTTTTAAGCTGTAAGGCTTAGGCTAAAAAGACAGAGAAGTGCTACACTAACTCACCCTAGTAGAGAATTACAATGTCTGTCCTGAAATCTGATACGTCATAGCAGTTTCCTTCTCCCCTTTGGTTTATATCAATAATGTATGCCTAAAATAAAATATGGAAAAATGAAAAACTGGGAAGAGAAAGTATATTAAGCATACATTATAGCAATGGATGCTACCTACATACAAAAAAAAAAAAAAAGAGGAGCTGGAGTTTTTTTATTAAAATCACCACTATTTCTTTACTGTTGTTTTCTTGGGTTCATTGTGAACCAAGAAAGGAGTCTGTTAACTGTTTCTAAACTGTGTGTTCACCTGAGTAAACGGCAAGAAGGCTTGCATTTGAAGCAATATCTGTTTCTTGCTAATTACTGTAATACTCCTTTCGCCAGCACCCATAGCATCCGTAACCTTATGGTTCAGTAATCTAGACAATGCTCTCTCTTTTTCTAACTTAGTTTAGCGCATGATTTGCAAGATTACTCTCAGTAACAGCTGGTCTACATTCACAGACAGAAGAAAACTGTGCATGTAAACTATGTGGCTAAAGCCAGCTGGAAGCATAAAGAATAACCACAGCAGCTTGGAGCAAAGCAGATAGAGAAAATGGGATATAGAAACACCTGATTTGCAGCCTACAACAAGCCTTTATTAGGCTTCTTTAAGCTTAACACCCTGCTGCTGGCTGCAGCCAGCACATATGTGAAAGAAAAGGAAACTCTCCTCTTCTTCCATGTGCCTCGCTAGCTGTCCTTTACAGTGGAAAGATATTTTTCCTCATTTTTATGGTGATTAGCTTGTTCGGAGAATTGTAAGAGTAGAGTCTATCACCCATAAGCTTGTGTGACTTTGTACTAATGGTTTTTAAAATGACACAGCCACAGCACTTGTTCTGTCCTCTTCGGTGAGATGATCCACGCACATCATACACAACCGTTCCCGCATTTACTTTCTCAAGTAATCCCATCAGCACAGTGTGAAACAGTCCCTCAGACATTATGTAACCAACAGCTTCAGTAAACTCATCTATGTTCAGGCTTCGTGCCATTTGTCTCTTGTCCTTTGCACTCCTACATCTTCATATTTACTGCCTCTTCATGCTCCCCTCACGCATCCACGAGAAGCCCTACACTGAATCATACTCCTATTGATGCTACTGGCCACATCCAGCCTGTTGATGGGACAATAATGTTTTTTTTTTCCCTTTGTTGTACTGTCAGGGCAGGGTTTTTTTAAGAGCTTCATTCAGATAAACAAAATGTATTCTGCTTTCACTGCCTAGCTTTGATGCGGCAAACCTTGAGCTCACCATGTGCTGAGCCAAAGTGACTGGAGCATGCAAGACTGATTCTTGCCATTTTCCACTCTTGGTTTCACAGGCAGAAGAATATATTGCAACTGGTCCGTAGAACAAACTAATCCGGTTTTGTTTCTCTTCAGATCTGCACTGACCTCTTTAGATTAAACATGACGTCTCATCCTAAGTGACTAACTCCTGTAGCTAGCTAAATTCAAACTGTCTTCTTTAAAGTCTGTAATCTAAACAATAAATTTTATTGTCACAGCTACGTGAACATTAGTTAAAACAACTTTAGATTCTGAAAACAGCTACACTACGTTGCTGGTTTATGTGGGTTTGGCAAGAACACTGCGCATTTTCTCTTTAAGCGCTGCCACCTCTTGTTCCCAAACACGGCTGCTGCAGTAACAATTAGCAGGTCAGGCCAGTATCCCTGCTGAAGAGTTTACAGAAAGCCATTCCTAGACACTGGCAGGGAAAGAGATTCCTAATAAGGCAGTCAAAGCTACTCTGTGCAACAGGACGATACCCAGACACTGCATCAGACCAAGCTCGTGAAGTTCCCGTGAAATGCTCTGCAAAACACGGTTCAGTTCTGTGAAAGCTCCTGATGGACTTCATGCTCCTTCTGCCTACGGATTCCCCTTTATATCTGAGTCCCTGAAGCCTCTAGATCCAAACAGTCACACTGTGGGCACATCCCTCCAGAACAACCCAAGCTACTGACACACAGCGAGAGGACAAGCTATTGTCCCAACCAAGCATACAAGGACCAAGGAGAACACAAGCCCTCCTGCCTCAACAGAAGCAGCAAGGGACAAGGAAAATCATCACTGGTTCTCACCCTTCCCAGTTATCTCTGCCTAGCTTGGCCCTCAGTGCCAAGCTTTCTCAGAAGTCCAGCACCCTTAACAAGAACAAAATTACTCTCTCCAGCTCCTCTCTTATAGATATTATATTTTGCTACAACAATTTTAACAATCTGCAGTAATTTTCTCTGCTTCCAACCCAGGATCTCAAAGCGCCTGAAAAACCCTGACTTTTCTTCATATTTTACAGTAAGTTGAAGGAAAAACAGAGGGACAGAGAAATTACATGACTCAAGTCCAACCTTGCGCTCAAAAATCTAGATCCTGACTCTGTGATAAACAAAGCAACCAGCTGGTGAGAGAACAGCACATCATTCTGAAAGACTGCACTATTAAAACATCATCCAATTGACACCTTCTTTAAGTGACCTTTGAAATAATGTACACAGAGATAATCAAACTAGCTTGCCAGTGACACACTGACAGTCTCTCCCTGTCTACCAAACCAGGCTCAATCACTTTTCTCTGTATCATTTGCAATTGCCTGTTACTTTGAAGAGCGAAACGTTAAAAAAAAAATTAAAATAAAATAAAAAAAAGAACAGCACCACAAGATGGTTCCCACTCTGATCAGTAAAAATAGCTAGATAGCAGATAAAATTTATGGCATGTTGGGGAGTAAAATTTAGACTGCATGCCACATATCAGCGGTTAGACGTTCCCTGTGATTTTTCAGATATTCAGGCAAATGATCTTCACATGCACAGGTGGGCTGGTAGATACTTACTGATTCTTGGATGTGTCAGTAATTGTGATAATCAAGTTAGACAAGTTACCATGGAAAACCTTTGTGAAATGTATAACTTATACTTCTATCATTAAAGAGGACTTACCTTTAAGGACTCCCAGAGGGGAAACTGTACCAGAGAGAAAGGAATCTGGAGAGGTGGGAAAAGAAAAAAAACAACAACGTAATGTTAGAAAAGCAAATTAGGTTGGCATGTTCCTCGGCTGGCTAAATTAGGAACAGTTATTGTTCACTCACTGGACTGCAGCTTATTACATTTACAAATCTTTAAGGACACTTTATGTACGCTGCCATTAAGTGACTGGTTTCACTAAAGCAGTTTTACTTTGTTTATCACATTCCCTGCTGAGAGGTTAATGTATTGTTACCAGGGTGGCCTACAAGAGCAATAAGCAGTATGATCTAGTGCAGGGATCTTGGTTTGACGCTCAGCCAAGAAAGCCATAAGGATGGTTCAAGAAACATGTTTCCAAGGCCAAGAACACAGCCTGGCAAAACACATCTTCAGCAATACACTCTCTCACAAACACCGAGCTGAAAACCAGGGCTTTGCAATTTGAGCATCAGCTGCAGAAACTTTCCTGAACATCTCCCAGTGATCTCCCATTAACAAGCTCCCTTGAGAATTAAAAGCAGGTTGTGAAGAGCTACCACAACCCAACTAAAATGCAAGGGAGAAGCTTGGTGGTTCTCTTCTCATCACCTGTATCAAGAGGTTCTTCTATCCAGCAACGGCCTGTATCTCTACTCAGGCTGCTTCCTACTGCAACAGGTCCCTAGCAGTGCCTGTGCATTTCCAGCTCCTTTACAGAATTCCATCTTAACATAGGGGAAAAAAGCAAACATACTTCTCCCTCAGCTCTGTAGGCTGCATAGGGCCAACACGTGTAGTGAGTCAGTTTTGACTGTGAACACAGTGATTCCTTGCAACAAGAAACATCACTTTCCAAGGTTTTGCCTTTCCTTATTGTTTTGTCCTTCTCCAATCTCTCCACTAAGCTCTTCTGGCTCTTCCTCCTCCTTCACCACTCTGAGAAGCCCTGTCCAATACGCACCTCTGGTGTCACCCCTGCCTTTGCTATCTCCAGCCCAGGCATCTATCTCAAGACATCTCAGAGGAAGGAGTCCCTGTGAAAATACCAGTCTGTGCCAGAACTGCCCTACAGGTGTATTTGCGGGTCTGCTTTGCTCCTTCCTAAATGCTGCAGTTCTCTTCCACTTCAACAGCCAGCCAGCCCCAGTTTCAAATCTTACTCCAAGTAGCTATTTTCTTCTCCTGCTCTTAAACTCTTATCTTTCTTCCCCAAGCATGATGCATGTCAGATTAGTTACCCTCCTCATGTGGGCTGATTTTGTAGTTTGTGCATCATTTCATTAGTCTCAGAAAGCACTTATGCACCTTTTGCCGTGAAAAGTAGCCCACACTCAAAATGGGTCACACTTAACTCATACATAAATCTTTCCTCTTTACAACGTGAGTAATGTCAGGTTAAAACATTCACTACATAGATACAAACAGCTTATTAAATCCAAACTGAAGCTACACAAAGGAATCTGAAATGGTACATGCATTCAACATCACAGGAGTTAAAGAGTATTGTCTGCTTCACTGTGTCACAACTAATGATTAATAAATTAGTCTATTAAGTTAATCTGCCAGGCAAAACTAAGCTTGACAGACACCTGCCACAGAAAATTTGTTATCTATTCAGGCAGGAAATGGCAGTGAGAAGAAATCGATGTCACTGCTGTACATTGAGCTGACAAACTGAAATCTCAGAGGAAGTTTGTCATCTTGAACAACGAGCAATATCCCTGGTGGCATCTCAGAGCCCCACCATAAAGGTCAGATCTGGCTCTTATTTATCAGGGCCTTGAAATTCTAGTGCAGCAATTAAATTTTGTTTTTAATATTGGGAGAAAAAGTCCAGCTACTTGACAGTAATGTGTGGTAATATATTTATGAGCAGATATATATATCTCCACATGCTGCTGCATCATTGTTGAACTGGAGTTAAATGGCATGATTTCTTTGCAATGTAAAATGAAAAGCAATGTAATCTTCTATTATCTAAGTCAAAAAATAGGAAACAAAAGAAACAATGCCCACTACATTTGCTTCAAATTTGCTAAAAGAAAGAAAAGGAAATGCTCTGTATCCAGCTGTACACCAAACAAAACAAGCTTTCAAATACAGTCTCTAAGTTTTGCATTTTTTATATGTGCAAATGAGTGGTAAAATTATGCAGCTGTTAATAAGAGAACAAGGGAAGTTTTTGACATAAACCCCTTTTTATCTCCTAGCTAGAAGCATTACAATCAAAGAGGAAATTTGTTCACGACCGCCGTTGATTTTCAGTGTTAATGGTGTTTGTTTTCCGTGTCCCTCTCAGCAGGGACCAGAACTGGATGGGGATTATTGGTCTCACTTTTCCCTGCGCATCCCACAAGATGCTGTGACACGCAGGCTTCCAAAGCGCCTGGGAAGATTTTGGATGTAGGGATGTATGGCAGTAGGATCTGCACAGCCGCTGGGCTCCCTCGTCTCTAAGGGATAAGAGCCTAAACATTCATAAGTCACACTTGAATAGAACTTGAAAACTTGCAAAAACCAACAATATCCTGACTCACAACCAAAACCCACACAAGCGATTTCATGGGTACTGGAGCAAAAGAGAGTCTGGCTTCCTGCAGATTTGGTTTTTGTCATAAGATTCTCTCAAGCCAAATAATTTCCAAGTCGGGTTCGTTGATCTTCCCAAGACAGGGACCTTCATTACGTTTCCTCTTGCCATCTCCTCCCGAGCGCCTGTTGAAAGTTCAGCTCCTATTGCAAGCCTCCTCTCAAATCCCTTCGTCGCCTTTAGCCTCCCCTCACACACATTTTCAAGAAACTTATAGGAACTTCTGTTTAAACCTGCAGCCTCTGCCTTTCTGCCACATTTCCGTGGCCGCCATGTCCAAGGGCCGTGCAGGCTGCTGTGTGTCCGCGTGCGCGTACAGCCGTTTTGCGTAAGCCTTGTTTCCCTAAGAGACCAGACTAAACAGCCCACGCCCAAAAGTAGGATTAATATATGCAAAAAGAAGCAGCCTTTAGATGGCTTATTGCCCTTTTTTCCTCTGCCACGACAGAGGCTAAAACATCTTGCAGTCTGGGTACTTTTCTTAATTTGAACATTCACAGCATTTCATTCCTTTTCATATTTTGCTTTTCAAAAGAAAAGCTCTTCAGCAATGAAGAGAATCACACCCTGCCAGGCAGCGGTATTTATGCCTGAAACAGGCTAAGGCAACGATAAAAACGTGGTGCACACATGTGGGTAACTTTCTGCCAGCAAATATGAAACCCTGGCGAGCTCCACCAACCTTTCCTTCAGCATTAATACAAAATAGACAGAGATTACCACTTCTCATGTCTGGCCTAATGTTATATAACTGTGCTGTTTGCTCAACAGAGGCAACTCTTACACAAAAAAAAAAAAAAAAAAAAAAAAAGAAGGAAAAAGTTTAAAGTCCCCAGACAACTGTAAATCATTATTTTGAAATGTTTTATAGGTTAGTGAAATTATCATTGACTCTGGTCTCTGTAGTCCTTAGCACCTGATACCTAGCTTAACGTAACGAACGAACGTTGCAGATTCTTATTTCGACAGATCTAATTTCCCCTGATAGAGAAGAATTTTAAAAGATTATTTTTAATAAGTTACTTCTAGAAATAGTTGCAGTTCACAGCCAGAGCAGCAGATACACACATCTCCACTTCTAAAAAAAAAAAAAACCTACCAACCTGCAAGTACTGAAGATTGATGACAGAGCAAAAGTCCTCCCACCAAATACTGTTTAATTAAATAAAAGAAATTTAAGGAGGAGCTTAATAATACTCTTTGTAACTACAACACAACATTTTAAAGTAACTCAAAATTCACCCGTCCAATAGCTGATGCTAAATGCAAGCTGACATTGTCCCAAAGGAAACACAGCAGCCAGCAAGCAAGCAGAGCATGCTGAAGGAGTGGCAAAGGAGGGGGGGGAAGAACCAAAAAAAAAAAAAAAATTAAAAAAAAAAAAAACCAACAACTCTTCAGAACTGGGATTCCCTTCCAATACGAGAATTCTTTCACACAAAGAGGAAACAGATGTCCATGGCTGGAATTTGCATGTGGCTTTATTCTCTTCTAGGATACAATAAAACTACTCTTCTTCTCATCCTCCGAGCTAGAAATTAAACAGTGGCATGTCATGCAGAGTCCAGCTGTGCCTTCTACCTCCAACCTTTATTAGCAATATATTTAAAAAGAAGAAGAAAAGAGACAGAAAGAAAGGGAGAAACTAGAAAAGCATATGAAATGAAAAACTATGTGGTATGTGTTCTCAAAACAATATAAAACCTACAGATGTTCTTACTAATCTGTGGCACATGTTTGTTTATTCAGGTTTTCTCTGTCCCAGTTCAGCGGGCTTTGCTCTCCAGAAGAGCTATCTGTTTTTACAAACCTTAGAGTAAATACTGAAGGAGAGACTGGCATAAACAGCCAGAAAAGGAAACAGGCTCACCGTGTAAGAGCTTTCTCAACAACCAGAAACTGCTGTCACCCGTACCTACACTGTTCCCAACATTAACAGCAATGGGAGAAAAGCCAACAGTTATGACGAGGATTTTGACAGCGCGAATATCACAAAGGCCAACAGCAAGAACATCTGTTCACTTCAGGGAGAACATACTCCAGTCACCACAGAGGAGTTCTCAAACTTGCACCTAACCTGTCACTTGCACGCACTTTGACAAGGCTCACAGAGATGCTCTCACTGTTGAAGTCTCTATTTATAAGCAGCACTCCATCACAGAGTTCGAGCTGCGGGTGCCAAACTGTGCCTTCTCTCTTGTAATTGCAAAGAAAAGTCTAAGAAACCACTTCTGAGTATCAAAAAATACACTATTTGCCAAGGATACATAAACCACAAATTTCAGGAAAACAATCTTGCATTTACCTAAGTGCCTTTTATATTTCTTTTTTTTTTTTTTAATCAGCTTCTTTATAAAAGATGGTTCTTTTCAAATAGGTTCAAGTTACAGTAGAATAAAACAACCTTGTCTGCCTACTGGAGTTAACACCAAAACACTTCCATTAACAATCACAGTAGATCTGGTTCAGTGTCTTGTCCTCCTAAAATACTTCACACACTTGCCCAGTACAGCTGGATTATGATGAACTGATGTTCCAGCCATAAATATACTTTCCCCACGACGGGATTTGAAAAGACAGCATGAAATGCCGAAAGCCTCTCCACTGGTTATGCCAGAGGTCACAGCGATAGACATCATCATGAAGAGCTGTAGCTTTCCACAGTACTGCCTAAAGGTGAAGGTGTGGAGGAGCTCAGCACAGCCATCATCCATGGTGTACCCCAAAGCTGACAAAGTAGACTTATTTTCTTGCAAAGCTTCAATTAATACTGCCTTCCAGATCCTCCTTGATAAATTGCAGGCTCTACAATGAACCTAATGAGGGTAATTTGTAATCTTAACATGAATGAAAGTCTGTCAAAGCCATCAGCCATGCTCCTGCAGCTCTGAGGGATGAAAGGTGTGAGTCTGGTGAAAGAATGGACAAGTTTGTATGTTAAATAAACTATGGAGGGCTTTGTTAATAAACACTGATGCAATTAGAAACAAAACTCTTCAGGTAAGCATAACAATGCTGGTATAGCAACGACCAGAGAAGATCTTCTCTTGGCTCCAGTCCATAACAGACAGTGAAACACGAAGACTCTGTATAGCACCTTCCTGTAAGACTGCACGAAGCCAAAGAGAGGTGGAACCCATGGGAAGCTGGGCCATCACGGGTAAAACTATCAAGTTGCATTTGCAACAAACAACTTTTCACAGCTCTCCAGTGTTGAACACATGGCTTTTAGGGCCTGTTGTGATAGGACAAGGGGTAATGATTTTAAAATAGAGGGAGGTAGATTTAGATTGGATATTAGAAAAAAAGTTTTTACAATGAGGGTTGTAGAACACTGGAACAGGTTGCCCAGAGAGGTGGTGGATGCCCCATCCCTGGAAACGTTCAAGGCCAGGTTGGATGAGGCTCTGAGCAAACTGATCTAGTCGGGGATGTCCCTGCTCCTTGCAGGGGGGTTGGACTAGATGACCTTTGAAGGTCCCTTCCAATTCTAACCATTCTATGATTCTTTGCAGCATTGCTAGGGGCAAAGGAACAGTGTTAACAGTGGTAGAAACACCAGTCTCAACAGTGCCAAGAGTATCATTAAAACAGAGGTTTCAGCTGATGCACCAGCAGCCACCTGAGGTAATCAGCAATTCCCTCATTTTCAAATGAATAACATTAACCCTGTGTGAGCTGAGAGAAAACTGCAAGCTATAAATGGGAAAAAAAAAACAAAATACCTGAATTACAATCATTATTCTGATTCAAGCACCCACTAACCCTCAAATAAATACTTGCACCTTGCTTCCTCTGTTTCCCCAGCTCCAAAACCAAACTCCCCCAGCTCTAAAACCAAACCAATTTCCACTTGTCACCCAGCATATGTGAATGTTTGGAAGTAAATTCCTTTCTGTGACAAAATATTATGTGCCCCACAGGGTTGCTTAATTTGATTACAAGCCATTCTCACAGATGCCCTTTGGACCTGCGTGGCAGAACTTCACAAACAGGATTTTCTTTCAAACAGCACCGCACAGCCATTATAAAGGCAACATATAAAGAACATTATGTAGAGACAGATAAATACAAGGAAAATTCTATGCAGTTTTCCCTCCACTAGAAAAAGGTTTTATGATTTAAAAAAAAAAAAAGTTTTTCTGAAGGGGCAATGTTGAGCAGCAAAGGGGAAAGACACAGTCAGAGATCTGGCATGGCTGCGTGTTCCCAACACATGGGAAAAATAGAAGCACTGAGGCAGATGCACAAACTCAATGCAGGCTGGATTGTTTTAAAAGAGCCTGATGATCACAGAGCACCAACTCTGCACACGCGTGAGACAGACCATCATCGAGCTATTGAAGGCTCTTTCCTCAAAGAAAGAGTATTAACAGCTTTCAAAATCCCCCCTTTTGCACCAGCCCTCTACTTTGCTGGGAGGGCAGAATAACTATTAGAAATCGTATAATGTTAGCCACAGAAGTCAATCTTATTGGACTTCAAACACAAGCTGGACTGACCAGCCCCTAATTAGATAAATAATATCCATGTCCTCCCGTTTTCCAACAAAAGAGCACTAAAGGAGATGCCTGTTTTGCTATTCCTTCTGAAAAACAACATATCAAACAATCTTCAACAAGAAAATGAATATGCTGACATTGATTTGTACATGCTGTTTTCAAGGCGCAGATAAAAATCTTGTAGGATAAAAGATGAGTTTAGCAGCTCTAGAAGAATGAAGGTATTGTTTAACAGGAAGCAGATGTATGTCAGATGGCAAACTCATTAAAGTGTCCCATCGTTAAAGGAAACGGGATAACAACGAGCCATCTGAAAAAACCTGAACTGATCAGGAAATACACAAGCCACAGCTAATCTCCTATTTATTGGTAGGTAATGCCTTTAAGTCATGCACATGCATTGAGTTTAGGACCATGAAGGACTAATCTTTGTTCTCATGAAAAAAACATAGGAGCAGAACTCTCGAGCACAGAGTGCAGCATTTCTGGAAAAAGTCTTCTGAGGAAAAACCCTAACATTTGGAGAAGCTATTACATCAATACGTGGGTGCACACATACACACGCATGGTTACATGTGGCTGTCCGGGCAGCACGTCAGTTCCCTAACTTTGAAAGCATCTGTAATATACATTTTACATCCGTGTAACATTTTTAATGCAATTATAAAAAGACCTTGTAAAAGGCAATTATCACAGGAGAGCCTCCAACTACAAACATACAAAAATCTGATCAAAGAAAAAAATAATTTATAGGCAGACACTGGACTGACAGATTTGCAGTATCATCGTAGTTGAACAGTTCCTCAAATGAGAATTTTGTGCAAGATACAAGGACCTGAGTACAAGGAATGAAACAAGCAGCACGTTTGATTCACAAGGCAGGTGGATCTACGGAGAGGGGTGAGAGTATTGCTTCATCCAGCAAATATTCAAAGAAACCTGACAACAGTGCAGCTGTAATCACACTGACATCAGCATAGGAACTACAGTGTCCTCAGAGTAACAGCCACAAAAAGTTAACAGACTGGAAAGAAACATGTGTTTCTCCCTTCCTGGATGTATCTCCTATAGTAGTTTTGTTACAAATGTCTTGTTACTACATTATGATTACAAATACAACACAGCATCTCTCACCAGATTTCTGAATGTTACTAAAAAAAATTTCCATGGGAAAATCCATCTCTGCCTTTGCATATGGGCCTGATACAAAGTTCATAGAAATCACTAGGAATTTTGCAGATGTGGCTTCAACAGTTTTTGGATCAGGAGTCACGTTCAAGACGGAGAAAGGAGGAGAGAGCAGATGTGAGGGTTCTAGCACACAATACAAAGATCAGCTACTGGAGATCCTACCGCGTCCTTCCCAGGATGCACAGACTCACTCGTGGTGAGAATAGGATTTAGGATGTGCTCTTCTAAACTTCTTCAGCAGGAACTGCTGCAAATTCCCTGCTTTTACAGAAGTGGATACAACATCCCTACTAGTAGCTGTATTTGAGCTCAAACTGTGTACATTTAAGTACAACTTAAAATCCCAATAAAGTTAATGCAAGCTAAGCAAATTCTTTTCAATCTTTTACCAAATACAAACTTCAGTGCTTTGCTGCATCAGTAGCCCTAATGTTTGGTTAGCGTATGCCTGCATATTTGCCTTTTGTGGGGAAAAAAAAAACCCCAAACATACAAACAAAAAATCCCAAACCAACCAAACAAAAACCCCAGAAACAGACAAGTAACCAAATGTTGCTTTAAACAAAACACTCCACAGACACTATGAGAAAATGACTCCATCAGGGCTAGTGCAAACCAGCGTTAAGGGAACAACTACTACAAACCACCAAGTTGAAACTTTTTTCTTTGAAGTGCATAACCCATGCAGCACTGTTTATATATTTTACACCATTATCTCCATCATGTGGCAGAGAGAAAAAATGCAGATTAGTGTCAAATTTAGGAAATGCTGTTCATGTAAAGATATTTTACTTATCTTACACGCACGTATACATACTTACCTGTATACACATTCAAAAAATTTTTAGTATCTCACTGACAAAAATGGGGTATTGCTAAGTTTCCTTCTGTGACTGCTATTTTCAGCTATTCAGGAAGAGCCATATCTGCACCGCACACCACAGCTAAAAGAAGAAACAGCCTTGTCCTGCAAGGCGCTCACAGTCTGACGGGCAGTGCCCCACGGGTGCCCATGAAACAACACTCAGGGGAAACACAGGGGAAGCTGCAGCAGGCCAGGTTAGCAGCCCATCATACAGCACTCTAAATGGCAAGTCAGGACAGGTGGAGTTAAAGGACTGATCTTCACAGACTCCTTGACAGAGTTTGCCACGTGTTTTCTGAGTTGGTGTTAGCTGAATAGGAGTTGGTTCTGCAAAGCACTAAAATATATGTCTAATTTTCCACCTTTTAAAGAGAAGCAGTTAAATATGTCTTTAAGTCCTATACTGAACAGTCTATCCTGTGTGCCTGAAAAAAACACTGGGCTATTTTCTCTCTCTCATCTATCTTTTAATTTTTTTTTAATAAATAATTGCATTACTGTAGCCCAACCGCCAGACATAGTCTTGCAGAAGCCACTGGGCGAAATGACTCGCCGACGTTACGTCAGGTGATGTACTAGCTTGTGACAATGGACTTTCCTAACTTTTATATATTAAAGCAGGAGCTCTCCTGAACTGCAGCTACAGTTTCACAAACTTTAATCTGACTTTACATTACAAAAGACCTAATCTAAAACCCATTAAAGCGAACTGAAAAATCACAACAAGCATTTGATTGAACCCAAATGAACGGTTAGACAATGCACGTACAGATACAGGAAGGATGGTTCCTTTATTATTTCTTATTACCCTCTATAATTTTTTTGGATGGTTTAACCAATTCTGCAGACTCTGTAACTATTCAAACAGGAAGCTCCCTGGACCCGGCAGACCTCCCTGCATATGCAGCTGGAGAGCTGCTCTGCTCCGAACGGAGCGTTTCTTCCACCCCCACCCAAAGGCAGCAGCTGTACGGTGTCGGTCCCACACTGCACGGCCACCTGGGACTCGCTGCCCTCCCAGGTGTGGACTTGCAGACTGTCCACAGCAATTGAGCCCCTGGGAAAGCCATCTCGCTGCCTGCATCCCCCAACTTCCTGCCTGTCAGCAAGCTGGGAAAAAAATTTAGATGAGGCTGGCGGCACATGCAAATCCAGCGTGCGGAGAGCAGGGAGGGTTTGCTTTCAAGAACTTTTTGCAGGCTTCCTCAAAGGAGTCTAACTCTGCTTGCCCAACAACACTGCTATTATAAGACCTGTGCAAATAAAAGCCATCACTCTCAGCGATTTGTTTTCATTCACTTACGGAGAAGATGCTTTCACCATAAGACTTTGAATTCATTTGCATGTCTTTATACAGTGACCTCGTTTCTGTTTGCCCTGAGGATCTATCGTAACCACAATGTTAAACCATAAAGCTAAACCAAAACAATTTCTCACACACAGTTACCCAGCTTGGACATAAGGAAAGCTTGCCAAATTACAAGAGCATGGGAACAGGATCCACAGGAACAAGGGTGCTTTAGTGGGCAAGAACTAAACAACTGGAACACCCCAGACACACAAACCCTTATTTTCTTCATTTGCTCACCCTGCAGGGCTGTCTATACCTCCCAGATATAGGTCTGGGGTATCTTCGGAGCCTGATGAACTACAGAGCACAACAGCAGCTAACTCTTGTTCTATGAAATCCTGGTTATAGCTGTGATCAGCAAAGTGGATACTATTAAGTTCCCACTTTACCAGTATAAATCATCCCCTCCATGCTCAGCAAAGCACTTAAGCACATGCTTAACTTTCACTGTTGCTGAATAGGAACAAGATTACGCTTTAAAAACATTAAAGACCAGACCCAAACAAGTTTTTAGACTCCGTTCTCTTCTTTACGCTCCCAATTTCCCATTAATCTAAAAGCTCTCCCAGAGCTGGAGTTGAGCCAAAGTGTTTTGTTGAACTGACGCCTAAACAAAGTTTTCTGCTAATTTGGTGCTGCAACCAACTGGTGAATGAAGAGAAAAGCCAAAGAAAACAGTCTAAAATTTTCTGTGTGTTAGTTTAAATATACAATAAAGAACCCAATATGACCTCAAACACCCAACAGAGGATAAGCCAAGGTAACACCACCACTGCAGCGCCATCAAGAGGTTTCAGCATCACAGCTAGCAGCAGAAAAATCCAAGCAGACAACGTAACTGCCAGGGTCCCATGACGGGATCACATCCCACCACTTCCAGCACGCCCCTCCTCTCATGCAGCAGGTCTGAGCATAGCATCTGTTGCACTCATGGTCCCTTTAAGAAATGTACTTCTGTGGAAAACGTTGACACCAAAAGGAGAAAGCCAAATTGCACGCCCACTGCAACATGGCCTCTAGAGGGAAAGGGATGGGAAATGCTGTGCTCACAGCTTTAATTCATTTAAAGGCCATTTCACATCCAGAAGGTTCCACTGAGATGATTTATTTTCCTCATTGGTTTTGCAGCCATGTCAAATGCCCATCACAGCCAAGCGGCAGATCTGCAATTCCCTGATGTCATAGATGGATTCAGAAAACTCACAGTGCAATGGCTTAAGTTGTGTTGCCTGGTATGGGCTTTTGTCTGTGATAAACAGCAGTAGATGGGATTTACATATATATGATTTGAACCATAGCCTTCCCAATTGTTTTCCAGATGGGAAACAGAAAATCAGCAATGAAACAGTTTTCATGCTAACAGGCATTATTTGAGAGGAAAGAAAATCAAACACAGAAATGTTGGTTGGGGAAATAGACAGCCATTCCCTAAGCATGAGGAATCTCCATAAAATTTACCTTTTAGTGGACAGTATTTGAGTATCTGCTTGAGAAATCTGCCCTTAGGTAGGTTTCCAGAACTACTTCTGTTCCTGCAGCATCTGGATGCCTTGTTCTTGGTGCCACCTACGGACCCCGTAATGCATGCACGATGCTCCTTTCACCCTCAGACTGGCTGAGATGCATCTGTTCAAATTAGTTCAACAAAATTATGAGGCAGCATCTGAAGAAAAAAGTACTGATACTAATCAAAGACATGGTGTCCCTGAGGTTGCACTGCACATACCTTAACTCAAAGAACTGGGTCCTACACAGGCAGTGCAGTAAAGAAAAATTAACAAGAAATTAAGGATGAAAGAAAGCAACACTATTGCCTAATAGAAAGAATGAGCAGATGTCAAAGTAAATGCCTTCTCCAGTGTAATGTTCATAACCTTTTGGGTTGAAAAGGAACAGACTGGTGTTAGCACCATATAATATATCTGGGTGACTTAAACCAGGATTTTTTCTAAGGAGATTAGCAAGCTATACATTACAATTCCCATAACGTTTCAACCTCAAGGCTTTTTAATTACATTTTTCATTTATCTTTCTTGGGATTTTCAAATTTGTGCCAGAATGCTTTCTTCACTTAAAACACAATTTTTATCTCAGTGCAAGTACTAATAGATCACTTCAGACAAAACAACCAAAATCTGCGGAAGTCATATAAGAGTAAAAATAAACTGTGGCTTTCAATCAAAAGATATAATACCATTAACATCTTTCTTTAAACAGTACCACCAAATGCTGGCAGTGGTCTTTGGGATCACGAAAAGACTTAAGAAACCTGCAGAGTAGCATGCTGATTCTGTGTTCACAAAACAATTTTAAAAGCTCAACTGATATGATGCCACGTCAGGCCAGTAAATGACCTGGTTTTGTTTGGAAGTCAGTGTCTTAGACCTAGGACCAATCTGGGGTGGAAAGGAGGTTCCCAAATTCATGCTGAAATGCTGATAGACATGGTGAAAACAGCCTGTTATGCTGGAGGGAAATTTCCAGTAGACTAAGAAAAAGAGTCTATGGCAGATGAGCTCTACCTCTACTGCCTGCTTGCACTTCCCCTTCCAGCTGCAGCCGTGGGGACAGAGGGGTTGATTACCATTTTCATCCTGCTCCCAAGTGCTTATCACAGCCCCTGCCACATTCCGTTCCCGTCCCTCCCAAGCGCTGATCTGGCTCCTCACATACTGCTCCATCCCCACTTCATGCCAAATAAGCTAGATTTAAGATGGCAAGTGGCAATGGGGGCCATAACCTCTTCAGTTGGTTGCACAGCCAGAAGAGCATCTCTGAGCATGGCCTAAGCCTGACGTTGCTCTCAGGCTTAAACCAAAGATGAGCGATTTCCACTGCCACCACCATGGCGCGCCCAGCAGCGGCTGTCCCAGAAGACGACCTCAGCATGATGCCCTGTACCTACAGACCAGTTGATAAGTACCCATTTGGAAAGTGGAGCTTAATAGTGGGAAGATCCCATCCATGTTTCCAGACCCTCAGCAACAGACTTTACAAGATGTGCTGACTGAAAAAGAGAAAAAAAAACCCATAAAGAATTTGTGCCTTTGCTTTGCAACACGTAACAACTCAGTAAGATAAATGACAAAAGCCTTTACTGTGGCGTAATAGTTAAATATAATCACAATAAAATTCCACCTGTCAGCTCCAAAAGCACCCCACATGTAGAATTTACACAAGCTGAACCGGAGCTGGTTCAGGGCATGTCATAACAGTTAGTCATTTCTGCACTGTGCACTGTTAAAATTGGCCTCAAGATGAATTGAGTGCCTGTAAAGGGCAACCATATTTCAAGCAAACCAGGACATGCTCAGGGTAGTTGAACTGCCCCTTCAGCTGCATTCCAGAGCGTTTAATTTTTGCCACTCAGTTTTCATGAAAAATATTTTCAGTACACTTCCAAAAAATTATGCAATCTCATAAAAATACTTTGTGGTAAAATGGAGAAGGAAGGACAAGAAAGGTATTAGTTTATATTGAAAGGATTTTGCAATAGCATGATTCCAGCCTGCGCTCCTAAGCGAAATGTAAGGATCACAAGTAATTTTTGATCATGAGTTGTTTGCAATCTGTCATTTCCCGTAACTAAAATACAGCATTTCCAGGGTTTTTGAATCGCAGCCCATTTTGTTTGTGTTTGTGATGCATTCCAGCAAAAGCTACTTCTCGTGTAGAAGGCAACATTACTAAAATGCAAATAAAAAAGGCACTGTAAATTATTTCACTCTTACTCCTGTTTTTCTCAAGAGGCTTTAACTCAAGAAATCTTCACTGTGTGTAAAAGACTTTTTGAATCAAGCCAGTGGTGCTGAGCACCCACGTCCCTTTTTTCAGTCAACTTTACTTCAGGCAAACAAGTCTGGGGGAAATGTACAGCCCTTCCCAGAAGCTGTGCATTAGAGAAGTCACTCTGACACAAACTAATAGAAATCCTCTTGGGCATTCTCAGAAATTAATGCAGCAATAATGCAAGATTAATATATAATAATGAGACCATTTTCTTCCTTGTCACACACGACATCTAGTATATCGGCACGCCACACGCACTTTGAAGCCAGCAAATTACACTGTCAGCGACAAATCCATTTCAGATGTAGAGACAGGAGCAGTCCTTAGTGGCAATGCAGAGGGAAGGCTGCAGTGAAGACCATATCCCCTTCACCCACACAGCTGAAATAAGTCTCCAGAGGCTCTGGTGCACAGGTCAGACACTTCACTGACACATTTTTAACAGGCTATTTATTTGATTTGGAAGGTAAATATTTTTGTAAAGCATTCACTTTAAAAAATGTTGCTATTCTCACATTTCTCTGTATTAAAAAAAAAAATTGCCCTCTCACAACCTCCAAAAATAAATATCTCTGGCATCTTTAAACTCGTATCATTACAAAAAAAAAAACAAAACCAAACCAAAAGAGAATCAGATATCTTGGGTTTCCTCTTGTTCCAGGTAACTTACACTACACATATTCCAGCCAACTACATAAAACCTCCTCCCTTTATCTATTTCCTGATGCTACCTACATCCAGTTCACAAAATCCACTATTTGGAGAGATAATGAGAAATCTGAATGGCTGACTGGGCTGCACAAGGCCTGTGGTGTCCTCTGGGGAGGCCAGCAGCTCTTCTGCAAATAAGGCGTTGAGCAGGGAGTGACAGGGAGGCAAGAAGTGATCACACATTAAATACAGAGTGTGGAAAAGGCAGCTGTAATTTTGTTGTAGGTCTCTTGTACCAAACAGTTCACAAACAACTGAAGATTTGCCACAGGATCTGCAAATATGGGAAGGAAGGCAAATGTCATTGCTTAATTCACTTAAAAGAAATGTAGCACAGACACTGCAAGCTTAAGTGCCACTTTGGTGACAGTTTATTCTTGATAAATAAATCATTTATACACCTGACACAGCTCGTTTCTTCCTTTTATGATAATTATAGTTTTAGAAGCCTCATTTAAGGGGTGCAAATTAATTTCCAAATTCCACCTGCTGTCAAAGAGTGTATTTTATTAGGTGATTAATTACCTGCAGGAGCACTTCAGGAGACACCTTGGAGGCAAACAAGGATTGCTGTGACAGCTCCTTTAAGATATGGCTCTGCTCCTGAAGCCCGATGAGCCCAGAGATAAAATAACTGCAGACAGGTGTTACAATCTACAGCACCTTGGGATGTTTGTGCTTCAGAGAAGTGCATTTCCCCTCTAGAACACGCAAATATTTGCCTCAATGCTATAGCCCTGGCTTTGTGAAAGTCCCATAAACTGCCTGGGGTTGGATCCACTTCCACAACAAGGCAGAAACTAAGAAGAGCTGTGGGGAACTACTCTTTCCTCAGCTTCACCGTACTCCTGAAGTGTTCTGCATGCCCAAAACAGAGAACACTTGGCCACGTCTCCAGCTCGTATGCCTGAATGACATACAACTGTGTTCAAATTTCCGAGCTAAAAATACTTTTTGTAAGTTTTATATATGTCAGTTACAGAGATGGCAGGACATAAAACAAATTTTATCGCAGTACCCCTGCTGTCACTTCAGACTCCTACACCGACCAGAGCTTCCATCAGACCTACGCTGTGCACAGCGCAGCAAAATAACCTGTACATGTACCATGTAACTCCTCCTTGCAATCGAGTTCGGTGCCCAAAGATCACAGTGAGAAGAAACCAAAGCAGCCCAGCTGTCTCATACACAAACATGCCTATGAACCAAGTTCAGGTACCTCTGCACAACACGATTGTCATTCAGATGCTGAAAAAATCTCCAGAGAAAAACAACTTTTCCAGTAACACAAGTGGAGAAATGCAGAGTTTAACAAATTTTATAGGCTTTATGCACCTGTTTTACTTAAGTCTCTTACTCTACACAATACCCCAAGCACTGCTCCCTCACATTTCTCGTTCACCTTCTCTTACAACTACACCTGCCTTTCCCAGGAATTACAGTATTATGGAGAAAATGAGATCCCAAGGCCGCTGACCAAGGGCAGGGCCTGTTCCCAACATGTTTGTCTAACCTATTTTAATGGCCTCTCATGATGGATGAACTGCACAGATGATCAGCTCAGGTGCTGCTTTGTTGGATGGCTCCCCAGAGCAATTTAAGTCATTACTTCTTCACCTTCTCATCACAGGCATAGGAACAAATTTTTCTTTTCACTTTTGCAGAAAATTTTCAAGCACTTGCCCTTACTTATCATTTTTCCTCCTTTTCACGCACAAGGACATCAGTCTCAAAGACTGCCAAAGGCAATTCGCACTGTGTATTTCATTAGCAAGCTTAAATCAGATTGGTAGCAAAAGCTAGTTAAGTCTAAACCAACATTAACCCTTCAGATTTGGGAGCAGAAAAAAATATAGCATCAAAATAGCCTAAGATAGCTTCTTTCATCTGACAGCAATAAATTTCTTCTTCTGATTTTGGGCTAGTGGGATGTCACAACCTCCCTTCAGTACACATGGAAGAATGAACATGAGAGCTGAGGTGGGAGAAAAGAAAAGAAAAACGGATTTCGAAGATCTGGTAACTTCTAACTCTCTAATAAAATAATAATGAAAGACACAAAGTCTTTTCAGAAGCATTTTGCAAAGCTGAGGATATGTGGTGAAGGGAAGGATTGCCCTGGACTCTGAAAAGACCACCTGAAGCCAGGACCTATCTAGAGCAGTTGTAGTTTTCAGGACACAGATGCCTAGTATGACTTTTTATTAAACAAGTATAAGCCCTTGATATAGCTCTCGGCTAAAACAAGATCAGAAAGCTACTTCCTGAATTTTCTCTCAAAAAAAAAAAACAAAAACCAAAACAAAACCAAAACAAACAAACAAAAAAACAAACAAAAACCCCAACAACACCACACAAACTACCCAGAAAAACAATCAGATCACAGTGAAGATCAAACTGGAGCTTATTGCTCCAAATCTGCCCTTGATTAAGTATGGAGCCTTCTACCACTCAATAGTTGTTACAAGGTTATAGAGAGAAGTCTCATCTGAAATGTCACATAACCCAAAAGTAATTAACCAACTCTGACAAACATCGTACTACAAATCTACTTCGATTTTAACCCGTATCGTATGGTGGAAACTTCCAGCTGAACATTCTGTATTTGCTCATTTGCCCACATACACTTGTTATTAAAACCACATGCGGGCACTGAATCATTTCATGGTTCGTTTAAAGACAAACACGCAGAAAATTGTGGGAAACAAGTATAACCCAAAGAGTCTGCGCAGGCCTATGCAGTCGGAGGCGTGCTATGGTGCAGAAGCCTGAGTTACAAGACGATGTTATTCCGGGGCTCAAACGTGAACAGGAGAGAAGCCACCATATATGTACACTGAATTTCTGAGTAGACTGTTAACAACGCCAGCAAGTGTGACAGTTTCAACTCTCAGCGCCTTGCAAAATGCCACGTGTGTGCTCAACTGTTAGTTCACAACAAAAACCCTTAAGTGAGGCACCAGGACATTCCTTCATTCCTGAAACTGGTCTGGCAATGAGGAGAATTCCCCAACTGCATAGGAAGTTAGGAGCATAACCTCAGGCAAAGCACTCAATCTTTCTGGAGCTGACATCTGGAAAAAATGGTAACCCCTCATCTTGTCCATTGGACTAGAAGGTCACCAGCTCAAAGATGACCTTTTGCTGAGAGGACAGTCAGTAAAACAGCAAGGCTTTGCTTTTGATCAGCTTTGTTTGGATTATTCATATTACAGCAGTGGCTTGAAGGACCCAAACATAACGTGCCAGCTCAGATGTGCCATGATAACACATACGAAGTTTGCTGGAGAACACAATCTCTTTCCATTAACGATTACTGTTGCATTCAGAAGCGTTAATTCCCTGAAGGGAAAACCTTCTGGATGAGCATTTTCTATAAGAACACATCTCACCTATGGATCTTATTCCCCAGCAACACAGGGACATTCATATTATGCCTGCAAATCTCCAATTTTGCTTTGAAGCCTAAAGCTGCATGTACATGGTCCAGGTTTCTTGTTGAGCCCTCTATCAGAATTGTAAAAGGTCAGATCCTGACATTGTAACATAAACAATTCTAGTAGCTGCAAGATCTCAGCCCTCCTCTTACAGGGGTGTATGTGCACACATACAAGAGATTTTCCATGGAATCCAAATGCTTTAAGATAAAATTAAACCATTAAATTATGAGGTCTTCCAGGAAGTTCTATGGGAGACCTCTCAAAGTCAACTCTGATCAAACAGCTGTGTACGAGAAAGCTTCACAAAGAGATCATTTGTGAAGAAAGACAAGGAAGATTATAAATGATAAATCTAAAGCTCTATAAACTATCTGGCCAGATAAGGGGTACACATTTCTCACAAGAACACTGTATTACCTGTCGCTTTACAAGGACAGTAATGAAACTCAAAAGCACTAATGAAAATCTCAGATCTCTGCCTTCCACTGTTTCCACCTTGCTCCTATTAATGTAATGCTATAACGTGGAACTTCTAACTGGTATTAATGAGGCAGTAAACATCCCCCTTCAGAAAAGGGAGCTGTAATTTCAGACAGCTGCATATGTAAAACTCCATCTCATACTAAATAGCTGATTCCTGAAGAGGGAAATCAAAGAAAGCCCAGCCAGGTTCCTATGACTGAGACTTCTGATGGATGGTTGAAAAGGTGGAAGAGAGGGAGCACGGAAAGTCGCAATATTAACAAGCATGTAACAAACATAGAACAGTATCCATCAAGAACATTCTTATTGCAATCATTTCAGAACTAGGGAAAGAGATGGGTAGGATACAAATCCCCGGTAGATACTAGGCTCGGTCTTCTGACCAAGCTTTTGGGGTATTAGGAAACTATTTGCTGCTCTGCACTGCCCTAGGGACAGCTATTCGTTACCACTCCACTTGCAACACTGGTGAGCTGCAGACATAAGACTATCCTTTTCTCCTGTGTGTTTCTGAACAGAAGGAAGCTTTTTCAATGAGGAAAATCTGTATCTTTGAAGGAAAGAACTTTATAGTGCAATCTAAATATTCCTCAAAGCTCTACTTGTAACAGCAGGAACTTAGCACAGGGAGGCAGGCGGGGTGAATAAGAATTTATGGGATGTCTGTAGACATATTAAATATTGTAAGTTCTTCAAAGCACAGGTAACACTGAAATTGAGTTTACAGACACAGCTGATTTAGAATATGCACGGTCTCAACCTATACTCAATACCTTCTCATATTAAAACACATTCAGATGATACCATCTGCTCTTTATAGGCACTGGTAATCAAAAGGTTTTCTGTCTGTGTAAGCACGGGCATTAAAGTATATATTGGGGTAAAGCTCATGCTAAAAAGGGAGCAATGCTCAACTCTGCATTCTTGCGTTCAAAGGTATACCCGTACCCTTGATCAGAAAGTTTATTCAAGCTGTGGCATCTGCACTGTGCCCATATTCACGATACTTCAGTTCCCAAAACCTGCAAAATACTTTTGGTCAATAGGATTTTCCAATCTTGTCATTTCTGTACTGTCAAAGGACAATTCGATCATTTCTCTGTTAGGTAACAAATCTCTTATCTCCTGATTATTCTCATGGAAAAATACAAGGAGAGAGACAAGGTACTAGTAATTTCCTGTTAATTCAATGTGCTTCGTCAAGTAAAGAAACTAGGATATCTTCCATCTAGATGCCTGGAAGCAGCCTGACCCTGCAAACATCTCATTCACGCAGCTCACACTTAAGTTAACGAGATCTTGGAAAGCAGAACAGCTCTTAACACACAGAAACACCAATAGTTCTATTTTGTTGTGATTTTTCTTTACTGCACTAAAATACATCAAAACATGCTTGTACAAAAATCTTTTCCATTCCAGTAACATGGAATGTTAAGATGTGACTGAGCAGAAAAGCTTTAGGGTCACAAAATGCTATCCAATTTTACTGTCTCTGATCCAAACTGTAGCCTGGGTATCCATTTTCAAATAGAACTACTGGGAGTTTTATGTTCTCTGAACTGTTATTAAGCTGCACTATAAATTCAATTACAGAAACACCTTTGACAAAATTAAATAGTAGTGCTTGTAGTCAGAAATAAGATCACCAATGGCAGAAATAACATCAACAGATTTACATAAATCCCGATTATCAGTGGCAAACCTTAAAAAAAGCATAGTACTAGACACCTCAAAAGAAAAAGATTTCTAAGCCCATTCAAGTACCTCTAACAGTTATCTAGTGTGGATACAATCGAAAATAAACCAACAATGGCAAAACTCCACCTCTGCAAACATTTACAAGTCTGACTCATGATGGGTAAGGGCCATTACAACCCAATGCACATACGACACCATGCAATTCTATTATCTTGGCTTTAAGCTGCCTGATCCTCCCTTAAAGGCTTTTTTTTTTTTACTATTTCAGGAATTTCACTATAATAAACTATGGAATTCTGCTCATAGAAAGAAAACTCCATAACTAAATCTTCAATTAGATAGTCTCATATCTACCAGGAAAAGGAGAGTGGTACCTCAGACGCGCAGCGTGGTTTGGTTACTTGCAGATTACCCATAACAACTGAAAGGACATCTGTGCTCATGAAGTTTGAGAACATTTTGTACCAAGAAACATTGCTTATTTTTAATACCTGAGTGGTTTCAGGAGTGCCATGAATTAAACCTTCAGCTCCTTAATCTCCACAGGTATGTGGTCTGTAGGCCATACATTTTCAATGGGTACCTGAGACATGACGAATGACAGTATTTGGTTCGTACAGTAAAACTCAGTGCCTTTGCCAACTATTAACACCATAACATGGTCCTGATCCAAATTTCACTGTCACTGTTGTGTTTTGCCTTCCATCAGCTCCAACTATACAACCTCTGGATGGTAAAATTTTAGTTAATCACTTGGATAATAATACTTCCTCAGTACTAAAGTTTCCACCTCCACCATATGCTTACAATCTGGCTCCAAAAAATTAATTATTTCACAATAGGTAATGGAACATGAGCCATTCAATAGGATATTTACTGACATCTTGTCTCTGACTGCACAGAGGTGCATTTTTAGACTGGTTTGCTATTGAAGTGGTGCATGAAATTGCCCTTTTTCCCCCTCTCCTTAGCTTTTGAACTCATCATTTGATTTTAGGCAAATAAGACGCAGATACAGACAAAGGTCCTACAACTTCTGTGAACATCAAGTAAACATCTCAAACACATCTGTAAGCATCTCAATTGAGCTGAGAGACTCAATCTGACAACCCAACTTTGCAGAAAGGCTGCAGAAGGAGCTCAATAGTTACCTGTGTGGTTGCTGGCCAGGCAATCGCGGGTACACACAAGCAGGCAAGCAGCACACGGATACCTGGGGAAGCGCCCTGGTGTGTGTCACTGCTCGCTCAGCTAACGGCTCAGGGCTGTAGGAGGGAATTTCAGGGCCACGAAAGCAAAGCTTAAGTCAGCACAATAGGGAAAGCAGGGGCACTGTGGATTACATGTCCTTAGGAAAATGTGTTTCTGCTGTTTATAGAACTACTGCAGTAAAGAGAAGTTACTATGGCCTTGAGAACAGAATGCTGGTCATGTACTGCATTGTGCGCAGAGGTGACGAGGTGAATGTACGCATGCAGCTAAACAGCCTTTCAGAATTTCCTACAGAACCATCCAAAACACAGCGGGGGGCGGGGGAAACCACAGAAGAAACAACAAAGAAAACAAAAAGCCACTGCAGACCTGTGTAAATAAGTGGTGAAGCTGCTTAAACCCCAAGGATTTCTGGTTTGTGGTGCTGGATTAAAGAGTAAAGCAAGAGCCTGAGAGATTCAGTCTGTATTCTGCTCTCAAAGGAAACATAGTGCACAAAAGAAAGATTACCAGCAGAAAGAAGGTCCAGTGTTTGGGGATCAGTGTACAACTATTAAAGCTGAAGTGCTCTTTAACAGGGTTCTCCACCACACAGCCTCTGTGGGTAAGCTCTGGAGACCATTTACAGAGCCCTTTCCCAAGCTCAGGGCACCACTTAGTCTTTCTTGGCCACAAAATGTTATCTCTGGCTGTTCAGGACGGGTTCAGGGTTCTTAGTCCTCCTGAGGAGACGGGGAAATCTGTGAGGCCAGCAGGCCAGCAGACATCTGAGGAACAGCTGCTAAGAACTCTAGAAGTTTCAGGGACCTTAAAGTTGATTAAAAATAGAAATAATTTAATCAAGGTCATATTTGGCCTGAGAAAGAAGAAATTCTCTTTAAATACACAGTATTTTGTTACAGTAAAAGTACTCTCTGTGTTGGCAATTCAGAGGCCTTGCAAAAATAAATACTTTAAGTCGTTCAAGGCCATCCCATCAAATATTAACTTCAGCAAGTGGGCCCATGTTTCAGTGTCTGCCCTGAAACCCAGGCAGAATCTTCCAGCCACCTACTTAACAAAAAATTCATACTGAGTCCTTGAGCTGGCCTCTTCTTACCAATATAACCCAGCTCTGCTTCCTTTTTTAATTAAAAACGAGGGAAAATTCCAGAGAAAGGCAATTTAGCAATGTGAATAGTTCCCTTACACACACAAGAGACATTTCCAACTCACACACTTAATAGTTTAAGAGCTAAACCAGATTTAAGCACTCAAGCAGCCTTATTTGTTTCTAGAAGTACTAAGCTCTCTCCCCACAGTTAGTCCGCATGTCTGGCAGGTTTTGGGAGAGCATGAAGGTAAAATGAAATCACAGGTGAGAGGACACATTCTTTTCAGGTCCCTTAGCAATACATAGCATTCCTGTGGCCTGAATTAGTTAATTCCTAAACTGGTGGGACTGTCAAGAAAACCATGCTTCTGCATTCCCTTCTTTATGTTCCCTTCTGTTGAAGTAAATTAACAAAAAAAGGTCAGTTTGTCAAACTATGGATATTAATATGCTTAGCTGAGACTCATAACACTTGGTGGTCTGGAAATTTTTAAAAGGACACGAAACTAAACATGAGCTGGACAAAATGAGGAAAGGTACTTTTAGTCACTCTGAGCACAGAACACAAACGGACAGATTGAATTTTCCTGGCGTTAGCCACAATAAATACATCCCAGGGCAGGAGGGGTGAGGGAGCAGTGGAACAAGGAGGTATTCTTGACTGATTTTGAAGGTTTTGTTTGTGCCCAGTGGCTTAAGAAATTTGTTCATCCTTCCTTGAAGACTACATTTGTAATGCTGTACCATTGCTGGGGTGAGTCAGAGGTTAAGTTACTGGCCGGATAAATTCCAACAGCACAATTTATGTTCACCTGACCCATGGATCTGTGCAACATATTGACTCAGATGTTAGAGTAAAACAAAGGACTAAAGATCTTTTGCATCTTGCCTTTCACAACTCTTAACATGGCATGGCCCTCCTGTAGGATCTTGGGAAGAATTCTCTCCCTATGGTTTGCAACCCCAAACATTTATTTTTGGCTATTTCTTCCTCACTCAAATTGTTCTTGTTTTCCCTTGATTATTTTCTCTCACAGGCATTTGGAATACCCAGGCAAGGTGAGTTTGCTCTCAGTCACCATACACAGAGGCCATGGTGGTTCACCAGCTTCTTAAATCACAGAAGTACACTGCCTTCTTCAAACACCCTCCTAAAATTCTAAGTCAAGCATCAACAATCATGAAATAGGCTCTACAAAGTACAAGAATGAAAACAGACACATCAGGGCTCTTTTGCTGGCTGGTGTTTGAAACTTCACCATAGCATCTAGTTCACTTCTCAGACATTTTTTCCACTGTCGTTAGGTGTATACACGCTTCTATTTTTTAAATGCAGCTCATATGTTACATATTCACTTCAGTCTGAGAGATGTGGATCACAAAAGGCACAGTGAGAAGACACAGTAACATCCAAGTTTACCCGGAGAACATTTATCCACCAGGCACATTCATATTGTCTCTCAACAGAGCGTATAATGTGTACCATAACATCAGGGAAGGGAATGCTTCAGTGATTTGTAGAGGCACCATGAGCTTTATTCTTCTTCCCATCAATGACAGTTGAGGCCAGAAGTGCCTGACCTGCCACAGAAATTCCTGGGCTTAGTTTTTAATTGCATTTTTTCAGAAACTACGTGTTCTGAAAATAACGGTTAGTACCATTAAATATTCCAAATAAGCATCTCTCCACTGCCTGAAATTCAAAATGAACAGATTAAACACATACCTAGACTTACAACCAAAGTGAAAAAACAATAGAGACCATTGGCGACAAAGCTGTGAATCCAAAACAAAATTCCTACTTGTTACTTTAAAATGAAGTGTTAGCACTCACAGAAAATGTGCGTATATTTCAGAGCACCAAAAAAGGTAAATAAATTGGGGGGGGGGGGGGGGGGGGGAAGGAATAAGCTAAAAAAAGGCATAAAAAATAATCTTGTGGGATACAATTGTGATACAAACACTAGAGACACCCCAAAGAAGAATCACATTCTTCAGAATCTAATTCTACCAAATCCCAGAAGCTTCAGATATTAATTTACCAATCCTGATAAGATTCAATCCCAAAGTTCTCACAGAAGCACCTCTTTTACCAGGATACAGAAATAAATAAGAGCATTTCGGAGGAGAGTTTTGAAGGGAAATACAAATGGGTGATATGTAGGACAGATAACTTGTTTTCCCAGATACCAAATATAAGCTGCCCCCCAAAAAATATCAACTGTTGGTGCAAGAAATCCCTGAGCCAGCTGCATCCACTTAAAGGGGTAAATGTTTGGGATTTGCAGTACCTATTTCTACAGTCATTTTAGTTGGGGGTGCTGGTAGGAACAAGGACTCACCGAAGCGAGGTTGAATGCTTGCCTTTGAATAGCCACCAGCTGTGAGCCTGAAACACAGCAGGGCACCTTTCCCACCTCCCGACTTCCCTGAGGATTTCACATCTGGCCCCAAGGAGAGACAAGATACTGGACTGGATAGAACATGGTCCGATCTCATAAGGCAAAGTCTAACTTGCCTGCTCTGGCTTTCTCCTCTGCCAACCACAGAAATAAATGCTCCATGTGTATTTGGCATCTTAGCAAGGGACTATAAACAGAAACTCCACTGCGCTACCACTGAATATGGAACTTCTCTAAGCAAAACACTGGGAGTTAAATTAGAAGCAATGGAGTTACTCAGCTGGAAAGCTGATGGTAAAACACTGAGAATCTGTAATTCCCCACATTCCTTTGCTACCAAGAAATCATACAGCCCTTTCATAACTAAATGATAAGCCCAGAGGTAGTGCATTTAGCAAACTATTGAAAGGCAATGTTGCTCATTGAACTAGGTCAGCACCTGTGGATATCTAAGGCGTAACAAATAGAGCCTGTCTGGTTATCTCCAGCTACTGTCTGCTAGATGGCACACCACAGTTCAAGCCAACCCAAGGTTCAGAACTAGGAAAAAGCTGCTATGTGCAAGCTACAGTAGGGAAAGGACTTAATGAAGTAAGTTACCACCTGGTGCGATGAAAATAAACCTTTGGTTCCCTTGTTTTATAGTGCTGAAAGAGTAAGTGGAGACACCTATTGCCACCAGGTTGTAGAGGATTTGCAATACAGGACATGGTTGCTTTGACTTCAGAAAGCATCTGCTGATGGCGTCTGGGGTGCACATTAAGACAGAGAAACATTTGCTGCTTCTCTTAAAACATGAAGAATGCAAAGAGCTGTCTTTGGTAGCTTTCTCTACGAAACCTCAAAACATGAATAGCTTTATTAATCTGATTCAAAACTGTAACTAGAAGTGAGGTCTATATGTAAAAGCAGAAGTCATGAATGCGTTTGATGTATTTTAAGTAAGGCACTGAACTGCAGTTGTTATTTACAGATCAAAGAATTTCCAGCAGTGTCCTGAAACAATCTAAGTGAGAAATGCCAAAATCTGATTTCATCCATGTCCATATGTTGCTTTGAACTCTTAATTCACAGAATTGGTCACTATATTGAACTAATTATTAAGCTTAACGCTTGCCAATTTTGATGGCTGTGCTCCCTTATAAAAAGGTCAGTTTTGAAGGGAAGCAGAATGATATATTGGAAGACATGCAGCCTTTATTGAAATCTGGGGAGCAAAAGCATTGAAGATACAAAAAATACACCCTCCCTCCAAAACCCAAACATCATTTTTTTTCTTCTAAATGGTTGCTGAGACACAGATTAGCAAAATAAATAGTTTGTATTAATCAATACATATAAAAATAAAGTGGTTAATTTCTCCTCCCCCACAGGAAAAGTTTCTTTAACAATTAAGTGGAAAATATCTATGCTATCTAAAACTCTAATGAGGACATGTATTGTATGGGGAAGTAAAATTAAAAGAACAATTTCACAGCACAACCCAATACATTTAAATTAAAATACTAATAACAGTTAAAAGAAACACTGAGAAAGTATTTCTGCAAGCAGGAATATATGAGCAAAGTATGTTCTGATATCAGTAAAGACTTTTAAAATTACTTTTTTGCCAGTTAGTTACAGTGGTTGGAAATGACCACAAACATCGGTTTGCCAAAGAAGTGATTTCAGGAATCACACAGCTTAGACTATAATTAAAAAACAATCTTTGGGAAATAGGTTATTACCCGTATTTAGCAGCTAATTTGTTAGTTAATGCCTTAACAAAGCTCTCCTTTGATTGCAGTGGAGGAGGGAACAACTTCAAGAGGATTATTTGCTATTAAGACTTGTACCCAATTGTTGGGAATGCTGATGTGCTCCTGCAATTACAATTGCCTAGCAGTCACCAGGAAGGATAGATGGATTCAGGCTGTGGTGCAGCCAGCAATTCACACATGCAGGGCAGAAATACGGGCTCTGAATTTAAAAAAAAAAAAAAAAAAATCACAGAGAACTCTTGTGTATATCGGCGTTCACTAACTTATTAATCGGACTGTAAGCAGAATGTTCCTTGATGGCAATTACACCTTTTATTTCATTATCACTCACACCAATGTGGTGGTTTTTTTCCCCCCTCTGTATTTTTTAAATTCTATTTCTGAAGGAGCAGTCACGTAACTGCTAGAGTCTCTGGATAGCATTTTCCATCAAGATAATGTGACAGTTCATTTGTTTTTCCTTCTGACAAAAGTGACAACATCAAAGATATTTTCTGTCAAGTTTTATGAATACCATGTTTAAGTCCCATCACTAGAAATAAACATAACAGTAACCTACAAATATATTCCATGTACTGACTACTTATAGTCGACTCAAAGCTACCATCACTTGCTACTATCTCCTATCATAACTACCATCCTGCTGATCAGGGCTGGGAATTAAACACCTCACTAACCTCTGACTAAACTTCAGTCATAAGAAATGTAACCTACAAACTTCCAGGTAACAAGACAGAGGGAAAAAATTCAAACTCACCCATATGTATGAATTGCTTTTCCTGCCAATACTACCTCTTCAGACTCTTATTACCATATCTCAATTGCAAAGACTTTTCTATGGCAAAAGCTGTGAATAAAATATATTTAACAACATAATTGAACCTAAGGCATACTTTCCATGTAAAGGGTGGTTTGGGGAGCTGTAGTTTAGCTGACACAGAACCTCAGGAAGCCTTCAGCTGCAGAGCAAAGCAGAGAGGCTCATTAATCATATTTATCAAGATTGTCTATCCTGGCTTTCACACAGTTACGGGAAATGTGCTATTCTACTTCTGCAACAAGGAGCAAGGCTAAAACAAACTGACCTAACTGCATGGGTCACTTCCAGAAATAGAAAGTATACCAGCAGCACAGCTGTACAGGCCAGAAGGCAAAATGCTGGGAGGGTTGGAGAAAAAGGAGAAAAAAAAAAATCTACCCAAAACTTGCGAGGTATGTAGCCAGTGGCAAAATTGCACTGGGCCAAATTTTGCTTTTATTGGCATTCAGAATATTTAAACCCAGCAAGACAAGTGCCTCATGGTCTTCTTACATTTCATGAGACTCCTAAAATGTTTTCTTGCACTTCAGGATTTCACATCATCAGAAGTAATAATGGAGTAGATAACCTCCTGCTGAGGTACCAGCATATTATTTATTCTGATATGATGGATGTGTCTTTATTTGCTCGTCTCTTTTTAAGTGAAGAGACTGCACAATGTAAAATGCAAACACAGAATACAACGTACTAGCTGTTGTCCCATGGAAAGGTGGGGTAGTGTCCTGGCTCACATTTCCCTCTCCTTTTTGGGGGTTTGTTCTGCCTGAAAGCGCACAGAGAGGCCCCAGTTTACTCACAGAAATTCATTTATATCACATATTGTGCATCACTAGCAGCCTTTAACTGGGAAAGATTTAAGTCTGGGATAGCCAGATCCGCCAGCGTGACCTGAGCGTTGCTGTATCTGCAGCCTGATGCCAGAATGTTCAGGCCAAGGTCTACTTTATTGTAGTTAAACCTGCTGGCTTTGAAAAGTAAAAATACAATTTTCACATATTCCACCAGCACAAAAAAAAAAAAAAAAAAAAAAAGAAACTTTGCAGAGCTTACACTTTATTGGCTTCTATAAAATTAACAGAAAAATAAAAGTCAGATAAGAGCCTGGTTTAATAACACTATTTCCATCTGCAGCATACAAACCAGGCCTGCTTTGCCTACATTTCTATAAAAATAATGAAAATCACGTTACCACCCGTCTCTCCTGCTCCACCCGCCACGTGCGTTTCCAGCTACACAGAAAGTGACAAGAGTTTCTCAAATTAAGGTGCAGGGGGATTACCCTAAATATTATAAAGTTTATTGTACTTTTCTTGAAAACATATAAGCTAAAGAAATGCAGAACCTTGACAAAAACTGATGCTAGAATAAAACTGAAAATAGCTTACTGCATAACCAGTGAAGTCTCAGTGTGGACATTGTAATGTGTCACGATCACACAGCCTCCTTTGTCTTCTTTATGATCACACAGGTATTATTCCACTGGGCAAGAATACATGGGGCATGCTACGGACCTACAGGCCTTATTCAATCAATTCATATCAAATGAAAATCTAGTCAAAGTTAAAAAATAGGAATCCATACAATCATTCCCAAACTAAATCTCACTCAATTCACTCACACAAGTTCGCCCCAGGAAATACAATGGGACTAGTCCCCAAAGTCAAAATTAATAACGTTGCAAATTTTTTGTTTCCTTTACAACTGAGTTGGGAGGCAGGATTAAAGCAAAGTCAACCCCAGGACGCACAGATGAGATCCCTTGGGACAGGCGTTTCGCTGCGCCGCCGCTGCATCAACCACAAGCTCCGCGTGCCCTCTAGCGTGTCGCAGCCTGCAGCACTGCAGCCAGCGTGCCACAGCAGGGAGGGAACTGCAGAAAGGTCACTGGGCTCCAACTTTTTTTTTTTTTTTAAAATAGAAGCAAAAGTTCCCATGCTCAAAATTAAACTTCTTCTCCCTTAACCGGACTACACGTTTACTATAAGGACTGATAGCTAGTGAACTCCCCAGATCCCCCTTTAAACAAGCTAGGAAAGTTTTCATCTATTCCGTGAGCTAAAACCAGCCAAATCTGGCCATGAAAACATTCAGAACCTAGGTATGACTTTCAGTATTTTCTTTTTTTTGGGAGTCACTTCTCCTGTACTCAAAAGAGTGGAATCACTTCTTATTTCCTGCAAGATAATAACAAGCTAGTCTTTCAAAAAAATCAAAGTATGATCTCTATTAAGCACTTCGAAGAACTGTTCTTGCAGCAGACACTCCCAAGTGCCCCTCTAGCTATGCTTCCAAGCATGATTATAACTGTGGTAAATTACATAACCTCCCTGACACAGATCTGGTTTCTTTTTCACACCTTCACCATAACCTCTGGGTTTCAGATTCAACTTTTCAGTTTCATATTTCTCAGTAGATGCCTATTTTTACATATATATTATACATAATGTAAACAAGTAACAGAGCAGGTATTATATGCATATCTGTATATATAAAGATCTAGTGAGATGTCAAGGTTGGGTGGAATTATTTACAGTCAAATGATGGCATGGTTTCAGCAGCAGCAGTGTAGATTAAAATCAGTTTCCTCTCCTCTACATGCTTTAGCTACACCCCTCCAATTCTGCTATGGTACCTACAGATGAAAGATAATGATTGCTAGCGTCTTCAAAAATCTGCACAAGCGGTAACACAAGTGCTAAAGCTCCCACCAAAACCAGTGCTACTGACACGCATGTTACTATGGATATGTGCAGACCTGAATTCTCATATTGAGGAGATGGATGACAGATTCCTAGACTCAACACTAGGATAATTTAAGAGGAGATCTCAACTGCTTGCCTCACCCCACTGCCAGTGGTCTCCTACTTACTTACCCTGTACCAGAACCAGCAGAAGATAGCATGTCAGGCCCTCCTTTGAACTCCAGCTCAAAGCCCACCACTTTGTGCTACTTTGATTTAAACCACAGAGGTGCTAAACTCCTAGCAGAATGGAAATTCTCTCAAACAAATCACTACAGCTCACATGTCAGTGCCCTCAGACCTCCCTCTTGCTGAACTATTTCAACAGACTACAGAATATGAGAACAGTCTTTCGGAAAACATCATATTTCTGATAAAAGAGAAAGTAAGATGACAGCCACCACTCCATTTGCGGCTGGAGACTCGCAAGTGCTAAGGCTCTCGGTCACTGCCAAGCTCAAGGGCAAGCAAAAAGCAGACAGCCTGGGCTCCTGGTCCCACGCCAGCCCTGCTCCCCAGAACTCTCACCATGCCCTCAGGTCCTGAAGTGCATCTTCTCTTGACCACAGCAGACACTTGGCCTTTTGTGTTAAAGCAGAACTGCTAGTTGAGATAATATCATACAAGGAATTTTGGGAAAAAGCTTTTGATCTTAGATTGCTGATTCTTTCAACTGTGCTTCTGGTTTTTAGCATATATAGAGGAACTAGGTAATAGGAGCCCAAGCATGAAAACCAGATCATTGCTATTAATACTGACAGCAGTGTGATTCTGCTGGTGGAAGTCTTCCACTGTAAAAACCATGGTTTGGTCTACTTCGGGCAAGAATTTCATCCTTGAAAGACAGTCCTGTGCTTTTAGAAAATTGCTAAATTGCTTGTTGTTCCAGATGAATCACACACATTTATAGGACTAGTTGCTTCAGAGAGTCCAAGACCCTTGACAAAGTACTATGAAAAACAACCCTGTATTTTACATGTACATGCATCTGTATGTCTCTTTGTGCAGTTTTTATATAAACAGACACACCACACATCTTTTTAGGGTTAGAGAATTACCCACTTCAGCACAGACATACAGAAATCGCTTTACCCACAAATTAAACATGGTCTTTACCAGACACAGCCTGGCAACTCTTCAGCCATCAGCAGGATTACTCTACAAGTTAGTAAACGAGGAAATCTTGTCTCCCAGTGAGCACTACAGAAAGAATTTAGACAGACAAAATACAGTTGTCCATAGTGGAATGTAGCTGTGGAATTAAAGCTAAAAGCCACCACTCAGCCAAAAATTCCACAAATTTTTGTTCTGATTCTTTCTTTTTGCTTTTAAACTGTCACAAGTGTTATGGCTGGCAAACTTTACAGAAGTAGGCACAACTGTTCCATCCCATTAGACGTGTAGTGGCTCCCCTTGACTTCACGGTCATGCTCTCAGGCTGAAGATTCAAAGTTACTAACTCTAATATCCTTAGTTTGCCTTGGAAAGCTTTAAGGATGTTACTCATCCAATGACACTACCAGACAGCTTTTTTTTTTTAAAAAAAAATTAATATCCCTTATAATCACTTTTATTTACTACTTTTATTATTTTAAGCCTTTTATCCTTTTACAACGAGGACTCTACCTCTTGGTGCCTGCCCTCCCTCTTGTTACAGTCTCATCTTCTCATCAGGGAAAGGGATGCTTTTTGTATGTTCTCCTTCATGAGGGATTTGCAACCGTTTCCTGATCCTTTGTAACAGATAATTTTATTTAAGTAGGGAAACAGCAGAGAAATTCACATTCTCCACTGGAGGTATCTTGTCAAGTGTGCTCTTCAAACTATTGTGAAACACGTAAAAATCAAAGCAACTAAATAATATAGTTCTTAGCTTATTTAAAATTAAAGCAAATAAACAAAAAAGCCCCAAAGAAAGAAAAAATACATCCCAGCATAAAGAAAACCAGAACAAAGTTAGGCATTTTCTTGTTCCCAACTTGTTCTTACCCACAGTGCTGCTGCTGACCCACAAAACACATTCCTGCACCGCGAATGCTGCAGAAAACATCACTTGCAAAAATGCTTTAGTAAGCTGCTTAGAGAATGTATGGAAATAGTATCTCTATTTCAAGCATGCGGTAGAATACACTTCCTGCAAGACTCTGCTTGCATACACATTCATTTGGAAAGAATCTGCATTATCAAATCACATCAGCCATTTTTAGTGCACATAGTTTTCAAAGCATTTTTTCTGTTCAAAGACCCTAGATGCAAGGTTGGAGTTTTCAAAATACAGAACCATTCTGTATGCATGAAATTATTTTCATCTGAAGATATCCATTGATGTCAGATGCAGTAATTGTATGCTCCATCGGTAAACTGCAAATGAATGGCAGCAGGGATGCTTGCATTCTGTTTTTAACCAGTATATATGCAAACTGCATTTCGCCTGAAAACGAGAGCGCATTCAACTGCAAAATCTGAAATCATTGCACATGTGTGGAGAAAAAAAAAAAACAACCAACCAAACAAGTCACCCCAAACTTTATAACAAGGAATTTGCTTTAGGTCTCTGTCCACCACGGCCAGTTTATTTGGCATTCAGGCGTATCTGGTAAATTAGAGAAAGCAGGGTTATTTTGTGGTCTGTAGAAGTCATTTATAAGTGCTTTTTGAGATCTTCATTTTCATTTCCAAATAGTGCTCCAGCATCTGCAGGGAGAAGGTAATGAGCATAACCTAAAAAAGCAAATGACAGTTATTTCTTTTGTTCATTTATCAGGTAATAAGCTAGGATGTGCCTGAGCCCTTATCCCAGAGCATGGAGTTGTCTCCTGCTCTAACCCCACAAGAATTACCTTTAACCCTTACGTAGCTTCCAAAATGAAAATCCCTTTACTACAGATATCTAGAAGGATACAAGTGTACCAGAGAACTGAAAAAAGTCCAAGTGATAGGCTTTCCAAAAGAGAGTAGTGTTGGTGGGAGAAGAGGACAGGGGGAAGCAGGGACTAATTTTTCAACTTTCCTCCCATTAATCATGTCACATAACTTCTGTACAATTTTCCACATGGCAGGGACTAGCCAGTTGATCCATTTTACAGTTCTTAGACCTTTCATAAGACTGTTGTTTTTCTATATGGAAACATCCAAGCCAAAGAAATGCTGGTTGCTTAGTGAAAGACAAAAATCCCAGTGCTACAGATCCTGCCTGGCAAATTCCTGGTTAAACCTAACCTAGCTAGAACTGCACAATAAAATAAGGCTAGTCTAGTTTTCCACAAGGTAACAAAAGACAGATACTGCACATATTTCATTAAGGAGGATGTTTATTTTTCCAAATATTGTATTAAGATAGGCCTGTTTGCTTATTTCTATCGGCATCTGCTCTGTAATACACAGAGAATGATAGAAGATCAAAGTTTTAATTGTGCAAGTAAAAGAATGTATTAATAACATTCTTTCTGTCCTACAGCAACAGAGATAAACTTAAAAAACCCCTCTAATAGCTAGGAGAACAGGATATTTATATAAAGATGTCCTAACAAAAGAAAAGCATGCAAAACTACCTTCAATGGATAAACAAACTAGGCTCCCTGTTTGCAGACTGTTCCCTGTTGAGCTGAGCCCTTGAAGATCCCCTCCTTCCCTCAGTCAACAGCATTTCAACATATGTCAGCTGGGTTTCGCTTTTTTATACACATCCTTCTCACTATCCTTTGTTCACTGACCCTTTACATTTAGGAAAACGCAGTAGGTGTGCCCTTAAGGCCCATTTTGCTGCCAGTTGCTTTAGATTCCCTCTCCCAGGTAGTAAGTTAAGGGGGGTAGGAGGGGGGGTGGTTGGTCTTTTTTCTGCCAGCTCCTGCACAGGCTGCACTGCCTGTCCTCTGCATCCCTCTTGATACCCACATTGCAACAGGACGCTAGTTCTGCTGCATACATGAAACAGTACCTCCTCCTCCTCCTCAGGAGACAGTACTTACTTCTTGGCTTTCTGAGACTGGGAAAAGCCTGAATTTGTTGCCTGTTTGTCACACTGCTGTTGCTCATTAATGGAAGAGCATACTTTGAACTTGCTGTCCTCCTCCTCCCCAAAATGAATATGGCATGGAGTGTTCTCTCCCTCCCAAGACAACACTTTATCCACTTAGGGTTCTGACTTGTGTACATGGAAGAAAAAAAAACAAAACAAAACAAAAAACACAAACCAACTAAAAAACAACAAAACAAAACCAAGAAAAAACAACCCACAACTGTACTAACTTCAAAAAACGAGGGCTCCCAGAGGTGATGACCAGGCTATCTCACAGATTAACAGCATGCTGTACCAGAGTGGGCTTGATTTACCAGTAGTTTTCTTTCAAACTCAGAGCCCTAAAATGAGTTCTGAAACACCACTGTCAAGTAAAGCATTATTACCACCTCTGCCTGAATGGAGGCCCCCACAAGCGAAGAGCCTGAATTGTTTCAGAAAAGCCTACGAGGCAACACAGAGGACAGCAGGCTCACTCAGAGCTACCTGCACAGCAAAGATTGACGCTTGCGAGCAATTCTCAGTCTCAAGTCACCTCTGAATTATGAAGACCTAGTAGTTCTTCATCCTCTTTAAGAAAGAGTTTAATATTCATTTTAGCTCCTTTTGAATCTACTTCTGGGCTAGCGCCCAGTTCATCTGCAGCATTTTTTAAAGTGACAAATTAGATTAAAACCCCACAGAACGCCCACTCAGTTCTTCCAAACGAGGGTAACTGATGACAGACAGGACACCACAGCTACCCATGGCACTGCTTGTGCAAAGCTGCAACCTGCACGCAGAGAGCAAAGTAACTCACCGTACAGTGAGCTATCGCATACAGGGAAACTGGACAAGGCACTTCCTTTTCTTTTGTGTTGTCCTCCCATTTTAACAACATCCTTTAAGACATCTGCTAGAGTTCTGTAACATTAATGGAAATGGAAGAGCTCCAACGGGAACTCAGGGGTTTCTCTCTTTTTCCCATGAACTGAACATTATGGAATTTTAACAGATGTTCTACTTGGTCATAGTTAATAAAATGAATTATGCAGGAATTAAAAATCTGGCTCCATTTGCTTATATAAGATCTCAGCAGCAAAACTACATTCCCATTCAGAAATTCTAGAGGATTCACAGTGGATTTATAGTCTGCTCCTGCCTTGTTATAAGATGGCAGGAGATGTTATACATGCACTTGTTTCTGTTGTGGAAAACATGAATAAATTTACCTGTTCATTGACTCCTTTTAGTAGCATGATCCAGTTTCCACACCGGTGCACACTGGTACTCTACAGCTACAGGAAAGGATGATTCTTACTTGGATTTGCTTTGGAAATGACATCATGGGAATTTCACATCGTTTCACAGCCTTTGATTCCTGACATGTATTCAAATGTCTCATTCAGCAACCAAATAACCATACTGACACTTTCTGGTTTATCACAAAAGCTTTCTTGGAGCACGGATGCCTCTTTCAGGCTACTAGTGCCAACAGAATGATGCACTGTACCTCACTTCCCTTTTGATTTTGTGATTAGTTCAGCGTAACTAACATCAAAGGAAGAGGTAAAAACCAAAATATAATGGACATGTGAAGAAAGAGACACCAAAAAGGAGGCAGGTGAAAAAGTAACAGCCAAAACTTCCAAGCACTGAGGTTCACTCGAAGTTATTTCCCAAAGCATTACATATTTAACTATCTGCTTTCCCTTCTAATATTCATCTGTACAGAAAGTATTCTGAGAAGAAGATAAAGTGAAAGGATGAGAATCAAAAATTAAGGATGAAAAAAATCAAGAATTAAGGATGAAACTACCACCTTGCACCAGAACAGAAGCTGCACAGTAGCTAATGAAAATTACATGGAGCAGAATAAGGCTGTCTTGAAAAGACCTACTATGCTTAGTAAAAAGATGAGGTTTCAACATTACACTCCCTTTATAAACCATTAGACTTATTTTCACTCAAGTCCAACCAGCTGGCAAGCAGATCTCTGTCCAGGCACAGAAATGTGCTTTTTGTAATACGCAAAATTTTATCCCGATGAAACAACTAAAATTAACCTCTTAAATTCTGGCTCAATAATTTTGCCAGTGCAAGAGTATCACCATCTGAAAAGAATCAATATTCCCAGTCTCTTCCAATTATTATTTTTTTAAATGAAAAAACATGCATTGAAGCTCCTCTATCCAAAAATCTCACTCCACTGTAGCTAAAGAAATTTGTGTAAATAACGAATCAAAGCACGTAAACAAACTCTGCAAGTATAAAAGTCAGCTGGAATTAAATACCAGTCTTTATATGCTATGCAGCTACTCAAATGTGTCCAATAATGAATGAATATAGATTTTTACCTGAAAATAAAGACTTTACCTAAAGGAAGAAGTGTACTTAAAGAGAAGGGAAAATACCAAGATTAAATATCAGGCTTACAACAGTCCCAGCTGAAGGTTCAATACGCTGTTCTTACTCCAGTGGACATTGCTTTATAATATTTAGTGTCATAAAATGCAACAGTCTCAACAGTGTTAAATTCAAAGATTTTTTTTAGACATCACCTATGATTTGTTTCATTTTGAAGAGAAAGCACATTTCATTTAGTAATCATTTATTTCTCATTCTATTGGACAGATTCTCCCAAAAAGCAATACTTCAACTGAAATCAGTTCTGAAAGATCTTTTATGAATATACATAATGGAGAGAACCCCCATCAAATTTCCAACAAAGTGCTGACATTCTGAGTAAACAAAGTTATCTCAGCAGGGTCACATACTATGCCATGAATATGGTCTGCAAATTAATTACCACCCTGACATACGTCAAAACAAATTTTAAGAAGAATAGCACCCAGTAGTAACCATGTGTTTTATCTACCTGTTAGTATGCAAAATCTGTATTCAATGGGATCTAAATTTATTCATTTATTCAGAACCCCTCAGAGAAATCAAAATTATTCGTTGGCCTTTTTTGCCCGTCTCTAAATGAAATCTGAGTGAATAACATGTGTTTAGTGAGCCAGAAAATAAGTACAGGACAAAGCTATGGTGGGGTTTACGTTTCAGAAAAGCAGGTGGCATCTCTGCACAAATAAATAATTTTTTTAAACACTCAAAACTGCTGAAGTAGACAGTAGCACATTGTCATTCACCAACATTTTAAGGTACACTAAATTAGGTATTTCTTATTTTAGGTAATATCCATCTGTATTCCATATTTTAACAAGATCTGGCTGATATAACTGTACTAAAAACAGTTTTCAGCATGAACAAAAGGCTTTTAAAAGCAGAACTATTTAATGAAGGCTTAAAAAGCTTCTTCAACTGGCTTTATCATCAATGGGAAACGCAGACAACAGATCTGATCCTGTGTTTAAAAAAAGAAGCAATGATCCAAACCTAGTTTACTCAGTTGAGTTATCTAAAGAAAGGACAAACCCACACATACCACACTGAACACAGCAAGTAAAGAACCCTCCTTGGACAATCGCTGTCATGTTTATCGCTGTTGCCTGTCACAGGCATCAAGTCTCATCTCTTTCTTTGAGGTACTCATGGTGCAACTCTGCTTTGTCAAAAGATCACTTCCTAGGATTTGATTCTGAAAATTTTAGATTGGGAGTTCATTAGTACATTTTTCTGTTTCTTTTATCATCTGCCTTGAGTTCACACAGCATGTCAAACACTTCCATGACACTAATCCTGTAATTCACAACACGTTTATGAAAAAATTTTAGTTTATTTTCTGCCAAGCAGGCCAAAATATTTTTAGCTCCAGTTTTTTTCCACCAGTGAAGTACTTCTGATTTAGAGTTAAGTAATGTCATATCACATTTGATATGAAGGGTAATGACCAAATACATTTTAAAAAAAAAAAAGAAAAAGAGCGAGTGTATAATCTCGGCTATAAACAGATGACAGATAATCTCCTGGCATCTGTTGACAAATATATATAAAGCAAGCCTAAATCTGCCTGGGCCAAACTTGGCCTGATGCCACCAGTTCACCATTGTCGGCATACATACTTCACATGATGCAATCAGAAGACTTGAGAAAATTTTCAGTAGTTTACTTTATGGTTTTCATCATGTTAACATATACATTTCCATCCTTCTATGGTTTAGCAGCAAGAGAACTGAGAGACAGGATAGTAGCTGACTTTCTGCATGTATCACAGGTTATCTTAGTGCACATTATCAGTATTCTATCTAAATTACAGACTAGTAACTTACCTAGAATGAAATACACTAGGATTTATAGCTTATGGTTAGAGCAATTGATCTCAATTGTACTACTATCTCTTGTTAGAAAACAAAGTGAGGCAAAGAAATCAATTTAAAAAAGAAAAAAAGAAAAAGACAAGTGTTTTACCTCTCTTAATACTGTGCTTTTATAACCCCGATAAAGTCCTTGAATACCCTGTAAAGAAACACAAGAAAGCATCAGCCATAGGGAATTAGTTTGCCAAAGACCATTATTTATTGGTGATTACAAGGCAAGCATTACAGCCTGAGTGTCAGACCTGAACTTCTTGCAAATTGACTGTATTGATTGTAACACTGTACACTGTATTCCGTGATGTACAGTGCTGGAGGATTTTATGTTTATTTCAAAGGTCATTTAACCACTGTTCAGAATAATCTATTATAGAGAAGAAAATATACCTTACAGTTAAAATTAAAAGGGCAAGAAGGCATAGAAACACATTACTTCAAACTCTACTTGCCCAGTATTTTGGTCTAGAAGTATCCACTATCCCATAAACAGAGAGTCCAGAGACTCTCTTGTGCAGGGTTATCACAATAGTTTTCATTTACAAGCAAATAAAAATCAAGTGGATTATTTAAAAGTCATATTTATGTCTTCCTTTTCCTGGTTTTCACTCATGGAAACATGCATATTTTTTCCCCACAGTGTTTTCAGAGCCACTTTCTCTTATGAAATACACCTTGAAAAAAGTCCCTTGTGCGACCCAGTAAAAACAGTGGCAAACAGGTTTTTACAGAAAGGAACAGTGTAACTAGTGAAAAGATCACACAGGCCCTTATTTTTCAAGTTACAGATAGTGGATGAGCACACATTTCCAGAGCACCTACAGAGCCTCTCTGAAATGGTGCCTTTAGGAAATCCCCTCCAAAGCCTGCCTCATGAACTGGAAACCATTCCACAAACTCTAGATACAAAGAACTTGATGTGCTGTTGTCCCAGACAAGGACTGTTAGCACAAATACAAGCAGAGCTTTGGAAACTGCAAAGCTAAATCCCATTTTTCCTTTTTTAACGTAGGTATCTCATATAAGATGAGGAAAGAGAGTTGTTCGAAGTGTGCATGTAAGTGCATGCACATGGGAAAGCAAGGTTTTGCTTTCTTTAAACATAACACATCAATCACTCTTAGCAACAGAAGAATAGATGGGAAAATACTGGGAAAGCAAAGAACTCAAATAAAGTTATAGGAATGCTTCTGGACTTGTACGGGACTGAGTGGAAAGAACGATGCAACTTCTTTGAAATTTTGCTCTGAACTCACCTCATGATACAAGGTGTGGGAGAGAATCCGGAGGGTACCCAATGAAGGAGAAACCTGGGCCCTTTGCTTCACAACTTCTGATGGGACCCGTATGAGGCATGCAACCTGGAAAAGAACCATATGTTCAGAGACCAATTCCTTTTGCTGCCCTACCCTTCATATAGTGGGTATATTTGGAGATCGTTCCAAGTATAGAAACCTGAGAAATGAGGAAACAATGTTTATGATTATACGAGTTGAACTTAAAAGCTGTTTATGAGCAGCTCATGCATTTGCTCTGAGAGGTATGTACTTTCTGAACAAAAAATTGCACTAACAGAAAAACTGAAGTACCCTTGAAATTTTTAACTTACAAACTAGAAGTAGATTTGAGTGGGGAAAATCAGCAATGAAACCAAAATTTTGAAGCCATCCTGTCTTTTGGCAGCCGAAGAAATTTTTCTCCCCACTTTCATAGATCTAACCTGGAGAGTCAGGACTTGAAGAACAACTGACTTCTTTCCTAGGTAGTTCCTTTGTGCCCTCTAGTGACTGACAGCAAGAGACACTCTGGTTAGCTTTAGATGCACACAATACATTCACGGTTTACCTTAAAACACACACTGGATTTCATTCAAGGTGAAGCATTGGATTGATTCTTTCCTACACAGTTATTTTGCTAGGCAAGAAAGGCCCCTGGAGCTGGATATAATAATGTGGCTTCCGCCACAAAACTGTAGCTTTTCTGAAAAAGCCAGACCTGGCTTTAAAATGTTCACTTGCCACTACAGCTTCAGGTAGGAGCTAAGCTTGCATGCACATAATTTTGAAGAATGAGGATCCTGAAGTGTTGGAGAGTTACAAGCTTCTCATGTCTCTAGAAAATGCCTGTTTATCAGCACTTAAATTTTAAGAAGATTTGGTCTTCAGTTGGCCCCAGAGATACTGAAAGCAGTGCTGGGACTGGTTGCAAAACACCAGAGAGGCCACAGGCCCTCAACTGATTTTTAGCCTTCCTTGGTCCCATCCTGCACTAGGCTCAGGAACACACTGTGATGAACCTGGTCTGTAGATATACAGGTGATCACCGAGTACTTCAAGTCAAGAGCAACCTAGGCGAAGCTGCCCATCTGAAGTGGCAAACCAAGGTGCTAACTCAGAAACCCACATGTGCCAAAGAAAGTTAAGGAGTTCACTGTCAGATTGCACAGAGATAGTAACTTGAGTGATCATTTGTGGGTAACACGGTACAAGGTTTAAGTTCCATTTTCACAAAGAAACCAAGAAAAAGTCGTTATCATGTTATATTCCTGCAAGTTTACCAGACAACAATATCCAAAAGTCATTACAAACAGATCTAACTCCATATGCTCTTCAATTCTCAGGGTCAAAAATAACAAGTGACCCCAATCTGTCAAGAAAATAAGAACTGTCAAGTTTTTCGATAGTTCAGCATAAATATTTATAGAACTTCATGCTTCATAACACTCCATGTCCTTATATTAGCTTTTTATTCCTTAAAAATGTGGAAGCAGGAGGAAAGCTTTAAAAAGGCTCGGACAAAAACAATCTAGTCAATCAAGACCAGAGAAAGAGCGCAGCGTGGCTTCCTGACATCTGGGGTGCTGCAGTTTTGGCAGGAGAAGGGTGGCTACAAAGTAATGTCTCCATTTCCCCCAGACTACTTGGGGTGCATTTCATTTCAAATTAACTTTGATGTTTCTCCCATTTGAATTTTCGCTTACAAGGGAATCTGTGGCTGCACAAGAACAAAAACAGTGATTACATTGTGCTGTTATGAAAGGAAATAAAGACTCATGTCACCCGGGCTGCGCTGTCAGATTGGCTCCACAGGGCACTTCTGGTACTAAAAAAGCCACAGGCTGCAACTGCCAACATCAGATTGAACAGTGACATTTTCGCTGTGCACCTGAACTTACAACGTGTTACCTTATTTGCTCCTACATGTATACCTTACTATCAGTAACAATCCAAACAGTCTTTTGATGTCAGTCAAACACGGGTCTCTAAAGGGAAGTACACAAGATTAAGTTCACACGCTTCTTATCAGCTCACAAGGTTAAAAAAGTAACAGCCTGGGACAGATGGGTGCAGAAAAATCGCAAATGTATTACGCTCGGATCTCAATCACTGGAGTGCCTTCCAGGTAATGCTGCCAAAGTTAAAAGAACACAATACACATCTCCACCATTTGCTCTCTTAGCTAAATCTGTATGATAACACTGCACCAAGAGAATTCATACTTGAATCTTCAGACATTTGAAAGCTGTAAGCAAATTGCATGAGCAAGGGTGAAAGATATAATTGCATGGCTGTTCCACAGTAACTGCCTATGTATATGCTCTCACCTGCATCCACTATTAGATAAGTGGGCATGGACAGCAAACAATAGCCTGACCTCACACAGTGGGAGGCCCGTTCACCCCCCTGATCACCAAGATCCCAGGAAGAAATTGATTTTTAATCTCCAAGCGGTTCACTTAGGTGTAGCCTGTTGCTTGCCACAGAAGAGCACAACACAGCCTGCCAAACCCAGGCCATTCCTGATGCATTCTACCAGTTTTGGAGATGACCCTGTGACAAAGTAGCTCTCTGTCAAACATCTGCATAGCCAACCATGGAGAACGTACAGCAGAGCGCCCTCAGCTACCTCGGCCGACATTAAGGCACCAGACAACAGCAACCTGTTGATAGGGGCCACACTCATTTTTCCAAGCAACCTTTGGAGCCAGGAGTTATTCCCATCTTTTGATGGGAGCAGAAAGACAGAATCAAGATCCTACAGACCAAGTTAGGGGGAAAAATGGGTCCTGCCCAGTAAGCTCCTTCCGTATTTACCAGGTCAGGTAATACAATTCTCCAGTTTTCAGACTCTCCCCCATGCCAATGTACATGTATACACACCATAAGGGCAGGAAGGGAGTAACACTGAAAGAGAAGGCTCAAGGATTTTTAGATTTAAGCTTTAACAAAACTTGATTTTACAGCTACAAGTAAAGCCATTATTAGTTTACAGAGTAGGTATGCAGAAATGACAATATTAGCATCTTATCTTTCTAGCCTTTTATTACTATAACCACTTCTGAACAAGAGTACTGAAATTCAAAATCCCTGTCTTAAATAATTACTAGGTCAAAAGGTGACTCCAGTATTTAGACACAAACCTAAGTGTATTTTTAATTTACTGACTTGTATTAGCCAGTTAGGGACAAAAGCTAAAAACAGGACTATTTTGTTAACTTTTACCTATATATTGCTAAGACAGTCTATCTTACAATTAAATGAAGGTAATTTTTTTTTTTTGCTCTGTCAGTTCAAAGCGTTTTAACTTCTGGATACTCCTTCCATGCATCAATGCTGCCATCTCCTGGTCGGATTCCTGTTGGAACCAGACTTTCCTGGTTGTTCCTGACTGACATCTCGACTGATCCTGAAGAATGACCAGTGCAATTAAAAGTCTCAAAAGTGCCTTAAAGTCAACACAAAGCCTCTTTATATATACACTGATTTACACAGCTTGTTTCAGTATATCTGAAACCTGTTCCTACGTGGCTGTAGCTAACAGAAAACAGGATCTGCAAACAGAACCAGGAACCCGCACAAAGGCTTTTGCATGGGCTTGCCTAAGTTTATTGGAAACACCTTACCTTAAATCACTAACTTCTGCACAGGGGCTAGTCCTACTTAAAGATGGAGCAGCTGTTTAAAATTAGGCACTCATCTAATTAGTACTCATCTAATTCATCAGCACAAGGCTACTGAGTATTTTTCTCTAGACAATAACACAGGACACATAATAAAAGAGAACAAAGATGAGACAGCTCTGCTTAAAAGTGGGTTCAATGCAAGCATGTAATCTAGGCCTTGATGATGCAAAAATGACAAAGACTGTGACTTATCCAAAGGACATATGTTTAGGCTGCATTCAATCTGGTAACAAAATCCTAATCTCTCACCCCATTCTTGAAAATCAGAAGGATTGTCTGCTCCAACATAATATAGAAAAGAGCAAGGAAAACGAAGCAACTCTAAAACCTCATTCAAAGAGAAGCAGCAATAGAGATAGTTTGAGTGTTTTGGGGTGGGTTTTTGTTTGTTTGGGGTTTGGTTTTTTTTTTGTTTGTTATAGGGTGTGGGTTTTTTGGTTTTGTTTATTTTTAAAGTGCACTCTGCATTAGCCCTGGCTGTATTCTTGCAGACAAAAGCTACCTTATAGTTCAGGCTTGTTTTGTTTTTTTGTTTGTTTGTTTTTTGTTTGGTTTTTTGTTTGTTTTCTTTATATTAAAAAAATGCTGCTTCCCAAAATAGGTTAGTAAACATTGCATAATCTGAGCATCTCAATTTCTATGTCACATGCCCCCTTCGAAGTAGGAAGTTACTATTTTCAGTCTGAAACATAAAAAAAAAAAAGTCCTTTTCCATTCCTCAGATAACTGAATAATTAAAATAATAGACAAGTCTAAATTTAAGAGATCTTAAATTGCACTGATTTCCGTTGGATCCTGAGAAATAAGTGAAAATTTCCCTCTTGGTTCAAGTCAGAGACACTCAACAAACCTTGAATTCAGCACTGCAGCTTTCCACACCTCTCCAAACTCTAAGTTTATGTTTGGTTCTTCAGATCTGAGATTCCCCTCTCTGACAGAAGAGAAAAACCAAACTTTTTTGATGCAATATTATGAGATTAGTAAACTACTTAATCCTCCAAATATTTTTGTCTTAACTCTGGTCACAACACTTGGATTAGGAATGTTAGATAGTGGTGGAGGTGGGGAATAGGAGATATATCTGTAGACAGAAGATAAACTGCCTCACCCTTTCCTCCACCAGGAAGATTAACAGAGAAGTGGAGAAACATGAAATAGGCATTTGTCATTTGGTTTCATATTTTCTTTGAACAGAGAAGCCTGAACTGCTTCTTTGCATTTACAGACCCATAACAGTTCAAACATCAATAAACCTTCATCTAAATAATTGCTGCCCCTTTGACCAAGACAGAACAAAAATGTGAGTTTCTATGGTCTGTAATTTGCTGTGGGTCACAACTCAAGCTGTGAACAAGTCCTTCCACATGTGCTTGTCAGCAAGCTATGCTACCTGCTAAAGCGCTACTGAAGTACAGAACTGAAGCATTAACACCTATTTTAATGAGGAAATTGTCTCCAGGGATTACAGAAACTGCCCAATACATGTACTGTCCACTATTAGTTTCTGCTTTAAGTGCCAGCCCCAGAGAAAAAGTGTTCATCTTCAAAATCACACCTCAGAATATGCTAATCTTATTTTCCCCTCCCACACTCATGCACAGCATGGATGTGCCCTTCCAGCATAGTTAAATTCAGTCCTGTGCAGAGCTGCTGGGGTCATGAACAGGTGACTCCACTCCTAATTTAAACCCCATGGAGAGAGCAAGTTTTGACTAATGGGCTCAGGATGGGAAAGTTTAAGCAATGCCAAGCTCTTTGTCCTGTCTTTTCCTCTGACTGACACAATAGGGCCTTCATTAATTTAACTGCAGCTCCCCTGTATGCTGGCAGGAAACACTTTTTCAAAGAATAATCTTACCCAGCAAGACCCCTCAGATCTCAGCACTTTCCAGAGCTTAAAAACATACTATTTCAGAGATGAGACCATTCACAGGGACAGAGTGTTGCAAGCATTTGGAAAACCAGAGCTTCTGCACAAACATTTTCAACTTCCTCCAAGTTTCCACCTTCAATTACTTCACCTGGAACCTGCAGAGCTGATGCAGGGTGTTATTTCATCCTGTCATTGTCAAACCAAAGCCAGCTGCTTATTACTGCTTTCCAGAGTTCCCTTCCTCCAGCTCCAGAGTATCATCTACACCATCACACACTGCTCCCTTCACAATGGCCATCTTGGCTGAGCCTTTTCATCCCAGCTGCCTGAAGTCCTCAGCGGGCTCCTTGTCCCTCACTTCAGTAGCCCACTCAACATGAGCTTCTGCCCCCTCTCAGATTTCCTTCCCGACACGTTCCTCTTCAATTGCCCTGCTACATGCCCTAAAACTCTTGCTGTGGGCTGCCTATCTACCTCTCCATCAGCCACATCACACACACTTTGAAAAACTCTGTCCTCAAACAGTGGTAATTTGTGCTGAACTCTCTTCTCAGTAAGGAGAAACTGCTACTTCAATTATACCAGTTATCAGGCAAAGAACAGGGAAAGTCTGTGAAGCTGATAAAGTTTACACTAAACACTTCTTTACAAAAGTACTTCTCACTGCTGATGTTTTGAATGTTTGTGCACTTTGCATAACTAAATCAGTCTTTCAAAGTTTCATCAGTGTAAAGTTTTGTTTCCTAAACCAAAAACTTACCAAAAGCGGCCTCCTGTTACACACATCTCTTTTGTACTGCAGCACAGACTAAGTCTCCCACAGATTTGAAGTTCCTCCGTACAATTACAAGTAGTTGGTTTAAACTCCAGTGGCAAAAATCAGACAGCTGAATAGCTTTAAAAAAAAAAAAAAATCCTAGTTGATGCTTGAATAATACGCTACCACCACATTTAAACACAGAAAGCCTTAAAGCGGAAGAAGGGTAGACCCTTAATTCTACCTACAGAATTGTCTGCATGATCCAATCTATCCCAGCAAGTCTTCCACCACTGAGAGTCTGTTAAACTTATTTTAAAAGGCTTAGGAAACTAATCGCATCCACTGGCCAAACCGTTCTTTCAGCAAAAGTAGCATGGTGCATCCCATCCAGCATAAAACTGTTTCCAAGCAGCCAAGTGCGGTCAGGCTGTGTTACAGGAGGACAAATGTTAATGAGATTCCAGGCAAGAGAACACAGGCAATATTTTCTGAAAACACATTAAGTCTCCTGTTGAAAGATGACTAGTATTTTACAATTTGTTCGGTCTCTTGGGGTTACATTGGCCCAGAACACGGAAATTTCAACTATATTGTACTTTATCAAGTATTTTCCTTTAATTGATCCCTTACTCTTTCCTACAGCTTTTTCACTTCAAGAATTATGGGCTTGTCCACATATGGAGCTATTCAGAAATAGTTATCCCTGACAAACCCTGTACAGAACCCTACTTTGGAATAAACTTACCTTCAACTATCTCAGACATTTCCAAAGCTGACTCTAGCAGAACACGTTGCAAGCCAGGAAATACTTCTAAATTATTTATTACCACTTATACCCTTTAAACTAAATTAGCTTTCCTCTATAGACCCTTTGAGCTACAAATATTTGTAAATCAGCTCAAGATCAGCCCTGGAATTGAAAGAAAAGAGATGGCAACCATCAAGCTTCTACTCTACACTCCAAAGTAGAATGTCCTCAAAGCCCTGAATTGAGCAGGTAACACAAAGCAATCTAGGAAGATCAGCTGATGAAGTAATACATGCAGTTAACACAGAGCATACAAGAGAAGATCAGCGTGGGTGGCTGGTTAGGTGTTTGACAGTTCTTAATTTGCTGTTTCAGCCTTTAATTGTATGATGAATTTGTTGGCCGCATTTGTGGATTCATGCCTCCATTCATCTTTATTTACAAGCAATTTCCAGCTGCAGCTCTAATTTGAGTTTCCATCCACTCTAACCATGCACTTTCTCCCCTAGTTCTTAACAGCAGCAGTCTCACCTTCACAATCATCTTCCAACTACTGCTCAGCTATGCTCCTGCTTAAGGATTTGGCAAAAATCCTGCAGTATCTGTATTGCAGACCAAACCTCACCTAGATTAATTTATGAATATTTCAAAATCCCCCATGATTAATTCAAAAGACCACCTACATTGCTGCACTCCTCACCACTGCTCATCTTGCCAGGGTTGGCACATTCCCCTCCTCGATGCCAAAGTGCATCCAAGTATGCACAGCACAAGTGACAGAGTCACACCCAAAATGACAGGCACTGATCAATGAAAACAGCCAAAAAAAAAAAAAAGCTTAAGTACTGTGGAAGAGATCCCAGCAAATTTTGACTTTGCATACTACTTGGAATACTATGGTCTGCCAGCCCAGGCTACACTGGTTGAGAGTAGACAGGATGCAAAGCAGAAAATGTCCTTTTGTTTTTAAACAGTTTTTTCCATTTCTTAGTTTAGTTCTTAGAAAAGGACAGTTAAAAATTCAAAGCCATTAGCCCAAAGTCTAGACATAATAAGTGCTAAATCACCTCTTTGTTGCAGCAGATAATTGTCGATTTAGAAGCAACTCTCCCTAGAGCATCCAACTTGTTGAACTGAAAAACCACATCTTCCAGCATGCAAGTTCTGGAGTTTCAAATAGCTAAAATCTTAACTCCACGTCTGATGTGAGCGGCTGTTTCATCTCTGTTAGACTGGACTCCTGCAAGCTGATCTCCTAGGGCTTACAATGCTGCAAACCCTTGACCAATTATCCTGCTGGAGACTCTTTCATGGCATTACTCTGTGGTTTTGTGTGACTCATGCTTCTCTGCCTTCTCCCCAGAATGGACATTAATAGCAACTTTCTTCTCTGACCTAGCCAGTTACTTTCATGGAATTCATACTGATACACTTTTGAAGATTGCTGTTGTTCTATTAAACTAGTTAACTGTTTTAAAAAGATACTGCCAGGGCAGAAAGAACAAGGGGCTGATTCATGGTCAGAGAGAGATAGACAACATGATGTTGTCTATCATGTCTAAAATGTCGTCTTTTTTTTTTTCCCAGGAAAAAAAAAAACAAAATAAAACCACAACTCCCAAGCCTAAAATAATATAAAGCATGCATTTTCCTTATTTGAATTAAAAGCACACTCAAAATGTCATTCTACAGAATTGTGATTTGTAAACTGTAACTTTGCTTGCATTTGGGCTTGCTGCTTCTAAGAAACAAGTTAGGACTAGTAGGGAAAGCTATCTAAATTCCCCAGAGAGATAATTCCTGCATTAAGCAGCTTTTCTATTTGACACATCCCAACAGCAGATAAAAACATTCCCAAGTTATTAATACTGAGGGTCAGATGCTAATCACAGATGAACCACACACTTTGCTCTTATCACAACATATCTTAAGTGGCAACACACTGGAATACATAAGCAAGCTTGGAATTTCACCTTGAAATACTTGTCCTCACCTTGCCCTGTGGAGCCACATGAGGTGACAATGTCACACCACCCACCTACTTATTTAAGTCAAGATGAGGCAGTGAAATTAATGTTTAACTGCATTTCCACGTTTTAGCTGTCGCTCTGTTGAGCACGTTACCCCTGCTACTTGGTTTAGTTCATGTGAAGTACGACAAGTCAACCATTCTCATCCCCTCTCCCCAGTGAGCTGACAAAGTTTTGGACTTTTCAACTCAAATCGATTCAACATCCCTCCTTTCTCAAATTTTGGAAAAAAGTTAAGTGAGAGGCTATGCCAAAATCCTTCCTGCGGAGGATAGCCAAGCCTATCATCTCTGAAGGGAGCAGTTCCTACCTAACCAGAGCTGTCTCAGAATGCAGCTGAGGCTTCCATCTTTTCTTTCATGCTCCACCAGAGCCTAGTAGGTAGCCTGAGCTTTACCATTCTTGCAGCCAGACCAGAAACATCTTTCAAGACCCATAAGCTTGTCCAGCATTCTTACAACTCAAAGGACCACAGTGCAGAGACACTCAAGCAGGATGAAAACAAGCCACATGAGGAACTTAAAGTATCATGGCTGTATCAGCTTAAAAATTTAACAGGACCAACGAAAGCAGGCACAGTATCGCTAACATGAGGAGGCAGCTTTCAGGAGCTACTCTGGTGCTACAGAGTAACTCTGCAGACACACCACTTCATTACAAGTAACCTGGGATCTTTCAGCCTTGGGGACCCACTGCACAGTGTCAATGCATTGCCAGCACTGTAATCCCAAAGTACTCTGCAAACACAAAGACAAAAGCAACTCAATAACTTCAGCTGGTAATCTATTTCCAGAGAATGGCCATTACCGCTAGCTGTCAAAAGAAGAGGACATCTACCTTCCATCCTGGTCCTCAGTCCTCCCACACATTTCCTAGCACAAGTGAGCTGAAAGTCAAGTACCTTGCTTTCCTAAACAGTAGGAAAAAAGACTCCACAAAACAGAAAACGTCATCAAAAATAGTGAATCAATAATAAAATAAAAGGTCAGAAAGATGCTAAAGGTAAACCTGATATGTACAAGCAACAGCCCAAAACTTTCACTAAATACCTTGCAAAGCTCAGATGGTAACCATAACAAAATCTAAATATTAGACGGAAAAGGCTGTTGTCAGCTAGCTTCTCTAGAATGCGATCCAAACGACTTTATTCTCACCTCCATGGAAAAGCCAGCAGGATGTAAAATTAACTGTGCTGAATCCAACCACTTTGGCACTCGTGAAGGAAACCTCATCGGTCAAACTGGGACAATCTTAAACTTGTCCCATAAAACCATGTTTGCAGAAGGCTGGTAGGGGAGGCCTAGAGGAGGACATCTCTATGAAAGTTTCTTCTAATTAACAGTCTACACTGTCATATTAAACTAATGTAAAAAATTCTGTACAAATCAGACTGGAGCTGTACAATTAACTCTGGGTCTGCAAGATGCACCTGGTTACTATTTAAAATGGGCACTAGGAGGTTAAAAATACTGCTCCTTCTCAGATTTACTTACACCACCTTAGAATATTAAAAGTAAAATTTTAGAACATCTGGTTTTCCTTTCCACTCCCTATGATATCATGTTTTCCAAGAACATTTGGCAGCTCACTGTAAAGATACAGGCAGATTAAACATACAGGGCAATGTAGAGTCAAGATAAAAAATTCCAAAACCCTGGATGCACTAAGTATGCTTCCTATCTCCAAATTTCACTGTTACAAAAGCGGTATAATAAGGGTTTTCCCCCCTTGGTAACTCATGTATTCTTCAACCTTCTTCTTCCTTGATGAGATGAGATGATATACCATACATCTGCCCTCTAGAGTTTTGGCTGTGTCTTTGTAAGTAATTTTTCTTGTATTATGGGATATTCAGAGTCCCTGTACAGCAAGATTCAGTTATAGGAAAAAATAATTATGTTTAACAAGGTCAGATTTTGTATGTACTTTTCTTTTTCTCACTCTGGGAAATGAGATTAGCCTTCTACAGTCCTTCTGCCCAAAAGAGAGGGAAAAAAAAAAAAAAAAAAAGACAAAACAAAACAAACCTACACCAACAAAAACCACTACACTACAGCCACTGCCTTTTTACTGCTTGGTTTTGTGCCTCCTAGGCTGCAACTGGGAAACTGGACCAAACCAGTTCCAGTGGACTGCGTTTCCCATGAATTTACACAGGCTGTAAACAATGCAAGAGTGGCTGTTATAAAAATTAAGAGCTCCAAATTTGACCGATTTCTCCCACATATTTTAACAGACCTTGATGCAGCCTTTGCATTTTTCCCTCTTTAGCTATTTTATTATTTTCACTGGGTCACATTCGAAACAGATTAGTCAGCATTAACATACCTTTAAGCTTAGCACATACTTACATTTTATTAATGTGAAGAAGGTAGCTGACTCATTTATGCTCACCAGTGAAGGAGCAGCAAATCTAGAAATCCAACATCAGTTTCTTGCTCTGAATCTTAATTTCTCAGTTTTGTAAAAAGACAGTTCGGAAATGCAAAGAGATGCTTTGGGAATCCTAACATCACAGAATCTTTGGCTTATTATTTCACAGTAATTATTAAAGTATACAAAGGAGGAAAAGTATGTATTAAAAAAAAAATACTGACAAAATAATAGTCCCAGCGGTTATGCCCTGATTAAAACTTAATGACTAATCAATAAAACTATAATTATAATTTTCACCCTGCTGCAATTTGGAATAGTTTATATATTTCTATTGATCAGCTAAGGCTTTAATATAAACCAGATGTGAGAAGATCTTGCTTTATGCTATTTTTATTACAGGTTTGTTGTAGCAAGTCTCTAAATCCCTATCTCAATTATTTTACAGCTTAATTCTCCCATCACACCAAGAGGAGAAGAAAAGGTAGCAAAAAGCAGAATCTTATTAGCTGAAAAATGGCTATTACAACATCACAGTTTCCACATCATGAAGTCAGATTGCCATTTCAATGGCTATTACTATATATTTCTCTGGCCTTAGAGTAGCGGGAGTCAAGCATATGAGACAGCCCTGAGCAACTCACTTAACTATGCTGCATGTCCTTTTTTCAGCCTGAAAATGAAAACAGTACGTGCCTGATTTGTAACTACAGACCACCTGGGAAAATACAGGCAACAGGTTCTGTAATCATGCAAGGGGTCACCTGCAGCCAACCGTTCTTTGGCTGCTGCTGACTAAATTACCCAGTTATAGTTTCCTATAGAATCCTCACAGGTAGAGGACTATAAATAACCCACTTGCAAAAGAAAAGATCTTTTTTCAGTGGATTTTATAGCAGAGCACTGGCACCTCTTCATGAGCTCAGCCATCATTTTGCTCAGTTCTGAAACAGCACGTGAGAAGTTTAAAACACCTCTTGGATCTGCTGTTCCATGAGATACCAGGCAAAGAAGAGATTTAAGGGCTATGCATTGCCATAGTGAAGAACCTTTTGCTGATTTCTGACAGCCTTTACAGAACTTCCACTGCAGTAAGTTCTGTGCATTGCCTTAAATTAGAAGCCATAACCTGACAGCACAGGCTCACGATCTAGAAGAATCCACCTGAGGCGGCAACACAAACATATCCCACCCAACCCTAAATCTATCACTTTCTGTCTACTCCTGCCTATAGCCACAACCAGAGCAGTCAGTAGGTGCTGCATTTACCTATCTTATGCACTTGGTATGTTAAATTAAGTTCCCTGGCTAAGTCCCATTCAATCTAATTAGTATCATTTCCATAGAAGAATAAAAATTACTTGGGAATCAAAGCTGAAACCACGGAGTGCAGGGAGAGCTGAACTGCTTCCCGTGGGAAGTAGCCAGACGATGCTGCTATAACAGCAAGGCACCTGGTGCTAAGCTAGAGAGACAGGCTTCATTAGAGAAGTCTTACACGTTGTTTGGTAAGTGAAGTTACACAGCTGCCAGTTGCCCTATCCTGTCACATCTCTTTGTACATCCACTAGGAGAGTCTGTTTGTAAATACAATACAATATTTCGGTAAACAGTGCTGTCTGAATGTGAATGCATGGAGGGAAGGAGAGGGAGATAAATATTAATTAATTAATACTGGTTCTAACACATCACATATAACATTATTGTCTTACGGCTATTTTTAAAATAAAAATCCTTTCCACTGGCACTACTCCACATGAAGCTGAAAGGCTGTAAAAGTGTAACCGGTTCGTAGGATTCCTATGCACAAAGTTCACCCAGCATATGATATTTAAAAGCACAACAGTATTTATTGCTCTATTACAGCCTTGCATAAGCACTTACACTTCCTAGCATAAGCAGTTACTAGCGTATTGTTTTCCCTTTATAAGAGTCTTGCCAACCCGACTAAGCTGGAGACACCACCGAGCAGAAGGATGATGATCAGCGGGGTCAGAGCAGAGAAGGGAGGCAGGTGCAGCACCTTCAGGGCATCCTCTGTTGTTCGTAGAGTGTGCTCTGGGTCCTCTCTCTCTCCCTCTGCTCTGAGCCGCCTCTGTTTATCCCCTCAGCAGATTCAGTGGCAGAGTACTGACCAGGTGTTGATGCACGCGTGGCCAGCGCATGCAGCAAGGCCTGCCAGGTCTGTGCCCTGCTGGCTAACAGCGGTTCCCGGACAGCAGCAACATCCTGCTCAATAACAACCCTCCTAGCTCCCCTCTCCAAGGTCGCGTTCTCACAGCTGTGTGCAGCTTGTAATTTCCCACAGTGGCCCTACACAGACCATCACTGAAATCCCTCACACAAAAAGCCTTTCCCGAATGTTGACACTGATTGTACAACTACTACAACGGGAAAGCATATTCACATTTTGGAACAGAGCATGCTTCCACCATCTATTGACTTAACAAGATCAGCCAATAGGCCTACTAAGAATTGTTACCAGTTCATTTACTCACTTTGAAACAATTCTTACAAGTATCAACACTTCATTAAAAAATAAGTAGTATTTTTCTGTCACAAGTAAAAAGACGATCAACACTCAAAAGTAAGATATAAACCAACCCTGAGTACTCATAATCAAATTGTTTCTTCTCCTCGCAGAGACACACAACATATGAACTTCTTTCTTACCACTTCCCCAAGGGAGGCAGCCACCATGTGTGTTACTGGAGTCAAGTAAGATGTAGAGCCATGGTGCAGCACGCATTTCACATTCTCATAGGTGATAAAAAATGCAGCAGCTGAAATTCAAGAATATATGCAGTCATTTAACTATTCCTCTATCAAAGAGCTAGCCCAAAAACATTTACAGGTGGATTTTGTCACCTATTATTCTACAACTGTAGCTGAAAACAGGATATTTTTGTCCCTAAACAGTATCAACACAATCTGTGGGATAATTCCCCCAGTTCATGCTCCTGGCTATCACTGGCAAATCTCCCATTAACATCAAAGGTGTCAGGACTTAAGGCCATATTTAGCCTTGAGATAAGGAAAGATGTGTTAATTAGTCATGAAAGTCCAGCAAGTTTGGAAAAAAATTGTTTCTTCCATATTCATAGATAGGAAGTGTAGCCAGGAGGTTGTTTGGTTGAATTGGATGGACAGTCTTTATTTTCTGGGGGAAAATAACAAAACAAAACCAAACCCCAACCAAATCAGTTGATTAATTGGGGGGGGGGGGGGGGGGGGGGAAGCTATCACCCAAAAATCATCCATGTACTTGATACAAGTCTGCTACCCTGCAGTGTGAAAAACTGTTCCAGTAGCACTTATTAATAACTTCTTCCTAGCTACAGAGAGTTTAATATTTTGCACTTTAGCTCCATAAAAAAAAAAAAATCTTACAAGCTTCTGAAGGATTTGTAAAAGTCCCGCCCAGTGAACAAGAAACATACAAAACTAAACTGAGCATAGCAACACGAGCTGTGTTTATTCACTGCAGCAGTCAACTACAAAAGGCACTTACACCTTAAGGGTTACTTTCTCCTAAAGATAATTTCAGTTCTCAGTCATACGTTGGAAAGATAAAACCAGAGTTCAGATTTTGAAGATGTAAATCCTGAGAAAACTGACATGTCTTGCGGGGGAACAGATTTTAATTGTAAAGAAGGGCTATGTGAATTGCCTTCTGCTAATCAAAAGATGCTTATCACCTCAAAAGGAGATAACGGAGCAGACAAGATAAAGAACTGCATTTTTTTATATCATCTTATGAAGGACATCAAACATCTGAAGGTTTCAGTGGATTTGTCAGCAAAGTTCTCCTTACATTTACTACTGACAGCATAGCGTGCTGCCTTTTTTTATCCCTCCCTACAAAGACAAAAGGGACAAAGGTATTAAGAATTTTAGATGCCTTTTCTCTGCAAGGACTACAAGCATTTACTTTTTTAAAGTTTCCATTTAAAAAGATTCCTGATGTCTTCTCATTTTAAGTATTGTAGTTGTTTCCAGGGAGAAAAAGATGGGCACAGCATCCCCAGGGCAATTAGCTCAAAGACCTCCAGTGGTCAAGCGCTTTGAATTTTGATTTATTTCCAGTGCTGAGAAAGAGCGGGTCACGACAAAAGTGTCCAGGGCAAGCAAGACCCAAGCCCTCTTTGGCACCTGGAAATGCTTTAGGGTGCCCCTATAAGTAAGGATAGGCTTGTAAGACATATCCAGGAATGCTTCCAAGGAGTAAAGGTTGCTTTTCATAGTAAGCATGCAACAGCTTTCATCCCAGGCTTGTTCAAAGAGCAAAAGCTACGGACATGAATGTCCTATACTACATAAGTTCCCACTTAAAGAAGACAAAGCATAGTTCAAAGAAAATTTACCATTTGGAAAGGATCCTATAGCAGTGGAAGGAACACCAGCATAGATGCCACAAAAGCCACCAGCCTTCCTAAATCCTTGAGGACTCTGCAGTCTTGTTTTCACAGTATCCAGGGGAAAAAGTATCAAGTCAACACAGACGCCAGCAACTCCACCAGCCTTCAAGACAAAACCATGGAGTAAAGTGCATTAATATTCATAGCAGTGAAACTGTGGTGCTTATGTGAGTAACTGAGGCACGCCTCAACGAAAGCACTACTGATCGTGTCCTTTCTGAGGTCAAACTATAAACTGATAGTCTCACACAGATCTCAATAGCTTCTAGAGCTATAACAAGGAAGCTTCGACAAAAGAAAGTAATCGATACTACAACTTTTAAACCATTTTTAACGTATTTTCAAAACAATCTCAGTGTTTTGAGTAGTACAAGCAAAGCAATGCAACACTTACCCACTATACATAAAAGTAAGGCTGTGAATGCCACTTATCAAAAATCACACAGCGCGGAAGACCAACACTTCTAGGAAGTTGTACGGTAAGATCAGGGGAAGACAGAAGCAATTCTGTGTTCCCCATAAGCATCTCTTAAAAAGCCCAGTCCCATTTTCCTGGCAAACATTGTCATTTAAAGTGTTATTCATCAATTTCCTCTGTTGAACAAAGCCTAAAATAAAACTGCTTTATTTTCATTTGCTGACAAAATCCTATAGAAAAGAAAAATCATTAAACAAAGATGTTTTCAAAGTCATAAGGAAAAGGGGAAGGTTCAGTTGAGAGTAGTTTCAACTAAAGCTCAATCTTTTTCCGGTGTCTGTGTTTCCAAATTACTTCATTTTTAAAAAACGTTTTCCCAGGGCATGGCTGATCTGAAGAAAATAATTACTTGTTAAAAACAGGAAGATGAATCTGAAATAAATAGAAAAACTATTTTTTTTTTCTTTTTTAAAAAAAAAAAAAAACAACAAACAGAACAGTGGTTAACATTCATCCATTAGGAGACATTATTTAGATGCACTGTTATCCAGAGCAGAAAACACAGTTTGCCATCTACCTCATATAGGACACCACACAAGAAACAGCTGCACAAATTTTTAACTCTGCCTGAAAACAAATCACATGTGTGTTACTCCGATTTTTTTTTTTCAGAGCCAATAGAAGATTCAGAGAGGTATTCACTACCTACTATTAAAGTTTTAATCAATAAGTTTTAATCTGTTTGGCTATGTTACATGCATTGATTTTTCTTCACTCTTTTTCATCAAAATCCTTATCTGCTCAAAATAAGATTGATCAGATTTAATGTAGACATCTGTTGAAACATGAATCAAAAGTTACTAATTGCATTTTTAGTTTCCAAAGTTCTGCATCTTAAATGTCATTTAAATTCATGAAGCAGTTAATAGAGCACCTGCCAGAGGGTGACAATACCTGTGTGCTTAGGCCATCTGCAGAAAACAGTAATGATTTTTAGATAATAAGAGAACTAAAATTCACCTTCTCCTCCACCTTTCAGTAACAGTAGCATTATCAGAAGTCAAACATCTGAAAAAACTTCACTGGGAGTTGGACATACCTGTTAAACTTAACTCCAGCAAAATGATTAAATAAAACCAGAGCCTAATTCAAATGCTTTGAACCATGATCTTGCGGATGGCAGCTGAGTGCCATCTGATCTGAGAGCAGAGCAGAGCAATGCACAGGGAAACAAATCCTCCCGGGCAGGGTCATTCCCCCTGCTGTTCCCAGGAGGTGTGTTAGCTCTCTCTGGCAGGAAAAACGCCATTTTTCACTCCCATCCCATCAGGACTGCTTTTGTGTTTTGTATTTGCATCTCTCTGAGGCCTCTCCCTGTCTCCACAAAGGGCATTCAAATCGGCAGTGGTTTCAAAAGTTGCAAAGAGGACTTTGGAACAGAGTCCTCACATAATCCTCACCCAGCAGGAAGCCACACTCGAGTATCTGGGGCCGGGAGCTGAACTCTCCTGGCAGGTGCAGGCCTGCAGCTCTCCTCACGCTAGCCCAGGGCAGTGCGTCCATGCTCTTCCACACAGAAACCAGAACGAGTGCTGGGTATTTCCAAGGAGGTCCCTAGCTATGGAGACTGGAAGCTTTACCCACTTGCATGCGTCACTGCTAGGAGTACACGTTGAACAGCAGTTTTTAAGGCAGAAAATGCAGCACAAAGTACACACACCCCGCAGCAACAGCCGGGCCCGAGGAGAGCGGAGGGCACAGCCCCTCCACGGCCCCGACAGCACCCGGCCCGGGGGTGGCTGTTGAGGCCCAGAGGAAACGAACCAAGGCACATCCCCGCCGCCCCTCAGCGCGGCGCCGGCCTCGGGCCTGCAGTGCCGGGGCAGCCGAGGCCGCCGCGTCGCCTTGGCAACGGGCAGGCCCAGGCCGAGCTCGCGCACTCACCGCCAAGGCCGCCCAGGACTCCCGCGGCTCCATGCAGGGGTAGCGATACAGGACAGCTACACGGTACGGCACAGACCGGCTCTCCTCGCCACGGGACGGGACGGGACGGGACGCCCTGCTATTGCCGTGCCCCGGGCGTGCACATGGGCGCAGCCATATTGCTGCCCCTGGCCCGTGGTCAGGCGGGAGCGTGCCGCCACTGCGCCTGCGCCCGGGCGCCGCACATGCGCACAGCGGGAAGCGACGCCACAGCGTCACCGTTTCTTCTGCCAGTATTGCGCGGGCGGAGCGCCGGGCCCGGAGCCTGGCTCTGAAGTGTTAGCGCTGTGAAGGCGAAAGCACCCTTTAGTTATCACTGAGCGTTAATAAGTTATTAATTAATGGCGATTTGCTGTGCGCCAGCAGCCGTGCCGCTCCAGAAGAGAAGGGAGAGGCGCCTCCTCCTGCCACTGCTCCTGAGGCGCAGCTGGGCCTGCGTGGCGCTGGGGTGGCCACCGTGGTTCCTTCCAGTAAGATCCATTCAGAAAACAAAACCTAAGCCCACTGGAAAAAGAAGCGTTTCGAGAGGAAAACATTTCTGAGATCACTTGGGGTTTTTCCTCAATTCATGACTGCGGCGCAAACTCCCGACGCGTGGTCCTGCCGACGCTGTCCTGCGCAGACTTTCCATGGCCGTTCCTGCAAAGAGCAGAGCAGAGCAATGCACAGGGAAACAAATCCTCCCGGGCAGGGTCATTCCTCCTGCTGTTCCCAGGAGGTGTGTTAGCTCTCTCTGGCAGGAAAAACGCCATTTTTCACTCCCATCCCATCAGGACTGCTTTTGTGTTTTGCATTTGCGTCTGTCTGAGGCCTCTCCCTGTCTCCACAAAGGGCATTCAAATCAGCGGTGGTTTCAAAAGTTGCAAAGAGGATTTTGGAACAGAGTCCTCACATAATCCTCACCCAGCAGGAAACCACACTTGAAATTATGGGAAATACGATTCTAGGGGAGGGAGAAGGGGTATGTGTTGGAAAGCACCGTAGCGCATGCAGAACTGGAAAATGAGCAGGCTTCAATTCAACATTTCCTTGGCTGCGAGCACATCACTTAGGAGGACTTTGGATGTAGCAACAGAGGATGTGACGATAATTCACGTTCTCAGCATCGGTAACCGCCTTCAGGCAGCTCAGCTCTTCACCAAACCGCTAAGGGTGTTTGCAGGTGGGAAGCACGATACTGTCCTGTCCTGTAACGCCTGCCCTCAGCAGCATAGTGATTGGCGTCAAAGTGGACTTGCTAACTCCAGCAAATTTATTGCAGCTCTCTTGCCACACTGTGATTTGTTTCTGAAAGGCCTCAGTCCCTAGAGACAGGCGATGTTAGAAAAGTCTTGATTTCATTTAGTCTTCATTTTCATTCGCATGAAAAGCTCAAATCACTGCAGGCAAAAATAGAAAGAACCTGAATGTATTGTATTTCTCCTGCATCCTTTGATTTTTAAGGGACCTTCTTGGTTTTCTGGTCCTAACTTACAATTTTTATGATTATCTGGTGGATTATCAGTAGTTTATTTTAATGTAGGCTTTGTTGTGTTTATCAAGGATCACTTCTTGTTTTCGTATCAGGACATGATCAAGCAAGTGGACTTTTTTGACGTTACTAGCTCATCTGTCCACAGGTGTCTGACCTGTCTGACCACCTTTCCTCCAAAGACTGCAATGTGCATGAAGCCTAAGGCAGGCCACATTGCTGTCCTAGGAATTAATTCCTGAAAAGTTTGGTTCTAATTCCTGGAAGAAGCAGGAGCCACAGTTACATATTTCAGTTGTAATATGGCAAAGACTGGACTGTGAGTAGCTATTATAGTAACACCCAGCTTACCTGGCTTTCTGAAAGAACCCTGCAATTTAGACAGAAATAAAAATCACCTGAAATCTACCACTTCCAGCTGGTGTTATGGTAAGTGGCTAAACAAACACGAAAGCTGAAAGTTCCTCAGTGTTCCTCAGTTTCCAAGCCACATCTATTATTAAATTAGGTAATTGGAGTGATCCTGAGGAAAAAAATCAGATGTTTGCAGTAAATGAAGCATGCTTTTAGAGTTACTGCTGTCCCTATACAGCCCAGTGATGGCAGCGCTTAAAGCGAGACCTTATTTCCTACGTGTGCCCAGGAGGTCTCTTGATGTAAAGGTTCTTGGGGTCACAGCAAGCATTTTTCACATTGTTCACTGCAAAGCTTTCAGATACACTCAGTGGCAGTGAATCTTTTATTTATCCCCTTCTGTCAGAAGAACTGCTGCTGCATCAGAGAGGTCACAACCTCCTATTTTTCCAAGCCACTGTCTTGTCTTAAATGAACAAGTTCTGCTTAATGCCACAGGCTAAACGTTAATCTTTGTGCTAAGTCCTTCAATGGATACTCCCTGAGTTTGCAGAGTAAGTTGAGTGAAGGAAGAGATCAGTTTTCTCACATCTTTTCTTCCTTGTGAGAAAACACTGCGGGTGCTGCCCAGCATCTCTGCCGCAAATGAAGAAGATGGGATGAGCAGAGGAACCCAGCGCAGGCAGAGGAAGTGCCTGACTGCACCTGAATGGTGGATGTTGGTAGTCCCATACCTTTGCTCAACCCCATTTTCAGCTTGCTTATGGTCCTGTACCTTCTCCCAAGCCTGCTTTCAGCTGTGACTGAAGCTCAGGGGCTGGAGGGTGAGCTGGGGAGGCTGAGGAACAGCCGTGTGGTGCTTTTCCCTGGCACTGTGGGTACAATGCCTTGCAGCAGAGGAGAGAGTAGACAGCTGTGCCTGTGCTGCTGCCACTGCTGACTCTGCCAGCACCAGAGCAGCTTGGTGACTGCCAGGTTTTTGCTCAGTCCCTCCTTTCATCTCCTTTTTCATTCCCTGCTCTTTCTCTGTGCTTCCCTGCCCATGGCTGCAAGCTGGTTAGAGTGCTTTTAAAAATGACCATTATGCCTACAGCACCTCACCTGCTCCCTTCAGCCTTTGGAGCACGTAAAAGCCTTGGTACGAGATGAAAAGCCTTTTCATTACAACATGATAAAGAACATATTGCATCTATCGATGCACCGAGGGGGATATGAGCTGCCAACAAGGTAGCAATCCTCTAGCTCATGCTCTGCAAAAAAGAGATCATAGGGAATGAACATCAGCCACTGGTGGGTCCTCTTTGTCAAGACTACTTAAGCGCCGTTTTTAATCTATTTCACATTATTAATCCTTCCACTGGTACAACAGTGCCCAGGTACAAAAATGCCTGTATGGTACAGTATACATGTCTCTATGCTTGTTTGCGTGTATTTCCTTCCTCAGTCTCTAGCTGCTATAGGATGTCCGACACCGGCAGCAGAAGATAGATTGAGCTGGTCATAACATATTAAGGCTGCTGAAGAGCAGATGTTAAAAACAGACTTCTTGGCATATATCAGCCCCTGGCGGTATCAGTCGCACACATGTTCCAGTTTATTTATTAAAGCAATTGCTCTCCTCATTCTGTTTATTATCTTTCTCCTGGGCAATTCAGGCATGTCAGAGCCAACCCCTTCCAGTCAGTCAGCCCTTCTTGGATCGTCATTTTTGCTTCAGCTTGGACAACGCCCTGCAACTCTTCCTTCCTGAGAAACCAGGCCTGTCCCGCTGTTCTTAAAAGCAGATGGAAATTATTAGCCGCAAAAATTTATCCTGGCATAAATATAGTGAAAATAAAGATAAATATCCCTTTAGTTTGATATTAAGCAGGTACATAAGGGGGCCAGGGAGGCCATCTGAAGGAGGCGTTTCAATGGTATGGCCACATACAGCACCCAAGAGGCTGTGATGAACCATAGGAGCACATCATGGCAGAGAGGGCCTGTTAATTGAAAGACCGGGAACAAAACAACCCTTTGGCCACCAAAATCTTGTTTGTCCCATTTTATTACAGCCACAGAACTGTGTAATTAGTGCAAAGGGCCTTCCCTGAGACCACACCAGTGCATAGAAGAGTGACCTGGCTCCATGCACCAAAGAGTGTGACCCTGATCCTTCTCCAGGAGACAGCGTTGTCACCACTCTCGTTAAATACCTGACATGAGCACACTAAGGCGAGGGCTCCTGCCATACTCTTGCAGAAGCACAGGCTTATATTCTGCAATTTATTTCTGCCAGGGATAGGGCAGCAACGCTCTTGGCCACAGCTTAAACTTAGGAAAAATCCTTGTGCGAGGAAGAAGAGTTCCGAGTCCAGTACGTACCCCCAGGACTGCTTCTTACCTCCAGCAGCCACCCCCTTGCCTGCTGCCCCATAGCTCCTCTGCACGCTCAGTAGCTGTGCTGCAGACCTCTACCCACTTCCCTGCTGTTGCACGTGCTTCTGGAGCTGCCTCCTTCAGCAAAATGAGAATGAATTATCCTCATATCTAGCCAGCAGTGGACAGCTGGACCTAGACGGGCAGCAGTTTTTCCAGTCTCTCCTTATTTCATCAGTCTCCTTTTTGCTGCCTTAACCCTCATGCAAACTACAGGGAGGGTTGGTTTAATGTGGATTTTAGATCATTTTGTGCCACTCAGACACCATAAGCTTCCCCTCATGCTTACAGCAGCGTTCCCTGCTCTTAAGAAATCTGGCAGTTTTAAAAAATTTTTCTGAAACACTAATTGCAGTAAATTTTTATGAAAACAGATGGAGGAACCAGACAGCCAGAAATTTAATAACTCCTGTGAGTACTTAGCAGGAGAAACACTAGTCCCCAAATTCATTAAGGAAAAAAAAAGTGATTAATGAAGATATAGATTCTGCATAATGATAGAAGGCCTTAAACTGTAAGATTTTCTGATGGTCCTCATTTATCCTGCCTTATTGGCTGCCTGGACAATTGAAGGTGAATGGTCTGGGAAAGACAGAAAATGTGCATTTTAACTACTGGGTAAAGTAAGGGAAATAATGATCCAGTGGCAATGTAGTGACCTTTTCCATGTGAACACGTCGTCCAGAGACTCTGGTAGTTAGTCTTACTGCACAGCTGAGTTAATCTAATATTTCCATTTAGCACATAAGAGAAATGGAGGAAAATCTTAATTATGCCTGCGTTTGTGGTTATAGTCCAAACCCCTGATGCTGCAATCACTCACATCTGTTCTCAGCTCATTTTGCGGGCTGATGCAATGACTTAGTTGACTCAGGAAGCAGAGTTAAGAGAAAATTAGCAACGCGATGGCCCTAAGCTGCCCAGACAGTTGTACGTTTCCAAATGGTCCCAGAGGAGCATCCCTGACATTCCCACAGAGCGGCTGGAAAAAGGACTGGGTTCCTTCAGCCACCGAATTGCAAGCTTGAGTCATTCTGGTGATTTAGCACCTTCCTCTGTTTCAAAAAGAGGATTAACAGACCTGGTCTCTTCCAAAGGCTGCAGCCAGTGTTAATGAAACATGGCATGGGTCGTTCCCTCCTATGAGAAGGAGTGGGTGCAACGGTAGTGCTGGACCCACTGTCCCTCCCCTTTCAACCAGCATGGACCAGCAGGAGACCAAGGCCATCCTGGTGGAGGTCCAGCGTGACCCCTCGGGCTATTTTGCTGGACCTTTGTAAGGAAAGACTCAATTAAAATGGGACTTCTTGAATTTCAGGGGTTTGGAGAGGTGGACACTGCCCCCTCCCTATTCCATGGGGATGGATGGATGGATCCTCCCATCCTGATGCTGTGGCCCAGCAGTGCCCTGCAGTGATGGTGGCTCTGGCCCCTGGGAGAGGCATGTGGCTCCAGCTCAAGGGTGACCCTCACCTGCGCTGCTCAGCTCCATCAGCCTTCTGGTGGAAATAAATTGCAATTGTTTCTGTACAGACAAGGAGCAATATTTTAGAAAATTAATTCATTGCCAGTTGTTTGCTCAGCTCAGAGTTTTTATCAGCTAAACTCCTTTGCCAGGTCCCAGGGAGCGCGGTTGATAGGAAGTGCTTGCAATGACATATAGAGCAGCCACTGCAGCCGAAACGATCCACCTATTGGGAGATGCCGTTAAAGAAAGGAGCTTAAGGGTTTATTTGAACAGCTGAACTCTGGCATGTAAACTACAGCTATTTTTTAAAAGTAAACTGTAAAAATAATGTTTGCTTTGAAAAAATATGCTGTGTGCTTGGTGCTGTGTACTTGATGCAATTCATTTTTAGTGTCATTTAATTCAAGGAAAAGTCCTTCTCAATCTGTTTTGGCTACTCAGAGAAGAACAAAAAAAAAAGAAAAGTACATGGATGACAGTGGCACTTGACAGGGAGAAGAGGGCTGAAAGAAGCACAGACTCTCTCTGCTGCTGCTGACAAAGAGACAAAAGTAGCTGTGTTACTGAGGCGCTGGGTATTTTGCTGGACTGTGGTTGGGTCCAGCAGTCTGTCAGAAGAAAATAAGAGAAATGGATAGCAGGTTTAAAAACAGGAGACCTGGAAAAGCTGCAGAGATCCATGAACTGAAAGGAGCTGAAAAGATCTGTGTAAATGTGTTGATGGACTCTGTGCCCTGTACTGCTGTTGGATGCTCAGCTGAAGTTTTACATTACAGCAGCATCAGTCCAGCACAGATTATACCTCAACATGGACAGGTGCAAACCCCATCTGTACAGAATGCTTCTTTTTTGGATTATAATCAAGCGCAAGATGTGACTAAAAGATTTGTGGGCCTAAATGCTGGGCTAAAGTGTTAATAGTCAGATGAGGCTGGGATTATAGTGATACAAAAGTGAGATAAAACAGAATCCTAGGAGTCTCAGTAGTGCCTAAACATTTTCAGGTTCATAAATCCTGTTGACTGCAGAGACTTAACCTTCTTAGGCATTTCACACTATCCCTGGAGCCATCTGTAGAGACCCAAACCCCTGCACCACTGCTGTAACAGCCACTGAATCCAGCAGCTGAGCCCAATAGTCAGGATGTGATTTGCTGTCGCAAAAAAAAAGATGTTGTTTTACCCCAATAGCACATGACGTCCGTGGAGAGCCATGCTGCTCCTCTTCTGCATAAGGCTCCCACTGTGTTCTCCCTCCATGCACCTCTGTATTTTTACTGAGATGCTTAAGTCTCATCTCAGTCCTGGCTGTGAGATGTCTTCTGTACTTTCTTTTGACATTGTGGATCACAGTCCTTTGGTGAGAGGCAGCCAAGAGGTCCTTCCCAGGAACAGCGGAAGGAGGCTGATGACAAGAAATTCTAGTGACTCTGACTTTCCAGGGCTCTCTTCCTTTTCCTTCTGTTTTGCAGCAAGAGAAACTTGCCAGCTCTTCTCCTTTCAATAGGGTTATCAGAGCTCGCTTCTGATGTGAAGTTTCCCAACAGGGAAGGTTTCTGATAATTCCTTCATATCATGCCATCGTGAGACGCATTGCCATTCCCAGCTGATAACCTATCATTGGTATTCTTTTGCAGAAAAGCCATTATCTAAGAGAAACACAGAAGCATGGGAACTCAGGCTGTTTGTACACGGGGAAGGAGAAGCGTATGACATGTGAATTTGCCAGATGTTACCACTCTGACTCTTATTAAAATACGCCCTGTACTGACCACAGATGCATTATCTGTATGTGGAAGGAGTTAGAAAATAAGAGGAATTTTTACTGACAGCACTATAATGGCCTGACCAGGCAGCCTGGGAGCAGTTCCCTGATATGGCGTCACAATTTCTTGAAAGTGTACAGGCTGTTAACCTGGGTTTTGTGCAGTCATGACCGCTGCTTCATCTGACAGTATCCTTCTTCCACATCTATTCAAACTGAGACTGTTTTCCAGAAAGTTACACCAGATTGCAATACATGCGTTTGGTTTATAAAGGAACCTGACCTCATCCAGCTCAGATGATGGTGCCTTCTGACAGTGTCTTGTGTTGGTATAGTTGGAAACAGACTCACAGAATGGTTTGGGTTGGAAGGGACCTTTAAAGGCCATCTAGTCCAGATTTGCCAGATTCAACTGGGCCTTTTAAACCCCTTTCCTTTGACTGGGAGGATTGATGCCACTGCCAGGGCTCTATAATCCTTCTTGATAGTCTTCAAACTACTCCTGGCTGTATTACTGGTGCCCACGTGAAACAGTAGCAGCAGCAGATAATAGTAAGTGGACTGTACGAGGCTTGGTAGTCTCTCAGTGACACCTCTGGTATGAGCCCCTGGTAAAAAGCACACCTCTCTAGAGAGCGCAGCAAGTCAAATAGGTGCCTCCGTACCTCTCAATCTTTTTAAATTCACGTTCAACTCCCTCTTCTAGACAAACCAACTCCTTCAGCAGAGCATCCACGCTTCTGGTGCAGGTAGGGCCCATGCAGCTGCCTGCAGGTGAGATGTGCTGGCGCCTGCTTGGAGATGCCAACAGAGCTCTGCATTCAGCTCCCAACTCAAGCACCTCCAGGGCAGATTTTGCAGCTGCCAGACTTCCAGCATCCAAGTCTGTTCTTTTACCAGGGGAAAATCTAAATCTCCCATGCCAAGACTTGAGCCCAAGCTCTTCTGAAGTCTGCAAAGCCAGAGAGTGCCTGTTTATTCCTTAGTCCCTTCTATTCTTCACAGGAAACAATATGGGGAGGCTGTGGCAGAAGCACAGATATTGTAATTATTTTTATTATTATGGAGTATGCACAGGAGCTTATTATTTTTAAGTCAGGTCAGCTCTGTACCCTGCAGTGCCTCAATTTGGAAGTTCACACTTGAAAGGAGAGAGAATTGCATCCATACTCATCATCTGTCCCTGTCGGCAGGCACGGGGCTGCGCTGATGAGCTCTAATCACACACGTGAGTCCACAACAGGGAGAGGCAGCATTTCTGTGTGCGCAGAATAATCAACTCTGAGTTAAATGCAGTGCTTTAAAGTTATTTGTAGCCATTCTCACCCCCACCTTCTCAGTCTAATTAACTCCTCTAATAGAATTAATCAGCACACTAAATACGAGACTCACTCACGACTAAAAAAAACCAACATACCACTATCTATTCCAAAATACAATTACACTGACAAACTCAATTACATGCCTCAGTCACTTCTGAAATTACTCGCTGATATTGGACGGTGCACAGTTTAAGTTTCATTGTTGAAAGAAATCATAAACACTTTCTAAATCGTACAATGTTTACAGAAATACACAGAAGCACAGCTTTTATTACCCATGTGGCAAAATTAATTTGACACATGGAAAGCAAATGAATAGAGCTGGAGAACTCTATTCAGGCAGTATTCTTCCCACTGGTACAATTTACACTGGGGGAACATTGAACACATTAACCTCGTTAGACTCCGACGTAGGTAAATAGCATTTCAAAGGGAGGGAGGAGGGATCTGAATCAAAATCCTTTCTGCATTTGAATGAGAAACATCTATTTCTGCATTTCTAACTGTTCATTTAGTATAAAAACCTCTTTTCACTAAGTAGATTTTTGCTTTGAAATCAGGAAAACTTTTGCAGCAGGGGCAGTCCACAATATGCAATTATGATCTTGGCTTTAGTCTTTCAAGTCTGTAGTGAACTCTTCAGCTGAAAATAAATCCCAGTCAGACTTGATAATGTAAGTTTAGCTTAATTTGCAAGTCAGAAGAGGCAGAAAAGTGTTGCTTGTTTTTTTAATAATCAAGTTTATCAAAGTTCATCTTGATCTGAAGATACAGAGAGAGGCTTCTTGAACTTTTTCTTTGTCTGGTTGTATGCAACACCTACTTCTCAGTTTAATTTATTTTCAAACTATGATAATAGTCAAACAGCAATATTTGTAACCCATGGGATGGAGCCACTCTTGCTTGTAATTGGCCACAAGTAGATAAAGATTCAAGCTCCAGGCTGGCAAAGTGTGCGCTGAACTTGAAATACCAGTATCCTACTGCATGCAACAACAATATTTAGCAAGAGCTTCCATCCTTGCAGAATCAGTACAAACTGTTTTATACCAGTTGAGCCTAAGAATTACAGTGGCACTTGCCTAGTAGGAATTTTTCATCTCAGTAGAGTAGGTTACTGAAGGAACTAAGGATTGTTGGTCTAAATTCCCTTTAAAAAGAGCCCAGCATTTTGGGCAGTGCTCCCAGGGGGCAAGGAACATCCTGCTGGGTCTCACTTTGAGGGAGAACTGGGACCTGTCAAAGGGAGGAGGGACCAGGAGCCCCAGTTTTCACCAGAACATTAGAGATGTTAAACATTGGGCAGATACATTCAGAGACCTAACACCTGCTCCATGGGCTCTTTCCTTCTGCTCTGGGATGATAGTGGAAAGTTGTCTTTGCACCTCCATGTTTGAATGGACTGATCCCACATCCTGTGCTCAACCCACCCACCCAGGCTCCCCTGCTCTAAAACAGAGGAGAAACCTAAACATGGTCAAGGAGGGTGTTGAATGCAAAATGATGATTGGCCTCTGTTAGCGAGACAGACTTTCTTCTTCTGTTCCTTAAACACTAGTGATACTTGTCTAGTGCTGGGACAGTAGCCTTCTAGGGGCAGGACAACAGAGGGAAGGTATCTTCAGAGGAACCAATCCAACACTCTTCTGGGGAATGTTTATTATATTTTTGTCTTTTTGACATACCTATTTATTTCATAACATCCCTGTCACCCCTATCCATGCTCTACTCCCATCCTGATAGAGTTCCCATCATGTGCAGTCTGCCAGTTCATACCTGTGAATCTATTACTCCCTCTGCTTCAGGCATTTAAAGGTAGCAATGTATTAAACCAGATTTTATTCTAATCCACATAGCCACTCCTGTTAGAAGTGCTATAGCATGACCACAGAGTTCCACATCTGAAGGTGCATGTTGGGATAAAGACAAATCAATGGTATGAAACTGAGGCCTCAAGCAAAGGGCTTCTTTTTCTGGAACTCAAGAATAATACTCGCTTTGTGAACTAATAGATTTTGTACTTTCATCAGAGGAATATCATACAAACAGAAGCCTTTCAGGAAGACTGGAGGTGGGTAGCTATTCCACATCCAGGCACCTTCTTTATTAATTCTGCACGTTTCTGCAGTCACCAGTGATGCGTGAGATGACACTTGCAAAGGATTACAGACCTGATACAATATTAGATAAAAATTACAAGTGAGAATCTATTTTACTGCCATTTATTTTCATCAGCTAAGCATCGCTCTCCTAAATACCATTCTAGTTTGGTCGATATTGGTTTTTCAGGCTGCTGAGAAGTTCTTTAATTCTTTTTCCTTCATAGCTTATGTATAGAAATCAATAGTAGTTTGCAATTTGTTGAAACCAAAATGGTCATGTTAGGAGTGACATGTACCCAATTTCTCCTTGCATTCTATTCCCAGTCCCTCAGCAGAGTGAGAATAGGATTCATTTCTCAGTCAATCTAAAAATTAAAACTGGTTATTTCCACATCCCACACACATTTTTATTAGCCTCACACTGAAACATAACTGAGCAAAGCAAGGAGAAATATTTCTATGATTCTTCCTTAACATCACTGGTGTCAAAGGGAATCCCTTCTTTGATTTAGAGAAAACTGGAAGAAGCTCCATCCCCAGCCAGCACATCTAAAATACCCTGAATATTGGCCAGTGAGGAATGAAGTCAACTAAGTTTCTTCTGCTTCAGTGCTACTATGGAATTCTTCTGTTCTTGAAAGTTTCTGGCATATGTGGATTTTATTTTTTTATAAGTATACCTGCAGTAACTGTAAAATAAGCCTTAAAAATTCTGACTTTTCAGGGGAGAGAAGCAGGGGAAAGGGAATGTCTCAGTGTTGGGGGCCTGGCATGGAAGGTACAAATGAAAAGTTTCTAGCCCCCTTCTTTCAAAGAGTAGGCTTGAACTGAAAGCATATTGGAGCCCTAACAACAAAGAACACAAGTTTGCGAGTACATCGTGATTTATGCAAAGTAGAAGATACCAGCATAATCACATATGATAAAATTTCTGTGGCTTCATAGGTCACAGTTTGTTCTTTCCAAGTCTGAAACAGGACAACTTCACATAATAGCCTACAAGCTAGGACACTTCTGTGGTCACAGGTGACATTTGCTCATACATCTGCTCCAAAAAAAAAAAAAGAGACTAACATGTTTTCAACATCCCATTGATGCCAGTCAATTTCAGAAACAGAAATTTCACTGGTTTTCAGGTAGATCAGCAATGATCAGCTGCAAAATTATCAGACACAAGATCTCCTGTTCTGGAAATCAGCTGGGAACTGGTTACCAGCTTCCGAACCTAACTGCAGAGAGTTCAGCTTTGAATGACGTTTCCACATCACAACTGATTCACCTCAAATCTTGTGTAGCAAGGAACAAACGCCACTAAAACAGCCACGATTCACTGTCGCTGTAATGTCAAACATTGAAATGTTCCTGGGCTGAGACTACCATCTAGTGTCGTGATGACAGACTGCAGCTTCTTTGGAGGAAAAAAAAAAAATGTACAATGCACTTGTTTGTTCACTTCTATAATTACATTATCACAAGTAATTTATCTCCTGAGACACATGTACAAATAGGAAAGAGACTGAAGGCCACACAATGCCATCTTACTTTCCCACTTGAATTAAAATAGAAAAGTCAGCTAGGCTTATGATCTTGGAAAAAAAGCACTGAGCTGGTTTAATAATAGCTCTCCCAGGAAGCCAAAGCGGCATGTTTCATTTCCATCTTTTTCTTCCAAAAGTCCAGTAACATAGATAACGTTAATACTCTTATTAGCACACCTGGGGATATTCAGCAGAGCTGGCACGGATCAAATGTAAAAGCTCAGTGCTTCACAGGGCATCTCTTGCTGCCTTGGGAGCATCCTCCGCTCTCCTTAGAAAAGCTCCTGACAGCTCTGCTGAAGCAGCCACACTTCAGGACACTTCACACTTCCAGATGTGGGGGCAATGAGCATGTTTAGAACCTCTCCAGGTTGCCAGAAGAGTTTTCCTGTAAGATGAGTCTCCCAAACGCAAGAGCCTTCTTGGAGACCCAGCCTTGCTACTCAGCTGCCCTGGCTGCTTCAGCAAGGAGCAGGTGACTCCAGCAATATTAACCTAATTAAGTGACAGTCCTTGCCTGCTGTGTCCACCCTGCAAAATCAAGTCCAAAGAGATATCAAGTGATCCTCAAGCCCTACAAGGCTGCCCAAAGGGGAAGAGGACTCTGTTCCAGCCAGAGAGACAGGAAAATGCAGTGAAAGCCACTGACACACTGAATGCTTTAAAAAAAAAACAAAACCCTTTTCCAGCTTTTGACTTCTATTGAATTACCATTCTATTATACTTCCCAAAACAAAAACCGCAATGAGAAGTTCCTCTTTGACCTATGAAAACTCTAGTGCCTTTCTTAACTTCCTCCTGTTCCCCCACTTACAGTTTCAATGTGCTATAACAGCAGTTTCAACTAGAAAAATATTGCATCAGGGACTGTTGAGGCAGCTCTGCTTTATTGCACATATTGAATGAGCTGTGACAGACCACACCATGCCAGGGTTATTATATACATCTTCCACTGAAAACGCTGTAGTTCAGAGCAAGCTGTTAACACACTGACAGCAAAAAAAAAAAAGAGCCATTACATTGCTTTTGATGCTGAAGCCATAATGGTCCCTTATTTCTTCAAGTTATTGACACAACTTCACAATGTTATAAGAGATGTGGACATCCTCAGGCTGGAGCTATCAATGCTCTTGAACCCTTTTTAGAGCGCTTGCCTTTCATTTTCGGTGTGCTTTAAATATGCTCTTCAGGGGACTGTGAACGAATCTCAGATTTCTGTTGCAGCTCAGACAGCCAAGCTGTAATCCTCAGCACACCTAATCATCTCTCTCAGACTGATAAAGCTATTTGAAAACTAAAACTACTCTAGTAATATGGGCCAAAGCAAATTTTGCTACCTGACAAGAGCCGAATTATTCCTGCTGTGAAGATGTAGGGGTAGAGCAAAGGGAAAGGTCGCTGGATTGCAGAGCCCTCTGCTCCTTTGCAGTGAGGGAGAGGATGGAGATCATTCCCAGTAAATCCCCTGCCTGCTCCCTGTGCTGCAGCCAGGGCAGGCATATAGGCAGGAAACTGGACTCGATCTCCGGATTTTACCACCGGCTTGAGGAAGCCCATTGCCAGCCACGAACGCAGTGTCAGAGAGCAGCAGAACTCCCCAGTCAGCCAATGCTGAAGAGATTTTCAAAGCAAATGGGGGCAGCAGCAATGGCCCCTCGCACTTCTGGTCTAGCCAGAAGTGTGACAACAGGCTGAGGAAATGGCTCAGGACTGACACATAGGCAAGTCCTTCCCTCTGACGTTACACTGACACTGTTGACATCTAAACCTGATGGCTCTTCTCTCTCGCAATGCAGCATGTATGGCAGCAGTCAAGAGACCCCTTTTAGAGCAAAGTAGTTTTACTGATTTACGGGAAAACCCTATTTGACAGATTTGTCACCAACATTTTTCCCTTGCCACAGTTATCCAGAGAGATCATTCACAGACTATTTTCACCAGCTTGGCTGGGTGGATATCAGCAGACTTTTTCCCATCCTTTCTCTCTCCTGCTTTCCACCCATTAGTGCCCTTGTTACATAGGCCCAAACAAGACCCCACTCCTGCAGCTCCCAGAGGCCCCCAACAACCGCACAGCTGCTTCAGTTAGGCATGCCAGGAGATTACTTGAGAGCTTAAAACCCACAGGAGATCTCAGGCTGTTAATTAAGTTGATACAAAGTGGAGAGAGCACTACTGCACCTGTGACAGCAGAACCCCTCTGTGAAACAAAGGCAAAAGTGCATTTGCTATACCAAGTGGAAACTACTTCCCTGCACATAGGAACATGTGAAAGAGGTTTGTTTTTTTTTTTCCAGAGCCTCAAACACCCCACAGGAAGTCCAGGATGACCAGCATTCATGTTTCAGGGCAACTCTAAAGTTACTAGGATCAGTGTGTTCATCTTTGTGTTTAGACATCCATGAAAATTAGGAAATAAAGTTGTCTTACACAAGCAACCAAGCACAACTCAGAGCTTAAACTGAAGGCCCAGTTGTTAGAAGCCTATTAGAACACAAGCAGCCTTTCAACTGAAAAAAAAAAAAAAGAACCCCTCAGAAAAGTCTTAATATCAACTTACTGTGCAAGGAGAAAAATCAATGCTGTGAGCACAGCAGCACCCAGTTCTTCGTCCTGAAAGCTAATCACTGCAAGAAACAGAGCTTTGCTATATCTTGATGAGCAGAAACAAAGTGAAAGTTTACTGAATTATTTCCATTACTGTGCTCCAGGAGCAACATACTACAGCACTAGCTCCTCACCTCAGAAAGCTTTTAGTCTGGAACAGAAATTACTATTCTCTGCGGGCAACTGGTCTCAGCTTTATGTGTGATGGATCACAGATCCCTCCCTTCCTCAGCTGATCCAAATCATCCAGGAATCAAAGTCAATCACTGGCTTGGCTGGGAGAGACAGTCCCTTAAAAAGGCGGGTAGGGAGAACTTGCAGAGGAAGGGCTGTGGGTTCTAGCTTTCTGGAAGAGGAATAGGGTAGGAGGGAAGAAAGAGGTTTAGAAGCCAGCTGGTTAGTGGGTGAGTGGATGCTGAACTAGAAGAACAATATAATTTAGGCAGGAGGGAAAGCTGAGGAGAACCTTATGAGAAGAAAAAAAAAAAAAGATGAAGAGATAGAGCAGGAAGGATATAGGTCCCTGGAAGAGCTGTGGGAGCTATTTCAGCATGAGAGAACTCCAGAGGATGAAGGCTGGAGTAGGTCTGGCAGCCCTGATCTGGGTTAGGACAGCCTGGGTTCTCTGGGCCTGGTGTTCATGTGCTACCTGAGCAGATAAACCCAAGTCTGCCTACTGGGAAGGGCAGGCAGACTGATATTGCCATTTCTGCTCTGTGTAGAGTTGTTCACCACACTGCAAGTACAGTTCACAACAAGCCACTGGTGTTGATGGACTTGTGAGTTACTTTCTTTGAGCTGGTGAGTGGGATTTAGAAATGCCTTTCTGTGAATTTTTAACTGGAGGGCTGGTGTTAAGACTGAACCTCTGTGTGCATCTCTGGGCTGTGCCTTCGTATTCACTCTCTTGGTGGTGAGTGCTTCCCAGCTTCTCAGGGTCTGTTTTCTGTCTGCCTCACATAGAGGGAACAGATATGGAAAAGCAAAACAGGTAAGCTAAGCATAAAATCAGAAGAGGAGGGTGAAAGCAAGCCCTGGACAAATGGCTATTGCAAGCTATGTTAATTAGGACTGAGAGAGCATGTGCCATGCAGCAATGCCAGGTTTTTAAAAGCTACTATAGGAGAACACTGGACTCTGCTTGAGTCTCTATCCTCTTGCTCTTCTAAGCATCTCTGTTGAATAGCAATGGCCATACTCAGAAAGTTCCTGTCATGAGCGTAGCAGGATGGGAAAATCGAGTACCGGCATCTGCTGCCTCAATCATGGTGGGAGGAACTGGACACATGGGTAGGAGGAAGCACAGAGGCTTGAGTGGTGCTGGGCAGATTGGGACCAGAGTGGGAAGGAGCTTCAGGGATGGAGCAGGAGTAGCAGAGGGAAGATGGGGGTCAGGGCTGAGAGCAAGCCAGGCAGTAGTGAAAGGTGTTAGGTGGCCCTGGAGAGAGGGGGACCCTAAAGCTAACCCTAATATGAGGCATGGGCATGGAAGTTGTCCATGGGCTGGGATTTCTCTGTATTTGCTCTGTCTGCACTGTAATAGGGATATAGTTGTTACAATGGCTCTACAGAGGTATATATAATGCCTTTCTATGCTTTCTTCATGCCTTTCTATGCTGCTGTAAATTTCTCTTTTACTCTTCAGTTTCAGCTCCTCTTGTCTTCATTGTCTTTACAATGATGCACAGCTTTCAGATGGACTAGTTTTGATTGTATGGAGATGGCAGGAGTGTGATATCTACAACTGTGGTTATTGCTCTCGCACTCTGGCAACGTGCTGTGGCACATCCCTCCAGCCTATGCGCCTCAAAACTAACCCTGCTGTCAGTGAAGGGCAATTTAGTGGAAGTTTTGCAGCAGGTTGTGCCCAGGTCGTGATCTTTGAACTCGCTGAGTACTCTTGAGAGCCCTTTGGTGACATTATTCAGAGTGTCAAGCGCTTTGCCACACTCTGGAGCTGGATCAGGTCCTCAAAGTGTTTAAAATTGTATCTGAGCTGGAGGGATTGCTTTAACTTTCATAGTGAAGACTTGGGATAGATAAGAAGAGTAATTATATGTTCCAAGAGTCAGAATGAGGTGTTTTGATATTATGTTTCTTCTGTCATTTTATTTAATAATCCATTGCCCCTCGGTTAATAGCTTTCTCCTTGATTAGCCTGTATAAATCAAAACTTCACGGCTTTATCCCTGACATGCCATATATTCTGAGCTGAGGGTAATGAATCGTGCTGTGGGTTGATGTACTCTACCTCTGGTTTAGAAAAAGTCCGGCATCAAGGAAACACCTTGGCTTTCAAATTGAGTTGTCAGTGTACTGTCAAGATCTAGAGGAGGAAATGCTGAGGATCCTAATAATGCGCAGCCGGGGATTACGTAGCCCTGAGCAGAATATGAAGCTGCAGAGGCTCGCTTGGTCTGTGCTGTCAGCATTAGCATCTTGGCTAATGCATGCAACTGCTTTGCTCTGCATTTGCTGCTTTTCTGCCCCAAATCCTCTGCCCATGCTGCCTTGTTTGTGAGCAGGTGTCTTTTTTACTGTGGCTGACCCCAAAGAGGTGGCCATTGCAGCCTGCGGGCTGCAAGCCTGCATCAGGAGGGCACCCATGGCACCTCCCAAACTGGTGCTGTTGGAAATGCTAAGGCTTGGGATTTTTCATTGGAGCTGCTGTTTTTCCTAAGGCAGGGCCGTTGCAGTTCCGACTCCAAACCTGAGCAGCAGGGAGAGAAGCACTGTATCTGCTCCTGGACTTGGTCATTACTTTTCCTACAGAGCTGAACTGCTCCCCTGAAGAAAAGCACTACTTTCCTTGGCCACTAGATGCAGCTCACACTGCATTGCAATCTGGTTTGGCATAATTCTGTGGTGGTTCTTTTTTTTTGCTGGGCTTTGCTCTTAAAAATTATTTCCCTTGTGTTTCTAGGGGTGTGTGTGTTTGGAGGGGCTGTATCTTTATCTTCTAACTTTCCTGTTTTACTGACAAGTCTCTCTCCCCCAAATTTCTTCCCTGCTGCATAAACTCTATCCATTTTGAATGCCAAATCATCACTCCTGTCTCCATACAGAAATATGTTCAGCTGTGATGCTTTGACCCTCTCAGAGCTAATGGGGAGGGAAGAAATCAGGTGAGTGAATGGGGAGCACACTGATTTTTCAGCATCAAGCTGAGGTAAATTTTACACTGAGCTTTCCACCCCCTGTAATTTCATTTTCCCAAATAGTTTTCCTGCTGCGGGTGTTATGTATCAATGCTGCCTCTCAGCTGACAAACATCCAGGGGAAAGAGTGTCCAGCTCCCACCTCCACAGGAGAGAAACCTCAGTGTAGGGCCCAGGAGCACATGATGGGGGTGGGGAAGGACTAAGAGCTCTGTTCTGGGTTTAAGTCCCATCTTCCCTAAAACAGGAGGATGAGAGTGAGCATCCTTGGAAAACCAGGGAATCTGCAGCCAGCAGTTGGAGCTGTGATTAAAGGCTGTTTGAAGTTGTCTGAGGAGAGCAGAAATCAGGCTGCCATTGCAAAAATCAGAATTGCTGAAAGCTGGGGCTGGCTGTTGGAAAGGCAAAAGGGATGAGGAATGGAAGGAGCAAAGCTGTAATGGTTCCTTCCCTTGCAATGGCTTCAGAGCTCAGGATCTGTGTGTGATACAGGGGCAGCAGTGCTGGTGAAAGTCTGGCTGAGGCTGTGAAACACCAGCTTTGCCCTGGCTGATTTCTGTGGGAACATGAGGGCCATGGTGGGGGGAGAGGGTTATCCTACTCCCCTTGGCTGCCCTAATGCTGCCTCTGAGCAGGTTTTCCAGAATTATGTGAAATATTCCCTGTTATTTGCTTAAATATGTTTTTCTTCTTAAGGGTGTTCTTTGTTTCTCCCCTGTGCTCTTTCTGTCTGGACACTCATTCCTTCCACTTCACCTTCTGTTCTGCCCAAGGGTGCAGGAGGAGAAACAACAGCCTGAGGAACTCTGTGCTCTTTCCCCTTGCACGTTTGAGCCCAGCTTGCTTTGCCTGCTGGGTTTTTAGCTGCATGGTACCTGGGCAGTAGGAACCCCATCACCCCCAGGTTGACAGATGGGTGCCAGCCCTGGGCGCTGTTGAGGCTGGATCAGCTCTGACTGTCCTGGGATGCAGAACGTGCCTACCCTGGCTATCGCTGTGGGATAAATTCCAGTTTAGTAAATACTATTTTCTTAGACAATGAGGTTGTTCACCCTGATGAGATTTTTGTAGCTGTGACATTTAAGCAGCCAGGGTGCTAGAAATTACTGGCAGTGGCTGTGGGCCCTTGCAGAGAACAGTTAGGGAGGAAGATCTACAGGTCTGGTGATTTTATTTTTCTTTGAAGGCAGTGAGAAGTTCCTATTAAGCAATTACCTACTGGGAGAAGCAGGAAGGTAGCTGTGCTATTACTCCTGGGTTTTGGGTTTTTTTTTTAGGAAATCTAAAATAATTTCTTTGTAATGCAGCAGATGAGATGGATCAGACCTGCTGTGAAAGAAGCAGAAAGTAATGCTCACAGTTTGCAGTATTTCTTTGAGCTTCTGCTTTTGCACTGAAAAATGGGCTTCCTCTCATTAAAACTCTTTTAAATGACAAATCCACAGATGTTCTCTCCAGCTTGCTTGAGCCCAGTAAACTCCAATTGATCTGTGTGATGGCTGTGGGCTGGCCAGCATTTTCCTCCTTTTCTAGGGGCATGAGGATGGTGCGGGCAGCTCCTTGGGGCCTCTCTCAGGCCAGGGTTGCCATCTGTCGAGCTTCCTTTCCATAACAGGTAGGGCTGAACCAAGGGAAAAGCTTCCTGAGAGAGCTTTGGGAAGGCGAGGGCAAGTGTGTCCTCCAGCACTAGCCATCCAGAGAGGCTCCCCCATCCAGACCTGAAGGAAAGGAGGGTGAGCAGTGAATGCTGCAGGCTTTCTGGTGCTGGGCATCTGGGCTGGGGACAGCAAATAACTGGAGAAGTCATCCTGAGCGCACTGGATCAAACTCCATTCATTGCAGCTGGGAAAGCGGAGCCCAACTTTTGGAAATCCAGCAGTGCTGATTTGTGCAGGTGCCACTGGTCCCTCCTGGCAGACTCAGGCCCAGGCTGTCAGCACAGGGCTGTCCTGCCTCTCCTCTCTAACAAGAGTTTGATTGGTTTCATTTCCCATTGAGGAAAAATACAGTGGAAAAATAGAAGCAGATGTTTTTAGACAATGTCTAGGGCTCCTGGAGCTTCAAAGAGCTTTTTTGATTGCATAGGCTTTAAAAAACATATAAAAGAGAGCCTTTCACTGTATTTTCACTAGGGCAAAACCCTCTTTGAAATTTGTATGAGGAGCGATTGTCAGACTGAGCCAACATGGGGAAAGCCTTATTGCTCACAAACCACATTTAAAATCCTTTTCATTGTATTTTTTTTTCATGTGCTGCCTTGGAGGCATGTTCAGTTCCTGCCTGCGCTAGTCATTACGGGCAAAGCAAGGAGGGCTGGCAGAGGGTTTGCTCCCCTCCAGGGCTGTGGGTTGGGCAGTGCTGAGCTCTGCCCGGTGCCTGCCGAAAGCCGCACCGCTCCCCCTTGGCCGAATCAGGTAGGGAAATTGTTCCTCTACCAGGTACAGCATCTTGGTGCTTCCATCTGTGCTTCTTTAACCAGCTCCTTCAGCCCTACAGGAAATTGCAATGACCAGGGGAAGTCCACATTCCTCTGGATGTGGGTGCAATTTTCATCCTGACTGAAATTGCTCGTGCAGCTGCATTTTGGGAGGGTTGTTTTGTCTCTGTAAGAGCTGGAGAACTGTTGTTACTGCAGGGAGGACATGAAGATGGGCATTTCTGCACATGCTGTAGAAGTCTGCGGAATCTTTCAGGTTTGTGTTTGAAAAGTCCTGTTTTCAGACCATTTTGAGAAGTTTTCTCCTACCCGTATGAGGATCTGAAACAGCTTTGAATGACAAAGCAGGCAGAGGGAAAAGCCCCATCACTGTGCATGAGCAGAAATACATGATCATCAGGAAATCCTTTCACCTTCAGATCACTCCTCTGTCCCTTGTACACAAATCCCACCTGCAGCTCCATGCATCCTACACATTGCAGGGCCTTCCCTGCAATGTTTTAAATGCCTGGTTTTCTCTTCCTGTGCCTGATAAGGAGGAAACATTTCTTTGATTGCCATAAGCTTCCACTTCTTGTGAAGAATTCTCTAGAAAATGGTTTGGTTTTTTTTTTTGCAGAGTTACCTTCTCAGTGAATTTTATTCTTTAAAAACAGGAATTCTGTCAAAATGGAGTATCTTTATTTCTTTTTTTTTTTAGAGACTTTGGACCATGCTTTTTAACTTCTTGGAAGGCTCCTGGGAAGGATGCTGCTGAAATGGGTAATGTGGATGAGGTGTAAACCTGGCCTACTGCCTGACATGCTAGATGCCACCACTGTGCCTCTATTTACCATCTCTAAAATGGGGATAATATTAATCTGCCCATTTCCTTAGCCAGGCTGTGTGCCTATAGTGAGCCCTATCCCAACAGATGTATCGTCAGAAGAAAACGCAAGCAACTCTTTAAGCACACTCAGGATAACCCATCCCCAGAGCAATGCTTCTCCCTTTAATGACCTGGTGGCCATTTTCCTCTCTCATCTGGGGAGGCTGATAAGCACTGTAATGGTATCTGAAAGCAGGGCTCTTGTTCAAGCTCCTTATTGATGAGTTAATGAGTAAATGAGCTAATGAGTAAAGCACTGTAAGGCCTGCTGAAAGCCCTGTGTCCCTAATAAGCCAGCCAGAGCATTTGAGTTGAAAAGTTCAGGTCCAGGAAGGCCTTTCTCTCCAGGGCTGCCCCAGCAGCATGTGACACCAGCAACCTGAGTCCCAAAAGTTGTTTTTTGACCCACTCTGGCTCTCCCAGGTGCTGCTTGCTCCCTGGGGAAGGGGCTGCATTTGGCCCAGGGGCTCACCAGATGGTTTGTGCACCATGGCAGGGGTGCACTTGGCCATGAACCCATCTCTCGGCATCACTAATTTTTTTTTGTGTTCTATATGTGCAGAGGATATGGAATCTGGCCAAACAGGCTGGCTTTTACCCTGGGGTAAGGTCCTGAGTTTGCCTTGGCCTGTGGGAGCCTGTGCCTTGGGCCCTGGGGAGCTTAACAGTTGTGTTGGGTTCAGGGAGTTATCCTTGTGTCTCTCTGAGCTCATAGCCATGAAAATGGACAGAGATATCCCCTGCAGCAAGTCTAGGGCTCCCAAAAGCACCCTTCTTTATAAGAGTCACACGTTTCTGTGGCCAGCTAAGGGCAGATATTGTATAAATCCTCCCATATGTCTCACAAGGCTTTCCCTACCCCCTTGCAGAGCCACCTGACACAGCTTTCCCACAGCACTGGGTGTCCAGCGAGACCGCAAGCCTTCAACAGCAGATTGCAGCAAAAATGATAGTTTGGAGATTTTTCACTCTCAGCACAATTTCTCACAAGCCTAGTTTTTAATTTGATTTCTTTTTGGCTTGTTTCCTCCTGTGGTGTACACACATCTTGCAAGCAATGAGGAATTTGGATGTCACTTCTCATTTCCCCTCAGCCTTCCCGATCCAAGTCCTGGTTATCCTTTTTTCCCCTCAATGTGGAGAAACAGAACAGCATGTTTGGGACCAGCTGTGAAGCTCTCAGGCAAAAGCTGAGTAGGAAATATCTTGAGATGAACACTGGGGACTATATGCTGTCTCTTACCCCACTTCTGGCAGATGCCCCAGCAGATGACTTTGGGTGCCCAGGGAAAAAACTTGGCTGTGTTAGCTTTCCCTTTCCCTTCTTGTTGCAGTCCCAGGAAGAGTCACCAGCCAGCACACTTATCCCTCCCTTTCTGCAAGGAAGAGGGAGGCTTGCTGGTCCCCACATTATGCATGCATCCCTGTCCTCTGCCCTGTGTTCCTTCAGTGCAGTGGATTACTGTGCTTTGTAACTGGCCAGTCTGAAACCATGGCGTGGTTATTTAATGCTTCACTCCCTAAGTGTGTTCTCCATCGCTGTTCCTTCTGCCCTATCTCCTTTCCCTCCTGGCAGCTACACGTTTTGCAGCTGGAAGAAGCTGGTAGGAAGCCACTCGTACCTGGGCAAGACCAGTCCTGGCTGCAGGGGTTGTTTTGCTGAGGGCAGAGGAGGACCCAAGGTGAACCATTGCTAAAGACTGCAGATGAATTCTACAGAGCCAGTCTAACTTGAACGCGCTTATGCTGCTAGGCATGGGGATTATTCCTATTCCTGCATGAAACATTGCAAAGAAAGCTGAGGCTGTCTCAGATGTGAAGTCAAAACTCCAACAAAGCTGTTAGCAGCTCTTAAGATGTGACCACAGCCCTCTCTTGGCTCCTGGGCTGTGCTCTTGCTGCAGCTCTTTCTGGGATGCCTGAGTGAGCTGGGCTGGTATTTCTCAGCCACATGATTTTGTGCTTTGGTGTTATAGCTAGTTACGCAGCCTTGGCTCCCAGGAATGTCCTTCCAGCCCTGTGTTTGTGCTGGCTGTGTTTTGGCAAGGTCCAGGGAGGCTGCGCAGGCAGGATGGGAAGCGCTGAACACCATGGCCGGGTGCCTGTGCCATGGCCGCACCTGGCTTTGCCTGCTGCCAGGAGCAAGTAATGCCCAGAAAAACGTTCACCAAAAAACTCTTCACCACAATTTTAAAAACACGAGGACGTACAAGGAGATATATTTACAGTGACTAAGCACTGGTACAGGGAGTGCATAAGATGATTTTAAAAATTATTCTCTCTACCTTGCTTAATAATATTGGAGAAACCTGGCATATTCTCAGGGACTGCAGAGCTTAATAACTGGCTGACGCTGCTAATTGAATTACGTGCCAGCAGGTGGTGCCCAAGTAGAAAAAGGAAACAATTTAATACAGCATTCTCACCCAATGCGCAGTTACCAGTGGTGTTTCATTCAGACAACATTTAACAACTCAGTGTTGGTGTTTTCTTCTTTTCTGCTTCATCCCATCTCCCCAGGCAGCCCTGAAATCCTCATGGCTTGTGAGAGGGCTGGGAAATACCAGCTGATACCAAGGAAAACAGTTTTACATGCATGCCCAAAAGGGCCGCTTGGTCCCACCTCAGTTGACACTGCAGAGAGGGGACAGGTCAGCCCAAATGAGTGTCTCATGGTTGGTAGGCTGCAGTTTTTCCCAGTAGTGATCATCACTTCTGGAGATTTATACCAGAAGTGTGGAAAATAATGAGCTTGGGCCCTGTTGAATGTTTTATGCAGGAGAAACAAGTGGCTTCTCTTGGCCTCCTTTTAAAAATACAAGGAAAGGGGTGTTGTGTCATCTTCTTTCTCCTGAAAAAAAAAAAAGACGTGAACCTATTCAGCTGGTTCCCACTAACAGCACATACTAAGCAGATGCAAATATATCGGATTTATGTATTCTGTAGCTCTGGCAAGTTGCTGATCTGAGTGGTTTTTGCAGGTGCTAAAACACAGAACGCAGGCAGTGCCTCTGCAGGGCTTGCAAGCTCTTTAAAGGAATGTACAAACCCCTGCAATTCCTTAACTTCAGTGAACAATGCGAGTGATTTCTCTCTGGATTAGGGCAGGAAACCTGTAAAGGGCACTTTCATGACCCTATTTCCCTGCACTGAAAACAGAGAGTGAAGCTCTGCCGCTTTGCTGAGGTTGCGCTGGCTTGTGTGATATGAAGATGGTCGCACTCATCTGGTCTGGGTAATGAATGGGAAAAGCCGGACGATATCCAGGCTGCACCAAGCATCTCCCAGCTGAAAATCCACCTTGTTAAAATGTAAGCCGGACGCTCAGCAGGAGGCAGTTGCAGTCTTGTTATTCCTGAAAATGAAGGCCAAGGTAACTAGGTAATGCCTAGGAGCAACTTTTTCCTCTGATCAATGAGGATAAAGGGCCTGAGCCCCCCAGGAGCGATCTCTGCTGCAGGAGATTTTCTGCCGGTTGGAAAGCAGAGTCGCCCCTCTCCTTCCTCTTGTTGAAATTCCCAACACGAGCAGACGGGCCTGATTAGAGTCGGTATATACTGGTCCTTTAGGAGCAGAGCAGACAGGGAAGACTGTCAGGGAAGAGATTGCTTCCACTGGTAATTTATGCAGCTATTCTCCTTTTTTTTTCCCCCCTATGGACAATATAAAACACTTCTGCTAGAGAGATGAGCCACTTCAACCATCTGCAGAGATTACCGAACACAGATCACTCGGAGGCCTTAAAGCAGCTTGGGTCCTTTGCTGGTGGTGGCACTACCTGTGTATTCGCCACGTTTATGTCGTCGGAGTGGGGATCTCAGTCATTTCGTCCTCTAGAGAGCTGAATAAAATAAAAGCCGGAACATCACAGGGTCCAGATTCATATTCTGGGGAGGAGGTGAAAAGACAAGGATATTAAATGATTTTTTTTTTTTTTGTTTTACTCCGTGGTAAGCTGGTTTTCTGATTCTTGCCAAAAATACCCAGTGCTCTCCTGGATCAATCCTGGTTCCTGTCAGTGCTCCAGATCGTTGTGCTCTTCTGCTGTATTAATGCTGACAGTCATGCATCACTGAGGCTTGCAGAAAAGATCCCATGTGCTGTGTGTTTGCACTGGGGAACCAGTGCAGGAATAGCAGAGAAAGCACACAAAGAGCTCGTAGGCAATGGTTTGTGCTGCTTTACTGGCACACATACGCATGCAGATACCAAGAACATAGTTTTGAAGCTCGGTGGTGAGCCTCAGCTTACCCTGTGATGTGCTCCAGACCTCACTGAAACCCCAGGTGCTCCCACCGCTCAGATACTGGACAGGCCCAAACGTAGTCCCAGGCATCCTCTCAAGTACAAAGTGGGCAATGGCTAAATGTTGCAGAAAGGCAGAGTGGTTGGGTGGCCCCAGAGAGTGCCAAATCCTCCAAAGTCACAAGAATATCAAGTACATCTCTGGCATGGGGAGATCCTTTGTTTTGTGCTCAGTCTCTCACAACCCACTGCAGCATCACCCTGCCCAGCTGGTCCTTGCCTTTCCCAGTCTCATGCAACATTCCTGGTTATTAAATCAGGTCTTGTGCTGTCCTTGCGATTGCTCAGCTGTCAGCCCAGGACGTGGCGCGTGTGCTCCTGCCTCAGATGGCCATGTGCTGACGGTGCCCAGCAGGAAAGGGGACACCTGCCAGGTGCTCCTCTTTAGATCCTCTCTCAGACACCATTGCTTGTGGTGGTAATACACAGGCAACCCCTCCAAGGAGATGATTTAATTGTGTCTCAGAAGGTACCCTTTCCGCTCTGTTACTTCCCATAGGAAGAAAGGCCAAACGTTACTGAACAAGTCAAGACAACCGCACAGTGTGTTCGGCTTATCTGGGAGATAACATTTTATCAACATGCCAAGAGCTACAACTAATGAGGCACAGAACAGAGGAAGCCAAGTGTAGTAACTGGTACCATCTTTCCAAACACTGATAGCAGTCACTCGCAGGGAAGAGCACACATAGAACTAATGAATAAATACACAGGAACCAGGCAGAGCCAGCAGCGTCCCTAGACACCTGGTCTGTTCTTAACAGACCCTACAAATTGCTGTTATACGGTCAGGAAGAGCTTGCCTGGCATCTCAGTCACCTGTTCTAATTTTGACATGAAATTTAAGCTTTTCTGAACAATTAGAGGCTGGACCTTGAGGGTGCTCAATCCCAAAGAGTGCTGCTGGTGGGGCCGTGAGCAGGTTTCTGCCATCAGCCTGGATCCTTCTCTTCTCGACCTGTCCTTGGCCCTGCCAAGGGGTGTCAGCAGGCTGCTTTGTTTGTGGAACTATTGAGAACAGTGCAAATGGCCAAAGCATTCACAGGGAGACAGATCAGTGTCTGATACAAGAGGATTAACACATCTCAGGAACCCCCACTTGCTGAGAGCCGTCATACAGCAAAAGCCTTGAAATACACTGGGATGCTTCTGCTCACTTCAGTCTCTTCTCCCAGAGCTGCCCAGGAGGAGCAGGGGTTTCCCAAGGGAAAGAAAGGAGCTCCGGCCGGGAGCAGGGGTTACCTGTGGGGCTTGGAAGCACAGGCACGTGGAATGCCTCAGCCCAAGAGCAGTGTGTCCTTGATAGGCAAGAGGGAAACATCTGTTTCTGTAGGAGACTCTGCTCTTGCCAAGAGCAGGAGGCTCAAGCAAGAGGGAAGAACGTGTTATGTGGGCAGAGAACGAAAATCTCTTTCATAATGCATGCCTGACAGGGAATAGGCTTAAGGTTTACACATAAGATGGCAGAGCCAAATCAGTGAAGAACCTGTTCTGTCACACTAATAAACTTCTGGGTGGGCATTTGACTCCTTAAAACTCCTCGATTGTGTTATTTTTTTGTTGGTGATGTTTTCTAAGAAGAAAAGAAGAAGAGCCTGATCACCTAGCTATGGCTCCTTTTTTTTTTCTGTTTTTCTGGTGAAGAAAGAAATTATTTTTATTTATTATCATTGACTAAATGCTCTACTTCATTACTGGCTGCCATTTCTCACAAAGAAATAGAGCTGAACATTAGCCATAATTTAGCAAACTGCTGCAGATTGCAGTGCTGAGGGCAATTAAGCCATGCAAAGCATTCAGTCCCTTCGCCAGCCCCTCCTGCAGCAGGGCTAGGCCTGGTGTTAGATCCTGAATCTCTTCCCAGCCTCCTAGGACCAGGAACAGATGCAGTCCATGCTTCCCATACCTGCTCTGCGGAGAGGTTTAGCTCCAACTTTAAAGCAAATGCAGCTGTGAAAGGAGAGATGTATATCTTTTTGAGGAACATTTTACCTTGTCAGTGAGCATAGCATTAACACTGGCAACTTCCCAAGCCCTCTCGCCTTTCCAGTTTAAATAAAACCAGAACAACAGTGATGCTGGAACAAAAGACTGCTGCTGTCAGGCTCCCTGGATCGCACTCTTCTGTCAAGCGGCAGGTAACCATGCTGGTCAAATCTCAACCCGCCTCCATCCCAAGGCCTTGGGTCACATTTTTGGAAAAATCCAAGTGAATCTGCACAATCCATCACACCTGGACTCAGACTTTTTGTAAGGAATATATTTTGTATTAATATAACACATTTTCAGGGACTTCTTGCCCCCAGGAATTCTCATTGAGGCCAAGAATTTATTCAGGAGTTTAAAAAAAAGAGACATTTATACCCATAGGAAGGATATCCAGGAGAATAGTCAGCATACACAAGACTGCAGACTTCCAGAAAGGATATAAACTCAGTCAAAAATTACTAACTAATAAGCTGCTTTCAGTCTTTGCTGTTTCTTTCTTACCATGCCTGCTGATAGGAAGTAAAAATTTTTATTCAGGGAATCAGGACAGGTGGTTACTGCTCCTAAAAAGAAAGAAGGAACACCAGTTTCTGGTAATAATTCAGATAATGTTGGAAACATTTGCAGATTAAATTTACCCTGCTGAAAGTAATAGAAGTTTTGCCTTAATGGTAGCAAAAATCACAGAATCAGAGTGGGGCTGAGGCTGGGAGGCAGCTCTGGAGATCACCTTGTCCCTGCTCAAGGCAGGGACAGCAGGTTGCCCAGGACTGTGTCCCGTTGGGCTTTGAACATCTGCAAGGATGGAGACACCACAACCTCTCCAAGCAACACATTTCAGTGTTCAACCACCCTCACAGTAAGAAAGTTGTTTCTTACGTTTAAGTTGAATTTCCTGTGTTTCAGCTTGTGCCCGTTGCTTGTTGTTCTTTCACTGGGCACCACTGAGAAAAGTCTGGTTGTGTCTCCTTTACTCCTCCATAGGATCCTCCTGAGCCTCCTCTTCTCCTGGCTGACTAGTCCCAGCTCTCTTGGCCTCTCCCCACATATCAGATGGTCCAGTCCCTTCATCATCTTTGTAGCCCTTCACTGGACTCATTCCAGCATGCTCATGTCTCTTTTGTACTGGAGAGTCCCCGCGCTGGACCCAGCCCTACAGATGTGTCTCACCAGTGTGAACATAGAGACAGGAACACCTAAAGCAGCCCAGGATGGAGGTGTCCTTCTTTACCCCAAGGGGGACACCGCTGGCTCTTGTTCAACTTGGTGTTCACCCTGACTCCCAGGACCTCTCTGCAGAGCTGCTTTCCAGCCAGTCAGCACCCAGCCTGTCCTGGTGCTGGGGTTATTCCTCCCCAGTCACGGGACTTTGCATTTGTTGGCCCATTTTTCAAGCCTGCCAAGGTCTGTCTGAAGGGCAGCACAGCCATCTGGCGTACTACCACTCCTCCCAGTTTTGTATTGCCTGTGAAATGTCTGTCCCATCTCTTCCCTTAAGCTCCCAACATCCCAAACACCCTCATTTTTCATCAAGGTGGGACATTCCTAATCCAGCTGTGCTTGGAAGAGTCTCTCAGCAAACCATTTGTCAGGTGCTGCAGCCCTTGTTCCTTCCACAGACTCGAGCTCAGCTTTTCCTCAGAAAAGAAAGAAAAGGGAAAATGCAAAGGCTGTGTAAGCAGAGAAGGAATTTGGAGAGTGCCTCTAATTAACTTATTGGCGAACAAAGCCAAACACCTTTACAAAATGAAAAGATCATCTGTGAAACTGGCACTGAATCCAGCTTCTAAAATTAATCCAGAGAGGAAAGACTGATAGATAAAACACCAGCCAAGGAAAAGTTGTTAATTGGCAGGACAGGCTTTCTCCACACTGCAAGCATTAACTGTAGTTAGAGACAGGAAGAGTTGGATTAAGGGTACCAGAGCTGATGTGAACTGAGGTCCCAGGAGGACCAAAAGACCTGGAGGTCAATTAATAGCAACAAAAGGTCTTTCAGCCTGCTGGGCCACCTACTGCTTTGACGAGGCTTAGGAGAACCAAGGCAACTTACCACTAAGATTAAAGAAGCAGCCATGGAAGATGAGTTGTTTTGCACAACACTCAGAGAAGCATCTTCTTGCGCCGTTATTTCCAACACCTGGCCATGAGATAAGCTCACGCATCTCTTCTAGGATTTGGCAATGCACCTGCTTCCACTACAAGCAACATGGCTAAGGAGACCAGATAAATGACTTTTGGGTCAAACCTCACGCTCACAAGGGAAATGGATGGACTGCTGTCGTCTTCTACTCGTTTATTATTATTTTGCCCAGCCCAGAATGAGGGAGAAGAGCTGATTATTCACCGCCCTGACCCTGCATGGACCCATTTGCCATCAGGGTCAGCATTAATTCCAGTTTCTGGAAGCAGCAGTGACCTTATATATAAGCATTAATTAGGGGTAGGATGTGTTTGTCCTGTGTTTTCCACAGATACCACTCCAGTTCTGGGCTATATGAATGAACCTGAGAAAAAGCTTGTTGATTAACTGCTCTTCACAACTGGACCGTGCTGAAGGGACCAACATCAGCAGTACCAGGTGGGCGGAGTAGAGTCATAGCCACTCTTGTAGCTCCTGGCCAGAGCAACAGAAAATGAGCTGCTTCTTGCCTCGGGCAGGATATGTCAGCACTGATGAACGCTGAGCTGCTGGCTGGGCCACACCTTAGTCACGCCGTGGGAGGGCTCAGCAATACCTGTTCTTCAGGATGAAGAGTGACATTGCAAGCCAGCTCAGTGAATGCTTCCATTTACAGTAACCAAAGGATGAAACCTGTATAATAACCTTCCTACAGGTCATTAACTGGAGATAAATGCCATGCAATTATGAATAGATCTGATATTTATTTTAATGGCACTGATCATAATGACTTAAGTCAGTGTTTAGGTGAGTTATTTCCATGGGTAATTTAATGTAAGTTAAATTTTCCTTTACCAAATCTGTTTTAGAGCCCATAACTTTTCTTTAATGCATGATGTATCACTTAATGACAGCTTTTGGCTGTGCATTAGTGAACTCAAGCTGATACAATATTTCTTACAGATAATTTTCCTAGTAAAGGAAATACAGCATTTGTACACAATTTCATGCCAGCTCTTGAAAAAGGGACTGAGAGTGATAAAATATGCATAGATTTATCTATGAAGGAGGTGAAGGTGAATATTTGCAGAGCCCTTAGAGGCATTCCGCCAGCAATGCTTCTGCTTACACGTGGTCAAGGACCAGTGGATTAAAGACCATGGCTGTATAATTGGGCTGAATGTAATTCTCCATCAACGTCAGTGGTAGTGGTGCTCATATGCTCTTTTCTGAAATGTAACCACCACAGAGTGAAAACATGAGGATGATCTTATGTCCAGCAAAGTTTAGGAGAGGCTGAGAGGAGGACAGGGTTGTGTGACCTTCAGAAAACAGAATTAGTTCAAGACTGGTAACCTTATTCACAGCTATCTTCAGTGTAATTAAATTGCAATCAAAAGGGACATCAAGAAGTGATATAGTACTTAAAGAACATCGTTGAAAAAATGACCTCTCTTGCTGACTGCTGAACTTTGGTGAGACAAGCCACAAACACCAGCTAGGAGCTGGCTGTGGCATGGAATTTAAAATTAAAACATAAAAGTGAGAGTCTTCAACGAATGACGAAGAGGACATTAGGGATGTGCAGGTGCACAGTAGGTACAGTGCAAGGGCTTCAAAAGCCCTTGGAAGGCCTTTCTTGAACTGCATGGAGAAGAAAAGGCATTTTTTCTGTCTCTTGCATACCAATATTTAAGAATACTAATTTGGTTGAACATTTTCTAATGCACTTCATTTTCTTTCTTATCAAGAAAGAAACGTAGTTGAAAAGGGCTGCTCAGCTGCAAATGTCTTCTTACAAAGAGCTTTAAAATTTAATCTTTTTGGAGGAAAAAATTAAGCTTTTTAGCCTCTGAAGTTACTTTCTAAATCGGAGTGCTGGACATCCAAATGAGGCTAGTGGTGCTAAGATTTGTACTTGCTGCTGAGCAGCAAATGCCAGCAAGGTAATGCATTTTGTTAGGCCCCGATGACAAGAACAATCTATTAGGAAAGCTGAGAAGGTCAAATGTGGCATAATGAAACCTCCCAGCATGTCATCTTTTTGTAGCCGTAATGCTCCTTTCTGCTTCTGTGCCAGGGACCAGACACAGGTGGTGTGCCCGGCGGGGACGGTGCTCCTGTCATGTATTCGGAGATGGTGTCAGCCAATCTCGACCCTGCAGGGAATTTCAAGTCCCCTTTCCGTAGTGTCTAATGAATAATAGGTACGATGAAAAACGTGTTTCAAAAATTGATCATGACCACACTCTGCACCTCGGGGTGGTCAGCCCAGAGATCGGGTTCAGCTGTTTTACCTCTTTGTTTGACCGCCAGCAAAGCGTTCTCTGACACTCTCTGCCTTGAGCAGGTGGGATGCTGCAGCTGAATTTGGTGCCTCTGAGCTGCTTCTCTTCCCCTGTACTTGGGCTTTTGAAGATATCTTGAACCTTATTCAAAAAGGAATTACCTTGCCATTAGTTTGTGTAAGTTCATACAAAGCTTCTGATACCGTAATGCCTTTATGGAATTGTACTAGTCTTACACAAAAAGCTTATTTAAATAAAAAACCTGCATGGGCAATGCCACAATGATGTTCTACATGGCTTGAGTTCCCACTTTGACTCTTCTGCAGAGCCCTGGTCTCAATACAGCCCCAGCCGTGGCTGAGCTATAGGCTCAGCACCAAGGGAGCACATCGTGACGTAGCTGCGCTTTCAGTATGAAGTCAGGCCCAGTTTATCATTGCACTGGTGAACCTGCCCTGGCTATGCTGTGTATTGGAGATGCATATCCAAACCAGATTGTATTTCAATAGAAAGACCACTTTACAAAAATCTCCCCACTTGGTTGCTTGAAATCTTCTCTCTGAAATGAGCAAGGAGGTTTTTACACTGTGGCCCACCATCATGGGCAGGTTCTTTCTAGGAGTCCTGATCAGCTTTGGGTGTAAAAATCAGGGCGACTGGACAGTAAAACAAATGAATAGTTTTTGACAGCGTAAAACATTTTGAGTTTGCTGCCAGACGGAGCTCAGCATGTTTAATTAAGGTGTGTGAGCTTGAAGGAGGCTAATCTTTGGTGCCGAGGCTAATTTTTGCTGGTTTATTAGATAATACAGGAAAAGACAGATTGAGACTTCTTTTTTTCCCGATTTCTTTTCCTTGTCACCAGCAGTAGGGGGGGAGATAAAAATCCCTTCACATGAAATCATCCTAATGAAGGACCAGAATCAGTACAATTAACCGGAGGCACAGCTGTACACCTCGCTGTGCACATCCAGGTCCCACTCTCCATTTCCCCATCGAGGATATTTCCATAATGGCTGCTTCAGCTAAAGTTCATAATTAAAGCTGTAAATCCTGGCTCACTGCTAAATTTGCCTGCACGCAGAGAAAGAGTAGGAGGGAAGAGGAGGAGAGTCTGTCTCCCTCCCGGGAAGCCTTGTTTACTAGTATTTTGTAGGTTTTCTTCTGCTGGTGGTGCTTATCAGCCTTGCAAAGAGACAGGTACTGAGAGGACCCCTATACAGAGATTTTTTTGGGGACCTGGCAGCCATTGGCACTGCCAGCTGGTTTTCCTTTTGCAGCAGAGCTCTGCAATACAGAAATATTGGTGGAGCCAGATGTCTTCACCCAGGGTTTCCAAGCTGGCAGCAAGATTTGGGGGTTGATTAGGGATGTCCTGTTGCCACGAAGCACGAATGAAAGCTTCAAAGTGAAATGCTTTGCTGTGCAACAAGAGGTGGTGGATGCCTCATCCCTGGAAACATTCAAGGCCAGGTGGATGGGTCTCTGATCAACCTGATCTGGTTGGAGATGTCCCTGCTCCTTGCAGGGGGGTTGGACTAGATGACCTCTAAACATCCCTTCCAACCCAAACCATTCTGTGATTCTATCCCCACTGCCCCTCTTACTGCAGCGCCCTGGGAAACGTGGGGCAGCAGCAGGTCTCCTAGAAAGAGAGGCTCCCTTAGGAGATCGGGGGTTACTCGTGAATGATTGTGGTTTAATTTCAACGAGTTATCTACTGCCTGTAATTAACAGCTGCAGTTGCATGTGTTGCACATGTACAGCTCCTGCCAGGGATGGCCCCGCTCGCCCACTGTGTAACCCAGCGCATCCCCTGGGGTGGGCAGAGCTCTCCCGCAGCCCTGCAAACCCTCCTCTGGAAGTATCCTGTCATGTCCCGGTTGTTGACCAGAGGAAGTACTGCCATGAATACTAGCAGTTAGTATTTACCATATTTGAGGGTATATTACATTTTCTGATAGACTACCTGAATTTTAGATTTTTTTTTTTTTCCTGGAGGAAATGGCATATCTAATTTACCAGAAACTATGATCCTCCCTCACCTACTTCTGATGGGGTTGCTTGTATGCAAATCCCTCCTTATCATTTGTCCATAATCTGTCCAAATGTGGCAGAATAAGGTTTTATGAATAATGTTTGTGTGCCTGTGGCACGGGGCTGAGTCACCACTTGCAGTACACAAAGCAAGACAAAGCTGTAGAGCATGTCTATTAATAAACATGATAAATCCATACCTTTATGAATTAAAGCTGCATGTCTCTGCTGAAGAGACAGCCCTTTGTTGAAACAGTGATTTATTGCTATTAAAATTGTGTGATTAGCCAAGCTTGGAAACCAGACCCAGAAAATCTCACGGCTGCCTACTCACATGATGAGTTTCACCAAGCACAGAAATGCAGGAACATTTATCAAGTCAGAACTTCAGAGGAAGACATTTAATTCCAAGGTCAGTTCCTGATGATGCAGTTGTGTATTTTCAGTTGCAAAATTACTACATGATTTATAATGAAGTTTACATTTGAAATGCTAAAAGATTCACACATACCCCCCAAAAAAAAGAAACTCAGAAGAAGTGCTGTGATAAAGCCAAATGATATGGCGTCAATCAGCCATCTGTTGTGCACTGTGGTTTCTGATGATCAAGGTGAAAACTTTTGCAGGCTGTAAAAATAGAGAATTACAACATCCAGTCTCCCTGCAGTAAATACTTTGAGCATAGTCAACGTGAGATAATATACGCTGGAATTACTGCTGAGTTCAGTCGTATCGTGAGCAAGTCTGAACACCTGAGAGCCGAGGTATGAAATTCAGCCAGGAGACATTGTTGTTTGTGAATGCATCAAGTAGGGCTCTCTAGTGAAGGTCTGATGAGTTTTGGAAAGGAAGAGAGAATCCCTGACGTTAATGTGGAAACTGTCCTTCTCCAAATAACCTCACAGAGTCCCGGAGCATGCCGCGCATTTTCTGCTAATTTTTGTGGACGTGAGTGAATGAACTTTGGTTTGAAGTGGGTCCTTTATGTGACCACTCATCCTTTGCTGCTCATTTTATTTATCTCGGATACCTCAACAACAGGACCATATGAGCCCATCAAACTCCTCATCTAATGAAAATTCAGTGAAACCTCTTTGCTTGGCTACCTTCACACTCCCATTTTCAAAGTTTTCAAAGGCAGTATTTTCTTTACTTTTCTTCCTAAAGGATATTTTCCTCATCACCTGTGCTAACTGAGAAGCAGACGTGGCTTTTTTTACAAAAAGAGCTCAATTTCGAAACACTTGCTCTCATTGCATCTTCTCATCAGGGCTGACCTCATCGTTGTGCTTCCTTCTTTTGAGATGGTCACTGATTTGGCCTTGGAAGAGTGAAGCCACGCAGGCTTCAGAGGAAGGAACCAGGGCTTGTTGGTTCATAATGAGCAACCCAGCCTTTCATCTTCTCCATCACACCTATGGAGGAGCAGGGAAGTATAAGCTATGCAATAATTACCTGTATACATTACCAGACAAGGAGAAGAGCAGAGCTTTTGTGTGAAGATGCAGCTATTTTTCATTTACCTCTTCCCTGGGTGATCTTTTGTCTTATTTTACACAGGACACTCGTTCTCTATGAATAACTGAGAAACACAAAGATAAATCTACATGCTGATTACACAAAGATCATCAAAATGCGCTGGCTGGGTGATATACAGGCTCTTAGAAGAAGGCAGTGATGCATACATGAGCCTGCGTTCATTGGACATATTGCAAGTCTTGGGGCCAGCAGGTCAGCAGGTGCAGGTTGGGTCAGACTTCATGAACATTAAATCCTGCCAGGCAGCTGCTAGCCAGAATCCTGCAAGAGGATGCTCCTCGTGCCAACTTCTCTGCTTGAAAGCAGATTGCGAAGCATAAATCTGAACCCACAGCTCTGTGATAGTTTCAGCCCATTTCATGGGGTTCGGCTCCAGCCGCTGGAAGAGGTTGCAGTCACGGGGTGCTGGGCTCACCATCTGCACCATCGCCTGAAAAATAGCAGACTGTTACTAGTGCAGCCCATGGTATTGCAAAAGCTGGCAGCCCACAGCTCCACATCATCCATAACTTTATGGTGGGAGCCTCATCTGCGGCTGGTGAAGGTAGAAATCAAGATTGAGGCGACTGTACTGTCTGTCTGTCCCTCCCTGGTACCTGCTAAATCCTCTGGCCAGCATCAGACAAGTTGATGAGCAGTGAGGAGACTTCAGACATGTTAAAGAATTTAGGTCTTAGGCAGAGCAGAGTGACCCAGATTACCACAGCAGGAGGCCAGCAGTTATCTGCTTAATTTGGCTCGGGCGCAAGCAAATGAGTATGGGCTGCCGGCCAGGCAGGGACCATGTCACAGCTGGCGCAGCCGCCCCAGACCCGCTGGAGGTTAAAAGACTGGGGGAGCTGAGGGTTACCATGGGGTGGGGCGGGGTGGGTGGGCAGACGCTGCGTTGGTCCCACTGCTCGTGGCATGATGTACCCTGGCGCCTGGGTGAGGTCCGTACCAACATGCCGCGTGATCCAGCCTGCAGCTGTAATCCCAAAAGTCTTTGATCAGACTAACATCTGAGGAAGGATGCTGCGCTGGAAGAAGGAGAGAGGCAATTGCTGTGTGATCAGTGCAATGCTGCAGGCTCTTGTCCCTGTGGTGTGCTTTGGTTTCATTGTTGATACCCTCCTACACAGACAAAATCAGACCGAGGCCACCAAGCAGGACAGCTTCACTGTTTGACTGTCTGCTTTGATCGCTTTTGTCATTCTCCTCAGCACGCCCTGCGCTCACCCCTTCACAGCTTTCAAGGCACGTGGCATTAAGTCGAGTCTTACCCTGACATGTGGTGAGACAGACAGGGGCCTCTCCATTTCTGTCAGTGTGGAAGAGCATCCTCTGAGTGCAGCATACCGGGAACTCAGCACCAGAGCACCAGGCACTGTTTGGAAAGCCTGTGAGATGTTAGATTAAAGGCAGATGCCCCAGGAACAAAGAGAGAGGTGAACAATTATATTACTACTTCAAATGGAGCTGATTCTGCAACTAATTAGTTGTTTTTCAGGTGATAGCCGATTTTTTTTTTTAATGTACCCATGAAAGAGTTACATTGCAGAGGCTCTGAAAATATACCCAAGGTTCAGGAACTGGCAGAGAAAAAGTCTACCCAAGGAGGAATTTGCTGGTGAACAGCATATTACAAACACTGCACAGAAATGCATCAGGGGCCTCCTGCGCCCTTGCAGCCAGTGCTGGCCCTGCACTGCAGCACAAGAAGGGCTTTGGGCTCGGAGCGGTGCTGGGACCCATCCGTGTGCCCTGGGATTCCTCCCAGTCTGGGTGAGGTCCTGTGTAGTGGCAGAACACCAGCTCCATGGCCAGCAAGCAGCTTGTGGCCGGAGGGCATGGTGGCTGCTGCAGGAAAGCAAGCTGATTTAGCTGTTATTGATTTGGAGAGAGAAAATTCCTCCTGAAATCCAGCAGTTATCCTGTGCGTGGGCCAGGGAGCCGGTTTGCTGCACAGCGGTGAAGCCCAGAACAAAGCAGGCTCCGAGCAGCTCCACGCAACCTTGCAGAGTGGTCCTCCCTGCAGAGCAACAGCACAGGCAGTCTTCTCAACCAACAGCCTTGATGATGGAGCTGGTTTTTAATGGTCCCCTGCACAACCGTTAGTCCTTAAAGAGGATTTACATTACAGCCAGCTGCTATGAGGATATTTTATTGGAACAGTAAATACAGAGAGAGAAATGGTGGCTTTTAGTCTTCCGGTTGCCTGTGCTTTCCTGCCCCATAATTCACAACCCTTTGTGTCAGGCGCTAAAATCCATCCCGGTGTGTGCTCTGGTGGCACCTGTGGCTGGGCACACAGCTGGGATAGGTTATGAATTACCCAAAAGCTGGGACAGCTTCCCCAGATTAGCCCAAGGGCCGTTCCACACCATGTGACATCACGCTCAGTGTATAAAGTGGGTCTGGTGCTGGGGGGACAGATTTTGCTACTGGGGAGGAAGGTGGGTGTTAGGATCCGCTGTGAGTTGTTGTACTGTAAGTTACATGTTTAAGTACTCTCTGTTGTTGGTTGGTTGTTTTTTTCTGGGGTTTTTTGGTTGGTTTTTTGTTTTGTTTTGTTTTTTTTTACCTTACCCATGAGTTTTGCCTTCTTTTCTTTACCAGTTCTCCTCCCTTTTCCACTGGAGGGTGGGAGGAGTGAGTGAGAGACTGCATAGCTTGGTCCCAAGCGGAGCTAAACTACACCATGCCAATATTAAAGGGCTGCAAGGGCACTAACAGCAATGCAGCAGCATATGGGCTTTTCTCCCTGCCCAGCCTCTGTGGCCATCATTTGGCATCTCAGCCAGAAAGCTTGGCCCATGGGACAGGGGTAACATGGAGGGTGGTGCCAAGCCTGCAGCTCCCAGTGGTGCTGGAGGGCTTCATGAATGGCCCACAGACACTGTGCAGATGAGGGGAGGCTGAGAGCAGAAGCAGAGCTGCCGAAAAAGATCTGTGACGTCTGCCCACTGAGGTGTGAGCCATTAGAATTACATAGGATGTTATTTTCCCTCTTGCAAGTCATGCCTGAAATCTGGTCTCATAAATGAGCTTGTTTTTATTAGTGGGAACTTGCCTTTACTGGGTTATAAATCTGAATGTGAAAGCTAATTTTATTGCCCTGCATCTACAGGATAGCAGAAACACAAACATTACAATCCAGATAGCATGGCCAAAAGCACAGACACTGCATCCCAGTGTGTTCCTGAGGAATTTCAAGCAGGATGTGAGTGCTGCCTCCTCCCTCCTGCCCTGGTCGGCTTCTCTAGAGCTGGCCCAGGTGAGCTGGTACCTGCCTGGCACAGCTCACAGCATAAATCAGAGTTAAATGGTGATGAAAAATTGATGGTCTTGAGTGGTGTGATCCCATAGTTTAGGTATTTTTTGGAAATTCCTACAGCAGTTGCTTAGGGTCCAGGTTATGGCAGTAGGGGAGGTTGTCTCATATCCCTCTCTGCTGTAGCAGAACCAGCTGGAGCTGCTCCAGCTCCTGGGTTTGGGTGCAGAGTGCTGCGTATGAACCTGCACCGAGCATCATCCTGCTGCGGGGAATGAGCCTGGCAAGGCTCTGGCAGAGGCTGGTGGCATTGGCTGCTTCGCAGCTCTCTGACAAGTTGTTTCCTCGTCCACAAATTAAGTTGCTCATCTCCTAAGTCATTTGTTTGGAACTTTTTCTTTGGTGCAGAGGCTTTAGCTATCCAAGCAAACAAGAAAATGACATGGTGTCAGGGCACCGTAAATGGCTCAGACTTGCACAGAATAAAAGCTCCTGGAGGTGCCTCACCTACCTTGCTGAGAGAAGTGATTTCAAATGTAGTAGATTGTGCTGTCCCCAGTGCTCAAATTACAGCTAGAAACTCTTCCTGGGAAAGCAATAAGAGTTAAGAGTTTAAATTTTTTGGCCAACGCTTCTTGGCTGGCAGAAGAAATTGTATACAGGCATTGCGGCATTCACATGACTTGTACTGGCGTAGAAATGTCATGAAAAAATGGTGTCCCTAAGGAGCATTGCTGTGCTGGCAAAACTTTTATCTATACCTCAGTCCTGGAGATAATTTGTGACTGTAACTGTAGTCAGTGTGTTTTTGCCAGTGTAGCATATGTCATTTCTTTGAATAAACTAAGCCATCATTTTAGAGTTACCTTGGCAAAGCCTTTCAGTGCGGACAGGATCTCCGTGTTGATTAAGAACAGATACACCGGCACACGGCACAAGCGTTGGAAAGGTATTTTTGTGACGAGCGCTAGGGACACTGGTTAACTCTCCGCTGGCAATGTTAAAGCTGTGAGGTGCGCTGACCCTGCCCTTGGGCAGGTACCTCAGCAGATGCTGCAGATCAAAGGAAGGAACAGAGGTTTTTTGTTACTGACCACGGCACGCAGCAAAATGCTGCACTGCCCCATATGGAAAGTGGCTCAGCCATTAAATGGGGTACAGATTTGTAGTTCTTCTGTCTCTTGGTAATTATTTCCAAGGCTGGAAATAATTATTGAAGTGACATTGCTTCTCTTGATATCGACATGGGGAAACAAAAAGTTGATATAATCCCTGCAAACAGGAGCTAAGACAGAAGTGGCTTTGAGCGAAGGCCCGGTGTTGTCCAACTCCAAAAGCAGCTTGAGGAGCATGGGGATGAGGTAGGGGCTGGCTGCAGGTTTGTGATGGCCTGATCCTACCCGCCCTGTTCAGGGGAAATATTCCTGTGGTTTTCAGTGAGATGAAGGTGTCTGAGATGTTATCACCGAGACAGCTTGTTGTTTCTGCTTTGCATGAGCTGGTGTTGCTGTTTCGCTAAGTGTCTCTTGCACACAGGTCTGGGGCAGGTCATGCACAGGGTGCCTGGCTGGCACGCGTGCACTCGCTATAGTGTCTTGTTCCAAGCGGGCTCTGGAGGCACAGCATGGATGAGCAAAGTAGATGAGAATCTGTTCATCTGATGATACAAGGGAATTCAGCAGCAAATCGGCAAGATGTGGTGCCGCAGTGAGGTTGTAGTTAGCTGGGGTATGTGTCACTCAGCTACTCTGAAGGTTTGATTTTCTTCCTAGCATTATAATAGGACACGCTTTTAATGCATGTTTCAAAGCTGTTTTCACCACCTGAATTTGCATTGAGGAAGGTAATATTTTTCCCATCTTTTTCCCCTTACAGTTTGGAGATGTGTATTGATCCAAGGGATGTTGGTGCAAGACCTCGGCTGGTCTTATAGGGCACTATAAGGCACTTGTTTTTTTGTTGTGGTTTTTTTTTTTTTTTTTTTTTTTGCTTCGAAGACCAGTGCAATGGTGCTGAACTCAACCAGGCGAGAATGATCTGAATGTCCTAGAGACCCATCTACCACTATGATTATGTAACTCACCTCAGAAACCCAGGAGAAATTATTTAAGCTTCCATTTAGAGCCTATTGCAGCCTCTTGTCCAGAGGCATGCCTAAGCCACCTCCTTCCTCATCTGCACTTCAAATGCCTCAGAATGCAAAAGTGTGTGGAGCAGGATCTTCCTCTCAAGACAATCCTGAAAGCCATCTTAAATTATGGTCCTTGCATGAAAAATGAGTCACTAAGAACCACAATGTACTCTGCTTTCTTTGAGTAGTTTTAAGCCAAGTTTTCATAGTAGTGTTTTTTTTTTTTTAACCAGAGATTTGATATGCACTTGTTAAAATAATTTCCCTTTAAAAGACTGTTTGTCCTCATCTCCACACTTTGAATATTATGTTTGAGGGGAGTAGGTTAGGTCTCACTGGATCTGCCAGGCTGAGTTTAGGCAGGGAACAAGCCAAGTAACTCCTCCAGCCTTGCAGGCAGGGAGACTTGTGGTCCAGAAGTCCCATCTCCTGCTGACCTGCTCCATGTGCTAGCCACTGGGCCACATCGTCCATGCATCCAAAACGTCTGCTCGGAGGCGGGTGCTTATCCCAGTTCAGCTGTCTGTTCTCAGCCCTTGTTGGCATAGAAACACCCTTTCCAATTAACCTTCTGCAAAACATACATATACAGAAATATTCCGCAAACAATGATCTTCTCTTTTTTTTTCTTTCTCTTTCTTTCACTTTTTTCTTTTTAGCCTGTGAGAATAAGGAGTCAAGGGAAGTGTGAATCTGGGTCTTTTTAATTTTGGAGCATTTCAGGCTCTCTGCAGACTGTTGCCAGGCTGTGTAGCTGCTCTCTACCGATAGTAACAGGCAGATTAAATACTAAGCAATCAAATTTCTGCTCTCATTCAGCCCTATCCTTTGCATGTTTTATAGACAAAAAAAAAAAGAGCTGGGCCTAATAACTATGGAAATTGTTCGAAGCAGGAAACAATCAAGTGAGGATTAGTAAACCCAGGACTTTTGAATGATTAGGACAGATCCCTTAAAGGTACCTGAATTGCTGCCAAATGCCCCATCCTATTGGAAAGAGTGAGTCCTGCGTATCTGTCACTGCCCATCAGTGCCAGACTCTTGATGGGCTCACGCTGCCTTTGCCTAAAGTTGGAGGAGAAGGTGTTCTGGGCCAGCCTTGTCCCTTGCTGAAACTGGTGGATTGTCTGGAGGGCAATCCCCTGACTATCCACCTCCTCTTCTCCTCCTGCCTGTTTTCAGCCCCTTGGCAAGGCCCATCCCTAAGGAGTAACCATGACATTCCCCTGGAAAGAAAGGGAACATGGTCTTCTCCACGTACTGGTGGAAAGGAAAAATACCCATCTCCCAAGGCTTGGCCTAAAACCCATCAAGGGAAGGGTTCCCACTGATGAGCAAAGCTGGTTTACAGGAGGGAAGGGAGCAAATGAACAGTTTATCCTTCACCCCAGCATCATGCATGCAGCCTTTTATGTTCCAGTATTGCATTATTCACACAGATCTTCTTTCAGATGTGGGCTGTTCCTGCTCCCAGGATGAACCTGGACACAAAGCAGTGTCTTCAAGATTCACAAAAAGTTGAGCCAGCAGAGCTAAAGTCTAAAGCAAGTTTTCCTAGGCTGTTCCTAGAATAACAATATCTCGACTGTGTAGTATCCAGCCTGACTTGAAGAAAGGAAATAGTAAGATGAGATTTACCAGGGGATACAGAAAACAAGTATACTCTTCTTCTTGCTCCTGTGAAGGTTCAGGGAGGCTTTGGTGTGCCGAAAAGGTGGAACAGAGGAAAAAGTCAGTGAAGAACATGCCTGCGGCATGAAAGCCAAAGATGAATTTCATTTCAATACATTGTTTTCTAGCTGGTGTTGGGTATAAAAAAATATATGCATCAAATGTGGCTAGTTACTGGCTCTGAGAAAACAAAGCACACTGCAGTTTGTGTCCCTGCCCAATTAAAGAGTAGAACATAGGATGCGTGATAGCTTGTGTGGCATGAGAGGCTTGAAATACCATCTAGGTGATGCTGAGATGCAATACATGGAGTGAGTGACAGGCATTTTTAACCAGACGACTTGCAGACAGAGTGCTGACTGTCTGCGGTGCCCGCGGAGGGGTGTGAAATTACAGCCCATAACAGAGGTACGATGACATTCCAGCGTGCTGCCATTTTCATTACAGTCTTTGTCAAAAAGATGGATATGGTGCTGTGTATTGTTCTTGGTATTAAAATAAGAGAGGGATTTTTTTCCATCTTCTGTTCTCATCTCAGCGTTAGCTATCAGAGTGAGCCATCAGATGGCAATGCTGATAGATCTTCATTTTCACTGTATGCTTTCTCTCACTTTTGTGACGAAGATTACCAGACTAGAAAATAGCGTGCCATTAATCCATTCCACTGGCAATATTAGGATTAAAATGGAGCGAGAGAAATGGTACAAGATGTGCCTCTCCAATGAGCAAAGATAGCAGCATGAGGGAATGAAATGACTCAAAATGAAGCAAAGTTTGGCTGGGAGGTAAAATCCAAGCAATCCGTACCGTGCTGTGTTCACCTGTAGCCCTGCTGTTTAGGTCCATCCTTTGGAGTCTTGCTCTGTGGATCTTGCACCGCGTCCAGATGATGGGGCACCAATCCAGGCTGTCCCCGAGGTGCAGCTGTGCTGTAAATGCTGAAGATAGACCCAGGCTAGTATGTCTAAGCAGGTATGCCTGTGACTCAGTGGGGCTGGAGGATCTAGCACAGCTGTAAAGTGAAACATTTCAGCCAGCAGCTCTAGTTAGGTGCTACACCAACCCGGTACATCCAAGGCACGTGGATGAAACAGGTACAAGCTACGTTACAGCATCCTCAGCAAACGTCACATCCGTCTGCCTTCGTGCCTCCTCTAGAAAGGTCAGATGTGTGTTCAGCAGATTGACTGGGGCTGGCTGTCAGCAGGGGCTGGGATAAGGCTCGAGCAGAACAGGACCCATCAACTATTGTCAGCCAGGCCTTTCCTTGTGAAGTCTGCATCAAAAAATCTGAGCTATAAAATGTCATTCGGCTGTTGCCAGCCTGTCACGTTAGCTTCCTGATGGTAGCCAGTTCTTCTTGTCTTTCTGATCCCACAGGTCACTCCTCCTAAATAATTCCTCTAAGTATATAAAATGTTGATTCTAATAAATAAGAGGACTGTAAACATTTGAAGATGAGGAGTTTTTAAGCCTTAGGGCTCGTATCAAAAGATATGCGATCCAGGAGATCTTGGGTCTCCCTCCTGAGGTCCAGGAAGGGTTAAGGTATGGACTCTAGCACCCTAACCAGTAAAAGACTCACTTCCCTCTGAAGGTCTTTCTGCCCATTCAGTCAGTCACACTGAAGTATCCATGTCTCTCTGCTGCTGCTTTTGTAAGCAATGATGGGGGAATAAGGTGCTGTCAAATCATTAGATTAGATCATTAGATTATATTTGTAGGTAAAAAACAACCTTTGTGGCAGACAACGAGTGATGCCATTGCATTATGATATACAATGTCTGAGCTAGAGATAGTGTGGCTGAGGAATTCGTACACTGGTAGCATCTGATCCAAATTCAGCCCAGGTGTTCTTCTGTGACTGGGTTGGTGTTGTTGGCCCTGGAGATCAATAGACCTCCAGCCCTGGGGACAGTGGCTGTTGGTCTTGTTCCCCTGCTGCTTTCTGCCTTGTGCTACCTCCTCAGCTAGTGCAAGTCCACAGAATTCAGTGAGGAACTGCTAGGAAAACTGAACAAGACTTTCCTTTGATTGGCTCATCTGGCCATCTCCTTTGCTATCTACTGAAGGGTAAATAGCCGGTGATTTCTGGTTTTTATTGCCTTTTGCCACTCCAGGAAGAGGTGCTTCCCAGCTACCCTTAAACTGCAGCGTTGCCCACCCTTTCTCTGCCCAACACCAGCCCTAGCCTTGCCCTGTTGATGTTCAAAGAACTCCAGACTGTGCTGTCTGGAGGAGAGGGGATGCACTGGTGTCCTTAACACGTTCTCTTTCCAGATCACTGGAAACTGCCTCAGGAGCTGCTGAGGCAACAGAGCTGCAAAGGGGGCAACAGGCTCTCTAACCCATATACTCTGTGCCAGAGCTGAGTTGACTGGCTTAAATCTGGGCACCTGTCATGTCCATCTTCTTCTTGCCGCTCCATTTCCCCGCACTGTAGGAGAACCAGGGGTGTTCAAATGTGGAAGGGATTTTTTTGGCAAAGGCTGCACAGCAAAAGTCTTGATGCTTTTTCCTACAGAAGGTAGGCCAGCCTAGAAACAGGTCAGGATGGTGGAAAGAGTGTGTATTTTCTTATTTCTAGCCCCCTTTGTATTAAACCCCAGCCCACCAAATGAGCCACTGGACACCTTTCTCATTTGCAGAGCCTTCCTCCAAAGGTGAATCTCTATATACTCATGGGCAAGGCTACTTCCTTCCCCCCCTGCATCTACCTTAATCCATCTTGGCTCTTCACCCACTGGAGTCCAGTTCTGACGCCCATAAATTTCTTTCTATCAGTGACCTTCAGATCAACCCCTAGGATGGTACATTCTCAGAGAAACAAGTTGGAGCTTCTTTCTTTATTTTAATGGACGTAAACGCTAGCGAATTTCTAAACTTTGTTTCTTTAAGACACAGGATGATAAGCAAGGTTCCTAATGGAGAGGTACCCACATACCTTGCTTACACAAAATCACCCATTATGATCCATTAGTGTGTTACCAGAGTGAGGACTGAAGATCTTGATCTTGTGTCACTTCTCATTTCCAGGCTAACCTGTAGGCTTCTCTAGAGATAATTTTGTAAACATACATGACAGATTGCTTAGAATGTGTATTCATTTTCTAAATCAGTACATCCGGCAAGCAACCCCAAGCACGGAGCAGGGAAAGGCTAGCAGGTTACACTGTTGAAAGCCTTGTGGGGTTTCTCTGAGCTCAATGCATTTTATGTCATGTAATTGGTATGCTGGTAGTGGATCTGTTATAAAGAAATGGGCTTAAACATTGTCAGGCACACTTTCTGTACGTAAATCTTAGCCAGTAATTATCACCTGTAACAGAGAGGTTTTACTAATGATCAAATAAAATAAACGATCCTGTTTATTTCTCTCACTCTGTTCATTGTAACATTTTGGTCTCAAAATCAAATTATAGATAGTTTGGCCCTGTGCTAAGTTTTGCTTCTGACGTCTTTTGTAGGTCCGTTCTCAGGTCTGTATTTCAGTAATCTGTTGACAACACTGCAGTTTCTTCTGGACTGCTAATTTATAGACAGGGAAACAAACGGCTCTTGCAGACAGTAGGAGCAGAAGAGTAAGCAAATCAAAGCAGCAGATGGTAAGTAAAGCCACTTAGTGTGATTCAGGTTCTTAAAAGAGAATAAGTTCACTGCACTGAGCAATTCCAGTAGGTTATGAGAAGCATCCATCCTGAGCAAAAGGTGGGCAATGTATGGTAATGACACCTGATTGAAATTCAGAAGGAAAGAGCAATGCAGGCTTTTACAGCAAAAGCTGAGAGTCACTGGAGACTGAGCATAAGTTATTTTGATGGCTAACAACTCAGCTGAAACAAGCAGCCTCTTCCAGCCTCTTTGCTGTCCAAGTACTCCTGCAATTACCCCTACTGCTTGTGAACAGCCCTACGGTTATGTAGCCAGGGAGTGAGGTGGCAAAGGTGAGCTGCCAAAATATTCTCCTGCAAACAACTCCCACTCTCTCCTCCACTTCTGTGCTAAAGAAAGGCTGGAGAGAGGCAACAGTGAAATACAGGTGTTAATAGGAAAACAAGAGTTGGCTGTAGAGAAAGAAGTGATGGAGAAATGCAGGTAGTGGAAAATCCTGGAAGGCAGAAGTAGAGAAGGGCATAAGGAAAAGACTGCTTCTGGGGTACAACTAGGAAAAAAAAAATCTCCTCAATAAGGCAGAGGCACACAGCTTCCAGCCTCAACATGTCCCAGACATCAACCCTCACGATCAGCACATTTCTCTGTGTTACCGCATCTTCTTCAAGTCACTGGAGATGTTCCAGCTTTCTGCTCATTGCCATTTTCCCCTCTGAACTGGATGTGGCTGAACTCTGAAACAAGGTAGCATGGGCTTCTTAGCACAGGGTGGTGAGAAATCCTGCCAACTGGTAGAGGTGGGCAGAAATCTCTTGCTGGCTCTTGTTTAGGATGTGCAGTCAAAGACAGGGAGTCTGCTGGCGCCTTCTCCTTCATGCCAGCCTACAGTGCTGCCTCCACCATCCACCCCAGGTCAAGCATGACCCCACTGATTTTAGGAGGTTCTGTGAAGATGACATGCCTCTGCTTTGCTTGTTCGTTCAGTTGTGGCAGCAGTTGCTTTCTCTTCGGATGGCATTTCACCCTCTATATCCACCAATGGTCAACTCTCCACCTTGATCTGTCACCTGCTTGTAGTGAGTACTTTTAGCACCCAGAGGATGACAGTCCCTGCAGCAGTAATATAACTGTCTCCTTTCCTGACCAGCCCTGATGCCCAAGGTGGGTGTTACCTTAGCAGTGTGTTTGGTGGTGGCTTGCATGGCCTTGCTTTGATAGGACGTCACTCAACAGCGGTTGTAGCAGATCTTGGTGCTGGCTTGTTCAGGACATCCCCTTTTCTTGCTCAACTTGTCTGTGTCTCAAACCTCTCAGAAGTTATTGATTTAAACCCTTTTTTCAATGATTCATGGTAACACAGTTTAAAAATAGCGTTGAAGGCTCTGACATCTTGAAAAGGATGGGAAAACTTGCTTGTGGCTTCTGTAGACAAAAAATATTGGTGTGCTGATCTTTCAAGATCACTTCCTTCACCACAGTGGTTGTTACACCACGTTGACCACTCTGAATGCAAAGTGTTGCTCTTCACTAGTGTGGGCAAAACCTGGAGTTCTTGGAGGTCTGAGGTAAAGCTGTAGGATATGGTGCAATGCTAAAACTATTTTAAGCTATTACTTAGCCATTTCCTGTGCAGCTCCATTTCCTTGAGCATTTTAGTGGCAAATTCATCACGTTTTGAGAATCTTGGGAGATCCCAATGATTTGGCTGCTCAAACAGTAATGGAGAAAATATTTAAAAGCCTGGTTAGCTCTCACTGAAGGAAATTCCGTTGAGATTGAACCGCAGTCTGGTCCATCCACCCTAAAGAATCCTTCTAGTAAATGTGAGTCTGTCCACTGCAGTGGCCTTGTGCATACTTATCCATACAAGCTACTTCAATCATGTTTAGCATTTCAGAGATGCCCACCAAGGTCTGTTTTGCAACCATGATAGTAGTTTCTTCCAGCCCAAACTGTGTGCCATACCTGGCCATGGCTACGCTCAGTGCTAGCCATGTGATCCTGCAAAAGAGGAGGGAAGTACAGCTTTCAAATATCTTGAAAGTATTAAATTATTGCAGGATTTAATGTTCAGTAGATGAAATTACCCTTTCAAGTGACCTCGAATGTAATAAAGCGCCAAGACTAGTCAGTGCAATGGTTTTATTGCAGAAAATCACAAGATGATGTACTGTAGCAGCATAAACTTGTCATAAGTTACCTTCAGTTAATGAACCGTGGAAAATACCAAAAGCATGTAAACTGTGTGTTTCTGGGGGAGGATGCCTGTGGTGGGTAAAATACATATATTCCGTAAGAAAATTGTAAGTGTGATTTAGTTTAATTTATTATTTCCTACTGAGAGTCAATCATACTGGGTTGACCGCAGTGATGTCTGTGGCAAAATTCTTGTGCATATCAGTGAGTGTAGAATGTCATAGTTATAAATTAGTGGAATGACCTGTCTGTGTCAAAAGGTATGATCAGGTATCAGAACCACCTGCATTTTTTTGGTTCATGCTTTCTGAATCCCCTGCATTTTGGGGTTTGGTTCTGGTTCAGTCATTTAGATCCCGCTTTGTCTTAAGTCCTGCTACTTCTCCAGAAAATACATAGAGCTGGGGCCACAGCTGATATAAATACGTGCAGTTCCATCACTTCAGTGGAGCTATGCTGATTTATATCATGGCAAGGAGATTCTTTGTGAGATTCATCAGTGTAACTGCTTCGTATTAACCAGTATGAGGGACGATAAAATGCACAGTGACTTTAACTTTGCTGTGAATCACTGTTTTCAGGCAGTGGGGCTTTTCACTGAGATGCATTCTGCGTTAGGAGTACATTTAGCCATTTTTTTTTTTTTTTTAAAATGTTGGCCAGGGCAGGCTGTCACTTGTATGAGAGGATTTAATCCCTTTTCAAAAAGGGCAGGGAATGGTATGACTACCACATGCTGCAGCTGCAGGGGGTTTCCTTGGGTTGATGTGCATACGTACACCCATAGCCCGACCCAACTGCATGAGTGTTTGACTATACTGCAAAGCCAAATAGGCTGTGATGGAGGGAAAAGGGGAAAAAGGATAACATCCTATCTGTCTTAGAGCTACATGCGTGGAGAAAGTTCACTGCTGAGCATGAGGGGCAGAGAACCCCAAAAAAAGAAATGGTCTCATCAGCCAGTGTGTTGCAGTTCAGAAGGGTTCAGAAGGGCAGCGTGAGGACATCTCGGCAGCCTGTGTTCCTGTGTCCTGGGTCCTGCTCCCCATCTCCAGCTGTGTCATGTGTGCTGAACTCAGAGTGACCTCTGTATAATTAAGGGAAATTCTCTGCATACACAGGAGCAGCTGTGCAGTAGGTTTCTGCTTTGGAAAGACCTGCAGGTCACCTATTCTCCATGCCACCACTCACTGGCACTTCCTGCCAGTGCTTTGAAACTGGGGTTGTGCGAGAGCCCAGCTGCAGTGCTGGGGCAGGGGAAGCCCTCATCAGGGTCCTGGATGCTGGCAAGTGTATATATAGAAAATGCACTGAGAGGCTGCAGAGGAGATATTTACTTCCTCATCTCATGGTTGTGTAAATTTGCTGTCAGCCCTGGGCAGCATGGGAATATATAAGTGCTGGGTGTGCGCAGTTAAAGTCACCAACTCCTGCTCTTCCCATTATCTGCTGGGGAAGTGCCGGTGAATATTTCTGTAGAGCTAACAGGGCATACAGCCATCTCCCAGCCCTTTCAGATGGAGTGCAATAAAACTCAGAGCGTTGACTCTTGAATTAGTTAACTGAATAACTTTGAATGCAAATATATTGTAATTGATATATTATTTTTATTTGTAAAAGATAAAGAAGTGAGTCTGAGCTAACGTATCAGATTTGAATTATCTCGCAGCTGGGTGGATTTGATCCAGTCTATTGAGGAGATTAAGTTCAGCATTTTGTTATTAAATATTTGTATAGCAACTAGACACCATAGTTGATAGCAAATTGCTAGCATGCTAGTGCAGCATATCTGTAGGAAAATCCCTAGCTGGAAGAGAGATGTAGTTGAGCAGCCAGGATGGACAAAGGTTGCGTTGTTGGGGTCAGATGGGAATGGAGGTATGGAGGGAGGGAGTCATTTGCCCAGGGTGAGAGGTCTGTCAAGATCTGAAATCAGATCTTAAGGACAGCAAGGTTGTTCAACTGAGCAAAGCTTAGCCTGACATATAAGTCCCCTTGGTTTTTTTTTTTTTTGCTACAAAATTAGTCAATAATTTGAACAATTTTCAATGGATGTGGTAAATTAACAGTTAATTAAGCTCTCGAGCAGTTTATGAGGGTATGTGGTAAATTCTGTGCTCATTGTAGTCTCTGAGTTAGGGGTGGGTTTCTTTCTCTTAGACATGCTCTGCATCATCCACAAATTCCTGGATTAAAGCTGGGAAGTGCTGGCTGCATTTCAGAGGTCTTTGTTAGGTGAGAGTGATGATATCTCAGCCTTCAGATGTATGAACCTGGGGGATTTTCTGAGTCCTGAGCAAAACCCCAACCATGGGCTGTCTGCTCTTCCATTCTGAAGATCTTTGCCTTCAGGGCTGTTGCTAACAGTAACTTGAACTAAATGAATCTAAACTCCCATTTTTTTCCAACTGTAAATCACTGAAAAAGGAAAGAAAGTTGAAACTTTCTAAGACTTCATCTCTTTTGAGAACTAGGCAAAAGAATGTAGAATTTATTCCTGTTTTTATTCCCTGTGAAACCATTATAAGTGACCATAATCAGACAGCAAAGTTTTGGGCTTACTTTATCTGTGAACTTCACCTCAGGACTCTGGGGATGAAGTGCAGGAGCAGAGAGGTTGGGATGCAGACCAGGCACATCCCTGCTGCCTGCTTGCCAGAGAGCAATGGAAAGTATTCTTATTCATCTCTCTAATCCTCACAGCACATGATGAATTACTGGCATTAATCTATCTGGCCATAACAGCCTCAGAGCTCACAAGTCATATGCTCATGCCACTGTCTTTTGTAAACATATATTTTAAATATGCATTGGTTGGGTATGCACTGTTATTATTCATCAGAATGTTCTTGTCTCCTAACATTTAATAACAATAATAAAGATTAATGCTAAGCTCCAACATAGAAAAAGGCTGCACTACTGTGTATTTATTTTGCAAGTTTAATTAAGGCTGTTTGTTACAATAAAAATTAATGTTATTGTCTTTCCAAGTGCAGCATAGCCAATATGAAATAACTGGATTTCGCGCTGCAGCCATCTGAAATGGCGCTGGGCTGGAATCAGTCAAAAGGAGATGATGCCCTGGATGCGTTTGTGTGTATATCTTTGTGAGCTGATGGATGATAAGAAAACAGTTACTGCAGTTCTTTCAATGAGGGTACACGGGTGGTCTGCACCACTTTGTTTTGTCTCTCACTCTGTGAGTGCCGTTATGGGTGACCTTAGATAAATAATTTCTGTCTTAGGACTCTGTTTACCCTTCAGGAACTTGTTGGATTGAACCCAAAATTAAGGAAGGATTTTTAAACTATAAACAGGAGGAGAAAATATTGTCTACGGATATATTGTAATTAGACTTTGACATTATTTAAAGCAGAAACTTGGTCGTATGATGGGCTGGAAACTGCCAGGCAGTGAGTCAATGCATTTCTTTTTCCTCCAGCGGGACCATGGTAGAGAGTCTCTGTGTGAGGGGAGGATACAGGGATGCTTGCTGTGATCAAGGGAACCAGCCCTTCTCTCTGAATCCAACCAAAAGTACATACTGGGCTTGATCGATGAGGGGAAGGAGAACACTTCTGCTGCTGGAAAGCTGCTCTCTTTCCCATCCAAAACTTCTCCTTAAACCTCCAATGCTGGTCCTGGCCACTGGGTCATCTAATGATTCCCCAACACATCAGCACAATTGTGAGTGGCCATTGCCCTCCCATGTGGTCTGTGCCAAATTGTCTGGTGATTTCGGACAGCCCTGGCACCCTTTCCCCCGTGCTCACCCCTGGCAGGGCCGACTCTATCCAGTGCCCAGCCGGAGCCAGCCCATGAGGGCTGTCACAGAGGTGCTCCCACTGTTTGATCCTCCATGGGATTTTGAAGGCAGTGGGCTCTGCTTCTGAAGCTTCACAATTGAGAGAAATGGGTAAAAACCCTCATGTTTTCCATATGTGTCTGAAACTGAAGTCTCTGGCCTTTATTCTTGCCAGAAGCAGATGGCATATCCTGTTACTGCAAATAGGTTTCAAAGTAAGATGTACTTGATTTGCTTTATTTAAATCAATAACTCTCAAATGTACTTTGGATTTGCCATGTTGATACACTTGAAATTGGTGTGAGTATATCAGGTTGCAAAGAAGCAAGGACGGTCACGATAAAGGACACGAGACACAACCTGTCACTTTTCTCTTCCATTTTTCAATTGTGCAATGCAATGTCTGTGTCTCCCAGTCCTTCAGCTTCCATCAGCACTACCAGCCCCCCTTTTTCCTAGCGTATTCAGATCTTGAATGCAAATTTGCAGTTACCTGACAGAGTAAGAGTTTTCTAAGTGCAATGTTCCTCTCGGCATAGCTATCCACTGGCTCCTAAATATCTGCAATCGGAAAAATTTCAGCAGGTCTGGCTTCACTCAGCAGAGGACAAAGTCACCCGCTGGCAGCCTGGGCTGTCCCGGAGCCCCTTCTCGGCTTTACACTGCTGTTTCCCTTAAAAACAAAATGAAACATCCCCAGACCCCAAGGATGGCACACGGAAAAGGCAGTTTGGAAAAGAAGCCCCTTTTGCAGATGGATCCCTGCACATGTGATGGGCCAGCACTCTTGGTAACTGGGCAGGGTGTTTTCATCATCTGTCACTTGTTAGCCTTTCTCTGTGTGCTGCGTTTCAATTCAAGTGTGAGATTAAGGACCTTTTCTGCTGTGAGAGCAGGGAACAGAGACAACTCTTGATGGAAAGAGTGTGAGCTGTGAGTAGAGCAGGTAAAGAGGGGAAAGCATAGGCAAGAGCATGGCCAAAGGTCCACCCAAGAAGGAGCAGCATGTTTAAGGCCCTCTGCCATCATTTACCACCTTACAATACTGATTTTACAGCTCTTTATTGCTTATCCTCCCATCTCAGTGACTATCTATATATTTCTGTACATGAATAGCTCATAATCCCTGTGTCTGCCCACTGAAAGAGGAGTTTTCAGGGTGAAACTTTCTAGGGCCAGACTGAACCCCTGCTGCTATTGAGATCAACAGAAGCAAGTGACGTCCTGCTCACCATAAAAGTGTAGAAAATGGGTTACAATCCATCTACTTTGGTATGCCAGTTCCAGCTATGACCAAGAGCTTTAGAGGATGCTCAGGTAAATTGTGCTAGGGGTGTGCTGAGTAATTAGCCTGCAAAAGCCTAATACTGAATTGTCAGGGATTGCTTTGCTCTGCCCAGCAGAAGATTTTGATCTTTTCCAAAGCTCTTTGTATAAACTGTTGCTAAAAGTTATTCCTTCCTCAAATCTGCTGAGTTCTTGGCTCAAAAATGAGATCATTTCTATCTGTGTTTTATAAAGTTATGATCAAATTCTAATCAAAACACTAACCTCAAGGTATTTCCAGATGTCTTGCCAATAACTAACAGAGACAGTAAATACGATTTGATACCTTAGAGCTCCTCCAAGTCTGATTCTCATTGAGATGAAAGCCTTTGGGCAACTGAGAATCTGGCTCCTATGCTGCTGACAAAAATCTAATCAGAAATAGGGGTGGGATTCCCAGCAGTTCCCGAGAGATCCTTGCCTGGCTATGAAACAAGCATTTAGGGTTTCATTTCTGGCAGTTGTCTTTTGGAAAAATAAAACCTGACATTTTAATACAGGCCCTTCATACAAAAGGAGTTTGAGAAAGCAGAGAGATCTGCAAAGCCACACACAAAAAGAGGAGAAGGAGGGAAAATTAGACGGAGGAAACATCTGCTAAAGTTTTCCTGTTATTTCAGGAATGTTTATATAACTCAAGCATTCCCCAACTCTTTTCATATCATGGACAACATCTTCACTAAAAGATTGTCTTGTGTCCCATTCCCCATCGCATAATCTCTCTCCCTGTTTGCATTTACTTACATAGAAAAGCAATATCAGGAATGTGTTTAATGCATCAGTTTTGTTTTCATGGGGCCGAGCAGCTGGAGACGAGGAGGGCGTTGCAGTTCGCTGCTCTCCAGCTCGCTGCTGGCAGCAGCTTTGCCAGCCACAACTGGAGACCCTCTGAATCCCTTCATCTCACCTCGCAGCTGTTAAAGCACACTGAATTATGCAGTGCTCCGCAACATAAAACTAAAGCCTTTTGCATCCAGTAGAGAGAGAACACCCACAGAACTGAGGCAGCCTTGTGTTTCTTGTTATAAAGTTAATGCAAAAGGCTGGTCTCATTAAACTTTTAGTAGCAGTTGGTTTTAGATCAGTGCATAAAGAGTGTTGAATACTAGTCTGATTATTGAATTTGCTCAGACCTTGCTGAAATTGTAATAGACGGAGTGCATTACATTCAGGATAAAAGGTAAAAACTCACTTGGATTGTCCTGGTGCTATCATAAATGAATCATCACTTAGCTATTAAGACCCGTGCTGGATCATGCAGTCTAGAGCATGCTGAAAAGAAGCACTGGCTGATTTGTGTAACAATATTGGAGCACAGCATGTTTGCCTGCTTGTTCGCAGTGAAATATCCAGGAGATTGGACGGAGTTGGATGTTCTTGAGTTGCAAAGCTGGAAGAGCGTTCCTGCTGGATGTACCTACCCACCTCCAGGTAGGCTCAAAAGCTCTCTCCTGTCCAAGCAGGAGGAAAAAAAGTAAGGAAAGCTTCAGTCATACACTTTGGTGGTCACCATAGGATAGACTGTCTGTTCATCTGGGTCTTCTGGTATCTGTTGTCATCTAAGGTTCTGGCCTCTCCACTGGTGCTGGCTGTGTGGTCACCTGCGATGTGGACACTCCTTCACTGGAGCACAGACAGAAAAGACCAAGTGGTCTCAGTTTCTTGAGCAGCTTTCTGAAACGACTCGCTTAGGCTGAGTTTGACGCAGTGACTTGGGCTTTTGGTCCCATTACTGATCTCCTGAGGGTTTTCTCTTCCTCCATGCCTGTACAAGAGACATAACAAAATCCATCCTGTAAGGAAATGATTTTTTTTTTTTCTGACTCAATCAGAAACATATGATATTAACCTTTGGGGAAAATATATCAAGTTTTACATTTGTTCCTCCAGTAACATTAGGAATTTATTTTAGGACAGACTACAGCAGTACTACTTAGTACTTTAGCAGTACTGTAAAAATAGCCATCAAGTTACCAGTATGGGAATCATTGCCTAGATACCGTAATAGCAGGCAATATGGGAAAGCCTTAAATAGGCAGTGATTATGTATGTAAGTGAGAGCATGTAATTTAGTGTGGGAATGGCTGGGCTTAACACCTGTATTTAGTCCTTAAGCATGTTCAGCAAACTAATTTCCAGAAGCCTAAGTTAATAAATTGTGTGGTGTTTTTCTTCTCATTAGGCAGACTTGACTCCTTGTTTCCATTACCATTACCTGCCAAGTAAGGCACCTCTCTCCCTGGGGCCCAAAGACTGAGTAACAGTTCCATGTACAAACCCTTCCCAGATGCTGCCTTCCCTCTGCCCCCCATTCCCAACTGGGAGCAGTGAGATGGAGGGGGCTCGTGGCCAAAGGGTCGCATCCAGAGCTGCTCTTGGGATCATGGGCAGCACAGGGGCTGTGAGCATCAGGCTGTCTGGATGAGGAAGAAACTGGGTATCTCTTCCTACAGATGCCAAAATATTCTGCTTATATTAAAAATTAAGAAAGAACTAAAGCAAACTTACGCCTCCATTAACACCCACATGTTCCAAGCACCAGAAAACACTGTCTGCTAGTAGCTGTAAGCCTCTTTCTAGCATGGATACTGCCCAAACCCTCCTTCTTTTCATTTTTTTCCCCACTGTGACGTTACCTGTGTGCTCCCTCACGTGCAGACAAGCAATACCTGACAGATCTCTCCTGCTCACGCTATTGCCTTCCTGCCTCACGTGTAACACTTGGGCAGCGGTCCCTGTTTCTCTTCTATTTATCCTGAAGTAGAGTAGCTTCCCACACCACCATCTCAAGGAAGCTTCCTACAAACCTCAACGTGAGAGCACAGACCCTTCCACTGCAAATGTCATAAAAATCACCGCAATGTGGGATGAGCCACTGATGTTGTGCAGCATAAGGTAACTTTGTGTGCGTGTGTATGGATGTTATCAGGGGACGTGACTGTATTTCTCTTTAGGAAATGAGTTCTGTGCACATGAATGGAATACAAGTAGTGATCTGCTGGCTGAATTAGAACCTTTGGGTAAACAACAGGGACCCACTGACGCCAAAAAGAGTTTGCAAAATTTTCCCCCCATTATATGTCTTTGACAGCACTCGGCTGAAAATGAAAGTGTGTGGTAGATATAAAAACCAATTAGCGAGCATAGAATAATCCAAATATTTCATCTAGGAAACTTTTTGCTGTATTTATTTTTTCCCACAATCAAGCAATCTTTAAGAAGTTAGGTTCTGTTTTCTGTCAGGAGCAAATTAATAGCCTTCATTTCTTCTTCCCTGCTTTGGAGAGAAGGTTTGTGTCAGTAACAGATCAGAGACTGCGCAGGGGTTTCTGATCAGTTCACAACTGATGTTTGTTTGCATTGTTTCAGAGTTTGGTCATTTTATTAGATATCCTTCAGATATCACATGAAATATCTGCCAGAGCCAAGGGGAGAGCTTGCAGCTTGCCTCTGCGGGGGCTTTGTTCTCCTCGAAAAAGCAAAAACCCTTTAGCAAAGCTTTGAGTGACTACACGGTGCCTGCCCACATCCTCCTCCAGCTCTTGGCCGCTGATCCTAGCGAGCAGCACGCTTATTGATTTCTTTGAAAGACACATCTGGAGTTTTAGGCAGAAAACAGGTTGGATCTGTAGTTTAGTGTGCTTGGGGTTATTTACTGCATTGGCCTGAATCAGAGATGAAGGTTTTCAAAAGAAATTGGGATGTGAAAAGTAATGGCCTTGCTTATATTCACGGATTATGCCTCAGGAAGTTATTCACTGCTTGCCAGTTTGGAGAGCTGCAGCAGCCGCTCCGGAGGATGGAGCGCTGGACAGGCCAGGAATATGGGAGCAGGAGGAGCTCTGGGATGCGATCCCGGCAGAGACCCGCTGTGGCACTGCCCCGCGGGACGAGGTGTGCAATGAGTTCCTGAGCCCCCTGTCAGCACTGCAGGAACCCAGAGCTGGGGCGCTCATTCGGTGAAGAGATTTATGCTAGCAGAGCTGGCGGATAACTTAGGTCACGCTCAGTCACCAAATGGCGCGAGTCGCATTGCGTGCTTCGCCACGAGAAAGCCGTTCAAACAAGCAGAGGGGATAACAGATGAAGAGAGAATTTGGTATTATATAAGTTGTGGCCGCTGCAAATTCTGATAATTGCTATCGGTTGTTGGGAAGTTTTATTAGACCAGGATGTTAATTCAAGTTTGGCCACTAAAATGTGTATTTCAACGAAGATAATCAATGGTACCCTTTAAATGTTACAACCCCTTTTCTGAACGGGTAGGTTGAATGCTGTGTTGTTGGAGCTGCTAACCTAGCACGTTATTCAGCGGAGATAAATCATTGCTTGCATGAACACTGCCTTCTCCGTTCATCAGCTAAAGGTAGCACTTTTTCTGAAGGCATATTTGGACACTGTATTGGTCATTAATAATGCAGAAAGTAAACAGCAGTTAAAGTGAGAAAGAAATATATGCTCTGGCTTGTAGCACTGCTGAGTAACTGCAGTCCTAGTTAGAGACATCAGATGTTGTGGGTGTTCCGCACTACTAAAATATCCTTCCCGTGCTCCTCAGGAAAATGAATGGGCCTAATTTAAATGAAGAGATTCTTCTGTTTTCTGAAATGTCATATGGATTCAGTTTATTGACTCATTGGTAAATTAATTCATTGATCCTTAAACTCTTGGATCAATGAAATACATGCCCAGGAGTGTCTTGGGGCTATGATGGCTATTAAATTAAGTACAGTGGTTGGGCTGCTTTTGTTTTTTTCATTAATTGCTTTGCGTTGGCTGTAAACAATGAGCACTCTCCAGTGTGCGTGGAACAAGCTCGGGGATGTGGAGGAGACAAATGAACGCCCTTGGCCACTTGCCACCCCGAGGACAGCCACCTTGTGTCTCAGTGTGTGCCATTCTGTCACCATGATGGGCTTAGCTGACTGTGGCTCCTCTTTCCAAATTTGGGGATTTTCTTGTTTCCCTCTCCCATAGCGTGTCCTTGCCACGTGCCTGCCTGCCTTTGCCATTTCAAGCAGCTCTGTGTTTGCAGGCTGTTTTTTCACAGCAGTTGTGTGATAAGGAGTTAAGCTTTGAAGGGTTAAGCTGCGTCCCCTTTTCTCTCTCCTGCGAGTGCAAACCGAGCTGGCTGCTTTCTCATCCCCCTGTGTAGGATTGTGTAGTTAAACATGACGGGTCGAGTTATCCGGTCTAACCTAGCTCCTCTCGGCCCAACTCTGACAGCAGAGTGGTTGAACTGGTTTTAGGTCACCCTCTTGGCACTTCTTATTTTGGCTCAGCCTTAGTCTGAGCTCTGGGGGAGGCATAAGGGGGTCTTGGAGGCTGCAGGGGCTGCCAGCAGCCTCAGCAATGGCTCTGGGGTGGTGATCCTTCTTCCCAGGCAAGATGCAGCCGGAGGGGGCTGTGAGAGCCCTCAGCAGTGTGCTGCAGGGCTGGATGGGGCTGAGAGCCCCCAGCCCAGCCAGAGGAGCCTGAGGTGCATATTTCTCCCTTCAGGTATTGTTCCCTGCCCTCCCATCCACACAAGACATTTTAGTCCCGTTGGTAAGCCTTTGGTCCAGTTCAGGAGGGCTCGCAGAGCTTGGACCAGGTTTGGATGTGATGCGGCTCCCGGGTTTGACACACTGTGTCCTGGGTTCTGGTTTGCAATGGTCTGGAGTGAAACATCAGGCGTTGCAAAGGCATTACGCTTCCTCCAATAAACCTGAGCCTTCCTTGAAAGCCCCCTTCATTTTCTGGGTCTCAGCCAAACTTTGGATGTTGCAGGAGTTTTGTCTGCTATAAGGATTTTTGCTTCTAAAGGCTGCCTGTGGGTGATAAACCGCTTTCTGCCAGCACGGACATCAGCTTTACTTTGCAAATGCCTTTTTCATTCTTCCTTATTAGACCACAAAAGACATGATAATCTGCTTTAGCACTCTGAGTAAGGAAACCATCGTATGGACTGTGAGGTTGGTCCCCTTGCTGCCAAACCCACTGCCCTGAAAACAGACGGGTTACACCTGTGTCTTCTTGCGAGCAGCATCCTGCAGAGCTGGTGATAACCTGGGCTCTGAAATTAGAGGTAATTTTACATGCTCTCACTTTTTTCATTTTATCACGAACACTAAAGAAGTTGGATGATCTTCAATCAAGATATGTTGATTATTTACATTATTTTAATGCTGCAAATATTTAGCTCCCTTGTATGTCCTGACTAGGATGATAAAGTGGTATTTTTTTCTTGATCTTTTCAAAGATTAGAATCAAAAGTATTTAACGCAGAAGGATGGCTTTGCTTCTATTTTCAAACGGGAGCAACAATTTCAGGCTTTAATCCAGTTTCTTTGGAGATCATGGCCGAAAATTGGATTGTGAATGTCTGTTGAATGCCAAAATAAAAGCTGTAAATCTTTGTACTCAGCAAAAATAACTGACTTAAAATTAGGCATTTCCATAGGGATGGAGTCCTGTAATTTTGCCTGTTGTCCCAGCCATGTCTGGGAAAGTTTCATTCTCTTGTTGTTGTATTTGGTAAAATAAAAGTGGCCTCATTAGATACAAGCTCCATATGATAAATTATAGATCTAAAAATACTCATCACATTCAGATGATGCAATGAAACCAATTTTCACTTAGGAGCAGAAGAAAGAGAGGAACTTGATAAGTAACAATTGGGTGAGACATCTGCTGAGACTTCTGTGCTGTTTCTGCTAAACATTAAGCGCAATGAATTGCCTGTGTAAAATGCCGTTTTAACCAGCCCGGTGCCTAGGTGTGCGTTAGGATCTGTGCGTGGTCACAGAGCTGCACAAGCCTGGGGGTAACACAGTGAACTTTTGCCGTCAGCTCCATTTTGCAGCCTTGTCTTTACAGAACAGGGACTGTCCATGCATCATATTCTGTGGAGCTAAAACACTTCTAAGACAGTTTTCGGTTTCGTGTGCCTCCACTGCCAGTGGCCTTTAGAGATTTACAGATTTGCTGCCTTGTCATCGTACTTTGCATGCGATTTGCATTCATTGGGGTGTGCTGCGAGAGGGGAGTCAGGGACAGGCAGCTGTGTGGAGTTGGACATCTCATGCGAAGGATGCAGCGAGGAGGAGGAGGCAGGCTGGGTGGCCACAGCGGAGGGCAGAGAGCCCCAGTGTGCGTGGTTAGCTGGGATGTGGCTGAGGACAACGATGATCCCAGTGAGCAGGGTGGATAAGGACCAAATAACTCCTGGATTTTTCAAAAGCTGCTGAGCCAAACTTCCCACTCAGCAGCTTGATACACATTTCCAAAGCAATCTCTTGCACTGAAAAGGGCTAAGGAGCTGTAGACACTTAAAGAATGAAAGTTTGGATTAGGTGTGACAGGTACAGCAGCTCGAAACTGTTGAAGAAGCTGCTGCTGGAAGCCCTAAGGTCAAACACAGCTAGCGAAATCTCGCATCTCCTTCAGGATCCAAACAAACCGCTTTCAAACAAGTGGTTGTTACTTAGAGCCTTATTGGATGCTTCAGCCGGTTTCTTCAATCCATAGAAGTTCATCATTGTAGCCCCAAATATTAATATGGGATTTGCTTTGGGTGGAATTGTCTCTGATGCTTTTCTAGCATTAATTCATATTAAGATATGCATCAGATGTCACACCAGGTACCCAGTTTAACCCTTCTGGCCCCACAGTCATAAATCCTTAGCTCTATTGGCTGCATGTCAGGTTTTTTGCCTGTGTGCCTCCTGCAAGTAAATGTTTTTGGTAGCACTATCAACGCGTACCATTTGCCTTAACCCTGTGCTCCTGTGCTCAGTGTAAGGCACAAATCAGCAGCATCAATTCATGGTTCTTTGAGTGCACTGGTGCTTCCAAGTTTTTTAGTGCCTTTGTTTAAATAGGTAGTGTGCGAGTAGCGTCATAGGATGCGAAATACTTTTAAAAATCTCCTGCAGCAGTGGCCGTGGTGTGCATTGTTTACGTGGGTGATGGCAGGCTGCTGCCTTTAAATCCTTACTCGGTCTCCAGCCATTTACTGCAGGCCAGAAGCTGTAATGACTAGGAAAGAAATTTGCTCTGTTTCAGACAGAGCTATTAAAAGAAAATTGTTCTCAAAGTAATTCTTATCTCGTGATGGGATTGCTGAATTCCTGCATATTATGGGAAAGGAAATTGCAGAAGTGTTGGCTTTTCTTCCCATTAGAACTATTGTTTTATTACAATTGTCATACATGCACGCACACTTTTTTTTAAAAAATCTTTTTAAAAATGAAACTATACTGCATTAGGTACCTAACATAAGCTAAAGTTGGCCAAACTGAAGAGCAGACTGCTCAGACTGGTTTGCAAAGGCGAGCAGGAATGGCAGTTCCCTCCTTCGGCTATGTATGCGCACGTCCCAGATACAAGCAAGAGGGGGGACCTAAAGAACTTCTCCATACTTCTAGGGCTACCCAGAGGGGTAACTCTGCCTAGGATAGATGACTCAAACAGTCCTGCACACTGACTCCTCTCCTTATCCCACCCAGACTGTCACCAGGGCGCAAATCTGTCGCTAACATGCAGTGTTGGAGCCTTCAGGTCACCTCCACCAGCTAATCACGGTGAGAGCTCGCTGTCCCCAGTGAAGGACCCTGGCTGCTGAGGGGTATCAGTGCCCATGGTTTTATGCTGTCTCACATCCCAAAAGGCCTTTTTGGTGCCTTCTTATCCTTGGGTCAGTTTGTGTTTCTGGTCCAGCCTGGTTCCTCTCTCCCACCACCTGATGAGCTGCTCGGCAAGGCCAGGAAACATTTTGCTCGCCTTCGCTTGCCCACGCAGCCTCAGAGGATGCGGTGGCTCGGTCCGCAGATGTGCAATGCAACTGAGCTGTGTAAGGAGAAAGTATTTTCACTTACCTCTAGTTTTAGACTAAATTACTAAATCTAAACATGCTTCAATTTCTATCACAAATGTCCAAGGCAATGGTGTGGAAATAATACGTAGCTTAAAAAAGAAATGAGAAGAAATACTTTTCTTGACCTCTCAGGTATTACAGACCACCAACAGCTTCCTGCAGAAGTTGCGCAGGCAGGGCTTTTTGGTGTCATTCCCGAGCTGTATACCAGGTGCTTGGGATTTATCAGACCAGAAGTGGCTGTGGGTTTAGCTAAACACCGCCGTGCCCTCGTTCCAGGTGTGCGCTGCAGCATGGCCTACACTCGCGCAGAGGATGCTGACCTGGGAGTCTGCAGCAGCCACAACGCTGAAAGCTTTTCCTGTTGACTAAGGGCTTCATCGTCTCTTCTCTTACCTTGGTTTCCTTCTCCGAAAGCTTCTGCGTGATAACAGGACACAAATGCGAAATCAGGAAACCGCCTGATACGCCCCAGTTGACCAATTAATCACTGGTCCATGTGCCTGTGGTGATGGGCCCTGATAAACAGCGGTGCCACTACCCCTTCCCCTTCCGACTGCTTATCTCTTCCAAAATCCCCCCTCCGCCCCGGCACAGCACAGCTCTCCCCACGGCGTTGCAGCAGCCAGCTCAAGGACACAATCTTGAGCTTCTCTCCAGAGGTCCCTCTGCTAAGATGATGGGCCATTCCCATGCTATAATGTGCTTTTTTTTTTTGCCTAAGCAAGCAAACCCCCTATAGATCTATACATGCAGCTGCTTGTTATGGGCTTGGGTGGGACGCCCTCCAGCCCTGGGAAGCAGAAACCAGCTGAAGTGTGAGCCAGCCGCTCGGCTCGCGTCTCAATCTGCCTCCCAGGATGAGGACAAGGACCCACGTCAGCATGAAACCTTTTTGCTAACCTGGCTCCTCCTGCAAATGGTGTAGGAACAGGAAACCATTTTCCTCGTCTGTAAAGTTTTGATGTAATTTGAGAGTCAAGCTCTATGCAGATGGGAACACGTTAGTAACGTCTGAAAAGTAATTATGGCATATATTATTATTTTAATATTTACTAAGTGCTGACAGTATAATACTTTTATTAAAACTTTAGGGAGGGTGAAATATGTACCACAAGGCATGGAGAGATGAAGATAGTCTTCTGAAATCACTCGTTTATATTTCAATTTTACAGTCACTTTCCTGTGACCTACTTTTAATCATATATTGGTTTCTTTGTTCTTAAATTATGTAAGGTGGCTAATTATTTTAATTTAAAGCTCTTTATGGAAGAATACAAATAATATTTTTGCCTAGTGAAGGCACTCTGTGAACTTCTTATTTAAAAGGGATTTATCATTGTATTCAAGAGCAGTGGAAGAGGTTTAACTTGGCTAGAAGCTGGAAGTCTTTCTTTTCACTAATTGCAATCATGTAAAAGCAATATGCCAAGGGTTATCAGGAGAAGATCTCTGTGTCTAAAAAGGATGAGCCTAAATTCCTGTTGGCCTTTGGATTTTTTTTTTTTTCTCTACAATGAGGGGAATCCGCTAAAGTAATTTTGCAAAATCAAAGAGCAGCATTTGCAGTATTCTTCAGGTCTGACAGGTCGGATAATATAATCCAATCCAGATTTTCTACTGATTTTTTTTTTTTTTTTTTTGCTCAAAGCAAATTTACCATAACCAGCCAAGTTAGGTTTAGACTTTTTATCTAGCTTGCATACTCTTTGGAGATTGTGCAGTCTCATTTGTCACCTAAAGGAATGGATTTCTTCATGGAAAAGCATTGGTGATTGTGGTTTAACTCATTAATTGGCTATCAAATTGATTATATGCATTAGTGAACTTGATTTAAGATGCTCCATGAAGATCTGAGTCACAGCGTGGGTGAACCACTAAGGTTAGGGTCCTGGAACCAATGTTTCTGCTGTGTCTGGACTAGTCTTCGCTGTAACATTTGGTAACTCAAGCAATTGGCCCTTGACTATTTTAATTTAAAACAGGACTGCAGACTTGGGAGAAAAATCTGTTGCAATATAATTATATGAATATATAAACTTAAAGACAGCTGAGGGACACAAAAAACACTGAGAAGCCCACAGTCTGCAAGAAATGAATAGCTAATAGGTGGAGTTCCCCTGACATCTGGATTTCACTACAGCGAAGCGTTGCAGAAACCTGACTGGATTGCAATTGCAATTGCAGACTCGTATCCTGTGGCTTTAGCTAAAACTCCTAGGTTTTATACTTTGTTTTAATTCCTAGGTTATTAATTGCCAGTACAGATAAGATGTCTTAACGTGCATGAGCTCTCCTTCCATCGCATTCCATTAGGACAGTATCATCACGTTTCAGCCACACATCGTTAAACATTTCAAAATATATCCAGAAAGGCAGTTGTATATACGAGACACATTGTTACAGGTAATACATTTTGCGAAGCCGCACAACCTCCCAGATAAAGGGGCAGCTTGTGCCCTCACCGCTGGCGCGGGCGTGTTCAGGGCTGCACGCAGCATCTGTCGCCACACGCCTCCTAATGCGCATTGGAGCCATTAAACACGGTGAAGCACTTCTCCAACTTCTTTTCCTTTGCCTTTCCACCCCCACCCTTCAAACACTGAGGCTGCCTGCCTGCCTTTGCAATGGAAGAACACAGATTGCAGCCCAAAAGCCAAAATCCGTGGTCAATACCAGGATAGAGGCTTCACCGGCAGACCCCTCGTGTGGTTATTTGTGTGAGAGCGAAGTGCAAAGGCAGCGAGGTACAAACCACCACCAGCCCCCTCAATGCAAGGCAGCGGGGAATTGAGCCCTTAATCCACGCTGGGCTGTCTGGGCAGCGCTCACATTGACAGATTTCTGCTTTGCACTAAATTGATTGGCTTTACAGTGCTGTTTCAGCGGTTGTCTGGGTTTGAGCAAGTCCTTTATCTATTACCAGCCATTCTTCTTATCCTCAGAGAACCTCTCTCGAAGTTCAGCACAGTGAAGTTGCCCATGAGGTACAGCTATTATAGTCAATACAAATGTAATAACAGGCAGCAGGAGAGCATGGGCAGGCTCCTTATGCTGAACGAGAGCTCAGGAGAGATGGGATTTCTTAGAATGTGGTACAGCGAATACCCCACTGCCCTCAGATATAAAAATCACCAGGCAGTCGGTACCGTATTCAAAGTTTTGGGGTTTTTTTCCTAGTGCTTGTGCATCTGAGCTTTCTCAGAGACTATTTCTGCAGCTGTATGTCAGATCATACTTAACATCATTATCATGCTAAAGGCAAGAAGTCTCCATTAAGGCTCCTAGCTGGGCACACATGCTGGCATATTAATTTTCCAGCCAGTATAGTACCACTGCATTAAGCCACTGGGCAGGCTTGAATAGATAAAGTCCTCCACGAGTCAGAAGATGCTCTCAGGTGCTCCCACACTGCATGGTGTGGGGGGGCTAAGGCAGTGGGATTTAAACAGGGTTCTTCTTGTGTCGCTTACTATAGCTGGATTAAAGATCTGACATAACTAACGCTGCTTATTTTGTTCTGATAGATTTACTGTAAATTTTTTCTAAAAGTCATCCTTGGAAGGCACCTGGTGGCGTGTCATTGCACGTGTCGACATGTGCTATTACACAACCGTCCTCAACCCCGTGGGATATTCACCTGCATCTGATGGAATGGACACCACCTGTGTCTGAGGCAGAAAATGGGATTTTGTTGAGGGTTTGAATGGAGCTGTCAAATCCTTCTCCCTCTGTCTTTAAAATCTCTCTCAGTGGCTGTATTTCTTCCTTTCCATTTGCAAGTACAAAAGAGCAGCAACAAGTAACCCTTAAAGCACACGGAAAAGGAACAGCATCAATGTGTGACAACACATTTGCAGCACAGCCCTGACCTGTGCAAAGCAGGGCCTTCCCACAGCACACAGCCTGGCCAGGTTTAGAGAAAAACCCAAGATTTTTTTTTAATCCTAAAGCTGTTACTTGTATTTGATAAATAAACAGTTGCTTTTATATACCAGGGAAAGGTGTTAATGATAGCAGTAACACCCCAAGCTGCTAGCAAACAAAGCGCGTATTGCAAACGGCAGGTAATGAGGGATTTGGGCAGGGGGGATCACAGCTTAATTAACTCTGCCGCAACGAAGCAGATGAGTTTCATGAGCCTAAGGCAGAGCAGACGTTAAAAAAACCCCCACGTGTCCCTGAGAGGGCTGCGGGATGCTAATGGTGATCATACATTTTGTGTGGCTGCGCATCCTCAGGCACCACCACCCACGAGGGACCACAGTGGGATGGGGGGAAGCGAGGGGACCCACGGCAGTGTGGAAGGCGAGCGGTGATCCACGGAGAGATCCTGGAGATGGCAGAGGGAAGCGGAGCATTCTGGAGAAGTCTGAATGTGGCAGGGCTAGAGGCAGGTTACAGTTCAATCCTAGTTGGATCACATGGAAAGAATTACACTGGGATCAGCATCCGTATGGGCAAACCAACCCCCAGCCACTGGAAGTAAGGAGCAAAATGGGAGACATCGGTTCGGCAGGAGTTTGGGGTACACGCTGTTCCCTGGACATAGTCTGTTGCTGTCAGAGCACTATAAAGGCAGCACAAATACGCAGTTTTCAGTGGAGCTTTAAAAGTAATGCCCTATACAGAAGAAAAAAAAAAATTCCTCCATGAAGTCTAGTAACTCCGAACAGAAGGAAAATTTCCCTCCTGAATCCCTCTCTCCCAAAGCAGCTGTTTCATTTAGGTAATTTGGACACCTCCAGTCCCTCTCTGCGGGGCGCTAATGGATGGAGATGCTTTGCAGAGGGTCTGAGATTTGTGCTGGCTCCCCTGCAGGCACCGACTTTGGGGGACTGCCTGGGGAGGGAGATTTGGGGAGCCCAGAAACTTCCCTGCTCTTCATTTACTCTTCATTTCTATGCATGCCGCTGCAGCAGAAAAAGCCATCAAGCCCCTTGGAGGGAGCGGGGATCGATGCCATGCAGATAAAACCAGCAGTTGGAAAACTTTGGGTGAAAGTGTAATGCTGTGAGTGCTTCCAGCTCGGTTTCATTCAGGTCCTGATGCTGAGGTTTTAGTACGATGCCAATTTTAGCTTGAATTGTCTGACAGCTCCTCTTTGTGAACAGGAGCAGTATTGACAGAACGGTACTTTTGGAAAGAAAAGTGATTCTTTTTCTCCCCAGAGAAAATAGACTGCATGTGTAACAGGATGATGCTGTTTCTTTTCCTTCTGAACTAAGGCTGCTAAAAAGAAAGTCTGATAGCTGGCTTTTGTTAGTCATGGATCTGAGTTTTCTTGAAGAACAGGTCTTTGTTATAGGATCTGAGCGCACGCTATTTTAGGGGGGTTCCCCTTGGAATTACTGCTCAGGTGCCTTCTCCGGGAAGGAAACATATGCCTTGGGCAACTCCTGGCTAAATCCTGAGGGTCCCAGGTGAGGAAAGAGGAAAGTCACTGCATTTTTAATGTGGCTTTCATTAACTCTCCTCCTGGGCTGGAAGGGACCGTGGTGGACTAAGTGGTCTCAGAGCCCTAAAGTAGAATTTGACCTGCAGAGTGATGAAGCAGCCCTTCACATGTCTGATGGCAGGACCAAAGGGACCATTCCTGGGTTCTCAATATCTGCTTCCTAAACACCAGTTAACTGTCCCCTGGACAGAGGAAATTGTTTATGCTGGGAGAAAACAAACTGATGACCCTCAATTTCTCTGCCAGGCTCCTTTTTCTTCATCATACTTTTTTTTTTTCACATCCTGCCATTCATATCATGCTGCAATGAGATGCAGCAAAGAAAGAGCTGCTATCAATGAGCCCTGAAATCACGTTATGGCAGTAAATCATGAAGGCAGTGTGGTGGCTGTGTCACCTCTGCAACCTGCAGCTTGGAAAGGGTGGCTGGGTGGGCACAGCGACCGCCCGCCTGCGACCTGCCTGCTGCAGGGAACTGATTCCTTAACAAGGGACAAATCGACGGGAATATTCAGCAGCCCCTTATGTCATACTCTGAAATACTCTTTCTAGGCACAAGGAGATCCAGAGATAGAAAAGTCAGTATCATAATGAAAAAATATAATTAAAGTTTTGGTCAGATTGAATCCATTACATCTCCCACAAGTACCCAGCATTGATTTCAGTCTCAGCCCCAGGGAGATGTAGTTGGATACCTCTGAAACCCCGCGAGCCGGGGCCTAAGCCCAGCCTACGTGCCATTTGTATGGCTTAAACCCAAGAACATGCCTCGAAACAACTTTCACTCCGTAGGATTCTTATTTTATTGACTCTGAGCAAACGCAAGTGAGTGGAAGTTGTATCTGGCACAAGGAAGATGGCTTTAGAGACATGATCTGTAAATAGAAAGGAAAGGGCTATTTTGGCTACATTTTTGAAGTGGCAGAAAACTGCAGCAGATTGCATTATTCAGTGAGTAATGTAATGTTAATGCGGCCTTGTAGCCGGGGGGGGGAGAGAACTTAAGGTTTAATCATTTTGTAATGCACTTACATTGCCCATTTTAGATTTGTCAGCTGTCATAAATGAACTGCAGTTTTATCCAGGGACTATATATAGAATTACTATTTATATATTTTTCATCTGCAGCTTATGCAGTTTAAACGCAGAAAGGAGCCAGGACAGAGCGAGGGGGGGATGCGCCCTCGGCTCCACTCCATTCAGAGAATTCCTCAGTGCCTCCGCGCAGGGAAATGCTGCCTTCACCTAAGCCTCAGCTTAGGTGGTTGACATTTTCCATAAAACAACACCCATTTTCAACAAGCCCTTAAATGTCATGGAGAGCGAGGCAAGGAAACACTGCATTTGAAAATACAGTCGCACAGGAACAGCAGTTGGTGAACTTCTGCTTTGTGTTTTACATATTTATCATTCATAAGCACCAAACTCCAGGAAATCCTCTCCCATGGCATCGTTCTCACCAGTTTTATTGAAAAACCATAATATCCTTTTGTGTTCTAAATTCTAACTAAAAGCCACCCACGTTATGACTTTCTGTACACACATTTTAGCAGTTCTCAGACAAAGATGATTCCTCCTTCGACTGCTGAGTCCTGCTGCTTTCTCCGCTGCATCTCCTCACAGCACCACTGGAAATCTCGCGGCACAGTGCAGCCTGCCCGAGCGCTGCTTAATGTCCTTGCCAAAAAAAAAAAAGAAAAAAAGGGTTTGCAAATGGATTTGCTGCTCTTATCAGCTCGAAGAAGTATTTGACTGTGTTTGCTTTTTTGGGGCAGACATTTGAAAAACTCCAAGGGAAACCTGAGAAAGCAGAACGTCCCGCCGATCATAAATTTCAAGTATTCCCATTGTCTCATCTTTTAATCAAATTCTTACTCTGGAAGTAAATTTCTGTAGGGTTTTGCCTTGACTATTCTCTCCACTGCTACATCCTACAGGCCAAAGGATTTGTTTTCTCGAACAGTAATAACCGATGTTTTTCAAGAGGCAAGAATACCCGTTTCCATCCATAGCATTTACCTGCAAAGAGCATGATCATTTATACAGAAAATGCAGTCTGTCCTTCCTGCAGGACAGCTTGATTTATCAGCTGTGCATCTGTTTCATATAAAGTGCCCTGAGTAGAACAAAAACCTCCATTCTAGCAAAACCAGGACAGCCTCTTTAGTTTTCAGTAAATCATGTTCTACCTGTGGGATACCTTGTTAACGACACACACTAAATCCAGAGGGGGTTTTCCTTTTTTCTTTTCATTCTTCTCCTTTTTCTTTCTATTCCTTTTTTATTTTTAACTATCTTTCACAAATGTTCTGAGTTTCTAGGGCCAGTTTAACACCCTTATTGCCCAGGCAAAACTCCTTTTCATTTCAGAGGGAGATTGGCATTAATAAGCTGCCTACATCAACTATCTCATTAGTAACACACATCTCTGTAACGATCCACCTCGGAGTGACCAGGCTTCATAAACCAGCCTGGAAAAACCATAAGCCCAAATCTTCCTTCATTCTGCTTGTAGTTAACATCTTTACCTATGCAACTTTTTTTTTTTTCTTTTTTTTCTGTTCAGGATGCAACTCAATTTCCATTAAGGAGCCTAAATTCTGTATCCAGGGAAAATTCCTAGGTCCCTGTTATGAGAAAAGCCTCCTTAGAGCAGGAGAGGACAGTGGCCTAAGCAGGAAAGCGAAGGAAGTGAAGGGACCAACAGAGTTATGGAGAAGTGGAATAAGGGTTCAGCAGAAAATGTGCTCTGTTCCCCCTTGGACCCTGTCCCTTCCTCACGGGGATCCCAGCCCCACGCCTCCCCTCCCCAGCCCTCCTCCCCGAGGACAGCCAGCGTGGGGATGCTGCAGGGCATCGCTCCTCACTCCTGCTGCAAACCCCGCTCTCGGCATCTTCAGCATCAATGTTCCCCAACCCACCTGAGGTTTTAGGAGACGGAAGGATGGGAGGAAATTCGTGTTCCCAGTGCAGCTCCACTGAAAATGTGTGAGCTGTAGCCAAACTGGACCCAGGGGGGCCGTGTCTGTCAAAGGCACTGATGCAAAGCTGAAATCACTGTTTGAAGACTTATATTGATGAAACTGAGAGTGGAAATTGTTTTTTTTACTGAGGGCATAATTCATGCAGGAGGATGCTTATAGCATCCAAAAAGGCTTTAGGCTAGCGTTATGATACTGTCAGTGAAGTACGGAGGTGTCTAGGGAAAAGGGAGCGAGTTCCTGTAAAATCCCAGCACACTGAGCCATGGCAGAGCTGGATCTCAGTTCTTACCCTGTGGGCTGGACACCCGATGCATCTGCATCCCCCTTCTTCCCAAGTCCTTGTCCGGTGAGCTCCAGCCATGCTGGTGGTTCCTCAGCAGAGCCGTGAGGTCTTTGCATGCGGCTGTAGCACGAGGTCCCTCTGAAGTCCATCATCCCCCTGATGTCCCAGGAATTGAGTGGCCCTTCCTGAAGAGGACTCTGGGGAGCTGGAGCTGGAGAACAATTACTTTGATATCTGTGCTGCCTCTCCTCTTGTGTTTTTCTGGATGATGAGGGTCTTGATTTCTGACAGGGCCTCTTGTTCCCACAGGAACATAAATTGCCATGTAAAAATATCACAGATGGAATGAGCTAAGTCCTTGACCTTGTTTCTTTGCTGCAAAAAGCCAGGTGGTGCTTCTGCCAGTTTCTCTATTGCCAGTCAGGTATCAAACAGTTCTCTGTCATTAGATTACCAGTCCTTTGTCCCTGGGCATAGAGCAAAATAAAGTCACCTTTCCAACAGTTTGCCAACTGTTGGGACATGCTGCTATTTCAGTGTTATCCGCAACGTGATTTCTTTGCCCTGGTGATGCATGGCCAGGTTGCTGGGACCGGACCTCGGGGATGAACTGTGCAGCTTGCACGTGAGACTGCTCTAAAAAGAGACCTCTTCTCTGCAGGGGATGTGAAGAAGTCCTTGAGCTTGAGGACGCCTTGGTTTGCTTGTTCCTCTCCTCCCAGACCCAGGAATGCCCCACGCTCCAACTTGTATTGCCACAAGTGACCCAGGACGCCTGGCAGCAGCGTGGGATGACCAAGGTGTCATTTTGGGCTTCTTCCTCCAAGGACTGCTTTCCAAAATACTTCAGTCTGTGGTGGAGGTTGTGTCCATGCGGTGTTTTATCAGGAGAATTTCTGCTTCAGCCTTTTCTCAGCTGTTTTGACTGCCTTTCTGATGCCTTTCCAGCCTGGCTACGGCTGAATTTGGCCCCTGATAGACACTTCTCCATTAATCAGAGATTTGCCTGAGTGGCAGGGTTGTTCTGAGGTCTCAGTAAGTTTACAATTTCTAATTAAATTGATTTGAGATCTTAGGGTGGAAGGCCTTTTAAGAGCAATCACTTATTTAAAAGTTGGGATTTTTTTCTCCAGCAACCTTTTGTGTTACACTAATTTTAGCATCCAGAAGTGAAGGTTGAGTCATCCTTTCTCAGTCTTTGGCAATGTTGGTTGAGGCTTTTTCTCATTCACCTTAATCAAAGAAGCAATCAAAAATTGCTAATCACCTTTATGAAGGTACTTATATCAGGGTGAAATATGTGGCAATCATATGCACAGTCAGGAAGCAAATAGCATTTGCTCAAAAAGAATAAAAGTGCTGGACCGAGAACATGTGGGAGACCTGGACTGTAACCCTCGTGTTCCTCTTCTCATGGTTATTTTTTCTCCCAACACCCAGATAATTAATAGATGGTATTCAACAAGGTGTCTCCCATCCTGCCCCTGAGCCAGCCGCTCCGAACAGGCTGTCGCTGTGACCTGCACTGCTGCACACCATCATTACTCAGATAAAGTTTTAAACTTCATTTCTTCAGGCTCAATCAAATATTTCCCATGGAAGGTTTGATTAATTGTTGTTCAGATGTGGCAGAGAAACTTTCAAAATTATCAAAATAGACACATTTACTCTTCTTGCCTTCATATACAAAGTTATCTTAAATCTTAATAACGCCTAATCAATGCTTACTTTATGCTCACACATAGAAGTGACTCTTTAAGGCCTTCCCTTGGGGGACGTTAAAGGGAGCTTTGGGGTCAGACCAGGTCCTTACTCACATGGTGTTTCCTCCAGGGCCAACTGCACATTAATTCACTTTTAGTTCTTCTTATTGCCTTGGTGCCCTGCTTGCGTTAGAGTCTCGGGAAACTAAGCCACCCCATCGTGATTTTGAGAGTCAACTGAAATCTTATCTCCCCAGTCTTCCCTTTGGAGAAACGCTGGGGTTTTGAGGGATATCTCATTCAAGATAATTAGGATAATTAAAAGAAGAGAAGAAGAAAAGCAACGGGTTGAGGACATGTGGGAGATGTGGACTGCAACCCTCCTGTCTTGCTTACCTTGGTTATATTCTGCTTCCAGCATCTGCGTAATTAATAGGTGCTGTTTGATGAGTTGTCTCATTTAAGGTAACTAAGAAAACTTGGCCTTGTCCAAGGCTCTTGCCTTCAGAGCTCGGTAATATGCAATGGACTGAGATGGTCATGGATTTTTAACTGGAAGAATTTTTCCCCCCAGAGTTTTGCTGATTTGTTGAAAATGTCTTTTTCACTTTGAAAAGACAGGTTTCAATAAAACTTTTTAAACACTTTGAAATATTTTCAATGTTTAAAATGAAATTGCTTTCCAGATATCTAGTCTGAACCACCTTCTTTATATTCAAAGGTAAAATAATTATAAAACAGAATTATAATAAAGCCAGAGAGGAAATGACACATTTCAAACTAATCTAAACAGATTCAGGATGGAACTTGTCTGAATTTTCTTTCCCTTTTCCGTTTGCATTTCTTTGGTCTCGAGTTAAAACAAAGAAATATTTCAAAATCTTCCCCGTGCAAAAACATCCCCTTGACCAGCTCTAATTGCTCGACTGAATTATTTGTAGACAGATCACAACTCCCTTCAATTAATCAGTTCCATGAATACTTTTTTTCCATAATCCCTGACCCATAGCTCACTCGTAGACCCTATGCTTGTGCTGATTTAATTAGCCATTTAACTCACATGGCCTGCGAGTGTTTCCTGTTTGCACGGACCCTTGCTTAAGCTCAGGATTTGCATACAGCTTCTAATTCTCACTTAAAGTTCACCCCTTCCAAAACCTTTTATTGCCTGTGACCTCCCATGCTGGGATCCATGTGGAAGCCGATGTACTGGGAGCATGAAGCCAGCTGGAATTAATTTGTTTAAAAAGCTGAGAGGACTTTCACTGAGATTTTTTGGCATTGCTCAGCCAATTCTAATTGCTTTATAAATTTCCTGGAGTTGATGCTGACCACTGGGTGCTGGGTTGGTTGTGGATAAGGGATATAAAGGCAGCCCAGGGTCCCACAACCTTGTCTCTTGGCTTAGGGATAGTGATGAAGAGGAAGATGAGGAGTGGGAGGGATGCCTCACGGAAGTGACTCCTGCACAGTAAGTTGGCAGCCCAGAATTTGCTGTATGCCTCGTGAGTCTGTAGGGTTTGGTAGGTGCTGTGGTGGTCCTGAAGAGCCTTTCTGCTCCCACAAGCCATAAAGGTGGTAAGAAATTACTTTTATTTTTGCCTACTCCTTTGTTTGCAAGGTCTGGTTACTTAGAGAACATCAGGGCTGCTAAGATATCTCAGCTGTACATCAAAAACTTGGGTTTGGTTTTGTTCTGGTTGGGTTTTTTTTTCTACTTAAGCCCATGCATTTTGTTGCTTTATTAACAGTGGAAAGTTTTAAGTTTTTGATTCTGTATAAAAGCACCTCTGTTGCTTTCTGCAGAGTTAATAAATAAGTTCAGGTTCAGGGTAAATCTGTGGCTTTGCTGTTCCTTTGCCAGTAGAAGAAATCTGTAAGTATATTAAATCTTTCTCTTGCTGATTACTGCAGGGATTTTTACTGCAAGGTAAATCTGCATTTTACAAGCAGGAATACCATCTATAGAGATGTTTCTGATGTGCATCCAGGGCTGTATCTGATAATGCTCCCCTACATTGAAGGTGACAATGAAAGAACTTGGTCTGGTTCTTTGCACATCGCATTTTTTTTTTTATTTTTTTGGTCAAATCAAGATCCTGAAGAACAAAATATTAAAACTGCTGAAGATGAGGCTTAGCACCCAATCAGCCAAATTCCCTTTGTGCCTCTCTACCTTTTGTACTGTTCACCCAGCAATGTGCTGTAATCTGCTTTTGTACGTGGATGAGGCTGTAATGGACGGAAGAGCGAGAACTGTAATTCACAGAAATAAAAATATATTTGCAAAATACCTTGTCTTGGGAAGGTGCCCATGGAGTCAATATATTCATAGTCATATGAATTTTAACTCTAAAGAAAAGCTCCAGGTACTGGCTGGGACCAGAGCCTTGGCTGGTTGCTCTGCTGTTGAGCTGCCTGGGGCCACGAGCAGGCCCTGACTTTGGTTTGCCCTGTGCTCCGCTCTCTGTTACTGTAAATAAAGCCCCAGCAGCCAATTTACAAAATTCACTTTGGAGAGCTCTGGTTTTATTTCTAGCTATTAACCAACAGGGCTGTCATTTGAGAAACGGCGTTGCGGAGCCCCTCCGAGCGGGTTGCGGCAGGCTGTGCCGTCACCGGCCGCACCAGGGCAGTAGCAGAGCGAGCAGCCTGGCTATAACTGTGTCACCCAGAGCAATAAAACCCTATCGAGAAGGGATCGCAAGCGCCTAATGAGAATCAGATGCAGAGTAATATAGGCCACAGGCATGCTCTTATCCAGATGCGCAGGGAATTATGTACATAAACAGAGTATAATTTGGTTTCACATTTTATTTTTCATCCTCAACTTCAGAGGGAAGTGAGTTAGTTACTGGCAGTGGCGTGTAGGAAAGCTGCCGTTATGCGCTTGGCGATTGCTCATGCACAGCTTGGTGTGATGGAGCTTCCCCCAGAGACTGGGCACTTATCTCCACTCAAGGTGGGCTGAGGCAAACATCATGAAGTCGCCTGAGCAAATCTTCCAGCCCTGGCTGTGGGGGAGAAGGGGGAACCTGCATCTGAGCAGCCTCTGGGCTGGAAGAGGCGAGCTGGGGTCCCTCACTGCTGGGGAAGGCTGTGGTGGTGTGGGGTCAGGGGTCCTGCAGCCCTTGCTGTCCCTCACCATAGAAGGTCCTGCTGTTGGAGCCGCATCACGGACTGGGTGGCAGAGGTGAAGGCTAGCTCTGCAAGGCGATGCTAATCTCTTCCTTGGGCATTGGAGAGAAGGGCTCAGCGCCTCTGAAGCTGTGACTTTGGCCTTGGCGGTAGGGCTGGAGAAGGAAGACTGCACCTGTTGTGCTTCTTGCTCGTCGTGTGCTGGGTGCTGAGCCTGAGGGTCAGAAGGCTGTAGGGAATCAATGGGAAATTTGCTTCCCACATGAGGAGAAAAGCTATTTCCAGCCTCACACTAGCGACTGCACGTATGACTGCATTTGTTGTGATAAATGCCAAAACCCCTGGGCTTAATATATGCACATTTCAAACAGAGGGGAAGGAGGCTGTCAGTCAGCCAAGCAGGGCTGAAAGGCAGATGCTCTGGGTGTTAAACCTTGTTTGGCCTTGCTGAGGTGTATAAACCTGGGCAAATAACCCCATTCCTTCTCATTTAAATTGGAAATAACTCACAGAAAGTCTTTACTCTTTAAATGAAGTGTGTCTTGAGCTGCACGTCAGAGTGCAAGGTGGTGTAAATGGGACTTATGTTGATGACATGGACCTATGACTCCTCTCCTGTGGCTGTTTGCAGGCTGGCTGACTTGATACCAGGATCACGATTCCCAGTGTTTCAGAGGAACCAGTCTGACCCCCTGCAGAGGCAAGGACATTTAACCTGGGGGCCCAGCAGCATGGGGACTTGCTTTTCCTATGGATCCAAACCTGTTTGACAACCTCATTCCTCCCCACCATGTAGCTGGCTTCACAAAACCCATTCCTGATCTACACGGCAGAGTGGAGAAGAATTGCTGTGAGCCAACTGAGAGCTGCATATCTCCTCATTACCACCAGCCCCAGCTTGCCAGCGAGGCTTTCTACCAAGTGGAGTTGGTATCTGAGATGACGCAGAGTAGCTGGTGTTGCTTGGCTGCTTGGAGAAAAGAATACATTTGGGGCAGATCTGCCTCAGCTTCTCCCTGGGAAAGTGATGCCCTCGGAGATTTGACCTTCTCTTTCCCTGTGTCACCCTAGAGGTTTGCCCTTGTGTTTGGTTAGAAAGCCTTTCCCTTGAACACACCTGAGTGAGGATGCATGGTGTGGTCTGTGATCCAGAGACACTGCAGGGTACTTGGACCTCTCTGCCCTGTTACCCAAAGGGATCTGGGGGAGCTCAGCGTCCAACAGCATCCAGCTCCAGTGCAACCAGACCTGCAATGCTGCAAGAGCTGTATAATTGAGAGAGATTTGTGTAATTACCTACTTACCTATGAAAACCTTAAGGTTCAGGATTAAGAGCAAGGAAATCCTACTCGGGGGAAATTTTAATGAGAAGAAAAACTTATACTTTGTCTCACAAGTCACTTTTTACATTAAAACTTCCTGGGCTTATAATTAGAAATCTAATGTTTTGTGCACTGCAATTCAGAAACTATGGGAAAGGTTTATTTCCCCCTTCAACCCCCCCTGATTTTTTTTTTTAATCAGTGCTCTCAGGTTTTTTTCCAGTGGTTAATAACATAGCACGTATGCCCATCTTGTCTTACAGGGGAAGTTTGAATCTACAGGCATTTCTGATTTACACACACACACGGACTGTCACCCTCCCAGCTCACAGGAGCCAGTCTGATGGGCAAGGGGGTGTGGGGGGAGCTGCCCAGGGCGGGGGCCATCTCCTCCAGAGGCCATGGCACCATGCAAAGCACTCAATAAATGACATGATTTAGAGGCAGTGAGGTAATTATGTCTCTCTGCTCTACTCCTCAGTTCAGCTCACACTCCAAGCTCTCAGGCTGAGGCAGAGCTCATTTTTTGAAAGGATCTCTTCCACTACATGTTTTTGCCTCTCTTTACTCTGAGTCCAGGGGCAGGAGAGCTGCTGGGCATAGCTTTGCTCCTTCTGAGGGCGCTCATTTACTCTGCCATTCCTAATATCCACAGCTGTAGCCCATGCCACGCAAGTATGGTGTCTTCATGCACAGCCCTCCACATCTCCGGGGTAAATGCGTGTGTGATGGTGCGTGTGAAGAGGCATCCACCCTTACACTACTGTTGCAGGGCACCGCCATCCAAGGAGGCTGCACAGGGAGGAAGGAGGTCAGAAATAGCAACCAAGAAGCTGTGTATAGCTTCAGATTGCCTCCTTGTTAATCTCGGAGCAAAGTCACTTAAAAATAACTGTGACCTTCATTCCCAATCCATTTGCATGAGGCTGTTGAATTGTTGCTGTTCTGTGGAAAAGGACCACGGTGTGTGTGGACTGATGATTCTCCAGCGAGCCAGGCTCAAAGGGAGAAAGGCTGATGGGGCTTAAACTTAGCACTTCAGAGTTTGGGTGACTGCTTAGGGGGCAAAGGTGCTTATCTGAGTTGGGTGGCTTGCACAAGGCAGGAGGATGCATGCTTGGGGCCAGCCGTGCATGCTTTCTTGTTTGAGGAAAGCGGGTGCAAGGGAGAGATGCCCAGGGAGGAGGCAGCAACGCAATGAGCCTGAGGGATGCTCAGCTGCGGGAGGAAGCTTGCAACTGCAAAAGTGGGTTTCTCAAATCTGGAAGCTGGGTTTTTAAGCCCAGAAGCAGACTTGTCAGTGGAAACATTTGGGGAACAGCTGGTATCAGCTATTGCTGCTCCTCCTTGTCCATGGGGATGGATTGCATTGCTGTAAATTACTGCCTTGGCAGCAGTCCCTGTTCACACCCCGTGCCTTGGTAAAATTCTAGGCTGGGAATGGAAGATGCGGAGCATCAGTCCTGGCTTTGTGCCACCTGGGAGTTGCCTGTGTGAAGGCAATCCTTGGGTACCACTTGAGTGAACTTTCTGGGAGCTTTTTACTGCCTGAGAAGCTGGTTGTGAGGGACAAGGGAATTTAGGTCTAGCCCACATGATCTGCCTATAGCAGAAATATGGATACACCCAGAAGGAAAGAAAGGAAATTAGGACAATAGAAGTTGATGGGCTGAAAACTTCATTAACATCTTGCAAAACCTGACCAGAACTCAGGCTCTTTCCCTTTATTTTCTTTGTCACTATTAGTTTGGTTTAGGTTTTGGTTTTTAATATTACTGCTCAGGATAAAATTTTCTCCCAAATTAGGAATAAATTATATCAGCTAAATGTCAGGCTAATGTTAATTCTGTTGCAATGCAGTGGAAAAATCATATAGAATTCCCCCCCTTATGTACCTTCTTCTGAATCACTCTGTGGCTCAGCTAATAGTTTTGCAGCCCTGCAGATTTCAAGTAACCGAATAACAACCCAAAAGTTTTCTCTTTATTGCATCCATCTGCCGCACTAGGATGAGGAGCGGCTCCTTGTGATACACTTAAAATAACACATCTGCTGCTGTACGCTGCAGTACGGGGTCCTGGCCCCTTCCCTTGGTTTCTATGACAAAAAAGGAACAGAACAACAAGTAAAGCCACGGTTGCCTTTGTCAGCTCCAGCTCCTCGTGCTGCAGGCTAGATGAAATATCCACACAATCATGGCACCATCCCGTATTTATGTAAAAATATTAAACTATTTATAATGGAGAGGTCATCAGCATGCTGCATTCATTAGCAAGGGCTCCAGGGAAGAGACAGCAGTGAGCAAAGAACACAAACAGGCTCTGCACAAAAGAAGGAGCAAAGAAGCATCCTTTTGAAATGTCAGTGCTGAGCAGCAATTAAAACCAGGAAGACTTAAAACACAGGGAATTTCAATAGGCTGAGTACAACAGCCAGCCCTGGCTGCCAGGGAAGCCATGGTGGGATTCCCATGGATGTAAGGATAGAGGCTCAGGTCTGTGCTGCACAGTAAAATGTAAAATGATTTTCCTTATGAAAGGAAGGATGAAATTGCTGTTTGTGTAGAGAACCAACAGCGGCGAAGGCAGATCGGGGAGGGAGGCAGGCAGGGTTGGGGTCACGCAAGGGTTGCTTGCTGCAGGATGCTGAGCACCTCTCCGAACTGGGGGTGGCTGCCAAGCTGCACGCGGGTGAGTGTGAGGTCTCTGCCGGGCGCGGGCTGGAAAACATCACTTGGAAGGAAAAGCCTGCTCTGCACGATGGGGTGCGAGTCCAGCGTCAGGTCAGGTTGCTCAGAAATGGCCATTCGACCTCGCAAAGTGCTCCTGGGCATTGCAAGGCAAGAGGGTGTTAGAGTCAGAGGATAGAATGGGGGAATGAAGGATGTGCTGTCTCTTGGGCAGTGTTTCTGAGCAAACAGGAATTTGTTCAGTAACTACATCTGAAGTAACTTAATGCTATTGCAGTGGTTTTATAGCTCTTAGTCTCCTTCACTCCATCTCCCAGCTGAAATCTGTTCAGAAGAGCCATTACACCTCGTGCAAGTGCCATCCGGTCTCTGCTGACTTTGCGTGCAGGCAAAGGCTAACTGTGATACTGAAGCTCAATTAGGATAATGAGTTGGAAGAGGTCAGAAGAGATGAATATTTCATCTTTGGCTTCCCATGCCCTTTCAGAAATTAATTTGCGTTGGGCAGTTGTGTGGTACTTTGCCTTTTGTATTTCTTTTTCTCATCCTTTTTTAAAATAGACACGGATCACATCCAGAACTCCAAGTGCTCAGATGGGCTCTGGAGCTGTCCTTGGCTCTTTATACTTCACATTTCCCAGGCTGCCTTCTGAAAATGTGTTTTTAAAGGTTTCTCACTCCATTTTTTTCCCTTACCTGCAGAGAGGATTTTCATGTTTTTAATGACAACAGAGTTGCAGCCCTTGCAAAGTGGCCAAAACAAAACCCAGAGCTGTATTTCCCTTCCTTCTCCACCCCAGGTTCTTCCTTTGCTGTTTTTTGTCTTTGCTTTTTCTCCTCCTCCTGCCCTGAAACTCCGCTAAAATTTTCTCAGTTTTTAGGAGTCCCTGCAGACACAGAAGGAATGATCCTTAACTCCCAACCTGCATCCTACTGCTGGGCTAAGGGCATTTCATTTTAATGTTGAATTTTACAGGAATTCCTGTGGGGACTTTTCACATCCGTATTTCCTTGTAGCGCTGCTGCTGAATCATCTAGGAACTGAAACTTGCTTGGCTGGAGAGCAATGTGTTTTTATAAAATTATCGACATGCTGAAATTGGCCCTCGTCCAAAGCAAGCCTTCTACTTTGCTAATAATGTGCCTTGAGCCGCCTAATCCCGGTTGTATTGCGGAGGACAAAGACGACTCATCTCCAGCTCCTACGGCTGGACATGGGGCCTAGTGACCCACACAGGAGGTGGAAACCAGGAGCAGCATTATAGCCAACACGTGGGAAGTGCAAAGACAACTCCATTGCTTCAGATTGTGTCGCCGAAGAGTCACCGGAGAGCAGACATGAGTAATTTACTGCACATTTTCCCCTGATGGGCTCCTTTCTCCCAGTTTTAGTCCTCCACTGGGCAGTGGAATATATCTGTCCTTGTACAACGCAATTCTGTTTCCATGGATCCAGATCTTCCAACTAAAAGCTCATTTGATGCAAGTCAGGAGTGTTAAGACTTAAGAAATGAGCCGAACAGTAAAATGGTGTTGAAGGATGTATGGGAGACACGATGCCCATCCATACATGGTGGTGTATGGATGGATTTCTTGCATAGGGTTTTGCTGAGTGATCTTGGGATTGTGGAAAACCTTTGTGACCTTATGCTGAGGACTGGGAGTTGAGCTGTTCCTGCCGTGTGGCAGGAGCAATATTCTGATTTATCACTGCTGTGGTGGCTGCCCATGACGCGTCTGGCAAGCTGCTGTTGGCAGAACCCTGCAGTAGACGCCTTGACCTCTGTGGGGCAGAGCAGGAAGGTGGAGCTGCTTCCTCTTCAAGCCTGCCTGCCAGCGACATGATTCAGTTCTTACAGTTAAGTGACTGCACTGGTCTTGCTGCCAGAAAGGGATAATATTCAATGAGTCGCTTGTCTTTTGGTTGTGGCTGTCCAAGAGCCTGCACGCACCTTGTAAAACCAGTCCTGTGGCTTGGCCGCCTGAGGTCCAGGCTCTCTGACGCCCTCCCTTTCTCATTTTGTCTGCTGCTCTGCTCAACCCTCTGTACCCTGTGAGCAGCCTCTTACCTGGAGAGGAGGTGGTGGCTGTTTACTGAATGACCTGGAGTCACGATGGGATTTGTCACCATTTCCCAGTATCTCTCTGCTCCTGATCAAAGCTTTGCTCCATGGAAGTGGGGGCTGCTCCACAAGAGGCTAACGAACCTGGTGGAAATTAATGCCATCGGCTCTTGGTAGCAAGAGGAGCTTGACTTGAAGCCAACCAAAACTTGCTGCGGGCACTGGCTCGGAACGCCATCAGCCCACAGCACCGCCGTACTGGGAGCTGTGTGTTCGTACGGACAGCCCTGAGCTTGCAGCTGGAGGGCATGATGAGATAAGAAGCTCGTGTGGCAGAGGAAAACCAATCATCCCATTGTGCCACTGAATACAAATCAGGGAAGGAAGCTTGTAAGTACTGCACCGAGGAGGCTGGCGTGCGCAGCGAGGATGGGCTGTGCACTGCCGCTCACTTCTTGGTCTGCTCATCTGCCACCCGACTGGAGTTTATTTGTTGAGGCCTCTTCGCAGAGCTGGCTTTCATCTCTGCGCCGTGCTGGAGAGCAGTGCCAGGCTGGAGCACGAATGAGCGTATAGCCAACAGCTCCAGGATCTGACCCATCATACTTTTGTGATGATGCTAGGAAAATATAGAGCAAACAATGCTGTAGGAATAACTTAGCCCGCATACACTCCACGAGAGCTGTTCCCATGCTGTTTGCTCAGGCCCCGACTAATTTAGCGCACAGGACGGGCTGGCAGATTATGCAGCGAGACATGCTAATTCGGGCCTGCGGTTCATGTGAAAGAATGACGAGACGGTCTGGGAGACAATGCGAGCTAACATTAGGACGCCAGGCAGGGAGTCAGGAATCCTAATCCCAACTGCCACTGACCTGCTCCCAGGCCCCGAATCCCTCTTTGGAGCTGCTTGGAGAAAAGGAGCATCTCCCTTTGTGTTTGGCTGAGTTAGCCCTGGGAGCCGTCTGTCCCAGCCAAGGCTTCTGGCTGTTATTATATATAAATAGTCATGATGATCATAATCTTTCCATAGGGGGTATGGCATTGCAGGGGTAGTGCCTTGTATCCAAGATGCTGCTTTTGTTGGATCGAGCCCATATGTGTGGTAGATGCTGCTTTAGCATAAAGATGCTCTGGTGGGACCAGCAAGCAGTAAGTTGATCAGGGATGTTTCTGTAAAGATACAGCATCAGACACTGCCATGAGTTCTTCTGCTTCAGTGCTTCAAAAGGCAAGGCAGGGTTTATGTATCTTCCAAATCACTGAGTGATATCTTGTGGTGTGTTAATTGGCTCTGCTTCTGAGAACATTTATGTGTGTGCTCAGCCTTACACATGTGGCTTGTCTGATGCCTGTAAATTACTCCCATGAGCAGAGCAAAGCCGGTCCCCAGACGGCTTCGGGATCAGGGCCGTGCTGCGTGTTGCTGCCTCGTCTGCCGTGGCTTTTGCCAGAATTACAGTTATGACCCAGACAGGGACCTCCCAGCTACTCCTCACTGTCAAAGAGCATCGATACCACTCCGGAGGAACTCCTTCTCAAAACCTTAGCTTGTCCCACCATCGTGCCTTACTGCTACTTATTAATATATTTGTTTCAACCTTATTGAGGGTACTTGGGCAATTTTTTTTTTTTTCAAAGATGAAATCAATTCTCTATCACAGAAATCTTTTCCCCATTTAGGGTTTCCACTGGGTGGGAAGGGATTTCTGCTATTTATTCTGTATACAGAATTGCTATTAATATTCTGTGCTTCAGTTCTTCACTTTTGAGAAAAAAAAAACAACTTGCATCGTGGAGCTGGTGGACAAGATACTGCACTGATTCAATCCCACGTGCCAGTTAGTTTTGGGAAGCTGAGCCTTTGTGGCTAGTTTTATTTTCAAACCAAAGCAAGAGATTGACACTTTTAATTAGCTCCACACAAGCTGTTTAAACCAGGCTGTGCTATGGGGAGAGGTGAGTTTTTTCCAAGCTTTTTCTTTCTGCTTTTTTTTCTCTCTTTAAGCCATCAAACTCGAATACACATCCATCACAAGGGACTATCAACTTACTCAACACGCAGTATCTTTGAAAGGTTCAGACTTTGCCTCTTCTTTATGCTACCATGAAGACTTATAGCAGAAGTCTTCCCTGATTTAGCTGTCTCCTGCCAGTTTGGGGGATTTTTAGGGGGAATGAATAGCTAGTTTTATAGATAAAACAGAGAGGAGATGCAGAGCACAGGACGGAGAGGTGGTACTGTGTAGAAAGCAGGGGGAAGGATGGGGAACGGCATCTCTGTTACCCTCTGCAGAGCGGCTGGTGGAATTTAAGGATGCGACACGGCTCTCTGTGTATCTGCAGAGGGAAGGAGGAGCATAACAAAGGAGGAGAGAATGAGACTTCTTGGGATCTGAAGTGAGTTTTGGCAACCTTGTGCCTGGCCCAGTTGCGCTGAGCTCTCACAGCACAAATCAGAGGTGAGCCCTCTTCCTTTTGGAGCCGCAGAAGCAGAAAGGGGGAAGCTTATCAGCTGAGACAGATGAATTGGGATAGCTTATCTTAGCAGGGCAGAGCTATTGTCTGCTGAAAAGTCTCTGCTAACTCATGTGGAGCCATTAAAATAGCAAAAGAAAAATTCCTAGGGAAGGATGTAACTTAGACTTAGTACCTGCCAGACTAGAGGGAGGAACTTGCTCTTTCTGTAACTAGATCACAGTCAAGAAAGACTAGGAAATGTCAAGATGTCTCTTTTTAATTTTTTTTTTTTTCATTTTGTAAATAGCAGTTGGAACTGCTCCCATCTGTACCAGAGACCTCCACTCCAACAAAATCTGCCTGAAATGGAGCCTGTGTTGAGGTTTCCTTCAGGTTTCTTTTAGAAAATTGAAACACGTGGGAGGCTCAGCTTCCCTTGCAAAGCCAATCTGATCCTCGCTCTAACCAACAGGCTCTGCCCTCTTCTCTCCGCTTTGGACTTCTCAGGAGCTTCCCAAGGCTGGGAGCAGCCTGCCTCCCTCCTTGCCAAAAAACCGCACCCACAGCAATCATATCCTGGAACAGCAGCGGCTTCTGCAGGGAAGATACGCCTGAAAAAGACTAATAAACCCAGGAGCACAAATGCTGATGAAAGCTAATGAGATCTACAATTTTTATTTGTGTAGGAATTTTTATTTTGCTTTAGAATCTCTCTTTTTAAAATGACTGTTGGTTTCACACTATCTGTAAGACATGTTGAGGCTGGCATCCCTGGGAGGGCATACCGGCTGCCAGGTGATCACTCTGCCCCTGTGCTCCCGATAATCTCAACAACATCCCAGTGTACCCAGCCTGTTGCGTGTTATTTAAGCCGTAGGATATGACAGAGCATGTTTTACGGAGCCATTAATTTATGCTCTGGGTGACTTTAACGACCCAAGAAGTATATTAATGGGCCCATAAAATACACCCCAGAGTGTCTTAATATGGTTATGAGATTGATCTTCAACTTTATATTCCACTGTGCATGATATTATTGAAATAAATTGTAGAGGAAGGTGACATGGGGGATCCCGGTAAAGGGTGAGTTGCCTTTTGCTTCTTAGCACCCCGTGATCACAGATTCCCTCTGGTGCATGAGCCGTGGGATGGGATCCAGCCACCCTATGCTGGGAGGCTGGAGATGTACCACGCAGGGTGCTGCCTTGGAGGATGGAGCTTGCTCCCAGCTCTGCAAACCAATGTAGGCAGCATCCGTCTGCACTGGCTGGTCTGTGGCTCTAACCACAGACACCTGGGAGGTTTTCTACAAATACCAAGTTCAATTGGTGTCTGGAGTTGGGTCCATTGAAACATTTGCTAGAGCCATGACTCAAAGCAGCATCAGTCCGGCTCCTCCTTGTTACCAGAGGCCAGTACCAGCTCATCCAGAAACCCTGGACATCGCACAGAAACTTCTCTGATAAAAGTTGGGTGGGATTCCTATGAACGACAACTCATGCTTGGGAAATACAGCAATACGTGGCTTCCTACTGACAGACGCTGGTAGCGTGAGCGTACCAACAGGAAACCTCAACGTCTGAAAGGCTGGACCTTGGTTAAAGTCTCTTTTTCTCCCAAGATCCACATACTCAGGCTTCCAAAGCCTTGAGGCCTGTGATGTCAAAGTATTGAGGGTTTGGGGTTTAGCTGGAAATTAAGAATAAATCCTGATGTATTAAATAATCTGTACTTTTCTTTGTAGCCTTAATTATTGTCATTTTTTACACTCTCTGGTGGGACCACATGGCTCTGAACTCCCATAAACCCACAACATTCTCAGTGACTAGACATGGTTTTTCATCCTGAAACAAGTAAAACTGTGGTTTTCTCTAGTTCTAGTATAAAATCTGAGAGAACTACTGATGCTTGGGGAAGCTTTGACCCATTTTGAAATCCAGGACACAGCATAAAAATTCCGAGATGCTTATCAGACCAAGACCATGGGTCGATATCCTGTTTGCAGGAACCATTTTAGCTGTTTTTTGTGTTTGTAGCGGGGCCCAAAGCATGCGGAGCACCTTCTGAAGGAGGAAGAAAGCACCAGCCCACTCATCCCGACAGATTAGAGGCTGCCAGGAGACGGGCCACCACACCACAGCGACTGTAGACAAAGAGCAAGGGAATTGGGCTCTGCTTAAAGCTCTGAGCCAGCCCAAATCAGGTTTTAGAGTGGTGTTGTGAGCTGTTAAGAGCATGCTGTCCATGTGAGATGATGCTGGACCAGCGGCTGCAGGTGAGGTGGGGTGGCTGCAGCGAGCCTTGCTCGGACCAAGGATGCGCCTGAGCTTCTCCCTGCCCCATGTTAATGTTCAGCTGCTCCCCCTGTGAAGCTTCCTTTAGTAGAGGCAGCTGGAGCAGCTATGTCCCGAAATCATCTTGCTGCAGCAGTAAGGTCCCGGGCAGTCGCAGGGTGGGGAATGAGGACAATAAAATTCTTGGCTGTATTTGAGCTGTGATACCAGCTATCAGGATCTAGGGCTATCCTGACCTGACCAACTCCTTACTGGATGCAACTAGGAGACAAAACGGTAGGAAGCTGGTTATGAAGGAAGACTGAAGGCAAAGTCTTAAAATCAAGAGAAAGTTCTGCCTGAGGTTTGCGGGTTTTGTTAATTACCAGCAAGAACAATTTTGGGAACACAGTGGGCTGGACGTGAGTACAGCCAGGATTACGACGGGAACGGCTCACACTTGCATCAGTGTTGCAGTGTTTGTAAGCAAATGGAAAATGGCCCTCGGAAATCTGTCATCTCCTCAGTCTTACTAGCAAAATTGTTTTTCTAAATAGTGTTTTTCAAAAATTTTTCCATAAGGCATGAGTAGTTCTCTAAGATCTATTCAGGGCAGCCACAGCTCATGTGATACTCACATGGATCCCAGATGAATTTTAGCTTAGCAGGGCTGTCACATAACACATCCCGCAAGACGACGGTGATGAAAAAACGTCACACCCAGCTCTCAGCTGTGAACAAGAGTCTCCTTGCGCCGTGGGCTCGCATGTGTGACACCGCTATCAGCTGGCACACAGATGAGATATAAACCCTTCCTCGCTAGCCGTGCTGCCCCTCCTCGGGGTTCGCTGGCCTCCTGAGTGTTTATTCCTTGGAGGATTTAGCCTGACCGCTGATCCAGTTTTTACTGGTCAAGGTACAGTAAAAAGCATGCTGTGATCCTAAAAGTGACAAATTGGGTAGCCGGTTACAGAGCCGGATCAGAGCAGCTTAAAGCGTGAAAATTAAGTATTAAAGTCCCAAATGGAACGAAACCTCTTAGAGAGATGGAGGAAAACAAGGGCTGGACACAGCAGGTAATTTGAATTTCATGAGTCCACTTCTGCATTTGCCCTTCACACCCAGGAAGGCAGGCTGCACCCTGCTTCTTGGAAGGGGCTCAAGCACTGAATTCCAACTTTCTGAGCACCGGCAATCCTGTCTGCATCCCACCGGGACCTGGAGAGAGGTGCCTGAGGCACAGGGCTGGAGCTGACTCACTGCTGCGCTCTGTGACACTGAACACAGCGTTCCCGTGGCTGTGCCACTCGGGCCAGAGAGTGCTGCAGCAGCGCAGCGCCTGCAGCGACAGGGGTTTTAGGAAAGAGCTGTATGAGGGATCTCAGCTGTGGGAAAGGAGTGATGGGGATGTGGGGCGTGAGGAAGGACAGGCTTCCCTACGTCGTCTAGGACAGAGGTACCCCTGTCGCCCCTCTTTCGAGGTCTGTGAGCTAAGCCTGACAAGCTCAGGACGTCAGGCTGAGCTCCCTGCCCAGCTATCGCCTGCCGGCTCTCCCACCTCGCAGATCATTTCGGTGCACGCGTGGCCTGAAAGCTGTGAGACGGGACAGCGACGCGGGCAGCAGCAAAAGTTTGGGGGGCGCAGCAGCAGAGCCCCCGTTAGGGTGGCGTGGGGAGCGAGAGCAGGCTCTTTGTTTCACTGTGTCACCTCTCAGTCCTGAACAGCAGCGAAATGGGACACACGCGCATCCGACAGCCGAAATCCTTGCTGGAAGGGGTTCGGTCATGCGTGAGAGTGCTCGAAACGAGGCCTGGCTTTCAGGTTTGGAAGCACGGAGCGTGACCTGGCAGGGACAGCTGGTACGCGCACGCTTACTTCTTTTCCTGGTTTGAGTTTTGCACCAGTTCTGGGTAACTTTGGGGAGTTGTGGCCAAGGGCAAACAAGCAGAAGTGACAAACAACCGGCTGCAGGTCGCTTTCGGAGATGCGCGTCCCTTGGCAGACAGACCTCGCCATGGGTCTGCCCAGCTTCCGAACAACTACGTGGGGAAAATAAAACGGGAGAACGTCGTTAACAGTGCAAATCCAGAAATTAAGCAGAGAAGCAAGGGTACGAGCACGGCTTCAGCGCAGCCCCGTGCCAGCGCTTTGATGCTGTTTTAGCCGCGGGCTGGCGCAAGTTTTCCTCGGGACTTGGACTTCATCGTGTTCTCTCCTCTAACGACCGCCCCCCCCCATCCCCCCCCGGGAAAACACAGGTGAGGAGCTATTCCCGAGGTTCGCAATTTGGAAAATCCTAGAAATCCTCCCGGGAAAGCAAAGGATTACCGCCCCTCACCACCCCCCCCCACGAAACACGAGCATCTCCCGGGGCTGAACTCCTGGAGGGGCTCTCGGCGGGCGGGGGGGGGGGACCCCCCAGCCCTCTCCCCCTTTTCGCTGCAGGCTTTTGCCCCACTCGGGGTGAAGCGCAGACACCCGCTTCTCCCTCCGCAAAACTCGCCGGTGGGAGCGGGACCCCTCGCAGCCCGGGCGCTGAGGGGAGGGGGGGGGGGGCGGAGGGGCCGGGGCGGGGGCGGGGGCGGGGCGGGGCGGGGCCGTGCCAGGGCGCCTGCGCGGGCGGCGCGGAGCACGGCGGAGGGGAGCGGGACGGGCCCGTGGGGGGAAACACACGCAACAAACGGGGCTTTGTGGCGCCTTAAAGGCGCCGCGCGCCGCCCCCGCGCCCCGCGCCGCGCCCGCGGAGAGGGGCGGCAAAACCGACACCAGCCGCGCGGGAGGGCGAGGAACAGCCGGATTTGCTTTTTTTAACTCCCTCCTTTTTAATTTTTTTTTTTAAACTAACGCGGGAGAGAGAGGGCGGGAGGCGCGCACCCGCCCGCTCTCCCTCCGCGGGCGCGGAGCCATGCGGGCCGCCCGCGGCGCCGGCTTGAGGAGCCGGCGGCGTCGGCGCGGTCTATGAGGCAGCCGGTCGGCAGCCCCTGCGCACCTGCTGAGCGCGCTCCCGCGGGCGCGGAGGGCCGCGCAGCGCCATGTCGCGGGTCGTCCAGAAGAAGAACCACTGGGCCAGCCGGGTGCGGCAGTGCTCGCTCCCCCGCGGGCAGCTGGGCTCCGTCCTGCTCGGCGGCGCGGAGCACGGCGAGTTCCCTTACGCGGGCGCGGTGGTGGCGGGGGACGGCGAGGCGGGGCTGAGCGAAGGGGAGCTGCTGCTGGAGGTGCAGGGGGTCCGCGTTTCGGGGCTGCCCCGCTACGATGTGCTGGAAGTGATCCGGAGCTGCAAGGAGCCCGTCGTGGTGAAAGCCGTCCGACAAGGTGCGAGCGGGGGCGGGGGGGGGGGGGGGGGGGGGGGACGACACCCCGCTCCGCGCTGCCCACGGGGGGAGGTGGGCGAGGGCAGCCCCCCGCAGCTGGTGGGATGTGGGAGAGATCCCCTCCTCCAGCAGCCCAGCATCCTTTGGAGCAGCCGCGCTGCTGGGTGGCGACTGGAGTCTTGTTCAAAAAGTGCGAGTGTGTGATTGCCGGCTGCGGAGGGACGAGCTGGGACCCTCCTGCCAGCTCAATTCCCCTTGCTTTTTTTTTTTTTTTTTTTTTAATGCCTTAGGTATGGAGGGTGCATCCATGCTCCCAGCTCTGAATGCACAGGCATTCCCCTGGGGAAAAGGATGGGAAAAATCCTCCCATGCGAGATTATTAAAAAAAAAAAGAAAAAAATAAAAACCACTTCACATCCATGTACACGCAACAGTCGCTCAACAGGTTAGCGTAACAGGGCTGGTTAATGGGCTCGTAATTTCCAGGGTAGGACTGGGATTTAGCGCCGGGGAGCTGTGAGCGCTGCCGAGCCGCTCCGAGGTTGGTGGGGCGAGCGGGACTGCGGCCGGATACCTGGCGATGGGCGCGATGGGGCAGAGGGAGGAAGGGAAATTTTCTTCGGATCGCCCGAGAGATTCCTTAGGGGAAAGTTTATTTGTCATCCAGACATGTCTAAATCCCAAAGTTGGGGTCTGGTGGTGCGAGAGGGTTTTTCTTGGTGTTTTTTTTTTTTTTTTTTCTCTGCAGTTGGGTCAAGCCAACTGGTCGCTGCAGACAAAAATTTTGGCCAAGTGGCAGGGCCATCACCTGAAGTCATGTCCCTAGCCTTACTGACTGAACCGAAGGGCTGCAGGTGCTTGTTTCATGGCCGTCCTTCAGACCTCCCATGCCGTAGCCGATTGTGGCAATGGGGTGACGGAGAGGGGCTGAGGATCCCCCTCCACCACCTGCTCCCCTTCCTGGGGCAGTGGCAGCTCAAAACTGCCCCGCAGCTGACGGACCGCAGCACGGCTGCTTCTTAGTCATTTCCAAGCGTCAGTAGAAATATTCCAGCAAACAGTGGTGAACTCCCAACAAAACCAGTTTTCTGTGTGTTTTCCCTTCTGCATTTTCTCGGCTTTGCTGGGAAGCAGAGAGAGAAACCAAGCCTGCTGGTTTCCCTGCCCAGGCGGGAGAGGGAGAAAAGAATGGAGAAAAGTATGAGGAAACTGGGCAGAGGGTGATGTGGTTCTTTTTTTTTTTTTTTTTTTTGCATTCTGATTGTTTTAGCAGAAGTGTTAAAATACAGCTTCTGATGTTGCAATATGATCAGTGTTGGTGGATGGAGGAAGGTGTATAAAAAGAAAACAAACAAAAAACCCAAAACAAAACAAAAGCCCCTTCCCAAAGCAACAATTTGTGATGAAACTTTTTGTTGTTTTGGAAACAGTAGTTAGTCTAAATAGAAACATGTCATGGGAATATACTAGAAATGTGCTAAGTGTGTCTCAGCTCCAGGATGGCCTAAATAAGGGGCAGAGAGCTGAGTTTTAGCATTTTGGTTGGGTTTACCTGGAGCTTGTGGGGAAAAAAGGGTTCAAAACCTTGCGTGGAGTCAGGGCAGGCACTTGAACCTTGGCCCATCCTCATCCAGAGGGGAGAACCAAGCTCCTGGTTACTGTGGGATTGTAGTTTCCCTTTTTTCCTATATTTCTTTTTTTTTTTTTTTTCTTCCTTTTTTTTTTTGTTAATGCTTTACTGGACAGGAACGTAGGATAGAAACATATATTTAAAACCCTTAAATATTTTTGTGGTCTGGAAAGCAGTTCCCTGTGCCTGCCAGTGACAGCCTGGCATCTGCGCGCTGTTCTGCGCAGAGCAGGGAACTCCCTCGTGGATCAGGTTCGTAAGTGTAGAAAAGGAGAGTGCTTTAATTAAAATGCATTACTTCAGTGTTGATTAAAAATCTCCTTATGGGGATGGCAACTGTCATTCAACAGGAGGTGTGTGGCACTAGAGCAGACAGCGAAGGAGTGTGACGATGAGACTGTAAACACATTTTTAACTGTGATTCTCCTCCTCTCCCCAGTGCTTCGTGCCTAATCAACTGGTGCTGAAGTGCTAGGGCAATATTAGCCTGGAAACATATACGTTTTATTGCCTTGTCTCTTTTGTATGACATTAACAAGGCTGGAAAAACAGGAAATTTACTATAAATAAGTCAGTCATCTGCAAGCATGAACAGAGAAAATCACTGTTCTGACCTTGCGCTTAGTGGAAGACAAGGGACCGGGATGTGAAACGTAGGTGGAATTGGCTATGCGCAGGCTTTGTCGTTAAACTAGGGTTTATAGACTTACAGGTCCATGTGCAATATTTTTTTTTTTGCTTTTGTGAGTCATTAGTTTGAACAGGTTCCCACGAAGTACAAAAAGGGGGAACCTGTATGGAGTTGTTTAATTGGAATAATAGTATGTAATACTGCTCATTTGGGATTTTGTGGTCCTTCGCTTGCCCTGTGAGAAAGAGTGAGGAAAGCTAAAGAACTTTAATGAAGTTTTATCTTTCTTTTCCCTGTATGCACCCTTTTTTTGTTATTACGTTTGAGAAAAAAAAAATATACCGCTATAGCTGCCTGGTTGTTGGGGAGAGAGAGGAAGAATCTGCTGCCATGTGTCTTAGTAACTTTCAGAACTGTCAAATGTGTGAAAAAAACCTCAGTTAACATGTAGTGCTTTTATGACTGACTGTTTCCATCTTACATCTGTGCCTAAATTCTGACAAAATTGGCAATTAACTCCTGTGGAGTTAATAAATGCATTTTTATTATTCCTTGGTCTGAGAGTATGGAATTAATAGATTGAATTGTAGGAGCAATGGTCATGTATTCGTGTGTAAAGCTGGCATTGCCTTAACACAACGATTTCCCGGCTGTATTGTGAATATTGTCGCTTTCTTGAATAAACTTCATGTTTTTCAAAATAGCTCAGTTGGATAAACCAATATTAAAATTGGGCACACTGTTTTGTCTTATGTATCTCAATTAACAGAGTCCGGCACAACAAAACAGAAGTTTATCGTGTCGTTCTTCACAAGGTAAAATGTAAGGCTGCATCTATAAAAACTGGCTGTGTTTTATTTAAGGTGAGGTATCTGGGTTTTCTTTCTTTCTTGGTGAGAGATGGGCACATTCAGAGAGATTCAGATTGCAGCCTTTTACTTTTTTTTGCCCCTTGGTTAGACGGCCTGTGCCAAGTCATCCCAAGCCAGATGCTTGGTATGGGAAACTGTCAAAGTTAATATGTTTGTACACTTATTTTTAGATTTTTTTTTTTTATTTTTTTTTTAGTTCTCAGTTCAATGCTTTGCTTCCCTAAAAAGTCTCAGGATCCCAAGCTCTAAATGACCAATTGCTTTGAAACTGGGAGGTGTTGAGATCAGTTGATACAATTAATAAATAATTCTCCTAGTGCTTTGCAGCTGGGATGATCTCACAGTAAGGAGGAGTTGTGGGGTGGGTTTTATTTGGGGTTTTGGTTTTTTTTTTTCTTTTAGCCCTACACAGGGCAAACCGGAGCAGACGTGATCCCAAACAGAAACGGTCACTGTTTACCCAGTGCTATCAGCTGCGTTTGTTTCTTTTCAAACATTAACTTGACCCTAAGATAAATTCTGAAGTACGGCACAGTGACTCAACGTCTCAATGTCAGGCTGGCATTTGCTATATGAGGCGATCATGAAATGTTGAAATCGGTTAGATGTACTGGCCTGAAGGAAACCAGCTTCTTTCAAAAAGTTTGCATGAGCTGGTATTTCGACCTTTTCCTTTTTATTTTCTTGAGAGAGCTTGTGAAAGAATTGCTGTCTTTGATTTTTTTTTTTAATTATTTTTTTTTTGTAAAACATTAAAAAAAAGAAAAGTTCATGCATCCTTAAATTTTTATGTATTCAGTGGTTTAGCAGGTGCTGGAAGCAGCATGTCACTCTATTGGTGGGTGACACTGGCCATCCCACGCCAAGTGGGTTAAGCCGGTGCCTGGCATCGCAGAGACCGTCAGTGAGCGCGGCTGCACGCGTGCCGCCCTGAGATGTAGCAGAGCTTGTGTTCGGTTTCGTGTGCAGGCAGCTGCCTCCCTTGGGCCAGCGAAGGGAAGAGCTGTTCAGAGAGCTCTTGCTGTTCCCAGGAGTTTCCTTCTGCAGTGTCACGCATGAGATCCACAAAGTGTTTTCCTTTAGTCTTTGTGCAGCTGAGTGCCAGTCACTTGCCTGGTGAGTTCTGTAAGGCGTTTTTCCATTTGACCCAAATTCTTTTAGGACCCAAGTGGATTTGAAGTGGAGTGAAAGGTTTGCCATCCAAAAACCCAGGAGATGTTCACGCATTTTAGATTTATAAGGCCTGTTTCCAATGCTGACCCGCTGGCATGAGCATGGTGCAGGGCTAGTCACTGCTGAAATGTAAAATTAAAACAGGCAGGATCTCTTTTTTGCATCGCTTCTGGTATTTTTTTGCTACAAATGAGTGATCTTCTTTCTTTACAGTAGTACTGCATGTAGTAGTTGTGAAATGTCTGTGTCTGTGTATTAAGTTCTTCCTGATGGCAGTATTTTATCTTCGCTGTGCCTGAATTTACAGTGCAGTACTTGTCAGGATGGAGAAGCTGATCCTGCTTGTGGCAAACCAACCATCCATCCTCTCCAGAGATGGGCGTTAGAGCCTCAGTGCCACATCTTTGCGCTTATAGAAGTTTTCAGGAATTAAGATGATCCTTTTAATGGTGTGAAATGGGATTATGTTTTTCAGAACAAGGTTAATCTTTTCTGCTCATTGAGATGGGACTCCAGGCTCCCTATTTATGGCCAGTCAGATCGCAGAGCAATTAAATCACAATTATAGTCTAATTATGAGCAGTCATTCGACATCATTGCAAAATAAGATGTTAACACCATCCTGCATGTTGTTTCGGTTGTGTTTTTGTTTTTTTTTTTTTTTTTTTTTAGAACGGATTACAGCTCCTGCATGAGTGAGTTACTGACCTGCTGTTGTGAGATTTAAGATTCACCTTCCATGTAACTTGTTAGAAATTTGAGAACTTCTTTTAAGAGGTTTGGAAGTCAAACCATCAATAGTTCATTGCGTTCCTGTGTTTGGGATTGTCATTTTTCTCCGGTTCAGGCTGCGGTTGTTCATGGATCTCCTCTGACTTCCTGTGACGCCCGAGAAATGTCCCTGCACCTTTGACAGCGTATGCGTGCAGAGGGAAAACATCTGCCCAAGGGCAGCTACGTGAAGATGTAAAAGATTTTCTGAGTTGCGCTTTTGTGTCTGTGAAGAAGTGATGGTTTGGGCCAACAGGTCCCTCATTCATTAGATTTCAGCTTCCCTCATTTTGAAGGTGAGGTGGAAACAGAGAAGATGCTGCTGCCTAAGGGGCTTTTTCTATTGCATTAGCAAGGTCTGAGCTGTGGGCAAGGATCCTTGGAACCTCTGAGGTTTTTTTAAAAATAATTGACCAAGCTTGTTATTAACATTCCCTTTCTTTAGTCCAGACACAAGCTATCCTGGCCAGTTATTTCAGGTGTTTGGTTTTTGTTTTTTTTTTTTCACATTTCCTCTGACTTTGACTGGAACTCGTAAATCAAGGCGTACGAGTTTTGATCTTTGAGTGCTGCCGGTGACTTAAATTTCTTGGTGAAAGGTGTGGAGTACTGGTCCTGTATGAGCAAGTGCCATGAACTTGTAGGAGGACTATGAAGAGTTTGAGGCAAAACGTCAGCTGAAGGCAGGGATCCTTACCGTGAGCAATTGGTGGTACTTGGAGGGCTGGTACCCAGACCCCTCCATCCCATCTGAGCTCCTTCCAGCTCCACATCCCAACTCCCAAGCAGCAAAATACAGGATCCTCCTGGTCTGTATTTCTGTAGAGGTTTGTTTTTTTTTTTTTTTTTTTTTTTCCCCCTCAGCTCAGCTGTGGAAACATTTTATTTTTGCCTTTTAGAAACCAAGTATTAAGTGACCTTTTTGCACCAAAGGCGCAGGGATGGGTCGTCCCCCTGTGATCTGTGAGGATCTTATCTGCTTCTGTCACCGGAGGCATCGCTTGCGGGACAGAGAAAACAGCAGCAAACAGCAGCTTTTCGGTGCGGAGTGACAGCGCTGCTGAGCCTGCAAGACCAGCTCCTGCAGAAACATAATTTTCACCGCTATCATCATTTTCTCTGTCTCTCTTGACACTTGATGTCTTGTTTTCTCACTTTACGTTTCGGTCTCGCCCGACTCCCTTTGGCTTTGCTCCTGTGGCGGTTTGACAGGTGAGGCTCCAGGTCCCAGCGGAGCTGGCAGCCCATAGAGATCCACATGTTCACTGCGTTTGATGGTTTGAGTTTGAGGTTCTCTGCAAGGATCTGGTGTTGGGAAACAAACCGATAGCCTGGGCTATCAGCCAGAGTTTGTTTTCTGCTGATCTGATAGAGAGATGTGGCTGCCTGTTTCCAGAGCAGCTTGGCAGCTTTTCCATTTGTTGCTTTGTTGGCAGATACGGATTTATTATTATTTTTTTTTTCCTTTATTTTTCTTTTTTACGTTTCCTTCTAGACCAAATAGGTGGGCCAGCATCCTTCTTGGCCTTGCAGGAGCAGCATGGCTCAGGGTAGCTGGGACATTTTTGTTGAGATCCACCCTTCAGTTTCCAAAGGCCAAGCACTCCATCCATCCTCCCTCCTGTGACATTTTAAATGGTTTCCAGAGCTATTCTGCCGCTATGGGCTGGAATGATGGCACCGCTCTCTCTTCTAGTCCTCAGTCCTGACTTTGGCATCATTTGTGCTGAACTGTTTTGTGTTGGTAATATTATTTAAACCTGTATAAATTGTTTTTATTTTTTTTTAACTGCCCCAGTAGACCTTGCAGAAACAAAATAGTTTTTTCTTCAGGTCGTGACGTTTTGGGTTACATTTTTACAGACTTGGCTTTTGACTAAGAAAGTTCCTGGTTTTATATTTGAGAGGGCTTGTATCGTAACTTAAAAGAAAAATAAGGTAAAAATATTTATTGGATTTAATTGACTGACTGCTATTAGACTGAACAATAGTGCTCATTACACAGTGTGAAAATAATGCAAAGTGCCCTGTCTTCGTAATGGAACAGGAAAAAAAAAAAAAAAAACAAACAAAGCCTTTGGGATGGCTTGCAAAGTGGAACAGATGCTCTTACAATTGGGAGGCATTTGAATAAGGAATCAGATTTGCATGGTTTGCTAATCCTTGACTAAAGAGTTAATTGTCTTGGATTATACATCTGTAATTTTGGAGCCCCGAAGTCAGTGCCTCAGTACAATTAGGTTGGGAAGAGACTGACTTTTCTTTCTTCGTATCCTTAATCACAGTGGCTTGTTTTTTAAGGGGAAAACCTCAACTCCGGGCTTTTAATTTAGTTATTAACAAAAAGCCTTTGAAAAAGAAGCTGCCTAAAATCCAGCCACTCCCTCAAAACAAACAAAGCTGTGCAGATATTGTGTGCTTTCAAAAAAATAAAACTTTGATGTTCAGCTGCTCTTATTCCAGTGGTGCAGATCCTGCACTCAGTGGATGTTAGTCCAAACTGATGACAGACGCAGATCTCTTGGATTTTTTTTGGATGCATAAGAGAGAGGGAGGGGGGAAAGTTACCTCCTAAACGGGCTGAAATGGGCAGGTGAGAACCTGGGCTGCAAAGTAAATAGCAAGGAACATGCCTCTCCTCCTCCTTTCCCAAAGGTGTGTGTAGAACTCCCAGTTTAAGTGGCAGGGATACAGGAGGATGCTCCTGGGGCTTGGACCTGCAGAGGAACAATTCACCAGAGCCTTGCTGGAAGCCAGGAATGGCTGGAGGAGAGAGGGAGAGAGACTGGCAACAGGAGATATGTGAAGGGTACCAAAAGCATCAGGTTGAGGCAAGATTTCCTTGTTCACTGCTGGATTTGTTATTGATGCTGAGAATGTCTCTAAAAGCAGAAGCTGAGCACTTTCTGCAGGACCAGCCAGGAGTGTGGCTGTCTTTCCAGCTGACAGCAGAGTGATCTTCCTGTTCTGGGAACCCAAAATGCCTCCATCGATGTATAATATAGGATGCAACTTTGCTGTTGGACATCCTGTTAGGATGTGGTGCTTAAAATAACTCGTGGTCCTCCAGGCCGTTGCTGGAGGACAGCCTGCGCAGCTCCCCCGTGCGACGCGTGGCACAGCGCAGCCCTGGGGTGGCTGATCCCCAGTGAGCCAGGGGAGGAGAAGTCCATGGTTTGGCTGGGTTTGGGGACATCATCGTCTCCCAGCTGCGTCTCCCCTCTGCAGTGCTGGTGTTCGGGGAAGACGCTGCGGGACGGGATGCACGGTGGGGCTTTGGCAACCACTAGTCCAGCCTAGACTTTATTCTCTCCCTGTCCTCATGGCAAAAGAGGGGTTGGTCTGATGCAAAACAAAGAGTCATGTCCTTCTCTTTTCCCTGGTGCACTTTTTTCCTTAAACAATTGAAGTGTCTGATATAGAATATCTTCTCAATCTGTGCTGATTGTGGTGGGGAGGAACAGCAGAAGCCCATCTGCATCAGCTCGTCCCGAGGCTCTGCTGGGGCACTCTGAGGATCACAGATTCAGTTGTTTTTGAAGAAAGTCGGTAAGTTGTTTGTTTATTGGGAGAGGATGGCTTTTTTGTTGTTGTTAGGTTGTCTCCTGCCCATACCCTAGCAAATTTTGTTTATTTGTCTTATGTGCAAATATCAAACTTACTGTTGCTCAGCAGTGGTACGTAGTGTTTTGTCAACTTTTATATGGTCTGTGTGCGCTGTGGAGTCCTCCCTGTCACCCACCATCTGCTGTTATTAATCAGACTGTTTCCAAATGGAGATCTGAGCTGACAAATAGTTTTTTTACATTTACTGTAGCTGTATTACCCCATTTTCTTTTTCTTCTTTATTTTTTTTTTTAAATGAAGATGTATGGATGGGCTGAGATTGCTGACCTAATTTCACATGCAGGTATTTTTCTCTGGACTTAACTATAGTCTGTGTAAATCCTTCATGTGGCAGGAAGTTTCGTTTACTACACGTGGAGTGAGGCAATTAAACCCCAGTAATTGTCTCTGTCTGTCTCTGGGTTTCTGCGGGAGGCGTGGAGCTGCTGTGGGCAAAATCCAGATGAGGCGTTGAGGGTGCTGGTGCTGTGCTGGTCCAAGGGTTGGCTGCTGGGAGAGGTTATGTATAGGGGAAAGTTTTATATCTGTACCCAGCCTAAGAGGAGGAGCTTGTGAAAATATTGTGTATCACCTATCAAAATAGTTTGAATTATTGTGTGAGGCTCTTAGAACATGTGACAGTGTGTATATATGGATATATATATGATTTTTGTGTTTTAGCATTCATATTGTCAAGTGTCGCTTCAGTGAAGAGTTCCAGAATCTCCTCTTCTTGTTTCTTTTTTAGTGGAAACCAATCCCAGGACTCCAGCAGCTCAGGCTGTTAAACAGCCAATGCCATGGATTTTGCCATAAGTGGCAAAATTTGCTGTTGGCACAGCTGTTTGAAAGCTGAAGAGTATGAAACCACCACCACTATGGCTGAGAAGGGTTCCCATGCGCGTTACCTCACCATGAGGTGCATGGGCGGCCTCTGATCCTGTAAAAACATATAAATTTGCTTCTGTGTTGTTCCCGTGGTGAAACCGTTTCAGCAATACTTGTCCTGTAAATCATCTGCAGGAACACATTGGTTTTGAGAGGCGGCTCGTTGGAGAGACCTCTCTTGCTTTCTCAGCAGGCTGCTGAAGAAGAGCCAGGTTCCCTTTTCCTGACCAGCTGCTCTCTCGACCTTTGTCTGGTCCCTATGAGTCATCTCGAGAGCGCGGGAAGGAAAACCAGAGCACACCTATAAACCTTACCTTGGAAAGGTGCCCAGTTTCACCATGCGCACAGGTCTCTGGCATTTTAAGGGCAATAAAGTGGCATTTAGCTCCCTCATTCCAGAGGCAGGTTGGAAGTTACTCTTTAACCAAAGGTCATTCCTTTATGACGGTGGGAGAAGTGGTGAATACTTGGATGCACTGGCAATCTTTCAAGCCTGGTGAAGTTTGGGGCCCTCTTGTGCCAGGCAGGGCATGAACCCTGGAGAGTTGTCCCTGCCCGGATGCTTTGCCAGAGAAGGAGAGTGAGGACTAAAAAGACCCCAAGCACAAAGGCTGCATGACTCGGTCGGGATGCTCACAGCAAGGTTGTGAACCCCCAAATCTCAGCTCCCCGTTGCTGTGCTGTGGGGCTCTGCTGCTCCCCACATCTGCATTAAAACAGAGGAAATGGATAAAAGGAGCTGGAGCAGCTCCCTTCTGCATCGCTGGGCTGTCCTGCTCAGGTGGAGGTTTGCCGTGATGGTGTTTCCGTTGAAAATACCCTGTAGTTTTTTTTAATGTGTGCTTGGCACACATGTCAAAGGCTGAATTTTTTATCTGCGAAAGAGATGAGCCGGGGACTATGCAAGGTGGCTTTTTGATTTATTTTTGTTTTCTGTTGCCAGTTTTCCAGTTGTATTAGTTGATGCTGGAAATACACACATATCAGGTTTTCCAGGAGCTAAATACAGTCTTCTTTTTTTTTTTTTTTTTTTCCCTCTCCATAGTTCTGGTCTGGGATAAGATTTCTTGGTCATATTGCAGTGTGGCAAGCAGTTAGTGTAGTGTAAATTTGGATCTCCTGAATCTGCTAGACATGGGAAAAACCCCAGTAAAAATGAGAGCGCTTAAATTTAAGCATGTGCTAACGTAACACCTCGCAGAGGGCTTTTTCTGTCTGCATGTAAAAGATGTTCTAATCGGTGCTGAGGCTTGCCTAAACCAGTGTGGAAATTGCCGTTTGCCTAAAAGCCGGGCAAGTTGTCACAATCCCGAAGAGCTCGTTGACGTTAAAAGCTTGCTGCGGATGAACCAAAATCTATTTCAAATTGATTTAGCGTCGCTGGTGCATAACTCAGCCTGATCATCTGTGCCGCGGTTGGAGTCGCGCTTTGCGCTGGTTTGAGTCCCGCGAGCGGGCGGGTGGATCGTCGCTGTGCCGATGCTGCCTCCTCTCCTCCAAAGATGCCGGCAAGGAAGCCCTGGCTCCCAAGCTGGCTCGTCACAGTTAACTTCTATTTTCAGGATTCTGCTCTCACTCGGCATGGTGTCTGCCGAAGCGGTAGCTGCCCGGGTGGGATCATGCTGCTGGCTGGGAGTACAAGTATTTTTCCATGGTGCAGTTGAATTGGCAGGGAAGGGCGCATCAGCTGCCTGGCTAAGCCCTTTTCGGGAGGTGCTGGATGCAGTCATTTGTTGGTTCCTTTCTGACAGAGTTTCTGCCACCTGCAGCACCTCCTGCCCTCCAGGTCCGGAGGGGGTTGTGCTCACCAGGAAGATTAAAAACTTTCCTTTAAAAATTTAGGAACTTTTTTGTAGCCGTCTTGCAGATTTTAATAAAAACTGGCATTCCTCTGTTCCTGTAATGATTGCAGATGGAGGTAGATTTTACAAACAATAGACAGGCAGCTGATTTTTGCTGCTGTTCTGCTCCTGTTGTTCCATTTTTGTAAACATCAAGCATCTTCCCAGCAACCTCTGGGCTGTGTCAGGCAGAGTCTGCTCTGGGCTGAGCAAAGCCTTCCCATTAGCATCACCAACTGATCAACAAAACTTCCTCAAGGCCTCTAAAGGACAGACCTTTCGTGGAGTTGGCCACAGCAGCAGCACTGCAGAATGCTGATAGCTGTTTGAACCAGTGGCAGAAACAGTAGGGAATATTTATGGCATATTTATTTTTCCTCAAAGTCCCTGGTGTAGAAGAGACCTTAGCAATATTATGCGTTGCAGTGGATCGTGTTTGGAGGACTTTTTGCCATCAAATCAGTGTTTTTAGCTCAAATTTAGCAAAAAGATGGTCTCACACTCAGCTCTCTTTCAGATGATGTTTTACATCTGTGCCTTGTAATATCCAGGTGAGCTTTAAGTTGTAACATTTACAGAAAATATGCCTGAGGTTTCCCCCTCTTGGAGGTAAATAAGCAATTTTCACACTTCTCAGCACCTGCTCTCCAAGCTGCCTGAAACCAAGTTAGAAAATACAGAATGGTATTTGCATTGTTTTCCCCTTCCCTCTGTGTTTCCTCTTCACTGCTCAAATCAAACAGCAGTGACATTTCAAAGTCTTCCTGCATGGCAAAATTAGAAATATTCCTTTTCTAAGAAGTCATTGCATGCAGCCGCTCCGGTAGGAAGTTGTTTAACTTGTCGAAATCCCTGCTTTGCTGCAGAACCTCTATTGAAAATGACAAATTGCTTAAAGCAGTTTCCATGTTGGTCTTTAAAAAAAAAAATTAGTTTCTTTCCATCCAGAACACGTGGAAGGCATTTGTGCACTTGCCTGACTGTTTCTCTGTCCTAAGGCTCACACTCAGCAGCTTTGGACTTCATGTAATTTTCACATGCGGCTGCTCGGGTTTTTGTTTTCTTTGACTTTCTATTGAACGGGAATTTTTTTTTTTCCCTCCACTGCCTTAGCTTAGACATGAAGAGTCAAGTATCTCCCTGATTCAGACTTTGGGGTTCAGACTAACAAGGAGAGCAGAGGTGGAATGCTCCAAGGTCTTTGCTTTTCGGAAGTGATGCGCAGACCATTGCAAAATCCATAATTCAAGCTGGAAAGCCTGCATCCATAGCTAGGTTGTTGTAATGTCCTTTAAAAGCTTTGAGCAGTGTTAACGCTTCACAAAATGACAAAACATCTTTTGCTTAAATGTTTTCGACCCCTTCTCTGTAGCTGTCACTTAAGCAGAAGGACATAGGCGGGCAGGTATCGGGTGCAGAGCTGTACAGTTGGCTGTAACTGCTGTGAAAGTAAACATTGCTCAGTTGAAAAGATTTTTATTATTATTTTTTTTAAAGAAAATAGATTTCAAGTTATCCTTGTTCTCAGGTGACTCAGGTGACCCCCATGGGGATGTATTGCTGAGCCTTGCTGAGCCTGGGCTTGTGAAAGAAGAGGGTGCAAAGAGTGGGTTTCCTCAGCAATGCTCAGTCAATGGCAGGGCCTGAAAATAAGGTGGAAATTTTATTTCTGGAGCCTTAACAGGCTGAGATGAGGCTTTCTGTGCTCTTCCTTTCACCTAGAGTGAGTCACAGCAGCGTATTAAGCTGCTTTTTGGTGGCCCTGCTGAAGCCCTCCTGGCCCTGCGGGCTCCTTCCCCGGGGCCGTGAGCCGAAGGGTCGCGTGTGCGTCTGCCGGCATCCTCCAGACTCGGCCGGAAGGTTGGCTTTGGGCTCCCCCGGGTCTGAGAAACCAAGGCCACAAACTGTTCCCGTTCTGACTGGAAGGTGCTTTGGCCCAGATGGCGTCAGATGAAAAGAAGCCAGCGTTGCCCCATTGCTCTGCTTGAGACAGCCCTGTTGCTCAAGAGGGACGATTACAGAGTTAGACAGCAGTCAGGAGGGGATTTGAGGACAATCCAGATGCTTTTTCTATAACTTGAAGGCATATCATATCCTGGCACTTCTATTTTTACCCACTTTTCTTGAAATATTGTTTTTCTTTTATCTGCTATAATCCCTTCATTTCTGGCAGGTTTGTGCTAGTGTGATATTTTGACTTTTTTTTTTTTTTTGTAGCTATTCGTTTCTTGCCTTGTAACATTTTGTTACAATGTGGCGTTTTTATCCAAAACAGTACTTAAAAAAGTAACAGTTACAAATTTTCTGAGTTCTGGCTTTGTTTTTTCTTCTCACGAGTGCTTGTGCAAATTAACCTGGTGCCAAAACAATGCTGTGTTCTTCGGTGTAGGATGTGTCGCTGCGGATTCAGGTGAGGTGTCCTCTCAGTTGCTTTCCTGGGGCAAGGACTGGTTAATATAACTTGGTTTAGAAGATGGCGTTAGAAACTGGCACCCACTGGTAGGAATAGCTGGTCCCTGGGAGGGCGTCCTGATCTCTTGCAGGCAGAAGGAAGTTTATGCCTGGAAGCACAGAGGCTTTATTCACTTTGGTGTGTTGTGTTTTTTTTTTTTTTTTTTTTTTTTTTTTTTTTTTTTTTTTTTTTTTTTTTTGTTGCCTTTTGTGGAAAATCAGATGCTGCCTTTGGCTGTTCTTGTTTTGTGAAGAAATGTCTGATCCATTTCTGAACCCTGCAGAGCTCCCTGATACCAGGCATAAAATATTTTTTTAATGGATATGAAACCTGCCTTGCTGGCGTTGCGTCTCTGGCTGATAAAATCAGTGCTGCCCAAATACCCTGCAGCTACTTACTGCAAAACCAACTCCTTTCTTTTTGTAAGAAAGCGAAGGTTTTGGTCCCTTTCCTCTTGCAATGTATTTGAGTTGCTTTCTGCTCGTCCAACAGCCAGCATCGTCACAGGGAGGACTGGGTTCCTGTTGTGTTCCCACAGTTTCATGCTCCTGTAGGTTGATAATTAACCCATTTATTTAATAATGGAACCATATTTACTCTGAAGACCTTTTTTATTTCCTGCTCTCCGATTGCAATCCAGATGAAATGCGGTCTCTTCCCAGCAAAACGCTGGAATTAGTTAATGTTCCACCGGAGACGTGCTAATAAAACCCCTTGTTACTTACACAGAGGGAAGCAACCTCAATGCATTTGGTTTATTTAATACCTTGGGTCAGGAGAATGCACCAAAATATAGGAGAAAACACCTTTAAAATGCAAATTGGGAACACTGGTGCGGATACCTGATCAACAGCGCTTATAAGAGTGGGGCAAAGCAGCTGGGGAGGCTTTGCTTGCGTCAACATATCAGAACAATTTTTTGGGAGGAGTCTGTTGTTGGTTTTTTGTTTGTTTGTTTGGTTGTTTTTTTTAAAGGATTATTTAGGTTGGAAAAGATCTTCGAGGTCATAGAGTCCAACCATCAACCTAACACTACCGAGTCCATTGCTACTATGTCCCTAAGTGCCACGTCTACACATTTTAGAGGATACAGACCCAAATTTGGTTTGAGACCCTTGTCCTGTGTGGAGCTGAGAGGGCAGATGCCCGGTCTGTCTCAGCCTTGATATTTGGAAGGGGACCCGTCCCGCTTTGCTTGCTGTCCCTGCTGTGGCAGTGGTGGCTTTCATGGGAGCAGGGACTAGACCCGCTGTGAGCAGTCCTTTCACCAGATGTATGTGTGCAGGGTTCCGTGCCCTCCTAGCTATGGGTATGGTGAAGCACACAACATTAATGAGCACTCATGCAATTTCAGCTAGAATAGAAACTTGCAAAACTTAAGTGCCGATTAACAGCAAAACCTATTTTCCTGGAGAGAGATGGGAGTTTGTGGAGCTGCTGGGGCTTAGCTCCTGCATTGCTCCCCTTCCAAAGGTGCCATGTTTTGATTTATCTTCCCTCCCCAGAACCTCCTTTCAGCCTTAAAAAAGCAAAGCTTATCACTGTTGTCGGGAGCCGGTGCAGCACTTTGAGTTACTGCCTTTCCCTTCCTAGTGCTGTGTAAGCAGGCGTAAATCTGTGTGTTACACCAATTTACATTTGGGGGGATTTGCCCTGACACGTCCAAAGCTTCTGACTCTTGATTTGCTGTATGAGCAACTTCCTTAATATGGAGCCCTGGGGACAAGACCCAATTTAAAAAAAGAAGTTGTGCAGGTAAAAACAGAAAGACATGGACTGTACGCCTGTGGTCTGCGACTGAGCTGACTGAGAAGTTTAAATTCTGCTCTGCATTTCATCTCGAATGCCGTGCTCCTGACGGCAGCGGGAGCTTCTGGCCTGAGCCTCGCCTTAGCCAAGACAGGAGCTGCCTGGTGCGGGCCGAGCGCGGTGCACAGGATTTCGCGGTGGGAAGAGGCCGATAGCAGCAATTCCTCAGCTGCTTGCAGGACAGTATTGTCTTACTTTTCTCTTGTGTACTGCCTTTATTTAGGCCAGCCTCACTTTTTGAGTTAAAAGATGCATACGCGTGTCATCTTAAGTTCTCGTTGGTGTGGTTTTGGGTTGTGTTGTTATTTTTTTAAATTTCTTTTTGCTCTGTCTAGTGTGCATTTCTTCATTCAGGAGCAAGGTGGTTTTAAGTAAAGTGTAAAACTTTCATCAACTCTATCAAGCAATAGCATTGCAGCCCTGCTAACTTGGTGAAACACCTTGTCTTGAAAGTTTACTACATCAGCTTTATGAGATTCAGCGCTTTTTGCACCAGAAGAAAGGAAGTCTTTGCTGTAAAATCCTGTTCCTTACAATCTAGCTCTTCTTCAAATATTCTGAAGTTAGATGCAAGCTATCACAGGACTTGCTGTGTAAACCTGCAAAGGCGAAGTTGAGTGTACGTGTGGAGAACTGTGTTAAATAAATGAAGCAAGAGAACGTGCTGTAGTTGCTTCATAGAGGCTTCTGTCATTTGGGACCAATTTTTCAAAGAACTTCATTTCTAATGCTGGATAATGAGATTTTTAAGTATGTACTGAGGTTGTTGGAACGAGTAGCTCTAAAGGGTCTAAAGTGATACCTAAAGCATACAGTTTTCTTACGGAGTATGTTATATATATGCACACAGTAGAAATTAATCACTGCAGGGTCAGGGATAGACTCCTGTACAGCTAGAAACTTCTGGGGAAGAAACTTAGCATATCGTCCGTATTGGGCTAACACTTTTGTTTTTCTTATATACTTTAGTAATTCTTTTTATGGCTATTGAATTACTTCTGTGACACACCACATTGCAGACAAGGGCAAAAGTTTAGCAATCTGCAGCGCAGAAGGGCTGATTTCATTGCCAGCTGCTGATTCTGGCTGTGCAGCTCTTGTACCAGCCAATTAAACCCACACTCATTACAGCCTTTGTGGTTTGGAAGTGAAGTGTTCCTGCCTTGAACTCGCAGTTTTACAGGATGTTGGTTTAGGCTGGAGGTTTGCAAAGCTTGAAATCTTATATTTTCCTCTGGTGTGTGCTCGGGGGGTAGGAGAGGTGAACACCGAGAGCTGCGTGCCATGAGATGGGAGGGTGCGTGTTTCTCCTTGACAGCATCGTGAACCTGCAGTCACCTCCTAAAATTTTCATGAAATGCCGTAGTATCTGCTGTACCAAGCTGCTGCAAACAGGAATGGTCTCTGCTGCAGTGTTGGTCTTGGGGAAAAAAAAAAAAAAAAAAAATTCTGGTGCTGTAGGAAATGTGAGCATCCCTTCGTGAGCATATTCCTTCGACTCCTCAGGCACAGATTTCTGCCTGCCTCCCTCGTGGGGGGTTTCTGCCATGTCTGCAGAGCGTTTTGGGAAAGCTGCTGGGCGAAGAAGAGGTCCCAGAGGGGTAGGAGGCAGAGATGGAAGAAGAATGTGACCTTCTGAGCCGTTACTGGTAGCTGTGCTATTTTAAAGTCAAACTTAATTTTTAGCTCTTCATAAACAAATCCTTGTGCCAGCTTTTGCGTAGCTCTGAAGTCGGTTGTTGTGGCTGCTGCTCCGCGGCTGTATCTTCCATGGGTGCCACGGGGAGAAGAGCCAACCTCTCCTTCCCAAAATGCCTCTTGGCACTCAGGAGGACCTTTGGAGAGGTGCTTTGTGGAGGGACAAACCTTCCAGCTCCTCTGAACATCGTGTGACAGCTGCTTTATCCAGGGGTAAATAGATCTAATGGGTTGAGTAGGATGCTGGACTCGCTGCAGGTTACTATGGGAGCCGGTGTCCTTCATCCCATGACGCAGGGGACCGTCTTTGCCCCTGTCCTTTCATGTTTGCCCTGGAAATGCAGTGTGCAGCATGGGCAGGGAAGCAGCAAGTATCCCATCCCTCGAGAGAGGGTTAGTGATGTTTAGTTTTCGTATGACATTATAGCCCTGTTGATTTTTAACTTGGAAACTTCAGTGAAAACCACACACGCTGCTGTGAAAATTCGTACTTAGTAACAAGTAAACAAGCGATCGAGCTGTCTGACTGACTTGGGAAATTCCCTCCAGACCTCGCGGGGAGGAGGAGCTTTGCATTTTTTCTTTTCCCGTGTTTATTTTTAGTCTTGCCTCTAACGTTGCTGATAGTACCATTGCAGCCGTGCAGATTAAAGCCTCAGCATGGAGTAGAGTTCAAAGAACGATGCTGCAGAGCAGTCAACACCTCCAGGATTTTGCAGCTATGTCATGCTACAGGCAATTATTTTGGTCCATGGTTTGCCTGCCTGGGTACGGCTCAGTGCCACAGCTCTGTGAAGTCTTTGATTTCCTTGCGCATCTCTTCTTGTCAGAGCTGATGTCTTCAGTGATGGAGACTGTCTTCAGTCTCTTGAAAGTGCTCTGTTTGTGATGCTAATATTTTGGGTGTAATAACTGTCTTTTTAGGTCCCTTTGTCCCCTGAGTATATTTTCCACTTACTCAGAGGGTTGTGTTGTGTTTTAGAGTGGAAGGAGAAGAGTTTGAGTCCTGCACAACTCCTGTCACCAGTCGCTCTTGTCTGAAGCTGGAGATCAATAGCACTCATGGAGTTTTGGGGAGTGTTGGTGAGGACAATCTCAATGGCAGCACCCATCTGCAAGACCAGATGATTTATGAAGGAGCTCTCGGCTTTTTGAGGAGGCCTGTTTTTTTTTGAGGGCTAGCTCTGTTTGTCTGAGTCAACAGAAGGGTATTTGGTCTTTTATGTCAAATAGTAGTGGTTGGGCTGAGCCATCTTTTGCTGACAGTTAGTCAAAGTCCCCAGAGATGGCAGAGGATGTTATTTAGTACTCAAAAGCTTTTAGTAATAGCAGTTTCTGTTAAGAGTAGGCATGCAGTCTGGATTGTATTGTGTCTATTTCAGAGGAAACAGTGTTATCAGAAATAGCTGAACCTAGAGACATTTCTCTTCAGCACTAATAGAATCTGTACCTAGTCTGCAATGAGACCCGTTGGAGCCCTTACAAATGCTCACTGGCTGCGGAGGCAGGGAAGCGTCACCCTTTGTGTGCAGGAGGAGGCTCAGGCAGAGCATCACTGGCAGGGTCTGGCCACCATGGGATGGTGTAACGCTGCATCCAGATACAGGCTGTCCAGAGCTGGACTGGCTCTGCTTGGAGAGATGCCCATGACATGGCCAACCTGGAGGGCTAATGGTTTTAAAATAGAGGGAGGTAGATTCAGACGGGACATAAGGAAGAAATTTTTTACAATGAGGGTGGTGGAACACTGGAACACATCCTTGGAGATGTGGTAGATGCCCCATCCCTTGAAACATTCAAGGCCAGGTTGGATGGGGCTCTGAGCAACCTGATGTGGTTGGAGATGTCCCTGTTCCTTGCAGGGGGGTTGGACTGGATGGGCTTTAAAAGTCCCTTCCAAGCCAAACCATTCTATGGTTCTGTGTCTGCTCGCCGGGCCGGAGCCCTTTTCTCTGTGAGGGCTGTGAATTTGAAGGTAGCTGCTTAGCACTGTCTTGCACGTTTTACACACCCTCAAATAGTTACTGAGGAGCCTAATTCTATATTTTACACTACCACCCGCCCCCCCCCCCCAAGATTTTTTCCTTAGCTGTGAGCAGGAGAGCTGTTGTAACCTTGGAAAAAGTCACTGTGTCCCAGCAAGCAAGTCCAGGAGACAGCCCCTGCTTGCTCAGTGGACGTGGTCTGGTCGAAATGAAGTGATGCAGAGGGCAGAAAAACTTGTTGACACTCTGCAGTATCACGTTAACTTATGTCTTGGTAATTGTTAATGGCTCTTGTGAGCCTTCTCATCTTCCGTATTAGACCAAAACATCCCAGTGCTGTTGGGCTGTGGAGAAGGAGGCCGGTCTGACACCGGGAACTTGAAGAACATGTTTCAAGACAAGACCAACTGCTTTGCTGTTTGGGTTGTTTGGTTTTGGTTTTTTTGTAGACTTCTGCCAAATTTGGGTGCTTAGAGAGCAATTCTTCTTGGCAAGCATCTGCAGGCCCTGATCAGCCTCCTTATAGTTGAACACACTTGAACAAACCCAGCTTTTTTTTCCAGATGAACTGGCTGTTGGGTTTGCTTTATTTTTAAATAAAGCAAGATCTCTGGAGGCTGGTGCCTGTTGGAGTCTCTCTGTGATAACGGAGAAAGGTTCTCAGTTAAAATGCAGCTGAAGAATAATTTAAAAATACAACCATGTGAGCCGAGGTGGTTGCAGAAACCGCGGAGGTCTATATCTCTACTTGGGATTCTTGGATTAAAGTGTGTTGTTACAAGAGAAATCCAAATGACAAGTTTTATTCGGTCTGTATTATTCAGGCAGTGAATACCTCCAAGGCTCTGCAGAAATATGTCCTTTTCTAGCCTTACAATGAGTAGACAAACATTATGTGTTTATACCAAATGCTGGAGGATTTACGAGGTAACTACTATGTGATTTGAAGTAACAATATACACAACGCATTGTAAATGATTCCCTTTTTATATTTGGCCTATGGTCAGTATAGGATTAAATGCAAGAATTTATGGACTTAAAAAAAAAAAAATCTTTCCAATGCTGAATGCAAAAAGAATGATCTGTAATGAGGTTTTACAGTATATGTTATTTTTAAGGGCAATTTTAAAATTTCCTTAATATATTTTCCACATAAAAGTATGAATTTTGCACTTCAAATAGGATGCTGTTGTGCTTACGAGCAAACAGCTGGGGGATTCTGGTGCCTTAACCGCACAGCAGCTGCTAATTAAAAATATATCATTCTACCCTGATTAGCTTATAATGATTATAATCCCCTTAAATTTGATTATTGCCACAGCGTGGTAACGTCAGCCACAGTTTCATTGTGGGGTCTGTGAGCAGCAACGCTAGTCACGAGGAGCTGATAGCTGGTTCCTGAAGGATTGCTTCCCAAACAGAGGGGCGCGGGGGAATAAAGACGCCCCATTCCCAAACGGCTGTGGACGTGCCCGTTTTGAGTTTGTTTTCTCTTTTTCTTCTGGGCTGGTGTTGTTTCAGCAGGGGCAGGTTCTGCAGCTGTGCAGGGAAGGGGGAAAGTTTATTCCTGTCTTCTGATTTGAAATTTTTTTTTTTTTTTAAAAAAAAAACACCTGGTTGACTCTGCAAAACATAAAAGTCATGCTTTTCATCCCTAGGATTGGTTTGCTTTCATCTTGTGCCCATCTGCTTATCCCTTTGCCAGTTTTCCTCAAGATGTTTTGTAGCTCTTGATAGCAGGGAATGGCCTCTTTCTTTCTTCTGCAGCACCTGGGTGCTTGGGAGATGACATTGTAGGGCAGAGCAATAATGAATAACTGCTGCTGGAGAGCAGTTTGGAAACCCTGAGTTGACAACTGCGGCAAGAGGGGGAAAAAATTGCCCAGAGACATGAAAAGAGGCCATGTCAAATGCCTTGTCAGGGAGATGCCCTGATTTGAAAGCATGGCTTCTTGGTGTCACTCAGCGTTCATCTCTGACTTGGGGATCTGGTATTAATGGAAGAGCTGAGAGGCCAGTTTTAATATAGACAGGAGATAATAGAACCTGTCATTAAAAATAAAGAAAAAAAAATCTCCCAAAGTGACTGCATCAGTGTATTCGTTAGTTAAGTGCTTGAAGAGAGGAAGGCTGGTTCTTGTCCCAGAGCAGCATGTGGATCGTGGCCGCCGGGGCCGGAGAAGAGCAATGGAGCAGCCGTGCCGGGCATGAGCCCAGCTCCTCTGCTGCTCCGGCGGCTCTCCCGCTGAAATCTGCTGGAGTCCGGAGATGCTGGCTGCCCTTCAGCTCTTGGGTAAGGTCTCTGCAGCCTGGCTGTGTGCTGTACCAGCTCCCAAAATGTTTTGAACAGCAGAGGCGTGCTGGTGGAGGTGAACCAAGAGTTTGTCCCAGCATCTCTGCATTGGTGGGGCAGCCAGCTGGGTCTTTTTTTTTTTTTTTTTTTTTTTTTTTAATGCTGTTAATTATAAATTATTCTGTATCTCAGATAACAGAGCCTAGATGCCTTATTGCATAGCTGTTATATTTCAGAGGTCAGGGCTCCTAGGCTAGGATGCCTCATGTGAGAGATATGGGAAGGGATTTTTTTCCGTAACATTATTCTTATTATACTCCTTAGCTGTTTTGGTTTTTTTTCCCCCCTTAGTTTATTGGGATTGACACCAGCTTTTTAGTGCATTTTTTAAAAAAGTACATAATTTTTGTAAGATTCTGATGCACAGATTTTCTTTTCCAGTTCCATTCCACCACATACAGACATTTGCATGCAAATAAAAGGAAACCTTTTCTGTGTGTGTAGACAGCCTATAGCTGCTCATTAGGTAAAGCCAGCTAATACAATGTTTGTTAATTTTGAAGCTCTCTGGTGGCTGGCAAGGAACCGGAGCTATTGATTAGGGTCTGAGAGATGCAGTTCCTTGCAGCTCTGAAGGGTCTGAGAGTTATGAGTCCACAGTCGACTTGTTTTCAGGTAAAAGGCAAAATTTCAGTGACTTCTAACTTTCCCTTTAGACTCCGCTTGGGATGCGACATGGCTGTGGAAAAAGGACAGAGCGATAAAGATTTATGATTCTCTTCAGCAAAGAGGAGACTTGCATTGCCCTGACATCTTGTATCTCCGGAGAAGTTAATCACAGCTTTTTCTTTGTTGCTGGGTTACATTGCTTTGAGAAAAAACAGAAACTGCTATGAGCAGTATGAATAGCTGAAACCACAAGTCCCACTGAGATTACAGCCAACTCCTCCTAAAGGAAACGGACTCAACCACCAACATAGTTTTTCATTAGATGATTTTTTTCTGAGTGAACAAAATACCCCTATTGTGGCATAATTGTTTAGCTTTCGGAGATGTAGGCAGAGTTGCAACTACATGACTGTTTAAAAAAAAAAATTCAACTTGAGGAGGAGGGGAGGGCAAAGAGACATTTGGCTTTTTGTTACATTTTGTAGCATGTTGCAGGATAATGCAGCAGGTTTTAATTTCCTCGGTTTCTGTGCTTTTTGGCTCTGCAAGGCGGGGAAGGAGGAAAGTCTGTCTTGCATTTCAGGACAAATCTAAATCTGATGGACAAAAGTTTTGGCTATCTGATTGAAACCTTTTGCTACTAAGCCTGGCTTTACCAGGCTGGCAGGGCTGGAGAGATTTGTGTCTCGGGTTCGTTGCTTTGAACTGTTAAAATGTATTTACTTGTGGCTAATGAGAAAGTTAATATTTTCATTATAGCAAGATGATAATGGCTAAAAATCAAGCTGAGATGCAAGCAGGGAAAATGCAGTGTGGAAAAACCATGGAAAGAGAGTTTGTACACACAAATTTAATTTAATTTTAGAAATTTTTTTAATTATTTCTAGTACCTTGACCCTTCAGTAACCCAGAGATGTACCCAGTTCTTCAAGATGTGCAGAACAGTGGTGATTTTGATAAACTGTAATTAAGCAGAAGACGGCCAAGTTTAGCATATTAATGCATGTCAGCTGGAATTACTTCTGCATCTTAGCTGAAGGCCCAGAGATTGGTCTGGTCCCTTCTTCCCCTGCCCTTGTGTTGACGAAGTACATCGCTCGTCAACAAAAGATGTCACTGTTTGCTGCGGATAGGCTTGTCAAAAGGCAACGTTTGCTCAGGGGGTTGGGAAGTGCAGACAGTTAGGAATTTAAAAAATGATTGAAGAATTGAGCATCTTGGATCTGTGGCTGTTGGTATGAAGAAAAGACAAAGGTTTCCAAGAAGTATTTGAATATCTACCCGCTGGAAGCACAATGATTGAAGATGCATCAAACTGGGGTAGCACAATTGGTTTTAATCCTACAAATCTCAATTGTGCTCATGTACTGTCTAGGCTAAATGTAGCAACCATACATTAGGAAAAATTTAAATATAGGATTAGCCAGTCAGTATTTCTTTGTGGACTTTTCTCATGGGAATTGTCTGGTTGGTTACACCATGACCACAAAATGTCAGACAATGCAAGGATCTTCCGCTCCACGCTTTATTTCCATCTTGTCTCACAAAGACAGTTCCTTTCAGTGGCGGCTGTGGTTTGCTCCTTTTTTTTTTTCCTGGGAAGTTTGTGAGCAAACTTTTTGACTTGCTGGTAAAGTTCTTACTAATATCTGATCTTTGCCAGAAAGTTTTCTGGGTAGAGTTGTGCCTGTTTCAAAATGCCTTTGGAAATTAATAACAAATGAGGGACTGAAATTAATGTCTTGATCTTTTTCAAAAACTACTGAGCACTTCATGGCCATTTCCACGGCTGTTGCTTGGTGGATGTTTCAATGGCTGCCAACTCTTGGGGTTGAAAACCACACCATGAGCTTGCCGAGCACTGGCACTGCCCATGGCTCCTCACCAGCCCATATTTAAGGCCTTTTTTTAGGCAGGCTCTCATCAGATTTGGAAAGCACATAGCGTGTAGTAGGCACTCTTAAAAATAAAGGATGTCTTTGCATGACTCTGGATTTAAATACTTTCATTTATTTGGTCTTTAATGTTTTATTAAACATCTAAACCAGCTTAGATTGCAGCTAAAGATTCAGCAGCAAAACCAGATAAACCAGTATGTTTTGCTGAACTGAGCATTTCTTGATAGGAAGATATTCGCAGCGCTCCGGTGTGCTCTTGCAGAGAGCTGGGTTGGTGAGGAACGCAAGCACCGAGCCCTGGCAAGGTGATGCAAAAAGTGAAACTCCAAAAGAGGTGGAAACCATCCAGAGAAGACACGTACTTCAAAGGGAGCAGAATCTAATTAAAATAATCCATCATGAGGAAATTAGTTTGTTTGAGCCTTATTCAGCAAGAGGGAATGTAGCTTGAAAAACTGATACAAGTAAACTTTGTCTAAATTGCAGAGGAAATTAATATAGGGCATGGGATGGAAGTTCAGAACTACAGAAACGCACGTGTACTGTTTGACTGGAAAGTACCAGTATGCCAGTTTGGGCTGTTACAGCATCCTCTCCTGTACTGGCCAATCCCACCTGCTGGCTCTGGTCCCTACCTGGCTCTTCCTGTGGTTGGGGTGCATGGGTGCCCAAAGTCCAGAGCAGCCCTTTTGGAGCACGGGCTGGCTGTGCTGCAAGGAGGAACGGTTTGATTTCTGCTTTTTCCCTGCAGTGTCAGCAATTCAGAAGCATGCACCGAGGGGAAAAAAAAACACCAAACCTGAGCGAGACTGTCAAACGCTGCTTCCAGGGACTTCTGGTGAAGTTCAGCCATCCCTGGTGTTGCCTGGAGCAGGAAAGCTGTCACGCATGGAGTGAGGCAGGCAGGAGAGCCGGGTCTCAAGGACAGAGTCAGATAACGGAGATAACGCTGATCGATGCACTTGCACCAGAAACAACGAGAGTATTTATATAAATAGAGCTCCCTGTGCGCGTGCAAAAACGATAACACTGCTTGGGGTCTGGCAGACTTCTGGACTTTGTCATGGGTTGGAGAAGCAACTCTGATTTGTTTAACTACTATAATTGTGTGCGCGTGTGTGGTGGTGTTTTCATCATCTCATGTAGCTTTTAAATAGGAAGATTTGCATAACTTTTATTTATTATTATAGTTTTTGAGGCAGAAGATTTAGACTTGCCGTGCTTTGAGGTGCAAACTGATCCCACTGTGTCTGCAACAAGATCACCCTGTTCTGAAATAGGGCTGATGGGCACATCAGCAGCGGACTGTGGAGGAGCATCTGTCAGTGGCCCCTGCAGACCAGAGCCGGGTCAAATCTGGAGACAGAGACTGAAGAATTAACATGGAAAAGGCCTGGGATTTGCAGTAGTGTAGTACTTATGCCTGTGTCTGGGTGTGAGGCTCCTCACATCCACATCTCAGTGTTCTATCATCACGTAGCCTCGGGGAGTGTCAGGGCAAGGCTGTTGGCTTTGATAAGGAAATGTCAGCATGTGCCATATGCAAATATATGTACATTATTTGTTTTTATACACACACACACACACACACACACACACACACACACACACACACACACACACACACATATATATATATAAAATCTCTGTCCTGTTCCTTGGGATCCAACTTTGTTTTCTTGTGCTGGATGAGACAGGATTTGCCAAACCGAAGGTGACTGTGATGCAAGTCCCCAGAGCAATAAAAGGGCGTTCAACAGCACCCATGGTCCCGTCATCGGTACCTCCTCAGCTCGGGCATTGGGGACTCCCGCAGCGTGGGAGTTAGAATTACTTGACTTGTTTGTTAGAATTACTTGACTGCAGGTGAACTGGAAAGCATACCCTGGAACTTGTTCACTGGAGCTGTGTTTTTTTTTCTTTGCCATCTCGTCTTCACCTGCTGCGTTTTCCTTGTTGCCAAACTGGGTGCTGACAGGGTGACACTCCTCCATCTCGCCCCCAAGGAGTACATTGGGTTAGGTTTCGGGTACCTGGCAGTGTTGGAGATAGCTGGGTTAGTCCCACGCGGTCCATTGGGATTTGCGTACTGCTGAAGGTGGGGCACTGTCTTCTCGCTTCATGTCGTGAAGTGAGATAGTTGTTTTCCAACTGAGTGACCCGACATGACTTTATAATTAATTTTGTAATTGGTGAAAGGTGCTTTCTAATAACATCAGTCAATTGCCAATGAGGACACAATGTTGCATTTACTACCAAATTGCTACCTTTTGACTACAATCAACAGTTCCACTGTTTGAGCACTGGATGATCCATGACACCATGTCACCCGTGCCGCAGAGTGCTATTTGAGTTACCAGGTTTACTCTGAAGTTGTTGGCTGGCCTTGTAAACACCACTGCTCTGAAAAATCATTTGTAGGAGCTGGCAAGCTCAATGTACTTTTTGTGTGAAAAATTTTTTTTTTTTTTTTTTTTTGGTAGTGTTTGCAAGTGTGGCTTTGCCTCCTTCCCAGGGGAAAATCATGTTCTTGTAGTGTTGCAGAGTGGCATCGTTTCTGCTGCGAGGCACTGTTGTCTGCAGAAAGGTCTGCTGATGTTGTGAAGTGTGTGTCTGTATGTATGATTACATCTGTGTCGCGTCTCCAACTCTGCCAAGCAGAGAGGCATCTTGTGCCAAAAGCTGCTGAAGGGTCACCAGTAGCTCCTTGGGGTGATGCTCAGCTCAACTTGAGCAAAGCATGGTCATCCTTGTGATGGGTGAGACAATAAAACAAGCAGGAGAAATTAGTATTGATTTCCTGGATAAAGATTGTTTATGGGGGGAAAAAGTTGATGATGTCAGGTGATTCTCAGATTTTTTTTTTTTTTGTTGAGAGCTTCTGCTCAAAACTGTTCTTATTTATAGTATTCATTTAACTTTCCCAACAAGGAAACCACTGTGTATTTAGCAAAAGGGTGAGGCAGAAGCACCTTTGATGAAAATGTTGGTTCCAAGCCATTTTATTACAAATCGGTGCAAGTTCCAGCAGTGCTTAGTGATTTTGCTTGTAGCGCTCAGCGTACGACATAGGTGATGTGCAGAAACCACTGGGAATGGAGCTATGAAAGTGCTTAAATAAGAAACTGTGACCACGTAGATGAGGACCTTTTGTGGTGGAAGGTGAATGAAAATGATCAAGCTGTAGGGTCTTCTGGCGCAGACAGGATGGTACAATCTGAAAGGCCATCTTTTGGGGGCTAGACCCATGTGCACCAGGACACACATCTGTGGTGGATGGAGATGTCCCCTCCTGGGCCACCAGGTCCATGGGAAGCCAAAGGGAGGGTGTCCTGGTGGACCCCCTGGCTCTCTGCCCACATCGAGGGGTCAGGTTAGTCTGTGGAGAGGAGATGGGGCCAGCTGAGTTTTTGGGGGATGTTTTGTCCTACTGCTGTCTCAGCAAGCTGATGGGGTTTATAGCATTTTCAGTCCTGTGGGAAGCTGTTTTGGTATGGTTTTGTGCCCAACCCAGCTTTAACCAGCACTGTATCAAGTGTAAGTGGGTATTTGAGCATGGATCCCTGCAATGACACAGTTCCTGACATGGTTGGGATAGAGGGAAGCTTCGATCAAAGGCTTAGTTTGTTTTTTTGCATTTCTCAGATTATATCGCTGAAAAGCTCCTTCCTGCTCTGTCCACATTAATGTTTCTCTTGCACGGCTGCAGCCAAGGGAAGCCTTGGAAAAGGCCTATATGGGCACAACCGCGCCTCTGTGAGAGGTGTAATTAGTGGCCCTCTAGCAGCAGTCCTGAGTCATCCCGTGTTGCCTCACCGTGCTGCTTGGAGCCTCGGTCCCTGGGTACCAGCATCGCTCAGCCCTGCTGCACCTCACCTCTGCGGCAGGGCATCGCCGTCAGGCGATGACTTTTGTTAGACCTCAGCTAACTTAGCTGGTCATGCCGAGGGGATGACACATCTGTCAAAATAGGGCCAAAGCACTACTGTTTGAGAAAGAGGGGTTTGTGTGCTTTTCTTCAGCAGTGTGGTCTTTTCGCTTGCTGTCCCCTGTGCTCTCCCAGCATCAGTGTCTGCTACCCTGGCCAGATCTGGTGTAAAATAACCCCTTTTGCTGAGCTATTTTCTCTGCCAGCTTCATACCCTTATTTTGTGTGTGGCTGCACAAATGTTTGACGTATCACAAACAGCGATAGGAATGGGTCAGACAGAACTGGGATGGATGCTTTTTCCCCCGCTCTAGACAATTTTGGTTTCAATGTACATCAAACTGCCAGCTACGGGAAGGGGAACGGAGCTGAGAGCTTAAACATTTGCCAAAGATGTGCTATCGCCACGAAAAAGGAATCGACTGTCGAAAGGTAAGGGAGGGCCAAGTTAACTCTGGGAAAAATAGCTGGTATTTCAGATCTCAAGGTGTAAGGGAATTCTTATTTTACCTAGTGCTAATTTGTAAATTATAACCAGATGAGTGTGACTGTTGCCATGCAGGAATGGCATATACAACTCTCCTGATGGATGCTGTGCATTTCATTTCACCCACATAACCTGCCTTGGGCTTGTTTTTGACATATCAATTTGAGTTGAGCTTTTTTTCTGGAGGTTTCTTTAACTTTGGGTGGCCTGTGTGAATTGTAACAACCCAGCACAGTAGGGATGGGTAAAACGAGAGTCGGTGTTATTTCTGAATTTCCTTGTCTTTGAAGGCTGAGATCAGATACTTTGTTCTTCTGGTTGCAATCAAAGCCTATGGCTTGATTTTTCTTGAATATATGTATGTATTTAAAGTCTGTGCTCTCCTGTAGTGGTTTACTGGTCTGTTATTATTATTTTTTTCCCTTCATTCTTCAAGAAAATGAGTTGGAAGCATCTATTCGACTCGAGTTGCTGTTGAAGTCTCACAGGGAGGAAGGAGTTGAAGGAAAGCTGTGGAGTTAAGTGACATGGGGACTTCATCCCAGTTTCATGTTCAGGGTAGCTTTTGCTCCAGCAAAGTACCCTCTTCCAGTGGTCTGGCAGAAATTTAACAATACTGGGTATTTTACTGTCAAGGAAATGTAAAGTACAAGCGGCTTTTGTGCGAGAGGACACCAGTAGTGCCAGTCACTCTGAACTCTGCTTTTACAGAGGATGCTTGGCCCGGGCGAGAAACCTGTTCTCAGACAGAGCGAGTCTGCCTTCTGCTGAGGCCGGGCTCTGTTGTGTGTTGCCCCAGCAGCAGCCTGCACAGTGCCCGTCGGAAGAGCTGGAGCACAGTCTGTCTGTAGGACCTTTTTCTGAGAGGCTGCAGTTCCCCTTCGTGTTCGTTGAGCCTTCACCGGTCCATCTCTTAAAAAGATGCAGAGGTGCAGGACCGTTGCAGCAGCATCGGCTTGTATACTGCCCGTGCATCTGTGTCAAGCTTGTGAAATCTTATTCTTCGTTCAAAATGTTTGTATAAGCAGTCTCACAGCTTTGGACTAACTGGTTGCCTCTGCCAGACAATCTCAGCCATTCTGCATCTGTGCTCGGCTTGTGTCCGGAGCACTCGTTTTGAATTAAAAAAAAAAAAAAAAAAAAAAAGAGTAGTTGTTTAATTTTGTGTGACAGCTCTTAAATAGGAAATTTCCTTTTCCCCTTCATTTTTTTTTTTTTTTTTTTTTGTAGATGTGGTGTGGTTATGGTCCAGCCAGTCTGGCAACTTCAGCTAAGACTGGGTAGGACCTTGCCAGATTTTGGAGTGGGGAAAGTGAATTTTTTGTGTGACTGTTTTGGGAGAGGTGTGTCTGTTGGTTTGCAATCCTCCTAGAAATCTCTTAATGGCCCAGATGTAAGCAAAGGTTTGCGGGAAGAAGCTTTTCACAGAAGCTGGTTTTGCTCATTGTTTTGCTGCAGATGCATGCCCTTTGATTTTTATTTATTTATTTATTTTTTTTAAAGAGTGAAACTGAATAAAAAGTCAGTTACAACATTTCATCGGCGTTTCCTCTGCAACAGTTCATTTATTATGTATAAATGTAGTGTTCTGTATTCCAGGTAATTTATATAATTGTTGTGGCACGGCAATAATTACTGTACCATTAAACTTGTTTAGTTGGAATCAACAAAATTAGAAAATGAGAAATTTGAGTGTCTGCAGTAGTGGTTGCCTGGTTATGTTATATCCTGTATGGGATTCCTGTGCAAGATCCTTCCTTTCTCTTTTGTGCGTGAACCTTTAACACCAGCATGAGTTGCATTGAAGCTAAATGATTAAACAGGAAAAATATTTGATTGGAATGACATAAATGTAAAACATTACTTCTTTAGTGATGTTATTAGAATTTTTAATATTTTCATTTCCTGGCCTCTGGGAGTTTAGCTATGCGGCCTTAATGCTGCTCTCCAAAGGAAACGCGGGATGTTTTCCCGCTTGTTCATTTGCAGAGCTCCTTGCCACGGGGTGTTTCCGAGGGCCAAAACTCAACGTCTCAGACGATGACAGTAATTAAATATACATGAACTGTTGGAGCAACTAAGATTAAGGCAAAAAGCCACCCAAAACAAAACCCAGCCCTTTGAAATGAAGAATATTGGACGGGATAAGGCTTCGTGCTTCAGGATATAAATCAATATTAAGTCTGGAGCTGGGAAGAAGGTTTCTCTGGAGCTGTCACTACTCCACCCAGTGTCCTGTGCCTCGTCTGGTCCAGCCGGGAAATTCTTATGGGTTTTGTGTGGCCATCAGTCATCATACCACTGTGCTTCTGCCTGACGTCACAGCAGTGGGAGTATTTCTTGAGGGTTTTCAGCCAAGGACTATCAGGCAGCCCAATGTCGTGAACGTCCTGAATTCTCCCACACTTCCCTCTCTGCGGTTGTCCAAGACCTGATGGCTCTGAATTCATTTTAAAAATCCCTCAGATAAGGCATGTGCTGATCTCCAGGGTTGTACTTAACCTTTTCTCTGGGCTGGCAGGAGTTGGGCGATGCTGGGCGGGCGATGCTGGGCTGGTGGCTGAGTGTGCAGGGCAGGACCTTTGCTCTCGGGGCACACGTATGGCATCTGAATGGGAGGTGTGCTCATGCACTGCAAGTTTGCTCCAGCTTGTTTAGAAGTGTTGTCAAGCCCGGCTTTGCTGAGATTTAAACATGCTTTTTGACTGTGTTTTCTTTTAGAGTTTTTTGACTTGTTAGATTATAAAAACCTGGTGGAAGGAGGTGGGTTAGATTCCAAGTGGCACCAAAAAACTCCCTAAAACTCTAATTTTTTTTTTCCTTCATCCATTGTCTTCCGTAGGTACTGTTTTCCCCAGGCTTGGGATTAGAGAAAGTATTTTTCTGTAGGAGTTAAAACTGGTTCGTTCAGCCTTTAGGCTTTTCTTTGCTCCATCGTGTTTTTTATCAGTTCCAGTCTGAGAGCACAGTGCCCTTTTCCTTGTGAGAAAATGTGAGGCTGTAGAGGAAGGAGGGGAAAAGAGAAGCAATGTTATTTCCTCTCTGAAGTCATCACTTACAGAGCTGATACTGATGGCATTTTAATAGATGAGGTGCTCCCCATCCAGTGTTGTGATAGAAATTCATTGTGTGCAGAGTCAGTGAAGTTGGGAAATGAAAAGAGGAAAAAAAGCAATTATTTGTGTTGGGAGGAGGGGGAAGGGCAAAATGTAGTAAATGGGATTGTTAAATGTTCAGTGATTTAATGGGGTCTTGTCAGCCTCTTCTAAGAGCTCTTGGATCCTAATAAAATAATTCAGAAATCTTTGGGATAAACCAGCTGTTCCTCATAAAGCTCTTGTCCAGTCAAATTGTAGTCAAGGGTTTTTTTTGGTTTTTTTTTAGATGTTTGCTTGATCGTGTGTTTCGTTTTCTTATTTGTATTTAGATGAGGGTTTGGCTGAAACAGGATTAATCTCAGGAAATCAGGGTGACACAACCATCAGTATAGGTACAATGATTTGCCTTTCTAATGTGGGTGGTTAGCTTTGCTTCTGTGGAGAATAATTGATCAGACTTCAGCATCTCAGCAATTGCCTCCATTTATTATTTAGCTGTGCTGCTTTCTGTGTGTGAAATCTCCTTTTTCCCACAAATTTTGCAGCTCTGGGGAAAGAAATGACTTCAGAGCTTTGAAAAAACAAAAGTGCAAACTTTGACAAATTTCATCTTGGCCAAAAGCGTTTAATACCAAGAATATTGTAAATGCTTTCTGTTGGAATTACTCCCTGCGGGCTGCTAATCTGGGAGCAATCCAGGCGCTCGCTCCTGACCTTACCCCCTTCCTGGAGATCCGAGCACGTTGCTCATGAGAGAACAAGACGGGGGAAGGAGGGGCTGGTAGAGCTGTTGTTTTCCAGAGGAAATGAAGTAATGTCACTCTTGGTAGGAGTTGTTATAGACTCCTCAGCATCTTCAGAAAAGGTTACACTCCTCGGAAAGGAAAAGCAGCTGAGAAGAGGTCTTGAAGGAGCCTTGAACGTTTACATACTTTCTTCTCTACCAGCAGCCCAGACTGGCTGTAGTTTATATGTGAGTTGATGGTAGATAATTTTATCACTTAATCCCTTTGTTTGTTTGCTGGTGGATGGCAAAGACACCCCCCCCGGGATTAATTTACCAAGGTTACATCTGTGGGAGCAGGATGTGGGGCTGTGAGATCCCCGGGGCACGGGGAAGGTGTGGCCCTTGGTGTCCGTCCAACTGTGGAGTGGTGTGGTCTCGCCTTAACTGGGAGCCTTCAGCTGGTCTACACTAGAAATTTTGCATAATTTCCATTTTTCTGTTATTCTTTAGGAGAATCCTGGTCCCGTCAGGCACGGCTCCATCGCGTGGACCCGTTGGACAGGTTTCCACCTGCGGAGCCCTGTTGCTTTGGCGCTGTTTGAATGGGCAAAGCGTTGAAAAAGCTTTCTGACTTGCCAATGGTGTGGAAACAGCACCGGAGCCAAGGACCAGCCTCCTGCAAAGGGCGGCTTTGGGAGCTGTCAGGAATTTTTGATATCTGCAGCAGGTCCTCGCTGCGTTTTTTTGGTTTTTTTTTTTTTGTTTTGTTTTGTTTTTTTTCTTCTATTTCCCCGCCCCGTATGTAAAATTTCAGTGTTTGTGGGCCAGGTGGTTTTATGTACTTGTTTTTTTTGGAACTAGTAAAAACTTAAAATATTCCTCCCCTGAGCCCGCAGCAGCCAGGCAGTGCGGTGCAGCTCCTAGAAGGGGCTGAGCCTGTGATGGTGCGTCTGGGATGTTTGAGTGTTTGGGTCTGTTTGTCCTCAATTTGCTCCAGGCATCGTTAGTGTTTTTGACGAGCACTTGGCCTTTTCACGCAGTGCCTTGGTGTGACCTGTGCAGGGGGGACCTTCTGCAGCGCATCACTTGGGAAAGCTCAGGAAAGGTTAACAGAACTGTTTATCCATTTTTTTCTTTACTTCTTCCTGCCTTTCCTGTTCTCTACCCAGCCACTAACTATGGGGGGAGAAAAAAAAGCCCAGCAGGTTTCCTTGCAATATTGGTTTGAATGTTCTGGAAAACAGGAATCATGAGTCATTGGTCCCGAATTAACGCTTGTGTGCGAGGCTGGAGTGACGCGTGAGAGATGGGTCACCGCTGGAGACGGGAAGAGCATGGTGTCGCGCTCACAGCTCTCAAGGCTGCAGTTCAGCTTGTGTCGGCTCTTCCGTTTATGAAATTCTCGTTGGAGAGGCTTGTAAACACCTCTGTGTACATTAGGCTTGCTCTGGAACTGAGGATTTCAGCCTGGAAACAGGTTTTAAAAACAAACAACCCTCTTCTGTTGCTCTTACGCTTCAGAACTCAGCCTGTGAAAGTTTCTTTATGTGTCCTTGGAGCCTGCAGAGATCAGCAATTTCTGGAGGAATTTCTTCCGCTGGGTTTCTTTTGCAAAATGTAAATACAAGCCACAAGTTTGAGAAAGATTTCTGGATTTTGAGTCCTGAGGGTCTGGTCCTGATTTACTTGTTGACATTAGGAACAAGTTTCTCTGTATCAATTTTTGCCCTTCAATGGGCAAAAATTTCCCTCCTTCCTTCCTTTTCCCCATGTGCCCACCCTTAGCTAGGCCCTGCCTTCTTGTTGTGTGTAGATGTTCTTGTCTACATGTTCCGGTGCAGCCAGAGAGGTTATCCATCCAACTTTAATTGCCTCCCTATACAAGGAGGTCTGTGGGGGTCCTGTACCAATTTCTGCCCAAATGAAGGGGTATCTTGGCCAAGCAGAGGTCCCTGTCACTAATCCAGTCCTCTCTCAGTAACTTTGCTCAACTACTGCGTGCTATAGTCAGGCACTACTGGCTTTGGCTTTCTCTTTTCTTTTTTTTGACAGAACAAGGACGATATTTATATATATTTTCTATCCATCATGAAGTCATTATTTTTACAGTAGTGTTTGACATTTGTCAGTCTGGTAACCAGGACTGAGCTGAAGGATGCTGATTTACTCAGACCTTGGAGTCCTAATTGGTTGGTATTGTTTAAGGAGTCAAAAAAAAGCCGCAGAACTTAGCCAGGTTAAAAACAAATATCGCAAGTCAAGATGAAATTCCTCCTTCCCTGAAATGTGTGGTTTGGAAAAATATTGCACTCCTACATCTCCTTTCAAGAGGTTGACCTTGGATCATTAATCTTAAAAATATGCAGTGCAGATTAGTTGGGTTTTGTGTTATGTTTTTTTTTTGGGGGGGTTTTTTTTTTTCTTTTTCCTAGAGAGGAGAAGAAATGCCATGTTTCTCAAAGTAGCTCCCTAGAATCAGGGAAAACAAACCAAAAATCCAGAGTGGTTGGTCAAATGGATTACAGACTCCATACTTCTGATGTCTCAGAAACTGCTAACAAAGCTGCCGGTGCAGCCCACCCTGTGCTGAGTGGTCGTCAGTGATGGGAGCAGCAACGATCCCAGCGAGGAAGGGAGGGAGCCGAGCCGTGATGTTTGGATCGGTGTCGGACGAGCAGCTTTCTGCCCAGCCTTGCCTCGTGGCAGCGATGATGCTAGCCTCTCGGGAGTGGAGGTGGTCTCTGTCTTGGTCCGTAAGAGGGACTGGAAAATGCCACTTCGGGTGGTGGAGATGGTCATTGAGGGTTCAGCTGGATTATGGCGGAAACCGCCTGAGCTGCTTTGAAGTGGTGGAGGTGGGTGTGCCGGTGGCTGCCCACATGCAGGGGAGATCTCTCCATCTGAAACACAGTTGGTGGTGCATAGTTTCAACCATCTGATGAAAACCAGTGCTGGGCAACCCAGACAGCCCTTGGTCAGGCGAGGGTGCCCTCCCCGGCTTGAATGCTTGGTCATCGCTGCATGCTGTTGCCAGCACAAACCTGCCCTTGTTTCTCCCACTGTTCCCATTCCTTTTGGTAATCATAGAATCATGAATGGTTTGGGTTGGAAGGTACCTTTAAAGGCCATCTAGTCCAACCCCCCTGCAAGGAGCAGGGACATCTCCAACCAGATCAGGTTGCTCAGATCCCCGTCCAACCTGGCCTTGAATGTTTCCAGGGATGGGGCATCCACCACCTCTCCAGGGAACCTGTCCCAGTGTTCTGCCACCTTCATTTTAAATAATTTTTTCCTTTTGTCAAGTCTAAATCTGCTTCCTCCTATTTTAAAATCATTACCCGCTTGTCCTATTGCAACAGGCCCTACTGAAGAGTTTCTCCCCATCTTTCCTGTAGGCCCCCTTTAGGTACCGGAAGGCCACTATCAGGTCTCCCTGGGGCCTTCTCTTTTCCAGGCTGAACAGCTCCAACTCTCTCAGCCTGTCTTCCAAAATAAGTTCTCCTATAATTGAATTTTTGATCCCCAACTCTGTGTAACAGCCAGCAGGAGGGTAGTGCTGGAGGGGTGAAACAGGGACTGCCCGTGCTCTTGGACGCAGATGCGGCAGTGAATGGGATCTGTGGGGTAACTGGATGTGTTAAATACAAGAAGTTCATGGAGGAGTAGGGCTTAGCCCAGAAATAAGCGTATTGGCAGGAGGAAGGTAATCAGTGGAGAAACCAAAGCTTTTGAAGCCAAGGTGTGAAATAAAGAGGGGAGCTTGCTTGCCAGGGTGTGGCTGTGCATTTTGGAGAAGGAAGTGTCGAACTGCTTTTCCTGGGGCTGAGGAGGAGGGAGGTTTGAGGAACAGCTGTTCCCCTCCTGTGCTGGCTGGTGAGTCCTGAGGGTGCGAGTTCTTCTGGTTTTTAATTTAAAAAAAAAAAATCATACGTTTCTGTAAATGCTTTTTGGAGGGGTCGCTATCACTGAAAATAGGCTCTTGGTTAAGGTTCTTGCTGGTAGTGGGAATTGGAGGTGACTAATTTCTGGAGTGTTCCGTCTTTTATTGGCCGCAGATAAGGAAGGAAGCAGGGCTTGTCACGGCATTTACCGCTGTGGTGGCAATTCCCAGATTTTACCCTGCGTGTGTCACTTCCACTTACGCTTTGCAAAAGGGTGAGGAAATTTCTGTGTATTTGTCAAGGAGTTTTGTTTTCTGGTCTTTTTCCCAGTTTTGAGAACGATTTTGCAGGATGGAGTTTGTGTGGAGGAACATGTTGGGTTTTCCATAGATTTAATAACATGGCACCAACACTGCAGTGTGGGACTGGGTTTGTTTGAAAATCAGAGCTGTGTTTTGGATCCCACAGACCACGGGCTTCCACTCACAATGTATGGCATGAACTGTTGTGTTAGTTGGTGTTATTGCCACTTTATCTTCAGAAAAACTGGGAGATGGAGATGACTTGGATGGTTTTTCTAGATGAGTATTTCTTCGGAAATCATATCCCGACAGGTGATAGAGCTACGACAGCATTTGCTGTTTCTATTTCTTTATTTTATTTAGTATTTGATAGTTGGGAAGTGCCTTTCCGGAGAATGTGTGGGCATCAGCTCTGTCCCACCACGTCTATGCTGTGGTCAGCGTGTCCTCAGGCATCTGCACAGTGAGACTCCGCGCCTTGCTGGGAAGCCGTGGTGAAGATATTTTGGTGTGTGCTGTCCCTGGGGTCAGCACCCCGTTTGAGATCCTCAGACAGGGATCCCTGCTTGGGAGAGCGCTTGCAGGGTCCCGGGGAACCAGTTGTGGGTTTGGGGACGTCATTGTGCAGAAGGACCGATGTGTGGAGCCTCTTGCAGGCGTGGTGATGCTCACCCTGTTGTGCCCCACAGAAAGAGATGGGATTTTGTAACACAGAAGTGACAGAATTTCAGCCCTTGCAAAAATAGGTGACCAATAGATGTGATAAAGAGGAGAGGTTAAAACAATGTGGATGCAATTGGAAAAGCTCTGTGCACTGGGGAGACTCAGACATTTTAGAAGACACCCTGAAAAAAGATAAATAACAAGCAGAAAAAGGGAACTTTTTTTAAAAAATTTTTTTTTCCCCATCTATCTTGTGCCAGGTCCCAGTTTGATGTAGATGATTGATTGCTGTGTGCACCTGCAACCCTGTTATGGCTAATAAAGGTCTGAGCAGGCTAAGGGCTCTGCTGGAATGGAAACACTGGGAAATTAGAAATTTTTTAAATGCTGATTTATTTGGAAGAATGGTTTTAAGTTTGCAATGTGCGAACGCGGTTCTGAATATATATGGGGTGTTGCACATCTATATTAACTGTTTCCACCGTATTATTTCCTACTTTTAATGCTCGAGGCCTTGTTAAAATGGGTTTTATGGAAATGCCTGTTCATACATTTATATCAAATGGGCATGCATGTAATTGTCCATTTCAAAATGAAGCTAGCAAACTGCAATTTCGCCTTGTAGTGTAACAAAAATCTGGTTTGGGGGGGGGAGTGGTGTTATTTTTTCACTCAGAGCCCCACGCTGTCCCTGCCTTTGTTCTGCTATCTGACTCACTCATCACTGTGCATCTCCAGGTTGGAAGAAAACAGTCAAATGCTGTGGTCATTCATCTTTGAAGGCTTATAATGAGCTTATCAGAAAGAGCTATAAATACAAACCTCATACCCCTCTTACATTGGGAGATGCTTCCTCAGGCCATGAATAATTGGGTTGGCCCACCTAAGCTAATTACAAGCTGTCTCACCATTCAAAATACCCTCTGGATAACAGTGTTAGGACTCTCTTACAGGTTAATGGGTTCTCTGTATTCAGAATATTAGGTTGACCTTTACCATCCTGACCAAAAATGCCCTGTATGGGACTCGTTTGCTATTAAGAGCATCATCTTTTCTCCTCTTGGAATGGTTTGCTCAGAGGGAAAGGGCAAAGCTTGTCTCAGGAGCTTTGGATTCCATCCATCAGCTCAACAGTGCAACTGTAAAAACTTTTTCAAGTCTTTTGAATTGCAAGGTGGAAGCAAGTCCGTAATGTCCCTGGTTGTATTTAGAGCCACTACAAAATTTGATCGTTTGCGCTTCTGATGTGATTACTTTTCAAATCTGCTCAGTGTTGTCTGGCAAACTTAACTCACCCGCTTATCTTCAAGAAAACAAATGTACTGGTTATTGCCTACTAGAAAATGCAATTTGAGCTGTGTGGTTTTTTTCCTTTTTGGTGGGCTTGCTGTGATTTTGTTTTGACAGATTGAGCTGTGTTTCATTTTGCTTTCATTTTTCACCCTGTCAAAAGAATTTTTAGTGCATTTTTTTTCCCCTCCCCCTGCCTCTCGCTGTCTGTATGCATCAGTGCACTGAAGCAGTGACTCCCTCTACTCTGCATTGCTGGTTTGCAGCTTCCTGGGCTGCAGAAGCCTGAGCCGAACCTTCCTGATGGGAAGCTCAGGTCAAACTTGGCCGTCTTGGTGGACAGCATCTTCTGCTGTGGGCAGGACGTGCAGGAGAGGTGGTAGGGACGGGTGAGCATCCAAGTGGAGGAATGTCTCAAGCAGTCTGAAAGTTTTCTTCATTTTTTCACTTGACTTGCACCGTGTTTCTTCTGACCCGCCCTGAGGAGCAGCATGCCTTTGGCTAGATCGTCCCCGCCGCTCGGGGCCAGCTGGACAAAATGTCGCTCTGCCTCGGTGTTGCAGAGGACATGGGACAGTTGCTGTTCCCACTTGCAGGAGCTGGTTTGTTGAAGTTGGGATGTGTAGGGGTTTAGGGGTCTGACTTCCATTCCTGCCCTTGGCTGAATAACGCATCTGTCCTCAGGAGAGCAGAAGTTCATTGTGTGTGGCCACCGCGCTGCGGCACGTGTGCCGCTTGAAAAGATGTGCCGGATTCCTCCTGCGCAGAGGGCAGTCCGGGCATCGTGTATACCCTTTGGTTTGATCTTTCAATCAGGCAAAAGCCCCGTGTTTGTGCAGAGTGTGTGCACGGTGCTGTCCCTGGCCGTAACGGATGCGAGTCCCATGCTGCCTGCAACGATGAGCGTGTCTGGTCCCTGTTGGGTCGGTGCTGGGGCTGTGGGGACACCTCACTCCCGTGTCTCTCCTGCCCTGGGATATATTCTCCAGGGACCAGCTACTGCTTCTCTGCCCACGAGGAAATGAGTTCGTTGTGATCACATATCAAATCCCTAAGTACCTTTTTACTTTCTGCTCTTCTAAGCTTGAATTACTTCTTTGGGATGCAGTTTCTCTTGGTTTGTAGGCTGTATGTGTCATTCTTGCCTGCTTAATACTTCATTTATTGAAACCCTTGAATTCAGCCCCAGTGCAGTGACCAGCAGGTCTGGCTGTGCTGTGAAGTCTTCCAAATTCTCCCTGTCTCTAGAATTGTACTTAGGAGAAGCAGAGATTTATTTGCGTAACTGGTCAAATGGAGGTTAGTGTGAAATAAAATACGTGCATGTACTCCTCTTGGCCTCCCTTGATGGTGGGTCAAGGCTGGCTTATTTTTTCTGGGTCCTCCCATTGTCAGAACCTCTCGAGGATCTGGGCTCTGGTCCACATGCTGTCAGTAGTAGTTTACTTTGCTTCTCAGTAAATTCTCCAAGTTTGCAAACCTCCCCCAAGGCTATTGTATGACAGCATCCCTCACGTGATGGGTCTGGTAGTGGGGGAAAAAAAAAAAAAATCTACTTTCTTGTAATCCAAACACATAGCCCTTTCAATTATGCATGAGTGAAGTGTTCAAAGGATGTGAAACCTTTGAAGTCGACTCAGATGTCTCTTCTCTCCTCCTGCTCCCTGCCCTCTCCAGTGCTTTATCATAGTTTTGGGGTGAATTTGCCGTTCCCTGGATGAAACAGAGGGAGAATGGAGGAGAGAATGATAGGGAGAAACCCAACCAGGGCTATACAAAGATAACACTTCTGGCTCAGGTGGTTCTTGAGCCGCTGCCTCTGCCAAATGCAGTTCTGGGGAAGCACCACCACGCACTTGTCCTCTCCTAGTACTCCTCCTGAAGCAGTCGCTGCTGATGTTCCTCAAGATGGGACTATGGAGTAGGTGGATCTATGTTCTGACAAACTGTGGTCTTTCCTCTTAGACTAAACGAAGCCAATGCCATGAAGCAAGACACTTCAGTGCTGAAGTGACACATGGCTTTCTGAGTGTCCAGGGGCCCAGCTCAGCTTTCACCTCAAGTCTGGACCCCAAAGTGTGCCCAGGCAATTCCTCTCTCAGGTGTCCTAGCAATTTGGGACCCAGCTTGATAGATATGCCTGGATCTGCTGTGTGAGGTGCTTTGGGCAGGGCCTGAGGGCTGGCTGAAGTGAGGTCCTGAAGGAGAGTGATTTGCCTCCAAAAAGGCCTCTACCTTCAAAAGATGGATATTCATTGGCACGTGCCTCTCCTGGAGCTGAGCCTCCTGGTCCTCTCCTGCTTCCCTGAGTTGCAACCACAACATTGTCCTTGAGCAGTGAGGTGACCCTGGAGAAGCTGGCTTGCCAACTACAAGCAAGGGCCACTGATAGCATCCTCGTTGGTCCATGTGCCCGTGGGCAGGGTGCCTGTTATGCAGCTTTTGGAAATGTGACTGTAGTGACTGCTGTCTCCTGGATTTTCCAGGCCCAATTCTCTTTGGTTGGCTGAGGGATTTGTTACCGGAATTCCCTTCCCTGATGGTGGGGAGAGCTTGTAGATGAAAGGAAGGTGGTGTTAACAGTGGCAAATAGCTTTTCCTTTCCACTCCTCCCCTGTGAGTGTAAAATGCTTCGTTCTGCCTGGAGTTTAGCTACAGGTTATGTTTAAAGTGTTTGTGGAAGCTGAGAGTGGTTACACCGGTAGCTTAAAAGACATAAAAGCAGTGACTTGAGACAGCAAGATAGGAGACAAAGCGGCAGCCAGGGTTTTAACTGGCTTATTTATTACAGCCTTGAGAGCAAGAAGTGTTACAGAGGACAACACTCCTATGATGTTTATGTAAGGCTGTAAGAAATTGATTACAGCTCATATGTTTTGTTGCATGGTGCTGGGAGGAATCATAAAAGTAATGTAACAAAGTTTTGAACATTGTGTTACTGCTGGTCTGTTTGAAAGCCTCATTTACCACAATGAGAACCTTTAATTTGTTCTTCTTGCCGACTCTTGCCGAAGTTGTCTTTGCTTCCAACTTCTTTGTGTTGCTACTTGCAGAATTCAGGTCTTCCAGGCTGCAGACCTTCAGGGTGAATGATATCTTCTATTGTTGGTCATTTAAACAAAAAAAAAAAAATAGCTCAGGATTTTGAAGAAGTGTATTTTCCCACAGGGATGTTTTCTTATAGTTGTTGTTTGTAAGCCAGGACTTGTCCTCTTCTGTCAGACTAAGAGCTTTGGAAAAGCCTTTCCTAATATTCTTCCCAGTTTGTGCCACTTGATCCCACCATCCCACTGAACCATGCAGGGTTTGGTGTAGGGCACACAGTGCCCAGCAGCGGCACTGGGAAGGGCAGCTTTCCCACAGCCGCCCTCCTGCCCTGGTGGGACCAAGCCCTGGACTTGCATCGCTGTCCTGGAGGAGGTTGGGGGTTCTCAGCAATGTCTTGGGCCTCTGTCCAACCCTCTTCTTGCAGCTTCAGAGCAAGTACAAGTAACAGATCTTCTGAAGATTTATCTGGGTTTTGGCATTTAAGATGTTTTACAGCCAGAAATTCTGTTCTCCTCTCGCTGTCCTTCTACTGGCCCAAGGCAGTAAGTAATAAATCTCAGCGTCTTTGAGCATCCATAAGTCACCGCTGGAGAATGAAGTTACTTTCACCTGGATGCTTTCATTCAGTGTATGTGCATTAAATTGTTTCTCCATTGGATCTTCTCTAAAGCAATGGCATCTTACGTCCCTTCAGGAACTGCGTGAAGTGGTAGACTTGAGTCCGGCAAGACTATAGACTAAAACCAACAGTAAAAGAGACCCAGGAGTGCTGTCCTCCTGACTGCCACCTCGCAAGGTCCCTGGTCCCCCACTGCAGGGCTGCTGGCAGGGGCGGTGGAGCGACTCGGGATGTGTTGTTCCTGGTGATGCTGAGTGATCTGGGGCAGAGACCGCCTAGCAGTTACCCTGGATTGGAGTTAGTACCCGAGAACGTGCAGCGCACAATGCCTTGTCTTCATTTCTGTGGGTAACTTGGAGAAAACTATAGATGCTCATTTAGCCTTTGCTTGCCAGACACTTGTTCACAGAACAGACAGGGTGGTTTAAGAGGTTGTGAAGCCCATCTGCTGTTTGATAGTGCTGTTTCAAATGAGAAGAGAGTGTCTGGGGGCTGAGAGTGCTGACAGACGATTTCAGCACAGGTAAAATAAGTTGGGTCCAAACTGTTAGCAGCTGGGTTCCTGAGGTGCTGCAGCTGTTTTTAGGCACGCATCTGCCGATGTTCTTAGGTTACTTCAAGGAGAAGGCCAGTAACCTGGACACAGGCTCACTGAGCTGCATGAAGGCAATTCTAAGATTATTAACGTGGATTTTAAGTCATTGTATTCACGTCACTGTGTCGATGAAAGCACCACTTGCCACTTCCCTTAGCACGTGTCTGTGATGGGGCAATGGAAATGGGGGCTTTAAATTGCCATTTCTAGTTTCACTGATGATAGCGAATGGAAGGAGTCTGGATCTGACATTCTCTGAATAATTGTCCCACCAGACCTCAACAGAAGAGACCAGTGGGAGAGCAAAGTGCTGAATCTCATTTGGTCTGTTCCCACCAAGAAGGAAAATCAATGGAACCTCAGCTGCAACCATGAGGAGAGGACAAAATAATACAGCACTCAGACAAAAGGACTCAATTCTATTTATTTCGATGTTAAGAGAATGGGGTTGAATGAGAAGGTGTGTGTTCTGTCGATTTCAGCACATCTGGCTTTTTCTGGTGTAGTTTTACATGAAAGTGAGGTGCAGTCTTAAGTTGCAGGAACTTGAAAATGTGGATTTTTGTTTGAAACTTCTCAAATATTAAAGAAGTGGTGCTTGGGAAGGACTGAGATTCTCACAGATCAGTGTGTATAAAGTTGGATTTCTGAGTTTATTTAGATACTAGAAAAAATGTCCTGCCATTTCTTATTATTGTTGTTGTTGTTGTTACTGTTTTACTGGTAAGTGCTGAGCATCTTTGAGCCTGCACTGGCTGCTGGGGGAACTGCAAGACGTTCAGCGTATCCGATACTTCCTGCGTACAAGGTCCAACCATGGATTTGAGTGCCTGGCACCTCTAGTAAACATCTCGATTTGTGTAATGTAAGCTTCGGACGACAAAACTAGAATCAGATGCTTTTTTTTTTTTTTTTTTTTCCTTCCTTCCCTGTTCTGGTGCTAAGCCTTTGTTCCTCTTTTGGACTGATGTTTTCCTTAACTCTGTGTTGTGGCTTAACTGTACCATACCTTCCCTCTTACTGTTTTTGATATTTTCTTTTTTTTTAACTCCTGTGCAGTTATAATGGTCTCGAGTTCTGCCTTCGCTGCTCGCTGACAGAGTTGTCCTTTCCATGCCGCAGGGAGCTGGGCATAGGCAGTGGAGATATACTGATAAATTCTTTGCTTTTGTGTTAGATGTTTTGTTTTGTTTCGGTATAGTATGTATCATTTCCCATTCAAAACTGCTTTTATTGTATGGTTGGAAAAATCCTCTGACTTGGCGTTGGCAAAGGAAGCAGAGTTTAAAAGGGAAGAAAAAAATAATACTTAATCTGCAGCATTTAATTTAATAAGCAGTATTTTGGGGTTCCTTTTGTTACTTGCTACCTTTTGAACTCTGTAAAGCAGCATGCAGACCTAATTCACAATAGCGTCACTCTGTTAAGCTGCGCAAGTAAACACTTTAAATGGGAGGAAGCACCTGCGTATCGCTATTGTCTCTCTTCTTCCATTAGCAAAAGTCTCTGGGCTCACTCCGCTCCAGCCAAGCTTTCCAGTCAGTGGAAATCCACAGGCAGCGGTGGGCAGAAAGCAAACCTCGCTGCCCTCGGGCTGGAGGAGCGAGCGTGCGTGGAAGGGCAGCCGGTCATGGAGGGGAGCGTGGGTGTGCGTGTAGGCACCCGCACACGAGTGGGCTACCACGCACTTGCACATCTCCTGGGCCTGGGCCCCGACAGAGCGGGCTGCCGGGATTACAGAAGTCGGCAAGGTAGGTCAATGCAAGGCGTCTGCACCCAAAGCTGTTGGTGGGGCAGGGGAGGCTGATGGGCCCTGGGGGCCACGGTGCTCTCAGCACACGTGGTGCTCTGAAATTATCGCTGTCGGCCCACTCGTTGGGTTTGTGTAACCAAATGTTTGGCTTGATTGCTTTCCTGTTAAGTTTGTACGTTTTTACGGACCAGCCACATTCCTTGGTGAGGAACTGGTTAAGGTGTCACAGTTATAGATACAAGCTGTAAGAAGTTTACTAGACAAGCTTTAAAGCTGGAAAAGCTGGCTTGTATAGAAGAGCCTTAAAGGTTAAAATCTCTTTAGCTTACCCAAGACAGGTCAAAGGTGACTTATCATGATCTAAAACTATCCGCAAACAGAAGATTTTTGCTGGTAGAGAATTTCCTTTGATCTAGGAAACAAAGGGATTAAAAAGTTCATTGACTTGAGGCTGAATTTGGATGAGTTCAACCTAGAAAATAGTAGGATGGATTTTCTGTCTCCGTTGGTGTGTTAATACTGTAATTTGTGCCTAACGAGAAATTGTGGGCAGCGTAAAAATTGCTGGATAAAGCGCTTAGTGTTGTATAGGAGATCTTGTTAGAGTAGTGTCACTTTTGGATTTCTAGCTTTTCAATCTCTACATGTTAGAGGAGTTTGGTGGTGTTGTGGGTACCTGGGGAGTTGGAACTACATCTCAATTTATTAAGTGTTCATTTATTGGAGTTTGAGATACTTTTCCTGAGATGTTAGTAATTATTTTATTAATCCTTCTAAAATCAGTTTCCATTTAGGAGAAATTGTCTTTGTGCCCTCTAGTGGAAAAACTATTTATTTGAAAGCTTCCAAACTGGGAGAAGTTCTCGCAAAAAAAAAAAAAAAGTGTAATGTGTGAGAAAGGCCATAGAGGAGCAGAGCAAGGCTGGAGAGATGAGGGGTTGCGGGAGGCGGACGTGCTCTGTGCTTCCTCTGCTTTGGTCCTCACAAAACTGTAACACTAATGACAAACACAGACGTGTCGCTTTTTCAAATAGGGGAGGTAAGGGAATGTGAGTAGAGAAGGAAGAGATTATCCCATGGTTGTGTTAGCTGGGCTTGGTGAAATTATTCTGGGTGACTTGAGGAAAACCTGATATCAGCAAGCTCTGAACCACTGGTAATTGCTATTGATGTTCCCTGGGGATGTGGTGGGGAGGGAAGAGGAACAGAGCAAAGCCCACTCCAGGCCTTCAATGGGAGGTAAAGGGAAGATCCAGAAAATGAAGGATCAGAGAATCTGACCCTTATTCCTCAAAAATGTTCCAGAGCAATTTATGAACAGCAGAGAGGAGGATGAAGATGGGAGTCCAGAAGAAAAGCTGAATTACAAAGACAAAAAATTAGGCAGATCTGTCCAACTTGGCTATTTAATGGGATAACTGGTTTGTGCATGAGAGGGACTGCTGATATGACTAAGGCTTAGGAGCAGAATTTCACATCATCTTGGTGAGCAGCAAAACTGATGGGGCACCAGCACATTGAGATGTAGGGAAGAGGATGGTGTCATGGTGGATCTGGAGGGAGCAGGAGCTGAATGAGGAGGAGGAGCAGCGGGACAGGGTGGTACGTGGTGATGGGAGCTGTTCTGGATGGCCAGCTCCAAGTCAACGGGATACTGAGGTTTGAGAAAAGGAGTCAGATCTCTCTGAGTCATCATTACAGAAGCATTGTATGTAAGACAAGGCTGGAAATTGCTTCCTGCTGCACTGAGGGGTGCTGGCCGGTGCAAGGCAGGAGGAAAGCGGTCAACACTTGCAAGTCTGGAGCTGAACCGCACAGGTGGGAGACTCAGCAAATGAGGCCAGAGGGGGAAAGCTGAAGGAATTGTATTTGGAAATAGAAGCCTGAGTGCAGGCAGTACGTTTTCTGATGCATAAAAGATTTCTGTAAACAGGATGATGACCAGCTTTTAGTACTCACTGGGGAAAAGTACCTGTATTTGCCTGGAAAAAATATTCAAGGTGTGTATTGGGGGAGAGTTTCTCACTAGGAGGGTAATGAAGCAAAAGCAAAAGAAATTGTGAATCTGCTTCACCAGAGGATTTGCAGAGCAGTTAAACCAGTGCCTCTTGCCGATGGTGTGATTTCTCTCCCCGTTCTGTTACCTTCTGTCCATCCACCCACCACGCAGAGTCTATTTTACTCATTAATCCACCAAGCTGGACTTTTTTATTTCTGTTGCTAGAGGTGTTTTCAGCGGTTGGGAGTCAAAACCAGTAGCAGTGTTGCAGGCAGTTACATGGCTTTGGGATATAAATTCTGCTCTCAGTGCAGTCATGAAAACTTCAAACAGATGTAGATCACAAGAAATTGCTGCTGTCCCATACACTTTCCCTTCCCTCTCTCTGTTTCTTTCTGGAGCTGCTCATTCAGGATATTACGAGAGCAATAGATGTGAATGGGATGGAGTCTCCCCACAGCCCCCTCCCATCGCTGTCATCCTCGCTTTTGTTGTGCTGGACTGTCATTCTTGTTTATTTTGGTTTGAATTACAATTGCAAAAACTGTTACAGCTCTGTTTATTTGCTGTGTGTCATGAGTCACTGTTTATGTTTGCCGCTGTTTGCATTGCTCATTGCTTTTTCTCTCCCTCTGTCTCATGCTTGCAGCCACAGCTCTCCTCTATCTCAGAGCCTCTTCTCCTTTTTTGAGTCTATGCTGCTCTGTGCTCCTGCTGACAGTGAAGATCCAGGATTAGGCTTTTTTTTTTTTTTCTTTTTCTCTTTTTCCTGGTGTTTTGTAAGGATCCTTGTTTGAATGAAGAGGTTCCTTGGAGACTCCTTCCCTGAGATTTCTGTGCTAAATCAGTCTCTATCTTATTTCTGCCAAGCAGTGAGATTGATACTGCTTTTTCTGGCTTGCAAATTTCAGGGAAGGGAGGAAGAATCATGTTAAAAGGACCTTTTTCAAAGTTACCGAGATGCCCATGCACAATTCCATCATCTGCTGTTGCACTGGCAGGTGTGAATCCCTTCATGTACATTGTCATTGGGGTGGAGAGTCGGGCATCCTGCACGAGACCAGGACACAGGAAGGGGTTTGAGTGGCTTTGCTCTCACGATCTCTGCACAGCAGCAAGTTGCTTTTCTTTGCCATCCCTCAATTTTTTCTGGTTTATAAAATGGAGATAAAGTTGTAGCATCGAGGCCTAGCTCTCCCTGCCATGGCTCCAGCCGTCATCCCAGTATGCTGAAGCACTTCCACCATCATTTGCTAGGTTTCTTTTTGGTCCAGGATAATGTCGTCTCTCAAGACAGCTGAAGCCCAAGGAGCTTGCAGGCACTCGGTGTTCCAGCCTGAAGATGAGCAGAAGTTGTTCAAACATGGTGTGTCTGTGCCAAAGGGCACACGGCAAGGTGTAAGGAGAGGACCATGACCTTGGTGGCTGGCAGCCTAGTGCAGTGGGTGGCCATCCATCACAATTGGTTTGCCCCAGGGCTGCCAAGAGGCTGACTTGTTTCTCAGTTCCCTACGTAAGGCAAGGGGTCGGTGACTCTTGCAGAGCGCTTTGAGCTCCGTGCGTTAGAAATGCTGGGTAAGAGCTTGTTCTCAGCTAGAAGATACGACTGATACTTCATGGGTTTCTCCTGGTTCTGTAGGCTAAATTCAGTAGAAAATCTTCCTCCCCAGCCATTTTAGGCAGCTAAGTGGTCTCAGAGGGCTTTCCTTGAACCTTACGAGCTTGGTGTCTACTGCTTGCACCACCAGCATGATTTCTGTCTGAGGCAAAGGCAAATACCCAGATGCTCCAGGCTGGGGTATCTGACCTCCAGGCCACAGTGTGGCCCCAGTTGCAAGGAGCTGCTGGTCTATCAGGAATTAGGGCTGACCAAACTAGCCTCTGGAAGGGGCTCTGGGTGGATGGGGAAGGGGCTTTCCAGTTCTGATGGCCTCGTGCTTCCTTTTCTTGCTCCTGCTAAAGCACTGTCATTGGTAGCCAAGAAAACTGTACAGCTCCTTGTCTCTGAAACTTGAAAGGTAATGTCTTGCAAGTCGCTCCGTATATTTATCAAGGAGAAACAGGCAATTTATTTGTGTCGGCTTAATAGAGCCTCAGCTTACAGAGCTCTGTGTGGGAGAGTTAACGACGAGTCCCGAGTCTGTCTCTGGTCATCCACCGCTTGAGCAAATGTTGGATTGTGAATCCACTGTAAAATAGCTCCAAGCCTCAATTAGCAGCCTTGGTAGAGAGCAGGCAGGTTTTCAGGTATAAAATGTCCATTTTGACTGTCTAAGTGTTCTCAGGTGGCCCATGGAATGTGGATTTGTTTAGTCTATTTGTAATTGAAAACCTTTTAATTATCTCCAATTTATAAATTCCTAGTTTGGTACTCGAGTGCCTGTAAGAAAATGCTCAGCTTTTGCTGGATAGTAATCAGTGTCAGAGGAAACGGGGAATAGATGCTGTGTTTTAAATGGTGTCAGTTCCAGCAACTGGAATGTATAATTTAAGTCACTTATATTTAATCATCCTTTATACACTGAATTTCAGCCTCTGCTGCTTGACTCACAGGAAGCTGACAGCTTTTTTAATGCCAATGTGGTAACGCTTGAAATTTCCTTAAGCTGCTGTACGCTGAGACCTGGCTCTTCACCGCGTGTGTGGGTGCTGCATCCGCAGATGATAGTCCAAGCCCGGCTGCAGTTGGGTGCAGGGGTTGGGCTCTGCTTCACCTTCCTGCAGCCCCAATTTGGGATGTCTGAATTGTTTTACCTTTTTACGGAGCTGTGACATCTGCTGTAAATACCACAACGACTGCTGAGGGTGGGATTGTGGATCTGGGGTCCGTGTATAACAGCTAAACATATCCTGGAAATTCAGCGGGTTGGAAAATAAAGCAGACAAAGCTGTGTGCATTGTGCTCCGCATCCATGCGGTGGGGACGTTTCCCACTGGAGTGAGGTTGTGCCCAGTTCACACCGGGGTCTGGTGCCTGGAAGTGGGAAGCTTTGCTTTCCTGCGTTTCAGTGAGGAAAAGGTGCAATGTGGGGTGCAGAGAGCCCCGATCCTGCCTGGGGAGTGGAGCAGCAGTACACCGGCTTCGACCAGCGACAGTGTGCGCAATTTAAACCCACATTTTATAGGGGTGCATGTGTATGTTTGTGTACATATGTGTAAGCATATATAAATACATGTACACATGTGTAAAGAAGACTTTTTAAGCATTTTTAAAAAGCAGCTGAGAAGCCCTGTGTGTGTCTAGGGTCGTGTGGGATTCTGGTCCCTGGCTGCCTCCCCTCTGCCTGCTCCCCTGACTCTGGATGAAATAATTCGATGCAGTTCTTGCTCTTGGTGACTGGTTGATGGCATTAGCAGAGGGAGTGGAATTTAATCCATAAAAAAATACAGCAGGGCTGCCAGGGAGGGAGCCCCAGCAGAAGAAGGGGTGAGCAGCAAAGGGAAGCCGTGCACTCTCCGTGTGATGCAGAAGTCGGTCGCCTTTATTTGAAATTGCATATGGAGACGATGTTATAACAGATTTGCCGACATAGGAAATAGGTAGTTTTTGTTGTGCCTAGCAGTCAAATTATATAGTCTTAAATTAGAAGCTGCCACTTCTGTTTAGAGTAAAACTTACTTTTCTGTGTAAGCATGAGAATATTAGCGTTTCCAGCTTGCTGAGCTCGACCGAATGTGCACCGGATTTGCAAAGGAGCCCATTAGTGCTTGCGGAGGTTAACAGCAAGGAGGGGGCAGCGGGGAGGAATGTCTTAATGAGACAGGGTGAAGAGTTGACGTGAGGACACGGAGCGCTTGGAGCCACCTTCTGCTGTGGGAAGAATCCAGCTGTCGCTGGAGGAGTGGCACACTCGGGTAGCAGGCAGCTCAGTGGTCCTGTCGCCATGAGGAGGAGGAGGTTTCCAAAGCGTCTCTCCGAAACTCTTCTGCAGCATTGGGGGTGGCTTGAATGTGGATCAGGAGATGATGGAGGAGCTTTGGTCCTTTTGCTGCTCACAGCCACCAAGTGAATTGGTCGCCGAGGAGAGAAGAGCTCCTGTTGGCCTAATTTCCCTGGGGCTCAGAGGGTCCCAGGTCAAGCGGAGCATCCTCAGTGTTGGGGCAGCACTTCCTTAATTTTAGAAGTGTTTCAGTTCCTGAGGTGGCTCAGAGTTGGCAGGCACCAGCAGGCGATGCTGTGTTGGCTTTCAGTGGGAGTTTCACCTCACAAATAGGAGGATCGAGCCTGGAGGGCCACTGGAAATGTTAGGGTTTGCAGGAGAAGATCTTACAGTGGATCATGGATCCTTTCGTCTGTGCATTTTACAGCTCTCCAGATTGTGTTTACTTTTCTGTTTCATTATTTTAAAGATGGAGCACTCTGTAGTGACAGGAGGAACTAAAGGAATAATTGGGAATTTATTCCGTGCATGTCACCTTGTTTCATATTGTGGAAGTATTGGTAGAGAGCTTGTCATTTTCTTGAGTTTATTCACTGCTCAGAACTACTCACTGCATAAATTTCTGGGGGGAAAAAACCCAACAACTTACATGAACATCTAAGTTGTGAGATGAGCTCGAAGAAAAAAAAGCATTTAGCTTATTTAGTGCCCGCTTCCCCTGAGATTTAAAGCAATGGTAGCTGTGAAGGGTCTTTTAGCTCTAGGATCTTTCTAGTTTTGTAATGTAAAGGTTAGTTTATTTTTTGTTCTCTGGACAAAAGTGATGATCTAAAAGCCTTTTACTTAACAAAAGTGCGTATTTCTACTTTATTGTGTGACTCCAGGAGCCAGATTTTTTTAGAAAACGATCAGATATGTGTGAAAATCATCAGTCTTGGCAGCACTGAAGTCGTTAAGGAGAAGTTCAGTGCTGTATTTGCTCAGAACTGAGTGTAGTGGGATGGGTAGGTTGCAGCAGTCTGGTGTGTTGAGCAGCACGGCTTTTTTAAAGCTCTTAGTACAAGTGCATACGATTACATTTTGAAGTTTATTTTCTGCTGCACTTGATAAAACTTTATTCATTGCAGTGAATGACTTTTTAAAGGCAAAATCCTGGAGAACTCCAAGTAGCTTCTTTGGGAAAACATGGATTTTGCTCTTTGCCACGCTGTTGAGTCAACACTGTAAGTCCAGGTCCCTAGAGATGCACCGTGCGCCTTTGTTGGGTGTGCCTGGATGTTCCTCATCTTCCTGTCTGAGGTGACACATGCCCAGCTCTCGGTGGCTTCGTGGTCATTATAGCATGGACTGTCCTGTTGGGTGGCTTCAAGATGTGCTGCGCTCCCAAAAGCCAAGTCCTTGTGCGCGTGGGTGGGAGGTTGCCCATGCGGGGTGGCACCAGATTGGGAGGTGAAGTAACGGATGGGGTGGTGACAAATGATGCAGATGCAGCCAGATCCAGGATGATGTGGGCATGTTGGTGATGATTTATGCCTTTGTTCAGGAAGAAACATAGGGGATTGGGTAGACTGAGGATACTTAGGGGCAGGCGTTATGGGACTGATAAGGTCTGATTTACTGTGAAAAGGCTGGTGGTCTCTGGGGTTTCTAAATTTTGGCAAAAGCATCAAACTGCTAACGACAAAAAAAAGCAAGCAGAAGAAAAACAAAAAGACCCCCCAAAGCTTGACAAGTTTTCTCCCAGTGTAACCTATTTCCAGGTTAACCCAATATGGGAATCGCTATGCTCTGGGAAAAGGCCTTCTGATGTTGCAATTCATAAATGAAGCTTTCCCAATATTGGACACTTTATTGTGTATATTCTTCCTCTCACTGCACCACAACTCTTTCTTCCTTGGAATATGTTGCACATGTCTGTCTGAAATGTGAATAACCCACATCGTCCTTTCCATCCAGTATGGACCAGCAGTAGATCAAAGCCATTCTGGTGGAGGCTGGCATGTCCTCTTGGGCTACTTTGCTGGGCCTTTGTAAGGAAAGACCTGATTTCAGTTGAATGTCTTTGAATTTCTTGAGTTTTTTTGTGAGCTGGACGTTGACCCTTCCCTACTCCATGGTGAAGCGTGAGGCTGCCTGGTCCCTGCCTGGTCCCACCACATCCTCCATCCCCAACATCACTGCCCAGCAGTGTCCCGTGGTGACAGTGACCCTGGCCCCTGGCAGAGGTGTGCAGCTCTTGCTCAGGGCTAAGCCTCACCTCCATCGCTCAGCTCCATCAGCCTCCAGCCCAAACTGCTGTTGCCTCTTCAGGTAGTTTGACCTGAGCTAAATTTCAAAGTAAAATGAAGCCGCCTGATACTGCAGCTCTTGTGAGCACCAGTGGAGATCTGAAGAAGGGAGAGGGCAGGATCTCACTTGTGTTAGCTGTGCTCGTCCTGACAGCTTCTGTTTGAGCCCCAGGATCAAGGTACTGTTAACACTGGTCTCCAGTTGTCTACCTTCAGTGTGACTGGGCTGCCTCTGCACCCCTCCAAGTCCCAACTCAATTAAAAGGGCATATTTGCAGATTGGGAAGACCTGGGGAAATGCCATCATTTACAAGGCAGAGATGCTAAGAGAGGGTATTTCTGGAGCTTGACGTGCCAGTCAGCTTGCCAGCTCTGCCCCAGCCGGCCGGTGGGGATGCCAGACGCTGCACAGGCACCCACGGGAGCCTTGGTCCTTGTCCCGGCCGTCTGGCCAGATTGGCACTGGTGTCTTGCATAAATAGCACATTTATAAGAAGTCGGCTGATTTAGGATTTTCACCTGAGGTGCGACATGGATGTGTTGTGGGGGTCCCGCTGTGAAGCGGGCTGACGAGCCCTCTGACAGGGAGAGCGGCGGCTGTTCAGCCAAGCGTGGGTTTTCCTGCCGGAGTGTGGGCGACACAAGGAAGCTATATGGAAACTGGATCGGATTCTGGTGCAGGATTTCTGGCAACCTTCAACTCCAGGGAAGCAGTAGTCCCCGAACCAAATGAGCGCTTCCAGCTGCGGGAAAGCAGCCTGCGTTTCCATCCTTCTGCCCGTTTCCCTTTCCCATCTATAAGGTTTCATGTCTTGGCTCCAGCAGCTTTGGTTATATTGCTGGCACTGTTTGGATACTACAGGAGATTTTCCCCTTTTTTGACAGTCACTTGGAAGCTGTTCCTTATTTGCCAAAGTTCTGGGTTTACAGTGATGCAAGCAATGTGATACTGTTTAGCAGCTGTAATAGAAGTCGGGGCCCTGTTGTCTCAAGTATTGTAAAAACGCCTTGTAAAGGCCTGTACGTTATCCAAGTGTGCTACAGGCAGGGCAAGCAAAGGGAGGAAATAAACCAGGCCTTCCCAGCTGCTCCTTATCGATGAGAAACTGAGGCACAAGCAAACATGCAGGTGTGTTTTGCCAGCACCTGAAATGAGACCCAGGTCTCCTGTGTTTTGCTCCAAAGGAATTTTGCTTGTGTGGGTTGATTCAGAGTCAGTTGCTAAAACAAGCTACGGCTGCGTGCGCTTTGCTGCTTTATCCCCTTTTGAGTTGAAACGCTTTGAAACAGATCCAGGATATAAAGCTCATCCACTGCTGGGACATCTCTAATCTACTTTCAGGGAAGGTTTTTTTTTTTTCTTCCTTTTTTTCTTTTTTTTCCCTTCCCCTGAAAACCTGGCCGGGGAGGCAGCGGGAGCATGCTCAGTGTCCCGCGCCCAGGTACGAAGCGGAGGAGTGCTGGGGATCGCACCCTCTGCCAGCAATTTGTGCGTCTCTGGCTGGGGATCCCAAACCAGAGCGGGTGAGGGCGAGAAGGCAGCAGGTAAGGAGCGCTGAGCACGGGCTTGAGTGGTGTAACCAAATCCCAGGGCAGGATTTTTCTTCTCCCGAAGACGCAAGGAAGAGGCTTGAGCAAGAGCGCGTGAGGCGCGGAGAGGAGTTTCTCAAGGTGGACCCCTCAGGCACTCGCTGCGGCGGCTCTTTGTTCGCTCCCTCTCCCCAGCCCATCCTTCGGAGCCATCTTGGGAGCTCCGTTGGTTTGGGTTGTTTCTCATTAAGCTGCTGGCTGTCAGGGCAGGGTTGCCCATCAGCCAGCCCGGCTTGCGGTGCGTGTCTGCGTGCTCCATGCCAGTGTCAGCTTTGGCTCCAGCTTATATTTTCATAAATTAAGTTTACAAGTGTCAAGTCTTGCCAAGAAAAGCTGTAGGGGGAGATTTTTTCTTTTTTTTTTTTTTAAAAAAAAAAAATTCTCTTCAATTTCTTGCTTCTCTGAATGCAGTGAAATTCTTACCCTGGTTGTTGTTAGGCCCTGCATAGCTGAGAGGTTATGTCTGTTCTTTACTGCATTGAAATCCTAAATATTTATGTTACAGGTCTGTTTCCTTGCCATAATCTTTCCTTATAGATTATTGTGGTTATAGTTCCTAAATGATTTGAGCTCTAATAAATAGTTTATTCTATTTTGCATCAACAAGCCAAAATGATAATTTGATCTTTCAGGATATAAATTCATTTTATTTCTTAAGGTATTGTTTGCTTTTACTATTAAAGTTGTTTACAGTAAATTGTTTTTAAGCATTATATTGTTCACTTGTGTATTTTGAAAGAATAACAGTAAAACATTGTTGTGCTCCTGATTTCCCTTTGAAAAGGCAAAGTAACCCTCCGAGCAGGCTTGCTTTCCGCGCTGTAATGGTTCCGTGCTCTTTACTATTGTGTTCCTTAAATAAAAAGCACAAGATGATCCTGCACTGCCTTATAGAAACCTAACAATTGTTTTTGTAAACAGTGTGTGCTCTGGTATCTGTTGCAAGTAACTAGATTATTGTTTATAGTTGTATCTTCTTAATGAGAATTCAAGTTGTTGGATCCTTCCGTGTGTTTTGGAACGAATTGTGCTGTGATTTTAAAAAGCACTCTGTGTAATTGAGAATCATTAACTTCTGATACAATGTGATGTAAACGGAGGAAGTCCGTATTTGAAGGGCTCTCACATCACAGATCATCCCAGCAAGGATCGCTCTGGGCATGGGTTTGGTGAATTCCTAAATTCAAAATCTCCTGTTGCTTGTAGTGGGAGCAGAGGTAGGTACCAGCCTGTCCGTGGGCACTGGGTAGGGCTCTTGAAATCTGGGAGGAGCTGGGGCTCCCAGAGCTAAGCATAGGTATAAATTTAACTTATTTTGAAGTCAGCCTTATTGAACTCAGCCTTAACTTGTTCTCCCTGATTGCCTACACCTGCATGCAATGGAGATCATCAAGGGGCCATGGTGGGGGTGGTTGGGTAGATGTTCTTTGATTTGAAGGGCTGGTGATAAATATTAGAGTCCCCCCCGCCCCCTCCCCAAGCATCTTGTCAGGCACTGCAAACGATTCCCTGGTGACTGATGGGAAAGGAGAAGGTCAGCATTTATATCTCTGCCTGAAGCCACAGGAGAGTTCTCCTAAATGCATAGAAAATGTTTGCAAGAGAAGCTTGCTGGGGCAGCGTCCTCCACAGCGCCGCGGGACAGGGGGCAACATGAGCGAAAGCACTCAGCTCTGGGAAGAGGAGAGGGCATGCCTAACGGGTGCTGCCAGGTGAGCAGGAGAGTCGGAGCGGTAAATCCTTCTGAAGCGCTTGCAGATGCTGGAAACTTTGCTGTAGGCTCTTGAGCTGCCGTGGTGTGGGGCACGGTGCGAGGGCGCTGGGGAGAGGGGTGGGTGATAGATGCTGAGTGGGCGTTTGTGCTGCTGCTGCCCTGCCTGCCCCTTTCTTCAGGTAGGAATGCAGCAGAAAAGTTGTTTTTCTCCATCGGACAGAAAGGGCTGATGTATTTTCATGTCCAAACCTTACTGGTGTTGGTGTGACTCTCCTGAGTTTCTCTCCATGCTTGACTGATGGTGGGACAGCCAGCACGGTTCAGGGGAAACTTTGGGTTGTCTCCTTCATCCGTCCGAGTTATGTCCCTTTTGTAATGTGGATTCTCTCCTTCCTTCCTTTCTCCTTTGAAGTAACGCTGCTGGAGCCCAGAGGCTTCACCTTCTCTGTGCAGGATCTTCCGACAGCAAAGCTCAAGGGATGTGTCCCTGTTGTATAGCACCCCGTGGTCTCTAGTTTCTGCAGCTGATCTGAAGCCTCCCTGCTATGTTCGCACCCCGCAGTGGAGGTTTTGGGCTGGGCAGGGCAGGGGGCTGTTCACCGCCTCTTAGAGTCAGCCCTGCGGTGTCTTCCAGGGAAAGCCTTTGAGGAGAGAAAGCTACTTTCTCTTGCAGCTTGCTGTCTCCTGTGGCGTTATCCATCTTCAAAACATCCTCGTGGTTGAGGTAAATGGTAAAGCAAAGCCCGACAGTAAGTGGCCTTCCAAAACTGCGCATTTTTACTCTTCTGATCTCGCTGCCTTTTGTCTCTGGGCTATTCTGACCTATTCATGTCAAGAGAGCAGAGAATCTGTGAGGCTCTGATGGATTTATACAGCCCCTGCAAAGTCTAGGAGAAGGTCTAATTTGATCTGACGTTTACTAATCTGCCAAGACTGTCCATGATTTGTTTTCATACAGAGTTGAGTTTCATATGCCACAGAGAAACGAGTAAACATATTGCACTGGTAACAACAGCAAGGATGAAGCCAAGTTTTTGGTATTCATACACTTCAAAATTCCTTTCTGCTTTCCTTTTACAGGGATTTATTCCTTTTGCTAATTGTCAGGTTGCTAATTTCCTTCACCTGGCGAGGTGCTGGCAGAGTATTTGCTGTGAATTATGTGAGGCTTCTTGTTTGGTTTAGTTTTGCATTGCATTCATACTTTCCTAAGTCTGTTGCCTTAGCGTGCCAGTTGTAAATGTGATTCCAAATATCAGATCGTTTTTCTACCCACTGTGTGTGACTGGTCCAACAGCATCTTATATAGTGCATAGATATTCTTGAATTTATGTCCTTAAATGGTTCTTACTCTATGGTGGGAAGGTTCTTGATTGTTTTTATGTTTCTGGCACTTTGTGAGTAAACTAGTGAGCTAGTGAAATTCTCCAATGTTTAATTTGTTGTTTGGTTTGTTTGTTTGGTGGTTTTTTTTTTCTTCTCATTTGTTTTGCTTTTGGGGGGAGGGTTGTGTTTGGTGTTTGTTTTTTTTTTTTTTCTGTGTCCCCCCCCCCCCCCCCCCTTGTGTATTTTAGGATACCCTGATTAGGTAACACTAGAAAAACTTTGTTTTAGATCTGTAATCTGTATTAACTGATATCAGGCTAGGAGCTTATTCAAACCCCTGGACTAAACCAACTCATTTTATAGTTCTAATTGTTATATCTGAAACCCAGAAGGTGTCAATCCCTTTCCTGTAAATACTGTTCCTTTGTAGAAATTCATAGTGGTGGCATAATTGCAGCACAGGAAAGTTTGTGCACATGAAAAATCAGTTGTCCTTTTAAGGAAATAAAACCAAAAAAAACAACCCACACCACCTGCAAAACCTCACATTATTAATTTGGATTTCAAGCCTCAACAGTGTATGGCCTGCCACAAAATAAAGCACGGTGATGGATCTGACAGTAAAGATGCCTGTACGTGGGGTACCCATCTGTTTAAGTTTGTTTCCATATCACTGCAAGAAGGCTGTTTTGAAGCTGAGGCACTGGATTAAGGTCTCCAGAACTGAGTTCCAGGCTCATGGGCAAACGTAGCCCGGTCGGGGGGTACTGCCGTGCTTGGGACTACCCCTCTCTGAGGTCTCTGCTCTCGCCACACCAGAGGCTTTGCTGCTTCGTGCAAGGAAAACCCAAATCGGCACTTGCTGCATGACCTTCTGTCATGTAAGCTTTTGTTGCCCAGTTTCTGTATCTGTTTCCTTCCTTGCAAACCCTCCAGCTCCTTCCGGGTGGAGGACAGAAGGGAGCGCAGCGGTTCCCGGGTGGGAGTTGGGTAGCGGTGCCTGCGAGGGCACATTAACCCCCGCTGTGGGAGGCAGAAATGGCCGTATGTCCCTCTGCTTTCATAACTCCAGTAATGTCTCTGCAGCCCTTTATCTGCGGAAAGGGCTCCAGCCGGCGTAGCCAGCCCCAGGGCCTTATGGCAGTCATCTGTGTCCTTGTTTTATTTCCTCAGCTTGTATTTCATTAACCTTTTACCTCGCTTGCTTTCTGCGGACTAATTTCCAACAGGCACAAGAGTGAGCTCAGGGTTTCTGGCCTCCTCTGCGCACCCCTGCGCATGTGATCAGTACGCTCGACCTTCCCAATGGATGCTCGTGCTCCTGGCACAGCGCTGGTGGAAGGGCTGAGCTCCTCATCATCCTCCTCCTTGCCTGGGACCAGAGAGGGACGTGTTCTTTAAAGCAATGCAGAGTTGTTTACAGCCTTGTAACCTACCAGCAATCTGGAAGGAGTTTGTTCTTTCTGAAATTAGTAAAACATTAATTGGCTGCCAGTAAACCTGGAGTTGAGTGCAGCTGGCCATGCGTTTTGTTTGGTTTGGTCTAAAAACTATTTAGGAGAAAATCTGTTGACAGCTTGAAGCTATGTAGCAAACTTTTTTTTTCTTTTTTTTTTTTTTTTAATATTCACACCATGAGTAAGTTGGCAGAAGGTTTGAGATGTTCACCAGCTATATGCTCAGGTTTGGTATCAGCATATTAACTGCATACTTGGCATTTTACAATTGCGATGACTTTGTATTAAGCAATTCCTTTGATAATAATCAGAGGGATTCTGGGTTGAGCGAGCATTCATTGCGCCTGGATTCTTTGCTAGAGTTTAAAAATAATACCGAGTTTTTAAGACAAAGGTTCTTAGAGAGGCCAACTTGCTTCTCAGAGTGACTTCTAATAACTTAACAGGATGCTTGTATCTTTAAAACTGTAGGGAAGCTCTGAGCCACCTCTGAACTGTGACACCTTTTGCTCCATTAAGATTTTTTTGCTATGTGTAAGTCATTCCTTCAGGAAAAAAAAAAAATCTCTCCTCCTGAAGAGAGATTATTGTTCATTTTGTCAGATGCTGTGAAGCTGGGTCAGAAAGGTGGCTCTGAGTAGAGCTCTCTGCTTTCACCAGTGTTTCTTCTGGCTGATGTGCAGAATGGCAGGGGAGATGTCTGCCTGTCCGTTCTGGGGGACATGGCCCATCTTTGCCCAAATACCATGTGATCAAGAGTGTGGCATTGGTGGGGAATGGTGCCAAAAGCTGGCGTGCCACGCAGTTGAGGGAGCGGAGCATGCAAGACATGAACAGTCTCACAAAGCTGGTCTTAGTAAATACATTTAAATATGTTAACTGACAGTAGTTTGGACTGTAAATGGGAGGAGACGGTGAAGGAGAGTGGATTCTTTGCTTAATTTCAACTTACTGCTGCAGTTTAGGCTTGTTGACCCTGAAACACTGATACTCCACCCGTGTCTTCTTTTATTTATTTGTTAATCCTGTCCGTCAGCTCACACCAACGAGCTGCTTGAGCATCTTTGCCGCCTAAGTCTTTCCTCTTATTTGTGGCTGTAGGTTTTTGGTTTGGAATAGCTCAAGTTTCCAAGTCATCTCCAACCAGCTGAGGGCTTTCAAACCATATGCCAAAATCAATGCTCTTAGCTCCCAAACTGTGCCTCGGGAATCCTGAAAGGCTTTGTTTCAGACATTGATGCTTCTTGGCCAAGACTTGCGTTGCCTTGTGGCCCGTGGCAGGGAGTGGGTGAACTGCAGGTGCAAACCAACACTGAAGCGCTGCGAGGTGGCGTGCCTTCACCTTGGTTTGTCAGACATCTCACCTGCTTGTAGGCTCATCTGAACATCCTGAGGAATTTGGCTCAGGCTGGTGACAAAGGTGGTGTCTGAGACCACACTTTTTTTTTTTCTTCTCTTTTTTTTGAAGAAGCCTAGACTGAAGCTTGCGTTGCCATTACTGAGAAGTAATGGTTGGAGCAGGGATGTGGGCTGTTGCACGTTGCAGAGAGTAGAGAATTGTTTAAAATAGTAAAGGCTTCCCCCCCGCCTTCTTTTTCTTTCCTCCTTCTTCTTTGTTTTTTTTTTTATTATTATTATTATTGTAAATGACCTAAGCACTGCACTGAAGAGTTTGATCCTGAAAGTCTTAAAAATGCTGGCGCAGGCCCAATCACTTTTATTTGCCAAGGCAAAGTATGATGTGTTTTTTATATGCGTCAGAAGAAGCTTATACACACGTTGCTTGCTTTATGTCTTCAGATATTTGACACAGGCAGAAAAGTGAACTTGTAACTCTTTGCTCACTGAGATGCTTTGTAAGAGAAGCCAAATCAGGGAGATTCTTTCCTTGCTTTTGCCACACTAGATGTTGCCTCGTCAGTTCAACTTGAATTGATATGAATCGTTAGACTATTAGCTTGGCAAAATTCATGCCCGCTTCACCCGGGCGGCATGGGCTTGGGCAATTAATGGTAAAGCAGAGCTTTTTTAAGTGGTCTGAGTGGCCTTTGGATAAAGTCTTCTGCAAAGGAGGGGTTTTTTCATATATAACATGATCTTTAAGTACAACTTTCCCATGTGCGCAGTTGCAATAGGTGGTTTTTGTGAATGTGTCACTCCTGATAAATGAGTTCTTTGGCCAAGGGACCTGGAAGCAGTTATCCTGCCATTGTCAGAGAGCTTTAACTGTTCTCTGGTGCACCCCAGGTCGCACCATGGGCCTCATGGGCAGAAAGCATAGATAACCTGCTTCTCTAGGGGTTTGCTTAGATGTGAAAGTGTTCTGAGCAGATGAAGATCTCCATCCAGGGTCGTCTCGTTTCCCTGGCAAGAAGGACCCATTCTTTATGAGGAGGAGCATATTTGTTGCCTGTAGATGTTACCCTGACCAGGAGGCTGTTTGTAAAGGCCAAGAGCGTTGCAGGAGTCTTAATTCTTGTGCCCAGGGTTGCATTGTCCATGGATTTAGTGTGGTTTTTTTTTAACTGTTTGCTGAACTAAGGTAACTTTAATCCAGTATGTTAAAATAGTCTTTCACGGCCAACTGGTTCATCTGGGAGAGTGATCTGGGCTGTGTTGCTATCTCTTCTTCTGGGAGGTCTTTTAAAATGTCTATTCTTAATCTTTTCTGTACAATAGTACCTTTTTATGTCTTTTTTTTTTTTTGTTCAAGTGTACAAAAAAGGGAGATTATATTCTTATTAGTCTATTCTTCAATAGCTACAGATTAAAAAAGGCCATTTTATTAAAGTTCTGTTGTAGTTTTACAAGTAATACATTGTCAGGAAATAGAGTACGCTTTTTTTTTTTTTACCAGGTTGGATAATTAACCATCAAAGCAATTTATCAAGTGTTACCCAGTGAGTTCCCTGTCGCAGAAGGCGTTAAATCAAGGATTGATGTAGAGGCAGATGCTCTAGTTCTGGCAGAAGCCAGGGAGGAACTGATTGATACGATGTGGCCTGTGTTACACAGGGAGGTGGGAATAGATCATCTCGGGATCCCTCGAGGCTGTAAATCCATACAAATCTGTTACCTATAAATACTGGTAGAAGATTAGACCTGGATATGTAAAATGTCTTTAATTTCTTTGAGTGACCGCGGTGCCATATTGAGTCATTGTTCTGGGCCCAGCCTGGTGTCACCTTGTGAATTAACAGGGTGATTTAATGAGCGCTCTGGGTTGCCTCCTCTGTGTGTGGGCACCAAAGCCGACTTGGCTTAGCTGGTGAGAGGGGAGAAGGTCAGATGCTCGGAGACCGCGATGTCTCTGCAGAAGAGATTTCACAGTAAGAACTGCTCCCCTCCACTTGCAGGAAAAAATTGAAATAATGAAGGACTGTATTTTATGCTTTTTTTTCACTAAGGAAAAGTGTCAGTGGTGAGGAATATTATATATTTATTAAAAAATTGGATATTTTGTTAAATGCATTCAACAAAAAAGAAACATATTTTCTCACTTTCCTTAAGAGGAGAAAAACTTAGAGACCTTCATGTTTTAAAAACCCCTCCCTTTGAATTCCATCCAGTTCTGATTGTAAAATGAATCCCGCATTTTACAGCTGAGCAACGTTGGGAAGCGCTATAAATCCGTGGCCCCATTCATCCTTCAGTGTAGGGATACTGCACACGTTTTGTGGGATAACCCAGAATGTGCTTAAGAAAATGTATTTCTCGTTGTGCTTCTGAGTTAATCATTGGATTCATGGTTCTCTTTGCTTTGTGTTGGCATTTACTTAATCACAGATTTATTTGTGCTGTGGCCTGTTTTGAAAGCAATTGTAGGCTAAACGATGTTGTAGCTGTAGTTCAGGTGGGAAGCGCCTGCCGTGAATACTAAAAGCTCGTGGAGTTGTGCTTGGTACGTTATGGCCCTATGGAAGCGCTGCATTTGATCCGATCTGTATCGCTTTGCTGTTACAAGTGTTGAGAGGGCACGTATGGTTGGATGAGGGAGTGAGAACTTAGTCATGGTTTTTAGAGATGAGGTGCTTAGAGATACAAACAGATAAAAAAAAAAAATGCCCAGAGTTGGTTGTTTACGTGAGGATTTGCTGTAAGTGTTTTGTTTTTCAGTGATGACTTGATAGGTATGTATTTTTTTTTTTTTTTTTTTTTCCCCTTCTCCCTCCAGCTCAGTGTTGATGCGACCCAACATGTCTCAACCTGAACGTAGAGGCTTGGCTGTGGGGTCTTCACACAGGTGCTTGCTTGCAGAGGGGCTGGCAGCAGGGCTGGTCCCTGCTTGTCCCTGTTTGTCCCCAGGGCTCTCCCGCTGGGCGCTCGGCACGGGGGAGGGCGGAGCAAATGGCAAATATTTCCAGGCTCCCTTTTCCTGAAGCTAAGTCAGCAGAGTTGAGGGTTGTCTGTAACTTGACTGTTGCTGGTGATTAAACGTTCCCCCCATTTTGGGTTTTGGTGGGGTTTTTTTGTGGTGTTGTTTTTTTTTATGGTGGTGTTGCTGCACACTGCATCAGAGCCCCATTCCCATCATTTCTGCCCCCTGCTGCTCCCTATTTCCAGCTGGAGCGATGCTGCCCGGCAGAAGAAGCAGAGATGGGGGAGAGGGGTGCCGCAGGGTGCCTCCAGCCATAGGCATCGGCTGCCGTCACTTGATCAGGTCCAGTAAACGGCTCTGTGCCCTGGCTTCGAGATACCCGTGGATCCAAAGGTCTGTCTGTCTCTGCTTTCCTGTCACTTTTTATTGCCTCAATATTTGTTTGGCAGAAGGTTTTTGTGTTTTAATACCAGCCCTGCAGTCCATTGCCAGGAAATTTAGAACCTGTGAGCGATTTCAAAGGCCATCTGACTCCAGTGCTTCCAGCAGGATTTATGTTTTTGCTGGTGCAGAGTTACAGTGTCATAAGCTTTTTATTTGTTCCTATTGTATCATGGGCATCTGCAGACTGTTGAGTCCAGTTCTCTTCAGCTGTTTATGTGCAAATACATCTCTGATCTTGCAAAAGGAGGTCATTCCTTGCTTCCACTGACTCTTGCTCCAAGAAAAAGCCTCCCCAATAAGTCATTAAGAGAAAATGGAATTAGTCACGCTAGAAGTGATGGCTGCAAAATGCACATGACTGTAATGTTTGTATGAAGGCTGAAAAACGCTCGCCGTTATTTGGCGTATACTCCTAATTCAGTATCCGATCAGATTTTATGCTGGTAAATCTGGCTTGCTGTGTGCGGTTCAGCTGGCAGCAGAATCTGGGGTGTGTTGCCAGGGCTGCAGTGGGATTCCAGAAAGGCTTAAGTCCATTTCTAATTGTTGCAAAGAATCATTTATTTAGTGGTTAAGTTTCTACTCTGTTTCCTGGCTGGCTGAAACAGTAGCGAGTTCCCTTACTTCTGAGATAACTTCTCCAATTGTGACTTTTGGTGGAATCTGAAGATTGCAGTGTACAAGAATAAAGGTCTGATCCTTTTGCCTGCAAACGAGTTGTAAATTCTGAGTCAGGGCTTATTACTGAAACCTATTTCTGGCTGGTCTCAAAGTAAATGTGTTTATTACCGTATGTGCTATTGTGAATTCCAACAGCTGCCAAATGTGATGGAATAACTAGGTTAATCTTTTTTTTTTTTTTTTTTTTTTTTTTGGAGTACTTTACTGGGGCTCTACCTTTTTTTCTTTTCCTTTTTTTTTCTTTCTTTTTGGTTTTTTTTTTGTTTTTTTTTGTTTGTTTGTTTGTTTTTTTTTCCCCTTTCCTCTTTAACCTGACAAAATAAAAGGTCTTTTTCCAACTGGCATGATATGTACTGTAGAAGAGGCATGAGGCACCAGTGGAGGAAACTGATGCCAGGAGGGCAGAGAGAGAGAAGAAATCTCAGGATCTGAGTTTGCAGATGTCCGAAGCGATGCCTGTCTGTGTGTGGGTACGCGGTGGGTCTCTATGACACGAAGTGGCTCAACTGCTGGCTTGCCCTGTTACCTTTGCTTTATGAAGTAATGCAGTCAAGACGTCCGTTTATTTCTGCTTACAGCTTTAACGTGTTTTGTCTATGAATATCATGCATACAAATAAAATCAATTTTTGTGCCATTAATAAAAGGTCTGTAACAGAGTTCAGATAGTTGAGTGATAAAAATCCGATTTTACTTTTCCCCCGGGTTTTAGCCGTGTCTTTCAAACATCATCTGCAGATGTCTTCATTATCTGTGTTTGCTTGTTGTGCCCTGGACAAGCAACAAAGATTTTTGTGGGAAAGCAATATCCTTTGCAGGGTAGTATAGCTGAATGACTGCATGCTTTTGCTCATACTGCTGCAGAAAAGATGTGTATGATTCCCGAGTCCTGGGCTGACAGTGCGCCATCGGAGCATGTGCCACACTGGCAGAGTAACCTTCGTTCCTGTCTTCCTAGCATTTTATCTGCTATACATTTACTTACTCCAGTATGACTTTGTTTTCTTTATATAGCTGTCACTTGCTATTCAGCTCAGAATAGCGAATGTCAGAAACCAGTTACAAATAGCACCAGGGTTTTCTTCGGTTTATTTATTTGATGGCTCCTCTGTATAGCTGCTTGAAAGGGGAAATATAGAACAGTCACAGTGGTACAGTGGTACAACTTTGTGAGGGCAGTCAAGGATCTGTGGTTTTGTCATCCTAGGCGGTAGCCAGCATGTAGCAAAGATGACCAGCTGTGTCCTGGAGAGCTCCATCTTTGTCTTTTGATGTGTATTCTTATTTTAGCATTAATCCCACTTTGTACTGGGATTTCGAGCATGGCAGAGGCGGAGGGGAACCTCTATTGAGCAAGCTCCAACTGGTCCAGAGGCGCTCCCTGAGCACGTTCTCTTTTAGCATTTCAAAAATGAACCCTACTGTGATTTACAGCTAGAATGGTGTCAGCTGGCACATTATTCATCAATTCTGGAGATGTTCTTGTCCTTGGGAAAAGTATTGGTGTTGATTCAGGTATACCACTGTGTTTTTAGGCAGATTTAAAAGGAGTACTGTAGTGTCAGCAGATGCTCCACTTTCTGCCACGAGTAGGTTTCTAATGATGCTTTGTAGCACGTAACTGTCCTGCACGTCTCATCTTGGATGCAGTTGTGTAACACTAATTCTTAAATACAGTGAGATGGTGCTTTAAAAACAAGCATTATTTCAGTTTTCTTGGAGGCAGCAAGACAGAGTATCTTGAATGTTTTTCTAGAAGCCAGTGGACTGTTGACATCACATTTGTATGCGTTTGAGGCTGGGAAGCTGTTGTATAAAATCCTGAGGAATCCTTCAGTTGTGGAGAGGAGCTGTGGGGGAAACAGGGTGGTCTGATGGGAGAGGAACCTCCAGGCGTTGGCCTCCAGGTTGGTCTCGGTGAGTCGTTCCTGTTCTCCATGCTTCAGCTCCCCTGTCTATGAAATGATGATAGTGATAGCAGCTGACTTCTTTGAGCTTTGCTCTTGAAGATGTCTATGTCCTTAAAATCTTGACCTATGAGAAGCAAGTTTAGTTTTCATTGTTGCCATTGCTATGAAATTCTGACACTATTGCAGCTTTTATAAGCTGGCCTGAAAGGACCGTATTAACATAAGCAAAAGCCTCCTGCTTGTTTTGTGACTTGTATGCCTTGATGTGCCAGGCCGTGGTCGGGAGCTGGGCCATGAGTTTGTTCTTGTCTCTGGGGAACCCAAGAGTCCTTCCAGCACTTTGGTGGTTATTATTATTATTTTTTTCCTCCCTTTCTCCCCCTCAGTACAATCTGGCTATTAATATCTGTGGAAGTTTAATAAAAACAAAAATAAATATGGACTATTTCACTTACTTCACTTCCAGTGTAATTGCCAGCCCCTATCTCCCTCCATTATCCTTTCATCTTCTTTTCAGACTGGCTAATAGTTGCTTAGTGATTACATTTAATGGCGTGAGAGCCTTTTAGTTTGGATACCCTGCTTTTCTTCCCCTATTGCTTATAGAGATGTTTACATTTTTAGCCAGGGCTATGAGTTGTCTCCTATATAATTGCATGGAAAGGAACAGTTCACGTTCCTAGATGGGCATCTTGAATTTATTTTGATACCATTTCCTTTTTAATGCATTTCCCACACTCGATTCACCCTGTACAATCTCTTGATTAGTTTAACTAACTGTGGCCCTTTCTGTAGATTTATTTATTCGAGGTGAACTGTGTAGCTTAGCCTGTCTTTAGGGCTAGGTTCCAGAAATTCATGGTAAGCAGGTTGAGATAGAGGAAACTGTAGTAAAGGAAGTGTTTCACCAGGTCCTGTGTCATAGAGCTGGAATGTTTCAGTGGGATGCTCTCCTTGCCTGAGAATCTGGAGTATTGCAAGCCCTCCACGTGTTCAAACCACAGATCTCTTAAGGTTTTATCTGTCTGTGTATTTTCTGTTCTGGCACCAAGAAATTTGGAAGCTTTAAGAAGAAAGTCCAGTCTTGGTGTCTCTGGTGTAGCAGCATCGCTGACTCATCTCCGCTTAAATACTGGATAAAGCCTTTGTTGGGGAGTGAGGGATATTTTTTTTTTTTTTTTTTTTGTTAAAAAGCCAGAAGACGTTTGTGTTCATCACTGAGTTTGCAATCCTAGCAGTTGGAATGAAGCAAAACTCAAAGCTTTGAAGAAGTGGCTGAGGGTGTGTGGAATGAATAATGATCTAATATGAGGCCTCAGCAGGGTGAAAAATGTAAAACTAGCATCTCTTCTGCTGTTGGGTTTTTTTTTTTTTAAGATAAATTCACTAGCAATGAGAAGTATTTTAAACGCTGCTGTTGCTGATAGGAACAGGCCGTTAAATTGCTACAGTCAACATTCCTTTGGGTCCTGGTCATAAGCCAAGCTGCCAACTATTTGTAAATTTACTGACAGTCAGTAAGCAGAATACAATATTTAACCTGTCAGAAAACTAATATCCACTCATTGCAGGGAAACTAGCTCTGCTTCTCTTGGGCTCTGGCTTTTCGTAGTGTTTGGTTACTGCTGTTATGTTATGCTTCTCTGAACTTCAAGACTGACCCAGGAAAAGTAGAGAGAAGATGAAGAAGTGGCTGCCTGCTTTTCCCTGGGCACTCTGTTCTTCTCGTCATCCGTAATGGTATCCTGGTCCGTTTTGGCAGAGGTACGCAAGACTGTAGCCAAATTCCCAGGGCTTGGGCTCTCAGTCTTGCCATGGATGCCATTCAATCTGAGTTAGCTGTAAATGTGAAAGCAGACCTTCATGAGTGCTAACTATATATGATCCTTATGGATCCTTTCCAACTTGAGATATTCTATGATTTTTTATATATATATATATATATATATATGCGCTAACTTTCTGGGGTGTGCACTCAGAGATAGTGGAAAGCAGCTTGAGAAAGCCTAGAAAATACTTTGAATGTATTTACTATACTACTAAAACCTTGTGAGAAAAATGGCAGATTCATTTGTTTGCTGCTTGCTGTTGACATGCAGACCTGTTATGAATTACCCATGCAAAGATAGCTCTCCTGTGAGCCAGCGTTGCATGAGGAAATCTGTTTTCCTTTACTGCACAACAATGTTATGGGCTTACCCAGTTGTGGACCTTCATCTGAAATAGCTTTTTGTGTAACTACCTATGTGGGCATCCATAAAATATAAATCCAGGCGGGTTTTCCCCATGCCCTGCTGAGCAGTAGCTCGGAAGAACAAGTAGTCAAGGGATGGATGGTCTCTCATGGCACGGCTCTCCTCTCCTCCCCTTGCCGTGCCTGGCTGGGGGTGAGAGTGTGTATTTGCCTCTGAGGAGGGATGATTTCACCAGGCACATGTAGACTGTGGCCTTGATATCCCAGAAGGATGAGTTTGACGGTACTGCTGTGGTGACTAGATTACAGGTAAAAGCTAAATAAGAAATGACACTTGTTGTTCAATCTAGAGAAGTCTTTTGCAGACCTCAGGAAAGCCTCTGTTGTATGTCAGGGTTATGCCAAGCCTGAAAAGTTTGGATCAAGTGGGGAAAGGGCCCGATAGCGGCTCGTTCCAGAGTGGTCGGTGACCCTGGCTGAGGGTGTTCACCTGCACGGCCGGATGCTGGGGCTTGAGTTGCCGATCTCAGCTGAGCGCTGTGGGGTTGGATCCTTTCCCCTCGTGTGCCGGAGGAGCGAGCACGCCTCTCTCAGTCCTGCTGTTTGCCAGAAATTCTTCCCTTTAAAATAAGGAACTTTCCTCCACAAAAGCAGCATGCTCCCCTGAGCAGTCCTGGCCTGGGTGAATCATTGTGATCATAGAAAAAACGTGTTGAGACTCGCTTGAATTCCCCACCGTCTGCGCTCCTGGGGTTCGCCACACATAGTGCGTGGGCAAGTGATGCTTTGAATTTCCACCAGCTCCTTTGAAGCTTGGCCCAAATGAAAGATGTAAGGCACTTGAAGGTGGTGTGTGATCTGGAGTAGCCTCAAGCTATAGCTGACGTTACCTGGGCACGGAGAGGCCACTTGTGTGTGCTGTTACTGCTCGAGTGCAAATAAATATAATATTTATCACCATGTGCTGTCAGCATGTTAGAAATTAAGCCTAAAGGCTGCTATACCAGTAAGTGTTTTACCAATCATTATAGCATTTGTCAACATTATGGGCTGCTGTCTGTGCCAGTAATAAATGCGTGGTGTTCCTGCTAGAGCAAATGGTTTTTCCAAGGAGAGGTGTTTTTAATGGAGAATGAACAGCACAAGCTGTAAAAGTGGCAAGATCAGTTATTTTTACGAAATGGTTGTAAATGGCATAGAGCAAGGTGGCAGGGGCTGCAGAGGGATGCCTCGTTGTCTGACCCCAAGGGTGTCCTTGGGTGAGCTGGGTTGGCCACCTCCATTCTTTGGCAGATGTGTTTAAATGCAGCCTGTGCACCTGTGCCTCTGCCCTTGCTGCGGCTGGCAAGAGAACAGGCGTTCAGTAATGGGTTTGGAAAGGAGGATGGAGCTGCAAAGGCTCTGTCTTGGGCTGGAAATGCACAGCTTGACTTTGGGTTTCTCCCTCCTTTATTTCAAAAGAGCAGCTTTGATATGTGCTCAGCTTGCCAGGTGGTGGCATGCAAAAAAAGGCCTGAAAGCATGGGGGAAGGAGGGCAAAGCCCCCTCCTGCCTGGGACCTGGGGAAACCTGGCTTCCTAAATTGTTGTCAGCTGTTGCAGGACTGGAGGGTGTAGTCTGGATTGCAAAAATTGGGATTGTGGTGTTTTGTTTGTCTTTGTCTTCCCTTGTGCAAATATCCCTCCTTCTCCAGGTTTTGCCACCTGTTGATTTTGTGGGTGGTTGGTGTCTTTTTTTTGTTTGGTGGGGTTTTTTTTGTTTGTTTTATTTTTGTTTGTTTGTTTCCTAATAGTATGCAACAGGTAACAATGATACGTAAGCTGTGGCATTAGCTGGGATCCAGGAGGTTTTTTTCATCTGCTTGGCAGGGAGGGAAGGATGAGATGTGATTACTTTTGTGGCTTTTTATCCGTATTGCACTTTGCTCCCTCGGATGTGGCATGGTCTCAAAGCCCAGCAGTCGGGCGGGAGGTTTGCTCTGGAAGTGCTGGGACATCTGTGAGGGAAATGCACCCAACATGACTGAGAGAGAACAAACATTCTTGGACATTTTGTAAGAGAGCTGAAATCCTGTGGGATCTGGGGACCTCCTGTCCCAGGGCTCCCAGAAGATTTCTGTCTGTTATGTACATGCCTCAATTTCTCTTTATGCTGAAAGCTTGGTCTTTTAGGGGTCAGTCACCCTACTCCCTGTCTGTGTGTGCTCCCAGGAGGTGGAAGCTCCCTGCCTTTGTGGTGAATAGCAGGCAAGTCTATGTGCAGCATCTTTGGAGGGAAGCTGTTGCTGCACACCACCAAGGTGGGACATCCAGGGCTGCTCTAGCACGCTAGCATCCCGCCAGTGCTGGAACCGTTTAAAAAAAACTTGTGTTATCAAATACCAGGAGGAGGAGAAATGACGAGCCAGGACCATTTGTTTGAAAGGGCGTGTGATTAAGGCTTCAAGTGAAGTACCAAAGCTGTTGGATTTAAAATTAGCTTAATGTAGTTTTCTGAAGAGAAGTTGATGCATTATCTCCTTAACAAATGGCTCCTGCTGCAGAAGTGAAGCAGGACACCTTCCTCAAATCAGACTGTTCAGCTTTATAAATGACAGCGTCACCTATCACTGTGTCAGCAAGATAAAGGCATGATTTTTCAAATGGTCCAAAAGCATTTAATTTTCATTGTGTTTTCTCTGTAGTGAATATTCCACTTGTACCCAAAGTGTTACTGAAATAGTAGACTTCCTCTGTAGCCACTGACTGGAGGTAAATACTGTGTAATTGTATCATTGTATAAGTTGTATAATTGTATAAGTTGTGTTATACTATTGTATATAGTATGTATATATTGTTTATATCCATCTATATATGCTGTATATGTATTTAAAATATATTAGTTATAGCAAATACTAGATAGCAAGATTATACCTACACAGGTACTAGAAATCACAGTTGCTTTGTTAATATACCCTGTCTGTTATCTATGAGCCAAAACTCAGCTTGAGTAACCTTCAGACCTTAATGCAAAGGTGGCCAGAGGTACAATTACACCCTCTGTGTTGGAAATGGCTCTTTTCCTTCTCCTCTGTACCTTATCCCTCCTACAGTGAGGCACTTAAAGTCTTAGGGCTTAATAATACAATTCTGGATAGCATCTGTCTTTTGCAAATGTAGTTCTAAAAATATTTACTATTCCCTTTAGGAAAGAACTTTCAAGTCAAGGTTCAGAAGATCCTTTGTTACTGCTCTGTGCATATGTTTAATTTATAAAATCTGGCTTAGTTAGTGCAGTTTATCAACTTTGGGTTGGGGGACTGTTAGATCGTCAAGCCTGACCTGTGTAACCCAAGCCCTTGGATCCCACCCAGCGGTTTCTGGTGCTCAGACTTCAGCATTGACCTCCTGGGTCTGATCAGTGCACTGGAAATGTGCCTGTCCTCCTCACCCAGCTGAGCTTCACAGCTTCCCCTCCCCCCCCCCCCCTTTTTTTTTTTTTTTTTTTTTTTTAATGATACGTGGCTACAGAGCTTTTTGTGTTTTCTGAATATGCTGCAGGAAATCATAGGAGTACTGAGTTAAGCAAAGCACTGCATCGCTGCTCCCATGTACAGTACCAGCGGGGCGAGGAGGGGGGACGCGGCTCCGACTGCTGCCTTACACTGATCACCCTCTCTGGGTAACCTTGTAGGACTCGCACACAGGGAGTGGAAGAAAGGTTTCGCTATTAAAAAAGCCATGTCAGACAGCAGAATTTCCACTCGAAATGAGATTACACATCCGAGTTCATCAGCTCAGCGCACTGATGCGACCTTTGTGGAAGTGGTATTTGTGATTCCCTCTGTCGTAAATCTGAACTTCAGCTTTGCAGTGCATCTCATGAAGTGGCAGGCACAAGACGACTTCATCAGCTTGGGGAAGGGACAGGCAGTCCAAAGCGGTATTTATTTCTCAGCAGTGATGAGGCCGCATTTCCAAAGCATCAGTGAGTGTGGTGATGCTTTTAAATGTGGAGTTGAAAAGGCAATGCAACTTCCAAGTGTTATGCCAAAAATGGCATAAGTGTGTCAAAAGAGATGATGGTTGGTAATGCCTAAAGAAAAGACAATTGACTTTTCTATATTTTTGGTTTTTTTTCATAGCCTCTAGCTGAGGAGCTGCTGTGGGAAGGGTTGTAGCATGATAGAACTGACTTCTGAGCAGCTCCCGGCAAACCAAATGTGAAGTAGCTTCAGTTGAACTAAAGCGGGGGAAGAAACTATCCATATCCTTCATATAGAAGGGTTCCAAATTTATGAAGGAAAGCATTGATGATTTTTTTGGGTTTTTTTTTTTTTTTTGTGGCCAAGTGTGGTGCCTTAAAGTACATTTCCAATCCCTTTCAAGAGTGTCAATTGACCTTTCTCAAGTGTTGTGTTATAAACAGTGCAGTAATAGGTACCTGGAGAGAAGACCAAATGCATTTCAGCGCTAAATGAGATTTGCGATCTGCAGTAGGTTTGCTGAAGCATTTTGATACCATCCAGGCTGTTGCTGTAGTGACGGTATGCTCCAGCTGTTGCAGAGGCTTGGCACCTCTTGTTTTCCCTATGTTCTTTTCCCTTCCTCCACCCCATTTGAGACACTAAGTTTGGAGCTAGTGTAAAGGTCAGCTTCAAAATCTCAGGATTTTAATAATTTTTGACAATGGCCAGCACATAGAAAGGTAAAAAATATCTGCTTACAAGAAACTGCTTGGCTGATCATCTTTTACTGTGTGCAAATAAGAATAATTTAACTTTTGGTACTTTAAAAATCAGAACTTTTTTTTTTTGAAATGCATCACTTAAAACCAAAAGTTCTTTACTGTGGCATCACTTAGGACAACGTGTTTCATGTTTTTAAAGTGTGTGCAGTTTTGTACACGCCTGGCTGCCTGCCTGATGTTGTGAACTGCAACAGTACAGTGCCATGGTGCAGGGAAAAAAAACCTTAGAGGTCTTGTCACTGAGCTCTTTGTTTGCGTAGGGAAACATCTGTCTGAGATTTAATGTGCTGTTCGTAACACTGCTGTTAGAGGGCTGTAAATCCTTCCCATTTCTTCTTACTGGGGTTTGATAATTTTTTTCCCTTCCTAATCAAAGACTGTGGTCAAGTGTTGTAATTAGTGTGTATTAATTAATTATCACTGTTGTAATAATAACATGACAAGATTTTATTCTTTCTGTAATAAAATGTTTAAATATTGTCACTTAAAAAAACCCATTAAAATAGAGCTTTCATATGTTGTTTTTAATTATCAGTTCAGTACGATCGACTAATTGGACTTGTTTTCATTGACGCCATTCCTTCCTGCAAACACAAGCTGTTTAAGATTTAATTCTCATTTTAACTTGTTCGATCGAAGGTTCCTAACCAGTTGGAGCAGGGGAGGGGGAAGGATCTTAGGCAAAGTTGTATGCACTGTGTGTGTGACATACTGAAAATTAATTGTGTTTTCTGCTACTTGCTCCACCGGTTTGGACAATATGAATTGTATATTTTTTTTCCTCCCAAGTTTGATAGCATGCTTTTTAAAACATGAAGTTGTCATCTTGCTTTTTTTGTTTCCCCATCATCACCTCCGGGTTCATAATTTTCATGGATTGCAGTTCAATTTAAACTCCTGAGCAAAGTATTAGATAAGCCCAGTACTTTATATATTAGTAACTAATAGCTGGAAACACACATCTGGGTGTTTGTTTTTAAAGGGTGGATCAGTGTATTGGATGTTACCTCATTTAGCATTCTTGTCTGATCCATACCAAGTCACTTCAATAAAGCGTTGTGAAATTTCCCATACCATGGGACTCCTGGAACCCGCAGGAGGGGCTCTGTGTGAGGAGTGGGCTCAGGGCCACCAAACCCTTTATGGACAGGTAGAGGTTGTCCTTGGAAACCTAACAGGGAAAGGCCTGACTGTCCATTTTGGCAGCAGGGATGTTTGGGTGCCCGCTCTTCATGTCTGTACAGGCATTTGGGCCCCTCTCATCGTGGTTCCCTGTGGCTTTCTTGGAAGAGCAAATGGGTTTCTTGTCTGTGGGCAATGCTGAGATGTAGAAGTCCCTTGCTATTTCTTGCGGCAGTTGCTTGGGAAATGTTTGAGCAGTAGCCAAGACAGCAGAGCCCTTCCCGTGGGAGAAGGGGTCCAAGGGCCACTGGTGCTGTGACGTGCAGAGGTGTGTCATGAGGGCCCGTGATGCTGGTGGAGCTCTGCTGCAGTGCCTGCTCCATCTGCCTGGCTGGGACTTACTGGTCCATGTTGGGGATTACAAGATGCCATGCCTGTAGGGTAAAACACCTTGGCAGATCACAACCTGAGACAAGGAGGCAGTGGGAGGAAAAGAAAGACCAGGAGGCACCTTTAATTCCCTGGCACTGAACCAACTCTTGTTGGCCTCCTGCACGTCCCTAATTGTCCCCAGCATTCGTGTCCGAAGGTGAGGTGACCTTGTGTGGGAAACTGCTCCAGCTACAAGGAAGGAGGGGTTGGTGGCCAGGTCCGGAAGCCTGTGGGGAAGAAAGAGGTGAAAAGGAGTGTTTTCTGCTATGACCTGAATATTTGCCTAGTGTAAAATCTTCCCAGCTTAAAGCTGAGGCTTTTGGCTCTATCTGCAAGGTGTTCTTGAACTGTGTCTCTCCCTGGGGGCACCTGTGCCCAAATGTTGCTCTCTTGGAGAGGGCTGCCAGTCTTTAAACAGCACTTGCTCTGGGCTACTATATAATTAAATGGACTGGGAGATAGAAGTAGTGACTTTTCCTTCTGAATAAGCAGATCCTCCCTGCCTCTTAGAAGCGCACTTAAGGCTGCTATAAAATGCATAAACCTATTAAATGTCACTTCTGTGGATGGATTTGGTGGGGTTTTTTTTCCAGATTGTATGCTGGGCCCCTCTGAGCTCTCGTTCCATAAATCAGCGTGTAATGAGTTGTGTTACTGTCAGGAGTATCATCTTGCAGTTTGGCAGCGGCTGCGGTCTAACGAATGGTCCCAGTGTGGTAAAGACCATTTGAAGAGAGCAGAAAGTAGGCTTACACAGAAGTTTTACCAGCATCATCCATCAGCAATTTAATGTCTCTCCCTTATCCCCTTATTCTTTGTTTTGGTGTGTTGTTTGTTTTGTGTTTTTAGGAGGCAGGTTATTCTGATTTCTAGGGAAAAATAAAAACCACCAAAGTTTGTTCAGAAAGACTTAGCAAATCATTGGTAACTCTGAAGTGTGGTGGTCAACCATCTGGGCTGTCTCTAATTCCTCTGTCTCCTCGCTACCCCAGGAAATTTTCAGTGATTACCATATTCTTTAAAATAAACTTTTACCAGACTTATTTGCCTGTATGGTAGGTAGCAAATTGTCTTCTATTTACAGCTGGGATAGTATTGCTGCTCTTTACTCAGATGGGGAGGATCGACTTAACTTTAGATGCGAGACACATAACTGACTTGCATGCATATGGAGTTCTGCTGGGGAAGTGCTCAAATCCAAAAAAATGTGCAGTGGGATTTAGGGAATTCAAGTTACAGAGTCAGGGTTTCCTACACTTTTGTATATCTTGTTTCCATACAGACTGTAGTTTCTCTTCAGCAGCAACAATAGCGATAACTCTTTGGTATAAGAAGGGAAATGAAATGAGTTTTTCAGTTTGAGCGGTATTGAGGAAAGGCATAGATAAGGAAGGGGACCTTAAATGAACCATGACCTCACACATTCGGAAACATGATAGGGAGTACAGTTTATCAGAGTCTACCTTTTTCTGAAATTAAGCAATCCAACATAAAAGCAATTATTTCTGTACCCAGGAGCCTGACCATCTCATTTTTTAGTATCACAGGATCTTCCAAGTAATCACAGTAAATGACACATCTGCAAACCAAGGGCCGTATGTTTCTGCAAAACTCGGGTGAATCCAAACTGTAATTATAAGAGGAATAATCCTTCCTTCGGAGAGACTTTTTTTTTTTTTTTTTTTTTTTTTTTTTTTTCCCCCCCCCCACTGTCTTCAGGAAATGAAAAGAAGATGAGTTCACTTTTGTGTACAGGTTTTCAAATGTCAACTTTGTGATGTAATGGGAAAGCTTTCTGGTGGGATTTGCCGTTTCTGACTCAAGGTTCTTGTGTGAAAAATGGTTCCTTTCCCTGTCAGACCCCTCTTGGCCATGGCTCTGAAGTTCTTCTGTGACTTTGTATGGGATCTGTCTTAATCGTAGGGAGATGGTGTGTGCTATGGGGGGTCTGGAAGTAAGCTTTTAGTCGTGCTGTGCCATGTCTTATTTATCAACCGCAATGTGAAACGCAGAGTTAAGTTAAAACAGACACAAGCTATATGCTGGGAATCAAAACATGGACTGAGCCAGTGCCTGGGAGTTTTATGTCTGTGTCTGTGAATGGGCAGATTCAGTACATGTATTTCGGATGTCACTATTATCTTAACAAGTGCCATAAACATAGCAACATCTGGGTGACACCAGCACGTCTGTATGTGAAATGACAGTGCATGTATTCAGAGTAAAGCTTGCCCATGATTTTAGCTTAATCTTTAGTGACCTGTTAGTAGATGCAGTTTTATTACCAGATTTCTCTTCTGAGGATTAAGTAGCATTTGGAGCATGTCAGTTTAGTCAGCTGACACTTTTGTTAATGATGTGCATTAGTGAAGCAGTGTGGTCCGAATGGGGGACAGAAACAACAGTTAATTATGTGTAGAAAACATGGAGGTTTGGCTACTTGAAATATATGTAAACAAAAAAAAAATCTCAACTCCTTTTTTTTTTTTTTTTTTGTGCAAGTAACATCTGTAAATTCAAGACTGCCACAATAAGCAAGACACGAAAGCCAGTAGGAGCTTGGAGGAGACTTGACACTAGGGAGCAGAGCACAGAGCAAGCTGGACAAGAGGAACAACCAAATTCTGGGCTGGGATGGTGTGCTTTGAAACTCTGGACCAAAGGATGTGAAGACTTACTCAACAAGAGGGAGTGTGGGGCGGGAAAGCCCCACGATGCAGTTCGGGACTGTGCCATGGGAGATGCACCGTAGAGCTTTCCCTTTGGGTGCTGTGCCCTTACAGCCCACTCTTGCACAGTTGGCCCGTCGAGGGGAATCCCTCTCTTCAGAGAGCTGTTGAGGTGCTGCGGCCCCCGAGTCTTGCAGAAGCGCGTGGAGCCCCAGCTGAGTTTCTGAAAGTCAGAAAGACTCCATTCATATTCTGGTAGCTGACAATCAACCATATTGCCCGCATATAATTTAACTGCTAGCATATGGACCATTTGTCTGACCACAAAAGCTTTTATTCACATGCTTTAAATTTTTAAAGGCTTGTCATCAGCAGAAATACCACACAGCATGAAACTTTTTCTTCTTTTGCAACCACTTAGCTATGTGGCACAGTGATAAGAGTGGCAAAGGTGTGCTGCCATGGCTCTGGCTGTGAGTTTGAGAGTTTGGGGTGGAGAATACATGCTGATGGCCACCCTGAGTGAGTAATCAGTAAGTGGCTATTAGACCAATTTCACTGGGGGGAGAGGAGGAGCTGGGCGTGAGGAAGCTGTAATCCTATGCACGTATTTGTTGGAGACCCTTGTATTCTGTGCTCGCAGTTAGGGTCACACAGTGCACTCAAGTATGCAGATTGCCTATTAAGAATGACATGTGGCATTGTTACGGGTAGCAAATAATTATATCTGTAAGATAAAATGTCATTTTTTCATCTCTTACCAGCTTCTTTTGTGTGTAGAAGTGCCGCCATGGTGCGGTACGTTCTGATCTGATCTATTCATAGTACTCTCCTGTTGTTTGTGTGGATCTTCTGGAGAAGAGGCTTCTGAATATTTTTTAAAGACTATGAAAATGTGACTGTGAAAACACTTGAAAGCACTTATGACTTCTCTCCAAATGATTAGATTTCAAATTAACAATATCCTTAACAGCAAAAAACAGGTCCTGCCTTCAATTACGAAGCAGGCTAAACGTGTCACACCATCAACATCAGATAGCTAAATGCGAACTGTTGTTCTTTTATACAAAGCATTCAAAGTTCATAATTTTGTCAATCAATAACATCGTATTTTCAAACATTTTACTTGTTTGAAAGCTGTCTGTTTGAGCTACTAAGCTGTTACCCTTGGTGAGGGATAAAGATAGATCTTGTTGGTGCTTCATTAGCTGCTATGTGAAAACTTCTTTTGCGTGTCTAAGCTGTGGGACTGGAAGAGCCATTAGTTCAGATCTCTACAAGCCAGGAGGGGTCATGTCATATATAATGCTGTCACAGGATTTAATGAAATAATTTTCCTTTTCTTCCTTCAAACAGTCTAACCCTTACTGCCTTGGCGGTTAAAAGCCTTCATGGGAAACCTCAATCTATGCGGGTCCCTGTGCCAGCACCGGCATGTAGGTACAGACAGTATCCAAAAACTCTGCAAGCTGCTCTGTGTCCCTCTCACTTGAACGTTCACGGAGAGTGGCATTATAGTGAGTGTTCGGGGAAAATGCCAGAAATTGTGTCATGCTTTACATCTTTTCCTTTTATTAAGATGGCTCTCCAGCATGCATGTATTTAACTACTCCCAGTCCAATCCTTCACCTCCCAGCACTGGGGAGAGTCGATGTGGGACCCGGTGAGGCTTTGCCTCGCCTGCTGGCAGTGGTCTCGGGGCAGATGTGCCTTTACGCGTTTCTTGTAGATAGATGCTAGTCAGGCCACAACTCTGATTTCTCTTGGCGTGGCGTTACCTATTTAGCAATATACAAAAATAGCACATATCCTCCTGTTCCCTAACAGGCTGTCACTTCTTAATTGCTAGAGAGACAGCGCTTTGAATAATTTTGGTAGTGTTTTTTTGTCTTAAAGGACAAAACTGTTCTCTCTTGAAGTATCAGTAGTGGAGGCAGGAGAAGAGAGGCGAGTTTGTTAGATCAAAAAAACTTTGTTATTTCCTTGGGATAAGAGCTAAAAGCTGGTAGTTAAGTTACTGCAGTGACCAGGTTCTCAGAGATTATTGTGTAATTAATCATGTTATTGAAGAAGGAGAGAACACAGAAATGGAAGTTACTGATTTAACTCTTTTGCATCATCCATCAAAATCCATCAAGGCCTTTTAGGTCCTTATCAACTCGTTTCCAGGTTATGAGTCTAAATGTCTCCCTAGCAAGTCCGCTGGTTCCAGATGAATGGCTTTCCTGTAGGTTGGTGCCTGATACTGGGAACTGGTCCCTATGTTAAATGTCATGATAAAGTATTGTAATGCATCTTCTGAAGGGATCTCGGGAATTCTTAAAGTCTTTTGTTACCACAGAGGATCAACTTTACTTCAACCTGTCAGAGCAGCTGTTTTTTTTTTTTTTAATGTACCCATTAAAAAACCTTCTAAAATAGACAGTCTTTCAACTCTGCTGGGTTACTTATTTCCATGCTTATTGGTTATACTTAGAATTTCTCTCCATGTGCTTCTCCCTTAAAAATCTTGGGTTCCGTTTTGTTGTTGGTTTGGGTGCTAATTAACATGGTAAAGATTATTCCAGTGAGTACGCTCTGTTTTTGTAAGTTTTATCTGCTAGTATCTGTGCGCAGACTGCCTGAAAGATTGTATCATTTAATTAAAGAACGAACAAACAAGAGGATTAATGTAATCTATGGGATGGGGACAGGAGACGGGAAAGGGTCAGGCGAGAGCTAGCGCAGGGCTCGCTTGAATGCCTGGTGACAAACACGCACGGTTCACTGCGTGCTAGAAGTGGTAAATAGAAATTGTTTAATACTTCTGGCAAATAACAGATGGCAAAGTCTTGGTGTCAATTATGAAAATTCTCATTTAGACTTAAATAGTTTAGGTTTCCTTGAATGTGTCACACACAGCATAAAATAATGCGCTGGTATTGCAAATATTACTTTTAATGAAAGTAAATAGCGTCATCACCAGTGCGTCACTCTGCTGCACTCAGGAGTCTGCTTCCAAATATTGATTTCTGGTAAATGACCTTTATCAGCATTATAGGATTTTATTTGGAAAATGTTTTGTGTCAGAGCCTGGAGATGTTTACGGGTCGTCTGGTTACATTTGTTAACAGCCATCACCATCAGTTTGCCTAGTGTCAAACAGATCTGTGAAGGATGGGGCATGTGCCTCTCCCTCAAAAATTTAGGGTCCAGAATGACTTGGGGACCAGCTGGGACTGGGTGGGATATACTGAGGTGAAGTGGGGTAGGCAGATCTCATGGCTACAGGATGATGACTTCTAGGAAAGTCGATGTTGTGTGATTCTGGAAACCGCAGTGTCGGTTTCTGTGTATTGCAGATAGTTGAAGAAACTGTTCTGGCCTGCGGAGCTGGACGCTGGTCGTTGTTTCTCAGCTTGGATTCAAAGCTAGGGAATGAACTTCATCTTCCAAGGGATTTTCTGTTTATAAAATCGTTGCGGCTTACCAGGTCTGACTCGGAAATAGCTTGCTCCTCTACATAATTAAGCTATAAATAGCAGAGTAAATGAACTTGCTTTTTAATGATGAAGTTCCTATTTCTGGTTTAAGTTCAAGGAGCTTATTGCCCACTGTGTGCTCATTTTTCCAAAGTCCTTTTTTTGCCAAAATGATTGTTCACCCTAGGGCTCTGCAGATTTGGGTGCGAATGATGGCTTTGAGATATGGGAGCCAGTGAGTGACCTTAACACAGTTAGGTGTTGTGTTCTTCCATGTTCAATGTGAGGCTGGAAGGTAGAGGGAGTCAGGACAAAGGTGGTTTTCTGCTGGCATTTTCACTCCCTCTGAAATAAAAATATGAGCTTGCCAGTTGGCCATGGCTCAGCAAGTTTGTCTTGGAGGTGATTATGTCTGTGGAGGCGTCTAGTCATAATTTCTATGCCCCTAGGCCAATTGTATTGATAATCTAGATAATATCTTCTGTCATGGAAGCTTGTAGTTAATTTATTGCAGAGGAAGACCTGCTGACTGTTTCTCTAGAGGATTATTCCAATTTGGATACTCCCTGACTTTGAGCCAGGATCCTGGCGTGGATTTTGGAGTAATGCTGCCTTGTACTGGCTGCCGAGCACCACGCTGCAGCGAGCCGAAAGCAGCCGATACACGAGGGATTGGATTTCCAGTCAAAAAAGTTTGTTTGCTGCCTGTTGGGAGTGATTATCCAAAAAGAGAGAAGAAACTCTTTCTTAGTCTCCAGATTAAAATCAGCCATGCACAAGAAACAGCTTAAAGTGCCCTGAAACTCAGAGTCTCTTGTGGTGCCAGAGTAGCAGATGGCCTGTTGTCACCGCAGATGAAAATTATGTTAATTAATATATTACAAAACTGACTCGAGTTGAACATTTATTTTTTTATGAGTATGTGATTATCAGCTTTTCTGGAAGATGAATTTTGGGAATATTTGGACTGATTTATTTCTCTGAAATAGCTTTCTGGAAGTTTAATATGCTGTTTGCTTTTGGTGCTGTAACTATAAATGGATATAGGTCATTTGGTTGGTGGGGACGCAGTTAAAGTAGTTGACGTAAATTAATTTAAAGAGTTTGTAAATATATTGTGCGATTGCTGTAACCTTGTGCAGAGCGTGCACTCTCATCTGCACGCGTGAGGACCTCAGATACGGCTACACCACGGCCCTGTCCCAAGGAGCAGCTATTTTAATATTTGTAGCAGCTCATTAACGAAGAGATGGATTGAGTGAAGGTCTGAATTCTTTCTTATTCATAAGCTGAGACCTTGTATGCACCTTTTTTCCCTCCTAAAGGAAACTTGTAGAAATCCAGGATGTTTTCAAGAGATTCTTAGCCCACCATGTAGATCTTCCAGCTGATGTTAAATAAAAGACCTTGAGATGGGTGTTTCGTTGGGCAGATTTCACAAGACAGGGCCAGCCCACGTTTCCGCTGTTGAAAAATTAACTTCTGCAAGGCCCAGTACAATCAATATTTCATTTCTGTTCTTCCAAATTACTGGATGTCTTTTCAGAAGTCTTTCATGCTGCCACTCGGAGGCCTTTGTATGCAACCTAGAAAGCTTTTCTTTCCTTGCCTGTAGAAGCGTGTTGGCTTAGGCTGAGGGCTGGTTTTGACAATAGCCGGCACAGATGCTTCGGAAGGTGTAAATCCTCCCCCGTCGGCAGATGCAGATAATCTGTCCCCTACTGTTAGCCACATCCTGATCTCTAACAGATAAAGACTGGCTTAATCCCTAAAGCGTGAGCTTTAATATCCTTTACAAAAGCCTCCTCCTAGTTCACAAGGCTCTTGCATGTTTTTCCGCCCCCGTGAAGTCACTGCTGGGTGGCTGAGATCTGTCTGGGGCTGTCGGAAAGGCAGAGAGATGTTTGCTAGAAGATGCCCAAGGCTGCTCACAAAACTGCCCCTGTGCTGCTACCAACCTCCTCTCTGCAATTTGCAGAAGCTGCTGATTTTTATTTACTACTTACTCATTTTTAAAAAACTTTTTAAGAAATTGTTTCTTATTCTCCCCCCTCCCCACCCCCTTGACTTGCCAACTTTCATTTCTTTATGGAAGGAGTTGGTTTCTGGTGACGTGGCCCTTGCTTGGACAGTCTTTAGTCCTGTGCAGTCTGATACAGCCCTGTTCCTTCACCTCCCTTCTGCAGGAAGTTTTTCTTCTTGTGAGATGGAGAGCACTGCAGCACCAACGTGTTAGCCAGGAGAATGAACTGAGCATCGCTTTATTTCCTGACCAAGCCAACCCCGTCTGTCTGGGAGCCCTTTCCCATCCTGAAAAGCCTGACTTTGCCTTGCTGCAAGCTGGTGCTGGCTGGTGTTGGCAGAGAGCCCTGAGGACTCTCGGCTGGCAGGGGAGCCTGACTGCCTTCCCCGCAGTGATGCATTTCATACCAAAATGCACGTGGCTCCTGGCAGGGAGGGCTTTGTCGCGACATCCTGGCTGCGTGCTGGGGAAGGAGGCGGCTGCGGTGGCATTCGGCGGAGCAGTTTTGTTGATGAAGTGCTGCAATCCTGCTTTTAGTTCAGTAAAGCATCTTGGATTAAATTCTTCACTGTGTGGGTGGTGAGGCACTGGCACAGGTTGCCCAGAAAAGCTGTGGATGCCCCATCCCTGGAAGTGTTCGAGGCCAGGCTGGACAGGGGTCTGAGGGACCTGGTCTGGTGGAAGGTGTCCCTGACTAGGGCAGGGGGCTTGGAACTGAATGATCTTTAAGGTTCCTTCCAACCCAAACCATTCTATGATTCTGAGTTCTGAGGACAGCCAACATTATTCTGTGCAGAGATCTCTGTGCCATTTCTAGCTCTCGCTGGCCTCCTATAAAAGTCTGAGCAAATCTGACTTTGTTTCCCCCCTGTGAAATCAGGTGTGATGCTTCCCCACCCCACTGGTCATTCCCTGGGAAGATGCTCAAGTAGCGATGACTTGGAGCATCTCCGTGTGCCTAACTCTGTGTGAGCACTAGGTTCACCCTTCCCTGCCTTCCTGAATATTTGCAAGGTGTTTGTGTGGAAATTACAGCAAAAATATTTTTTTGTTTTATTTATCCTAATCATTGTAAGGGTGAGATCTTCACATAAAGGTAAAAGCACAAGTTTTTAGAACTGCAAAATACATTGCAAGCACTTGTTTTAGAGGAACCCGGAGGAAATAATGAGCTTGTGTTGAAGGTTGAAGGGTTTTGATTTTTTTTCCTTTTCTTTTTAGGGAAATGTGTTTGTTTTGAGTAAATTGCAAAGGCTTCTGAACACTCTTGAGAGCTGCTTTTAATTGCCTTGTAACAAGTGTTATTTTTCTTTGCATTCTCACAATTAACCTACTCCCTGTGGTTTCCCAGTGTAAGTTCTGCTGTTGGTACAAATTGATTGTGACTCTGCCTTTTGTGTTGGGAGGAGAGGGGAAATTCATTCCCAGTGCCCTCGGCTTGCTAGAAATCTCTTCTCGCCAGGATCTGTGAAGCCAAGTGGTGCTCTGGGATTATTTAAGGGCTGAGCATTTTTATATTACGCTGAATGCTATTTTATTCCCCTCCCTGCTCCTCTAGTCTTTATTTTTTCTAGAATGTAAATTCCAGCCCATATTAGTGATGACCAGAATTACGCAGGGGCAAGTGAATCAGTGATAAACCTTGCATTTCAGTGGCTCGTTGCACTCAGGGATGGAGCAGGGAGGAAAAAAAAATCCTCTACTATTTTGAGCTGAAAATGTAAATGCCTGAACTGAACTGGTGATTCATTGTATTTGAAAGAAAGTTTGGACAGGGATTTATTTGCCTAATTTGAAATTGTCTTTGAATTAGTTTGTGACAGTCTTTATGTGAAAACTCTAGAGTTTTATTTTGCTGTCAGTGTTTAATCTGCGCATAATGGCAGTTTGAGTTAGGGAAGAGGTAGCAAATGTGTGTAGTTTGCACAGCTTCCCGTGCCATAAATAGATTTATTTCATACTCAGGCACTCATTTACTTTAAAGCCTTGACTCAGAGCAGCGCGTAAGCATGTGCGCAAGCAGTCGCACTGATTTCTGCAGGCAGTGCAGTGCATGGCTCTGCCAGGGCTCCTGGTAGTGATAAAGATGGTAAAATCCCAACAGAGGATGTCCCAGCGTGGACACACACCTGTCTGTGTGCACGCTGCTGGGGTCTTGCTTTGTCCCACCATCACCGTCTGCAGCTGCAGGGCCAGGGCCAGGCTCTGCACCATCTCTTTTGCCAACTGGAGCTCACAACCTTTCTGCAATGCTGGGTCTCCCTACCTGTGTGTGCAGAGGTGTGTGAAAATAGTGACGTTAGTACTGGTGTTTGTGTTAGCTGTTGGCAGGTGCTGTCTGACCTGGCCAGCCCTGCCTGTGTCACTTTCCACAGATATGTAGTGGGTTGTTGGAGGCTGTCGGTCATCGTGCTGCCCAGGCAGGATGAATCACAGATGGACTTTGCCGGCAGAGAAACCGCACGCTAGCACAGGCACGCACCAGCCTGCAAGCGTGTGCTCACAAGCATCTGTGGTTTGCACATGTGGGCTGTCTTGAGACACATTCAGAAAGAGCAGATATCACTGGAGAGAGGAAAGCAAATGTGGTCTGAAGGCAGATGGAGAGTGCACAGGAGAAGAAGAAATGCTAGCCAGAGGACTTGAGAACTCAGCCAGGAAAGATTTCAGAGCACATGCCCTCAAGCACTGAGAGCAGCTTCCAATGCCAAGAGGCTGCTCAAGATGAGTAAAAAGACAAACCATGGGTAAGGGTTTGGAGCAATATTCAAGTCAGTCAACCAAAGATTTGCAGCCACAACCAACTTATTAATAACGGATGGTTTGATACTAGAACTGGAGGTCAAAACCAAAGGGCTGCTGATCTTGCACCATGTTTGTCTTGTCTTGCTTAGCAAGCCTTGTGTGGTAGTTTGGGGGAGGTTCACATCAAACATCCAGCTTGCTCCTCACTTTCACCCTGTGGGCAGTGCCAACCCATGTTGCCTACCTGAAGGAGAGCAGAGGGCTTCTCAGTGGCCTTGATGAGACCATCCACAATGACATGATCATGACAGCAGTGTTGCACAATGTCATTCCTTTATGTGGATCCTGGACGTTTTCTTTCAGTAGTCCCTATAAATGCCTGTGGTCATAGTCTGTTTCACCTTAGGATAAAGTTTAATTTATCTTCGTCTGTTTTTTGGTTGCTATTTGTGTCATTTTCCCTGTAATTTTTCACCTCTTCTTTTGATAAAGGGATCTCAGATCTGTGTTTTCATTGCTCTGCTCTCTTGTGTAAGTGGCAAAAAGAATTCACCCAGGATGTGTACAGATGCACCCCCTCCCATACTTTTGTAGTTAGCAGGATACTTAAAAGCAGACCTCTTGTTGCAGAGAAGATCTGTAGCCAGAGTTGCCTTTATTTTTTTTCTTTTTTTTTTTTATTTTTTTCTCCCCCCGTCTCCTATAGGTGTTGTACTTCCCTTCACTGTTTTTCTCAAATACATCTTGACATAGAACATGTTCATACTGGGATCCTCGGGAAAGTTGAATTAAATTAACTGAAGGTGTGAACTTAAAAAGGATTATGTAAACCTCATTAAACCTCTGTGTTTGCACACTTTTCAAAATTAAAGTTGCTTTAATTTGATTTCCGTTCACTTCACTTCCTAAGTGGAGTAATCTCAATTTAATTACAGCAAATTAATTCAGTAAATGTCCAAAGAGAGATTTAATGCCAGGTAGAAAAGGAGCATTCAAGGAAAATAAGTAAAAGGGAAGTTGAGCTTCCTCAAAACTAATAAAAACAAAAACTCTTTCCAGCCTGAGATGTTGCAAGGATTAGATGTGATCTGTGGCAAACATCGTACTTGTTACCTTGTAAAAGATGCTATCATCAAGTGAAAACCACTTCTTTTGGCTCATATGAGCCAACTGACATAACTCCTTCAATTCTGGGCACCAGCCCAATATTGTGAAAGGAGAAAGTTAGGTGTATTGAATGTCTTCTCATTTTACTGTATTTGTTCCTTTAGGAACCAGAGTAGGTTTATGCCAAATAATAAACTGCTTTTGCTTTACCTCCCTGTCTCCTCTGTCTGTTTTACACAGTATTTTTTCTGATGTTTTTTTTCTTGAGGAGAAAAGAGATTGGGAGGAAGAGGGGTGAAAGCACATCCCTTCCTTCATGTGGAGATACTTTTCTCCTCCTGTGTATGAAGTGCTCAGCCAAAACTCATTTCATACCTTATGTCCAAAGAAATGCATGTCAGGTCCTTATCTGTCAGTTCTGCAGAAGATTCCACAGCAGCGACAGTGAGAAAAATGAAGAGCTGTCATTCCTGACAGCAGGAGAGTGAAATGCAGAGCTAGGAGGTTGTATGGTGGTGGTGCTCCTCAGCATGATCTTGAGTCTGATTTCTTTTTTTTTTTTTTTTTTTTTTTTTTTTTTTATGATCAGATTAAAATAGCAGTTAATGAAGAAGCTTCTCTGTAGACACAGGAATTATGCAGCATTAAAATATCAAGATATTTCATAAAACCTAGGAAAAAAACCCAGTTTTTCCAGTCCTAGGACCTTTTACCTCTTTGGAGAGGGTGAAGCATAGGCGTGTGTTAGCTTTGTTCATGCTTGTACTCTCACTGTTAGATTAGTAACTCCAAGCATATGGATGAGGAGTCCTGTAAGTATTTTCCAGTTTCCTTGTTCTGCCTCTGTGTTGGAACAAATATTTAGCGAACTGAAACTCATCACTGGCAGTTTGTTTATTCTTTATCCTCTCACATTTGTATTTTTAATGGTGGAAATGGGCTTATGTGGGCTTCTGCTCAGGGCTTCTCCTTTTTCCCTAGCATGCAGTTGGGAAGGGGAAATGGGTAAATTTTTTTTGATGCAACGATTGTGGGTTCTTCCCTGTCTCCTTATGGACTTCCATGTGAAGGGCTTTTTTAAAGGGAGCAGAAGTCATGCCTTCTTCCAGCGCTTCCTCCACTCCTGAGATGTTTAGGATCTAAGTGCCCACCTCGGGGACATCTCGCGGTTGTTCATAAGCCAGGCTGTGCCCGACGGTGCTGTCACAGCAGGGCAGTTCAGAACTACAAACTGCATGGTCAGGGGCAGGAAATGTAGGTTCTTGCTGTTTCTTTTCTGTAGTGTTTATTCATTAGAAATGTTTGATATGAAAGTATTTGTATCTGAAACAGATTCTTCTTTCTACTTTGTTACCTGAACAGCTAAACTCAAAATCCCGGTTTCGAACATCTCTTGGGCATGCTATGCAAGAAGTACAGATTGGGTTTTACGTATCTTTGGGCTGTCAGCTGTGCAAAGAAAGGGAAAAGGGCATGGTTAACAAATATGTCTGTGTAGAAGACGATGCATGCTAAATTCAGAGACTATTTAAACAGACATTTAACAAGAAAGCAAATAAAATAAAGAGCTTTAGCTTATTCTCCCAGAATGTTTTTGAAGGAAAAGAGGAAGGTGTAGGTAAGGTATTGGTTTCTTTAGTAGCAATAAATTACATGATATACTTAGAAACCTTAGGAAAAAAATATATGAATAGAGACATAGATGTTTAGATTGACATGTTAATAAGGCAAAAGTAGGTCTTATATAAGGATAAATTGCTTATCTTTTATTCAGGCAACTTAGCCCTGTGAAGAGATTGATGATAGTGGTCCTTAGGCACGATTTAAAACGAAAGTAATAGCTAATGAAGATTAGTAGAAATTAATAATGAATCCTGTTCTGTTTAGTTTGTGTATCAGTAATACAGGTCAAAGATCTCAAACGCCGCTGGAGAGCTATCAAGGCAACTGTTTGGATTTTATGTTGACTTCTAGCAGATGCAAACCCTATTTCTTTCTTTGAAGTGGAAGCATCTATATTTTATGATCAGTCAGAGGCAGCAACCTCCCATACGTCTGAGTCATAGGACTCAGTTTTTACAGGCTGAGCAGGCAAACACAGGTGTGAATTTCCTCCCATATATATTCTTCAGTTGACTGACAGCAAACGGTTTTCACAAGAAGATGCTCTTTAGCAGCCAGTCTCTGATCGTGGGCTTTTCTGGCTTCTTTGGTAGTCAAATGAAATGGTCAAAGCAGTGAAGAAATACCTGTTGTCCTCATTAGCAGTGTTGCTGCCTTTGCCTGCCATGTGTTTTCCTTTCTGAAGGACATTGCACCTTGTGCTGGAGTCGTGCAGCTCCTAGGAGAGGCAATGCGGTGTTGCATGAGAGTTGCATCAAGTGTCAATGAAAAATTTGTAGTATCCGTTGGGAATAGTTAAAAGGCATTACCCAAAGGTATCTGTTGCTGCCCAAACCTCTACTATTCTCATTTTAAATACTCCCCTAAGATGCTCCCTAACTTTTTAAGCTTTCTTACCAAAAGCTCAGAGCTGGTGGGGTCCTTGACACATCATGTAGTCCTTTACGCTGTCTGAGGGTACCGTGTACCATTACTATCTGTGCTCTAGACTTTGACTGTGAAGCAAAACTGTCCTCATCTCTCTCTTCCTGAGTTATTTCCAACTCTGTAATTGGCTCAGTCAAATCATTTGTTGTGTGAAGGTGAAGGAGGTGATGTTGGGTGGAGCAGCAGCCTGAATTCTGATGTGCTGTGAGAAAGTAAATTTGTTCTTCACTTTTTAAGACAATTGATGAATGGGAACTATATTTAGCAGCTGCTTTTAAACTGTGTGTAAAATGTTTTCCCTTGTTATTGTAGGTATTTTAGCAGGAAGAGGTTGAGGTGCTCTCAGGAACACAGGACAGCAGAAGCTTATGCTCCTGCAGAATATAAATAAAAAAGGGAGAGATTTGGGGAAATTAGAAGGAAGAGGCAAAAACATGATGATGGAGAGTGAGATGCCTGTAGTTGCATAGCTGATCGCTTGCAGACCTGTCCCAGCTCTCCTGACACCCTTCTCCTTTGGGCTAGATTTCCATGCTTTTGTACTCAAGCTGCTGCAAGGTCACTGTTTTCAGGGTGATATAACTTGGCACTGAGCTGGGAGCTGCTAGTGACGGTACCTGCTGCCACCTTTTATGCTTATGACGGCACAAAAGGAAAATAGCTTGTGAATAACTGGCATACATTTGGCCTTGTTTTCTACAACTCTGTTGGAGTTCATGGGAATCTTGATGTATATGAGGAAGTACAATGTACATGTGAAAGCTTTTTTTTTTTTTTTTGTGCCTATTGTCAGCTAGGCCAGCCTGTAGAGAGAGAAAGGTTGGACTGGCTTTTAAAATGGCATTACCAAATTGATGCAGTTTTCTTCTCTGCAGCATCTTGTCTGTTAATGGAAAGCAGCAGTCAATAGGAAAACAGGTGCTGATTGGTGTAAGAGCAGTTGCTAAATCTGCTTAATTTGGACTTCAGGGCTTGCCATTGTTTCTTATCTTCCCCAGATTTTGCTGACATTTGCAGCTCTTTTTAGAATCATAGAATCACAGAGTGGTTTGGGTTGGAAGGGACCTTCAAAGCCCATCCAGTCCAACCCCCCTGCAAGGAGCAGGGACATCTCCAACCAGATCAGGTTGCTCAGAGCCTCATCCAACCTGGCCTTGAATGTTTCCAGGGATGGGACATCCACCACCTCTCTGGGCAACCTGTTCCAGGGTTCCACCACCCTCATTGTAAAAAGTTTCTTCCTTATGTCCAGTCTGAATCTGCTTCCTTCAATTTTAAAACCATTACCCCTTGTGCTATCACAACAGGCCCAATAGTTTCTCCCCATCTTTCCTGTAGGCTCCCTTTGGATACTGGAGCAAGGTCTCCCTGGAGTCTTCTCTTCTCCAGGCTGAACAGCCCCAACTCTCTCAGCCTGTCGTCACAAGAGAGGTGCTCCAGCCCTCTGGTCATCTCTGTGGCCTCCTCTGGACTTGCTCCAACAAGTCTATGTTGGAGAGAAAGTTTATGTTTTAGAGAGAAAGCTGTAATGAGAAGACAGTGAAGCCATTCAAAACAGTTCATCCTTTTGTTTGCTATTGTGAAGCCTTCTCATTAGGGTGAATTTCTTAACCCCTGCAAATCAGCTACTGCAATGTTGAGGGCTCTGCCTTCTAAGCCTGTTTGCTGTACTTTAAATGCGGAGAATGTCCTCACTGTTCACATTGTGATCACACAGATCCCGTTGTTTCAAATACAGTCAGTGCCCAAGAACAAACCCAGCTCGCCCCTTGAACCCTCTTAGAAACTCCTCTCCTGGTTCCCAAAGGATGCATCCAAGTGTCTTTGTGTTAGTGAGGCTGGGGCTGGGTTGGAAGACCATGTGAGGATGTTGGGAGCCTGGGTACCTCCCAGCTCCTGGGGAGCTGAACTGGCAGAACAGAGCAGGAGCCGCATTGCTGTTACCTGGGGCTGGTTGACCTTCAGCTGAGCTCTGGCTGAAGCTCAGTGATGTGTTGCTGCTTTTCCATCCTGTCTCAATTTTTTAATGAGAAACACTTAAGGAAATATTAAGGAAATAGTTGCAATATTTGTGTCTGCTTTACATGGCATAATCTGTATTTTGCAAATGCCATAGTGTAGCAAGACAAAGAGAAGTTTTTATTCATCCTCAGTTTAGTGCTTCTATCAAAATTAACAGACAAATGTTAATATTTAGAACAAATAGCCTTTCATTTTTTTCTCTACTCTCTTTTGCTTCTTTGTGTAAACTAATTAACAATAAATCCTTAAATAAGCGCTGTACCAAAGTAACAGTTGTCTTTACATATATTATTGTAATTAAAAAGCTTTTCCTTATAGTCTTTCCAATCTAAATCCTTATATAATAAGGTCTCCCTACCACAAGCATTTTCAGCGGTTTCATTAGTTCTCAGTGTACCAGCATTTATCGCTTTGTGTGCTCTCTCCTGAAAACTTAGAGGCTGTTAACATTGTGAATTGCGTTGCAGTGCTGTCTGAGCTAATTAGCTTTTTTTTCCAGGCTTGGTTTATGCCTCAGAGATGTGCTGCAGAAAAAACAGCTAGATAGAGAAAGCTCGTACAGCACTAATGAATCTGTGCAGCCCGACTGAAAGGTAGCATAAGCTGATGGCAACAGGCTGTGGGGTGGGGAAAGAGGTTTGGGTCTGGCAGTCCCCAAAGAGCCTGACCTCACGCAGGTGAGACATGGCCCCTCTGCCTCATTTCTTTGGTTGCAAAACCAAATTAGACCAACCCTGTTAGCAAATACGAAGGGTGCTGTAAAGAGTGCTTTGTATTTTGTGAAGTGCTTTAACTTCCTCCAAGAGATGGGATAGAAGCATCACTATGGAAATTGCAAGTTCTTTGCCTTAAAATGTAGTGGTAGCTGGAGAAGAGGTAAGGACCACTGTTTCTACCGCTTCTCCATATGACTGCTCATAAAGTTGCTTTTTTTTTTTTTTTTTTTTTTTTTTTTTTTTTTTTTCCTGCAAGCACAGTCCTGTCCTGCTCTGTTGTTCTCCAAAGTTTAGCTGAAGTGTATGGAAACCTCATGAGCAAAGGAAATGCTGGTTAGGAGCCCCTGGCCAGCCTAAGCTCAGGACAAGGTGCAGATCAGTGGGTTGTGATTGAGAGCTCTGTTGTAGAGAGGAGTGATCTGAGCAGGCTGCTGTCAGCCCTCTTCCATGTGGCAGTTGTGGGTAAAGGAGAGGATGGAAAGCCTTGGAGATCTCTCTGCCCTGGTGCAGTGTCAGACCCAGTGCCAAAGCTTGCAGTGATTTTGGAGCAGTCCAGTTGACCATCTGTTTTATGCTTACTGGTTTCTCCTTTGTTTGAGGGAAAATGATGGTACCAAATCTGTTACTTGCTAAAGTGGTTAATCTCCAGGACTGCTGTGATTCTTACTGCCTCTAAGATGCTCACTGATGAGGCAGTGATGAATGTAATTCCCTCTGGCATGATGTACTGGTTGGATACCTGCTGCTGTGATGGGGTCATTTACAAGAAACTGGATCAAATAGTACAAAAAGGAGAGGTTGTTTTTTTTTCTTTTCTCCTTTTTTTTTTTTTTTTAGCCTAAGGCTATCAATCAACCAAAAATAGTGTTCAGCTGTCGCCAGCATTTCTCTCTCTCAGATTATTGATGGGGAGGTTCAAGTGGAAGATGCATTCCCTGTAGCAGACTGTCATTTTGCAGTGCCAGTAGCCAGACTTGAGACTCTGTTCTGGCAGTGGAGGGCTTATCCTGCTTACCTCCAAGCTAAGCTCACCAGACTACAAACAAGTCTTAAGTCTGCCACGTTCTTTGTGCTACCAGTGACTTTCACAGTTAAAGAAATACTATCTTATCTCTTTTATGGAGTACTGGCATAGTGTACTGAGGTTTGTTCCATGCCTAAGTTTACACGTAACAGTGATGAGCAGATAGCTACCATAATAAGACTTTCAAGAGCATTAACCCTTGGAATGGTAGTTAATTTGGCTCTAAGTCAAGAGATGAAAACGCACAGAGCTGTCAGAGGGAGAGGGAAAGCTTAATCAGAAGCTGTTTTGATAAAAACACGGTGCCTTTGGCAGAAGTCCTGTTAAGCATGTCCAGGACACACAGCTTTGCTATATTCTTTTATTTTTTTTTCTCTCCAATTGACATTAAACACAATAATTAAAGCAACAGAGATTAACATGTCAAGCCAAAACTTTTCATTTGTGTCCCCCCCTTTTTTTTTTTTCCTTGCTTTTTCTGTGAGCTACTCAATTTTCCCTTAATTCAGCAGATCATGTCTTTTAAGGAAAGGTGGTTCAACAGAATGTTGGTTGCAGAGGGAGCGAAAAAGTCTTGCTCTCTGTCTGGAACTTCTTCATATAAATACTTGGTTTTACATTAATGAAAGAAAATTATCTTTGTAAGCGGCCTTTTCTTCTGGCAATAAGCTTGATATAGCAGGCGTTTTGAGGCATTAAGAATAGAGATTTATTTCCAAATGACCATCCAGACTGTTCAAAAGGATTTTTATTTTTATAATTAGTTTTATTCCTGTTTATGTTTTACTGTTTTTATCTTCTTTGCTTGAGCAAAGGCAGCTTTTCATTTAAACACACATTCCTGCATTTCTTTGATTTTATTCTGCTTGATATAGTAAATGCATCCAGCCAGTAATATAATTCTTCTTCAATGGGATTTCTGCCCAAAATGCTCATTGTGCTGTAATGACTGTTAGTGGATTCCCAGTGAAAACAGTGTTAATTCTGATATGAGGAAGAATAAAGCTATTGATCTGTTCCAGAGCAAGAGAATGTGTTTGGGGCTGTAGTCCCCAACCTCATTATCTTGCAGAGAGGACCTAGGAAGGCTGCAGCAAAAGGAGCCGTAGCTCGCGGGGTGCTTTTTACTGCTCTCTCCTTTGAGAGTAGATCTTCACCTGTGAGCAAGCAATTAGCAACACTGAAACAGGTATTGGGTACCTAGTAGGAGCATTTTCACTGCATAATGCAAAAGTGGGCTGCTGCACTTGAGGAGTGTTAGAGATTAGCCATGCTCCCTTTACAAACCAGGTCGGCTGGTGAGATGTTTCTGCTCCCTCCTGCAGAGAAGGCTATTGATGTGGTGGGAAGAGTGCTGGTGGAGAACACAAGGCAAAGCCATTTCCAGGTGGTGGTTGGCTATATGTCAGGACATCAGGTAGTCTAGTTTTGCTCCACTTCCAACTTGCCTGGCTAAGCCAGTGGTGAGAAACGGACATCAAAAAAAGAACTTATGAAGCTGCTAATGAGCTTTGTTTGCCCTACAAGAGTTTCCATGGGAAGAGGTGAGCATCCCTATGGTTGGTAAGCTGAGATGTGCTCCTGTCGTGTTCCCCTTTGTGATATAAAGTAACCTATGGAGAGCAAAGCTCTGAATTCACTCAAAGGGCGGAGCAGAGCTGGCAGCCACCACCTCCTGCCTTACAATGTCCGTGTGGTTTATTACATTCCTGCTTCGCTTGGCCAATCTCACCTGGATAGGCACAGGCCACAACCACCTCCTGATGGATGTCTTGCTACCAGGCGGTGTTTGAGGGGCTGATGTAAACAGGAGCGCAGGAGGCTGAGTTTTGGCATGAACGATATTTACTGGAAGTGAGCACCTGGGTGCCTCTCTCCTGCTGCTCCGTGCAGCCTTGCTACATTATGCAGCGTAAAATGGGAGCGCTCCTTTGGCAGTCATCTCTGAGAAAGTCAGTGTGCTTGTCTGCTGAGTCCTTGGTAGTGATGTGTTAAACTTAGGTCCATTAGGCTTCGAATGAATGAGCTGTAGCAGAGGTGCACATCTTATGTCTTTAATGCTATGCAGCAGGTAGAGTTAAAACAAATCAGTCTCTCTAACTTGCGTCATGTTGCTTTATTATCTGCAAAACGCGCTCTCTTGCTTTGCTGGAAGCCAGAGCGTTTGCCAGCCTGGCTCTTGCGTGTCTCTGGGATTTAGTTTCCACTCACAAAGGCTGACTGCTGCTATGCAGACAGAAAACCACAAAACTTTGATTTTAGTTGGCAGTCGTACTTGGACCACTGTAAAAGAGAAAATGTATTTGGACTGTGTCTGCCCATAACTCACCCGCCCCTCCACACTTTGACTTCTGAGAAGAGATCAAGGCAAATGCTGTGCTCTGGATTAGAGTTGATGGAGCTTTGAGATGGACCATTCCCCTCTGCAAAGAAGGGGCAGTGAATGTAGGGAATCTTTGGGATGGTATGTGACCCTGAATGTGTCTCCTACCGGCCAAGTTGTTACTCTGTAACTTACGGAGATGAAATTGGTGGTCTTTAAAGTTGGCTAGTTTGGGTGCTGATGAACACCTGACTGTAGAGCTTAGTGCAGGCAGTAGCATCCCCTGGGGGAGCTTGGTGGCCACTTGAGCAAGCTGTTTTATAGGTACTTTGGATACACCTCCCAAGAACTGATCCCATTCCTCACTGCAGTGAGGATGTACTTGCTCCTCCAGGACTCCTTCCCCTGGGAAATAATAAACTTTTGTCTTTGCTCTTGGGCATCCGCTCTGCCGACGTCGGGGTGTGCAGACTCACTGACCCTCCCAGTCTGCTCATTTCTCATCTGCTTTGTATCACCGGAACGATCAGAAGCCCTTCAGCTGGGCGTGGTCCAAGTTCAGCACAGTTCAAGCAATTACAAAAGGAGGCCTTGTTCTGTTGTTTAACAAGGAAAAAACTTTACAGGTGTTTGGGAGGAATCGAGTAGAAGATGCTCTTAAGTCTTTGTTTGCAACTCTTTCCAATGGACTACTTTGCTTCTTGATTATCTTTTTTGAGTATGTGTTTGATTTGTCTTCTGCAGGCTCTTTCAACAGGGCTGCTTTCAAACCTATAGCATGTTTTTTGAATGTAAACTGCTCTTTTGCTCCTGCTGTACACAGACGTGTGCACGCACCCATGCTGCTCTCCTCTGGCAGCACTCAACGATTTTTGTTCTTTATGGAGCCAGCTATTTTGTTTTGATCACAACAGTGCAATGCACGCGATTGCTGTCACTTGCTGTTGGGATAGTAGCCGTCATTGTGCTATTCAACACTTAACGCAGAAGAGGCTCCCCTTGTGACTCTCCGCTTTTTCGGTGGGAGAGCCTTTTGGTGGTTGAGCTGGTGCAGTTTCTCTGTGCAAAAGCGAGACAGTGGCTCCCTCTGGAGCCAGCACTGCTGTGACTCCGGGGACTGTCTCTTGCTGAATCTGTCACGGTTTTCAGCTAAGTATTTCAACTCCAGCAGTGTGTTTTTTTTTTTTTTTTTTTTTTTTTTTTTCTTCTGTTTTAGCATTAAGGGTGCTTTTTGCCTGCCCGGTCTGTGAGTGGTTTACTGAGAAGATAGTAATTAGCTTAAAAGTTCAAACAAAATCTGTACAAACAAGGATATGGGCTTTACGCTCTTTATTTGTCTTTTCTTTTTTTTTTTTTCTACACCTATATTTACACCTTCCATCCCAGAGGTTTCTGTAGAGTTTTACATACCATCATACGCAGTAAGAGCAGCACTGTTGTTACTGTGCATGTGCCTGGGGTCTGTTAAGTGATATTTTGTTGTGATGGTCCCAAATAGTGAATACTATTTGCACAGTTGTTTGTTTTTAGTAATTATTTAGATAAATTAGCAATTCTTTGCAAAAAAAAAAATCCTTGCACCCCTTGCAGGAAAGAAGGGTAAGCAATTAAATGGGGCTGTACACCTTCAATTCAGCATAGCTGGTGTTGCTGTACTGCGTAGGGCCCTTAACTGGGCTTCTAACATCAAGGTCATTTTCCAGACACGTCAGTAGGTGACAGTCCTGCCTTGGACTTGTGGTCCCGTGAGCTCAGCCTATGAGCAAAAGCTGGCTTAGAGGATGCCCACCAAAGGAGATGACTGGTGTTTCTGCTGAGTGTGGTGGGCCTGATGGAAGCCTGGTGGAGCTGGGCTTGCCGCGTGGCTGCTCCTGCTGCAAGTAGCGCCAAATGTGTCAGGCTGGAGCTAGCTGAGAGGTCCAGAGCTCCCTTGTATCGCTTGTGAGGCCTTTTCCTGACATCAGCCGCTGCCAGTCTAGGGCTGAAACAAGTTTAATTTGAAAGCTGTCGTTTTTATAGATGGAGTGCATCAGTGCTTCTGCCAGGTCTGCTGCATACCTGGTATCTCTAGGCTTAGTGGTGAATTAGTTTGTGGTCAGTTAAGCCTGAAAGGGAAGGGGAAACACTGACAAGCAATTAGGGAGAGCACTGGTGGCTGAGGAAGGGGAGAGGTGGCTGGACAATGTTTGTAGTCTGCAGGTTAAGACTCACATCTAGGCTTGCCAGGTGGTAGCTAGGTCTCGGGCTTTTAGACCCCGCTGGGAGGAGCTGTAGATGTCCCAGTGGATGTTTGCCTGCCCGAGAGGTTCCTACAGCAGATGGGGCAGAGGTGCACTGGGTCTCCTTTTGACAGTCTTACATCCAACCATCAGTTTCTTTCTAATGAACCAGTCTCTGAAGTGTCACCTCAGATGTCACCTGTGTGCTGTTGTCCGCTAGGAAAATGGTGAACTCCACAAGAGAGACAGGGCAGGTGGTACCCTCACAGCTGTGGTACCATCTTCTGGAGATGGTGAATAAGCTCTGTAATCATCATGGGGGATTTCTGCCTAATTGTTTTGTTTTGAAATTGTTTTTTAATTTAGGAGGCAAAATTATTTAGTATTTCCATACAGATAGTTTCTGACCTCGTAATACTAAGGAAACCACTCACCCTTCCTTTTGTGGCATAGGATCCACTAATCTTGATGCACACTAGCTCATGAAGAGCCTTACTTAGCTGCTAATTGTTTTCCATAGGTGTCTATTGGTATAGGAATGACCCACAGAGAAGTGCAGGTTGTGGCATGCAGTGATTGAGCTCCCTGGGCTCTCTTGTGACAGTTTTTCATTTACTCCTGGATCTGGTGTGGGGAAAAAAAGTCCTCTGACAGCCTCAATTTAAGGAATAACTGAGAATCAGCCCTCTGTCTTTGCTTCCCATACCCCTTTGCTGCTAGATAACTTCAGCGTTAGTAGGACTCTCATGTATTTTGGCCTACGTTCATTGTTCTGCCAATAAGTGTTGGAATGACTGCTCTGGTGTGGGAAGTCCTGCTGAAATCATCAGATTTCCTTGTAAGCTGAATCATAATGGTTAGTTTCCTTAGTGTTGTAAACAGCAATATTTCACCATAAAGAAAGTCTGACACAAATGCTGAGGTTTTATTATCAACAGGGTTTTTATTATCAACAGTCTTTGTGATGGCAAGGAATAGAAAAGAGTCATTGTTAATTGTTTCTTTATGCATAGACCTGATGTCAGGCTTGTAGACATCTGAGAGCGATAGAGGAGAGCAAGTTTCCTTTGAAATGTTTTCAAAAGGTTCATTAGCAGGCAAATTGATATGGAAACCCCTGAATAGGATGATATGGAGTAAGGTTGGAGCTGATATTGGTTGCTCCCTCTCTGAACAAATGTGTTTGCCAGGGAAAAATATCACTATTTTTCCTCTAATCAAAAAAAGGATAATAACTGGACCTGTGTTTGAATCATGTCTGCTTTTAAAATGGTTGAAATAAATTATACCTTCTCATTTTAGGTTGAATATACATGATGTATTCCCCAGCAGCTTATTAAAATAAAATGTAATTTTATATTGTGTTGTAAAGGAATACATTTTATTTGTGATGTTTTTCATAAAGCTTTGAGGAAGTGCTAATATTTATATTTGTGGTATATAGTATTGTGAATAAAGGAAAAATTATATCCTTGTAGCTTTCAGTGGCTGTGTATTATAATCCAGTATTTATTAAAGCAGATGATGGACTGTCTTCTGTGTTTAAAAGAATTGTAGCAAAAGAGGCCTGAGTCTGTGTAAGATACTTTTACAGACCTCTAATAGGAAATAACGACCTTTCTGCAGATCTGCTTGCTCAGCTGATGTGCAGCATTCGGAACAGAGATGTGCTTCTGCCCTGCCTGCTGCAGGTTTCCAGCAGCTCAGAAGTGAAGCTGGCAGGTAGTGTGTGTTATTCTGGAGTTTAAGGGAAAGGTGAATGTTTCTTTTCCTAGAATGTTTTAATACCGGTACTTCTGAGTGCAGCTGAAGTGCATAAATCCATAGTTTACCAAGAGGAGAAATGCAGAGTTGACTTTGTGAGCGTTTTGAGATTGCAGCTGACATTTCTAGACAAGAGCAGACACTAAAGGTACTTTGCATGTCCACACAGCACCAGTGCCAGGGAAGAAATGATCAGTCTGTCACAGGAATGTTTGTCCTGGCTCAAGCTTGAGTGTTCTCACTGACACTGCAGTTTTCAAACCTTATGCTGGCTCTTCCCTGAGCACTTGTCTCCCTCGTCCCCAGACTCTCTTCTCTCACTGGCATAGCATCTGCTCTGAAGGAGGAGTTTTCTGCTTTAGGTTTTTAAAAAGTGCCCTCTCGTGGTGAGTGGCAGTTTCTGCACACTGGCTTTATTTATTAATTTATTTGTGAAAATCCTTTTACAGAATACAGATGTCATGGATGTTTTAGTCCTGTACACTAGGTGAACGTCTTACAGTCATACAAATTAACATTCCTCTTTGGCTCTTGTCTCATTACAGTGATGGTTTTAGTTAGGCTGGAAGATGTGCCCCTTAGTCCCCAAAGGATGGGGGGAACCCTCAGGGATTTGGGGTGTTGATGTGAGAGATGCCAACAGCTTTGAAAGTTGTGGCACTCGGTCATTGGCCTTGGTTTTGTGGGATATACTGTATTTAACTGTAAATACTGTGAAGATTGTATAGTGGACGTGTTTTGATTGTTCACAGCAGGTACAGTCAGGGGTAAAACCTGAATTTGCAAATCTATTAATTGGATTGCAAAGAAGTGTTAATTTACATTGAAAAGAAAAGAGATCAGCATGCAGCGTGAGATTTTGTGCTGCAGGCTGTGTGACCCTACCACCTCTGAACCTGGGACCAGTAGTGCTCCATAACGGCTTGGGCCCCAGCTTTTAGGAAATGCGGGCGCTTTTCTGTATGAAAGACAAGATGTTGCATCTTCAAAAGTCTTTATTGCTTTTGAGACAGACAATGATGAGACAGACACTCATCCAGTTAAAGATGTGAATGCCGAATAAGATTCTTGGGGCAAAGGAGCAACAGTGTGACTTTAATTTGTGATTTTTTTTGAATAATACTCAAATGAAAGAAAAAAAATTCCTTAATTATAGAGTAATTCTTGTTCTTAAAATCTCATATTAAGCAAAACACATGAGCAACCTATGCAGTACAGACAAGTTCTTAAGAGCTGTGCTAAAGAAGGTTTGAACTACTCAGACTTGTGGTGCAATATCTCATTGTGCCCAAAACCTGTCTCTGTAACTTGTCTAATCAGAGAAGATACTCATCTAGAATACGACTGTTTCCGATTCAGCAGGCTGAACAGTGAATCATCAGTATTTGAGCTATCAACCTTGAAACGCAAACGCTAGATGGGAGAAATGTTGATTATTTGAGTCTAGGACAGCTAAAAATACTTCCTCTGAACTTTTCTAGAGCCTAATTGGGACCCTCTGATGTCAATTCAAGATGAGCTGAATCGATTTGTTAACTGTTAGCTGTAGAGCAAGGCTGTTTGCATTAATACTGGCAACGTCACTGGTTGGTGATGGAAGAGGTCGTATCTGCAGTAATGTGTGCTGGAGCATAAATTGAGTGGTTGAGATGAAAGGGAGGCTCAGTAACTTGCTACTGTTGTGGAATTTAAGAAATTTACACTGTTTCCAGCAATCCATTTAAAAGTCAATGGCTGGAAACCAAATGACTGAGAGTGTGTTCCTTGGCCTTTAAAGGCGCCTCTGAGTAATTTTTCATACAGTAATTACATAAGGGAAGGGAGGGTGGGAAGCAAGAGATTTTTTTTTTTTCTTCTTTTCTACTTTATCTCAAGAATTGTACTTGCAAGGCATAATACAAACAGAAGTTCTCTTTTAAAAGGATGTGAGTATTGCAAATTATACATTGCTATCATGTGAGGACTTTTCAGAAGTTAAGAATAGGACAAAAACTAAGAGCGAGACTTATCTGGAGGCTCAAGTTAGAGATCCACACGCTGCCCGTTTTAATTCTGACAGGGCTGTAATCATAAGGATGCTTTGCAAGTCAAAACCTGTATTGCAGATGCAGGGTAATACCAACCATAAACACTGAAGAGAATATTGCATAGCATATAACTTGATGAACATGGTTTTGCCTCTCTTGGCCTATATGTATTTTAAGCCTGTGCTTACACCCTGTGTGCTGTGCTGTCTTGAAAAGCTGCCCATGTTTAAGCTCTTACTTCAGGTAAATAGGAGATGAATCAAAATAACTTCTTGACCTTTGAAAAAGTATGAGTTGCCTGATCCTTACCGTGTAAGGGCTTGGAGCAAGTCACACGGAGTAGCAGATCTGCAGTGAATTTCTCTTACAGCAACATTTTCCAGTGTCTGTGTCCCAAAGCCACTCAGGTAGTGGGTTTGGGTAAGGTGGATCGTGTACCTCCCATGTACTGGAAGCCTCATGTGAAGGACGTTTCCCTCAAGCATGAATCTAAGATCATTCTTGTATTAAATTCCTGAAGAAGAGAAGAAAATACTGTTGTGAGTCAGTAGAGTACTTGCTAGTTTTGCCGGCAACAGTGAAGGGATCTGCGTTCTTCCTAGGAATGCAGACATGTGTGATCTGTGCAGAGCCGGGTCCACATTTGAACAAGGCTTTCAAACACTGAGTGGTAACAGGAGAACCTGAAATTGAAAAGGAGGGTTTGTCAGGAGAGATTAAATGACGACTTGTTAACTAATCGCACAAGTGTCTTTCATCTGCTTCTGGCTGTAGGCAACACAGAAACATGGTTTCTATTAAATCTGTGGTTCCACTGAGGGGCACCAGCTTTTATTGTTATCATCTTTTCTTTTTTTTTTTTTTCCCCTTTTTCTTTTTTTTTTCTTCAGTCTGATGAGTGAAGCTGGATTTCATTATTTTAGTGATATGCATGCCCAAAGTTCCTATTATGTGCCTGCCAACAAAATGAAATCTCCTTGCAAACTGATACAATTGCAACAGATGTGGGGTTTTATTTATTGGCTATTTTTTTTTTAAAACAACTTTGGTTTATACCTTTAAAAAAGCTATATAAATTTGAGTTCTACAGAATTGCTTTATGTGCAGTTTCTTGTGTGGTATATTTATTAGATCTAAATGAAGATAATATTGTCCAATAAAATGGGTAATCTCAGTTATATTTAAAGCTATTTGGCAGATTTCTTAGCTTTATGGTCTTTATTACTTTTATTACTGTCATATGAGCAATGCAATAATGTGTATTTCTGTCATACAGTATCGGGATGTTTTTATCTTTTCATTTTGATCTCCCATGAATAAAATGACAAACCTAAATAATATTTTGATTTCCTTTCCTGGTCCTAGTGATCTGATTTCATCTGTAATAGCTTGTTCTGTATTTTTGCTCTCAGACTTCTTGCTTTGGCAGTACTGTTTGTAAGCCAATGATGGGAGCACCTGATTTTAATGGACAGCAGAATCCTATGGAGTACTCAGCCAGATTAGATGCTAAAATCTCTGGTTGGCTCTTTCATCCCGGGGGCGTAGCTGAAGCCCAGTGATGATCACAGTGTTGCAGACGCCAGTCAGTGCAACATGTGGAGCGTTCCTGGCTGTACAGTCAGTCTTATGTGTATCTTCCCTCATTTCTTGTGGGACACCTGGAAAAACTATTTTTTTTTTGTTTGTTTTTCTGCAGTTTTCTGCTCAAACACAACACAAAAGACCAGGTGGACATCTTTGCAAGTCCAGCTTGAAATAGGCAGATATCTGCTGAAGAAAGGGACTTTTGCATGTGATGGTAGAAATTTTTTCCCTAAGGTGTGTTTCTTTACACAACTGAGTCTCAACATAAGTTCAGCAAAACAGGTCTCATTTGCCTTGGGTGCCAGTTCATCAAATCATATTAAGTATGTATTTACACTTCTCCTAGCTGAGAGAAGCATTCAAGCATGTAATTAAGTCCTGTTTAAGTTGGTGGGATTTAAGTACAAGCTTAAAGTTAAACACATGTTGAAATGCCCTGCAGAACAGGGAAGGGCCGTTGGTCGGAGGCGGTGAGGCCCATCTGTGTTCCATTTTGGGCATGCAGGCTTGGTGAGAAGCCAGGTGTGTAAAAGCAGCCCCTTGCCAACACGCCCATGCTGTGTGCTCTGCTCCTAGACTATTCCCAGCACTGCCACAACAGCTGTTTATCAGTACCTTTTTTTTTCCCTGGCCCTTCATGCCTTGTGCCTTGACCCTGGTGAAATACAATCCCATCCCAGGAGCGGTGCCGGGCCAGGACCGCTGCGGCTGGGCAAAGGGCTTCAGCTGGCACCACCCTGTTACCCTGGACCCAGCCCACAGCTGTGGTGGCACCAGAGGTTTTCCAAGGGTTGCTGCCTTGATGAGCAAGCAAACTAGAGGGTTGCCTGGCTTCAGCTCCATCTGAGTTAATGGTACAGTTGTTGTAACTACAGCCGTGCAGTGCCCCAGTACAGCTGCAGTGCGATAACGTGGCCTTGCAGTGGTCTGGCTGCTCCCAGGTGAGAAGAGGAATGGGCTATTAGCAGGATAAGGCACCTTCCTACCACTGTCCTGGTGTTTACGTTGGGGGTTATAGCTAGTGTAATTTTATTGATTTAAAAATAACACGTTAGAAATCAGCCCTCCCTCTGGTATGATTATGTACTGGTGCACGGAGGCCTTTAGATCGAAGTAATTCTTAAAACTAAGACAGTGTTGTGCTTGATCTTGTGTTATGGTTAAAAACTCTTGGTGAAATAAACTCTTAAGTAGAGGAGAGGAATGGAGTTTGAAAGCAGCTGTGGGAAATCTGATTCTATGTTTTGATTTTCTTTTCATCAGCTATGATTTAACCCTTCAGCGGACAGCCACGTCATGGCTTTTAGCTCTGTTCATGAACTTTAGTCCACTGTTGCTTTTTAAGCCGCAAAGGTTGAGACCCCCACAGGACCAGCTGTCCGGAGCTGGGTGAAAACCGTTGTTTTCACAGAAAAGAAGAAAAACTCAAGATGGCAACACTACTGCTGTCAAAACAGGATGGCATGTTTGTAATAATTTTCTGAGTGATGCATGTTTGCCATCCTTTGGGCTATGAGTAAATCTACTTACTACTCTGTTGCTTCTACACGTGAGAGTTTAAACAGGGCAAGATCCCTTACCTGGGCAAGGAACAAGGCTGCTTTTGCAGAGAAGTGTGCTTGCTTCCTCTTCACGATGGCGAGAGCGAGAACGTGGCCATCGTCTATGCCTACAGTGCCCCCTTTTAATCTTGTCTCTTTTGTGAAGATACTTCAGTAGTGCACCTGGGCAAGTGTGCACGTGCCTCCCCAGAGGAGTGGGAACTGATGCTTGACTTAATTCTATCTTTGTACACGTGTTATTGCTTTGTCGAAGTTGTGTGTCACGTGGAGTGGGAAAACCTTGAGAAGATGAGGCTCTAAGGACCATCTTGGGCATAGTTTGTGGTTTCTGTTTGCAACAACATGCTTGAAAGGAGCTGAATTGGTGAGGAGGGAGGGAGTCAAAACAGGTTAATGTGTTGCAAGCTCTAGTGATCATAAAGAGAAGGAAAACTCAAGTGACTGCACAACAGCTTACAAGTGGTCTCTATGTGTAATGCATTATGCCTTCTCTGGACAGTTCACTCAGCAATGGGGTGTCAAAACGCTGCGAGCCGTGAAGATGCTGTTCATTTACATTTGCTCCCTCCAGACTACAGGGCGTATTGCAATGCTTTATCTTTCTCCCAGCAAGTGGAGTGGCCACAGTGGCAGTGTCACAGGTCCCAGTGTCTGTGGAAAGCTTCAAAATAGTGCGAACTGAGGTTTGTTTGTTTATTTTGCTGATACTGTGTTGTGATTCAGTAGTCCTATGTGTTTGAATTGGAGATCTCATCCCTTTGATGCTCAGTAGAAATAGCAAATCCATCAAACTCCCACAAATAGGCCAGGCTAAGAACATGCTAACATGCGTGAGTGCCTATTTACCTTTTTTTTGCCTCTGACTTTTTTTTTTTCTTTTTTTTCCTCTGAATTTGTCTTTTATAAACGCACTCAGGAAATCACATTATGGTTGCAGTGCACAGAGAAGGAAGAGGAATGCTGTCCTCAAATTTCAACAATAGAACTGGAAACTCTGGGAAAAAAAGAAAAGATACAAGAGTTTGTGTTTCATTTTCAGTTGTAAATCAGGAGGGGCCATGAACACGCTACAGGTGATTGCCTTCTGTGGCATTGCTCGCAAACATCAAATTAGGCCTATTCCTCACTGAATTGGGAGTCATACTTCCCAGTAATGTTTTATGGGGGGAAAAAGAAAGCCTTTTCTGGCAGATGCATTGTTTATAACTCCAGGTGTGAGCCATTTTTTTCCAGAGATTGTTCTAGCAGGTGCAGGTGAACAGTGGGGATTGCTCTGTCTGTGCACAAGGAAAATCTGTGGCGGGCGGATGGTCTCAGGCAACGGGACCACAGTTTACCCCTTGTTTTAGAGGTTTCTCTTTACATAGATGAAGTCACCTTGTGAATTCTTCCACTGCTGCAAAGAAGCATTTGTCTCTTGCTTTCTGTCTCTTCCCTCAGACGCTACCAGTTGCTCTTGACAACAGGGGTTCAGTTGCAGAGACTGGCGATGGGCGCTGTCTTCCAGGAGATGTGATGGTTGGCAGCTAGGGATTGCAGATTTTCCTCTGATGCTTAAGATTAATTTTACTGACACTTTCAATGGGCTAGACCTTTTGAAAATGAAAAGATTTTCCATCATATTAATAAGAGGGAACAGGTAGTGCTTGTCAGACCATAAGGTGTTTCAGACACCTCTGCACTGACCTCTCCAAACTGCTTTTCTTTAGGTGTATTAACGTGAGGACTGGCTCTTCCATGTAATTCAGGATGCACACTGTATACCCTTGTTACTCTGCCTGTTTATGTATTGCTCAGGTTTTTGGTTCAAACCAATGTTGCATTTTACGCATAAGTCCTTCCTTTTGCATTTAATTACAAGTTTTTGTGCTGAGTTTCTTCTGAATCACGCTTGCTGTTTCTTGAAGGGGGAGTAAGTCATGCGGATGGTTAGGCTAGGCTCAGATTCTTATTATTTCATTTTTTAAGAAGTAAGTTGTAGTTGAAGCAAGTGCAGAAAAACTTCTCATCTGTCACGTATTCAGCTGTGTCTTGGGGAACTGGTTTCTGCTAATGCGTTCACTGATGCCTCTCAGGGTGAATAACAACGTGTGATATATAGCTGAAGGCAACAGTGTAAACTCTTTAAATTTGGTTGCGCTCATCAAATTGTCTGTTATTCTCTCTCTATTTATTTTTTTTTTTTGCATTTCACTGACAGCTCTTGATAAAGATGATGTTAGTAGGAAGCAAAGGTGCAAGCACTGCATATCTTTACAATTAATATAATGAGAGGCAGAAGGTTTTTTTCCGTTTATTTATGAACAAATGCCATAATATTGTTCCTCCTTTATTTTGAAACTTGAACAAATCATCCAAATGGTAGAGGCTTTGTATAAACTATCTTGTGCTGTTATTGACATGAAATAGTGCAGTACAACTGTGAGCCATCAACAATTTTAGTTTTTATTAACAATGTGTAAAAAAAATTATTCTGGTATTACATTCCAAGATGCAGTGATTAGGAGTAATAGCACTGCCACAATTTCATGCATGTTACTCATGGTTATAAACACAAAAATATCCCTGGTGTTGAAATGCCCTGTAGGCACTAGGTATGTGTGGCAGCATGCTAGGAGATCTGTCGCAATCTCCCTTTTCTGAGGTGTGGCTGTCTGGGACTGGGGAAAAAAAAAAGAGTATTTGACTGATTTTTCTCTCTGTTGCTGTCATGGAGTATTGTAATGGTCATGTGTGCATCACAGATGTGTGGCAAGAAGACTCAGACCTTTCCCTGCCCGTAGCCACATTTTGTTCTCTGCTGCCTGCAGTTCTCTCCTTTCAGAGTCTTAGAGATGCTTCTTCACCCCTGCATGTAATACAGGAGGAGCTGCTGCCTCAGAGCAAATTTAATACAATCTGTCCCCGCCTAAAGATGGGCAGCTCCACACAGATACACATTGCAGAGTGGAGCCTGTGTCCAGAGGAGAAGCCCAGGATCTGCAAGGGAGGTGGTCACTGCTGTAAGCAGAGATGCTGAGGAGCTGCTGGGGCAGGACAGCTTTCCCATGGTGTCAGGAAGACCGACATCTGTAGTCTTGGCATCAAAGCTTGGTGGCTGGGTGCCTGTGCTCGTGGGGTTCTTCCATTTCTGTTCCCTCCATCTCACTTAAAGTGTGGGAAGTTTAAAATCCATTAGCTGATTCTGTCATAAAGTCAGGCTTTTCCTGTTCCTTGCTGAGTCTTACAGTAGGGAGGGGAAAAAGCAGCCTGAACTCGGTAAATATCACTTTAATAACAGTGTAGTAATAAATAACACTATAATTTTATATCTACAATTTATGTTCCTTGGTTTGTTTTTTTTAGACTCTGGATCAAGAAAGTATAGTAATAACTGGTGTCAATTTAAATAAGGGAAGGTGATAATCATAACCTTTGAAATAACTGGAACTTTTTATATACTCTGCAAATATATTCTCTGAAAGGTTATCCTGGTGCTTTAGCTAGACATAGAAATTTTAGTGTCTTTCCCCCCATAATTTCTTCAGTGCTATTTTCTCTTTATTAGTGTAATTATTACAGGTTAGCACTGCTATCATTTTCTCTTTTCATGGTTCTGTAGCATGCTATTATTTTCAGGAAGCAAAAAGTAGGTGTCTTTAATAGTACCATTACTGCTCTTCAGCCTTTAAATTTCATATAAAAACTAGTAAAGGGGTATGATCCCAGTGTTAAAATCGCTCTCCATGGAATGCAGTCAGATGATTTATAGCATAAATATAAACCCTTAATAGGCACCCAAAATGGCAACCCTCAGGGATTTAGTGGCACCTATACTAAACTTTTGATCACTTTAACAGCACATTCCTAGAATTTTATGCAGTGAAGGGAAATTTATGTCCTTAGCAGTGGATCTTTGGGCATCGGTTTGTCTGTGTTTCATTTTGTTGCCCTGAACTTCAGGTAATTTATCGACAGCATTGGGATGTAGGAATGGCAATTCTAGGGGTTTAGGATGATGGTAACATAAACACTTGGAGTCAGCAGTGAAAATTTAGATCAGTTCAGAAGGGACTGAAGGTTTCATTAACAAAATGGCTTGGTGTCTCTTGCCCACACCTGAGAATTCATTGCTGCAAGTGGCACCAGTTGGTATTTCAGCAGCTGGAGGTCTTGGAGCTGTGCTGGAGACAAGTCAGCCTAAAGCTTTAAGGCTGAGATTTTGGTGCTTAAAGTTTATGATCAGTTAGTTGTGTTTTTCCAACAGTTTTTAGTCACTCTGCCAAAATGTAGGTTAGACTTTGGCAGGTGCAGGAGTCACCCATCCTGCTGCCGTAGTGTAGCTGCTCTTCTCTTGCAAAAGGGAGATGGCAGCCCTGCATGGCTTAACCAGATGTATACTAGGGCAGTGTTTCCCATCTCCTTCCTCTCCTGTGCAGAAAGATAAGTGGCAAGTTAGTTGTTTTCCCTGCCAAGGAAGGGTGTGTTTATTGTAAGTTGTTCAAGTTAAATGACTCTTGTTTGAGGTCCCGTTTGGTTGCAGTAAGGCGAGGAGTGGGGAGCCCTTCGCAGCAGAGTAACAGAGAGCACTGCAGTGAGCTGTGTAATAATCAATTCCCTACATATCTCTCTCTGGATCCTCTCTTGAGCTTCAGTGTAGGAACACTGTGCTGAATCTCTGGTCCAAATCCGAATCATCTCGTTGCCTTACCTGAAGGACGGTATTTGTAGCTGAGTGCGTACCTGTGCCTGGTGCTATGCAAGGTGCAGGGCTGGAGACTCTTCCCCCAGCCCAGGAAGGGCGGGGGGAAAGTCATGGTTTCACAAAATGCTTGGCACTTTTTAACACAGGAATGTTTCAATACCAAACTTTTCCAGATTTCACTGGAAATTCAGGTAACTGACCTCATTTGATGCCAATATTTATTCAAATAGCTAAGAAACTGCTTGCTTTCCAGGCTGCTGGAATATTAATTTGACTGTGCTTTAACTTTTGCCGTTTCTCTTTGGCATTTCTTTATTTGCTACCATTAAACCCCTAACTTGCCTAAGGTTTTGGCACCCTTAGCTGAAGCTTAGTATTTAGATAAGTGTTAGTCTGTACCTAAGGTTGCAGTCATGACTTTTTTAGCCGTGACATTTTTTTAGCCTTTAGAAGAAGTAAATGTTAGGGAAATAATTTCCTCCTTATGCAGCTGTGTTCAGAAAGCTGCTGGTGAAAGCTATTATGGCTAAAATAACACTGAATTTTTAAACAAGTTATTCATACTGTAATATATACAATATGATGTTATTTTAAAGTTTTGAAGTGATGTAAAGATTTTTTTCATCTTTCATTGCTTACATACCATGAAATCATAGAGATGCATGACCTTGTTTGGCCGTGGCCATAGTGTTCTCGCTAATTGTTCGGATAACCGAGCTGCAATGTAGGACCTTGCCGCAGCTGTGCTCCTCCAAACTGTTCGATGAAAGCAAGCTTAATTGTTTCATATTTTAGTTTTCTATCCCATTTCAGTTGCTGATGTTTGTTTCCCCGAGTCCCTGTGTCATATTCATAAAGACATATCAGAATAACTTCAGTTTTCTTTTAAGAACATTGTTTTTATTCCTGGATTTCTGGTATAAACAGTGCATTCACCACCAGGCTATTCTCCTACGCTAACTCACCAAAGAAATTAAAAGCGTCTGGGAAAGATCAGCTCAATATTCAGGCCTGTCCCTTCCAATTACTTTACATTTTATATTCTGCCGTATAACCAAGGCCAGACGTGTAGGTATTCTATCTCTAAATGTTTGTTTTACTCTGAAATGTGCAGGAGAGGGAAGTCTTTTTAAAGATCCACCATTTAACGGTCAAAGCCAGCTTTGTTGTTATTTCTTTATGTGCTGGAAGTGCCTTAGGTGGGATGAGGATCCTGCTGCTGCGCACTGCGAGTCCCGGCCTCGCAGAGACCTGTCTCTGGGCCAGCCCGAGGGCTGAGGTGTGGAGCGAGTTGCCCGGGTCAACCTGGCAGCTCGGTGGCAAAGTTTTCACCAGTTTCCTTCTCTGACGTACTGAGGGTGAGCGGGTTGTACATCAGATGCGGCGCGGTGTTCAGGGAGCGCGGTTGGTGGGGCTAATGGCATCAGGACTGGTAAGTCTGCACCAAGCTCCTGGGGACCTTTCGGGGATGGGTCCCTGGAGGTCTCCTCAAGCTCCCATGCCAGTAGCAAGGTCAGGCAGAAATACAACCTTTAAAAACTGCTCTGAAAGACTGCAGAAAAATAGGTAAATACAAAGGAAGTGCTGGTGCAAGGTTTACTGTAGCTTTCTCTGCAAAACACTTAGATCATTACTTTGTGGCTGTGAGCAATTTTACCATCCCGACATCAAACGGGTTAGTCCCTCTGTTCCTTGTCCCAGATGTATGCATTTTAAATGGGAATGTCACACTTTGGATAGAAGTCTCCAAACTATATCAGTTTTCCCATGACATTGAAGCGGTGCTGTGCAAACAGAGCCACATGTCACTGTCATGCGTTAATGACACCTCTCACTGTGTGCTACGATCTCAGACGCAGCGGCTCAGCTTGTTGATTAGCAATGCTGTGCAGGAAGGAACAATCTCCTATATTTAAGGGGAAGGATGAGGCAAAAATCTCCCCTCTGTGGGGGAACCAAGAGGTGATGCTGAGAATTAACAGCTAGGCTTGGGAGATTTCCTAACTCAACATCAATGCCTGTAAAGTTGAAATAAATTTTGCTTTTCTTTCCATGTAATGTTGAGCTGAGCCAGCAACATGTGTCAAATTTCCATCAAATATGGTTAAAACCTGCCAGTTTTGAGCTCTCCTGCATAACACATCTGTAACAGAAACCAGCATTTGAGCCTAACTGAGCCAAGTGAACAGTGTGATCTGTCATTATATTTAAATGTACCACAGAGACTTTGTGCTTCTCATGCTCTGTGGCAGTGCTGGATCTATACCTGATAATCTCTTTGCTCGTAGCCGTGGGGCTGCATGATGTCCTGCTTGTTGGGGCAGAATGACTGACGTGCAGGCATTTGGGGGCAACCAGCAGACACTTGGGAGCCCATCTCCACTTTGTGTTTCGTATTAAGAACGTCAACAGCTCTTGATGTAGTTATGCGCGATGACTGCCTGGCTTAGCCCTGCTCTTCCACACTGGCCTGTGATGGTTCCTGGGGGGCACTCAGCGTTGAGTATATTGAATACAGTAAATGTGAATTATGAGATTAGTGGGTGAGGGGAGAAGCCATGTGCATTCAGGTCTTATGCTGCAGACCAGTGAGCAAAAAAAAAAACCTGCATTGGCTCCAACCTAACAATGTTCAAGGATGTCCCTTGAACTTGGAGAAACTTTGGAGAACCCTACAAATGCAGCTTTGACAGAAAAACTGTATCTTGGCCTGAGTCTCTTCTTGTGTTCTTAAACAGAGCAGGGAATTTTGTTTTTGAAATACTTCACTTGCATTTAGGTACTTCCAGAAACTCACATTTAAAGGTATGGGGTGTGGGGAGCTCTCCCAAGGTTCCTGTGTAGTGAACTTGAACTTTTGTCAGTTTAATTAATAAATATGGGATGGTTTCTTCACAGGAAGAGGAGCATAAATACTGCAGAAATGAATGCTTTACAGATACTTTGGTTGGGTTGATAGATAACTATTTCTTTTTACTTAAGCCCATGGCATGTTTGCATAATTAAAATGCAATTACAAACTTTCTGGAGAAAAAACTACATAGAGTTGTCGTGGGGTGAGGGAGGGTTATAAATCTTTCCAACAGTTCTACTTGAGGAACCCAGGGAGCTGGGATGGCTTGTTTCCAGCTACTAGAAAAACAGATATTTTTCCTGGTTCTTTTGAAGATTTCTTGTTATGTGCACCAAAAGCCCAACTGCAGGCTTCCTGAAGTTTTCTTCCATTGCCTTCAATAGCAGAATTGGAAGGTATTTTAAGGAGGAAGAGGAAAAAAGGGGGATACAATTTTGTGGACCCACATGAGATGAGGCACCACATGGCCATGCCTTGTTCTTGTAGTTTCCCAGGCACTTGCACTTTGTCTGTTTGACTTGGCTTTACATTGCTTCTTGAAGATGTTGGTGAAAAGCTCTAGTGTTCTATTGATGCTTTCTTTTTAGTGTTGTGGGTTTTGTCCCTTGTGGTAGCTTTATACATTAATACTTTTTTTTTTTTTTAAATGAGTATGATCAATCTATCACTGTAGCCAAGGGCTTCATGGCAACCATATGGATTCTGGCTAGACCCCTGTGGATTTCAGATCATTCTAGGCTTATAAGTCTGTTTACTGCTGAGACTTGCACCAAAACCTGAGCAGAGCCTCAGGGCTGCAGTTCACATTCAATACCGATTGATCCAGGTGGATAGGGACTGCAGACTGGACGTCAGTGGGATGTGAGGGAAAATTAAAATGCTATCTGAAGTTTCCCCTGAATGCTGGACTGTGATTTGGACCAGCGCCAAGCTTCATGCACAGCTTGAGACTTGCCTGTACATGTCTCCTACCTGTCCTTTCCTGCCAGGGCTGTGTCTTACAGTTGTGATCAGTGGAGGGTGCTCCCAGGAACATGTGCCATTCTGTGGCTCATGTCCCAGAGGGCTTTCTGTGTGGGAAAGAGGACCTTAGGAGGTCTGTGGCTGTTGTGGTTTGGGTGGTAGCCCCTGGGCTGCTCGGAGTGGCCCTCCTTTCTCCTGATGCCTGGGGAGATCAAACAATTTCAGTGCATAAGCGGGGGGTAATTACAGAAGGCGTTGTACTCCAGTGAGCTTGTATCTGGTAAGGATGTTAATCACGTCTCTGTATTTGGTATAAATATTTACATCTGAACTGTTTTAATTGGAAACTACTGTTGATTTTAAAAACATTCTACACAAGTGATGCAGCGTCTTTGCATGCTTAATAGGAAGAACTGATTTCATGTGTGATTCAGGGTACTAAATAAGATATTAAGTTATGCAGAATAAAATGTAAATGTGTGTTGCTTATTTATGTTTTTCAGGTAAGAAATTGCATTCCGTTAAGCAAGGCTGCCTAAGGGAGTTGACAGATGCTGGCTCTGTGCATTCATTTGTAAGCTACCAAATCATACAAAGTATTCTAGCCTGCGAAATTAGGAGCTCTGATTGTAAGTAAGGTATTTTATCTCTTCTTAACATGGTGAAGAATTTTTAAAAGACAGCGGAGGTGAGGAGGCAGATCTCAGTGAACGTGTCTTAGCCTGATTTGCGAATTGCGTAGGCGATCAGGTGTCTTCTCAAGAGGAGTTGAGATAAAGAATAATTTGGCAAAATTTCTTGCCAAACTCTTGGAGACCTGCCATATCTGAACAGCTAGAAGTCCTAGTGGGGTGCTGAGAGACCGTATGTCATGCCAGCATTTCTCAAAACACTTGGAGAACTACTGCTGCAGCTGGACAAGTGGGTTTCATGCCTGCTTTTTCAGACTGGATATTTAAAATTTCCAGTCTGAACAATTTGCAGAAGCAGGAAAAGTGCCAAACAGATTTGTGAAGACATTGCTGTTGGGCTAAGATGCCTGTCAAAGAATATACTTTATTGCAAGTGCTATTAACTCTACTTAGGGGTAAGAGCTTGGCTTCCATGTTGGTACTACACTGGTAGTATGCACACAAGTTGCAGAAGCAAAAGCAGCAGCAGTTCTTCAATTCTTCTAGTGCAAAACAAGCATTTGGTTATAATTTTACTGTCAAAAACCAATGCAATACATAGTTTTATGACTTCCAGCAAAATCTTTGTGATAACAGAACCATTTACAGTGGTTTGTTTCTTTTTATTAAATTACTGTTCTGATAGATGACATCAAACAACAAGAAGTGAATAAGCAATATATTTCTTCCTGTAGCATTCTGAAACTAAAGAATCATGTACTAGCCTTGAAAATATTCTAAAATTTCCCATGAAAAATAACCATGAAGATGCCAATTGTTTGTCTATTTGTATATCATTGTATCAGTGTTTCATTTGTGATTAATACTGGTTCCTCCCTCACGCTCATCCTATCACATTTTAAGAACAGAAAAACATGACTAAACACGGCAGATTTGATTTAAAAACTTGAAACTTTTTTTTTGTTTTTTTTTTTTTTGTTGTTTTTGTTTTTTTGTTTTTGTTTTTTTCAAATCTTGTAATATTTTTAAACTTACCTTTACGAATCAGAGGCAAGATGTGAGTTTTCCTGGTTGGTAACCCTTGATGTATTTATGTAAAGGCTTGGATCCTGCAATTGTATGACTATTTTTTTTTTTTTTTTTTTTTGAGCTAGTTGCATGCATTTTGATTGCTTAGGGTTCTCATTAAGGCTGCTGAAGAAAGGAAAACCTTCTGAATAACTTTCTTAAATTATCAGTTGTTTTCTTACACCATCAGAAACATCAGAGAAAGGCAGGTTGGCTGGCATGTTTACAAGGATTGTCTTCTCAATGCCAGAATGACTCCAGACCTCAGATTTATCAAATACTAGAATTTGTCACTTACTAAGGAGAAACACAGGGCATGGTCTTGAACAGATTACAGATTTCTTCATTTGGAATATGGCAGCCTAAAAATACTCTCAGATTAGTGCTATGCCAATAATGAGATTTCTTTGGTTCAGTGGCCAAAATAGTAAAGAAGAATAGTTCCTGGTCACTACTAATTGGAGGTCTTCCCTCCCTCAAGTTTTCTCAGCGCAATGAAAATCAAAAAGAATAATTTTGCAGTAATGCATTGTTGCATTTTTCCTTTTTAATCCTGCTTGATATTTTGATGGCTTTCTGAATTAAATTGTTGCTTTTAAATAGCCAAACAAAACATTTCTTCCAAATTCTGTTCTTCTATTCCTTCCCTTTGCAAAACTGTTTACTGAATACTATCCAAATTAAAGAATAGTTTTTGGTCCTTCTGTAGACCTGCACTTTTGTCAGTGAATCTTTTGTATACAAGTTTTGCCTGGCTACTTTAGACTTTTCTGATATCTCTCAGCTAATCAGACGCACAGAGAGTTCTTTAAAGAAATTTCACAAGAGACAGTCTACAGCTCTGGTTGTGTTGTACATTTAAGTATTGCCACCCTGTATTTCGTATCCACAATGGTATATTCTCCTACCTTAATTCCTTAATTTCATTTTTTCCCTTCCCTCTTTTTTTTTTTTTTGTCCATTGCTGTGGTAAGCAATACAAAAGGCATAAAAATGTTGCTTCTAGTCTCCTATAGCTAGGAAGTCTACTAACTGCAATCAATAATTCCGAATTTCTAGGGTAAATTAAATGAAAGCAATATATGTGATTCTCCTTCATTACACAGGAGAGGAACGGAAAACTAGAAACGTGATCTGGTTCTTGTAGATACTTGATGAAAAATAATAAAGCTTTGCAGGAAGGTAGCCACCAGGAGTCTGAAATTGATTCTCTTCATTACAGCTGCTTGAGATCTGCATTTTTTTATCAAGAGACTTTTACAATAAGAGACATTTTTCCCCCCTAAGTAGTTTATTTGGTAAGACAAGGAGAGAAAACATTTAAGTTAGACAAACACCCTCAAGCCTTGCTTCACAAAGGCAAAGCTGCTGTCCATCCTTGCCATGGATACAGTGAGGCACAGGTGCAAGAGAGCTAATTCAAGTCATTAATCCTAATATGACTGCATTTTCTGGCCTTTCAGTGCCAAAAGGGTTTTTTGAAGGAGCCCACCATTTTAATTCTAGAAGTAAATGGAGAGGCTTGCACGAAAATAGCAGCGTGGGCCCCTGGTGCTGCAGTGAGCTCCTCTTAGGGAGTTCTGCTCACACTTGTGTAGCCCCTTCCTGCCCCTCTTTTAACACTCCTTCTCCGTCCTATGCTTGTGATTATTTTCATCAGCAAAGCACTTTGAGCACATGCTTAATTTAAAGCATGGCTAGTCTTGTGGAAGTCATATGAGATTTAAGCTGGAGTGACAGAAGCTCCCACGGCTCAGCGTGACATGGGAGTGTGGAGAGCCTTGGGCAGCGCTTGGGTCTCCATCCCACTGCCGCCTTGCACCCGTCGTCCTCAAAATTGTCCCTTCCCTCTCCGCACCAGAGAGGCGCGGCGGATGCAATGAACTACGGCTCAGGCCAAGAAGTAACAGCCGTTTAACACTGTTAGTGGTAGTGTTCACAGGCTAACCAGGCACGGCTGTAGTAAAGAGAGCAGCTATTGGCTGCTACTGGACAAGCTGTGAGAGTTAGACACAAGTAAAACTCTCAACTAATGTGCTGGCCGTCTACTTGGTTGCAATCTGTTCCTCAGAGAACATGGACTTTTGTTGGGTGATAGATGCTGGCGTGTTGAGAATGGCTACCAGTCTTCTGGATGATATGAACGAGCCTTAATTATTCTTTGCTGAACATAAGGCTTGAAAACATTTGGCAGGAAGATGCCTTTGCATTTTAATTAATCAGCGTCTTTTTCTTGGAAACAAAATGAACCCTGTGCGCTCGGTTGGCTTTGACAGTGGAGAGCAATGTCCTCAGCAGAGCTCATGTTTGACCATTTAGTTCCAAAATCCAGCCCCAGACCTGGGCAAAGAAGGTTATGTGGGGGTTATGCTGCATTGGAATTTGTCCTGCATCTTCATTTTGATACCCTGCATGATGCTGTCAGCCAACAGAGATGTCCCTTTAGTACAATAAAGGGGATGGATGTGGGTGTTTTTCTTCCAGAAGTTAAATGTAGATTTATATACCTGGGAAATTGGCTCTCCTACCCAGTTGATGCAGTGTGTGAATTTTTGAACTGCATGTTGCGCTGCAGAGATTCCTCTTGCCCATCCCCTTTCAAACTATTTCTCCAGGATAAGTGCCAGCATAATTTTAATATGCATAAGCTATGGAGGCTATGATGATAATTAACAGCAGGGTGCCCAATTTTGAAATACTGTATTTATCATTCTTTATAGTCCTTTTTTTTGTCATTCTCACTTTTCATCAGGCTGGGAAAAACTTCTCCCAGACAGAGCTGAGGTTTTCCTGCAGAAAAGGGAGAAGGTACATGATTTGGAGAAGCTGGAGCCTAGTCCTGCCCAGTTAGTTCCAAGGCTGCCATTGATTTTAACAGCACCCAGTTTGAACCCTTAGACTGCAGCTCATCCAAAAATGCTCTGAGCTTCAGTATGACAAAATATGTAGGATAGAAATAGGTTACTTTGCTTTCACTATCCCTGCTGCTGCTGCCTTTAGATGTAACACAGACTTTCATTCCTGTGCCAGTTTTCAGACATATGGAATATTAACATCATTAATTCATTTTTACCAACTTGAAGAATTTAAATCAGCTGGGAACTTTATTCTTCCAATTCAAAACATAATTTAAATCCATAAGGAATTAGAGTTGTTGTTAATGACTCTCACATAATTAATTTCTTTATGAAATAGAATGAATGCTTAGCATCTCAGGTACTAAATAGTTTGTATTCACAGAATGCTATTTTAATTTAATTAAACTGTAGGATATCTAGTTGAGAAACAAAAAAAAACAACAAAAAAAAATCCACAAAAAAACCAAAACCAACTTACTTAATGTGAAAGTGATATTATTCTTGCAGCGATGAAGCCTAAATCAGATGGAAGTGGAAATCTAAATCAAGTGGAAGACTAGTGCAGAATCTGTAATCTCTGTTAAAAATGTAAGACACTTTGCAGTCAATAACTTGATCTCATTTATTTTCAGAGCAGTCTTAATTTAAAAGTGGCTTCTCTTTCATTGTTTTGTGTTCTTCTGTGGAGCAAGTCATGGCATCTGAGGTGGCTTGCACAAGGCACCTGATTTTGTTCCTTTGTCATGCATTTGTACAGCTGTCAATCCGTTGGATGAATACTCAGCTGGCCATAAAGTCTCTTAAACTCAGTAGATGGCACTGGTTTACACAGTTCTTGCCTGTTGTCTTTGCCAAGGTGATTACTGATTTGCAAAAGTTTGTGAGAAAAGATTTGAGCTTTTGCAGCTATAGTCTGTACTGTTGTGGGTTACTCTGAGTTGTTTTGTTTTGGGTTTTTTTTTAACCACTGCATTGTAATTCAGTGTTTTAGGAACATGTTGCCTTTATAAACATACACACTGTGTACTAATTGTGCTTTTAATGAATATCATGAAATCATTTGGGTTGGAAAGATTCCTGGGAGATTGTTTAGTCCAACCTCTCATGCTCAAAGCTGGGACAGCACTGAATTCAGACCAGATTGCTCAGGGCTTTGTGTAGTCAGGTCCTGAAAACCTCCAAGGACAGAGATTCTTCAGCTTTGCTGGGCTCCTGTTGCAGCCTTTAATTATACTCAGGGTGAATATATCCAGTCCAGACTGTTGTATCTCATTCTCCCACCGTGTACCTCAATGAAGAGCATGGCTGTATTCTCTATAAGCCCTGCCTAGGTACTTGTTGGCCTCTGTAGGTCCCCCTGAGCCTTCTCCTTTCCAGGTTAAACTGTATCCTCCAGCCCCTGACCGTTGTGGTGGTCTCAGGTGGACTGACTCAAGCTGGTCAACATCTTTCTTGTATTAGGGGTCCCCAAAATTCAAGGCAGTGTTCCAGCTGTGGCCTGAGGAGTGCTGAGTAAAGGGGATTAATAACTTCCCTTGATCTACTGGCTTATGCCCTTGTTGCTACAGCTCTGGATCCTGGTAGCCTTCACCGCTGCTAGGACTCACTGTCCACCCAGAGCCCAGGTCCCCATGCAGCGTTTTTACAGACGTGATCCTAGACAACAGTTTACAGAACGCTGTGATTTTTACTAAGAAAGGCAAACACTGCTTTAATATCTTAAAACTTTGACTTGGGTCTGCTGTCTTGCCAAAAGAGTGAACCACCACCTGCCATTAATTAAAACCAGCCTGCTCCAGCGAGTGGCTAAGGCTGAACTTGGGCATATGCATCTTCTGTTTAAGCACAGAAGTTGTTTTAAGCATTCATGTGACTTTCCTGGCATCTTGGCTTTTTTAGAGGCCAAATTCAACCCTTTCTCTTGGCTCCCACAGGCTTTGAGCTGTGCCTAAAACATTTCCTTTCAGTCAAAAGCTGTCCAACTATTGCTTTCTCGACTGCCTGCACATGCACTGAAAGAGCTGTGCGGAAGCATTAGAGAGTGAATGAAAATGAATGAGAGGAGCCACGTTTTATAAAGGCTGGAGGAAGTGCAATGTCAATGCCAGTGATAGAGAGGAACTGCCAGTTCCTTCACGCTGAAATCTTGTTTACATCTTTGTGTGCGTGCTTTTTTCTGCTTTGTAGAACCTGCTGCCTCTATGCCCTTCCTCGCGGCTCCATGTTATCTTTGTCTAGCAAGTTACTTGGGTGCTATATTTATCTTCATCCAAGTCACATTTCTCAGCTAATACCAAGTTCTTCACTGCTGACATTGGTGGGACACTTCCCTCTGTCCTCTCCTGTTCCCAGCCCCCATAGCTTTTCTTGCTGAGCCAGACCTTGAACCCCGATCACCCCTCTCTGTCCCTCTGGCTACAACTTCATTCTCAGCTCCGTGCCTCCCTCACCCTTTCCATTGAGCATCCTCCTCTCCATTTCGGCTCATTGTTCCCGCTGGTTTTTGTTTCATGTTCGAGCTGGTGCTTTAATCCTCAAGCTGACCTCTCTGCTGTCCTCTCCCAGCTGCGGCTGCGTGAGGAATTGCCTGGCTCTGCGCAGCTGGAGCAGTGATTGCAGGGAAGTCCCAAGCAGGTCCCATGGAGCAGCGTTTCCATGTCAGACTGAGAAAGGTTCCTGTGCCTGACTCGCAGATGCTCGGGCTGGAGCACAGTCGCTGCAGGGCAATGGTGGAAATAAGGCAGAATCCTGCTTTTCCATACTGACCAGCTGCTGCATGTTGCGTGCAAGTTGCAACTGCTGGAAAGTCCCGAACCGGACTGACCCACAGCATAAGGACAATAAGAGTCATCTCCACCTACTTCTGCTGAACTTCAATGTCTTGGTCCAAATGTACAATTTCCAAGTAAAATATTTGAAATACAATTTTTTTTTGGTCAAAATAATGCCTTTTCTCTGATCATTATTCTTTGTTTTCTTTTATAAATTTATATTTTGTTTTTCTATGGTTATATTTGGTTGTATGGCACTGTTGCACTTTCTCTGTGGTCTGCATGGCATCAACACTTATTTTTGAGATTATTCCGTGTGTGGAAACGTGTTCTGTCTGCCATCCTGTCATGTGATATGACAGCTACCCAATTTCTTTTTTTTTTTCCTAGCCCTACTTCTTTAAGCCTTTTTATTTTTGCTGAGGCAACACAGAATTATTGCTATAGCTTTCAGTTCCTAAGTAAACGTTTGATGGATCACTTGCGTGGCATCTCTACACAAGGGCTGAAACTGGTGCAGCCTAATGCAACCTATTACCCCTCCCAAAGCAGTATCCAAAGGAGAGGAAAAAATGTCATTTAGACCCTTGGCTTTCTAAATAACTTTCTGCTAGAGCTGTGTAGTTCAGCTTGTTTTCTAGCACTTACCTTTTCTTAATATAATTAGAAGTTTAGACATAGGTTTGCTTCACAAAACCAAACCCCAGATCTTCACACAAAGGCAGCCCAGGGTTGGAAGACATACTGCTGCTTGCAGTAGCCAAGCTTTTAATTGATTAATCTTCTAACAGTGCTGCAATGAGAACTGAACCTTTTAAATAGTGCTTTACTACTTTCTAAGTACCCTAAAAGACTTGCTAAAAAAGCTGAGGGTCGATACTGCTTGGCATCACAGCTGTAGACAAAACTGACAGCTCTTGCTCTGTCAGCAGCTGTTCAAATGCCACCACAAATGGCAGAACTTGGGTGTTTTTTGGGGGATGTATCCTCTGGCCAGGCCACCAGTACACTCTCCTTGGTTTATTTATTTATTTTTTTTCCAGAGCATGCAGCTAAATTTTGCTGTAGCCATTCTATTTGTAGAGCTTTCTTAATCTGAAAGCACTTGCAATGGTCTCAGTGCCTCTCTGAGCAGGGCAGTTTATCCTTCATTAGGATAAAGCTTAATTTTGGTCTGACTGATGGTTTGTGGAGCACTTCAGAGCAGTGATAGGTTTGACTTCATTTCTGCGAGCGTCGCAGCCTGTTTTGGCTCACAGAGGGCAACGGCACAGAGCTGTTGCCACTCGGTCTTCCTGTGCATAGGGAGTGTTTTGCTGCAGGAGGCATGGGCTGATCCCCTCCTGCACTTGGAGGCACGTTCTTCATCTTCTGGGAGTTGTCTGTGGCCTGTCCAAGTGCTTGCAGCGTTCCTGGAAGTCACCTTTTCTCTTTTCATCTTATGTACTCTGGGGCTGTGAAGGCACCAGTAGATAGAACTTGACCAGGTGTAATTTGCATCATGTTCTGTATAATATTTGTAAAATGTGCCCCAGGTATTTGAAGCCTCACGTAAGCTAAAGCGATGCTGGCTACCTGGCATATAGCAATGTGGATCTGGGAGGAAGAAGTCCTGGGTGCACAGTTAACACCGTGGCCCTTGAGACGTGTTTATGGGCTTGTCTTTGAGCATGGGGAGGCAACTGCCTCTGCCTAAGCCTTTTGCTGTGTTTGTACAGGTACTGGAGATGTTTGGGCTGTCGATCTCCCTCCAAATGCTTTCTAGGGGTGGGATGGCTGTTGGACGTGGGAGCTGTAACCCTGTCTCTGCTGTCATGTCAATGTGTAGCCTTGGGGCAGACTGTTTAATCTCAGCTTGATCTATTCTAAAGATCTGACCTTATTTCCCTACTGTATAATTTTTACAGCCACATGAGGACTGAAGATTAATTAGTTAATGTCTGTGAAGCGCTTTGAGTGTGTTATTTAAGGGTGAAGTATTATCGTAATTCTCTAGGGAAGTGTCACCATGTTTAACGTGTGTACTGGCATCTGTCCTTCTTCAAAACTTAAAAAGTATACATTACGTTTCAAATCCTTTGATTTCCATATCTTCATTATTCATTTTGCCCTAGATTGGAAGTCACTTTTCATTTGATTTGAATTAGAAACACACTTTCTACATGGCAGTAGTATGTAAAGCTAATTTCAGCTTTTGGCTATGTTACTAATTTCAGTAGTAATACTGGGAAATACTGCTCGAACCACTCCGGTCTATAGAATTCAGACTGCTCTAATTCCTTTGTGTAATTTTCATTGCAGGTACTTTTCTAGAATGACTGTATCTTTTACATTTATTTTCATCCTGATACATCTGCACAATACTTATGGAGGGGAACTATAATGACTCTCAGCAGCGAAGAGGATGCTTAGAAGAGTGCTTACCTTTGTTCCTTGTATTGGCTAAGGAAATACTCAGAAATACATGCACACATGTATGCACATATGCAGTGTTTCTGTGGAGAGCCAACCATTAAAATGTGAGATGGAAAGCTGACATTCTTGCCCTTGCCTCTAACTGATTTATATATTTTTGACTTCAAGTTTTCTGTGTTCTTCTGTGCAGAGTTTATCCTGTGACTCTTGATGTGCTTCTTATCCCTTAATTTCTTGCTCCTTCCTATCTCTAATGCTGTCATCATCTCTTGTTTAGTGGAAAGCTGGCAAATATGTGAACTAATCGTCTTTCCTTCCATCTGAAGTTTTTTCTCCAGGGATCTTTAGAAGGCAATTTATTTTCTCTAAATCAAGGTGGCACAAATCACATAGCCTTCATTTTGCAGATTCCATGCAAGGCCATTTGGTGTTTTAAAGCTCTCCCACTTCTTGTTAATAATCTGTCCTACCTTCCAAATATGCATTCTGTGCCTGTTCACTCCAATGACTTATTATACATCTTGCTTTCAGAAGAAACCGTGCAGTTGCTGTCAAATATGTGGCCCTTCAGACGGTTCAAGAATCCTGAGGCAATGGCTGGGCAAATTTCTCTGTAGTCCAGGGCAACCCTTGCTGGGGGACAGAGCAGAAGGACAGCAGGGAACAAATCCAGACACACTTTCCCTCCGGATATATACAGGAAGGGTGGGATTAGCCTGGTGGTACAACAGCAGCACTGGAGCTTTTGTTAGGGTTGCTGGAGGGCACAGGATGCAGTGGTGTCTTCCCATCTGCTGTTTGCAGGCTGTTGTGAAAGGCCCCCAAGGGGAGAATTGCAAGTTCTCCATTTGCTCTTGCTCTTTTGGCCTTGGCACCAACACAGGGTCTGCATTTGGTGTGAAAATGGCTTTTCTACACTGCAGCTTGTCACATAAACGGTGGCTTTAGGTCTAGAATGGATTAAATATGACTCCACTCCAACTGCTGTGTATTGTGTTTATAGATAACTCTTTGTTGATCCACATGGGAATTGCTTTCTATTTTTAGCAGCTATATAAAAATCCACGCTGTATATAAATATGTAACCTCTATAAGAACCTGGAACTTCTTCCCACTAGCTTTGACACATTTACAGAAGGAGGAGGCTACAACGACACAAAAATCCAACATGCAGCATCTTGAAGTCCTGCTTCCGATGCAAAGTACACTCATTCTTACACAGGCAAATTTTTTTTAATCTACCAATATACTTTTTGAATACTTTGAGGAGGTCCAGAATGACCTAGCAATCTAAATAACTGCCTCATGATCAGGAGTGATGGGAAGGCAGATGCCAGCCATTACAGAAGTGTCAATCGAGAAGCATTGTCTGTGTTGTTCGCTCTGAACTTAACATGCACAGGTAAAATTATTGCTTAATTTCAGCTGGTAGTGCTGAGATTAAAAGTTGTGTTGGGGAGCGGGGGAGGCTGTCCAGTCCTGTTCCTGTGAGGTCTATGCCAGTCCTTCTTTCCTATCTCCGCTGCAGGAAGGCTGCTCATGCACCAGCCAGGGGTTTGTGGTTATGTGGGAGCTAAAGCACTCTGGGCTTTAAACTCATGTTTAATTTTTTTATGCTGTAGAAGTGCCTGGGAGCTCTCCTGGGTCCAAGAGCCTGTGCCGTAGAAGCAGGCAATGAAAAGGCCATGTGTGTCCAACACAGTTCAGTCTTGGAGTAAGAGAGGTCCAACAAATACAAGACCATGCTTAGGCTGGCAGGGGAAAGTGAGAGATCACATCGTCCAGCGGTGCCTCAGCACCAGCCCAGCCTCTGTCAGTGCATCATCCGTCACAGCATGCACTCTCTGGTGACACTGGAGGAGGGGTGATTTTCAATATTCCTATTTCTCCAGGGCTGTCTCAAGACTGGTGAAGACAGCTCTTTCATAGCTATATCTCACCAGTATAAGTATTACTGCAAAGAGGGGCTTGCACTTGGCCAGCCTTCTGGAAATCATTGCCGGTATTCTCATTTGTAAAAGGAATGAACTATAACTTTGTGTAACTCCTAAACTTGCTTTTTTTTTTTTGCATAGTTATATAAAATACAAATATCCTGAGATAAAAATGAGTGTTTTGGTGTAATCAGTTTCCATAAATATTTCATTGGTATAATTACCTGCTACTCTAAATTATTTTCTTGCCTGGCTTGTGCCTGATAAAAATATGAAATCTAATACACTTCTGGAGTATCAGTTTGAAATAAGTGTGTGGATGTATTTGCAAAACCTAGGAAAAGAAAGAGGGAAAAAATTAAAGTCATGCAGGGAAGAAACATCCAGTAATTTTCAGCAACATGAGATGAAATTGAAAAATGCGCTTCCAAATGTGTGAAAATCTCAGCATTTTGATTAAAAAGGTATTTTGAATTGTAAGTTATTGGACTATATAGCAAAGAGAACGAATCAGGTCTGAATACATTTCCCCTCCTCCCCCCCTTCTCATTTTAAAGATTTGTACTAGAGAGCTGATACGTCATACTGCAGCAGGTCTGAAAAATGTCTCTTAAATCACTGTAAAAATTACTGATTCTTTGGCTTTAGAGATTTATGGATTGTTTCTTTTTTTTTTTTTCACCTTTTTTTGCTTTTTTTCCTATCAGCTAATTTCATTTAATTTTTTTTTTTAATAAATGATAGAGCGTGCCATAAAGTCAAGTTTTTTCTTATTAATTTTAATGACATAGACTACATCAGAGAGATTTCTTTAGAGTGTTTTGCTTCTGTTTGGAGGACTGAACTGAATTACAGCATGGAGGAGTTCTTCATCCTTTGTCCAATTTTTCTGAGGTCTTTTCCCCTTTAATTAGGCCATCTTTTTTGTTCTTATATCCACACCAAAAAAGCAGCTGATGTCAGCAGGCTCAGATCACCATGGAGATCTTCCTAAAGTAAAACCTGATAGTAGTTACTATTGGCCAGTACCGAAGCATTATGGATCAACAAAAGCCAGCTCCCCAAAATCCCAAATCCTCTTGGGTGTTTCATGCCTCATAGAAAGAAGCTGGAAGTTCATGGCCTGTTTCCTGATAACACCCCACCCTGCAGCTCCCTCTGGAATTGTATGGGTCTGTTATCCCAGAGCGCCCATGTCTGCACGCTGGGAATAAGCGAGCCGTTGCAGAGGATGAAGTAATGCATCCTACATGAGTCTATTGCTTATTAAACTTGCATGAAAACAAGAGATTCTTATGTTTTGAAGGTAGCAAAGAGAGACTGAATGTATTAACCTTGAACTTCACGAGGGTGATGTTGGCACTAAGAGCAATGCTGCCATGTGATGAGAGAACAATTGACACCAAAAATGGATTTATTTGGGTCTGAATGCAGGCTGCTGCAGTGAGCGGTTACCTGCTTACATTGAGCAGGCTTGCTTTGTACTTCAGAGCTCTCTAATGCAAGTACCCAGTGGGTGGCAGTGTACTAGCTTTGGATGAGGCATATTCTTTTTATTTCTTTATTTATTTTTTAATTCTCCAGCTAGTTTCCATGGTGATGACTGCAGCTTTGATGCCTGTGCAAAAGTGGAGAGGGAAAGAGAACTAAGAGGGCGATATTGCATTAAACTAGGAGTTGAGTAACCCGTGGAAATCACAGCGGTCACAGCAAACAGCAAGTTCTGGCAGTAAGAAGGTAGTAGACACAGAAATCATGGATGCCTGAAGAGCAGCTTCCATCAAGCTGTTTTGATGGTGCGGTCTAAAGGCAGCAATAAACTGAGGAGTTTAGGGGAGAAAAAAACAAGACCACTGCTGGAGTTTTGGGAAGATTTTTTGTGTTACCTGGTTCTAGTTGTGATAAAAAATGATAAAAAATACACAGGAAAATTGAACGTGGGTTCTCCTGGCAGTAGTTTAAAGTGATATATCTAAATAGTACTGTGGTTTTAAATGCCGGATCAGAGAAGCATTGCTTTTTATGAACTCGTTCAAGTTTTGCATTGAATCAATTTTATTTTCTGGTAAAGGAATAGTTGTCAGGCTAGAAATTTGGATTTGTTAAAACTACATCTAAAATGCTCTTGCACACATTCCACCTCCTCAGCAGCAGTAACCTCCAAATTGCACTACAGAGGTCTTGAAATTCATGCAGTGCAGCAATTGTCGATACTGTTGACTTTGCACCGTAATCGCTTGTGACTGTTATGAGACGGGGCTGAATTTAATGCCCACATTTAATTTAATCTACAGCTTATCAGTGTGGATTGATCCAGGTCTGTTTTGTGTAAAAGCTGCTGATCAAGGAGTCCTACAGGTCTGTTTCTCGGAGCTGCCTCTTCCTCGCTGCTTCACTTCGGTCATCTTGTCCCACTTAGCTTGAGCAGAATCTGTCAGATGGAGAGGGGTCTGCCAGCTCTTGCGAGGGGGCAGAAGCTAAAGTCCTAACACACACTACACCATCTGAAGCTCTGAAATCACGCTATTTGCTTGAAATTTAACTGCATATTAAAGTTTTTTTTCGTTGTTTTTTTTTTTTTTTAAAGAACAAAAATAATGGGGAGGGGAGCGTTTAGAGGGATGCTCTACCAGTGCTGCCTGTGGGAGTGTGCGTGTAGATCATGGTGGTCTTTCTCCCAGCTTCCCTGGGCTTTTAGTGAAACTACATCCCCAGTTCATCATTGGTGATGTCCCACATTTTCCCAATTTTTCCATCTCCCTTCACCATTTCTCATCACCCTTGCCCTCAGGCCTGCTCTGCTCCTTGACCAGCACCCAGACACCAGCAGAAGTCTCCCTATGTGCAATTTCATCCTGTCTTATTAAGATCTCGTGAGCCTCTGAAGCGATTCTTCCCTGATGTTGCTAAGCTCACCTTCAGACTCCTGCCTTCCACAGCGGATCCGCAACATGTCTATGTTTCTTACAAATCATGCTGGATATGCAACCTCAGGTGGTACAGTAGGAAGACTTGAGCATACCTCACTTCTGTGGTGGCTGGATTTAAAGCTTCATGTCTGCTGTTGATTATTTGGTTTTGAGGTATATTTACACATAGTTGGAGTTCCAAAAGTGTTGTTGGAAAGAGAGACAGTTGCTCTGACTGCTGGAGGGGCAGAGTGGATGACAAACCTTGTTTGTGGAAATTGCTGTGTGTGTTCCTTGGTGTTCAGTGTGGTTTTTCTAAAGGATCAAATAGGAGGAAAATCAGTCTTCCTGCAGCTCTGGGTGCATGAGTCTGCACTGGAGATATGCTAGAATCAAAATAAATAGCACATTTGAGCAAGAGATGAAAAGAAAGTAACCAAAGAGATTGCTGGATCTTCTTATTCTTTTCTGTGATTACTCTGTCTCTGGATGTACCTTTCTCATTTTCAACATGCACACTTTTTAAATGAGACATGATCAACCACGTTAGTCATATGCTTCCCAGTCCTCAAAGCAGCTCTTCTGTATGGGGGATATTTGGGCATTGCTGACTGTGACTCTTAAACAAGTGATCTTTATACCAAAGAATGGCCAGATAAGATTAAATATAATTTCCTCTGTTTAATACAGAAAATCTGAGGATATCTTTGCTCTGTTGAGTTAAGTTACATTTCAGGGAAGTGACCTGGTCAAATTGAGTTTATGGGCGTGAAACCTTCATTGTCATTGTGGAAAAACATCTCACTTGGAGGATTTGTTTTCTGGACTTATACAGATTCTTGCAAGCTGTTTGAGGGATGCTAAATATATTTCAGCCAAGGAAAGCTGACAAGGATCATAGCTGCCAAATTTCTAATAGCAACTTCGTAATTTTATTCCTTTTTCAGCAACAAAGAGAAGATAGATCCTGTTAACTTGGCAAAACATGTTTTTCTGTGTTTCTCAGGATGTGTTAACAATCCTTACTAAAATAACTGAATATAAGTCAGCATAAATATTGCTTTCAACAAAAATTGAAGCTATGTAACCCTATCAGTATCTAAAATTAGTGTATGACTTTCCATATTGAAATACATCACCCTTCCCCAGACAAATCAGACTGAGACTCAAGACTTGTGGATTAGCAGAGGGCTTAATTAAAGCATCATCAATGTTGTCCCTGCAGAATCAAAATCCTGACACTGTGGTTACTGAACTATATTTGAGACTTAATTTTAAATGACTGACTTTTACTTTAAAGCTTAAAAACTTTAAGCATAACTTTCTTTTCAAAACTGTTGCCTTGCATGTGCTTGCAGATCAAAATAATTTTCACCATTTTATTAGTGTTACAATCCCATTTTGAGGTTACTACAATACATTTAGAGTTTTGGCAAGTTAATGAGGCTTACTCTCTTGGCTTTCAAAATGCAGTATTAGTAGTTGAACGAAGTCTTTCGGATTTGCAGCATTCATCCTCCAGTGTTGCGTGTTTCCCAGAAAGCTGAAGACTGATATCAGTTTGGCTTTAGCTTGTCAAATAAGCGTAAGAAATGCATGCCAATCTCAAATGCTAAGCTTCAACAAGATGTCTTTTCTTTCAGTCTTGGCAAAGAAGACTTAAGTCAATAAAAACTTAAAATTAAAAATACCAAAGGAGTCCAACAAGTTCAAGCATTTGGTAGTAAAGAGAGTTCAGATGTCCAGGGTTATCATCAGGTTTCGAAGCTGGGGACAAGAAGTTCATATGATGGTTGTTTGACCCATCTTGTTTGTTGTGTATTTGGGTAATAGAAGATAGCACAGAAGTTGGAGTGTATGGTGCAGCTTTTGGCACTCTGTAACGGAGTTTGGCTGCCTGTAGCTAAACCAGGGCTTTGCATAACATGTACATGCTGTGCAAGGGGAGTGTTAACAGAGATGTCTGGGAGATTTTTGGCGAGTCAAATGCGTGAAAAAGAATATGCGTTAAATGATAAAAAATATTTAATTTTCAGAAGGCTGCAGTGAATTAGGAATAAACTTAAGTTTGCATATTTTGAGATTTAAGGAGACGTCTCAGTTCTTGATTTTCTTCCTGAGTTGCGACTGTGCTATGCACGTTTTCACAGCAGGTGGTGAGAGCCTGCCTTTTGCAGGAGCTTTAAAATCAATTTTGTTAGTTAAATAACTCAGCTTCCCTGAAATTGTAGGAACCCAATCCTGACACTGCCTTTGACCTTTCCGTGTTCTTCATCTGGCACATTAAACAGTTTGTGGCCAGCCCTTTGCCACTAAATGTGTGACATTTGATAGAGGTTTTGCTGTGGTGAGTAATAGTGGAGGGAGAATATATTTTGTGGGCTTTTGCAGGCAGAATGCCTTATTTCATGGTTACCTGCAATTTCAGGAGACTGGATTTAACATAGATGACAGCCTTCAGCATGATGTTCCTCAAATGATTATGTGGCGATGTGACTGTCTTGACTTGCAGTCTGATGCTCTGGGATCACGAGCATTATTTTCTATAAATTCTATAATTGCCTGGGTATATTCTGTGTCTGCAGTCTGAAATCACATACTCAAATCAAACACACTTGGAGTAGCTTCTATCTTTGTGACTTGTGGTTAGGGCTACTTTGAGCTGTGCCAATGTAGTGATTATAATAGAAAGACAGTAAGAAAATAATGACTGTGCCATATCCTAGGAGTGAATGGCTGGAACTTGAAAGTGAAGTTAAGAATGCCTTGTAAAACTGCTCTTGGTTCACTTCTCACTCAAACTTGAGTAAATTAGCTGTAGTGCCACTCAAGTCAGTGGTTCAGAAGGAATGTAAATGATAGGAGTACATCGTCTAGTATTTCAGGAGATGGCAGTTTAAGGGATTGAGCTGGTTCGCATATTCTCAGATTCAGATCTCTGAATGTCACTTCAAGATTCTTCCATGTTTTGGATATAACACTTCCCGGTGACTTGCAATTTAAGCAGAACTCCTAGGCACAGACTACTTAGCCAAAATGACCTATCCGTGACTTTTAGAAAATTCAAAAGGGCATATCTTCTGTGTTAACTCTAAATGCCAACACTGAATCTACTTGATTTTCTGCAATAAAAGCACATGCGAATGTAAATGAAATGTGCATCAGAGCAGGTTTCCCAGTTTGCCTATGGGATTAAAGACTGCAGTAAGTTTCAAATAGCTCTTTGTCAGTGACGATTTTCTCCCCTTGTAGTCTGAGTAAGAGTTTCCCTCCAGGGAGGCATGCAGCCACTTTGATGGCTGCACGTTTAAATTATTTGCAAAGCATTGGTCTTATTTTTTTGGGTGGCATCAGCCTAAAGCCACCCAAAATAATGGACTGGCAACAGTACTGAATACCAGCTGTGTAAAGGAGCATCTTAGCTGGCTATTTTAGTCCCCCACGCCTGCTAACTGGAAGTGAAACAGCACAAACCATGCTTATGTTCATCTCCTGGCTACGCATGCAAGCGAAAGATTTCCTCATGGCTTTTCCATTAATGTGCTCTAAACTGCTAAGTCAGAGCTCTTATTTTCCTCTTGAGCTGGCAGCACAGGCCAGCTCCCTTTAACAGACACATTAAGCTCACATTTTAAAGTGTGTTGTTTTTGGAAAGATGTTTAGCAACTTCCCTTTCAAATCCAGACATAGAGGTCTCTTTCCAGAATTGATGGCCTGTACTCAAGTGAACCGCTCTGTCTCTGGGCTTTGTGAAAGACCAAGTCTGTGAGTTCAGGGATCACCTTTCTAAATGGGGCCTCATAAAAGGCAAGGTGAAAGGAAGGGCAGCTTGAAGGGGAAAAAAAATAGATGAACCTCAAGAGTTTGGTTTGGCAAGGAACAGTGCAAGTTCGTTGTGCTTTAAAAACTTTTACTAGACTCTCCCCTGTTTTAATTATACCTTATTTTTATTACTTTCATCATGTATTAATATATGAAGCATATGGATGTGGCACTGTACAAGTGTGACTTAGTTCCCTGAGCCTTAATTTCTCTCACATGTCCAGCCGAAAGTATCAGAGGAGTGATGTCCTTCTGGCTTTCCTCACCTTGGCCTGCAATGCTTATGGTGGTACCCAGCGTGGACAGTTCCATTCTTCCCATACAGGGTGCAGCATTAACAGAGCAAAACCACAACTTTACTCTCCTGAATACTTACAGTCAATGCAATTATCCAGCCAACACTCACACCCCTCCCTAATGTCTTATGCCACGTGCAGAAGGGATCCCCTTCTCGTGGGCTGGGGATGGCAGCTGGGTTGAGCATGTACTGGCGGTCGTCGTGGCCTTCATGGTTCGTGGTGGGGATCAACACAATGTTTTTGTGTCTCACTTAGGTAAGAAAGTTGATTTGTGCTGTAAAGACTTACTTTGGCTGTTGCTCATAGCCCTTCCAAGGCTACTGCATTTGCTGTGTGCTGATGGTCATCCTTTTTCATTTGTGACCCATTTAATTATGATTGCAGCAGGATTTGCTGCTGTATCTCATTACAGTTTCCTATATGAACATTTCGCAGTGAGATGCTTTGTTTCATTTTACATGTCTGTTAAAAATGACTTGGTTTCTTCAGTATTTCAGTTGACCGTCTGAGTTGTTAGCATTCTTTGAAGGCCTTTCTTATTGGGGTCAGCAGTTGCTAGAAACAAGTTTTATACTGTCTTAAGAAATAAACATTTTGGATATTTCATATAAAGGCTTCCTATATTTGCAGTTTTAAAAAAAAAAATCCTTTTATGTAGGCAAGGCAAATGCTAAGACATTTTGCTTCCAGTCTGCTGATGGCTTTTGCAAACATTAAAAGTATTGCTGTTTCCAATTGATTAATCAAGTGAGTTGCAATGAAATTTAATTTTGCTATGTCATTTAAAATAATTCAGTAGAGTCAGAATACCTATTATGATGCAGCCTCATTGCACGTATTTTTGTGCGTTTGGATACGTGCATAATCTCAGAGACTCATCTTTAGTGCTGAGAAGCTGGTGCTTGACGGTAGACAGTACCTGGATGAGTGTATCTACCATATTTATGGCATGCACCATTTATTTCCTTTCTAACAGTAATTTTTCAAGACAGAAATACCTTATCTCCATTGAGTGCAGGCACATGAAAATAGAACACCCCTTCCAACCTTTCAAATTGTTAAAATAAAGAAAATTCTAGTTTGTGTCCAGATATTTGAAGAGATACTCAGACACAAAAAGTACGTGGGAGAAGACTTGTATGTGTATAGTTAACTATGTAATTAATAAGCCAGGGAAATATAGTTAGAATCACTTTTTATTCCAGAAGGGAGACATTTGGGTTCAAATTAATTCTTTTTTTTTCCTCCAAGTCTCACTCATTTATTGGCACAATGCCAAGTGTCTGAATTTAAAATGCAGTGTTATCCTTCTACTGCTGTTGTGACAGACTTGCTTTTTTCAACATATAGGTGAATGAGGAAAACACCAAAATAAAGTGTTACTCCTCTCAGTGTGAGTAGCTAGATAAAATTCAGGGTCTTGTAACTTATCACAGCTGTGGGAACAAATTGCTGATGGAGTCACATGCATCTTACTGCAATTCAGCTTATTTGTTAGTGTGTTCCAAGTTCTACTTTCTGGGTGCGTTTTTACCTCTGTTAATTGCAGGAATGAGCTCATGAAAATTATTTTGGATAACTGAAGTTAGGGGTTCTAGAAGAGAAATATTGGCAACCTGGTTAATTTTAAAATTTCTTAGCTTGTTCTACAAGTTCAAAAACACGCTGTCTTGATTTTGGAGGGAGGGAGGCTACTGTAGCAATACAGTGTTCATGCCAGCTGTAATAGGTAATCACTGAAAATTAATGAGAGCTGCCCAAAGGAGAGAGGGGGGTTATGTGTCCCACCAGACACGTTGCCGTTGCACTGCTCTGTCCACCAAGGCAAGCTATTGAACCACACCATGCATCAGATCATGTATTGGCCACCTGTTAGGTTAGCAAATCTGAGGAATCATAGAATCATAGAATGGTTTGAGTTGGAAGGGACCTTCAAAGGTCATCTAGTCCAACCCCCCTGCAAGGAGCAGGGACATCTCCAACCAGATCAGGTTGCTCAGAGCCCCGTTCAACCTGGCCTTGAACGTTTCCAGGGATGGGGCATCCACCACCTCTCTGTTCCAGTGTTCTACAACTCTCATTGGAACTTGCTCTGAGTCTAAACATGAAGCAGCAAAAAGTGAATACCCTCACACTGAATTTTGAGGCTTAGCTACATGTTTTCCTTGAAGTCAGATACCAAAAATCTACCATGAAGTCATCTTCATTTAGGAGTGAAAGCTTTGTGTTGAGCTAAATGGATCAATCTAGCCATTCCAGAAAAATCTCCCTCACATCTGTATCATGAATAATGGGGACTTGATTAGCCACTCCTTTTCCCCTGAACCAGCCAAATTTTCATTACTAGTAAGAAGGCACTTTTGAACTCTTCAGAGGAACCCACATAAAAGGGCAGGGAAGTGTCGGCTAACAGTGATGTTTGCTTGTCGCTTCCTTCCTCCTCATCTGCTCCGTCTACAACTGGAGGTCCTGGCCAGCTGAGTTTATAATCAATCCACAGTTCTGGCTGTTTACAGTTTACAGGCTCTTATTACTGTACAGTGACCACCACAGTCTCATAACGTTCTCAATCTTGGCTCTTCAGTGGGAGAGCTTACAGGGCTGGAGCAAAGGCCGCTGGAAACGGTACAACTCAACGTAGTTATTGCTGGGGTGCCTGGAGTAGGTTGTGCTGAAGCACTAGGGATCTCTTCGTTCTCTTCTCTGGTTTGCTGCAGATCTGCTGTCAACAATTAAGCTTTCTATAGGGAGCCACAACCCTGCCTATATTGATTTTTCTGAACACATGCTTGGTTTAGTGCCCTTGAAGGGACTATATGTCTTTTTAATTAAAAATAAAGTAAATATCAAACGAGTGATGAGGGGTGCACTGGGCAGCAAACCAACTGCATATTGACTTTTTGTTGTGAAGGTGGATTCGTAGAAGCAGCTTACGAGGAACTCCAGGACACAGAAGTGTTTTACCTTTACTGGTTATCTCGTATGGTGACCTCATGGGAAGCATACTGGCATGGCTCAGAAATACAGCTGATCATTTACTTTATCCTCTGGAAAATTCAAGAAGTCAAGTTCACATGACAGGGGTTTTTTTTGTTTGTTTGTTTGTTTTTTTTTTTTTTTTTTTTTTTTTTTTTTTTTTTTTTTAAAGGTCTCAAGACAGCCTTCATTGATTTCATTGTGGTTTCATCCCTGAAATTTCCGTACTTCCACTGTGGTGCATTTGGCTGCATGCTCATGGCCCACAATCTCCTGTCTCACCAGTATGATGTGTGTACTCTCAGTGAGGAGATTATGTGTTTAAGGCACTGGGATGGAGGATGTGATACCGACATGAGATACGTTCTTAAGAAAGCTTTGTAGAAGTCCTTAATATACTAATACATTACATTTTTGTTAGTATCGTTGTTAGTTTTCAGTCCTTTTCCAAAGGAGTACTTAAGGGTATCTTTATATACTAGTAGATAGTTAAAAATACTGCTAGAAAACTGTAGTTTAGATTTATGGCACATTAGGAAGTTGTTGCAATTTAGAAGTATATGCACAGACAGATACCACAGGATGTCTAATACACAATTAATTCACAACTGTCTTCTAGGTAGTTCAGTTGCATAGTAGTAAGGTCAGTTGAAGCAATTGAAGGAAGCTTGTAACACCTTGTAACACCACTGAAATGCCAGTTCATGGGTTGATTGTGAAATTTTTGTGCAGGTCTGTCAAGCTTCTATTCACAGAAAAACTCCCTGAACAACCCAGCACCACAAAAATCCCCAGTGGCATCTGATTAGGGACTGGGAGGCACGAAGGAGGTGAGGAAGAGTAGGGGTTTCTCTGACTCATTCTGCATGCCTGTGTTTGATTCATCATGGGCACCAGCAAAATAATTGAATGAAAAGGAGAATAAACCCAGCAAATAATCAGTAAATCTGTGTGCTCAGGAGAGAGTGTCATTATTTCAGACGAGGGTATTGAAGGATGTAGGTGCACCATAACTTTTTGGGGATCACCGAGGTGCCCGGGCCAGAGCTTGGAACGCAAGCGTGCTCTGCATAGGTCTGCTCTTATGTGCTGCCCACTGGACCACCAAGCCAAAGAAAAGGGAAAAGTGAAATTGCACTTTTAACATTTCCATAGTAAGCATTGATTAAACTGCTCTTATAATTTTATGGCAATAAATCTTATTTGACAGTTTTGTTGTATTGTAGTGGGAGATGGATGGGAAGGAGGGTGCAAACAATCGATTGCTTCATCTAACTAGGCAAGAGCAGGAGACATGAATTTACAGGAAAAATAGCGAAGCTGTTTGGACCAACCAAGTTTCTTAAAAAATAATCCCAGAATTTTCATGTGGAAGAACGTCTCTGGCCATTTGCTATAGAAGAAATAAGAAAACTTCCAGGGCAAGCGACAAGATTTGCCACACCACAGTGTGCTGGTCTGGGCAGTTGGTGCGGTAGGCTGAAATATCTTAATTTCTGTGGTTTAAATAGTGATTTAAAGAACCATTCCTCAAGTGGATCAATAATTTGTTTCAGGTAAATAGGTAGAGGGGAGCAAAAAGGTCCAGGGAAGTATGCATCTCGTTCTCAATGCCCTTAACATTTTGGTGGGCCTGGGCAGCCCAGGCATGCTTTGTGCTTCCTGAGGCTGGACAGTGTTTTCTCTTTGCTGCTCTTTGTTTGGAGACAGTTTCTTTTAAGGCTGATTTAGCAGAGCAACAGTGCATTGATGCACACATAAGCCTATTTTGTAAGGATACAAACCAGAAATCTCAGATTGTGCAGAAAAGGGGAAAATTTTGAAATTTCTTCTGCTCCCATCTCCAACAGTTTTGTAGAATAGGAAGTTTTGCTCTGGTCTATTAATAAGAATTGCCTGTCTAATTCTGGTTCTGGACCTAATTACTGGATTGAGACAGCATTGTTGTCTGTGCTGCATGTAGTCTGCTACTTCTCCATGAGCTTATGGTCCAGTGGATACCAACACAGCGCTGAGCTGAATATTATGGGTGTTGTTTTGGTTTTTTTTTTTCCTTTGCAAACTGTGCTGCTGGGTTGTCCAAAGCCACATGCAAGCATCTTCTAAGAGCAACTGCAAATTATGGATAAAACCCATCCCTTACCACTGGCAACACCAAATGACCTTTTTTTTCCCCCTCTTATTGTTACTGCTTTTGTCTTTGCCGAGTCTTGCGGAGTTTAATGCTATTGTGTACTTTTGCCTTATGAATGCTGGCTTGTGGAGTAGCTGTGTTTGTCGTGAAATAATGAAGCACGGCCTTCATTGATGTGTTTTTTTGGCAAGGCTCTTGGCAGCAGTCTGATCGGGAGCTGGCCTTGCTAAAACTCAGCTTATGACAGAATATTCTCTTTGAAGCATCGCTACTGTAGCATTTGGCATTCAGTGGCTCTGGGCACAGTACATCTAAAGGAGTTCATCCAATATTGATGGTCTTCAGTAAAATCAGGAGAAAAAAAAGTGCTATTTCTTAAAGCTCATCTTTTTTTTTTACTTCTTGTTCCCTGACCTGGGTCTGAAAGGTCACAAGTTTGAAGCCTTAGCAGGGTAAAACACAGCATTCAAGATCTGTGCTCTGCCTTTTGTAAACGCTAGTTAATGTTTTCTGACTTGCAGCCTTATGGAGAAAAGAATGAGCCTGCTTCTGAGAGCAGTGCTGTATATTGTAAATCGATATAATACTGTAGTGTCTGAAAGTTTCTTCAAGGCTGTTTTAGATCAGTCTTGTATTAGAGAAAGCTGGCACCAGAAAGCATGATGGTGCTGCTGTCTTTGAATGTGGTTTTAAAAGGCGTAGTCGTGCCTTTCTTGGCCACAGAGAAAATGGGTCCGGTTTCCTGATGTGACTGGTAATTAATCTCTTTGTTTTATTACTGTTGTCTTTTGCACCGCTGCTTTGCCATCCCTGCACAGTTGCAAGTGCCAAGGCAAGGAGGGACCACAGGAAGCTGGAAGGGGCAAGGAAAGGGGCCGATGCTTTCGGCAGCTGTGCTGTCCAGATCTGCTTAGGCTGGTTGACATTTCCACCCTTAGGCTGTGTTCACATGTCCACAGAAGGTGAAATTGGTGCTTCTTAAGGAGTTACTGATCTCCAGGTTGGACCCCGTAACTGGCTGTGTGAGGCAGTGCCAGACTGTTGCAAAAGAAACATTTAAGCTGAGCTGATTTATTTTGCATTTTGCAAGAGGCTGCGACTTCTTGAGATGCAGCACCTTGTGAACATACTTGGACCTGTATGAGCACATCGGTTTGTAGAGGTGTTGGCAGTGTTATCAGCATTTGCTGACACAGAGCAGCTGCCTCGGTACTGGAGGCCTCAACCAGCGTTGCTGTCTGGTGTGAAGCTCGTTAGGTGTGTGATCCTGGCCTGCCGACGTACCCTGACATGTCTAACTTTAAAGGTGCATTAGCGAGCTTCTTCGTAATCTCTTTCATATGAAATGGCACTAGCTATGCTGTATGTTTCGTGTACGTCTGTGTGTTTATCTTTAAACCTATTAGATGGGATTTTGCATGGCGTGTCTGTTTAGGCTTTGCACTTCTTTCCATGTACAAGCTGGTCTTGGATATCTGAGATAACAGACTGATAATGAGGAACCGCTGAAGCCGTTCCTTGGCATTAGAGGTTCGTTCAGTGTTCGTGGCTGAGGCCAACAACAACAAGGCTGTAGTGTTGCAGTGCAAACAAGTATGGAAATAAGGCTGCAGTTTACTTAAAATTCTCATATGCCACAGAGAGAATGAGTAAATGCGATTTCATTTCTGATATTCTTTATTAGTTTTTCGTACACAGTGCCTTGTAGAAGCATTTGTATTTCAATTTATTTTACAGAAAAAGCCTTCTTTCATAATCTCTCAGTCAGCTCATTATGAATAGCAACCTCTGATCGCAGACAGCTATTAATTCTTAATTATCTGCTAGTACTTTACTTGTGCATGAATTTAGCAATCCATTAGGCGGTGATTTATTTTTGAGAGAAATATGTAATGAAAAGTTTTAGGATTTGCTCTCCCTCACCCCCCTTTTGGCTTGCAGTGGAATTAGCTGATTGATTAGATTACAGGATTTATCCAAACCACACTCTGTGTGTGAGAGATTGTAGTTAAGTACATTAAGAAAATCTGAAGCAAGACACAGATAAATGAAATAGTGTTTTTGATGGCAGTCTCTGAGTTGGGCTAGTGGCTGAGAAATTGGAAGTTAAATTAACAAATGTTAGAGGATTGGTCTAATTTAGGGATTTTTTTTCTCCCAATCTCTCTTGATTTATGGACACCTAAAAGTTTTTGATTGGAAATATAAATCCTGCACAGCAGAGGAGCTCAGTAGCAGTGAGCTGGTTTTCTTCCGTGCCGTGGGGCTACGTGGAGTATGGACTGAAACCTCTGGTCTAATGCTGCGTCTCCACACAACAGAGAGGGATGGAAAGCAAGGCCTGAACCTCTCACTGCCAATTCAGCTTGACTGTTGTGCGAAGCTATGTCCTCCCATCTTCCCTCATGCTGAATCCAACCAGGGAAAAACTAATATGTTTTGCAAATAGTTTTCCATAAATAAAGTGTGTAATGTCTCCAAAGCACTCACCTCTGGCCCTGTGTCCTACTGTTGGGCATAACATCAGTCTTGATTCTCAAAAAGCACTGTAGCTTGCTTTCTCCTATGCCAGGAGCTAAATATCTAATGGTGAGTGTCATCTGGCTGACTTGATACTAGTATTAAATTTGTGACCGTGGTTCAGCAGCTGAGCTGTGGTCGCAGTCTGGGTGTGCAGCTCTTGGTAATTTCATTTACTCTCACTTGCAGTGGATGGGATGGAAACTTAAACCCCGTAACTTCTGTTAATAGTTGTCTTTACATACCTTGTTCTGTAACTTCAAATTGTGATATTATGCCTTTTTCTTGAGGTACTGGAATATATTGGGACTTACTGGTTTTCCTACTGGTTTCATGTGCATCAAATCAGGGCTCTTTGCTAAGCAGTTCAGTGTAGAAGTTAATTAGTCATTAAAAGAGTTAGTTTCTTTTCCAACTCCAGTTAGCTTTGGTGGGCTGTCTGGAAAGCAATGCTGTAATGTGATTTTTGCCGAGCGAGCCTGCTCTGTTTGGCTGCTGTTCTTCACAGCACGGAGCTGAGAGCAGGGGCTGCTATTTCCTGCTGAATGCCCTGCCCTCATGTGCTAGTTTACTACTTTTAGCTCTACTTGAAGAATTGACACAGTCTATGGCACATTTGTCACGTCAAAGATTCTGTTAGTAATTGGCCTCAAGTCTGGCAAGATAAATAACTTGGAGGAAGAAGAGGATGTCATTAAGTAAGTATCATTCACGTGGACACAGTGGTCCCTAAGCAGAGCACAGAGTGTAGCGCATCCTCACTGATGGCTGAAAATGGCAAAAGATGCTGTTTGTGCCCCACACGGCGAATACTTAGTCTGCTCACTGTGAACTGCAGCTTTGCTTAATTAGTGTGGTTTGTACGTGACAGGGAATGGAAGCCACCTTCCCCCAGTGACTGCTGTCCTCCATGCCACAGCTGGGAGGGCCGTGCCCTGGCCAGGCTTGTGCAGATCATCCCTCCACATTGCTGTGACCCTCCGTAATGCCTGTGGGCAGCAGGCCACAAATGGCTTCTCCAAAGTTACTCGAGCCAGAAAGAAGCAGAAACTGAGACCTGAAAAGTGTAAGAAAAGCAGATGCAGTATCTCTTAAGCAATGTTCCTTTAGTGGAGTCTCTTCTCTTTTTAAGAGTGTTTCAGATAGCAGAGTGATAGAGATGTTGTGAGGCTGAGGCAGTTTTGCTGGTCCGTGCATCTTTACGTGTACTCGATTGTCTTGCCCCGAGATTGGGGAAAGCACAAGCATGAGACTGGCGAGGCAGGGTAGTGCTAGCAGCGGTTTCTTGGACCCCTTGCCTGTGGTTCGTTTTCTCTCCCACCAGTGCTGCCAGAAACGTTAGGCAGCCCCACTGGTGGCAGCTGCATGCCCCTTAGAGAAGAGTTTCCAGGTGTCTGGCCAGAAAGACGGCGCTGAGATGCAGAAATGACATTTTCAGATAAGCTGTGTGCATTATTCATTAGATTTTTGGACTTTGTCATAATTGTGTTTAGCCTGTGAACAAGCTGATGTAGTTTGAGCAATTTGTAACCTCTCTTCTCGCACCTAGCTGTGGTGGCTGGACACACAGCAGTGGTTTGACACGATGGGTGTTGTCTCTTCACTTCACAGTCAGCTGCTGGGGGTGAGGAGCAACGTGAGCCGGCAGCCAGGAGCAGGGTCCAGAGGTGCAGGCGTGGTGCTGAGCCCAGCCCGGAGGGAGCTGTGTGCTGGAAGTGTGGCTGGCTTGCTTCTCCCTCCTTGGAGAGGCTGTTTATCGAGATAAAGAATGGCATGCTAGTTTGGGAGAGGGCACTTAATCAGCTATTTCTCCTTAGTTACAGATGTCTTTTCTTCAAAGCCATGTACTCAGCAAAGCACACAGCCAGCGTGGCTGGAATAGCCACAGAACAGCCATCCCCATTGATCACAAGGCTCCCAAACAAAGAGTCATTTGTTTCTGCAGGCTGAGGAGGGTATTCAGCGAAAACCTGATGGCAGTACATTAAAAATTGCAGTTTATCTTTTGAGCATGCCGAGGGTTGGACAACATTATCTCTGCGTGCGATCTGCAAGTGTAGAACAGTAGCAATTCTGTCTCGCCCATCATTTTCTGGAGGTGGGTAACAGCAAATAGCATATCTTACTTTGACAAGGGGAAGAACTTGACTGTGTATCAGTCAGAAGAACTCTTAATAAAATAGTTGAAAAGATTTGGCAATTTTTTTTTCTCTTAGGACTGTGTGAAATGTAACTTGATTGCTATGCATCTTATGATGAGCAGACAAGGAAAGAGTTAATGGGATATTAGAGGGATTTAATTGTCATTTGGTTTATAGACAATTTCTGCAAAGATTTTAAAAAGTTGGGAGTGTTTTAAAAATGTTTAGAAATGTTTAGGTAAGAACCATAGTCCTTAAAGATGAGAATGTCCATGGGAACTTCTGGCATGATAATTCTGAATTTAAGTCAGATATTGCCCTCTGTATATTTTCCAAGGTAACTAACTCAAAATTAAACCCTAGGGATGATGCTGGGCTGTGCCATCTTCTAAGTGAATTAGGAGAGGTTTTTAAGGATGAGTAAGAAGCCTAAAATTTAGCCTGAACTACTTAGCATATGTTGGCCTTTAAGTTAAGAAATTTGAGTTGGGAAAAGATCAAATTTCGTAACAAAGACATAATCTCATCTGAGTTTGAAAGACTCCAGTGTAACATCGTAACTTGCAGTTTAAGGTCTTGAAATGTACAGAAGATACCCTACTTTTATAGGCAAATTAATTTCTATTCCAGTTTCAAACTCAGGCTGATTTACAATCTGATTTTGAAGGTGCTTAGCATTGGCCTGTAAGCTGGCAATGAGCACTTTTGAGCACTACAGCTCTGCAAAGCAATAAAGGAGAGAGGTATAAAGAGTATTTTTTCTGAGAAACATAAATAAATGGTGGAATGAAATATTTCTGTTGATTAATATTTCACTTTGAAATGGATTAGGACAAAACTGTGAATTATGTATTTTGATTCAATCCACTGCTGCTTAAAATATAATCTTGGTAGAGTTTGCAGTTAGCACTGTGCTTTTTAATTTTGTCTTTTTTTTTCCAGAACTCAAACTTAACTTTATGCATGTACAGTGTTCCATAGTTTTGCATACATCCTTAAATATTTAACAATCTTTATAGCTTATTTATATATTTGATTTCACTTCAGTTTCTTAGGCTGCATTAAACTTTCAGCAGGATACCACACTCTCCCCTCCAACCATGCAACCAAATGACTGTGGGTATGTGCTTCAATGACGACCTGACAAAATCAGCAGCACTCCTTACCTTGGAGTTTGCGGGTGAAGTTTTTTGTTGGTTGAAAGCATCTGTAGGAGATCGTAGAGCAGAGCTCTCAAGCAAATATACCTTCATTTTAGGCAGGAGTGAGGATGGGGCATTGGCAGTTAGTGGTGGAGGAGGCACCACAGTCCATCCTGGCTGTGCTTCACTGTCCAGCAGCGCTGGAGCACGGCCGTGCCGAACACATGGTGCATCAGCAGGGAGGAGATCTGCCTCTGAAAGCTCACCGGCTCAGACAGGCAGGATCTGGAGGAAATAGTATTATCTCCATTTTACTAAAGCTGGAGGAGATTAACTGTGTATGAACTGTCTGAGGCAGAACCGACTATCAAATCTAGATGTCCTGGCTCATTTGTCCAGTTTCTCTAGAAAAAATTATCCTCTGATAAGGCAAAACAGTAGAGTTGTTCATCCCACTAACAACAAGACAGCATCTTTCCTTTGGAAGAACTGTGTGTTACCCCCAGTGATCAATAAGGACAGTGTAAAACCTTTCTGGTTTAAAATATACTTAAATGAAACGCTAAAGTTCCTTGGCTTAGAACGTTACTGCCGGAGATCTTATGTTCAATCACTGTCAGCAGAAAATGGGTGGAACTTGTAATGTGCAATTCAGTGGCAGATGTAATCACCAGTGGCTAGATCGTCTTTCTTGGAAGCATTAAATCTTGCATATCTTTTCATTTTTGCATTAGTATCACTTGCTTTCCCAAATTCCTAGGGTGTGCAGATGCAAAACTAGCCATTGTTTTGTCTATCTTGTTCAAAGGTTGAGTGGTACTTTATTTAATGTGTAACTGATTTAATAATGCATGCAGTTTAATTTGAAGTGGGCAAAACTGCTATTTTTACCTTGCATGATTTTCATTAGACAAAATATGAGTAGTTGGTAGCATAAACAACCCAGTGAAACACCTTTTTTTTTTTTTTTTTTCCCCATATGCAACCTTACAAAAGTAAAGATGGAAATGGATGCACTTCTGGTTGATTACAACTCCTACAATTCACTGCTGAATGCACACACTCATTAAGAGAAAATTGTTGTTAGTCCACAAGCTACGCAGCAGATGACAAATTAAACATGACTGAGGTGGAAGGACTGAACAAACAATATGTAAAATGAAGATGGGCACTTTCTTTGTGGTTAGAACCAGATACTTGGAGTGTGAGATCTGTTGATTCATGTATCTTGACAAGTGTGCTTATAGTTCTAATGTAATTAAAGCTTTTAAATTGAAAAGAGCTGGTACCTAAATGCTGGGGAACATCCTGAATGTTCAAGCTGAGGAAACTTCAGACAGTTGGAAACTGTCTTTTTTTAAAAAAAAAAATAATAATAAATATTTTAATAAGGATCATAAGAAGGAGGACAAACATTGAAATCTGAAAAGAATCCTGGAGGACTATAAAATTCATCTGATTTTACTTCATTTCTAATTTTGCAGCCCAGAATTTTTCATTGTGTTTACAGAACCTTTTTTTTTTTTTTTTTTTTTTAAAATCCAATTTTCAAATGTGTCGAACATCCTGCAGCTCCTATTGGCTTCGCTGGGAGCCAGAGTTTTGAAAACGGAAATGTTTTGTTAGAGTTAGGAAGAGATCTAAACAGGACAGAACAGAGCCTGCAGTGATCTGCTGAGAAAGGCCATGGTATATGTGAAATATTGTACTTTTTTTTTTTTTTTTGGTGGGGAGCGGGTGAAACAGCAGTTGGATTTGAATAAAGAACACTGATATTTTCCTGCGTAGAACCAAAGAGCCCTTTGAAGGACCTGATAGCATATGTGACAGCCTCAAAGCTTAGTCCTGCAAAGGGCCAGGAAGAGGAATTGGGGTTTGAAATCCATGAGCTGCAGAAGATTCACTTGTAAAAGCAGAAGTACTTTTAACTTCGTACTTTGGCACATAATATCCTCCTTGCTGGCACTAATGATGTGGAGACATTTTTCTATCAAATGGTTTCTGACAGTTCAATTGCCAAAAATACTCAAGTGGCAGAATGCAACTGCAATTACCAACAGTGTGCTTGCCCCAGAGTCTGTAAATTCTCTCATGAAAGCCTAAAAAGCCCATTCACGTTGTCTAGAAATAGCAGCAATAACCATGGTAATAAGTTCTTCTCTTTGTTGCTGTGGTTCAATTCTTTTCATGGGTAGGCTGCAATAAAAGCCATTTGATTTTTCTGTAGCTGCCTCTGTTGTAAGGAGATGTTTCTGTTCTCCAGGAACAACAGCGCTACTCAAAGCCCCGCAGTAGCCTACTTTCCAGATTCTGAAATTTAGCTGAGGGGAAATTTAGATCCCATTTCAGGCAAAGGTGAACCCAGTTTTGTATTTGGGCTGTGGCTGGAGGAGATCGTATGTCTCAAAGGAGGATGCTATGGATGGAGGTGCTCCACAGCCCTGGGGAGCAGCGTGGCCGAGAGGATGGGATCCTTGCTAGGGCTTCGGGTTTTGCCCAAGCCACCGAGCGATTCAGCACACATCACGTCGCTCCTCTGCAACTGCTTGCCAGTCTAAAGTGAACCTCATGACTTTTACCATTCTTGTGGTGTTTGTCTGTCCACATACACATTGTTTGTTTGTGTTGCTCATGCACGCTCAGAGGTATTCCTTCGTTGCTCTCTTGATGTGTAGTTCAGTCCGTCTGGAGAATGCAGGATTTGGAAATTCTTTCCATCTAGAATAGCTTTACTCAGTTTAATGTGGCTGAATATGCTGTGATGCTGGAAATTGCTCCTGGACAGATTTCTACAGGGACCTCTGCTGACAATAACAGGGTCTATTAAGATGCAAGATATGTCCATGAAGAGCATCATGAAGGGCTGGGGTACAGGAGGCGAATAAGAAGTAGTTACATGAGGCAGCTTGTCTGTGCTGAGTTGCTCACATATGTAAGGGTTTGCAGCGTTATGGCTCTAAATCTGGTACTTAGAGACTGCTGTTGAGTCACATGGCCAGTCAGCTTTGATGCTTTTTAGAAGCAAGGAGCATGAAGATAGACTTACTCTCCCTGTTATTAAAGATTATTTTATCCTATAAGATTGTTGTCATGGTATGATGCTTGAACAATTTACAAATGTAGCTTCAGAATATAAATGCTTTTGCTTCTGTAAGCTCTCCAAATCAGAAGCGTTGAAGTTTTCAGCAGCTATTTATCAGAGCACTTTGAATGATACAAGCTTTTGTTTATTTAGCTTAAATTTCTAGGATATTCCAAGAGATGAATACTGGAAATGACTGTCATTGAACAAAGTCAGAATTTATTTTAAAGAACTTAATATTTTCCAGTGTTGTGGAGCATCTCAAGAACTTCTGTGGGGAAAAAGGGGGAAAAAAAACTAAACCCACAGCAAACAATGTTTACTTTGCAATTAATATTGTATTAGAGGTTACCTCTGGGCTAGTAAAAGTGCCTGTGAATGTTTTGGGCACTGAAGCCAGCTGGTACACGGTGACCCACATCCATACCATTAAAAGTCTCTTAACCTACAAAACATTCCCATAGGACTGGAAACGGTGCCAAATCTCAAACTGTGCCTGGGATTGCATGGGAAAATGATAGTTGGCACAGGCTAAAATTGTGCCAGGGGCCCTTCTAACAGCTTAATAGTAGAAACAATCATGGCCCAGGGCGCAGGAGCATCCCTGGGTATTGCTGTGCTGTGAGTTTGGGCACAGCTAGGAGCCACAGGTACAGCTGCTAAATTAACTTTCCAGTGCTTTTAAGGCAGTGGATAAAGAGGGTTGCTTTGTTGCAGAGGGTATCCCAGAATTTCATTGCTGCTTTTGCTGAAAGGAAGATTTCTTCTCCCACTTTGAAGAATATTAGTGTTATTTTTTTTTTTCCTGTGTAACTTTAAAAGCTACCAGCAGCATAGTCAGATGCAAGTATCCTCTAACATCTAACATTAACCTCTAGTTCTTCACAACAATGAAAATCATTACATTGACAGAGATATTTTTGTAAGTCCTGAGTTTATTTAGTAAACAGATATTACCCAGAGATCACGATGGAACAACAATGTTCTTTGTCAGTTAAAGTACTGAGGTTGTGTGATGTCTGGTCTTGCTTTCTCCTTCACACACTCCACCTTTTCCACTCTCCCAGTACTTTGATTACAGCCTCAATTCTTTTCACATGAGAGCATCTGGGTAGGGAGACCAAGGACAGCTGTGGAGATTTTTAAGGCAAGATGTTAGCGTAGTTGTTAAGAGATGTTTCTGCACTTGCTATGTAAATGACTTAACATTTCATGAATGCAAAGTAAATCAGTTCTCTCATATTGCTTGGGTTTAATCATTTTTGATTCTTGGTTAGCATATTTCATAACCAAAGCCTGAATTTTTTATTATGCATTTGTCAATGATGTAACAATCACCTCATTGTGTAGGATGAAGAATTAAGTGTGTGGAATTTGGGCTCAGCTATAAGCTTCTATGAGAGCAAGAAGCTATTAAGACATCCTGAGACCGTACACAACACAATGTCCTACATTGGGCTCTCTGACAGAGCTGTGATAATTTATCTCTGTTCTAGCAGATGACAGCTCTGCTCTTCCTATCCTGGGCTTCTCCAAAGCAGCAGAATACTATTTATTTTTCAAGTATATAAAGTAATAGTTTTTTTTCTAAGTCTTCCTAGACAGGGTCTCCCAAATTGTGTTGTTACGGTTTAATCTAATAGGAAATGACAATTGGTACCAAATATAAAAAAGCATTGTGTCTGATAGCAAAATCCAAGGGTGAAGCTAATTAGAAACAATTTAAAATGAGTCATATCATAGTTACTCCAATGACTTGGATGTGACTGTAATCTTGGTTTCCAAGGAACCTGGTTTCTTCACCTTTTTCCAGGTTGCAGAAGAGCAAATCTTTCAGAAGCAAATCTTCTGGATAATGTATCTGTCACATTAAAGCCTTTGCATTTTCTGGGGTATGCTATGATTTGCTTCTTGTACAAATTTTCATCATGTGACAGGTTTGTGATGAAAATTCTGGATTTGAAATCCAGAAGAGTCACTGTTGAACAGAACACTGCCAATAAATTCAGCTTGGGAGATTATTCTATTCATTCCCAGCCTGTGATGCTTTTGTGAAATGAACATCTAGACAAACCTAATTATTAAATGCTGACTGAAGATCCCTGTTGGCTTGTTTAAGGTGAAATCTTTACTAGGGAAGAGGAAAAGTAACTTTCCATTACTTACTCAGAATGCCTATGTGCTCCTAGGCATTTCATTGCACCCGATCTGCAATTCAAAAAGTTCTATTCAGAAGGTAGAATTTGTGGAGATTAGTATATTTGAGTTCCTTATTCCAAGTGGCTTTATCAGTATTTAAGTCAGCTTCACAATAAGTTTATGTGTATTAAAATGAAAATTAAGAGATTTTTAGATAATGACTCTAATGAAAAAGTATTGCCAAGAAGCTATCAAAGAGATCAAATGTACTTGAAGTGCCATGAAAAGAATATTAAATAGGGTATCAGTGCAAGTGTAATGGCAGTGTAGCTTCAAATCTGTGGTACTTTTGCTACTGTAAATGGATGCCATTGCAGTAAAACTTTTATAGTCTAACTTTAACCTGCTTGCCCAGAAACTATAAAGTATTTTTTACCTTTTATTTTGGAAAAAAACAGTGGTTCTCCTCTTGCAACTGGTAGTGAATTAGAATGACAACCAAAGCGTTCCCAGCTGTGCTTCAGCAGGACAAAGCCCCTTGCCTATAATAAAGTGAATGAAATGTGAGAAACTGAGCATTTGCAATCCAGAAGTTGACAGTTTGCATTACAGAAAAAAACTATTGGTGCAAGTTTTATTGAAGACTGTTAAAAGTAAAAAAGTCCTTGAGGTGGTAGGCTATGAATCAATATCTTCAAAGAGTTTGGATCTGTCTTGGTCTGTTGTTACTTTGAGGAGTGGCCAAATTTGTTCTAGCAAAGGAGCGGGGATGGATGGCTTTTCTTTAAAAATGCCGGGCGTTTCTGCTAGTTTATCTTAGATAATGTAGAGTTACATAATCAATTAGGTTAACAGCAGTATAGCAATGCCAGTGTATTAAATATGACTTCTTGATAACTCTTACAAGTTTTTAGGTGACCAAAGCAGGCAGCTGGACTGCCTAGAACTTCACATCTGTGTGGTAAGAAAGTTAAATGGGTAGAAATACTGAGTTTACAATAGCAATTAACGTCTCTGGCTGTATTTTCTGGATGGTGCCATCATCCCCTCTTAATTGTAGAGGCAGATGGAGAGTGATGCCTTCTCAGTCATGTAGATGGGTAAAATGACAATTTTTATGCCTATTTAGGGAGTATTTTAGTATGCTCCACTTAGAAGGATGAATTTTCTAGTTTTTTACTTTGCCACTGGTTTCTTTTTCATTTAGTTAGCTATCTATCCAAGCAAAACCTGGGACTGTGTGAAGAAGAGAAGACATAATCTATACCTTAATTCATTCCCTTCCCTTCCTAGATACAGTGTGCCCTGCCTCTCTGAACGTTTTCCCAGTTAGCTGCAGACTGAACCTGGTAACAATGTGGTTGGGCTGGATTCCCGTCCGAGGCAGACAGCTCTGTTTGGCCTCGAGACCTCTGGGTTTGTATGGTTTTCAATCACGAGAAATGCTAAACTGGCAGGTACTTTCAAGTTCATGCCATAGCACCAATTCCCTGCTGCTCTACACTGTGTGGTTTCATAGCTGCCCTTTGTATTCGGTTTCTTCCAAATGAGCTTCATTTGTTGACAGATTTTGAGATTTTCATGGTTGCCCTGTGCGTTTCAATGCACAGCCCTAGTCTTTGGTCTTGAAATAATTTATAGCATAATGAATTGTTACAGTGCCATGTGATAAAACCGCACGGAGAGGATGGAATCTAAATGGAAGAATGTGTTCACAAATGTTTTAGAACTGTGCCCCCAACAGTTCCTAGCTGAGTGCTCTCCTGTGACCGCCGGTAGCCCTGCTGCTCTCTGCAATGTGTCTTCCAAGGCCAAGAGTGGTCAGAGTGCTTGGGTCATTCAATCGAGTGGCCTCGAGTGGGCTCTTTTCTCCTCCTCTTGTCCGCATGCATTCCACATCTTTCTGAATCAAAATTTTGCATCTATAAAATGAGTGCTTCCCTGCCCTGCATATAAGAATATGTTACATTATTGTCCACAATTAACGTTATAAATATGACTGCATAACAGTTCGTATATTAAGATATAGACACACAAACATTAAGAAAATGGGAGGTTAACACGGTGTTGTTATGGGTTTTTTTTTTATTAACAAAATAGCAGATGTGACTTGAATCCTATAATGTGAAAAAAGTTTCAAGCTCATGTTAGCAATTTTCTGCGTCCTTTTATTAGCAGCATTTTTAGTGCAGCTAATAAGGAATTCAATATGTTCTCAGATCTTGAATGAGTTACAGTGAGGAGGATATAAGCTTTTCAGCCATTTTAACCACCTTCTCTAACATTAATACTGGAACACATTCTCCTTTTGTGCCTCAGACACAGATTGTATGGTCTGCTGTTCTGTATAGCTACGGCAGACTTTTTTGCTTGCTTTTCCCTGGTTCATTAGATGGTTCTACTTTGCATTGCCTTTCATTTCAGTGATGCTATTCAGCACAAAAGCTGTAGTCCTAGAATCGTGCTGTCTTCGTAGCAGAGTTGATGGGTAATAATTTTGTTCTGCACTTTACATATGATAATAACAGTAACTCTTGACATTTGCTTTCCTTTGTGGTTATTTTAGATTTGGTACAGCAAAGCAAACAGGCGATCGGGTCTGATGCTGACCTGTAATGGAACAATTAAAGAGTTTCTGCTCAGTCACGGGAGAATGCATGGCAGTGGTTATTTGGATTTCTCAATATCCTTGTTATTTCTGAAATGTCTGATTATATTTTGGAGAATTTAGAACAAATCCAAATTTGTCCCCAAAACAAGTTTGTATCCTCAAGTAGAAGAGAAGGGTGCAACATGTAGCACGCATGTATCTGCGTATTTGTATTGTGGATGTTGCTACTGGCATCAGATGAGGCTCAGGGTGTTTGGTGCTGCATGAATGATGTTGAAGATGGCTGGTAGTTCATGGAACTTCTCATCTGAGCAGACAGGAGGGTTTGGTAAATGAAAGAAAGGCATGATAAGTTGAAAAGTGGGATAAGTTAATTTGGGGTATTTGAAAAAAATCCAGTCTCTTTTAGACAAAAAAAAAAAAAGGATGAAAAGAGGAAAAAGAAAAGGGGCGGGGAAGTGGTTAAAAAGTGTACTTTCCATTTAAAGATCATCTGTCCTCAGCATTGTGTACTTGTATTTCTCACCTTCTTCTATTTACTTCTGTGGTCACTGGGTACTTAAACAGAAAGAACTCTTTTTTTTTTTTTTCTGAGTTGTGGACCATTTTATCATGCATTAGCAAGAGGAACGTGACATTTGAAGCATATCAGCCAAAGGAGATTTTTGTGGTCCCAGAAGGGTCCATAAGAATAGCAATCACTCACCTGGTAGTCTGGAGCTTTCTAAAAAGGAGCAGGGTAAAGGGCAAACCTGAACCACTGAAGGGTCTCAGTGTAGCCAAGGAATTTATCCATTAGTATTTCTTGCCACTCAGCTCTGTCTAAACTGTAGATACTGAATAAAAAGAAGCTTGTCTTCCTAAAACTGCATCCATTCAGTTTTATGTTTCTGAAATATTTTCTCAATGAAATTATGGAAGTGATGACAAGCTGTGCTGTTTTCATCTTTTCTCTTTTCAGTTCCCCCACAACATTGTGACACATACCATATTTGAAGTATAACTGCAAAAATGTTTCCTGTGATATTTAATTGAGAATCCGTTGTGAAATCAGGAATGTGCCTAATATCAAGCCTGCTGCTTTGGTTAGGTGAAGGACTTGGAAGAGGAAGGCGTTGGGTGCAATTTTCAATTTCAGGGCACCTAATAGTCCGAACGGTATTTAATGGGAGCTGAAGGGATGGCGGCGAGTTCATTTGCACAGAACTGTTTCAGTCATTTCTAGTGATTTACCAGGAAGGAAAAACCAAGGTGGAGTTGGCAAGCTTGAGAAAGTTTTAAGCTGTAAAATGCAAAAGAGGAGAAAATCCATTGTGAGGAATTACAAGGAAAAAGTTACAGAAGACACCATCCAGAGATGTATGATTTTCTTGCGCTGACAACCGCAGCAGGCTGCTGTCTTTAGTGCAGGCAGCTTACACTGTTGCTCTGATTTGCCTCTGGCTTATGCAGACATAACTCCTTTGACATTAATAATTTCCTGCAATAGCTGATAGAAGAACTGAACTGAAACCTGTCAGGTACCTTTTTCTGGCTTCCCCTTGAACACCTGTAGTCCTCTTGCCCATTTTGTGCTCTTTAATGAAAGAACATAACATGACCCTAAATAAATGAGTTAATAGTTTGGTCTGTGTTTGCATTTAACGGTCCCAGGTTAGTTCTTTATTGTCCACGTCAAGTCAACCTTCTCCCGGTATTAGCAATTCTTTCTGTGGTGCGAGCTGTATCGCTTGCAATATTGAACAGATTTTTCTTAAAGCAACCAGGCCTGAAGTAAAAGGTGAATTCTTACTGAAACAGGTTGTTGAAGAGACACAGAAGTCTTCAGAAACTTCTTTTGCGTTTGTGCTATTGGGCACAGAGAGACTACCTAATCCATTTGTCTTCTGTTCACAGGATGATCAAAACAATTTGTTGCGTTGCTCATGGAAACTGAAATGTTTCAGAAAAAAAATCCTATGTATACATATATAGCAAAAAAAAGTCAGTTACGTGGGTTGAGAGAAGTGTGCAGTTTGTTTATCTTGCATTAATTTGCCCGTGTAATAAAGCTAGTGAGAGTAACGGCCTGTGTTTCCGTGGTGCGGTGCTGTTCTGCTTCATGGCTGCTGGACAATAAAGCCGCTCAAATCCTTTCAAAATTAAACCTGGTGGTCAAAATATCAATGTCTTAACCAGATCAGGGACTTTCAAAATGACATACAAGTACTTCCCTTGGCTTTGGCATGGATATATTTGTGTTTAGTGTATCACAACTGCAGTAACTTAAAAGTAACTGCTTTTCTATTGGGAAGCAATGCGACTTTCCTTAGAAACAGATTTAAGTGTGATATTTCATAGATAAGCAATGACACTTGGCAACAGTATTTGATGTGCAATACTCATTTGTGTCCAGAAGACTTATTTCTATTCTGTATCTTCCACTGAGGTATGCATATAAGCAGCACTTTTGTGTGCTGTTTCTCAATTAAATTCTCCTGCAAAATTGCTTTGCTACTTTGCCTGGAAAGATAAAGGCATTCTCTGGCAGGAAATCTTAATTCAAATTATAAGATGCATATTTCTTGCTTCCTTTTCAATAAGGTCTGATTCGTTTTTCTTCATGTTAATGAGTTCCTTAGATCTACCTTTTGATGGAAAATCACAAGGTAAAGAGAGAAATGTTCTTATAAGAACACTGCAGTAATTGTAGCCCTCGTGTCCTGAACTTGATTCTCTCCTTTGCATTTTGACCCTGTGTCAACAGATCACTGTAGTATTTGCATTTTAACAAATTTCTGCTCCATTTTCACTTTGTGCAAATGAGTTGTCATAGCCATGAATGCTTTGCATAAATAGATTATCATTTCATTAAAGTCTGGTTTGTAGCTGTCACACTGGAGTGTTTGTGTTCTTCAGCCCTTCTGCTCAGTACACACTGATCTGCTAGACGGCATGATTTGGTCGTTTATCAGATGCGCTTTGCTCTCAGTTTACTTCAGTCAACTGTGTTCTCAATTGTGTTTTGTTTGGCTCTTAATTCCATTCTCTTTTGTCTGTTTCATTTCCTTTTGTTTGGATTTTAGAAGGACATTTAATGCTATCTTATTATGACTTTATTCTTTGATTATAGCAAGTGGCATTGCACATATACAGGTATTGGTTGTTATTTGTAGGTGGCCAGGTACGAATGTCCTATGTCATCCAGTAAGCAGAAGATACTCACATTCCTGCACGTGCTATTGTGTGTCCAAACAATTTGGAAATATAGTAGGAAGACTTTTGTTTATGAGCTCTTGCACAGTTGACGGTGACCTGGAGTTTTAAGCTTGTGAGAGATAAGCAGAAGGACAGCGTGGAGTTTTCTAGATGAGCTATTGGCCATGAAAGGAAAGGCTCTGGGCTCTGCTCCGCCTCGAGTGAAGTGCTGGCGTCACGGGGTGGCTGGTTTTGGGACAGACCATTGCAAACCCCAAGCAACCTCCACTCCCCACACCCATAAACTGGAGCTGTGAGGAGCTTTGGACCCTATCCGCTTGCCTCCTGTTGGGTTTGAGCGGAGTGGTTGTGATTATTAGCAGCTAATTCACACTTTTCTGTGGTTTACTGGAGTGATTTCCTCAAACTTTTAATACCTTTAAAAGCCACTTCTTACCTTTTTAATCTCTGTAATTCTACACGGTGAATATATGGGAGAGGAGCCTATCGGTGAGATGAGGCTGTGGCCCCTTGCCTTTGGGTACGTGCTGGCTTTCAGACAGCGCACGTGCCTGTCCCAGGTGGATTTTCCTGATGGTGACACAATGTGTGCACGGTGCAGATGAGTGAAATGAGAGAAAAGACAGGCTCCTGCTGCCTGCACCTTCATGCTGACCTGGAACACGCTGTAGGTGATAAAGGCATCTTATGAAATGCTTTAAAAGCAGTGGTGTAGCCTTACGCACCATTCGAAGCAGGAGACATTGTAAAACTTTTTAGCAAATGATGTAAAAGTAAATTAGAGGAAAAGATTGTCTATTTGAACACTGGAAATGCAGGGAGTCTGCAAAAGGTGGATGCCTGTTGTCTTCATGCAACTCAGAGAAACAATAACAGCAAAGTGGGATCCATTTCACTACTCTGATGCGGCATGTTCAACACACGAGTAAAAGAAAGCTCCAAGTCCTTTCTCTTTAGATTGCAGAGAGATTTTGTTCTGTGCTATCATCTCGTGTTTCAACCCTCCAGATGATAGTTAAGACAATAGAAGATAAAATTTTGTACTGTATAAAATTGCATTCAAGCCATAACAAATAAGAGATTATTCTGTCCAGTATACAAAACATAATCATCCTGGCACCCTTACGAAGGAGAGCCTAAAATAGAAGCTCTACTCTTTATAGGTCATGTAGAATGTCATCATCTCTTTCATTATCTGTACTGTTTGGATGAAAAAGAACTGATTAATTTAAAAAACCCTTGGCTTATTTGCTAACAAGGTTATTTTCTCATTGATTGCTAGGAAGTCTAGTTCCTTTGGAAGGGCTTGCAAATTATGAGTAAATCAATTGTCAGGCTGCGTTGCCGCATCTGCCATCGATGTGCTGGCAGCGTAGGTTTGTGTGTACGCAGTGTTTGTACGGCAGCTTTGGATGTGCCTGGTTTGAATGAAAATTCTGGGTCTGGGCAGACGTGGAAAGGCAGCAACAGGGGAGCATCGTGTCACGAAAGAGCCAATCTTCTCAGCTTCTTTTAAAAGCTTAATTAACAAACAGGCTGTGTCTTAAAGGAAAGACCAAAACCAAAGAAATGTAAAATTAGACCAATGAATTAATATCTAGGCATAAAATTTTAAAAATCCCAGGACAGAAGTGTGCAAAACCACCAGATTTCAAAGATGGTCAGAGCTGGACTCGCTCAGAAACAGAAGCAGAGTTCATTTCTATGAAGCCAAGGGCCTTGCCACGGGGCTCGGTAGCGGGGGAGTGTGACCAGCACAAAGCTGCCGACAACAGTGAGGCTCCTGTCTGGAGGAGACGTGGGATTTTGGGTTCCCTGTGTGAACTGCTCATCTGTGGTTCCTGGATGCCTGTTGTTCATTATGCTCAAAATTGATTGTATTCCAAAAAACCTGTCTTCCAAAGTTCATCCTTTGTTTATCTGCCCTGATTCAGACACTGAAAGTGGGACTGTGTTCAAGTGGGAACAGCGCATTATTCGTGATTGCTCTGTTGATAAATAGCTCTTCCTTTTGCATGCTATCTCTCTGACACCTTTTCTTGCCAAGCTGGGAGGTCCTGACTCAAAGTCCTTTTAAGTCAGCAGAAAAACTCCCAATGACTTAATGAGTGGAGGTAGAGCTTTCCAAAGTCCCAAAGTAACATAGGAGCAGAAACCGCAGTGATGTTCACTCAGCAGAAATACGAGGCTGATACTGTGATGCCTCGCATCTCTTGCTAGATCATTTTAGACCTCCTCAAAGCATTTTTCTTGTCGAGTAGCAGATGGAATAGAAGGGGCTCCAGTGTACCTGTGTTGCTTAAAAAGTCTTTCAACTTTGCAGGACTTTGAGAACTTTGACCATGTGCTCCCAAAAGCGAGAGAAGCGTAAAATGAATTGGAGGCTAAGCTGATTAGAGCTTTCCGTTTCAGAATAAGTGAGACCTCCATCCAAATGCATTTGATTAAGTGAGATTGAAAAAATGTTTGTTAGCAATCCAACTTGGAGAGTACAAGGAGAGCTCTCCAACATAATAAGAATAGTAATAATAAAAAGGAGGAAGAATTAGTATTTAGACACTTAATGCTGATTTTTATTGCTTTCTATTGCATCTCTTCTTCTCTGTAGCTTGGTCATCAGAAGGCTTATCAAAATAATTTTAAAAATAAAGTGGCTAGTGGTTTTAATGGCAGTGACAGTAAAGCTGATGCTTGAACATGCAGATTTCCTGGCAGAATTGCAAATTGGTTAGAACCATGTGAGTCTGGAGAGCTGACACTTACCAGGCAAAAATAGGAATAAACCATGGTCAGGTCTACTTGCGTCCTGCAAAATGGGAAAAATCCCATGAAGCTGAAGCCAGCAGCAAAACCTGATTAAATATTTCCCCTCCACTCTTCCTGTTAATCTTTCCCAAAAGCCACTCATTGTGGATATTCAAGAAAGCCAACAAGACTACTGCTGGACACTGTAATGTGAAAGGGAATGAAACCAATGTTTGTTTCCATTTGGAATTCTGAGCAACTGTTGTTTTGACCACTTCTGGTCTTGTGTTTTTCATTTAATTGTTTTTAGTGCGAGATGCCCGCAGCTAAGTAGATGTGCTCAGGCAAGGAAGGCCTCAATTCCCAAAAAAGCCTATATTTCCTTTTCTACCAAACTAGAATCTGTGAAAATTTATTTTGAAGGTGCCAATTTCTGGTGTTTTCAGAACTGAACTGGTGTATTGGCTCTCTTTTTGTTTGCAATGTGGAGATCTAACCTAGGTATCGGTAGACTTTCATAAGCCACTACTTTCCGATTAGTGTGCTGATTCTTATTCCTACAGCATGAGTTGTCTAAGGATTGTGAGAAGAGGAGAGATCTGAGGCACGTGGGCAGAAGGGCTTGACTGGAGTGAACTTGAGAACTTATGAACTCCGATGGCCAGGACTGGGGTAGCCTGCCAAGCCTAGGCGCGATCTGAAAGGATGCCATCAGAGCTGCGTCTGATTTCTGCAGAAATGTCACGTTCCTGCAGAATGTCTTCATTTTGACAAATGGCATTTTGTGATCAAAAACATTCCATGGAAAATGTCTAACACGCCATACGCTCAAGTCGAGCTTTTCTCTCTTTATTTCAATATTCTATTTTTCACCAAAAAGAGACCGTGTCCTTTTGATTCTATTGAGAACTGCTCTGCTTTAACTATAAAGGAGCCATTTGTATGCTGTTTCTTTGTAATTAAAATTCTTATCCCCAAAAATGTGTTTTCCATTAAATTTCTGCCCTGCACTAATAAATCTAGATCTTATAGCTATTGTCTCTGGAAATATATATTTTGCTATATGCCACATATAACCATTTATTTCCTGTTTGAGAAAATGTGGTTTTTACCATCTGTAATATTCATATTTGTTTCTTGGGGGGAAAAGTTAGGGTGACAGAAACATGATACAGGCACTCCTAAACACATTAAGAGTACAAGACCTTGTGACCAAGGCAAAAAAGATGCTTGTTACAGAGCCTAGTAAGCTTTTTAATGTACTTTTTTTTTTTTATTCCCAAACTTACTTTATATGAGGTATTAAATTTGGTTTAGAGACCAAAGCTATTCAAGTTCATTTGGTTTTTATCTTTTGAATGCAAGTTTTTTGATATTTTCGCTGCTGTCATTGACCGGCCTTTGATGTGCCAATTACAGAAGAGTTGCCCTACGTGGAAGAGACAGCCCCAAGAATGAGAGCTTTTTTTTTTTTTTTTTTTACATGACTGTATGTGGAATAGCTAACAGCAACGTCGCCCTCATTCACTTTACTTTAGCCAACAATTTGAGTTTTGCCAGTAAGATTTGGTAGTACTTTATTAAAACTCCTAACAAACTGGCCTGCTGTAACTCTTGCATGCTCCAGGCAACTCATTAATTCTGTCAGTGCTTTAAAAACCTTATTTTGGAATTTCATTTCCATTTCGTGCACAAAAGAGAGACCCACAATGCTGTGTACTCAGTCACATGTACAACAGAAGCAGCATGTTTATGCTTTGCGTTTACCACTGAGGTTTCCCGAACTTGCACAGTTTCTTGGTCAACTGAGCAATTGAAAAGACTTAGCTCAGGGCATCATTTTGCTCTGAACTCTTCTAAATTGCTGTTGGACCTCCCATTCTTTCAGATCTTTTCCCTGCCTGTTCAGCACTGTCTTTCTAAATTAGATTTCCAAGTAATAGCTCAAGATGTTATAGAACTAGTTTGAATCAATTCCACTTTAAACGTGAACATATTTTTTTAAGAAAAACGTTCAATCTTGATGCAACATTTTCCAGGGATGAAGAATATTCTCTAACTATCAGAAAACTGTTCCAGTGGTAGACTAAAAATAAAACAAAAATATTTGCAATTAGAATAATTAAGCAGACCTAGTCCAGTTTCTTAGATCTTGTTTTCCCTTTGTCTACAATATGAAATTAAAAAAAGCTGCAGTTATTTTCCCTGTAAGCCAGGTTGGTTTTTTTAACCAGTGTGACCTTCTTACTCAATTTCTGTGGCTTCTTGTGCCTTTTATAAAGTGTGCTTCAACAGCTCCCAACTGTTATACATGTTTTTATGTTTAAATGTTTTTTCCCCAACAGATTTAGCTCATAATTATTTTCAGCTTTGAGAGCGTGACTTTCTAAATCACAAAGTGCTTCCTTTATACACTGTATGTTAGTGGTTTGATGTCTCTTCTCTTATGTCCACAAATGTATAATTATCTATTTGAAAACAAACAAACAAAAGTGGGTCCATCTCAGGTTAAACTTACTTGTACACTCTTTGAAAATAACATAGTAGGAACAGGACCTGTACTTGCTACTGAAAGACCACAGCAAGTCTTGTTTCTGATTTGTTTTCTTGGCAGACTGTGTTTCTGGGAAATTGCTAGAGCAGGTTGAAAAATTAATCTGTAGCCCTCTGTAAATGAATATATTGCAGAGTGGGGAAAAAAAACTTTTTTTTTTTTTTTTTTTTTTTTTTTTTTCAGTGAAGCACTGGTACAGCTGAACGCATTATCCAGCCGTGCTGGAGAATGGGCTGGCAGTCGGCACGTGCTTTGGACAGAGCTTCCAAAGGACACATTATGGTTTTTAGCTGGTTATTCTAAGAAGGCCAACGTTTTCTGTCTGCTAGAGATACTTGTGAGGTGGGGAAAAAATAAAAAAAAGCAGCATCAAAATTCTAGTGTTCTGCCGATGTCTGCATTTAGTGTGTGTTTATGGCCTGACCATCACAGGTTCTCAGCCTTAGATTTTATGTATTCAGTACCTCTGGAAATCAGGCCGTTAATATTGACGTATGCCCAGGAGCCAGTGAGGGCAGAGTGAAAAACTATAAAGCTGTGATTAGTATTCAGAGGTGACCTGCCTGGGCAATGGCAGTTTGTCCCTCCAGCAATCAAGGAAGAACAAGCATGAAAAGAGACTTGGCTAGACTGCTGAAAGAGTTTGAGGTCATGTTTAAAAAAAAAAAAAAAAGGCACCAAAACCCACTACTCGTGCTGAAATAGAAGAGCAAGCAAAAAGTCTCCAAAGAATGTGAGTAGCTACTCAAAATTCTCTAATACAGGCATGTATGCCACTTTTTTTTTTCCTTTTTTTCTGGAAGAATCAAATGCTGTATTTAGGGAACGGGTTTCAGATTTTGCAAATATTTTCCTAGTGCCATTCTAGCAAATGAGTTTGTTGGCATATTGTTATGTGGGGCTTGTTCTGCTAAAGCATTGTAATGCCGGCTGTTTCTCAAGCTGATTTGGCTTTTACAGCTCAAATATTATATCCTGCTTTTAGAACATATGGTAACTCCTTTCAGGAGACATAGAGATATGCATCTTATTTCCAGAAACGAGTCGTTGCCTTTGAGTGAAAGACTGCAAGTGCTTTTCATCTTGATTTGCCTGTTCTTATTATTCTATTTAAAATTTCTTCTTCACCCTTTGCCCTGCTTGTGCTGCCTTCCATAAGCCCTCCCTGCATCCTAGGAAAGGGAAAACTCCCTGGCAGCTTTGAGTCTGAGCAGAGGAAAAGAAACAACACTCCCTTATCCAGGTTGCTTCGTGCAACACAGTTTTATGGAGTAGGTGTCGGTGACAGATGCTGTGCTGTGGCTCCTATGCAGACTGTGCTTTCCTGGTGAAGTATTACCGGAAGACTGGGTTGCTCACGTAGCCCAGTCTGTGTTCATTGATGGGAAGGCTTAGCGGAGACGGGGCGTGAGCTGCTCAGCCTGAGTCTTTCAGAGTCGCTCATGGAAAGAGGCTGCATCCCATGCCACTCTCTTACAATGATTTCATTCTGCATTCACTTTGGATGTGCAAGAGGTTTTTTCTTTTCTTTCTTACTTTTTTTTTTTTTTTAAAAAAAAAGCCTACGTGGCAACATCAACGATTCTTGCCACAAATGACTGCTTCGTACTCCTCATTGCTCTTCCTTGCTGGAACACACAGTGCAAAAAGCCCCCTCACAGCAGTGTCTTTGTGTGCAAGACAAAATGCCTTCCTTGGAGGAATGTCTCTGCTTCCCTAAGTTCACCTCTGGGTTTGGCTTTCTGTAAAGTTTTGCAGAGCTGAGACTTTTCTCTGGGTGCCTGGTTTAAGGTCACAGTTGGAAATGAGTCTAGAGTATGTTGCATTACTTTGTTCTTTGCACATCTGTCTCCCTAGGCTTTCCTATGAAAACCTTATAGTATGTGTAGCTATTAATCAATATTGCGGTTTATCTTGAAGATTTTTAATTTTAGTAGGAAAATATCCTGCATTTGTGATCCCAGCCAGTCCCTTCTCTCCTCTTGACTTGCCTTGCTCTCTGCTGTCATTTCCAGAGACCGCTGGAGAGTCTGGGCTCCCTCTTTGTCTTTGTGTTTGTGGATTCTTCAAAGTGAAAAAGGAAAACAAAAAGCTGGGACAAGAGCTTGCAGCATTTCTTGAGAATAGCGTGAGGGAAGAAAAGATGACTCCTATGAGTCAATAGCAGAGTAGTAGCTGTTAATCTCCGACTTTTAGGTAGTTAGGTTCATGATTAACTATGCTGTAGGCAAGAAGCACCCTGTCTGGCTCTACATCTGCCAGCACTCATATGGATGCAGTAAAGCCGTGTTTCTGACTAGTTCAAATGTGTTCAGAGGTATCCTTGGCCAACAGGCGTCAATACTGCTGACCTTTCTTTTTCCTCTTCTGTTCATTGTACATTCTTGTTGCTTGAGCTGCATGCTTTCAGCTTTTTGCTTCATATGTATTAGATCTTCCCTCCTTCTGGACTTTCCTTAGACTTTCCTGGACAGGTACAATTACCACCTTCTCTGGGGAAATGTCATCTTTTATTCAGTGGCATGATGCATATAGGCTCTGTACAGACACAAAACATGCCAAATACTTTAAGAAGAGAGGAGCAGAAAATGTTCTGGTGTTCTTCCTCATGCCTTTACCTTAAGGTAGGATCCTGCTGCAGCCTGCAGAAAAGCTGTGGCAAAGATCAACAGAACCAGGTTTTTCTTTCATGTGGACAGAGCTTTAGCAACCCCTCGGCAGTTTGTGTCACCCACCAGCACTGTGGACACTTGACCTGCTCAGACGCAGAAGGGATTTAGGGCTGTAGGTGTAATTAAACTGCGCTCTTAAAAAAAAAACAAACTCAAACCTCAGTATGTTGAGGAAGAAAATAATACAATTGTTTATTTTTGAGGAAGAAAGATCTGATTTCTACCATCATTCGTGCAGTAGCTCTCAGATGACTGAACTATGTCCATGCAGGCTCTCCTTTGAATCCCCATAAAATGAGAGTTTGAATTGGCAAGTATTTTAATTTTGTTGTGGCTTAAAGCTTCAGGATCTATTTGCCTGCAGTGATGCTGAGAGACTGTTAGTTTCTCCATCTTTTCTTGTTCTTTGAGAGTGTTGTCAATGTTAGCAGACCTACATGAAATTCTACTGTCAAACTTAGTCTAGGAAAATTGATAGCTTTCCTGGCAGGAACCATCCACGACAGACCACTCTCCTCTTCCAGGGATGCCGTCATGGCTGCGTGGCATCCCTCTCTCCCAGGTCAGGGTTGTCCTGGGCAACAAAGATGTCAGAGGGTAAAGGAACATTTCTTCTTCAGGAGCTTTGAGAACTTCAAGGCTGATACTTGAGAGCACCAGAAGAGGCCAAAGGTTTTCTGTTGCGTTTGCTGGCATTGCTGATCTGAATTCAGCTAGGGGCAACAGAAGTGTATTTGTCACAGATGTTCAAAATGGTGTATAAATGATAATATTTTTGCTTTTCAACCTGCAAGCTTCAGCTCTGTGGGGTTTTTTGGCACTTCTCAGCTGAAAGACTATTTGTTTGAATTTATACTAGAAATATGAATCACAGTTAATGCACAGAAAATAAGGTGGAGCACCCTGTGAATAAAGTAGATTAGGTTAGGTGCTCGTAGAATAGTTTCACCGTGGATTTATGATCTGTTAAGTGCATTTCTGTAGCAGCAAATGCTGAATTACCACTTCAGTGCTGGTTCATTCACCCATGCAGATTGAGAGCGATACCAAAAGGTACGGTGCCAAGAAAGCTCTTGCCTGCTCCCGATTCTAAACATGACCTGAAAGTTTTGAGTGAATAAGTTTCCTTCAGGTTCACAGCTTATACCTAAAATAATATTTTAAGAAGTTCTGTTAGTAATAAAGTACCAAGTGTTATTCATTCTCCAGACGGGAATTACTAGCTGCGCTGAAGTGCTCTCTGCTGAGTCAGCAGCCGGGCTGCTGCTGAAGTCTCAGCCATGCTCCAGCAAAGTTGGGTTTTATTGCTGTGTAGGTAGTTCATCCTGTAACTCTGTGCAATTCTTTATAGCATAACCCTCCGGCTTATCATAATTTCCTTCCACTGGAAGGATTTTGTAATGCATGTGGCTTTGTTGTTCTGAGAGGCTTTTAAAGCCTAAAAATTGGAGAGTATTTTATGTTTTACTTCAGGAAGGTAGGTAAAGGATGGGCAGACATTTTGCTTTGGTTGTGTTATGGATTTAGTAGAATAACGGAAACATGCTGGCTCTGATCTGAGCAGCTCATCTGTCTGGAGCCTGGCTATAGCAGGCTGGTACGAATTAAAGCGATACAATGATTGGGACTGGGTGTAGCATTTCCAGCAAAGATGCAGTTTCTACTCTCAGACCAGTAGTTTTTGTCAACAGAGACTCTCCCAATTGATGTGGAAGCAATCGTTGACAATGACAGACGAGGCTATTGAAGCATTTGTGTAGGACATCCAAACATCTGGCTTTTATGGGACTGGTTTGTACCCAGCAATAAAAGCTCATTGGTGTTTTTTGTTTCCTTGTTTTTAACAGAGTGAAAAAAGAGAAGCAAATAGAATTGGAATCAAGTCAGGTGTCTGCTGAGCCATGTTAATTGTTAAGCTGAACTCCCATGGCAATATTTAAATATCTTTTTAGCACACTGAGCCATAAAAGGTTTTTAAGTTTACTTGTGTTCGGAAGCTGTAGTAGCAATTAATTTACCAACACGTTCTGAGTTTACAAGGTGCTTTCATTTCATGGGTGGCTGGAAGATAGAACATGCTTAGATTATATTGAATTTAAGAAGCCACATGAATACTTACGACTTTTGAACTGGATGTTTTTGCTTTGTGATCTTATTTGAACTCTGGCGAACCATGAAGAATGTTTTGTGTCTTACTATGTATCCTTGTGTCTTTGACCTCACAAGATACATGAAATAGCAAATGTTGGTACTGGACTTTATTTACTTAGTAGTTAAAACAAAAAGGCAAACAAAACTGTGATGTATTTCACCTCTTCTCCCCAGCACCTCCTTAACAAATGGCTGTTGGAAGAGTGTTAAACTGTGACCTTAAAGCCACAGGCGTAATGAAACTCTGATCTAGCAGATGTGACAGACTCATTTTACATAAATCGCTCTCTTTTGTCACTGCTGGCATATGGCCAATGAATCTTCTAATTATTGAATGGCTTTTATAGCCCCATTATTTATAATCACTTTTGGACAGCAGCTGGAAGACAAGGATGGGACAGAATGAAATGATATAGCACAAACTATTGTCGTTTGTGTAACAACTGCTGGGATTCGGGGTATTTGACGGTGATGTGGTTACTGGCACGGTCTTGTTAAATGATAAAAATCCACTCAGCCTTCATTTTGTCTTCTAAGATGGGCTGCTGCCTACTGGACCTTGCCATGAAAATTATTATACTAATTGATCCAGAAATAGAATATGAATCTCTCCAGACATTAATAAAATATATGTGTATCAGGGCTGCCTTTACGCAAGGATAACTTATTAATGTCTGTTAAATACTTTCAGATAGAGATCTTCAGATGAAATACAGCATGTTATAATCAGGGGTTTATGCTGCAAATCCAACATGTGCAATCTTTGTGTCTTTAAAAAATTGAATCCTTCCCTCTCAATGTAGACATCAGGGTGGCGAGAGAGTCTTAATCCAGATGACTCTATTGCACTTTTATCCCTTTAGCGAGGCCTTTAACCTTTCATTGCTTCATCGCCCTGTTGTTTTGAAATGGTCTTTGTCTGCCTGCAGAGAATCCCTCGGCTAAAGATGCCTTTAAACGGAGATCCTGACAAGAGAAAGGGGGATTCTGCTGCGATTCAGGAATGGAAAATGGATTTTTCCGGTTCAGATGCTATCAGTCACTGCGAATGTAGCAGTTGGTAACCTTCCACAAAGAAGGGTAGAGCAAAAACATGTCCTGATGTAAACCTGCTTATAGGAGAATATAGGTCAGAGACCACCGTGTCCTGGCCCTGACCCTGACCCATCTTCGCACAGTGTCTACAGGCTCTGTCAGAGTACTGCTATTTATCAGGATTAACTACGACCATCTCAAAACAGAAATGGGATAAAACAGCTGCAGTGATTAATATAAACATAAACTATAAAATGATAGTTTCCAAATACATAAGACATGAGTTGAAAATATATCTTCAGAATATACATATTGCATGGTTCTGGCATAGACGATCTACCAGCTGGCAGGAAGGTGCTGTCAGCCCTGCGATGTTCATGCTCAGCTTTTTCTTGAAAAAATTCAGGTTTTGCTGGGACGTTTATGCAGTCTGCTTTCCTTATTGGAAGCTCGTACGTCAATAAGGCAAGAAGCTTGCAGCCCCCCAGGTCTGTGCTGGTGGTAGTGCTCTGGGGGAGATGGATGTTCTTATGCAGCAAAGAGAGCAGTAGATGATCTGGTACACAGCTCTCTGCCCTGCAGAAACTGGAAATAAGCGTCAATAAGCGTCAGAGCATAATTCAAAGCGTAGTTTCTCTAGTGACTTTAATATTAGGTAACTGTTGGAGGACAAATATGTGACAGAGGATAGAGGGCTTGAAAGAAGTGTATTTAGAAACAGTCAATATTTTTAATTAAACAAAAAACATCCAGGTTACATATTTATCATAAATTGACAAGCATAGTTTGTTTCTCAGAATGTCAGTAATATATTTTTTTTTCTGAGATGTTTTGTTTCCCCCTTGGAGTTTGTTTTTGCTACTAAAATGTTGTTGTTATGATGTAATGCTTTGGGAGAACAACTGACATACTCTAAAATGCAGTATAAGAATATTAAGAATAATTGAGAAAAACTAACCATTCAGCGAGTTGCCCTTTGTTTCATTCAAAGATAAAGAAAAAAAATCAGATGCTAAGATGGAAGCGTCTCAAATTTGGAGTAGTACAGTGGGGAGAGAAGCTGTGGAAAGTTGGTTCTCTCACTGTATCTTCACATAAGGAAAGGCACTTGTTTTGTTCAGCGGGGGGGCGGGGGAAGGAAGCAAGCTGTTGCATTAACAAAACCCAGTCTTTGAACATGTTTTACTTCTAAAACTTTAAAATACGGTTTTTGATGAGTTTAGTAGGGAAGAATTTATCTTTGCATTTTTTTTTTTATGTCTAATTTTCTAAAGCTAAAGATATATCAGCCTAATTTTGATTACAGAAATAAGAAGGTGACTTTTCTGTGGGCAAATAAATGCATTTGCAGCATAACCTGGCCAGAAGGTTATGAAGAGCTGAGCACTGGCTCACAAGACCTGTATCCTCCGGTGTGGAAACTGCTGCTTCTGGCTTGCATCTTTTGTGCCCCTGCTGTTATTGCTGTAGGATCTCTTTACATGCTTTTAGCAGGGAAAAAAAAAAGAGAGGATCTCAAAAGAATGAACATAAAATCCAATCTCCTTGAGAACAGAGGAGTATTTTGAAGGTAGTAGTGTACTTCTAGTTAACACAGCTCATCTCTAAGGAAACTGGAGCCAGGTATTTTCTTGAGCACTACATATGCATGGAATTAGACTTTATAAAGGGGAGGACTTTTGCCTAAAATTGGGGAGTTCTGACACCTGCCCTTCAGCCCAGCCTGGTGATGGCTGGACAGAAGCCATAAGCGGGTGAGACTCACTTTCAGAGGGAGTGTCCCTGAGGATCGGAGTGAGTTTTCCTACCACCATTTGCACACAGGAGTTTGCTGAATTGTCACCGACATACCCTTCGAATTCTCAGGAGTTGTGGGTGTGTACATTTTAGACTCAAAAATAATTTATCAGAATTTATAAACTTACGTCTAGCACTAGACTCTACTAAATAATGTTAATATCAAGCATGTGCCCTCTCAAGACTGAGGAGATTTTTGGAAAAGGTAATCAGAGTGAACTGAAACATTTCAAATGGTAAAGAATCCATGTGTCCCATAGGTGGATCCTTTTGGTAGCTTTCTACATGGTGCTAGTTGCTGTCTTTGCTCATTTTCTTCTTCCATGCTCTGGAGTGAGTTGCATGGGCTGATCCTGCTTTTGTCCACAGCTGTGGTCCCAGCAGCTGCTGAGCCGAGATCATCCAGGCTTCAAGAAGCCTTTATTTCTCTCAAGAACGTTCTGGAATTTAGCAGCAAAAAAAGTAGCTTAGCAAGCGTTTTGGGTTTTGTTTGAGTTTTTTTTTCTCTTTTCTTTTTTCTCCCTATTTAAAATAAATGTAATAGGAATGAGCATCACTGTGAGCTCCCTGGGGAGACAAACACGTGAGTGTAAGTATTGCTATAGCCCCTGTTTTTGCTGTTGCCATCTTGGCTAGTGCATCAGTGACTCAGCTGGGAAATCCCAGCTACTGCATAAACAAAATAACCAAACTTTCCAGCGGGGGCCGTAGTAGACTGAGATGCTAGATGGAATGGGCGCAGAGGGAAGCTAAAAGCAGATATCATCAGTAAATTGCATATCTTCTGTGGTCAAACAAGCTCTGGCTCAGCAGAGCTTTTTCACCTCTAGACATTATTGTGATATAAATCACTGAGTCACAAATCATACGGTATTTCAGGAGAAAGCCTACATTATGTGATACATGCAGCTCAGTGCATTAATTTCTTCACTGGATTAAGCCCTTGCATTATGTCCAAACTTTGTCATATTTGTTCTTTTTGCTGAGAGACCACCTTGTCTTTCTCTTGTGCAAAGAAAAATATGGACTATTTAGTTAAAAGATAAAGAAATCCTTTATTATTTCAGCATATGCTTTTTTTTTTTTTTTTTTTTTTTTTTGTGCCCAGTCTCCCTCCGGACTAAAATGATGTGGTATGAAATTAAACATCTGGAGTTTGGAAAGTCAGCTCTGATATTGGAAAACTGTAGCCCACAGGTCTACCAAGCCCTCCAAGTGTCTTCTGGGTGGGAAACCATGTGTATAGTGTAAAAACCAGAGACCATTTGTTAGAAAATGGTTTGGTAATCTGATCTTGGAGTGAGGGATATTGCTGGGTAACTCAGGAAAGTGTGATGAACCAGGTTTATTTGCCTTGAATTTCAGTTTTGTTGTTTGAGCTGTTTCTGTAATAAGCATCTTGGTCCTGAAAAATGTTCCTCCTTTTAATAGCTAGAGCCTGTTGCTTAAGCCTTCCTTTCTTCAATAAGAAGTTTAATCTTAACAACAACAAAAAAAATCTGTCTGGAGAACCTAAATACAAATTATATTTTTTTAGAATTTGACTTAATATATTTCAGACTAGGGTTTCTTGGGCTTAGTTTTGTTTTTGAACTAACGTTTCTGTTAAAATATTGCAGGACTGCATTAGGCAGATAGGCTGTTCCTGCCTGTGGTCGTGTTATGGTCTGCACTCTTCTCGTTTGTCTGGTGCCACTGCTGCCTCCCAGCCCCGCTGTCCAACTGCACTCCCTTGCAGTATTGTTATTCTTGATTTGCTCTGCAGTGATTTCCTAGAGGCTCCAGCCAGGAATCTGCAACTGTGATGCCATGTTCAGTGTCAACAAGTATGGAGGCAATATCTGCATTATGTATTCACAATCAAAAAAATCATAATGCAAATTAAAAAAGACCATAGAACCAGTTATAGTGGTTCAGCTCAACATCCATGTAGCCCAGCGTTCTGGCAGCAGCTGTGGCCATAAATAAGATGCCTAGCAAGGGAAAGGAAAAGAGCAAGATACCTGATATTCTTCCACTACGTCTCCCAGGTCTCGCAGCCACCAGCCATTCATTTTCAGCTCAAGGGATTTCCTACATCTCTTTTTGCCACCCCCAATGGCTTTGTCTTCCAAGTGCTTTTCCAGTCTCCCCTTGAGACTTGCCTCCTAGTCCTTGTCTTGGGAGAGGCAAGGAGCAGCCAGTCCCCTCCTGCCCTCTGGGCACATTGGAGAGCAATGTCCACAACTGCGGCATCCCAGCCCGCTCTCTTGGTCCTTGTATGGCAGCTGCTCCAGATTTTGATCATCCCAGTTGCTTTCTCTGAAGCTTTCCTAGTGTTGTTTTTTCTTTTCTTTTTAGAATGGAAGAGTTTGTATCCCTGTTCTCTGTATGTTCTTGTGGGTTTATTTTTGCTCTTCAGTCAAACGAATGTCAATGTTATTCCAGACCTGGAAATATTTCATTTCTGGGAAAAGACTGCACTAAGTTGCTCATATGGGTCATATGTTCTGCTACAAGAAAGGGTTTGGTGTTCAGCAGCTACCAATGTTAATTAACAATTATGTTTCTTTTTCTTTTTTTTTTTCCTGTTTGTTTTGTTTTCAACTAAATTAATTTTATTCTCACACACTTCTGAAAGTGTTCAAAACTGAATGGGGAAATACATAGATTTAAGTGAATAGTGGGAATATTATTGTATTGTTTTTAAGCATGTTTGGTGCTCTTAATGCCTTCAGTCAATTCTTTTCTAACTCCTGCTGTGTGCTGGGGTAGATACCAGTGCAAAGTATGGCACTTGTTTGATTTTGTGCCATGTTCAGCTGTACCTCTAACGGGAGCAGCCTTTGCATTCTGTCTGTCTGCCCAGTGAGTTGCAAAAGCAATACTCTGCCTTTATTATTTTTCTTCTTTTTCACGTCATCTGTCTTTCTCCATTTGCTGAGACAAATAAGTGATAAAAGGGAATGATGATCTGTTTAACACCACAGGAAGAAAGATGCATTATGAGACAAGAGAGACCTCTTGTTTACAGCGAGTTATTTTTGGTAATTAGCCATTTGTAGGGGAAGATGAGCCTCCGCTCGTAAAGTCAGCATGCCATAATTTAGCGGACTCTGAATGGAAGTCTAACATTTGCCTGAATTGGAAACGTTAATTGTGTGCATTTAGAAATAAATAAATGGTTGTTTTTTTCTTTGCAGGAAGCAGACTGAACAAAGACCTGAGACATTATCTCAACCAGAGGTTTCAGAAAGGATCACCAGATCACGATCTTCAGCAGACTATTAGAGATAACCTTTATCGCCATGCTGTGCCTTGTAAGTAACAAAACATGAATACATGTAGTAGAATTTCTTTTCTTTTTTTTTTTTTTTGTTTGTTTGTTTGTTTGTTTTTTGAGGCACATGTCACGTGGTGGTGTGCACGGCTCCAGGAGAGACTCAGTTTTCAACTTGGGCAGACTTCCATGTGTGACAGCAGATAGGGTTCAGGTAGAGTTGAAAAGGAAACCAGTTCATCCCTGACCTCTACTTTTTCATGGCCTTTTTTTGGAACAGTTCATGGTTTGATGCGGGTCTGTGATGCTTATTGTGAGGAAAAAACCCTAACAAACCAGCCATGAAGTGAGTGCTTGTCTTAGAAATAGTCTTCATTAATATCATTATGGTGAATGTTCCTTCATTGATTTGAGACCTATGTATAAAAAAAACCTGATTTTATTTGTGTTTCATTAGCAGAACTTTATTTCTGATGCTTATTTAACTTGTGAAATTGAATAGCATTTTATGGCTGGGTGTCATTGTAGCAGGCAACTCTCACTGTTGGAAGGTCATCCTCAATTCAGGTTGGAGATAAGCAGCAAGAGGTAGTGAATCTGAGAAAGAAATGCTCTTTTTCACTCAAAAAAAAAAAAAACAACCACGAAGAAAACTGAGGAGTTTGCAGTGTGTAATTTTTAGAAGTTCAGAATCTTTACCCAAAATCAGTCTATCCTTGGCATTTTGGGAAGATGTACAAAGAGTGGAGAATTATCCAATTTTGTTGCACCTCTGTTTGGCATTCCCCAGCTACCAGGAGAGGCTATTCTAAAGAAAAGGTTTCTTGCTTGAACTTTGATGAGCCGTGGGGATAATGGTATGCCTTTCAGGCTGGGATAAGAGCAAGTAAACATCTTAGTTATGGTATACTGAGATGAGCAGCAAAATATTTTGACGTTTTCTATCTCAACATAAATCAGAGTTTGTTTATCCTGGTAGACTTATATAAAAATTGAGTAATGAATTTACCACTCAAAAATTGGTATTTGCCAACAAATATCACATAACAGTACGTAGAGTAATAGCTGTTTTCAATCTAAGTGTTGCATACAGGAGAACTGTGTAGGGCCACAGTTAAATAGTGTGGTAACCCTGACAAATGTTGGTTCTTCAAATGGCAGAAGCTGTATGTCACTATTGAGTTTATTCTCATTTTATCAGTGGAAAGCATGGGCCAAATTGCATTTAAAGTGCTGTGCGTGGACATAAAGAATAAATATGCATTATTATTTTCTGTTGAACACTTGCATTTTCCGTTCTGTCACTGTGAAATATGGTTAGTTTTCAGTCATCTAACTCACCAGGCTGCAGGTTTCTGAAGCATACTGCGCAAAGTGCCTTCTAGGAGAGCACGGGCAACGTTAGGCTTGGGAGATGCAATGTTGTGATGCTAATGTCCTTCTGCCTATGTGTAATGTTCCAATTTCTAAAGCAGCAAATAAAGCAAATGAGCACAAGTTCTGTGGAAGCGTTTTGTATGTTACCAAGGTTACATTTTGAAATGCTTTCCATTGATTCTTTTCTCTGATTTATTGAACTTGATGGTGAGCTAAACTGCTTGGACTCGCTAAAGACTTTTAATTTAAAATTAAGAGCAGTGAAAGTGATTTCTGCCTTTTAGAAATAGCTGGGCGAGATATGGGTTGTCGATACATTAATAAGAACGTCAGTACTTATGTTCCATTGAGGAAACAAATGGAAAATCAGAGTAGTGGAGATAGTGTGTGTGTGTCTCCATAATTGCTGAGTTGTAAAGCAGGTAGCATTTAATCTTTTCTTCAGGTACTGTGGGGATGGTATTAGTGGTAGCTTTTAAGAATTATGCTAATATTCATATATGAATTTGAATGAGACTGCTGCATGCACGGTGCATTGGGATGCTTTACAGGTCTGGAGATTAATCTAGCTGTACACTCATATTTTTATTCCTTGGTACACGTGACCAGTAAATCCAGAGCCCTGGACCAATCTCTAGTGCTAATGGATTATGAAGTCTTGTATTTTGAAAATGGAATTCCCTGCTGATTATATGGTAAACACAAACAAGAACACAAGGTCACTTGGACTGAGCGTGCTTGGCCTGGCAGCTGCTTTCTGTTGCACTAATGTAAGGGCTAAATGAAGTGATAATTAGTCAGTGCAAAATGGAGAAAGGTGATCTTAACAGCTTGTTCCCCAGAAATTCTAGTAAGAATTCCACTTGGTTCAGCTCTGAGGAGTTTGGTACAAGTGGTGAGAAAACACAGAGGGTTTCTGTTTCCCACAGAGCTGTGTGTCGGCTGCATGCTTGGCCGACTCAGGAGCTGAGTGAAGATAGGGCTATAGGTTTTACAGAAGATAGAGGTCAAGCTGAGGGGAGGAAATATGCAAAAAGTTTGACTTGACCTCATTATTTCATGTGACAATGAAACACTGCTTAAGCATCGTTTAGATTTTTACTTTAGAAGAGCTGGTTAAGAATCTGCTTTATTTTCTGGGTAAGAGAGTGGGATGATGCTAGCTCCCAAAGGGGATATGAGCATTGCCTAAGTGGGTGACACAGGGATGGTTTTCTGAGAGACCAGAGGACTTCATCCCTAAAGTCGGAGCTGTCACAAAGAAATGAGACCTTGAAATGGACCTAAAAGCAAAGTAGTATTGAAATAAGTAGATGAACCACAGGGTTGTTTTTGAAAGCTGTAGTCTCCCCTGCTCCTCCGTGCCCTCTACCCATCCATAAGCTTCCTCTGAGCCTTTGTACCCTCAGCTCCCTGCTCCCCATTGAGCTGATTTTTTTTCCTGCAAAGATCTGTAGTAAACAGCAGTTGTGACAAGCTTCCAGGTGGCCTCCAAGTTTGGCTGTCGTACCGTCGTGAGGGCTCTGCTGTTACTATTGCACCAAGCCCACGGGTTTATTTACAGACCCAAAGCATTCTTCTCTGGAGTTTACAACGTTAGCATAATCTGGGACCAAGCCGGAGTCGGGAAGAGAGGGAGAACACGTTATTTATGTATTTGGATGGTGCGAAAGTGCTTATGAAGCACTATGTTTGCAATGTACACATCTCTGAAAGAGTTGGTGTGGTTCAGCCCCTGAACCAGCTTTCATGTCAGCTGAACCAACGGTGTGTTATTGCCTGCACTTTCTTCCTGATGCTCTCATTTCACTGTTAACTTCACATGCCAGGTCAGAGACTATTTTTAGAGTATTTTTGTCTTGTGCTTAAGAAAAAGCAGCACCTTAAACTTATTCTCCTAACATGTTCAGATAGATAACTGTTTGCATTCCTAACATGTAGGATCCGCTGTCAAAACTAGAAAAAGACCTCAAATACACCATCCAGATTAGCAAGATGTTGGTCCAGTCTCTAGCTATCCCCTTTGCCTCGTTTTCTTTGGAAGCACCACATTTTTCCTGTTTTCTGATGTGCCTAATGAAGATCACCAGAAATAACGCTCTATTTGTGGGCTGGTTAATGGCTCTATTGAGCTTGGAGCAGACCGAATTGGCAACAATTTCATGATTACTGATTGGCCGTGACTGTACCAGAAGTGCTTTGACTAATGCAGAAGCTTTGCCCGCAGCTTATTTCTAGTGTGGATTTCACTTACTCCAGCTCAATTTTGCCGACCTAAACACTTAAGAGCAAAAAGGGCAGGTGTATGAACTCTGTGAAGCATCTTGCTGCGGCACCCTGTGGCATGTCTGAGCCCCCCTGAGCTAACAGAAGTGGATGTCACTTGCATGACACCTGGTTTGGGGGGAGCGATGCAGAGCGTGTCGACATCCTGGCTTTAAGTTTCAGAGTGTTTCTAGGAGCAGAACTCCCCCAAACAGGATTGGTGTATGTGAAGATTTGCTTAGTGGAAAATGTGATTAGTTGGAAGTACGTGTAAGAATATATCCATTCAATAGGGATTTCCAAGCAGCCTTACCTTGGGATATCTATGCAGTAGCGTTAATTGAGAGAGATGTGCGATAGCAACTTATTTCAGCGTTGCACTGCAGCAGCGTGTCTAAACCACTGTTCACGGGAGGCTGAACAGACAGGATTATCTTCCTCATTTTGAAATGATAGTAGAGGGCATCTGTTTAAAATAAACAAGCCTTACTGGCCATTTGTCCTAGTTGCTTATTCTCAACAACCTGACAGAGGTTTTCTTTTCAAAGTGTATTGAGAAGAGCAGAGGCAGCTATGATGGGTCTGGCATCTGCATCTTTACTTGCCAAAACAATATACCTGGTGCAGGCATGACCGAAATAACAGATCAGTGGTCCCTCTCTGTTCATGTATGTTCTGCATTTATCTTATTTCAGTACTGGGCAATTCCTTTTTTTGCCAGGCTGTAGTATTCAGAAGCAAAATTCCAGAAAGTGCAAGGTCTTTTTGATGGTAGATGAACTGGGGAGAATGTAATGGCTAGCCTAGAGTTAAGTCTTAGGTGTCAGACTAGACAGTATTTGGCAAATCTGTTTATTTATTTATTTATTTATTTATTTTCCCCCTCCCCTTCCCAAAATTGGCTTTTGAAACCTCAGGAGGTCATAATTCAACAGCTGATTCACTTTCCCAAAACAAGCACAAGTACAAGGATTAATCGGCTGGAGATTTTAATGTTAGCGATTTGGCACTTTCATTTCTGCTGTCTGCTCTCTGACCTTCCCAGAGTTTGATCTGTTCCTCTGTCTTCAATTACAGAACAGTAGCTACAACTATTATGGTTAGCCTTATAGAGGACTGTGAAGCAAAATGGAAAGAAATGGATAAAAATCAATAGTGTAAGTGTCAAGTGATCTGTAAGGAGGCTTAGAAAAAGACAGCGACACCCTGGCAGCTGCCTGGCCTGAGCTCTCTCACATTTCAGTGGGGAATTTGAGAATAAGTTTCTTTATTCCAAGCAATCTACTGGTGCAAAAAAAAAAGTCTCCTTTTTAAGGAAAACCAATAATATTCAAGAAGGAAACTTCACAGTATTTATAGGACAAACTTTAGTAAGTGGATGTAGAAGTTGCTCCAGGAGCCAGGTAAGCTGCTACGTGCATAACCATCATCTGCAGCTCATGGAGAACTAGAGAGACGAAATGGGCTGGGGTGTGATGGAGCTCCTGTCAAACACGCCAACTTAGGTGATTTCCCAGGATAGCTTTTAAAAGTTCTCCAGGACTTGGTTCTCCATAAGTACTTCTGAACTTCAAAATGAATTGATAGAGGGGATATGCAAACCAACTCACAGAAGGATCTTTTCTTTAGAATGCTAGGTGTAATAGTGTATCAGTATACTGGGAGAAATTGTTGACGTGAAGCAGAAAGAGCTTTATGTTCCAAATGCATGTGTTTTTTACATGTGGGGATTTTTGAGTCACAATTTCGAAGTTGCTTTTAGTTACTAATTTTTATTAAGAATAAACAGACTCGCTGACAGTGCACATTATTTTTCTTCACAGGCAATAAATCATCAGTTTACGTACACAAATGGTCTTTGAATTCTCAAAAGCTTTCCAGACCTGCAGCCGTATTTATTATCCAAGTACCTTTTGTTGCGGTTCCCTTCCTAAAGGTGTAATTCTGCTTTTGTAATGAGAAAAAGTGGCAGTGTCCATGAAATATTCCTTTGAAGGCCCATACTGATAACGTGATGAACAGCAAGCTGATCTTTTTTCTAACGTTCAAAAAATAATTGTTTTGCAAGATTTATGTTAGGAGAAAGTTTTAAATGTTTTCAAAATGGTGTCCTTATCACTAGGGTGCAACATACAGGTACCAGCATTATGTAAAGATAATTTTTCTCAAGAACATTTGCTTGTGAGTTAATCTAGCTCTGAAGAATAGGAGGCATATTTTCCATGCCAGCTAATGTACATGCATTTACTTTTTCCTGTATTTTCAACAGGGACTGTATCCTGAGCACAACCAGTGGGTTTGGAAAATCCTTGTAGCTGTGTTCCAGGGGGTGCAGAATTGCAGCAGAGTCCCCTGCAGTTTTCAGGGATGTAATTATTTCACATATTGGTGAACCAGATGTGTTTTCACTTTTGAGAGAGAAGAATGCCTTGCTTTGAGCCACAGAGCCAATATTTCTGTAGTGTAGTTCCTTTCTGTACGCAGTCATTTCTAGTCAATCTAGGAGACTTCAGACCTTTCTTTCCATCTGGTCTGTCCTTTCAGATCAATAGTGCATTTTGTGCCAGTGGAACTACTGGTTTGTTGGTTGTCAGGGTTTGGTTGGTTGTTGTTGTTTTTTTTTTTTTACATTTGGAAATAAAAGCACTTATGATAGCAAATATTGCTCCATCTGCTTACCCGTTTGTGAGGAATAGCTTTTTTGTATTTCACTGTACCCCGAGTTGAAATTGCGTGAGGCACCACAGAACAGTACAAAGCAGAAGAGCTCAGCCTCACAGGCTCTCCCATGCCACTTGTCAAAGGAGATTTGGGTAAGAAGTGTGGGAAGAGATTACATGGCTAGTTTTCTTTGTTAGTCCCCAGTGTACTTAATTTTGCTTTTTTTTTTTTTTTTTTTTCATTGTGGTTGCTTTGTGCTACGGCAAAGCATCTGCAAGTGGATATTTAGGTAGCACAAACAACGTCTGTGCATATGTTATAAAACGTAAAGGTTTCTAAGGTTGTGAGTCTCTTGGAAAGCAGGGAGGAAATCAGAGCTGAGAGCAGGTACTGCATTTGGAGGTTGAAGGGGCGGAGATGAATCACCCCACATTATTTACTTCAAAACTGACTCTGTACTGCCACAGTTTTACTCACCATCACAATTTAAACTATAGAAGGGGCAAACCACAGTATCCCCCAAAGTAATGGAATGAAAATCTGCTGAAGAGTGTGTGGTCAAAGGCGATAAGTGTCCTCATATCCAGATTTTTCCTATGATATCCCAGGGTCTTGATTAGATCTTCTGTGATGGCTGCGGTGTCCTAGCTTTTGATTTCAGCGAGGCAGCTTGATTTCTTCTCAACTGCCACCATGTATCTGTTCAGGGTTCACAGTATATTGATTATCGTACAACCAGCGCAACGAGTGTCCCAGGCAAAAGGATCAGTTTGAGGAAAAATTAAACGCGTAGCCATTTTTTAACTTGTTCTTCTGCTCACGTTTGCATTTGGGATTCACATTTAATATTCCATGATTCCCTCCACCGCTCCGTACAGGTGTGTTTGTGCTGGGATTTCTTGATTTGCATGGTGGTTTGACGGTTATGAAAGTCCTGTGCTGCTTTCGTCAGAGATGCCAGTCCTTAAAAGAGGACATATGAAAACCCCAGTGATACGATATTATTCTGGTCCAGTGTGGTACCTGCAATGTAGCGTGGGCAAAACCAGTGGCGCTGCAGAGGAGGAAATGCCAGTGTGATTCCCAGTCGCATCCAGTGCTGTCGCCACAGCCTGTGAGCCCAGGAGGACAAGGGCAGGTGCAAGCTCCTGACGATTTGATGGGCGTGCAGACTTGCTGCGTTTCATCTTCAAACAATTATCCTTTTTTTTTTTTTAACATTCCCATGCTTCTTCACATAAAGTGTGCTGTATTTGTCCTCTAAATCCTTTCTCTCTTTATTTCAGCAGAGAGGAGATTAGCTGTGTAATCATTTATAAAGCTGTTTAGATTCTGCTAGCTGGTTTTCTTTGGGGGAGAGTCATACCCAGTACCTTTACTGGGAATAACTCTGTAAATTAATCTTCATTGATTTCCACCCCCCCACCCCCTGTGAATATGAAGGTAGAAAAAAATAGAACAAATTTTTCTAGTTCTGCCTCTATTGAAAGAGAAATAAATCTTTCCTGTTAGTCATAAAGGTCTAGATGTATCCTTTTTTTTTAGAATGTCCTCTTGAATAATTAGAGCTTTGAGTTATGAAGTCGAGATTCCTGGGTCATTGCCAGAACAGATTTGTTTAAGAGGGACACTGGTTCCCTGAATTCCTTATAAAGGGCTTTGTAATGTCCCAGGCTGCTCTTAATTAGTGATTTAAGAGGGAATACATCTGTTTCAATGAGGATTGTGAAAATTATTATTTAAATGGAAATGTTTAATAAATGGCTCTTTGAAAGGCTAATGTGTCTTCAGAATGAGACGTGTATCACAAAGTAATCAGGTGGATAGTGATCTAGGAGTTCTACTTGCAGGGTCTTTGAATCTGAAGATGCAGAAAAACATCAAAGACCCTTGGAAGCGTCATCTCCCATTTAATTATATTTCATGCTTCATCATTCATTCACTACCTGCACTTTTTCTTCAGGTTTCACAGTAAAACTTCAGATTTAACAATTCATTTACCAGGGGAATAAACAGGATACAAATGTTTATATTGGTAAAAGGTCTGTAGGAAGAAGCAGTATCACTTATTAGATAAATTGATGATACTTCATTTTTGTCTCAGACCATCATGGCAGCTCAAATACTGCCACTGTGGATTTTTCTTCCAATTTTAAAAATGCTTAATGGCAGATTGTTTTATGCTGAAAATGTGCAGGTAGTCTTTGCTCTGTTAGAAATTTGAACTGGCTTCCCTCAGAACTGAGACGCTGGAGGAAGGAGGAACTCCAAATTAAGAAGCTGCTGCTTTTAGCAAACTTCCCTGAACACATGAGGAGATGGATGTTTATAAATGCAGCATTCTCATCTCCTACTGTTCACTGGCCTTAAATTAGTAATCAAAAACTTGAAACTGGATATTTTGACTCTTCATTTACCTGTTAGTTTCTGAGCCCTTACTGCGATCTTCTTTCATGTTTTCTAAGGTGTGGGGTTTTTGCTGTTTTGTTTTGTTCAGAGTGGGCTAATACATGGGAGCTGAAAACGTACTTGAATAGTGATGTTATTTTAAATTCAGGTTACTTAAATTCTAAATCCAGGTATGTAAGGTTTTGAGAGAAGCAGCAAGACATGCAAAAGAGTTGAGGAATGTAAAATTCCCATAATGTTCATAAATATCTTTCCCATTTTTGAATATATATTTTGCTATCTCGCTTAGCCGCCTGCAATTCTCTGCAAAACAGCCAGTGTTTTCTGGAAGGGAGCAGCTGACGAGATGCGCTAGCGCTGCTCCTGTGTAACTAGCCACACTGGAGAATCACATTGACAGACATTCTGCAAATTGCCCACATTATAGAACATTGATGATACCATTAAAATGGTAAATTTAATATTATAGTACTATTAGATTTCTCCCTCGTTAACTCTGATCTGATAAACAACCTCCAGCATATTTGGAAGGTAATAGTCACCTTACAATCACTACTGCTCCTCTCTATCTGGGATTTCAAGATCCTATAGATTTATAGTTCTTCTGTCATCTAATCTGTACTTACTCCTTTTTTTTTTTTTTTTTTTCTTTTGGCTTGTGCTTCCAAGCAGACTCTTTCCTAGAGGGCTCTGGGCATGCAATTAACACTTCACAGCAAGAATAAAGTCATCCTAAATTCCATTCCTGAGATTGAGGACCAAATTGATTTTGGAGAATAAAATGAACCCAATGCTCAAGCAAACATGATGCAGACCTCCAGAGGTGTTTTAGCACTGGCACTTTGTAAGGGTTGGTACAGCGTAATGCTGGTAGCGGTGGTTGTGTTCTTGGCTTTTGCAAACAGGTTTCAGAGCAGCCTCTGCAAAATCTCACTGGAGATGTAGGTGGTGAAGAAGGGATCAAGCGGGTGCTGTGATGGGTGCTGGGCACAGCCCTGCCGGGCAGAGCAGCCCTGCTGCAGCGTGTCTGGGAGCTGGAAGAGCTGAAGAAACTTTTTTTCATCTGTGTCTGTCTAGCAGAGACAACTTCCACTCCCAAACGTTAATCTTCAAGCAGCAAAACCATGCGCCGCAGCTTACCAGTGTAACCTTGGCTCCTCTCGGCTGGCAGGGAGGCTTCTGTGGAGGTATCGCTCGGCTCCTTGTTTTCCTAAGTGAGTCATGGTTTAATTAGAGCGCTGTCTCGAGGAGGAGGTGGTTGTTATACATCACCTATCACAATGTAAAAGTGGAAAGCGGCGCTGAAACGCTGACCCTTAATCTGAAGTGCACCATCTGTGTTTTATTTCCACATCTTGCTGAGTTTACAGTTATTTGAATTCACAGTTTGTTCCCCATTTGCTGTTCCCACATGGTAAGTGAATTGGATCCAAAATGTACTGATGAAAGATTGAGAAGCCTGTTGGAGAAGTTTGTTCCTACCTACAAGAGTGCTCTATCTCACACTTCTTCCACCCCGTGAGTTAAATCCCAGCTGTAAAATCTTGTCTCAAGACGGTCTTCCTGCATGGTGGGAAGTTGGGGTTACCGTAAGGACAAAGGCTCCTTTCCCCATCCTGAAGTGATTTATGGTTTGCCTTTGACTTTCTGCTCCAGAAAAGGTAGAGAATTCTCTCACGTCTGACAAAGTATTTGCTTTACTGTTTCTGTAAATTTCTGTGGATGCTTATCTGGTAGTGCTTGGCATTGGAGCACCACTTTTTTTTTTTTTTTTTTTTTCTCTCTCCTTTTTAGTATGAGCCAGAGCGTTTGATGCTAAAATAAGACTGGGTATAATATAATGAAAGGTACTATCATTATGATTGTAACAGTTTTCATGGTCCAACTTTAAATTGCTCTGATTTTAGAATGGGCAAGCAGCTCAAAAGCAGGATGAATTTCATTTATTCTCCTTTGTGTCTATTTTTTCTACTGATGGCAACCATTTTCTTAAGACATAACTAACTGTAGAAAAGATATAAAATTCAAACATGTCGTATATAAAGCAAGCCATCAAAATGCTGAAGGCTGTATAAACTTAAATACCTTCTTTGGCTTTTGCTGTAGACCACACAAGCTCTGAGAAATTGATTACTCTGGTGCTCGAAGGGGCTTTCATGATACAGAAACAGAGGTTTGCATTGAATTTCTTTCTTTGTGTGTGGGACTCTTTTTTGGAAAGAGAAAAAGCCTTTAAACCCCAGATTAAAAATAAGTCATTTCATTGTTTCCTTTCCTCCCCTTCCAAACCTTATGAAAGAGTTTTCATAAATGATTGGGGAGCTGCATCTCTGAATAAATGTAAAGTAAAATGCTCCATTTCTTTTTTTTAATAAAGAGCCTTTTTTTTTCTGGAATGTCCCATTTAGGTGCTGCCTCATTGAAGGTTCATCTGGTGAGAGAGTTTGTCTGGCTTGTGCAGATTTTTTTTTATTTTGTGGCCATGAAGAGGAGGGGCGAGGAATTAAGAGTTATTTATTTTCATCTTGCAGTTTTCAGATTTACTGTATCCAGTACTCTAAAAACCATCATTATCACAGACTTTGGGCTTCCCATGGGGACTGTGAGCTGGCAGGATACATTCCCAGAAAGCAGCCTAGGACTCCATGAGGCTGTTTTTGAGCGATGAGGAAGGTGAATCTTGAGCAAAGAATTTGTATATTTTCTTTTTAAACAAGAGACACATAATGGGCCAGCACCCTGGCCATAAGGTGTTTTTATGAAAATATTTATGTCCCATAAAATTAAGACTGTTTTATATATTTATAATCAGGCCATTCTCCTGTCTGTATGTCACCATTTCTCTTACGAAGATAATATAAGGTATGCTATCTGTCGATGGCATTTTGCCCATACCCAGGTAAAAAATTTTGGGGGATTGGGTGCTTGGGCAAGACCAGTTGCTATTTTTGTGCTGTAGGGCTTCGTACTGGAGCAAAGATGATGTTTTTCGCTTACGTTGCCTGGCCCTCACAGGCACATGCTGTAAAGTTGTGAACCTGCGTCAGCACCTTCACCGAGCGGCTTTTTGCGCGATGGCTGTCAGCTGGTGTGCTTCAAAACCTCTGCTCCTTAGAGCCGCAGCGGCTGGTGCTGTCCCTGCCATGCCGCAGCCCTGCTCCGTGGGAACTGGTGACCAGGGGTGGCCCCACAGCACCCTGTGTCCACCCCACCAGCACCTCCCGCACGGTTCTCGGGAATCCACGCATCCCTTGGTGGAGCCGCACGAGCCCGGGCGAAGCAACTATTGAGCTGCGGAGGGGCAGGTTTCCTTGCGAGGCTGGAGTCCCCTGGGATTTCTGTACTGCATCTAAGCAATCCCGTCCTGTGAGATATGTGGAAAGCGTCCAACACGGACACCTGCTGGCTCTGAAGCAGTCAAGTGCTTTTTCCAAAATATCTTTGGCCCCTGTTCTTGATGTTTACTTTTCAAAAAATATGGGCATGTGTTGGCTGTAAAAGAAAGAGGAAAAAAAAAAATCATTGCTACTGTCACTGAAATTCTCTGCAGATTTAAAAGGAAGATGAAAGTTGGTACTTTAAGAGAAACTCGAAGCCCTTGGGACAAGCACAGCAGAAAACAGAAAGATGGTCTGTATTCTGTCTGATTGCTTGCAAAAATGAGGGCTGTGTCTCCTACGGAGAGGGAAACAGAGCTAGAACTGCATATTCGCATAGTTCTCCCATTCTCATGCCTTGCAAACCAGGGCAGTACCATTTTGCGCTTCCCTGGGCACGTTCTCAAACTGCAGCTCCATGAAGGTGATAGAGAAATAAAAAGGGTGAGGGAGAAAGAAGAGAGGGGGGGGTAAAAATCTGCCTCGTGGTATTTCAGTTCTCCAGCATACACAGGTGCTTTTTAATCCCGCTGGCCTACATATTCCACAGCCCCCAGGAATAGAGGAGTCGTGATGTAATGCTCTTTTCCTCACACTCCCAGCTTAAATACAGATGGAAATTGTTGTCATGTGTTAGAAATGTCACCAATAATATAAAAGGCAGGCTTCTGCGTTCTCCCTTTTGCACTGTCAGCTGCTGCTGCCAGCTTATTCTTCCCTCTCAAACCTATTGTCATGTGGCAGAAACCCTGATGTAAGTAAGCCCTGTCCTCCCCCTGCTTATGATCCCTGCATTTTTTATTCCCCTCTGCTGCAGTGCTGAGGATCATTACATACCACGACTTAAAGACAAGACCTCACAAAGGAAGGATTAATCTTGTATTTGTGCTTGAATTTCGAAGGACTCAGGCAAGTGAGAATGTTCCGTTGTATTCTCTTTTTTGGTTTTTTTTTTTCCCTCTTTGCTAGATACTAACGTAAGAAACGAAAAGCAGCAAACGTGAGAAGCTAGGTCTGTGTTTACCGCGCGGACCCAGCGGTTCCTCAGCGGCAGGTTGCGTGTGTCGGGAGAGAAGCGGGGTTGTAACGGGAGGCTGTTGGGCACGGGAGCTGCGGAGCAGAGCTGCGCAGCCTTCGCCCAGCCTGGGAGGACAGATGGCTGGTGCTGCTTTTTAATTCATCAAGCAGGCTTTACGTGAGGCCGGTTGGCGAGGGGGTGCGCCGCGAAAAAGCGGGGTCAATGGGCACGAATAGGCTGAGATCAGGACCAGATGCCTGCCGAACAATGGGGCTTTTGAAGGAAATGCGGGAGGAAGCGTGGCGCTTGCTTTGTACGGCCTCCGCATTGCAGGTTGGAATGGGGCAGCTCCGATTTAATGAAGTGCATTCTTAAACACGGTCGTCAACCCGGGCTGGGAGACAAGGGGACATGTCAGAAGGGGGCTTGTGGGGCTGGCGGTGGAGGAGGGGGAGCAATCCACTGATGGATCGCCCAGAACAATGCAGTCTTAGTGTTGGATGGGAAAAAACCATCAATACATCCCTGTGCATATTAATGCGATAGAGCAGGTGTTGCTACATGTCTGTCCCCGCATTGTTCTCCTGTGGCTCAGCCGAGGAGGGGGCAGGAAGGAGACCTCGCGAGGGATGCCCTCGTCTGGGGTAGAAGCGTAGCGGTTCCCCAGACAGCCGCGCATGCCGTAAGTAAAGTAGGAGGTGAGAATCGGCGCGCGTTTCCGCTCCTGGGGTCGTGGCGTGGGGCAAGGTGCTGGCCACTGTGAGCTGGGCTGGGCACTGGTCCCCTGTGCTGGCTCAGAGAGGTGCTGGTCACATCTGAAAGGCACAGCAGGGCCAAGAGGGTCCTTTTTTTCTGCGAAACATCCCCTCAGCTAAGCAGGTGTGAGGGCTGGGAAGTGAATCTCCAGAGAGCAGGCTGGGTCACCAGGGCAGAGAGCAAGGAGGCAGAGACGGTGTCTCAGCTGAAATTCAGCAGTGAGGGAGTTAAAAAGGGCATGTGTTTTCATCCAGAAATACATCAATTGTGAATGAGTTGCAGAAAAGCTGTGTGGGAAGTGCAATAAGCAAGGTGTATGCATGTATAAAACCAAACAAAATACTTATTTCTGCATTTGTGCGTATCCTGCTGCGCTGGCTGGACGTACCCTTCCCTAAGGTAGTTTTCTGTGTAACAGAAGTGACATCCCTAAATACTTACAGCCATGTTAACCAGTGTCATTCTTGGAGGCTTGGGAGGGGGGAAAGTGTGCGTAGTCTGTCATTATTATATGTATTTCTTAATAAAAAGACACCCGTTTAATTGCTTCCATTGTGTTGTCTGCTCCCCTTTTGATTTGTGACACGCTATGCTGTGTTTGTCAGCAGAATGAAAGAGCTCTTTGTTCCTTATTCGTCTTACGGCACACTGCATCTCCGGGTGAAAATGGCATGTGTGCCTTTAGAGCTAACTTAGCTGGTGATCTGCGCCTGGTGTTAGGCTGGGAAGGGTTTCTGGTTTTTCCCAGGAGTTTGAGGAATTTGTAGGCAAGGCTTGTATGAATTTATTTATTTATTTATTTTTACACACCAGTGTGTTAATAGTGATGAAGAGTAATCAGCTTCATTTGCCCACAGGACAGGTAGAGCGTGGCCAGTGGCTGCAGCAGCTTCGCGTACTGCGGCTGCCTTTCCGTGTGTCCCTTGTCTGTGGATGAATGGCCAACTCAACCATGAGCTAGAGTTTAGTCCTTGTGCACCTTCAGTCATTTACTGCCGCGTAAACTGCTAACAAGGCTTCAGAAAAATAAACCAAGAGTCCGTAATGTTGACAAGCTTGTGTGCCTATTCAAAGGCTGGCCAAGACCACAGATGAATAAAGGCAGTTGCCGAATGGCCAGCTGCTAGAGAAGACTGTGCCTGTAGCACTTGTAGAGCGCCTTCCGGCTACTGGTGCTGTGTGTGCTGGATTAGGTTACAGCAGCATTATCAGTTGCTGTCTATTTGTTGTCCTTTTCCTGCTCCAACTACCTGGTATCAGTCTGTGTACAAGTAAATGGGAGTGGTTTACAAGTGTAGTGGCTGGAATTAGTAGCCAGAAAGGATACAAATTTAGGACAGTGCTTGCCCAGATGGTTAATAAGACTACTTCTAACACATTTACATCACGTGAATGTATGGAGCTTGTCTTTAAATTGAACTACCAGATTCAGCAGCTCGAGCTTTATGTTGATAATTATCCTTATTTTCTACTCTGCAGTGCACAAGAGAAAATGGGCAAAATGCAAAGTCTGGCTCAGTCTCGGAGGCTGTGGTCTGCTGCGAACCACTCTTCTCTTAGAGGGTCTGGCTCGGTTAAGGGCCAGATTGTGAACCTGTTGCTTGTTGATGCATGGCTCCTCCTGCAACGTGGGAAATGATATCAAGGAGTAACTTTGCTCTGGAGGGAGCGAGGATTCACTCAGTGGTGCAGAAGAGCAGGGAGTGTTTTCTCCCGTGCTGGCTTGTCTCCACTTATCATTGCCTGCTGCTAGCTCCTGTCAGATGGAAGCAGTGATGGATCCATGTAGATCCAAGAATGATGCTTCACTTCTTTCTGGGAAACTGCTACAGAGCTAGCGAGAGAGAGCGCAGGCAGCTGCTTCACAGGCACCTCAGCTCCTTGCTGTTGAAGTAGTGCAGCACCAGGTGTTGCCGTAACAGCAGCAAACTTCCTCCAGTTGAATTTCTTTCATTTTTTTTTCTATACAGTCTTCTAATGCAGGTAATCCAACCTGCAATTTGAAGCTTAGAGTATCCCTTTTGTCGTTATTGACAAGCCTTAGCACAAGTAAGGCTGTCATAGCAGTCAAAGTGTTGCAGAAAGAAAAAAGCCACAATGAAAGGCATTAATTCAGTAGCAGAAGCTGATTAAATGGTGCTAGCTTCTTGACTCTGCATCTGACAGTAATAATACTTACGCTGCGGTTCAGCTGTTTAAAAGTTCATGTGCTGCAGGTAAGGCTCTCTTGCCTGCACTTTGAAGCTTGTGTGTAGATGCCTTTTTGACAGCCTTCCATCCCTTCCATTGCACAGAGTCTTTAAGTGGTTATGCAAGAAATACTTCTGAAATTAGTTCACATTAAGTCATTTTGGCCAAGAGATGTTGGGTGCTGTGCTATTCAGTAAAGCTTATTCAAAATGTGGTGCTATTTTCAGTCAAGTTCTGCTAAATCCTGTCCTGAAATCCTCTGAATATTTTGCTCTTGAATATTCTGGTAAGCACGATGACTGGTTCACTGTGTTAATCCTATATGGTCTTTCGGTCTGCACCTAATCCTGAGCTGCTGTTGCTGTTCTGCATACATGAGTAAGATTCTTTCCCCCCTCCCCTTGACCGCATCCAGTAGAATTCCAGCTGACTACTGGGAGATAACAGATCAAATGTCCTGCTCTTCCTTTTTTTTTCTCCTCCTTTGGTAGGAGAGTTGAGTTTCTTCTACTTGAAAAACAAAGCCTGGAGAAGTAGGAAAAATATCCTTACTACCACAACTTCTTATTAATTAGAGATTAAGTTGATAGTAATGGCTATAGTTAATATTGTTCCCTGAAAATAAAGTTATTGGATTTTCCTAGTACAGTGAAATGCAGGGAGGAACAGTGATTTTTTTAAAAAGTTTTTTTTTGTTTAAAGCTGGATCTACCTGTGGGAGATGTGCTTTGGCAAAATCTGTCCCTTTCTGGTAGAAAAAGCTTTTCCTTTGAGACAGTTTAGTATCACCACAAAATTACTACTTGACCATGTTTCAGATTTAGTAGAAAAGCTTATGTAAGGAATGGCGATAGTTTAACCTTGGGTTGATTCCCCCCACATCCAATGATTTCACCCGTGGGACAGACTTTGTATCATCTCTTTATAGTAAGATTAGCATACTTGCATAAAATATGTTAATGTAAATATGCCCTATTTTGACAGGGTTGCATGGGGTGTATATATTTGGCATGCGTGTGTAGTATAAATGCTCAGACTTACATTTAACTGCTAACATGAAAATGTCATGAACTGAAGAATCCATAGTAACATAAGTAAAACTTTTTCTTAAAAATTGAGTGATATTTAGTTGATGTCAAATGTCATAAACTCTCTCATCTTTCCTTGGTAGAGACTGAATTTTTTTTTCTTTTAAATAGACTTTCAGAGGATTAATTAAGAAAATGAAATGCAGGAAGAAAAATAGTTGACCCAGCAGTTTGAGGCCAATGAGGTGAAATTCCCAACAAAATTGTGTAAAGTCAGCCCTAAGTGAGCTGTGCCTGAATGACTTTTTTTTACATATTTTCTGAAAATTTTCAGCTCTTAAAGAGTGCTGTTACTGAAATCATGATATATTGGGGAAAAAAAGAAATTGTTCCTCTCTGTTCCCCTGTTTGCACCCTTTCTCGGTACAGGTTTTACCAGAAGCCTTTGGTAGGTTTATTGCTGACACTGAGAGCACTCAGGTGTTGATTTTTCACATTAATTTAAATGAACAGGGAGCGGGCTGCATAATAGCCATGTAGAAGGTGCTATTGGGAATGCACGCTTTGTCAGCACTGCAGAGGTGATGAATAGCGTGTCGGTTCTTCGGTGGTGCACTAACAATTCGGCAGCAGAATGCCAGCCCTTGATAAAGGTGGGGAAGTGGCTGGGGAAGAAGAAGTCTCTTCTTCCTCTCTTTCTTTCGTGGACCACAAAAAGAGCCTGAGGCTTGAGACATCCCCTGAGGCTTGGGCTGTCTGAGGAGCCCAGGTCCTTTTCTTTAGCAGAGGCTGGGAGGGGGCTATAGCAGTGTGAGCTGCTGGCACAGTGGTAGAGAGATGGCTGGTTAAAGGTGTGTTTTGAAGGCAGTTTAGTTGACAAGTGCTAGTGTCCTGGTGTTGACAAGGCAATATTTTAACGTGATAATCTGTCATCCTAAAATCTTAAGGGAAATCAAGGCTTTACCACATTCAGATGGATGAGCTAAAACTGTCCTTTGCCTTTTCCACACAAAGACTTTAATTTTATTTTTTTCCCTGGTGAAGATGAAGTCAACTCATTTTGAGTCCTAATCAGGAAGTGATTCAGAGTCTGTGCTCATTAAATCCTTCCCGTCACTCCTGGGACTGCCAGCGAGGATGTCACACATTACCTGCTGATGAGATGATGTTTTTGTGAAAGAGATGAATGCCCCAGAAAGTATTCTCATAGTGCCAAACCGCTGGGAAACTGCAAAGGATCTAGAAAGCCACAGCGAGGCAGGAATTTGAATACTTGAGCTGGTTTTATCATCACTCTGTTAAGCAGTTGCTTACCCATTAAAGAGAATTCATCTCTAGTCGTATGTGATTTGGGGGACGTGAAGGTTGAGCCCTGCTGTTCTCATTATTTGAAGTTTCAGATTATTAGGGTTATTAGGGTACAACACAGAGTATTTAATTCCCCTTATCAGCTCCTTTAGTCAGTTGATTGGGTGGATCCTTTTAAACTTTTTTCCATTTTTCTCTTTCTCATATTTCATGTATTCTGTTGTTTTATTAGTTCGGTGGCCTTTTTGGGTCATTGCAGTCTAAGTATTCTGACTTTTATAAAGGTCTTGGTGACTAAATATTAGTGACCTCTATTCATCTTGTGCTTCTCCAAGACAGCACAAGCTGATTTTGAGCTGCACTGTGCTACAGTATCAGCGAGTTCATCGCGTGGTGAATCAAAACCCATTTCTTCTCCACCAATGAAGGTGTCCTTCCATACATCATGTTGCTGAGTTTCTGCTTCAGTGTTTGGGCAAATAGGATCCCTGCAAAAGAGGTGGAAAGAAACTAGCCTGTGGAGCTTCGCCAGCCTAACTAAAATAAAGAAATGTACCGTGACACAATTAAAAGTATATTGTTGGGTTCAGGAGAGTCCTAGGAAAGGCTAACAAGCTAAGCATGATTGACCTGAATTTCCAAATTATGTAAGAGGAAATGGAAGAGTTAGCATTAACTTCATTAGGGAGCTTGTTATACTAACAGAAGTCTTTTGGGGCACTTCAGCCTTGTTTTGGTAGGCTCGTATTTTCTGGTGTTCCTTCTTGGGCACTATCTATGAGGCATTTCCCTAGCTCAGTCTCTGCCTCTTGGTCAGAGCTCATTAGACATGGGTCTGGGGAGAATCTGGGGTTCCAAGGTTAGGAAATCTCAGAATTGATACTACCAGAATTTGACCATTTTACGCATTATATTTTGACATTATCTGGGCAAGTCTTGTCAAACAGACGTGTAACACGAGCTTTCCTCTTGCTCAGACTTGCTCTCTCCTTCTGGTAATGCTGTTGTCTCATTTCTTATATTCTGCTGCACACTAAGTAAAGTGAGGAATGGCTTTTTTAAGTGAAATAAGAATGTTCAGCGTCAGGATGGAAGAATTCTTGAGAAATATCTGCATGCGCAAAGAGAAACAAAAACCATTGAAGCGACCTGAGCCGTGGCATTCGGTAGCTCCATACTACTTAATTTGGGAGGCTGTATTTTAGCAGGCATTTTTTTTTCTGTATAATGTTGTAGACTTTTTAAAAAGGCAGAGGGGAGCAAAGGAACACCCCAAAATTTCAAAGTCCTACCTTCGTCCCAAAACTGAGAGCAAGCTGCTAAGGAGGGGCAAAAAACAACTATGGGAGATTTCATCCACAGAGTTTAAAGTTTGGGAAACTTTGAAATGGGAGTCACAGAAAGTAGAAGCTTATCATGGAGTGTGTGAAACAGGCTTGTCAGGTGTTGCTGCTGAATGCATCTGGCATATGCAAAGCTTAAATTTCTAAGCAAGGGCAGATTTTAACGCCACCCAAATGTTGCTTTTATACATAGAAATCTTTGCATCTCTAGCTGCAAACTGGCACACTGTCACCATGGGAAGATCTTTAAATGAAGGACCTTTCTCTAATAAAAGGTCTGCTTCACTGTAAAGGAGATACCAGGGTTATATCATCTTGAAGGGCAAGCTGGTAAATGAGATTTTATTATCTCAGTGTGTTCTTTTAGTAAAATATTTAAAAGTGGCTCACTCCTGCTGAATTACCTGCTGACCTGATCCTCTAGCAGCCTTATTAAATAGTTACCTGTTGTAAGATCCTTTGTGAAGTCAAAGTGTGTCCTACTGCACCTAAGCACTATTTCACATATCCCCATTATAACAAAACCTCTTTCTATAGTAATAGTGCAAACCGATGGCTCTCGTGGGTGCTCTCATAACGAGGTTTTATGGTAACTGTTCTCTGATCCCTCTTCTCCTTTTGCTAGTGTATCAAATTTACTCAATTTCTCTCCATATTCATAGAGCTTAACAAATTCTCTCTTCTAACTCCTCCAATATTCCAGGCAACAACACTTCTGATTACAGAATGAGTTTTCCAAAACAAATGGTGGCCTAAACTGAGGGTGTCTTTGCACAGCACAATTGCTTGGGCTGGCGTGGCTTAATAAGTTTCTGCTCATCAGCAGAGCTGCTGCAGCTACCCATGGATGCGCTCCCTGCCCTCAGCAAATACAAAATGAAAATAATGAGTTTAAAATCTTCAACTTTCGCTATTTAAAAGCTCATGCTCTGCTTGAGTGTCGGGACACGCTGATGCTGTGGTAACTTGATTTCTGTTGGTCATCTATCTATAACCTGAGACGAGTTTTAAAAGCAAATAAATATTTCTATTCACCATATGGTGGTAGGCAGCTGCCCTTGCTGATGCTGCTTGAGGTTTGCAGTATTATTACAGCAACAGAAATAATGGGGATGTGACCAGCACCTGAACAAACAATTGCACTTCTGCCTTGGGCTTTGAAACTATATTCCTTGGATATTCTTGGGTGAGTGGAAGAAATCTTAAACTCCTTTGATGTCTTTCCTGACCTCATATCTAATTACATTATTTTTGATAGCTTTCCCTCAGGAGTTCGTTATTTTAAATGCATTTTACAAATACACATTCAAATAAGCCTGACACTATTGATTTTTATAGTCTAGTTATTATATTGCTGACCGTCCCCTTGGTACTTGGGCCTCTTCCTACAGAGAGTTTTCAGTGTACTTCAAGAACCTGTGGTCTGTCCTTCTCACTGAAATAAAAAGCACGATTGGGTTAAGACCTTCTGGTTTTTCTCCCTTGACTCATATGCCTTCTCCCTGCTTGACTGTTTGATTTTATTCTGGTGCACCTGGGCAACTGGAAGCAGAGGTGCTCAGAAACTGCCAGTTCTGGTTCTGTGGTTTGTACCAGTCAAGTTTGCCAAATCCCATCTTTGTGCAGTGAGAGCTGGCAGTGTGCAGTGGGAGCTGGTGGTCTGGACCACAGCTTTGCAATGGGCCAACAGGCGTTGGTGTAGGCTGATGGGTGTCTCCCAGTTGTGTATTCTCTGGGGACTTCCTGTCTTTGCCAGTGTCCACCTTTATCTCTGTATGCTGCAGGCTTATCTGTCCCCCTCCCAAAAAAAGGGAGACTGAGAAAATGATCCATCCGAAAATACCGCAAGCTCTGTTAATAGGAGTGTTATGGCTGGTGCAGCAAATGAACTTTTGCAAATCCTTCCATGGTTTATCTTAATCTTGAGAATTATTTTTGCCCTCTGAAGAGCTATTTTGTTAGGCGTCGGCTGTGTTTCAAGAAAAAGAGGAAGAACAAGATAAATTTTGAAAAGTTACGTGAAGCCACAGTAAGGAATAATCCTGCTTGCTGGAAAAGTGCTGTAGGAGCTGGTGTGGCTGCTCCTTTGGTCTCTGCTACCGCTTGACACAGCCTACAGACTGCCACACTCTGCAGCAGTAGCACTAAAACAGCTCCTCTATTCAAAGCTTCTCTAGCTTAAAGTTCTATTTAAAAAAAGGTTTCTTGGGCTCTGCTTGCATGCCAATATGTACCACACTACGCTGACTGTGAGGTCTGATACCATCTCAGTAATTAAGTGCTGGCATCCTACAGCACAGTGGGCTTAATAGGCTGTCAGCTGCTTAAATGCTGCCCAATATTAAATTTATCAGGCTAACTTTTTTGGCATTCTGCAAGTGACCCAGGGTAACAATGATGGCGGCGAGTTACGTATAGACGGTGCCTACTGCACAGGCACTGCTTGGTTGCTTTAATTGCTGATCTGTTATCTTCCTCAAAGGACAGGAGGAGTGAAGGAGGAGAAAGGCAGCACTATACCTAAGGTGGGTTTTTGCGCAGCTCCCATCCATCCGTTCCCTAGCAGGCCTTTTTGAGCTTCCAGCGCATCAGGCTGTGGTGGCCAGCAAGGCAGCTGTGTCCCCTGGGCGATGAGAAAGAGTGCAGGGCGGCAGGCCAGCCCACAAAACCTGGGTCTGGCCGCGATGGAGGTGCCCTGCGAGTGCCTGCAGTGGGTGCGCAGGGCGGGGCTGGGCTCATCCCGCACTGGGCACTCGCAGCTGCTGCTAAACTGGCTGCAGCAACAGCTGTCTGCTTTTTTGCTGGCTTTTTTTTTGCCAGAATGTCCCAGTTGCTGCAAGGAAGGGAGTAAGAGTGAATGGCCAGGCGGTGGGAGAGGGTCTGGGGCTTGGATTTGCTTGTGCTGCTGTGGAGCTGCACTTTTATTGACTGCTCTTTGGGGTAAAAACCTCCATTATTCACCATTATATAGAAGACTGCAGGGTTCTAGTTGTGTTAGAGTTCCTCATGCCCAGTCGAAATACAAATAATGGTGAGAATTCATCCCTCACTGCCTTATTTTCTCCCGTTGTAAGTTGGGGCTAATGATATGCTCCTCTTCTAAAGCTCTTTGGGATCCGTGGATGAAAAGCACTATGTAAAGTGCAGCTTTTATGGTGCTACCTTTAGAAGAAGGGGAAAAAAATATATTTACTTGGCAAAATATTGTGTTGTAGCTGGAGCTTTGGAAATCTGACTTTCATTGTTAAAGCTAAAATTAAAAAGGACAGTTCTGCTGTATATTCTCATGCCTGTGTTGAGGCTGTGTAGAAGTGTTCTGCACCACTGGAAATGTATAAAAAAGAAAAAAGAAGAGTAAACTGAAACAGAAGAAGAGCTGGTCAAAAAGAAAATGAAGTAAAGCCAGCAGTGCCTGCAAGTGCTACTTGTCTGTCTTTGGGACTCAGAGATGCTCAGGCAATGTAACATCGAGTTCTTAGTGGTGCATACGCTTCTGGCCACATCATTTTCATGGCCATTAAGTTCAAATGCTTGTCTGTTTCCTGAGATGAAAGAAGTGAGAGCTCTCTCAAAAAACGAAGCCTGTAAATGCTGAAGCAGCTGTGCTGCTTGCAATTTGCCTGGGAACTCTACCTCAAAATACCATTTTTACCTACTTTGAACAAGGCAGAGGCTGATATGAATGCCTCATTGTTTTGTTGCAAGATTGTTTTCCCAGAAAATATCTTTCAAAATATTTAATTTTTTAAAATGCATGCATATAATTAAGATAAAGGATAATTCCCGTCTCTGACTATTGTACTGTCAAATGGAAGCTGAGTGGTTTGATATCAAAATGGGACTTCACGTTTAAATCATGCCTGTGTGCTTTTTCATTTTTGCAACAGATTCAGTAGCTAATCATCACCTGAATTGGCTTTCCTAAGTAACATGCCATATTAGATAGTCTAATGGTTTATTTGGGAAATGGGAAGCAAAAACAATAATGCATTGGGTCAGGACTAATATTGAAGTTAAAAGAAGACAAAAAATAATGCCCCATTTGTGTGCCCATGTGCACTCAGCCTTGCTGAGCACATGTATTTGCTGATCACCAAAATGCTCTGAAGATTGATGAATTTGACTAATTCATTGAAAATACAAAAAACTTAATGAAAACTAATAAATACGTAATTTTTTTTTTGGAACAACATCCAAACCTCAAGGTTAAGCTCTTCCTCAAAACACCACAGGGTGTTATCAATACTCAGAACTTAATTTCCAGTTAAAGCCTACCTTTGTGTGAACTTTGGGAAAATGAGAAGGATAAACTTGTGACACTGTCACCATGATGGGATCATCCAAATCATGGAAAGAAAAAGCCATGGAAGCCAATTCTTTCAGTCTCAGACTCAATAAAAGCAAAGTGTTTCAGGGGAAAAGTCTGCTTTCCCATGCATTGGGCCAAGTTGTTCATGCTCACCATTTATTTTTTTATTTTCTGGTATCAGATGTGGCTAGATCAAACAGAAACAACTCTGTCCATCACCCGGCTGAAAAAAAAACTAATGCACTGAAATATACTCCTCAGCTAGCATTCATATGGTCAGCCCACATGATTATGATTTAAATGACCATAAAGTTGTTCTTTTTATAATACAGAATAAAAATGGGAAAAAAAAGTTACTTACTTTGGCAACTTACTAGTTGCCAAACTTTTCAGAATTCTTTTGCTATGGAACTGTTTAGAAGTTCCTGTGAAATTTGTTATTTATTTGTAAGCCCAGATGAAAATGCTCAACTAAATATGACCTCAATCAGTTAAAACATTTGCAAGTTACAGAACTGTGGCCAAAAGAAAAGTCCTGCTTCTGCCAAAAAAAAATACTTAATTTAAAAAAAAAAGTAATTTTACAGGTAGTTAATTTTTAATGCAGACAGGTGTCTTTTTGGTGTTTAAAACCTGTCTTTTATTGGACAAGAGATATTGGAAAATGGAATCGCTATGGAGAGCTTGTGGAAACTTGCTTTGGAATGAATAAAAGTGCAATTTTAGCACTCAGTATTATTTTTGGAATGCTTACAAATGGCTTTGTGTGGAGAACTGAGAGGAAAATGCTGCCTTTACAGCCACGATGCATTCCAGGTATGAGTTTTCCAACTATAAATTGTCTTAATTCACTTCTGATATGTGTTTTTGGAGTTTCGGAGGGAACAGTTGTGTTCTGCGTGTATGGTAGAGACAGGGTGCTTGTGTTTGACCTGGTCCCCTTGATATCCCCTTGAGCATTGGATCGGGGCTTTGTTGCTTTAGTGGCGCTATACGGTGATGCTTTTGGAGAGAGGAGGAGGAGGAGGGTCTTCAGCTCTAGTGCTGCTGTGTAGTGGCCACTCACCAGTGGGATTTGGTTCAAGCCACTTGTTATAAAATTTCCGGAGTTGTTCCAGGAGATGAGCATCCTCTGACTTTGGGGTTAATCAATCAGTTCATTTATAATGCATGCTCCTCAGTTGAACATTAATTTGTTTTGTTGCTAATTTGATGGGAAAGATTTCTTTAATGTGTACGTGTGGTTATTTGTATAAAGAACTGCTGCTCTGATCCTGGTAGCTGACAGCACTGACCTCTCAGGACAGCACTCTTCACTCTGGAAATACCTCAGCCTTGTGAATAAGGAATTTCCATAACACTAGCTAGAGGTTTAGAAGAACAAAGAAAGACTCCTCTTGCCTGTCTCTTGAACCAATTAAATATCTTGGCTTTGTTTTGTTGCTTTAGTGCATAAAAAATGTAGGTCCTGAGGAACTTCTGAAGGGATAAGTTGGATTCCTCCAGTCTTGGAGACATCCAAATGCTTTAAACATCATCTTAAAAGGTACTGCGTTGTTGAAGTTATAGCCATGATGGAGGAATTACTGGGTGAAATATTCTTTGCTTGTCTTGAGAGGTCAGACTAGATTATAACAGTGGTGTTTTCTTGTGGAAAAGATTCTTTCTTTTGGATTGTTCTAAACTTGAGAACAGCAAAAAATCCATCGTAACAGCAAAAAAAATCCATCTCCTGGTTTAACATCCTCAGCTGGTATAAATCACTGTAGCCTTTTCTTAGGTCACAGGCTTGGATAAGCATATTTATTCATACCAAGTCACTGAATGTTTTGAGGTTCATCTATGACTAACTGAAAGTCTTTAAAAATAGACCAAACATCAGAAAGCTCTTGAAATATTTTGTGATATAGTGTCTACTTCAGATAAATGGGATAGTCTCAGTTGCCTCTTATAGTTGGTTCATTTTAATGGATTTTTATCCTCTTTTCATTCCTGGATCAAAACAAATGCAGCTCACCTCTGGTATGAGGTCAGACAGGCGCTTGATGAGATTTGCTAATGCACATGGTTATAATAGGCATGGACCCACCTGACGTAAAATGCTCCCTTTGCACTCATCCGTGCACATCCAGGTGACCTGCTTGTGTGGGGACAGTCCAGGACAGTCTCTGGACTCTCTGACACACAGGGGGAATCTTACTACCAACTGTACAAAGAGGGGGGCTTGGTACCTGGGTAACTGTTACCTGATGAAAAGCATCTAATAAAGACTAAGTAAGGGGCCACGAGACCTAGTATAGAGCAGCTTTTTAGATGAGGCTCTCCTTTAATTCAGGACCTTTCCCAGCATTAAGCATGCCATTTGTTTAGGGAGATGATGTTGTTTCGAGGATCCTGGTGCCTAGGCTTTCCGTCCCCATACTGGGATGCCACTTAAAGCAGGCTTGTGCTAATGGATCTTGGATGTGAGCCTGTCGGTTCTGGGTTTTTCCACAGTAGAAATTGACACCAATTCACGCTATAGGTAGCTATGTACGTGTGGTTGGGATGCAAGATATAAAGGAGACAGTTTCAGATGAATATGAGGGACAGACACAGTCCAGAGTTACTGACACCTACAGAGGTCCCAAAAGAGGAGATGTTACTTTTTTTTTTTTTCCTTAGCCATTGTATGGGGATTAAAAGGTTCTTCTTAAATTGAAATTCTGTTATGTTCTTCTTCATGGATTTAAACCATTTGATGGGGCAGACAATATGAAGTGGAAACTGTGTGCGAGAATGTTATTGAGCCCTACACTGGGCCAGTAGATTATGGACCGCACACGCAAGCTCAAAAACATTTAATTTTTAAAATCTTGTTACATAAGGGGGCACAAAATGTAAAAGACTTGGGGCCACGCTTGCAGCTGGCATAGATCAGCGTAGCACCATGGATTTCAGGGTAGCAGCACCAATTTCTGCTAGTTGAGATCCTGGCCTTTAATCTGTCATCAATCTAATAAAATCGAGCCGCTCTAATTACCACGGTGTCTGTCAGAAATATGTTTGCCTGAAATGATAAAGCTGAGTTGGATCCTGGAGCCCACACAAGTCAGCAAACACTGTGCAAATCCGAGTTAAACCATTTGTTTGCCCACTTAAGGAGAGGTTGTCCACGGTCATGGTATGTGTGGAAAGACAGCGGGGGAGTGAGAGGAACAACTGAAACATATGGCCAAAGCGAGCTGTCTCCTTATTCCAATGCATCAGGATAAGACAAGCTGTTGAGCCGATGAGAAAGCTTCTTTATATATATACACACCGTATTTCAGGATTAAAACTGGAAGAAATTCAGTACCACTGATCTCGTGTATATGTTTGGATGAAGATACAGCAAACTGTTAAACTGAAAGCAGGGAAAAAAGCCCCCTAAGCTCAACCTACCCAAATCCAGAATAGCTACATCATTATGTAAAAGAAAACAGCAATTCCCCCACCAAAGTGTCCATAAACTGAAACCTTATCAATACTTCCAGATGCTTACTGACTTTATGATACCATTAAGTTTAATTGCGCTGATATAATGGATTGTATTCGCATGGAACAAGGTCTTTTCAGAATCAGGTTTGAGGAGCATGCAAGCACGAGAGAGGGGTGGCATAAATTGAGCCATGCTCTTTACTGCGTCTTAGCTGTTAATTTTGACCTTGTGTTTCTTGAAGAAAGATGTGGCGTGGCATTTTCCCAGTATCCGTGACCTCCTGAATGGTCAAATTTTAGAACTTTCTGTATTTCAGCTGCTCTTTCGACAATTTATGCCCTTGCAGTGGCAGTTAATTTAGTTTTCAGTTTATTATTTAACTTTTAAGCCAAGAGTTATAATTTTGAGCTATATTCCTTGGGCTGATTCACCCCAGTCAATGGAAAGAGGAGTTTTACCATTAGTTTCAGGGAAAGCAGAGAGGCCAGCGTCCACTGGGTCTGAAAATCCCAATTTGTGATGGATTCAGGGAGAAACTTGGTGCCTGTCCTTGAAGTCTTTTATCAGCAAAGACTTTCCATCACCAAAACCTAATATTTACAGGTTTTATCACCTGTCCTACTGGGATAAATTAATTTTGTTGTCTATCCCCATCACTTATTCAATACATCTGCTTTGTTTCATAAAATGTGGCCACCCACAAATGCTGAGGTATCAGTAACATTTGATAGCATCAGATAATTTTTAAGAAATTCAGAAAAAAAAGCACCACTATTCTCTTCCTCCCTCTGCCCAAGGAAACTCAAGACACCTACAGGGATTTCTTATGTCCAAACCAAGATACTGCCTCAGAGCCAGGAATGAAAAATATGTATAAACTTCTGAGATGTGCACAAAGAAAAATGCAAATGCGACAAAGACCATGTCGTCGTCGTAGCATGGTCAATGTCCCAGGTCAGAGACAGCAATCCTGTTCTTAGCGCAAGAGAACAGCAGTAGCAACCGGCCTCCTACAACAGTCAGGAATTTAATAGCGTATCTTCTGGTCCCTCAAAGCTGTAGATGGTTTACAAGAAATATGGATAGTTTTTTTCCTGAATTTTTGTTTAGTTTAAGGTAGTGCTTTTGTGTTGGAAAGTTGCTAAACGTGACCTGACATGACAACATCAAAGGAATTGCCGTTCATGTAGTATAAAATATAAGTGAGTCTTCTGTATTATTTTCAAACTGAAAAACAGGATTGTGACAATGTTTAAGTGGAAATAATGGAAAGTATGAATTCTCCTACTTATTTGTGCATGCAAGTATTGACAACGAGACCAAACTCATAATGTATATTTTGGTTTCTGCTGTCGGTTTGATGTCTTGTGTGCTTTTAATAAACACTCATGGTCCTGCATTCTCATTAAACGGGTATACTAGCACTCAGTTGGGAAGGAAGGATCACAACTGTTGTTTTATAATGGAGAAATTTGTTTGGCATCAGTGCATATGCCAAACAGAGTTCTGCTTTTGGAAAATATTGACTAAGTGATCAGTTATTGCAATGAATTTGAACAGAATAATGCAAACCGGTGAAGAATCTAATTAAAGGACAAAGAAGATTTTATACAGTCTATATTGGCATTGCTATCCTCTCTCACCTAAAAGAACACATTTTCTTTTTCTTCTACGTTCTCCTGATGGCCCAGCTGTAGTTATTTTCTGACATACCTGGTATCAATATTCTGTAAAGTCCTTTGGGACATTTTATTCTCTGTTTGTTGTACTACACAGGACTATGATGAGCAATTTTTCTAATGACAATAATTTTGCAAATTCAGCAGCCAGGGAAACATGCAGATCGCTGTGGTTATGTACCCACAAAATATATATATATATATATTTTTTTTTTTTTTTAGAGTTATGCCATTCATGTTAGCAAAAGAGGGGAGCAACTTTGTTCAATATTTTCTCTTTGTGCACATATAGGAGAGAATAAAATACTCAGACTAACTAGATTGTATAGAGCCAGAGGTGCTTCACAGAGGCTTAGTGAAAAGTGTTTTTTTTTTTCCATGTTACTCTGAGAACTTTCAGCTAAGACAGCTTTTTCTATGCATGATATATATATATGATATTTATGTTATATTATGTAAGTATTTTTGGAAATTGATGGAGTGCTAGCATTGGCCAACAGCTCTCATCAATCCTAGGACCACCACCTGACAATTCCTTCCTGTAACTGTGGTCCTCTGTCAAGTACTCTGCTGAGTGGGTTGGTTTTTTCCTTTGGGTTTGTTTGTTTTTTTTTTTTTTCATCTTACCTCTCTGAAGTGATAGTTGCTGTCAGAAATCTAGACCTACATCTGTCCTGGTTTAGTCTGAGTGTGTATGTATAAATATAATATATGTATTTCTTTTTCGATGACTTTGAAAATTCTTGAAAGTGTTTCTAGGAACTGCATAGCTCTCTACTTTTCTTTCTGTGGGTGAAGTATTCCCTTTTATTACCATAAGAAAATCTTTAACTTTTCTCCATTACTGTGTCATTTAGTCATCATAGGCAGATGAGTTTATCTTCTGAAAAGTGCCTTAAAGATACTGAAGTGATAGCATTACAATTTAAAACGCTTCTGACACTGTCTATTCCACTAGAGTACTAAATCCTGTCTTCACATGCGAATGAAAATCAAATAAAGCTTTCACTTGCTTGACAATTGTTGCAAAATATAATAAAATGCTCACACTTTCATATATTAATGACTGTGACATCTCAGTGAAGTTCAAAGAGCAAACTCTTTCATGCACATAGACAACATTTACTTTTGAGATCCATCGCTATTTCCTAGACTTCTGTGACAAAAAAAAAATAATAAATTATTTTATAGTTGCCATGCCATTTACCAGTGTCACTTAAATGGTCTTGCTCATTCATATTCTGAAAAAAAGAAAAGAAAACTACGTTGTCCAAAAAGCCCAAGCTTCCTAACTGATAATTCAGAAACAAACTAAGAAGCATACAAGGGTTTTTTTTTTTTACTTGGTGGAAGGGTTGGAAGTGTCCTCTGTTATTTTCTTCCAGGTAGATCAGAAGCTAATAACTCTGCATGCTAGTTAATTCTCTAATATGTGGTGATGGAGAGAGGATACTAATTGTTTTCTCTTTATTTTTTCTCCTGTAGTGTCTGAAATCTGAGTTTCCATAGGGTTTTGTGTATCTGCACAAGTAATCAATGCTGTGAACAGCCTAGTCCAAGACCTACAGCTCTGTAATAACAGAGGAACAATTGCCGAGTGCGACTTGCCTTTTTAATTATCGCTTCAATCACGGGTAGTACTCAGCATTTGTAATGGCAATCGATACAATAATCAAGGCATAACTCGGAATCATTGAGTAGTGCAAAATCCATCACATTTACTTAGCCTTTGTGACCCTTGGAAAAAAAAAAGCAACAACCTGTTTTTTACTGAATTGTTGTATCTGTGATAGATAAGGTAAAAGTGGATAAGAAGACAGGACTTCTGATGCCAGACGCGATCTTCTCCCACAGGACAGAGGATGCATAGCCAGCAATGGAATTGGGTATTTTATGGGGTACGTGTAAATTGGAGGGACTTGATGGGATTTCTTCCCTGCTGTGCTGCTCCATGGGAATGACTAGGATATTCCTGGGCAGGGGGATGTTGAGCCCAGTCAGACCTGGCGGCAAGCTGGCAGTTTTCAAAGGAAGGTCCCTTACCTTCTGCCTCTGCTTATCATCCTTGCAAGGCTGAGCTGCTCTTGCTTTATCCACACAGGTATTAATCACATATATCCCACTCCCCCTGACTCTGGGACTTGCCTGCGTCTGGGACCTGCCTGCAGCTTTGAGCAGGACTTGTGCCAGCTGGCTGTCTTCTCTGCATGGAGTTTTCTGAAACTGCAGCTCAGTCCTGCAGCTTGGTTCCTCTGCCCCTTCCATCCTACCTCACTTGGGTAAAATCCTGACCAGACCATGGTTTGGATTGTGGCGTAGGGACCACTGACCTCTCAGGCACCTTCTGTTTGCAGGTTCTGGGCTACAGGTTCCAAAAAAAATGAAAAGATCTCTTTGGGAATTAGTACAAGAACATGTATCTGTATATCCTTTTTCATTTTTCCGTTGCACAGATCTATGAACGTAATGGTAGCATTTGACTTGCCATATATTTGTTGCTAGTGGTGTGAGGTAACTAGCAAGTGATTTGTTTTTTAGACTTTAGGAAGGATGTCGTCTTCCTTGAAAACCGTTTTAGTATATCTCCATAGAGACAAAAATAAAATGAAGGGGTCAATTCCTACAGCAGTTATTTTGTAGTAGCTCTGTCGGATAAAACTGATTACTTGCATGGCCAGTGAACTGGCATTGCTTGTTTGATTTGGGTTGCAATGTATGAACTGAAACAAAAAACACATCCAGACTGCTTTGGAGTGGAAGAATTCTGCTATCAGTTCAATCTGTTTTCCTTGTTGTTGTTTCCATGTAATGAAAAGATAAATATGCAAACATATTTACTTCATTAATTTTAAACAGTGCCAAGAAAAAGGCTCTGTCTAGGGATGGTGGAAAAATATTGTGAAAATTAGCTCTACATATTTTGCTTTCAGTCAACTTTGTTAATTAGGATCAAAGTACTGCAATTTTTAAAAGTTCTCACTGCCTCTTCCCACACATTTCCATATTTCAAAAAGATGCAGTTAACTAAGTCTGAGATTGTTAGTAAAGCCTAAGGGAATGAGGGTTCACATACTAATAGCTGGGTAGCAACACCCCTGAGGTCTCAAAAGAATGGTAGGATTAGCTGTGGGGTGAGGGCAGGCTGGGCTGCTGGTTCCTTGGAGTGGTGACCATGGGGACAGGAATGGGGCAACGGCTTTCCCACCCGTCCTCCTTGGGGGTTCTCTTCTCTGGGTTGGTTGTGTGTGGTTTCATCTTTGCTCTGATAAGACAAGTGCTGTGAGATAGCTGCTTCTACATGTGTGAAAACATCTCTTTTTGCCTTGTAATTAACAATGGGATACTTGCAGGAAGAACAAAAAAAAAAAGATTCATAATCTGGGTTGGTGCTTTCCACCAGTAGATTGCAGTTTTCCAAATGAGCTCAATACCAAATGAAGTCCATAAGGTGGTGGATGTCTGAAAAGACGACTGAGGCAGGGAAAGGTGATGTGTGGTCCCCCACATCCCCAGCAGGCCAGGGACAGAGCTGCCACACCAGTCATCGCACATGGAGGTGCTCACGCTGTGTTTCATCTGGCTTTCCTCTCAAGCATGAAGACATTTCAATTTTAAGCGGGCACTTAGTTATGGAAGGATGTTGAGTCAGCTTAAAAATCATGCTGAGATAAATAATTTACCTTTATTTGCACTGGTAACACTTAAAATTCTAAATAGTATTTTTTTCTGTGTTTGAGAGGAGTTATAACTGTAATTCACATTGCCGTGTTGCTTTTTCTCAGATCATATGCAAGGCTTACTAGTTTCAAGCTTTTATATATATTTTACTTCTCAGTTCTCATGAATTAAAAGACCACAGCATTTGGATTTAAAACATTGCGTGAACTTCTCTGGATTCATTGCTAGATCTCTGGTGTTCAGACTGTTATGCAAGGCTTGTTAGCGTTTGTTGTTTTTTTTTTCAGATGTAAATGCTATGTAACTGTTTATAAATCTGACACAAAATACTATACGATGGATGTAGATCTGGCCTAATTTAATCACATTGGAAGAGTGGTAGGAAGTTTATTTTGCCCCTGCTGCAGAAGTGTGAACTTTTTTTACTTCTGCTGAGCTGCCCTGGGCACTCAGCTGGTCCGTTCTCGGTGAGACAAACCTTGCCTTGTAGTTCAGGACGGCCGAGTGAGTTATTGCGTGAATCAAATAAACGTTTTCCCAACTCGAATGACTCACGGCAGCGTATCAGAATGGGTCATGGGCGAAGGATTGTTGTTACTTAACTGGAGGTGCCTTGGAGCAGGAATCAGTCTCATTATTCTTTGTTAGCATCTTCCACAAAGTGGATCTGGTCTGTAGCTTGGCTATAAAACAAATCCTCCTGCAGGCTCTTACGGCTCTGCACTTGCTTCCTTGACCATTCTGTGCAACCGGCTGCAGAGCTGTGACTGCACCAGAGGAGAGACAAAGGCACAGACAGGCTTTCCTTTTGACAGCGAGACGATGGGAAGAGTCTGGCTTCGGTGCCAGAAATCGTCCTGTTTTGCATCTCTTGAAAATGCACGTTTATTTGAACCAACCACATGTTCCACTTTACAAATGGCCAACAGTGTTGTCCCCTGCCTTTCTTGGGACACTTGCTGGTGATCTAATCTGACTGGACACGCGTGGCAGCTACCAGCCTCCTCTTTTCTTCTTCTCACTTCTAATAACCATCTTGGCATAGCTGCTGATACAGAGTACTGTGGTTTGTTGGGGTTTTTTAGTAGAGGTGGTGTTTAGTGACTGATAGTGAGATGATTTTCTTGAAAAGTTAACTTCTATTTAAAATTCAAAATCACTCCATTTCTGTCTTTGGGTGCAGTTTAATGGGAGGGCTGTACTGGGCTGGTCTGTGGCATTAATGGTTGCAATTTTCTGCAGTGAAGTTGGGATGCATTTGTATTTAGGCAAAGAATTCCTAGGTACAGGGGGAGATTTCGGGCAGATTCAACCGGCGTTAGGAGCGGCGTGCCATGCGTGCATGCCTCTCGTCTGCACCTCGCTTGTGCGTTCCCCTCCGCTCCTGTGGTCAGCGGCCTGGAGAGCACGGCCGAGGCTTCCCAGCAGAGATGCGGTCCAGGCTGACAGCACGCTGAGCGTTCAGCAGCCGCGGGTCCAAATCCCAGTGCTGCCCTTGCTTGGCTGCTTGATTTTAGGAAAATGGCCTCCCTTCCTATATGACCCTTTGTCTTTGTCCTTTGTTAATAAGTAGGAATGCTGTTTGGTTCCCATATAAAGAGTATTGAATTCTGAAGAGTCAATGCTCTATTTAAGGCCTTGTTATTACTTGTTATTTCACCAAATATAAACGAAAAGAATGAGCTATTTAGTGCTTAATGTTTGGCAGCAGAATTGAGGAAAATTACCTTTAGGTTAAAACAATAAAAGAAAGAATAAACGTGTATTGCATGTTCCTAACTAATAAAAATTAGAGATGTGGTTTCTAATCCTCAGCCCGATCTCTCCTGTGTTTCAATTAATAAGAATAGCTTCCATCACAGAATATTCTTTTAAAGCAGAATTAAAGGAACCAGTGGCAGGTGGGTCAGCAGCCAGTTTGCAGTAACATGGGGTGGGTGGTCAGCCTGTACCTTCTGGGCTGTTTGCAGCTCCTGAGCAGCTCAAGCGTGCTGAACTGCGGTGTACGATGGCCGGTTGGGTGGGGTGGGCATGGATGCCAGGAGTAATGCAGATCCACAGCAAGGAGAAGGGGGAGTTAGCAGAGGGGTTGCCTGCTGAGGCTGGCAGGACCAGGGCCCACGGGCAGATTCAGGCTGGCTCTGGGGCTCAAAGGAGCAGTAGGACACATCCTGCCTCTGAACTGCTGATGGGGCATGGTGCGTGGCATTCAGTACGTACTTCACAGGTTTGCAAAGCTTGGTCATTGGCAGTGCCGTATAAAAAGTCTGGTTGTATTGTACCAAAGCAATGAGTAAACCTGCACCGGAAACCATGTGGAGCTGGTGAGCAAGGTATGAAGTTGTAGGCATCAGTTGGAAACAAGCAGCTGAGGAGTTGGGCAGCGAGCGATCCGTGAAGGCAAACTAGCTCCCTGATTCCTCTGTACTCAGGGAAGTGTCCTCACTCATGCATGAAGGATCTTGATATCCCACTGAGAAGGAGACATTCTCCCTGGCTGGGGAAACTCATGTGGCTTTTAGCAGCACGGCATGCGAGGCCACAGTGTTTATAGAGGGAGCTGGCTCCCACCTTGCAGGAGTGAGCTAAGTGTTTGTGATCACGTAGATCCAACAGCGCAGAGCACGCTGCAACTGGATCACCAGATCGCAAGCTTTTTTGTTATTATTTTTGTTGTTTTGTTGATTGAGGCGTGTGCAGATGAGTAGATTACTATCAGGTGCCGTTTGCTTCCGAGAAGCATCTCGCTATCTAAAATTAATGAGGTTTTAGAGCTGGTCTGAGTGGACAGCTCATCTTGGCAGACTGGAAGCTGAGATTTGAATTGCACTGGTTTAAGTCTAGCCTCCTATGGCACAACTTTGCAGTGGTCATTAAAATGAAATCGTTGAAAATGGAATAAATTGCATCAAGTGGATTCTTTGATGTCAGTCGGCTGCATGTCTGAGCCTGGCTCACGTTCACAGCTCATGTCAGGAGCAGCAGACGTGAGGAATGCAGCATTCCCATGGGTCCATGGGTGGAAGAGCTTCTAGTGTGTAATCAAGTGAGTTGTGGCTGTCACTTTCCAAAATGCTTATTTTATTCTTCTGTTTGTTTATTTTTATAGAAGACATGAAGGAGGGGGGAGGAGGAGTGAGGACAGCTTTGTATTCCTCCTATATTTGTCAGCTCGTCTTTCTGAAAATGTCAGACTTACAATTTTTCCTGCAATACTGAAACATTAAAATTTATCCTGATCATTTTGCCCAGGGTTTCCCCTAGAGTTTGCATCACCTAATTTTGATTTAAAATTATCCTTTTCTTAGGCCAGTAAAGAGGTAGCAAGGGCCAGAATTACAGCTGCAGTAGATCTGTACAGCTCCCTCGGTGGGGAGTAGCCAGGGGCTGGGTTGTTAGTGCGGATGGTGCGCGTGCACCCATATCCTGCCAGACGTAAAGCCAGCCACAGTTTTCCAGTCCTGGAACACTGAATCAATGCTAGGAAAATTACATAAAGCACAGGAAAGTCCAAACCTTCCTCCTAGCACAGGCATTTGTAGGAGTCCCTCTGGGGTGGTGAGGACTCCAGGGAACGGTCTCTTGGCTCAGGGCCCCTTCGCTCTCATGCTCTCCTGAACATTTCCAGTGTTTGCATCTTCTGTCCAAAAGCAGCATTTCCTGCTTAAGATTCAGCTCTTTTGAAGAGAAAACCAGTTGCTTATGGGCTATCACCTGTGGCCAGCTCAGCCCAGGTGCTTTCTCCCCTCACGCTTGTACAAATCTGTGTGGCTGCATTAACAGCAAGGCCACTTCCACCCTGAACTTAATGGTATCACTTTACATCCAAGTATCAATTTCTATATTACTGGTGTCAGTTTTCCTTATGTTAAAGAAACATTAAGCACTATTAACATAATCATACATGTCACTGGCACCCAGCACACCTTCAGAGGTGCCCCAGCTGAGAGCCATGCGAGCAGCCCTCTGGCTACGCAGAACAACAGGTTGTGTGTTAACAATGTGAGTGGCTGCACACAACCAGTGCAGATGAAACCGGGCTTCCTTTTAATCAGTCTTCAGGCGTTTCATGTGCTGAGGCTATTTGTTTATAGCAGAGACTAGATTGTGCCAGAATCTATTAAGCCCTGGAAAACTGATCAGTCCTGGTTTTGCTCATTTCTAAGGTGAGAAAAAGAGATGCTCTGTGGCAGGGAAGCAAACCTGAAATGATGCTTTGCAGAGCATCCCTGCAGTCTGAGCAAGGCTGCTGGTGGTTGTACTTTGGTTGTATACTGGTGAAATATTAGTCATTGGCCACTTGGCTGAAACACTCCTCTAATTCAGTACAGCAAGCACTGTTTACTGTAACAGAAAGTTTTATTCAGTAGGAAGATTGTGTTCTTGCTGTTTTGTATTTATCAAAAGTATTGTTTACAATATATTAACTAAAATCTGCTTAACTGTGATTCTTTATGGTATGGCGGATATCTTTAAACCATTATTTTTAATTATAGGAAACCATGGAGAAGTTTAAAAATGAGAAGTTTTAATTTTGTAGCACTTCAAGAATCTTCATGCTCTTGCAAAGCAAACAAAAAATTCACACTGAAATGTACAAGTGTACCAGACATCCAAGTAAACGTGTCACATTGAACCTTTTCAAAACTAGACACTTTCAAGATTTATATTGAGCATATTTCTGTTTATCAGTAAAAATATTGCTCTTCAGAGGAAGTTTGAAGTACCAGAGGAACTCATTGAAATTTTAGGCTTAGTTTATACGGTGCAGATTAAATGATCTGTTCCTAAAACCAATGAAGATGAAGAAAAAAAGCTGTGCATAACAATGCACATAGTTAATCACAGTTTCCAGATGACAGTGAATATTGCTTTTCAGATTTGTGCCTCATTAATGCACCTTCATGTAGCATCCTGAAAAGAGCAAGATTTTCTCTCCAAGGACACGCACATGTGTCCTTGTTTAGCAGGAGTATGGATGTGAAGGACCAGCTTACAGATGAAGCAGTGAACCGAGAGATCTTCCTCTCCTTGAGATGTTTGCCAGATTGTTTTTACCTTCTTTCTTCCTCTCCTATCCTGCCTGAAATAGATACTACTGAAGTAAGTGTCAAATTGGAGTCTGAGAGAAGTTGGGAACCAACCAGTTGTGCTGCCAGCCAGCTTCAAAGAGCGAGGTGGTTGTTTTCCTCCTCCTGCAACACAGACTCTTGTGGATACGGACTCCAACTGTTTTTCTCTGAAGTCACATTTTCAGGCTGCTTTAAGGCTGCATCTGTGTTTTTCTATTCCCTTCATTCCTTCCTACAGAGTTTTGGCCAACTCCTGGGCTACCTGGTGAGCATTACCGTTTCAGCAGGAGGCTGAATGCGGAGACACATATGTTATCTGTACCAGGGCTGGTCTGAGGGGTGCTTTGGGGATGCTGAGCATCAGGGCTTCCGAGATCCCTGGAGAGAAAAATCTCAAGGGATTTTTTTTTTTTTTTTTTGAGATTGCATTCCCTTAACAAGGGGAAAATGACTTATAAATCACTTTACCTGCTTCAAATTATTTTTAAGACTATTAAGTTAAATCTGAGCAGTTCTCTAAGCTGTCTTTTAGAAATAAAATGGGACAGTAAGGAATGGACTTTCATTTTCACCTCTTCAAGGTGATGAATTGGACCCTCTTTTCCCTAATGTCCCACATCCTGCTGCCATCAAGGACAATGACAAACTCCCGTTGACTAGAATGGGAGAATGATTTGGCCTTTCATCAATGCTAAATTCTAATTAAGCCTGCAAACCAAGTCTTTGGCTAACTGTACTTTGCATTGCGGGTATCACACCTGTCCTGCATATCTTTGCCTTGTGCATACTCAATCTTTTGTTCCTGCTTGAATTGTCACCAGCTTTGTCCCTGTGCTCTGGGCACCTGGAGCCCCTCTGAGATACTGAGCAGTGGATCTTGCTGAAGAGGTGGGGGAAGATGAGGATGCTCACACCTGCAAGGTGCCAACTGTGATCTGATCATCAGGAGAGGCACCGGCATCTTTCACCTCTCTGGCAGTCACCTCGGTTGTGCTCGCATTTGCCAAACAAAATAGAAGGGAAGTGCTTTGCGTCCTCTGCAGGACGGAAGCTGTCCCCTACGCCTCGCAGGTGGATGTTCTTCACCCTACCCAGGCCGTGTACCGGCTGCCTGCATATTCATGTGAGCAGCAGCTGCAGGTTTGATGACAATATAGACTGCCCCTACGCTGCATCGTGGATCATACTTCCATACGGGATGAGGGACAGCGATGTGCCGAGCTTATTAAATACTCTGTAATGCAATCGTGGAGTGACCTCAATCCTGCCTCCCGCTTCCTCTCACCTTTCAGGCAAGAGAGGTAATGAGGGAGCAGAGATGAGTGAAGGGGTCGTACCAAACCTCCCCGCTCAGACAGGAGCAAATTAAAGATAACAGCTTATTGCTGACACTGGGAATTGCTGGCAGGCGGAGGAGCAGCTTTACCTTTCAGGATTGCCAAAAGCCCTGCTCCCTCCCTGCCCCTCCAGTTCATATTTTTGTGTTTCATTTCTTCCCCTAAGTTTGAAATTAATTTATAGCCAATTCCAAGAGCTTTCCACACTTCAGTCTTACCTTTGTTGAGATGTTTCTTACTGCCTACAATCATATTTGGACAGTGGTCCTGATTAAAGCTTCGTTAGCTTTTGGGTATCACCAAACTTACGACATTATGAAGCTGGGAATGGCATAAGGAAGCATGAGGTTTGTTTCTTTTCTTTATTATTCTTTTTTCCCTCCTCTACCTTTTATTCTCTGCTCTTATTTCTTAAGCCTCTGAGGAATTTTGGGAGTAAGTTCAAACTTTTATTTCAGAGTTATAGAAACACTGAGCTCCTTTCCCTTTTTAGAAAAGGAAGAGGGTTTTATGGAGGTTTGTGTTTGTGTGTGATGGCTCCAGGAGCCAGGATTTTAAACCCACTACACAACTGGGTGCTGTCATGCCACAATGTGTTCCTGTTAACCGATTTTTTTAGAAACCTGCTTTTTAAAAGCATCAAATACCTTACCAGTGTTTATCTTTGATTTACGTGGATGGCTTACACTGACTTCTGGTGGAGTGCAATGCTGACGTGAAGCAGTCAGCCACCACCCGTCAGCCAGATTGTTTGGAGAACTCCTTCAATTAACTGTGCTACTTTGTGATGGGAGAGTTTAGATAACCAAGAGAAATGGTGTTTATAGGAGAGCATGTGTGTGTGTGTGTATTTATAGCATGCCTCCATGTATATATTTACTTCCTATTTTGTAGGGGAGGAAAAAGGGCACTGTTAGTCCTAATGACACATTGGGAAGCAGAGGGGGAGAGAGAAGGGCTTAGTCATTCTCTTCTTTGTGTAATTATAGAAAAATCAAATGGCTTTTATACATGTTTCTTCTTCATGTTTGACCCAGTGGATCCCATTCCTGAGTGTATTTAAGAGGCATATGCCTCTTGTGTGCTGTGTCCACCCGGTTTGCTCCCCACTCCCAATGATGGCAGACAGCTCGTGCCGTCTGCCGCCTCATTAGAGCTTTATTGCAAAGAGTGTGTACGTATTTTTATATGCAAATTTTAGAATGGTTCATGGTGGGGAAAGGAGGGGGAAAAAAAAAGGCTTGTCACATTTTCTTTTTTGAAACAACAAAATTGAAAACCCATGGCTTTCTACAGAGCAAGGATGTACTGGCTGTTTTCAGCGTCTCTCTCCAGGACCGTATCAGGCTTCATCCAGGGTCTCTGATGCTTTGTGCTCATTAGAAGTCTGAATGACACTTCATTTCAGAGTGACATTTCATTTTCAGAACCGATTTTATTTGAAACATATTACCCATCTTCAGATCTTTGCATTTGGATTGGGTTATTTTTTTCCCCTCTTCTTAGGGGGGAAAAAGTAAAAAAGGAAGTGAGGGGAGAAAAAGAAAAAGGCTTTTCCCTTTAAAGTAAACCCATTCTTAGGCTTTGCCTTTTTACCCAGATCTCAGTGCCTTGCTTGGGCAAAGCGAGAGGTCCGGTCAGTGTTTGCCCGCGCTGTTGATTGTCAGGATCATGTGGTTTGCTCCGTGGGTGCTGCGAGAGCCGTGTTTATCCAGGGCCATGTGGAGGTGGGCGGGTGCCTACCCAGGGACAGAGGGACAGGAGAAGCCGGGCTCGCGCGGCAGCCACGCTGTGAATAGCCCACATTGACTGAACTGTCTAACCGGACTCATTTGCTGTGCCTGTGGGCTTGATAAAAGCAGCAGCTGCTGGTGAAGGCTTGCTCAGATGCATTTAGATGAGACTCCGGACTGCCAGAAGGATCCAAACAGATTTTTTCTTCTTCCTTGCTGCATTTCTTCTGGAATCTCTACCTCCGTCTCCTGTGAAGTTACATTGATCAGGTAAACTATTTCAGTTCTTCCCTGCCTTCTGTGCTTGCTGGCCGGCGTGCCTGGCGTTAGATGGACCGCTGAACGAACGGGCTCTGCTGCAGGGCTGGCAGAACAGCTCCCTTTAGAGCAGCCACACATTTTCACTGCTCCCTGCAAGCTGGCAGTCGTGAGGCTTTGAAAATTGTGCAGCCATGTTACACAGGCACAATTATTTCCCTTCCTCCCCCTCTCCTCCTCATTTAATTTTGCTGTGATCTAAATAAGGCTAAGTCTGGTATTTCTCGTTTGCATCTGTCGATGCGCCAGCCAGCCATGTTTTTCATGTGATTATGTACACTGTGCGGGTCTTGCTGGGAATGCAAAGATGTTCGCTGTCCTTTCGGTGTCAAGCTCTTTACACTTCTCCAGGGGCGGGGGGGGGGGATAAATCAGAAAATATCTGTAGTATGCCACATGGATTTTTTTTGTGGGTGCTGGGGAAGCGGGCTGCAGGGCTTGTTTGGAAGCAGGGGTTGATGAAAGCTGAAAGCTCCCCATATCCCCTCACCCACCAAATTTGTTTGTATTAAAATAAGTGTTGCTCCATATTACCCCCCTCCCCAGTCCCTACCCCCTCCCACATTTGCATCATTTTTTTAAGCGTTGATTGAATAAAGCTATGGCTCAGCTGGAGAAAATGAAGAAGAAAGAAGGATGAAAAGGATGGCCTTTTGTGTTGAGATCTTTTGTGCGGCTCAGCCAGCCATCCCCCTCCAGCTTCCTGGGGTAGCACCAGCAGCCTTTCGTTTAACTGGCTGCTGCCTGGAAAAACAGCCTTGCAGAATTGGGGGGGGGGCAGGAGGAAGAGCAGGAGCTCAGATGTGTCTGCTTGCAGTGTGAGAGAGATGTTAAATGGGATTGAGAATCTGCAGACTGGAAAATGCTGCACAATTTAACGGAAAGGGTATTACCTGCAGGGATTAACCCTATTTACTGACAATCTCTTCTCTTTCTGCTTCTTCACTTCACACTTGCTGTGTAATAGCTGCTGAGTTTCTGCCGCAAGAGCCTGGGTGCTTTGGAGCACAGCAGTGGTTTTACCTGACGCGCTCACGAAATGCCCTGAAAATGCCTTAAAACCCCAGTGTTTCACTTTGCCTCAGAGGAAGCGTTGCAAGGCGGTGTGTTGTCCCTCCCTGGCAGACTTGTTAATCGGCAGGTTACATCTCGTGAGCTCCTGTGAGGGAGTATGGAATTCACTCACTCTGAATATTTTTCCCACTTTTCCCACACTTGAAGTGCTCCCATCCCAAATGTATCTTAGCGCAGTTGTTCCTGTAACTATTGCCGCTTGTGGAGTGGAGGATGGTTTGTTGTTCTGGGGTTAAATCCTGTGGTCCCTGTTACTGGAGGTGCTGAAAGAGCCCTGGGCATCCCCTTTTGGAGAGAAATGCCTTGGTGAGAAATGTTAATTTATCCCTGCTTATACATATAGATAGATGGATATGCTGGCTAAATGGGAGGGATTTTAGGCTAGTCTTTGTCTGCATTGTAGAGTGGAGCTGCTCTTTACTATTAGTCCTTCGTTTTAGAGTTGGCTGTTTTACAGACCTAAGGGAGCACAATACCTTGAGCGCGCTCACCCACCGGAGACCGGAGCACTTCGTGTAACAGTGCTTGTGTTGCTCTGCTTTCCCTGCATCTCAAGCCTCTCATCTGTGCAGACTCGTACCTGAATGTGTAACTCTGGCTTCACAGCAGCGTACAGGCTGACTGTTGTTGTGCCTCCCAGTCAGAACTGAGCACGTTGCAAACAGCAATGTGTCCATGGACTGTTTGAGTTTACAGATGTCTCTATGACCTGATTTTCCCTATCTCACTGTAAAGACCATAATAAGGCTTGCAACTGGGTAGCTTTGGACACATATCATCCATCCCTGTACAAAAATGGGATTGTCATCGAGTAAATGTTTTCCAAAGTTTCACGTAGTGTGGAGTGGGTCCAGATCTTTCCTGGAGGAGTCTGAATCCTGACCCAGCAGCCTGAGCTTTGTTGTTCTCCCAGGATGCCACTGCCTGATTAATCCCTTTTCTTGTGGGATATGGACTAAGCAGAGATTGGCTATTGTTGATGTGAATTACGGAGTGGATGAGCATATCATCTGTTGCTTTTAGTGGCATGCACTACAAAATACTCATACAGGCATTTCAGATAAGCTGGAAGGTAAATCTGAAGGAATTAAAACACTAAAAAATTTGAAACTTTGAGTTGCACATGGACTGTCTAACCAAAGGGGGATGCTTTGTGGAGATTCAGATGCTTTTAGTAGGGTCAGCACATCAAAACATACATCTGACTCAGTTGTCAGTAGGGTCAGAAAAATTTAACTAACACTTTAGTAAACTGCAACAAATCTAGGGGATAGAAAGTCCCTTGTAAATTGCTTTTTTTCTGGGTAAATTTCCAACTATGATTTTTGTCTGCTTTTTTTTTTACGTTTATTTTTCTCCAGAATGAAAGCAGGTGAGCCTAGAAAGGAAGCGATGAGCTCAACTGTACATAGAATATTGCCAAGCAAAAATGTAAAATAAAAAATTATTAAAAGTGAAAAAAAGACCTCTTTTGCCCCTCTCATCTGCCTTGCAGGCATAATTAGAACTAGGGAGCAGATTTCAGACAGAGGAGTGATGTTCAACTTGACAGTGTCCCTTTTAAGCCCTCATTGCTTTGCTCTCCAGCGACTGGTGTCTGGATGGATACACGATTGGAAAAAGCACAGTTTGCAATGTGATGTGCTGTTTTTCAGCTGTCCCTTCACAGTGCATTTGAAATACTGGTCTTCATGTGTCTTCTGAGGTTTTGTAGGACGGTGAGATTATCATAACGTTTTCCTAGCTTTCTTTGTAAAAACAAAAGAAAAAGCTTTTCAAAATATTGGATAGTAATAAGTAAATAAAAACCAAATAAACCCTCCATGCCACTGCCTAAAAAGAGTTTCACCCGTGATGATGATCTGCTGTATGGGTTGTCACTCTGCTTAAATTCCACAGCAGAACTGTGACACCATCTGTTCCCTTTCACTGTGTGCAAAAAATGGTTTCCTTTCATTAGCGTTAAGCTGCATAAAGAGACTGGAGATCTAGAAATATCGCAGTCTTTCAGTGACACATATCTTCTTAAGACAGAGTTCATAACAAGCATCACTCGTATTCCGAAGAGAGAATGGGAGATTTTGACTAATATGCTATTAAAGGACTTTGAATAGTAGGGAGGAAAAAATTTAAAAACAGCCCATTCATATATTGCAATGAAACCAGAAAGCTTTCTGAGATGTGTTAAGAAGTTGGTGATTCAGAACAGCCGTCTTTACTATCTCATTCCTGGAAGGCAGCAGGTCTGGTGCTCCCCGTGTTGGTGTGGTGTCTGCGCTGCTTGGTGCCTCTGAGATGCAGCCATTGCCTGGACATGGGGCAGACCCCACCTGCCCATCCTCAGTGACTGCCAAATTTTAAGTTACTCTCCTCTTTTCACTAAAAAGTTAGGTCAGGAACCTCTGCAAAGTCCTAGGATGGAGCTCAGTTGCAGGATTGCTTAAAGTGCTTAAAGTTACGCATTTTGCTTTCATTATCTCTCTTCATTGATCACGCTGTGTTTTAATGTCATTTTAATGCTAGCGTTCTGAACTGTCAGTGATGACAGAGATGCGTATTCAGCAGTGCCCTGTTGCGGGCTTGTCTTCTGACTGCTCTGTTAGGATGACCTGGTAAATAAATGCAAGGCAGGAGAAATCAGTATCATTCTCTGAAGTGCTACCTATGTGTAAATCTGTGGTGCCATTTTTTTTCCCTTTAAAAGTTGAAAAGCACTTTCGGTTCCTATTTAACGGTTGCTCCCTCTGAATTACATGAAGCAATGAGAGGTCAGCCAATGCTGTCCTGCAGGAATGAAACCTCTTTTTGGTGGTGTTCCACGAAGCTTTTGCAAATAACATTGAAGATGCAGCCGACGTAGAGCTAAACAAACCACCAGAATTACACCGCATACCCAGTGGATCACAATCGTAAAATATTCATCAGGCACTGCAGATCTCAGTTGTCATCTCCTCATATGAAACCAGGCACGTAGGCCCACTCTGCTCCTTCCCCCCGAAGGTCCCAGAATTAAAATATTTGTTAATTATGATTAATAAAGGCACCTCACTGAGCTCTTGTTGACAGGAATAGTCTCTGAGCGTTTTGGATCAGGTTTAATGATCAAACTTTGGAGCTTGATAAGCACAAGCCTATGCTGAGTTCTGGAGGGAGTACAAGACTGTCGATGTAGGCCTATGCCAAGTGGTGAAATTCAGTTCCCTTGGATGTGACTGTGTTGCACCGTGACTTGAAAAGTGGTTTTGCCCAGTTGTCTTTTAGCAATTCCTTTTTCTTTAAACCTCGTTAGTTCTTCTCATTTCTCTGTTTCAGCAGTGAAAAGAGCCGTGTTGCTCAGGTGCATTTTGAAACCTTAGTTCTGGTGACAGCTCCCATTTCAAACCGATTTAATACCACTACAGCTCTTTCTCTACAGGCTGACAGGCTGGGGTGAATGAATCATGGAGATATAGGAATTTCACTTGCCATGCAGTCACAGGGAAAGACTTCTTTTAGAAGATATGTTGTTTCTTGGATTTGGTGCTGTCAGAGCAGCTGGTAATTTCTCACTTGCCAGTCGAGTGAGGGCCTTCTAGTTGCTGGTCGCAAGAGCAGCATGTCGTGAACATGCAATATGGTTCAGCTGCTTAGTTTATTCCGTATATATAGGTAACTTTATGTCTGCGGGGTGCTGCTGGGCATGGCCTGTGTGCTTACAGCTGGAGCTGGCCGGAGCTTTTCTCCACCAGAGATTTTCCTCCACTCAAGCAGGAATTGTCATAAAATGTGTGGGAGCTGACTAAGTTTGAAATTTTTCTCCGCAAAATAAAAGGTCCAATTTTACTACTCTCAGATTAATTGGAGAGAATTTGACTAGAAAAATATCATTATAATGGTGAAAGAGAAAGTAGATTTCTGTAACTGGCTACACTGTGAAAGTCCCAGGAGCAACAGACATCCTTTGCAAAGAAGTCTTGATTTGGGGAATTGCTCCTCCTGAATTCTTGCCTCAATTGCGTTGCTTCAAGTCACAGTTCTTAAGATGACCTACAAAAATATGAAATGCAATTTGTGACAGCAATTAGAATAAAGAAACTGATGTGAGATATAGACAGAGGATGCAGGACTTGGGATTTGAGGTGCTGGGCTGCAGCGTTTCCTCATCGCTACACAAAGTTACGCCTGTCCTTCACCACTCTGTCCTGATGCAGAAATCCTCACGACCAGTCCAGAGGGCAGTCGAGCTTTGTGGCCAAGGGTGTGAGCAAGCTGCATCCCACATCTGTGGTGGGTGGGTACCCAGTTAGCAGCCAGTGGGAAAAAAAATGGTGGACAGTGGAAGGAGGCTTGAGAAGGGGTAAAGCCATGATGCTGAAATGTGCCAAATATCCTTGGATTGTACACTGAAAAGAATCAGATCTTCCCCTTCCCCCAGCCAACATGTGTGGTGTTGTGTGTTGCAGATGTACTGAAAATGTGTATTGGAGCTGTGAGGAATGAGCACATTTCCCGAGGACACATGGAGAGAAACTGAACTTGCATGTGATCTAGCACAGTTGTGCCTTAACACACAACCGTATTTAAGCTCTGGTGGTGTTCTGTTTGTGTGGAGAGGGCTTATGATGCCAGTGCAGCCTGCTTACCCTCCCTTATTCCCAGCTGGGATGCTGGGAAGCTTCCCATTGAAATGGATTCAGACTTTGATTTAAATTCAGACTGGCAGTTTTCACCTTGAAGAATGTGCTTTGCCTTCTCTTTAAGGAGATGCCTTCAAAAAAAGTAATGAGTAGAGTTAAATGGGAAACAGTTTTATTTCCTACGAAGTATTTTAAGATATCTGGAGTAAGAACATTTTTATAAGTTCAAGACCCATTGCATTTTTGGTTGAAGTAAGATGAGACACAAATGAAAAATAACCCTTATTGCAGCCAAAACTCATGCTGGGGAGAACTGCCCTTTAGTAAACCGGTTTGGTGCTCTCGCCGTGCTCCTGGAGCATGGAAAGCACATCCAGTTCCTGCCCTGCTCAGTGGAGACGTGGTGCATACAGAAAGGAAAAAAACTGGGTTAACATCTGCATGAGGAGGGGAACAGAAGGCAATGGGGACTCTTGGGGAAGAGAATAGGGTGGGGATGAGAAGCAATAGAGCAATGGTTATGATCTAGGAAATGTTTTTCAGATAGCGCGGCATGGACGAGGAGTAAAGAGAGTAGGCTTTTTGGAGGAAGGCTCCCAGTCTTAAGCTTCAGAGACTGGAGATACTGATTTGAGATTGATTTGAGATTAAAATTGTGTGATCTGCATGTATCAATAACTTTTCTCTGTAATTAGAGCTCCTGATACTCTCTTGGATGCTGTGTGTACACTGAGACCTCATTCAAAACTCTTCAACGCAGATTTTAGTACTGTGCTGGATCGGGGCCACTGTGATAAATACAAACGTTAATGATTTTCCAGGCTTATACTTAAAATTCAGTGGTAGAAGTTTGCAAACTGATTGTGCAGATTGCCAAATTAGGTCCAATTACTCAAATTTAGATGAGCTTTGCATAAAACATACAAATGTGTTCAATGCAGTATTCTGCTTAGGTCTGTGATTTCGTTTCACCAGGCTTACATTTGCATGAGTTCATTAAAATTGGTTTCATTTTCTTTTCTTCCCTAGCACTGCTTTGAAAAAGTGGTATTTAAACTGGGGGAAAATAGTAAAGAACTAGCTTGTAATTATAAAATGAAGCTATATGAAGTCATGCAGCACCATTGTGGTTCATTCTGTCAAAGAGGGAACTTGAGAGCTCATTACGGAGCCCAAAGTTCAAACTGACCACTCTCTGTCAAAGGTTTCTAGTATATAAATCAATTAAATGAGACCTTCTGCTGTCTGGTTATCTTGTCTCTGTGATCCAGTTGTTGACTGGTGCTGGAGAAAAACATTTCCACTTCATCAGGACTGCTCTTGGTTTGTATTCTAATTAGTATTCATTTTTCTTATTAAAAATAATAACTTGAACAAGGAAACACTGCTCCTCTTCTGTTTGTTAATCCTTTGGAAAAAAAAGCAAGACATCTCTCAGCCTGAACAAATGAGAAAATCTCCAGACAGACTAACAGCTTTAATGAGGTTGTTACCTCTCTCTAAAGCCACCCGACCCTTTCAAAAAGGTGACGGTCTGGTATCTCTTGGAGCATGGAGACATGCCTTCTTGTCTTTATTAATGACTTTGTTTATTGCTGTGTAAGGTATCCAAGTGTCAGAATAATATTTATGTTTATTTAGAAGTACCATTTAGTGCTCCATTAAGTTACGGTTTGTTATTTGGAAATTAATTTATCTAGGTCATGGTCCAGATGTGAAAAAACACGCTTACTTTGCATGCAAAATCACTTTTTAGAAATGAACCATTATATAGCTATGCACACGTAGTATATGTGTATCTGGATTGGCATGAGAATGAATTATTCATGCTGTGAGCCAGTACACTTCTAAATAGCAGTTTAAACAATAATCTCCAACAGTCTCAAAGAAGCCCTAATGTTTTAATAAGTTGGTAATGAGCTGCTTAAAAAACATGTTATGGTATCTTAACAGCAACTTTGTAATCAAGATTGCAAACTGATTTTCAATTGCAAGCATGTTCTGACCTTCTGCTCTTTCCCAGCCTTCTCCAAAGCGTGGTTTTCAGCTTGAAATTCCTTGAGCGTGGTGGGGAAGGACCTCTCCCCGTCCCCCATTGATTGAAGGCGATTGCACAAGGTGTTCGCTTTCATGCTCGTGTTTTGTTCAAGATACGGTCATTTTGCTTTTGGAAAAGTGTTGTAGCACTGGCATACACAGTGGAGAATGTCAGAAATGATTTTGTACAGGAAAAAATATTAGTGTTTGGTTGCCTGCCATGACAGTTACTCAGGTATTTTTAGAATTGTAGAGCTGTCCACAGGCGGTACGAATTTGTGAGACAAACCTCTCTGACCTCAGTAAACCATGTAAACCTTAGTTACTGCTTGGGTGCCGTAGCTTAACTACCTTCCTGTAGTCCCTCGAGTTGTAAAAAAATAGCCATGAAAATGGAAACCAATCTCTAGAGAGTCCAGAGTGTCCTATTTCCCCACTGCTTCCCAGTGCAGCACTCTTAAAATTCTTTATGTGCTGGATCTCCCTTTGTTAGCGTAGGTGCTCGTGGGCCATGCGCTTCTCTTGATTGGAAGTGGGAACAGTAGCTCCGTTATTCCTGGAATTATTCCTGGTGAATGCTAACGTTTCAATCACTTCCTCCGAGTGCCACGGTGGTGGTGGCGTGAGTTTTAGCCTGCGAAGATGTGAGTTTATACGGAGCGCAGTTGTGTTTTGTTTCCACGTTGTCACAACCGAAACAGGCAAGAGAGAAACGTCTGGCGCAATTGATTTTCAGTTGCTTTCTCCATGGAAGCTGTTGCTTATTCATTTCATGTTTCTCTGCTGTATTTCAGAATAAAAGCTGTAGAAAATACAGACCTCCAAGTGATAATTGTGTTATGTTTCGAGGCTAACCTCTGTGACTGAGTTGTGAAACAGAGGGTTGTAAATAAAGCCTGCAGTTATCCTTGGACTCTAGTTTTTTTTGTGGATGTTTCAGCATTTTCACTCCTTCTGTCACTTCTAGCAAGGAGCTGATTCTAACGGCCTGAGTTACCTCATCTGAAAAATGATACTGCTAGTTTTTACCTACCTCTCAGAAACACGGTGAGACTTCACGGGACAAGCAGCGCGCATTGCCTGCCAGCAGCCTCGTGCCCGGCTCCTGTCCTGCTCTGTGACCGTGCAGAGCCCCGTGTCCCTGGCGCTCGGCGGCGGTGATGCGTTTGGGCTTAGCGGGAGCAGAGGTATTTGACACTTCTGAAAAATGAGGCTTATATCAAATAGCCTGTTCAAGCACTTTGTAAAAATGAACTCTTTAGTCTTTGCCGTATAAAACAAGACAGCAAACTGAGGCAGAGGAGGGAAAGCCAAACAGACAGGCAACTGCAAAACAGGAGCATTCCCGTGTCTGGGCTGAGCTTGTTCTGCCAGGATGATCCCCTGCTGAAGAAGCAGGGAAGGCAGGAAAGGTAAGCACACCGCTGGCTGCTGGTGGAGACCAAAGAAAACAGTCACTAAAAAGAACATTTCAGCTGGACTCTTCTAATCAGACATGCTCTGAGGCTTCCCTTTGCTGCTGGAGGTCAGAAGGAGCTGCTATCTGCAGCTGGTCTGGCCAAAATTCATATGACGGAGGACAACGTGACTTGCAAACCATGTTTTGTGGTGCATGGAGGTATGGGGGCAGCTGTGGTCCTGTTCTGGGTGTCGTTTCCCTCACAGGGAGCAATAGGAATTCTGAGCCACAGGGACTGGTTTGCTGTATGTGTCCCCCTCACTTCTACCATGGTGGTTTGTGCTGTTCCTCCCAGAGATGGATGGATTTGTACTGATGTGAATGCATTAACTCAGGAATGTCTCTTGTGACTTCCACCTTGAGATTTACTAAGCATTACCCAAATTTGTATTGTCAAGACTTGAAATATTTCTTGATCTTCCTGTTTAAGTGAGATCCATCAGGTCCATCTGTATTTCCTTCAGTGTTTAAGCAAAAGTAATGCTGCCACTCTCTGCATTTCCAGAGACAGAGATGGGCCATTAGAGTTGTGCACTTGGACACGGTATTGGCTGGCCTAATTCAGTCCAACTTAGAAGATAAAATACAGTGAATGCTCATGGGTTTGTTAAGAACTGAGTTAAATGTTTACATAAAAACTCAATCTGTAAAGCTCTTAGAGTGCGGCTTAATGGGTGAAGCACGGGAATTAAGGTATGTAGGTGGTGGCTGCAGATATGTGTTTCTGACCTTCTGTTGTAACCTTGGGGAAGCTTTTCCTTTTCTGTAAAACAGGGATAACAATACATCCCTGCTTTAGTAAAGTGCCTTTAAGTGTACTGATGAAGTGCTGTGTACAACCAGCCCGGGATAAGAGCCTTTATCTGCCGTGTCAGTTATTCCTATGCTAAAGCTGGCTGCTGGGGGAATAAATAGAACCTGTTCCTCTGTATTAAGTGGCTGCCCGAGTTCATGTCTGTTCTATATTTAAGCGTGCAGTTATATGTTTTAAGACATACTTCTTTACAAGTTTTATTATTGAACACATGTGCCTTTCATAGTGTCATCGGGACCATAAAGTTTAAATGCTGGACGCAGAAAGAGGAGAACAAGAAAACCTTTAACCCGTATGTTATTAGAAATCCATTTCAGATGATCCCTGTGGAAATGTTACTGATAGTTTTGTTTCTGAAGGCAGACAGTAACTAGTCCTGATTTTTTCCAGAAAGGAAACCGTATGAAGTTTGCAAAGCCTAATGAAGGGGAAGGGGCTGATTTATTGTGAAAATTTATAGCTTTCTGATGTTGCCTGTTTTTTATGCTAATCTTGTTGTGTGGACTGTGTGTTGGGAATAGTTGAGAAACATGAAGGATAGAGCAGTTTTTGTAGTCCATAAATTATTATCTAGTGAGTGTGGGTTATAGCCTTCATCAACAGCAGGACTAGTTTCTTTTAAAACTCTTCCAGAGTTTTAGCCACTTTAATATACCAAGGTATGAGATACAACAGAGTTCAAGATAGAGTTGTGTCCTATACAAGATCCCTTCAAGGAGGGCTTTCTTTAAACCTGAAGAAGAGAGGACAGGAGGAAGCGATAAATGAAAGAAAATTCAGCCTAAATATAGTGGAAATTCTCTCATTTGAATTGTGAGCACAGGTTTCTTTAGATATAACAAAGATACGATGGCAACGCCACTGCTGTATTTGCTGCTATTGCAGAGACTGGAATGCCATGTAAGACCTTCCGTGCTGGGAATGATCAAAGGTCCCCCCAGGTTTCTGGCTCGCCTTTTGGTCTTAAAATGCCTTTTGAAGAGAACATATGTGGAAGAAGTAAAAGACAAGGTGCCAAGGCTTCTGCTGTGGTGCCTGACTGCCACCAAATTTCAGGAGCAGCTGGGTACAGTGGGAGGTGAACACCTTTGGGCATCCTTTGAGATGGCTTCCAGAGCCCTGCTCTGCAGCTGCCTTTGCTGGAGGTTTTGTCATAAAATCCTTTTATTTTCCTTCTGGTCTTCATCTTTGCAGAGTGAAATGAACAGTGAATTATGCGTGATCCATAGGTTGTCTCCGTATCGACTCCACATTAGAAAGCAGCAGCCGTGCTGCTCCTAAGTAGCTCTTTTCTTAGGGGTTCTGCTACAGGTTTTTTGCGGGGAGCACTGCAGCATGTACCAAGCTGAAACCTGTGCCTGCAACATCTCTTTCTTTATTAACAGGAATTAACACATTAAAAAGAGATTTTAAAAGATGCATTATGTAAATTAATCCTAGTCTTTAGAGGAAGAGTGGCCTTTCTGTGTTAAATATGCTTTTGTAGAGTAAAATATATGTTTGTGTGTGAGTTGTGTAGCACATATGCGGTCATGATAATTGAGATACATTTATCATACATATTTGAATTAACCATCTCAGCTGGACTTCGAACTCATGACATCTTCTGCTTAAAAAGAAGAAAAATCTGTCTCTGGCAAAAGCAAATTCTTCTTTCCTGTTCTCTACCTACAAATTAATCTTTTTCATGACATATTTTTAATGTCACGCAGACAACTGGGAAATCCTTCTCCTTCCTTACGAAATTCAATGTGCCAGAGCTGAGGGCAGGATGGGGTGGATTTACCTTGCATCAAGCGCAACTTTTCTAGATGCAAAGATGCTGGGTGTTTCGAAAGGTTTCCTAGAGAGCTTGAGAGACAAGAGCTGTATGTTACTGAAGCATGGAAATTGTTACCTACCCTAGGAGAGACCCACCTCTAGCCTTGAGAAAGGGCTATGCAATCAGACTTGAAAACTGTCACATTTAAAAGCTCTCTTTTTTTTTTTTTTTTCAGTATTTTGTTATTTCCTGTTGAGTTTCTGTATCAATGCGAAAATATGTTCCAGTACAGTGCATGTATTTTTCTTAAACCAGAGTCTTCCTAATTTTTTTGTGCACCACTGCAGAAGAAGGAAAATCTACAGAGGGCTTCAGAGACCACTGCTGGGAATGACCACTGTATCTCCAGATGGGCCTTAGTGAATAAGGATTATTTGTGTTTGTAACAGCTGATGAGTCTCATTCGTCTTGGTTTTAGTATGGCTTAAACGTAAAGCTGAAGAAGGCAGCTTGTGCATACTGGACAGCAGGTTTAAAGCTGTCCCACTGGTTTTTTTTTATTCTTGATACAGTGTGGAGCAGCCCAGGAAGGGTACTCTAGTTATGGTCCAGAACTGTGCCGGGTGCATTAGACAGCTCAGAATCAAGATGCGAGATTGCCAAGAACACGTGATGCAAACTGGTGTAGGAAAGAAGGGACTCTGTGAAGCAACTTGTTGGACAGTAGCCGGTGGTCCTGGCGCCCTGACAAGCCAGTTGCTGTCAGGAGGGTCTTTTGATTTTAGAGCATCATAGAGAAAGAAGACTGGGAAAGGAGTGAGTAGTACCAACGGCTTCTCACTAGGAATGCCTATCAGCGTTACTGTAAGCAGAAGAAAATAGCGTGTAGGAGGTTGGAGAAAACACTGCTAAAGGCAGATGGATGCAATAAGTTGTCAGTGGATATTCCCTATACATGAAATAGCAATATGTAAGAGAGAAAGGCATATATTGACTTTATAGTCTCATATTAACTGGTGTTTAATGGTCCCTCTGTGTTGGAAAGAGGAGTTAACAGATTCCAGTTTGGTTTTCTCAGCATCGCTTGTACTCCTAGTAAGCTGGCCGCAACTGCCTGTAATCTCAGAAGCAGCAGAAGCAAAGGTAGAAAGAGATTTTGTACCATCACTCTGCTTTTTCATTCCTTCTGCTTGAGGGAGATTAGGATTTTCTCTACCTTTCACCCTTGGCACTCTTCCATGTTGTTTTTAATTGCAAAGCAGTGTGGTGCTTTTTCCTTAGCCAGAAGAGTTGGCACATAGTTCTTTTGTGTAACTGAGGCAATAAACTGCTATATTAATCACTTCACACAAGGTAATAAACAATAGCAGGACTGTTGCTTTTACCTCTTAGTTTTCTGCTAAATAGTCTGACTTCCTGAAGACTGTAGAACTGGGATCCTGAAACTGCATTTCAGTCCGTGTCTTTCCTGCCATCTTCTACTTGACCTTGCACCATTTGAGATACAGAAAAGAAATCTCATTTGCACTATAATTTCTAAAATGTGGGCTTATTTGGAAGCAAGATTTTAGACAAGCTTTGTGTCTCATGTACCTAGTAAAGTCTTGTTTACGTGCAGGAAAAAGAACAGTCACTTTGCTATGCTTGCATCTCGAGCCATATGGCATTTTGTGAATGTTGCTGAATGCACGCTACCTTTATTCTCTAGCAAGATTAAAAAGAAAAGCAAGCTAAGATTACCCATTTGGGATGGTTAGAGATGGGATGTGAAAAGCCCTTCAAAATTCCTTTTCTCAACGTTGCTTATTTTGCCAGCAGTACAAAGCATTGCATGCACACCACAGCAGATAAAGGGAGTTTGGAAATCAGAGACCTGAACCATTTTTCAAAGCCATGGGTTTTTATCTTTTGAGATTGACACTACTTTACTTTCCTTAAACACGCTTGTAAACACCAGGCTGGGAAAGCGCTGCAGGAACACAGATTTCAAAGACCCCGACATAAAGGTGGGAGGCTGGCGAGTTCCCCAGAGTGCCAGAGGAGGAGATTGCGCTCTTTTTTCTTTTTCTTCTGGGGAATGGGAGACCCACGTTAAATCTTTGTCAAGAAGATGTTACAGTTAGAAGCAAACAGTCAGATGAACTGCAGAAAGTGAGCATTTGAATGTGTATTTAGCCCGGTGCAAAGGTAAGCTGAAATGAGTTTTCCTCATTTATTTCTCTTAAAAATCTCAGAAAAGCTCACATCTTGTTGTTTCTGTTAATTTTTGAAAGCCACAAAGATTGCTTGCAGTGTAAGTGCGTGCTGGAATTTAAATACACTCAAGACAGAACAAATGGCAGAACGGAGCAATTGCTCAGGTTAACAGTCTGCGCTGGTGGCCGTGTTTCTGTGCAGGCTCTCTTGCAAGCTCGGCACAAAGCAAGAGTACTTGAAAAGCACAAAACCACCACGTTTACAGTGGAGAAGGCTCTCGCTTTCCCTACTGGGACATGGTGCCCATCAACCAAGCAGCTGTTCTTCTCTGCAAAGGACGCTGCCAAGGTTGTGAGTGTCTACAAATTGAGCATCTTGCTCATGGTCTTTTGTGAAGTATTTAATTTCTAGGTGAAGGAAGGAGGAGTGAATAAATTACTGTCAGATCTCTCCTTTGTGAAGTGCAGCCATTGTACTCCTAGTTTGGGATTGGCTTCTGTATTTTTTAATTACAAAATTAAAATTTTATAATGATTAAACTTTGCTCAGGAGCAATGGCAATCTCAATTGTTTAACCAAAAAAAAAAAAAAGGCACAAACTGTACGTTTTAATGTGGGTCATGTACACACTAAGTCTATTACAATATGGTAAAAAACAAGGTCACTTTAGTATTTCAGTATTTCAAGGTGTTTCTGCAGTATTTCTGCAGTCTGTTATCTGGTTGAATTTGTCCCTGCTCCTTGCAGGGAGGTTGGACTGGATGGCCTTTGGGGGTCCCTTCCAGCTCAAACCATTCTGTGATTGTGCTACCACAGTTTCCCAGATGGGGCCAAGATTGCTACCGTGAGAGAGAGAAAATGCCAAAGCTGCATGGAAAACTTAAATTCTTCAAGGACTGGCTGCCAGAGTAGAATGGGCTTTGGGAAGATTTACTTATAAATGGAGCTTGCACGATACTTATCTGAATGAATTGGGCGGCCAGAACTGTAACAGTATCAACAAGTGATCCTGACCTGATTCTCGAATGCTTTGGGTGTTTTTTCACTGTCAAATTTGACTTTTTTTTTTTTTTTAAAGTCTGAAAGAATAATTTCCATTTTCATGAATATCACTCAGAATGTATGAGCTACAAGCACAGAGTTGGCTTGTTGAAGTCAGGGAACAAGAATTGTGTATGCTTATGTGATTTTCCTTTAAAAAACAATGGTGGACAGATTCAAAATTCAGAATTCATAAGAGACTTCTTAATAAACACAGATGCAACCCAGAGGAGAACTTTTCCATTGCAAATTATATCGCTAGGATTTTTTTAAAATAAAACTTGACCTACATTAGCAGTTCCACCTAAAATAGCACACCTTGCAGGTGATTTCCATGTGGTTTTCTTTTCTAGCAGAGTACTGTGCTGATGGCAGAATCTCTTCTTTAATAATGCAACACAAATGTAAGCAAGGTAACTCAGCTGCCAAGCCACAGCCAGAGGCTCATGGTCAATTCAGTTGACGGAAGAAACCTTGAGATTAGAAGAGACGGCAGAAGGTGTTGCTTCTGTCTTAGGTAGGGAACTGACCTGTAGTGCATCCTGAAGATGCAACTGGGAAGAACCTGCCACACAACGAGTAACCAGTATGTGTGGGGCATTGATGCTGGGGAATGTACCAGTGAGCCTGAAAAACCTATCCAGTTTTAAAGGAGTGTGCAGAGAGACAGGAGAAGAGGTGGAAGGGGGAGAGGAGTGTGTGGGCAATCCCAGGGACAGGATGAAGAAGCTGAGGCTGTCAGGTGAAGTACAGAGGGGTTTACGGTGGTAAGAGCAGCAAGGAGGGGGTGATGCCAAAATTTAGCGAGGAATCCAGGCTCGTCACACTGGGTTAGTGATGGGTTGGTTATGCTCCTGAGATGGCATTTCTCTCACCTGGCTTTCTAGAAGCCATTTAAGGCCAATGAAGAGAAATTGATGCTCCTGGAGTGCATTTCAGCTCATCATAAGGTGGCTGTTGGCCTGGGCAGTGCTCTGGATGGGTTTGTGTGTCTCACCATTGAGAGCAAAGGGAGTCTGAAGCACTAATTGAGTTTGGGATGGCTACCTCGTCAGCCTTGAAAGCCAGATGAGATAGATGCTACCTCCCACACATGACCCAAGCCCTGCTGCAGCTAATGACAGGTTTTTTCTGGTGGACAGTAAGGGATGATACAGTTCACCCTTAACCACAGCAGTATGAAAGAGATTTAAATGGCCAGACAGCAGTAGAAGAGGTTTCCGGCAGATAAAGACTGAGCTGCTCCTTGCACGACTGCCTGCTCTGAAAATACCGTTCGGCTAGGTGCACGCGGAGTGCTAATAAGATGACTTGTGTTGCAGTATTTCGTGAGGTGATGTCAAAGGCTACAGAAGATCTTGTTAGTAGCTGTGGGAGGACTATGATGTATTCTGATTTTGTTTTTCCTTCTCACAAAGGAAAAGGGTAATTTAGTACTTTTCTCATGAGAACAAAGTGCTTGAATAAACTCCAGGGTCGCAAAATCTAGTGACCCTGTTCCCTTAGGCAAAGACATAATATCATCCCTTTCATAAACTGATCAAATATTTGATCTCACAGAAACCCAGCAAACTACAGGTTATACTGACAAAAATAAACCAAGCTTTTGTAGGGGAGAAGGAAGCATTGCTCTGTGCCTTTCCCGAGCTCTTTTGTTTGTTGTTTTATGCAAGGTGGTGTCACTACTCGGGGCTTTGCTGAAGCTGTAAAAGTAGGTTTTAAGAGTAGATTTGGATTTGTTTAGTATTTGAACTCTTTGTGCTGTCCTTGGTAATTCTCACCTATCTCCTCGTGGCTTTGAAACAGCAGTCGTGTTTATAAATGGCTTTAAGATAATTGATGAAAGGGATTATTTGCATGAAGAACAAAGTAGCGCTGAAACTTTGGCTGAGACCTATCCACACCTCTCTGGTGCTTGGGGAAATAAAACATCTAAAGGGGAAAATGGTTTTTCTTGTTTCATTTGTTTGTTGTTTTTTTTTTTTTCTTCCACTTGCCTTTGTTCCTGCTTGGAGGATGCCTATGGAATTCTAGAACCACAGAAGGGTTTGGGTTGGAAGGGACCTTTCAAGCCCATCTAGTCCAGCCCCCCTGCAAGGAGCAGGAACATCTCCAACCAGAGCAGGTTGCTCAGAGCCCCTGTAAAGTGCAACTGCTTCATTCCCAAGTAGACTTTTGAAAAGTAATCAGTTGGTCAAAAGTATGAATAAACTGTATCAGATTAAGTGAAATTAGGTCCCAGATTTGATATATTCCCCGTCTGGGTTCATGGTATGTCCTTGCAGGAAGACTGGAGTGCAGATCTCTGGCAGTTCCTGCAAAGTGGCTTGTGGTAACAAAGCTGGAAGACTAAAAATAGAGCTAAATTGAGAAATAGGTGTAAAGATCTACTGAGAGTGTAGGACTGATCAAATAGTTTTCTATGTGTTTTCTTTTTTTCTTTTCACCTGTAAAAGAACTGAGCAGTTGCTCACAATGTAATGAAAAGAAGAACTCATAAAATACCCACAAGGAAATGTAATTTTCCTCTATTGATTTTATTTCTTTTAGGTTAGTTCTTGTAAATAATCTTTGTAGAGAATTGCATAATTCTTCCAAAAACTGAACTGGAAAAAAGCTCTTGGACCGAGAAGCCACCAAACTTTCCAAACACTAATGTTTGACAGAGGTCTGGGGCTCAGGGCTGACACTGATGTGTTGCAAAGTGCTGCTGCGTGTTTTGGAGAGGCGAGGATGCTTCTCCGGCGGTACGGAGCACCGACGCGCTGCAGGCGCTGCGAGGGGCGGAGGCAGGGGCGCGGGTGGCAGCCGCGCTTGGCGATCTCGCCTTCGCGTCCCCCTCCGCCTTCCCAACCCTCGCCGCGGTGGGGCTGACACCAGCATGCCTTTTCCAGGCAGAAGCCCTCCCAGGCGCCAGGTCTGCGTTGCCCGCTCCTCACTTGTGAAGGTTTTTCTTGCCTCGCGCTTGGCGTCTCTTTTGGCATCTGTGCATTTGGGGGGGGACGCGGGGTTGTGACGGGGCTGTGGTCCCCCTCCTGCTGCCGTTCGGCCGAGGTGCTGGCGGTCGGTAGTCGACAGGAGCTGATGATTGATGTCAAGGCTGGGAGCAAGCAGCTGCTGATTTGATTATTAGTGTTTCGTCTCCTAACCTTTCGGAGCATTATGGGAATATTTATTCACCTAGTCACGCTTAATGGCATTCGGTGCAGTACTTCCCCAGGAACAATGAAGGAGTGGTGTTGTACAGAGGTAGTTTAGAAATCACCGTTCTTGTTCTTTGTATTTATTTACAGATACGGGGAGAGAAGTGAAGGAGATCTCGCTGTATGGGGGAATGCAAAAATTTGGCAATTTAACTGGGAGCATTTACAGACATAGATGTGCAATATGTTAATAAAGTAATTGTGCTATGTTGCTATAAAGAGGATGGCTTCATTATAAAATTCTTGGTTTAATACTGTCATTATAGCAGATGTATAGCATATGAACTAATTTGCATGCAGATAAGGAGGCTCTGACAGCTTGGTAGCATAATTACTGCATCGCATACAGCTCGCTGGTGCTGGGAGCTGACGCTGTTCTGGAGGGGTGCTCATGGGACTAATTATGTTGGCTTTGTTATATTTAAAATAGTGTATAGCCAGGAAAGAGACTCGTCTCTGATGCTGCATGGCGTTGCGTACAATAAGTTACAGAAGCCTTGAACTGCTGCAGCCATTTTAAGCCATGTAAATGCCTGGATCTCGGCACTTCCCCGCGTAGTCGGGTAATAGACTTCTATTTAACCGGGGAGCCTGGAGCCTGTGTGAGCTTCCACACAAAAGGTTTTAAAACTGGTATTTCTGTATATTAAAACTCCAGTTAGGTCTTTTTGATAGGTGAGCAGAACTGTGGCTGCAGTAACTTTATCTTGTTTAGCATCTGATGAAAGCAGATGCTGAATGCGTGAACTTAAACTGGGGAATGGATTCTCTCCCCTTCCCTGGCGTGCCTATTGCTGTGCTTCACTGTATCTGTGTCTTAGTGATTTGTCTCCATTTAATTTCAAGCATATTTCTGCTTCTTTTTTTTTCCCCTTTGCTTTGACTGTGTCTGCAGTTTTTAAAGATCCTATTATTGAGGTTCCTTTATGGACTTCAAAATGTTTAATTCATTACCAGGCCATTATAAACTGAAGGCATTTATTTTCCCAAGGAAATCAAGACAGTACCACAGGAGATTATTTTTCCCCCGTTACGTTCCCTCCTCGCTGCTGTCAGATTAGCTTGCAGAGAAGGGAGGAATTTATGAATGCACAGTTGACTTTGATTACGTAAGCTGGAAACTAGCAAACAGTATGGATTTATTTCAATTCCACTAACTTTAAAAAGAAATACATATTAAATCAGAAGTACCTTAAGGCGTCAGACAAATGGGAAGCCAAGCAGAAAGTGTGTATTCCCTCCCTGACCTCTCCTGCGGTGCAGCCGGTGATGCCTGGTAGCTGGGCGGACAGAGCTGGGGGGGTTGCACGTTACGCCGGGGGGAATGGGATGGTTTTGGTGAGGGGAGTGGGAAGGAGACCAGGACTGGTTTGTGCCCAGGGAGGGAAGAGGCTGCGCTGCTGGGCTGCGCGGAGCACTGCGATTCCACTGGGAAGGACCAAGGGGAGCACCCTTCTCCCTGCCTCAGCAGCTACACAGCGGCGAGGGACCTGATTGTCCGATGAGCGAGGGTGATGCTCGAACAGGTACTGTGACAATGCACTTCGCCCAGCTCCCTGGGGGTTTTAGCCCCAATTGGGCAGAGCCCCGCTGTCCTGCGAGGAGGGCCCTGACGCCGCATATCCTCATCTGCTGCTCCTCTAACCGCAGCCAGCCGGGATGTGGCTCGGCACGGAGCCGCGCGCCTGGAGAGCTGGCTGGGGGCATCCAGGGACCCCTGAGCCACTTACCTCCTTTGGCCAGTTTTATGGGTAAGGGTGCTCCACTGTCCTAATACATGCACTTTTTCAGGGTAAATGTTGCAAAGCCCCTGTATCTGTTTCCATAACACCCTGTGCCGGAAAAATATGAACTAACACCTTTTTTTCTTTTATGCTAAATATTTACCTGTGTATTTTGGTTTGCAAAATTCAAGCTCATCCTTGTATGAGAGGCTTGCATTCTGTTAATCTGGGAATATATTAATATGCCTGCTGGCATTGCTGTTAATTTGGAGTTTGTGCTGTAGAGTGAATATGGTAACGGATTTTTGCAATGGTTTGTTAATCTTATCAACAGTCATTATGCATTTATTAATTAGAGCCAATCACAGTATTGCATTTGGAACTTTTGGTATCAATCAAACAAGCGTTTGTTGAGAAAATTATAATTTTCTGGGAAAATTAGCATGTAAATGTTTAAAAAATGAAATTTGGTAAGAGAAGGGGTACAGGAAAACACTGACAGTTTTCACCAAAAGTCTTGTCTCTTCCTTCCCTTTCCCCCCACCTCTCAGAGCAAAGTAAAAAGAGGAGGAAGGAGGGAAAGACCCTGTCCCTCTTTAAACAAAAGTTACTTGTTGAAACAGTCTTATTAGACTTTTTCTTCCATACACTATCAGAGATTTCAAGGCCATTTTTGCAGGCTATCCAGACAGTTTTAATGTAGTATTGCATGCATGTTGTGATTTTTTTTTTTTCCTATGTGCCTTCATTTTTGGTGCTGAACATGAGATACCTTAAAGGGTTTTGATTTTTAAGAGGTCAGGAACGAACAGTTCTTCTGAAAGTCAATGCTCTTTGCTCTCTCGACTAGGTGCCCACTGTCTCAGTCGCGTAATCAGACCTTTCCCTCCCATCCATGCTGTGCACTTCTCCAGGTAACTCGTGGTGTCCTTGTAGCGCAAGGCCTGGATGAGTCCTTTAGATCTCTTGCAATCACATGAACAATGAAAGGAGTAAGAGCATTTCTAAGGATTCATGATTGGACTTTGTTGTTGTTTCCTTACCAACTCTGCTCCTGCGTTTATGCTCTTCGGGCCTGCTGTTGCCACTCAGGAAACAGATTATCCAACACTTCTCCACTTTCCAGCCCAATCAGAGATTGCTCCTGAATCAGCAATGCTTATTATCTCCAACTGCACATAATTACGGTAGAGAGGTTGCACCACCATAGCTGGATAATGTCAGCATTTCTATTACATCCCCATACTTTCAGTAGCCTGAAATGTGGTTATAAAAATTCACTTTAGCTTTATAGCTTTCCAGCGGTGAGAGATAAAGTGTGTGCAATCAGCCTTTAAGCAGTTAGAGAAACTTGGAACAAAAAAATTCCTTGTTGGGATGTTAGTTGTATAAATGCGCGGTTTCACTTGAGCGTTGTTTGCTGTCAGGCTGGATCGTGTGCAACAGTTCGCGGATTTTGGGCATAAAGCAATAAACGTTTCTCTCTGGTTTAGAAAGCTCGTTACTAGCTGGGGTTGATTATGTTTTTGCAGGAGTATTAAGCATCTGAAGTTAGTGAACGGCTGTGAAGTGATTGATAGAGCACAGACGCAGAAGATGGTGCAACAAAAGAAAAAGAAATAGATGTGGGTTCCAGTTTTAAAAATGTAGCAACCGTGCCAGAATGTCGTGACTGTTTACGAAGGGCGAGGAGTGACTCCTGCAGAGCTATCGTACTGCAGGAAACATGGGAGTATGTGCATTTAACAGTCTAATAATACAGCTGTATAAAAACTTTTATATGTATTTAATCAGTTATGAAAATGGTACTTTTCATGTGAGTCTGTTTTACAAAGGTCAGCTTTTCAGAGTTGTTTTTCTTTAAGTTTTTAATGGCATTTTTAACCCCTTTTCTCACTGCGGGGTCTGCCCTCTTCCTCCTGTCACCCTCAGCCCCATTTGCCACAGCGTTAGTTCCGGGCAGGAGGCTGGCGTTGACCTGCGTCCCTGGGTCTGTGCAGTATGAACCGGCCTCTTGTTCTTCAAAACATCCCATATGTTCTTTTTCTAACAGGAGAGGAGGGTGATACTGAGTCTCTGTTTGAGGACTCAGATCTGGCTCATGTTCTGCTGGTTATCGTATTCATGCCAGCGAAGCAACCGGTGGCATTTGCAATGCTCTGCCTGAGTTCTGACACACTTCCAATTATAGCACACAGCGGTGTAAACTCCAGAGGTGATAATGAAGCCTGGGCCCATGTGTCGGCAGAGCTTTGAAGGGATAATACATTCCTGTTCTGCGCCACTGTTCCTTATTGGTACGGTTGTGGGGACCCAGACTCGTGCAATCAGGTCTTGCTTGTTTTCACTGAGCTGAGAGGTGAAACGTGCAGAGCGGTGGAGGTTTGTAGTTTTATCAAGGTAATTGAGTATTAACCATTTGTGTTCCCTTTGGGAAACGCGTGAGGAGAGAGGCAAGGCTGTTCGTAGGAGACCTTCATAAAAACTTATCGCCTAGAAAGTGATGACAGATCTTTGGTGCTCCGATGTCCTGTGGCAAACTCTCTCTGCTTCTGAACTTGAGCTATAGGAAATTAGTGACTCCTGTAAAAGAGCCTTATTTATATTGCACAAGTTCATCATTTGCAAAATCAGAACATGGAGCATGTGGAGGTGTGCAAAGTAAGGGAGGAACTGCCTTGAAGATGAGATAGAAACTTGCCCTAGGAAGCTCTTGGTGAGTGACGAAAGCTCTCTTTTTCTAGAAGTGATCAGCATAACCCAGGCATTCTCTTACGCTTTCCTAACTGAGATGTCAACCCATCATGCAGACCTGGACACGTTCTGCTGTTTAATCTTAGCATGTGAACTAAGCTAGCTCTCAAAGAGGGAGGTAGCATCAACTTTGACTTTCCTTCAAGTACTCTAAGGAGAGAAAAAATAACCTTCCAGGATTTAATCACTAAGAACATCTTCATGTCTGGATGACCTGATGAGTGCAAGTAGACATGCTTCTTAATGCAGATAAGTCAGTACAGTCCATGTGACAGATTTGGTCTTCCATTTGCTTTGGTGGTGACAAGAGATGTGTCTTGAAGCGGAGCATGAGGATGCAGGAGCTGGCATCTTTTGTAGCCACTGCTACTTCCGTGGAAGAAGTAGATAGAAGTGATGTTATGGTCCAGTGCTCCTGCAACCTGTGTGGGAGGGGTGTCTCCACCTGCAGTTCTCATCCCTCGTTGGTGAGAAAGTTGGGACCTTATCCCAAGGTCCAAGTTATGCATTTGAAAAATATAATAGCTGGACTGCTATGGATGTGTTAGATGTGAGCCAAGGGTACTTTTCTACCAGAAATACCTGTAACAAGATGCAGTTTCAGTCTCCAGGAGACTCGCAGAGGTTGTCCACTGCCCTTTGTGCTAGGATAGAAAGGGATGAGGAAGGGAGAATCTAATTTAGCAGAGGTTTAACAACTAACATGCTCCAAAAATTTCAGTATGTGCTGGGAGCAGATCTGACATAACTGGAGTTATACAAAAAGCAGGAAATTTTTCCTTCTGATCTCACCTGTTCCTATCCAAGAGAGGGACAGAAACCCTGTGTTTGTGAAGGAAGGGGGAATTCCTTGAACTGGTATGAAAAAAAAAAAAACCACAACCCAACCCTAAAATATAATAAGCCCTTCTATTATAGTCTCCTGATGTGCTAAGCCAGAAAACTGCAGCCCTGCACAAAGCTGAGAGCTGAAGAGTACAGGCATTTTGGTTCATCCGTATCTCTCTCTGTCTCTCTAAACATGTTCTTTTGGTCATGCCACCAGCTTTTTTTTCTGCCTGGACCGTGATTATCATACACAGCTGTTTCCAAAGTTACGCAGCATGTAATTTAAAATTAGTTGGTATTGTTTAATTCCAATGCAACTACTGAGGGCTGCCAGGCTGTGCTGCCCCCAGGGATGATGTGAGGATGAGCCGGCAGCGGGAGGTGGAGATGTGCAAGTTGAAGAGGGCAAGGGGCACTTGGAGGTGAGGAGGGGATGGGAGCTGGCTGAGCATGTGGCATCATGCTTATCAGGGTGGAAACTTAACATCTCGCAAACTTTTAAACCTTTAATCTGCAACGTGAATTTATATAAGCCTGCATGTGGAGGTGAGTCTGGCACTGTCTACGCTGTGAAGGGTTGCTCACAGGTGTGTAAAGGTCCTTGGCTGGATTTGAAGTTGAGTGTTGCCTATAATCCAGTTGCACAATCTCCTGCCCTTGGCAAGCTGCAGCACCTGCCCTAACAAATCCATAAATACTTGGCTGCTGAGCTCTGTCCTCGAGTGACTGCAGTGTAGATGTGCGCTCTGTAAAAACCCATTTAAAAGAGGCATACTCTAAACAGATGAATGAGTTGGCTTGGATACCTTTGTAAAAAAAAAATCCTAATCTACCAGCACACTTTACTACAACTGTGACATAATTTAGAACAAGTCTGCCCTTCTCCTGAAATTTCTGCCACATGATTACAGCGTTGCCAGCTCTTGTGATTTGCAGACTTAAGAGGAGACCTTGAAGGAGGAGGTCATTTGGTCCATTTCTGTACCTCAAGGCAAGAGTGATTGTGCCCAGGCATTATCCCTGAAGGATGTGATAAGGAGAGTTGTTTTTCTGCCCTTCATGGTTTCAAAGAGACTGACCATTAGGGCCAATTGTGGCTGCCAGCAAGAATTCACTGACAGTACCTGAACATTGGTTGTGGGTGCCTTTGGTGGACCACACATTCTTACCAGCAACTCGTTTTTCTTTGCACTACCATTAGACCTGAGACGAGGGACAGCAAGTCCTGGATGACTGAGAATGAGCTGCTTTGTAAATCCAGTTATGCAAGTATTATGACCGTTTCTCCCTGACTAGCATGTATACCAGTCTGGATTAATCCATTATAGTTTGTAAATTCACACGTTGCGGGAACTCTGTAGCCATGGTTTCCGGAAAGATTAGGAGTGTAAGCCAGAGATCATTAAAAAGTACCTCGAATAGCCTGTAGGTATCTTCAGCACTTGAGCTTTCATTGGTGTCTTCTTATGGCCACGTGTGTAACTCCCACTGGTGCTAGTGGGAATTGCTTGCACACGCTAAGTGAGGAATAGACAAGGAAATCAGTTCCGTGTCCTTGAGAGACACTGTATCTAGATCTATGACAAGCAAGAGTCACAACTGGCACCATTTACTGTGAATCATTTCTCCTGAATGACGCTGATGTGTGCACCATGGAAAATACCCCCTTAGGTTTGCGGTAGCAGAAGAGTGTCATTAATCAAAGAAGCTTTGTCAAAGTTAGACTTTTTAGCAGTGTGTAAGTTCATCCTTGTGCATCTATCTTGCAGAAAAATTCTAAATCTAAGCTCTCGTTGATCGATGGTTGCATTAATTATGCACAAAAAGTTCAATTCTGCCAGCCTTGTTCCCTTTGAGTGCTGCTTTACCCTGGGAGGAATTGACTTGCATTATGCAGGTTGGACAAATTCACCTAGAGTCTGAACCTCTGTAAAAATCTCCAGGGAAGGTCAAGTTTCTGTTATTTTCAATAATAAATGAGACTCCCAATGAGTAAAATGATCCGGGAAATCAACTTCAGCTCTCAGAAGAACGATTATGTGGCCTCTAACGGAGAGCTGGGAAGAACCAATGGAGTTGGAGGAGAGATGAATCTCTCCAAGCTGCAGGCCTTGCAATTCTAGCCTGGTAGAGTTGGCTCCAAGGAAATACAAGTGTTAATGACTTTTTATATGTTTTGAAGAACGTCTCAGAGCTGTGGTTTTCAAGTACATTTGCTTACACTCTTGGCATATCTCAATTAATGTTCTTGTAGGTGAAAGAGAGCTACAGTATGAGGAGAGGATGGTATTTGTGTAATAGACAAAATACTTTCTCACAACTCACAGCAATGTTTTCCCCTCACCAGATTTTTTTTTTTTTTTTTTTTTTGCCAAATGGATGTTTGGAAGCGTTAATAATTGTTTTACCCTTCAACTCTGGAAGTAGACTAATTTGGCCTAACAGTTAGAGAGAAAAATAATAACATAATAATTAGTGTGATGCATTCATCTAGGAAGTGTAAAGCATAACATATGGCAGTAGTGGTAGGAAAAATGCTATAGTGAGTGTTTCAAACTTTTAATTTTATGTTGAGGTATGAAATGACCTGAAAGGAGCGAGTGGCAATTCATCAGAAAGATGTATATTTCCTTGTAATACTGTTTTATTGGCTCTTTCTAGTTATTAATCTAAGAATTGCTAAAAATATATGGGATAATGGATGATGGCGATACAGAGCTCTAATTCACTTTACTGCACAGTCACTGTGGGAAAGTGCTTTAGCTACTTTGGCTCTTTTGTATTGCCTCCAGAGAGGATTTTACCCACGTGTTTTGCTCCAGAAGTCATCTGTTGTTTTTCAATGTATGCACATAAACAGCTCTTGCCGCTCTGCCTAAATATTGAGTCAGCGCGTCCCTCTGATGAAACCATCATCAAGAACTGTCATGTTTATCTCAACAGATCAGCATCACGGAGCACGTAATGCTATTAGCCCCAAAACATTGTCTGCTCACCACAGAATTGTGTGACACAAGTGACCTTCGGCCCTTTCGCTTCCTAACTGGCTCCGAGCTTGGGCTGCCAGCTTGGCCTCTCTGCGCCTCTGTAACCCACTGGAAAAATGGGCACAGTTTCATCTTCCCCCCTTGCTGAAGGCATTTTGAAGGTGAATATACTGGCAAGTGGGAGTTGCTCAGATTTTTTGATGGATGTTGGAGGATTGAGTGTTTGGTTTATTGTTATTTTAAACATATAAAATGCCTGGGATTAAATTATGTCACATCTGTTGGGTCCTGGTCACCCTCATCCTGCAGTTTCAGAGGCAGCAGGGATTCCTTTCTGGTTTTCTTTTACTTTTCTGCAATGCTTCCTAAACAGGGCAAGAGAAATGTTTCTGTAAAAAAAAAAAAAATTGTTCCGGTGTCACAAAATGATACGTCACCAATCATGCTCTCAAATGTTTGAGCTTTGCTGCTATATTTCATTTATGACTTCATCTAAGTACACATCTGTACGTCATTGTACTGGGGATTTAGACTCCTAACGGATTAATGGGTGGCTAGTCTGGTAGTCAAGGCTCTGGTTCACCATGTCTCATGGGTTTACTTGAAACCAGTAAGATCTTACTAGCCTTTTTGACTACCGTGTTGCTCTGCCACTGGTTGTCACCTTTGTGAGAACAAATGTGAAGAAAATGTGTGTTGCCCTTCACAACCCAGTGTGTCAGCATGGGCCTGGTGGAGCCTGGGACATTCTCGGTGGTGGGACCACCGGTGCCTGCCAGCCTCGTTGGCTCCACCAGCGTGATGGGCAGCGGCGGCCGTACATATCCTCAAATCAGTAGAGTGTCCTGAGTCAGAACCCCAGCTAAGACCAAAAAAATGTTTGGTTATTTGATCCAGAAAACATTTATTGCCTCTAGGCTGCTATCCTGCAGAAACCTGAGCACGTGTTTAATGTGAAGCATGTAAACTGGTCTTGAAGCAATTGGGATACTTGTGTGCTTTGAACTAAGCAGGTGATTTGCAGCAGATGCCGTTACCAGTTCTGTACCAGCATCTGTCTGGCAAAGTGGTTTCCTCTACATCACTCGTCTGCAGGACTCGACACAGTTGTCAAAGGATAAATGCTTCACGCTTTGCAAATAAGTGCTGGAGTTTAACTTTAAACTTCTTGCTTTTAATGAGGTCTTATCTGCTATATGACATCCTTGTCCTGAAGAAAAACATTCTATCTTTCTGATAATCGCTTGACTGTCCTCTAAGTCAAGTAACATATAGATACTTCTGAGAGGATCTTATCTCTGTGTTTTTCTAAAGCCTAGATCTGATTGTGTGTTTTCAGGCATGCACTGATCTAGTAACATGAGAAACCAGATTTCTGGGAAAAGAGTCTTCTCAATATCCCAGATCACAACGTCTTCCACCAGCTGTGTCTCAGCTGAGGAGGTAATTGTGGTTTTCAGAATTACTTCCATATCCTTGGTGTGATGCCGACACAGGTACAAGCTAAAATCTGGTGGTGTTTTTGTTTGTTGGGAATTGGAGGCAAGACAAGGAACAGCTCATTTTGTTTGGACTACCAGACAATTGAGTGAAGATAATTTTTGTCTGCTGTTTGTTTACGTTGGATTCAAAGCAGTGACGGTGGGGACCTGGAAATGTTCTGGAATTACTCGCGGCAGTGAAAGCGGGAGCTGCTGGCGTTATGGCTCCATGTGGCATCTCGTGTTGTCTGTTGGCCAGTCAATATGAGAAGGGCATCGGTAAACTAGCAAATGAGTTTAAAATGGCATTTAGAATTGGGGCACTTGCAGAAAATGATTTGCAAGAAGCTAATAAAATGACGGAGTGTGTAATGTGATGGAATGATTGTTTTGTGTGAGCTATAAACGCCTACGCAGGGACATTTAACAGAGAGAAGGTGTCACTAGAAGTAATCAGATGAAATGAAGCAAAAATCATTTCAGCAAAACAGTACATCATTGTCCTCGGTTTAAGCTCTGGCGTATTTTGTAGGGGTGGTGCTTGGCTTCAGCAAGGCAGAGTAAAGCACGCTGTGGCTGTATAGCCTATGGAATTCACAGATGATGACAGGATTGGGAGGCAGGATTTTTATTATTTCTGTATAAATGAAAAAGCAATAAAATAAATGGAGAAGCCGATATACATTATCAATAGCATGACAGCTTTGGACGGCAGAGATGCAGGGTTACGCGCTACCTAACCAGCAGGATTACTGTACTAGGGAATGTTTTAATTCAAAGTGAGGAAAATGTATTGTAACTCACATTTTCTTTAGTATTTTATTGCACTTACAAAACTATAAGGATTAATAAACTCTTTCTGTGTTAGAGTTGGTGGTGTGGGATTTACAGCAAGAGAACTGTAAGTAATATTCTAATACTTTTTATTTTGGTGAGATAAGAAAATAATTTAAAATTAATACAATTATTTTCTTTTACATTTTAAGACTTCCGATTATCAATAGAGATGAATCCAAAAAGCAAACACCAATCAATTTCTCAATGTTTGGCATTTTTTCAGCATCCTGTGCAGTTACCTAGTCACGACATTACAGAAAGTGAACCAGGAGAATGTTTTCAACCAGCTAAAGCGTTAGCAATTGTGAAGAACTAAAGCGTGCCTTTCAGAGCTACTGAAAAAAAAAGCAAAACAAACAACCCTACAGAAATTGGTAGCAGTTAAGAACAGGTAAAATTAAGGCACAGGATCTGTAGGGAATCATGCCTAAATGTGCATATCGCTGGGTAGATTTGCTGTCTGTTCCAGTCCTTCCCCTGAGTTTTACAGTGAGTGCATCCATATGGCTGCATGACTGTGTGTTTCTCTAATCTGTGTGCTTCTTGCTATATCCGATACATTTGCATTTATCGGTCAGTACTGAATATGGAACTGGAAAACTCCGGAGTAAAGGTCAAGGAGGGTTTGTCAGGGAACAAGACCCATCTGAACCAAGGGTTGGTGAGTGGGCAGAGCCGAAAATTGAAGAGCCACAGGAGACTCGTGGCTTTCTAAGAGTGTGATGAGGTTATTGCAGTTGGAAGTCCATTAAGTTGACACCATTTTGCAGCCCTGTGATAGGGGACAGCATCTCCAGTATATTGTGTTCAGGTGAAAAGTCTGGTTTAAGTAATGATATTGATGTCCTGTGGATTGGTGTTGTGGTTTGTTGTTTTTTGGTTTTTTTTTTTTTTTTTAAAAGTCTCTCTTTTCAGTAGGCTGGATGTGGTCACTGAAACAAACTTTAGGCAATGCCTCAGAGATAAATGTGTATGTTTTATATGACTCTTTCTTTCTCTGGTGGAATTTTACAGAGGTTAGACTCATCTAGTTTTAGGCACATGCTATTAGGTGAGGTGTTTTGTTAAGACTTTTAACTGCAAATTAAAGGTCTGCTAGAAGAGCAATTAAAGTCAACAAAAAGAGTTTTATAACACACCCAACCAGGGATGACCCGCATTGTGTGGTACTTACTTATCGCGGTGGTACAAACAGCCTTGGAAGACAAACAGTGAGGGAGGGAGGTAATCTTTGTCTAAGCAGCTGAGCTATTGGACATCAAATAATCTCCTATTTACTACTATAGCTTTGAAGTGCAGAATAGCTTTTCATGGATATATGTGCACATATGTATGCAGGTGTTGAAGGCAAACGTTGTTGAATAAAAATTGAATTGAAATACTGCAGGTGTTCAGTCTGTGTTGGATACTCCATTTACTATGAGCTTAATTACAATATCTGTTCATAAGAGACATCTGAAGCCTTGAAGTAGGATAGAAAAATAGGATATCTTCTCTTGGGGAGATTAATTTTTTTTTTGTATCCAAGTTTTAAAGAAAAAGAGTTTTTTCCTTCCAGTAATTGTGGCAGCTTGTGTAGTAGTGTCCTTGTGGGGAACAAATGGGCGATCTTGCTCCTGGGAAGATCTACTGCTAATCTCACTGAGAGACAGATTTCACATATATGGCTAAAAGTAGTTTCTGATGTGTTTTTGGGTTTTGTTTTTTTTTTTTTTTAGTTCTTTCTTTGGTTACAATAGTCATATGTATTGGCCAAACAAATTTTCATTATTTTTTTTTTTATTTTAAAAATCCAAGATAAAACTATCCTTTGAGTTCTTGTTCACTGTATTTCTGCTTCAGGTCTCCACTGCATGTCTTCCACCAAACTGGGAAATGCCTCCAGTACTTCACGGTGGGTGAAAAGGATTGTGAAATGCTCACAAAACCCTTAATTTTTTCCTGGAAAGCCCGTGAACTCAGCTTATCTGACTTGCATGGTTTTGCGTCTCTCTTTGCTCTGTGGCAATTCATCTTGCCAGAGTTCACAGTGTACCCAGTCTCGATTGCTGTCTTGGCCCCTCATCGTTCCCAAAGCCCTCTGCTCCCAGGCATCTGTCTCTAACACTAAACAAAAGGTTTGAGTGTGTTCTATTTTTTCCTATTCCATTATTCTACTCAAATATGACCTACTGAAAATTTATACCAAGCCGCGTGAAGATCCCGTAGTTAATGACAAACGGTTTTTAATACTACACTGTCTTAAGCTCGGCCCCTCAGCCAGACATGACAGGGCGCTGGTGGGTGGTTTATTTCTGAGCAGTTGAGTGCCTCTGCTGACCAGTTCACAGCTTGGTTTTCGTGCTAGCCTTTGACTTACAAAACTCTGAGATTGGGCTACGCCTTCTCTTTGACAGTTTGTAGAAATCCGGTAGCTTTGCAAGTACCTGTGGAAAAAAAGCAGCTATAAAGGAAAATAGGTTGTACCTCCAGCTAAACTACTTCCTATAATGTGGACTTATAAATGAGACAATAAGGTAGTTGTTTAAAAGTGCTGTTTGTGTGGAAGCGACCCAACATCCCAGGTCTCCCGTGACTTTCAAAGAAGATTTTTAAGCACGCACCCGCCCCCATCTTGTGAATGATCTACAAGATTAAAAATAACCAGATAATAAGAGTGCTATTTAATTATCCACTGTATGTATTTAATTTACCATCTTTGGCTGTAGCCCTTTCCAAGATAGACAAAATTTCTACTGAAAGTAACTATGACAATTTTTACGTAGAAGAAAAATTTTCCTTTTGAAATAAAGGTATGTGTCATGGCTGTAGCATTATCTAGACTTCTAAAAATGCATATATGAGAGAAACTGAACATAAATGCAAGTATATAATCACCCTGTTAATTTACTTGCAGCTAATTTCACTTCCCATAAGTCACATACACACTTACACAAATGGCAATTTTCATTCATTTCTGTGCCAATATTTAAACGCAGAACATTACAGTGCAATCTCATTACTACAGCTTTATTGATTTATAAAATTACACTTTATTACACTAATCCGTATATTAGAAAGAATAAAACTGTGCATAGTTACAGCTACGGTCGTCTCACCAAGGAGGTAGATAGTTTGCTTTTTCATCGGTAGTTCACTATTTAAATCAGCGGATGTCGTGCTGTTGGACTCCGTGAACACAGGATTAATGGCAAACTCATTAGTTCATGACGTTTAATCTTCTTGGTGGGTGTCCCACCTCGTGGGAAATGAGAGGGATTCGGCTGCAGGTGTCTGGTGAGGTAACAGCACTTACTCAAAGAAAGGGGCCCAGAAGGCGAGCTGCTGCCATTGCAAACCCAAGAACATTTATGTTTTGTTTTATGCCAAATAGTATTTTTTCCTTAGAAGAAAGCAAATGAATGCTCTGAAGGGCACATGAAGAGGTTGTAGCTGCATTAGTAACTGCCACACTGCAGTAGTGCCATCGGTGGTACGTTCCCAGGTCAGGGAGGTGCCTCTGTATTCGAATATTTGGCATGGATCCTTAAACAGGTCGTCTTAAAGATAGCTTTCTTGGGGAGTGTGGCAGGTTTTGTACCCTTACTTCTACTCATTGGGTAATTATCAGTTTCTCTTAAATTGATACTGCATTTGAGAGCAAACTCCCTCATGGCTTTCTGTAGCCACGGAGTGGTGCTTCACGACACGTACAAACGAGCTGGCAAAGCCCCAGCACAGCAGCAAGTTATATTTTCTCCCTTTGAATCTGTTAGGCCCTGATCTTCATCTGTAGGGTTTCCTAAATCTCATTGATTTCTCTAGAATTAGGCTCCTGAAGTCCTTTGAGAGCCAAGGTCTGGCTGATCTTGTTCTATAAAATGTAAAGAAATCGTCTGTCTCTGCCTCAAAATGCTATAAGGATAAATGTGTTGAAGATTATCAGTGTTCTTATTTGATGGCAGTGAAGGCCACAGGAATACCAAAAATAGATTGAAAAGGGACAAAAATAACTTGCTGCTGGAGGGTATACAAACGCCGAGCTGTTGCTGTGCGACTTGGCTGACTCGTTTCTCCAGGGGGGCTCCAGGCAGGCAGTGCTTTTTTGAGAGAAAGGGCCAGAGAGATGTGACTGGACGTGGTGCCTCAGAAAGAGGGAGAGGGGCTTTTACGTGCTCTGGGGATCAACCTGCCGTTGGCCGTGTGCATGGCTGGCACAGTCCTTTGAGCTGAAGGGGATCCTCACGAGCTGTTGCTGTGGCCACTTAGTGTGGCTGGAAAGGCTGGTGGGAGAAGGAGATACTGAGCCCTTTGTGCAAATCCCTTCCGTCGCCCCCTATAGAAGAAAAATTACTTCAGACCACAGCAACGAAATGCCTTTCTCTCTGAAATGTGTCTGTAGAAAGACAGGTTTGTCTTCGTCAGCTATTTTCTGGGTTTAATCAGTCATTTCTGCTGACCACGGAGACAGAAATTTTGCTTTTAGTACTGCAGGTATCTGTGTGGACAGGAAGAGTCAATCAGCATCTGTTCCTGCGCATGCATCATTAACAGAGCTGTGAATTAATTTCTAGCGACAGACCACATTCTCCTTTGGACTGAATTTCTACTCCGCCACAGAGAAATTTTGAATGCTCATCACGTTCTTGTGGTTTATAGGTATCAAATCACTGGCTAGAGAAGGGACAGACAACATTTCAAATCCCAGAATGAGCTTCCTGAGTTTCGAGTTTTAGGAGAAAATAGTCTTTATAAGTCGAGCATGTTTGGTTTGCAACAGACCAGGCCTCTCTGAAGCTTCTGTATTTTCATATAGTTACAGCTATAAATTGCCCCTTACCATAGGTGAGTGGGGCCACACATGTGTATGATGGATAGCATTACAATGTCCAAGTAAAATTCTTTCTACTGCTGTTGAAAAAAAAAAACAGTCAGCAGTCTTAGTCTGGATAACCCCAGAAGTCAATGAGATGAAGTAGTTCTGTGTACAGTGTTTTCTTACAGATAGGTTACTCTTTATTTTGGTTTATGTGGATAAGGCTGTTCCTCATGCTGCGCTGCAGATAAGTTCTGCCTTGAGCTTGGCTGGTGATCAGGTTGCCTCTTTTCCCTCCTCTGCTTGCCATTAACAGATCTGTGGAGTTTGTCCTGCCTTCCAGTTATCTGGCACCATAGGTGACAGATGCAGGAGAGCCAAAGCAGGCTCTCCAAATTATCCTGTGTCACGAGGGAAGAAGGTGACTTCTAAACACAGCAGAGGGATGAGGAGCTGTTTTCCTTATTTGTTTCTTCCTTGGCAGCTGAGGTTTTTTTCAGTGTTGGTGATGAGAGCAGTCTCCTCCTTTTCAAAAATACCGGTCTTTAAGAGCAATGGCAAGTTTGGTGGCTGACCGAATTACCATGGCCAGCCAGTGAAACTGGATGAGGAGTTTGCAGAAATCGCTGCTTTGCAAACGGGAGGTGTAGGTGTTCTGCACTTGAGAAGTCAACTTCTAAATGACTTGCTAGGGGCTGTTTTGGTACATGGTAACAGAATTACTGCTCAAGAACTGTTTTTGTTTTAACAAGAAAGTAATTGAAGTGACTACAGCCCCTTTGAAGTCTTATTTTTAGGTTACAATAAACAAGATTCTGATTAATTTAGCAGCAGGGCATCAGTGACTATTAAAAGCTTAACGTGAGGCCCTGGTAGATTGATAAGGAGCTAAACAGGCCCTGAATCACATATGAACAATCTGGCCATACTATAATTGAGGCTCATGTTGGGTAATTGTCAGCGTGGTTGACAGACAACACCACAGCAGCAGCTATTTGTCTTTTAAATGGACACTTAAATTATTCAGAATAATAGTTGATAGTCAGGATCAGTACCTCTGAGCCACAGTCCAGTTATTCTAGGCATGGATGACAAGCTTTAATTGACTTAGCTTAAGTACAGCAATGGACTCTGTGTGGGCAAACTCACTTGTGTCTATAAGCAATTTCTCAGGTGGGGTCTCCAGCCCATGGTGAGATCCATCTTCTGTGGCCCAGGCGTTAGTGGTGCATGAGTAAACTAGGATGCAGCTACTTTGAGTGTGACAGCCAAACCAACAGTGGGGCAAACGTTTCACCTAGCATCTAGGCCTCCCGTGTTATATGTAGTTTTACCTCCCCAAACCAGGAGAGAAGGTAAAACCTACAGTGCTAACCAGTTGCCTTATTTTTATTTACATGTTTTCTGAAGTCTGCTGTGGTTGCAGAAGATTTGAGCAATTCCCCTGTGCGCTTGATGTTTCTAACTAGTTTTATGTGTTGTGGGACATTCTAACCAAATAAGAGTGAAAATTTATGAAGCATTAAATGTACAGAAGGAGCTGGTAACCACACAATTTGTCTTACAGTTTCTTCTTGTTGTAGCATTAGCAATTCTGAGCTAGTTACACAGTGGGACATACCTCATATTAATTAGCTAAATTGCTACCTAATGGCAGTAAGATTTGATGCCACTTAATATTTCAGTGCAAATGTGTCAGCCAGGTTAACATATGAAAATCTGATTGGCTTGCCTTTTCCAGTGGAGTATCTTAACTTCTGTTTGGGCCATCTACACCACTTATTGTGCTCAATTAATTCTGCCATTAGCAGAGATCTGGCCTGCTATTAGCTCTGATAAAACATACAGTCATTTCCGCAGCCCTCTCCTTTGGTGATGACCATCCTGTGGTAAGGATGCTGAAATGCACTTTGAAAGTGGGGAGGGGGCACACATACTATGCTTTGCACATAATTAAGTCACGTTAATGATGAGAGGCTTAATTACAATTTAGTGTTTATCGGCAGAAAGCTCCAATGGTGCAGCCAGCAATGGTGTTGAGCGGCGCACACGTATGTTGCATGGTGGACAAGCGGTTGTTCCAGGCCATGGAAGGGTTTGGGGTGGAAGGTCCCGATTATTTTTAGCATCCTGTACCTGAGAAAAGTCATTGAGTTCACTTACGCGCCCCTTGGTTTTCTTCTCTTTCCCCCTTTCTTCCCACCCGCCCTCTCCCCCCACCCTCCCTGTGAAGCAGCCCTTCTGGCTTTGTTGTAAGTGTGGTTTGTAATCATTGTACACATCCCAGATGGTTCATGAAAACTCTTTGAAATGCCATCTGCCAGGCGTGTGTCCAGCCGGCAGCCTGTCATTCTGCTACAAGAAAAACGAAGGCGGGTTTTCCCTTCCCCCTGCCTTGCTGAATTGCATTCAGTAACACTTGCTCAGATGTGAAGCGGGATAACAGCCCGAGCATCTGCAAGCAATCTTTGCTCTAGACAGCAACATGGAAAGTTGTTGGGTTTTTCGCCTTCGCCCAGATAAGATATGCTAACCAGTGTAGTTTTTATTTTCCCTCTGTTTGTTGCTGAGGACTGACGCGAGGTGACAAATGTTATCTCTGTGATGTAATGTTTTTCTTTTCCGCGGCGACTTGGCGTTTCTCATACATTCAGCGTGTGTTGCAGGCAAGCATGCTGATAGCGAGCACATCTGCGATTTTTTTTGACTTGAACATATTCAGGAAATTAAGAACACTGAGATGAAACAAATAGATCCATTAAAATGGCTCAGAGGAATTATGGCAGAGATATAATTGTCGTGTCAAATAGGCAGCCAGCACTAGTAAACTGCTGACTGCAATTTCACCGCTATAAAAGTTCAGGAGGAAAAAAAAAAATTAATAAATACTCTGTGTGGGAAGATACAGATAAAGAAAATAAGAGGGCTTTAAAAGATGAAGTAAAATGAATTCTGAAGTTTCCTGATCTTTGTATTTCATAAATATGTGTTGTTATTTATTGGGAAAAAAGTACATCCTGAGCTTTGTCACGTGTGCCACATGATTTGGCGTGACATTTGACTGATGCATTGGTTGAGGAACATTACGGAGTCAAACTCTGACTTCCATTGTGCTGCAGGCATGGGACTGCTACAGCGCATCCTTGGACATGCTTACTGCTGGAGCTTTCCGTTCTTCCTCCTCACGCAGGGAGGAGGTGCTGCATCGGAGCTGTGCCCCTTCGTCCTGGATGTGGGCTGCATGCCTGCTCCTTGCGTGCCAGGGAGGAACCTGTGTGGGCATTGCCTGCTCAGCCTCGCTGCCTTTGAAGGGAAGGGAAACACAGGCACTCGGGTGGAGAGGGGCGTGTGGTGCGATTCCAGTATTTCCCAGGTCTAGATCTGTGAAAGACACCTCTCCTCTGTTACAAACTACTTGGTAAAAGTCGTTGCAGTCTTACTGTAAGAATTCAAGAATACACAGAATGCAAAATTGAATCCTTTCAAATAGGAAAGAGTAATTCTGCTAGTAGGGTGAAGATAACCATCACGATTTCCATCCCTTCTTTTGTTTTTCCTACCCCTGCCTTCACCCATTCACACAGCTCCAAGAGAAGGAATGATAAGAAAAGCACAGGAATTTATGGACTGTCTGAAGGCTGATGGTAAATAATGAAAAAAAAAAAGAGAGTGTTTCTATTTTGAAACAAGAAATGGCGGATGTTAGAGAAAGTGGATGTCTATCAAGGAAATTAGTTTAGTGATGGTCTTTCAAGGATGTCACTCTGTCAAGACTGACCTCTTGAACAGTCTCTCAGATGAATAGGGCATAAGCAGACTTTCCGCTTCCCTGGTACTTGAGGAAAATATTTGCCAGATGCAGGCATGGTAAATTGATGCTCTTGCAGCTTCTGAGAGATGGAATTAGTTTCCAGAAACTCAGATTCTTTATACCTTCTTCAGTCCTTTTATAGAGGGTTTAAGAAATTGTATGCACTGAGAAGGCACTGCCCAGGGGCCGGAAAAATCCCACAGAAGTGAGAAATCATGCTTCATTAAATGTTAGGTATGGTTTTCACATCTCTAAAGTTATTCCCAAGCCAGCAGATTGGTTGTGGCCACAGCACTCGGACACCTCCAACCTGTTCTTCTCAGGCTCAGTTTCCTGTACTGTCTGTAAATCTGTAATTTATGATTAATTTGAGATGTACAGAATCCAGCCATCTCCTAGGCTCTAGAGTCATGGAAAATAAAGGCTATTGAACAGAAATTGATCCTAATCAATTAAGCTGTGCTCAGTGACCTAAAACGCAGTGACCCAAGCCATCTTAGCAAAAAATCATGAAATGACTCCTCTTACACCATGCTTCAACGGGCTGTAAGCTGGTCAGGAAAGGAGTTTCAGAGCTGGCAGATTAGCAGTGATCAGAGTCCCGTTCTCCATCAGTACTACTTAAATTGTTGAGAAAGATTCAGTGTGAATTATTGCTCAAAAGAAACAGTATTTCTTGAACTGGAATGAGCTTATAGGTGAACTTCTGTAAGAAGAGTTTGCAGGTTGTCTCTTCAGTGAACATGTGTGAACAGTGCATCAGAACTGTCTCACGGTACTTTTTAGTGCCGAATAAAAAATAATAGCGTAAATAGAGATAAAATATTAAGAAGAAATAGGATAGAAAATATATTTTTGATGTGAAAGACCACTTAGTGAGATGAAGTAATAGAAAAATAATGGAAGCTGGAAAGAAACTGCCTTATCTGAGAATACAGATTGCAATTTTAGTGAAGTATGAGAGACTGTGCTAATGGCAGGAAGGTAATTGCTGGCATATTCCCAGCTACCAAACTCTCCCAGCTGTGTTTCTGCATATGATAGGAGATATTTCTTTGCCAGAGAGTCTTTCTGGGAATATCAAAAACATTGTCGTTGATTGGAACAACTGGTACCGCCAGCTCAACCTGTAATCTGTGTCTTGTCTTGTTTTCACGTGGTGTCCTAACTTCTAACTGAACTCTTCACACTACTGTCTGTAGGTCACCAAACTGTGTTTTACAGATACCGTTGGATCTTTGTGATCATTTTTAATTGTCCCTCTTAACTCTTGATAAGAAATCAACTGTATTAACATGCCAATTTTTCCTTTCAGGCACAACCCGCCCTCCAAGAGAAGGAGAAGTGCCTGGTGTGGACTATAACTTTCTGACTGTGGAGGAGTTTCTGGAGTTGGAGCGAAGTGGGACCCTTCTGGAAGTAGGAACTTATGAAGGTATGGAGCCATGGGCACCGAAAAAGCACTTCAAATAACCGTGGTAGGACGCCGAACTTGCAACACCTTCGCTGGAGTTAACCAGCTTGAGCTAGAACCTCACTGTCCATCCTAGTGTTCTACTTCCCTTTTCTCTGTGTACCCTGAGAGAGGGAATTCCAACATTGCTGTGCTTTTGTCTTTTTCCTTCAAGTTAACTACCTCAAAAGGTTAACATTAGTAGGCCAAGAAAATCTAATACAAAATCTGGGAACGAAATACTGAGGGAAGACAGCACGGCAGTGAATGAAAATGCATTTTTTTCTGTGTCCACTATAGCCCATCTCCTTGTTAACTTTTTCTTCCCTCCTGCTGTCTCTCTTTCCCTTCATCTTCCCTAAGTAAACATCCTTCATCACCCAGTTGTGTCTCACTATGATGCACTGCTTTGGGCCTTTTTGTTTTTCTTCTTTATTCTTGAATAATTACGTCTAACTTGGGTCATTGTGTTGATCCTTTTTACAGCACATCTTTACAAACAGCAGCACTGAGACAGCCAAGGGGCACTGAAATGTCACTAGGGTGAGAGCAGGAGAAAGATAACTTTGACTCCCAGAGAAATGCAAGGCAAATTGGCCGTATTTAGGTACACAATAGGATTTGTGAAACTAAACTTGCAATCTATATATGTTTTAAATTGAAAACTCCTTTGGTTTGCTGGTTTTTTTATTTCTTTTTTTCTTTTCCCCCTGGAGAACATTCAAACATACCTCTTGAGAAGACAATGAAAAGAAATACGTTGCAGATTTGGAAGTCCTTCCAGTGTACTTCAGCTCATTCATGTCATTTCCATTTTCAAGAATTTAAATGGGTCTTGTCCTAAGCTGCAGAAGCCTTATTCTTGCAGCCATTAATAAGAAACATGAAATACATTTAAAAATGTGAACTACACACAAATAGCTGGATAGTCTTTGAAAAGCAGTCATCAAATATGAACAAAGATTGTGACATGTGGTTTTGGTTTTCAAGCTCTTAAAAAAAAAAAATTCCTGAAGCACTGTTTTTTTTTAGTCTGCTTTAAAAACTCCGTTGTAAGGTCACCTTTAAACCTTGCTTTTTTTCGCAACTACAGACAATTGCGGTGTCAAACCTGGTTTGCATGAAGATGCTAGATGTATAATTTGGTTTCACTCTTCCACCTCTCTGAGCTGATTAGCTCCATCAGCACCAATGCAAACGTTACAGCAGTAGCATTTCTCCAAGATGAGCTTGTTCCTCTCCATGTTTCTAATTATAACACTAAATTAGTTTTCTTTGTCATGGTGCTCGAAATAGATCAACTGAACTGCCTCACCATTGCTTCCTGATCGTATTTGTTCTGGTGACCTTTCCACTTGGAAAGACGAACTGGGCAACTGTCTGTAAGCTGGCTCCTGGGACATGCTGGGAATTAGTTTTCAGGAAATGCTGTACCTATCTGAGACGGTTGTAACGTGGTAGTTTCATTGCTTATGTGATTATATGCAGTAGCAGCTAAACTGTTTAGATTCTGTGGGTTGCTCTTTTGAATTGCTGAAGATGAGGTTGATTTCTCATAAGTCTGATGGGTATTTCACTTCTGTGGGCGAGAGAAGTGTCTGAACTTTAAAGGAATAGTTTGTCAGAAGTGCTGAGAAGCCTCTTTCCCCATTGACATCAGTGACGCTGGTGCATAGTGGTTCTGGAGAGCTGGCCTATGGAAGGAAAAATCCATAAGAATAAAGCAAATAATGATGAAGCATGACAAGACACATGCATCAAGACACATTACTGTTTGATTGTAATGTGAAATAAGTTTGTTTTTCACTTACAGCTTCAAGAAATTATTTTACTCCCTTCCAATATTTCTTTAATGGCTTTGTTGTAATTGTTTTTGAAATCTTATTTTACAACTGTATTGATCAAGACAGTGTCAATCTAGATCAGGTCTTGGAAGATGGTGTGATTCAGACTCAATGCTGCAATCACCAGCAATTCTGTCTGTTGAAAAAGCCCAATCTGCCAAACACCCAGATCACCAAGTAAGACTTCTAATGTCCAAGTATTTGTTACTGCCCAACTTTGTAGTCTTAGATTACCTTAATTATCATTTGTTTTATGCTGCATTTTACTGCCGTATTTTATTATTTTTTTAATGTTCCACCGTGATGAATATGGTTATATTTTTGATCCTGCCAGTGATGGTTTATTCTAAGCCAGAGGGATGGAATCCAACAAAAGGAAATCATTTTCTCTTTCTCTCTGGAGAAAAGAAAAATAATACCTTTAATGCATGGCTTTTATTATTAATAATGCTACCTATTGTACTGAGTAGGAGTCAAACAACTGCAAAGATAGGGTTGCTTTTGTTTGCAAAGTAACTAGGTGATTTAGAGATGAAGGAAGGAGAATGCTATGAAATGGAATGTGGTGATGATGAATAGGGAAGTTTTCATGTGCTTGGCAGTCCCAAGCTCACATGGCTCAAGCAGGATAGTGGTTTGGGGTCAGAGTGGTCCCAAGGTACCTTCTACCCCTTAATTTCTATGTGATGGTGGGAGATGGACATATGCTCTGTACTTCTGACCTGGATAATCATAGAATCATAGAATCATAGAATGGTTAGGGTTGGAAGGGACCTTCAAAGGTCATCTAGTCCAACCCCCCTGCAAGGAGCAGGGACATCCCCAATTAGAGCAGGTTGCTCAGAGCCTCATCCAGCCTGGCCTTGAACGTTTCCAGGGATGGGGCCTCCACCACCTTTCTGGGCAACCTGTTCCAGTGTTCTATAACTCGCATCGTAAAAAATTTTTTTCCTAATTTCCAATCTAAATCTACCCCCCTCTATTTTAAAACCATTACTCCTTGTCCTATCGCAACAGGCCCTACTAAACAGCCTTTCCCCATCTTTCCCGTAGGCTCCCTTGAGGTACTGGAAGACCGCTATCAGGTCTCCCCAGAGCCTCCTCTTCTCCAGGCTGAACAGCCCCAACTCTCTCAGCCTGTCCTCATAAGAGAGGTGCTCCAGCCCTTTTATCATCTTTGTGGCCCTCCTCTGGACCTTCTCCAACTGGTCCATGTCCTTCTTGTGTTGGGGGCTCCAGAACTGGACAGAGTACTCCAGGTGGGGTCTCACCAGGGCAGAGTAGAGGGGGAGAATCACCTCCCTCGACCTGCTGGCCATGCTCCTCTTGATGCAGGTAAAAGTTTTGTCATTACTGGATGACATTTATTTGCCTCTTGAAGGCGTAAAGCCACCCATATACTGGTGCTGTCAATGAAAAAAAGCTTGCGGGAGAAGACGTAACACAAGCATTTGTTTAGTAAGAGTTACTGAAGAGAACTTCTGGGGAGAAAGATTAGAAAACAGGGAGCTGTCAGAAGAGGGGTAATACACAGGGCTTTGATGCTGATACGTGTACTATTGATATGGAAAGAATAAAGAACAAGCAGATGAGAACAGTAGGAGACCATGAAAGAGTAGAGAACTTATCAGGTTTTGAAAGAACAATCTGGGTTTTGAAAGAACAATCTGGATTTTGAAAGTGCTCTAATTGCAAAGAGAGAAACTGAAAGCTGAGTAGGACAAAAAAAAAGGTGTTGCCTAATGTCATTATTATTTCTTCTGGTACACTGCAAATAGGTTCCTCTGGGCAGTTTTTGATCCACATCCTGGTGGATGCAGAGTGGGCATGGCAGCTGCTTTTCTGGTCTCCACAGTGTGTTCTGCACCTATGCTCCAAATGTCCTGAGGTTTTCAGTTCCAGTTTTGATTTTTAACCATAAAGCATAGAAATTTCTTTTTCCCCCTAATGAAAGCTACCTGTTGACCACGTGAATCCAGGAGCTGAAGCTGAAATCCTGGAAGACTCATGCAAAGCTGAGATGCTACACCAGTATCGGTGCTTTTTCCATCACGTGTATGCCGGTAAAGTTGCACACAACACACTCAAGCCAGTTAGTAATTCCCATTAACAATACTCATTAGGAAGGAAAATTCTTTTTAGACTGCCTCCGAGGCCTTGTGGTGGGTAGGAAACCACGATAATTGTAATCTCAGGCATTTATTGACTGATCCTTGAGGGCACAAAATACTGATGGATGCATGGAAGTAGGTGTGTAGGTTACTAATTATTTAGCAATTATTTCTGCATTTGAATTGCGGGCTCTCACAGGGACCCCAAGGGAGGACTGTTTTGAGCAGAACCACAACTTCTAGATTTTATTCCTCATTTCTTCCTCAGCTGCTGAGTGGCCCTGGGCGAATCAAGTAACTGCTCTATACTTCAGGTGACTGGCCTGGAGAATATTAAAACAATACTTACTTCTCTCTTCATTAATATTTCAGCAGATATCCTGTGCCTGCAGTTATCTTCTATTACAAATAGGAGGGAAAGAGTGGCAGCGATGGTATTTCGGAGGGCTATGCTGAGCGCAGCCATGGAGATGGAAGCTGCGCGGAGGCACATGGGGACATTAGCATGGTGACTGAATTTTGAATGGGGATGGCTGTGTCACCGGGGTCTGGCAAGGCTGTATTAATGAATGCCTGCCCAGCACTTAGTGATCCTCAAAAGAAAAAGTGCTGCACTTTATAACATGTGAAGGGTTATTACATTATAGCGTATTATTGTCAAGGTATCATCTTTCATTCTCAGGACAAGTGTTATGTGATTGCCAAGAGAAGTAATAAGTAATCTGCATTAGTCTCATGACTAAGATGTAATGGGGTGACTTGCTAACATTTTTAAAGTGTATAAAACCGGCTACTGTAGACAGGGTCTCTGATTGTGGTACTTAATGAGTGTAATAAATTACCTTAATAGTGCAGTTAGAATTTCAGCTGAAGTAGAGAGGTGTATTCGGCAACATGCTTCAAATCAAGATGCCTTTAGCCTAATTCATCTGATGTGCTAGCTCTCCTTGGGTTTCTCTGCAGCAGCTCCACTCCCGCAGCTGCTTTAGCAGGACAACTGGATTTTCTTTGCTGCTTTTCTGGTGCCTTCGCAGCCTGTGGGTCCTCCCAACTTGGTACAACTTTGGAATGAGAGCTGTGTCTGTGGCGTGCAACACATGACAGGAAGGTTGGGCGAGTAAGGGTGGCAGATGCTGGGGATGCCCATGCAGTGGAACAACATGTTCCGCTTAATAAGATAAGATCTGCTTATTAATGTCTCCAAACTACAGATCGGCTCAATAAATCATAACAGCTCCTTTAGCACCGTTACGATGTATCACGTCCAATATCCACTTATTAGCATCTGTGCACTGCAGAACGATTCCGCTTCTACCTTTGGCTTTTGTATTTTGCTTTTTTTTTAAAATTACTATTTTTTTTTAAACCACTAGTAAAAAAAAGGCAAGTTCTTGTGGATGTGCACAACTATCAGTGTTAAGCATGAGTGCTGCTGTGCGGAGGTGTCGTTAGATAACAATTCTTTGTTCTGCAAACAGCTAAAGCTGTAGCTGAGTAACTCCCTTTCTCTAAGCAAGTATTCAAATATCTGATGGGGTTTTAGAGTGATTTTGAGTTTCCTATGGAATTCATGATTGGCTTCTCTCCCTGCGCTTTAGATAAGAAGTTTTCCAGTGTCAGCTCTGTCTGATTTTTTTCATTAGTAGTCTTACTTTTCATTGTTTCTTGATGCCTCTTAAAACACAAACCTTGAGGGAAGAGAGTGTTCCCAAACACCTCTGGGAACAAAAGGATGTGGTGAGTTGGTTGCTCTTTTCCTGAGTTAGATTTCAAGTTATTTTAAGGCATTATTTACTCTTTTACCACAGTCTGATGTGTTGAAGGCTGTTCATAGCAGTCCATTGATAGATGGCAGCCAGGCACATTTTGGCATTGTTTCTTGGTACTGGATGTGCTCAGGACTGTCTCTAGAATTGCCTTCTCCTCTCTGATGTTATTCACCTCCCTTTGCAGCTGGACAACCCCAGCTCCACAAGCTGCGGCATTTCCCCACCACCGCAGAGCTCGCCTTGCGCTGTGATAGACACGCCACTGCCTTCCGGAGAGGCAAGGCGTTAATGGGACACATCCTCATGGTGGGAGTGTATATATAGATATATAAATATTTAAGTATTTGCAAGAAGAAGAGTTGCGTATTGCAATGGCTTAACACCGCGTTTTCTTGATTCTTACAGCCGTGTCCTAGCCTTGTGTTCCAGCTGCCTCTCCTGTGTTCTCTGAACACACCATGCACAAGCACATGCTTATTTACATTCCCTATGAATTTTTTTAGTCAATTTGTATGTGGATGTAACAGTTGCTGTTATAGCTGGGCTCAGGAACCATCCGGAGATGTGCTTGGACATAGCTGTACGTGAGTGTTAGCAGTAGGATGTGGCAATACCTAGAGATATCTAAACACAGGAAAAATCAGAACAAATGAGACTAATTTGATCTGTAGGTGACTTTCTGCTTTGCTGTCATTGCCTATAAGGACACTAATTGGAGTATGTGTTAAATTTCAGACATAAATGGAAATGTACGTATTGTAACGTTTTGACTAATTTAACAAGAAACCTAGACTGATCTTGCTGTTAAGCTCACCATTAATAACTGCAAAAATTGACAGAGAATCTACTATTTCCAGCAAATTGGATTTGTATATATTGCAGGTTGATTTCTCTGAGGTCTCTTTTGTTGCCTATGTTTTGCTTCCCATCCAGATGCTGTATCTGCGGCTGCCTCCCGGTTGCCTGGATACTCTGAATTTCCTTAAGGCAATTGCTAATCAATGTGCAGTTGCAGCTAGGTGAATCCCACAGACAGCAGCCAGATCTGTCATCTAAATGTAGAAATCTGTAGCAGAATGTGATCTGGGAAGAGAACAGACAAAACACTGTAGCAGGAGCTCTGCTCCCAGGAATCAATTCATCCTGTGCTAATCAGACACAAGCACTCTTGCTGGATGAGATGAGCAGAGGCTCTTCTGCTAAAATTAAGGGTCAATTGTTTTGGTTCTTCTACAGCACAGAGAAGAAGGGCTACATCTCCAAAATGAAAACAATTACATTAATAATTACATTTAAAGTCTTCATGCCAAAGCCTTGCTTAATTTTGCTGCTTATCTCCAAGTCCCTTTCCCAAAATACATATTTGCATCAATACAGCAAGCTATGAACTGCTTTTTAAAAATATGAGCTGTTAATGGAGTCCTTGTTAACACAGAGTGGTGGCTTTGAAGATCGGGTGCACTTCTGGTGGACGCAGGGTCCTCTGTGCTACACAGAGGCTTTTGAGTTTCTTGGGTTTTTTTTATAATTGCAAAATTATGCCTCACAGTAGGCGTCAGTAAATCCAGAACCGCGAGAGCACTGCTCAGTACTTCCCTGAGAGACAAATGCACTCACAGTCCCAGGCCTAAATCTCCTCACGCTAGAAAAGCAAGACAAATTCTCCTGCTCAGGAAAAGATAACAGCTGCAGCAAAGGCAACACCTGCAAATTAAAGTAACTGAAATACGCGGTTTGGGACCGCATTCTTCGGTTGGTGTTGCACCATGAGGGTTCGTGCTCAAGTGCGTGTTTGACCTTGCACACAGCTCCTCTGCCGCCCTGTTCCCACCCCAGCAGCCTCTGTGGTCCCATCTTCCCTCTCCGCAAGGTGAAACGCCTGCTTTCATGTCCATTCCACTTTAGAACCTTTCAGATTGCGTCTGTGTTCTTGTGCATTTCTACCCGTTCCAGAAACAGTGTCTTGGGTGGTGGAATCCTTTCAACTGTAATTGAATGGTGATTGACAAAAGTTTCTATGGATTAGATTCGTAGTTATTTTACTTAAGGGTGGCAGCTAATTGGTGTATTTTTGTGACTTATATTTCAAATTCCAGGTCACATAAAAAACCTAAGCTTGTCTGTGAATTTACTGTCCATCAGAGGAATACTTAATAAGAATATTTTGTTATTTTGAACTATAAGAAAAAATTTCCATTACCACTGGGTTTTAAAATGTAAAAAGAAAGTTCTGTTGGCTGACAGTGTTGTTTTAATTCATGGGCTGCAGGACAGAGTAGAAGCTGCTGTGGATTGCTTTCATTGATTATGATCACTGCTTGAATTGGCAGAGGAAGAAGTGTTATGATGATGAGAACTTGTCTTATTGTTGTGATTAGCTGTTACCAAAGTCTTATTACTGCGCGTGATGCTGAAATGTGTAAGCTGCTGACACTTAGTGATAAGGAGATGAAAAGAAATCAACGCATTCCAAATAGCTATTCTGGGGGTTTTTTTGTTCTTATTGTTATTTTTGTGCACTCTCCTGAGTAGTGCTTTAGAGTGCATGATTAAGTCGTGGGTTTTGCTGTAAAAGCTACTATCAAACTTCGGTTGTGGTTAAATAAGCTTTAAGCACCAAGGGACTGAATAAAATAAGGGTTAGTGGAAGGTGATGACAAGGAATTCAGTTAACGGTATGAGCATCTGCTGAGTGAATGCATTGTTATTAGCTATTAATTTGGTTGCTGTAGGCAGGATCCAAATGTGATTGAGAAGAGGGTAAAGCTTAGGAGCCCACTTCCCATAGGAATCAGACATGGGAAAGTTCCGTTTCTGTCATGCAGACTGCTTCAGAACTGGCATTTCCCCAGAAAAGTAGAGGTTTTCCCACTGTCTTGATCCAGAAATCTCCTTTGTCTGAGAGGTAGGCTGCTCTTTTCCAGCTTTGAGATGTGACATGAGGAACGCAGCCCTCAGAAGTTTTGCAGAGCTTCACCTCAGCCCTTGGGGGAGCTCAGCACCCCGGGGAGCCCTGCCGTAACTACTGTGCTGACTTTAGAAAATGTTTTGGGATCCTCTGGGATGACAGATGCTTGTGTATGCACATGTAACATACTGTTAATAATTAGAGCTGATTGGATATTCAGTACAAATTACACTGGCTATGAAGTTAGCCCCTTCTTTAGGCTTACAAGTGGCTCACAAAACACTGTTAAAGCATATTTTGAAATGTATGTTTTTTCATAAACATTGACAGATTTAATTTGAACAAATAATGTCAAGTCTGAATTTTTTAAAACTCTTGCTGGGCTGTTCGCTGTCAGTTGTTAATAGTGCACGTTTGGATTTCTGAGTCATAGGGTAAATATTTTCTCATTCTAATTTCTAGAACTAAACATGAGTTTTGATGATAATTTTAAGTGCCTGTCCCTCCTAATGGTGTGTCTGCACCCACACCCAGGCCCACGTGCCACGTCTTCAAAAAAGAACTGCTTAGAGAAGAGAAATAGGTCTGACTGTATCCAGCAAACATGAGGAAAGGAGAGTATATCCATTTTCTGTCATTCTTCATGTCACCTGGAAGCCTGATTGGAGCTTTCTTTTGCAGTTTTTCATCGTGAGATGAGTAGTTTCCCAAACTTGTATGTCCTTGTGTGAATCTGAAGGAAGAGCCGTGATTTTTTGGGTTATTGACTCAGACTGAATCTGCCTCCTGTGGAGGAAAAAGAAAAGTTCACCTGCAATGGCTGCATTTCCTGTATTCTGCAAAACAAAACCCACTCATAGAATGGTTTGGGTTGGAAGCGAACCTTAAAGGCCATCCAGTCCAACCCCCCTGCAATGAGCAACCAGATCAGGTTGCTCAGAGCCTCGTCCAACCTGGCCTGGAATGTTTCCAGGGATGGGGCATCCACCACCTCTCTGGGTAACCTGTTCCAGGGTTCCACCACTCTCAATGTAAAAATAATTTTCCTAATATCTAATCTAAATCTACCCCCCTCTATTTTAAAACCATTACCCCTTGTCCTATCACAATAGGCCCTGGTAAAAAGTTTCTCCCCATCTTTCCTGTAGGCCCCCTTTGGGCACTGGAAGACCGCTATCAGGTCTCCCCAGAGCCTCCTCTTCTCCAGGCTGAACAGCCCCAGTTCTCTCAGCCTGTGCTCCCAGGAGAGGTGCTCCAGCCCTCTGAGTAACATGCTGAGCCATGCTCAGTTTCAAATTCATATTTGCTCTTTGTATGTGTTCATATATTCTTGCAGGGATCCTCTAAGACAGCACACTGTTTTGGTAGATGATAATTATTCACTACTATTCATCAACAACCACGGTTGGCTTGAAAAATGACTAATGCCTTTGATATAAGCAAACCTGAAATACTTTAGAGAAGCCTGTTTTTCTGCTGAGAAACAGCTCTCTGTGGACTTTTAGGCACTCCAGCCTTGCTTGTTGCTAGAGGAACTGAAAAGGAACAAAACTCAAAGATGTAATCATATATTTCTCTGTAATTGGAGGAGAGATGGTAACATCTGTGCTATGTTCTTGTCCAGGAGAAATAAAAATCCACAGTAGCAACATCTATATATCCCCTTCATTTACTTTGTTGCATCCATCACAAAACGATGTAACTGCGTACAACAAACCTGAAATAAATTTTGCACAAAACTGTGATGTTCAGTGCCATAAATAAAAGCTGTTCTCACGTATATGGCACACACGTGGATCTCTCTGCTTAGCAGTTGACATCCTTAGAAAACACACATTTTGTCTGGAAAAACAAACAAACAAAAAAACCCCAAAGTAGCAGTATTCTTTGGGAGAAATGCCGAAGTGGATAGGATGGCAGCAGGGCAGATTATTCTTTTTCTGCCCCACCTACCTTTGCATTTTCCCTTTGCACTCTCTCCCCCTTTTCCCCTCTCTTTATATAAAATAGTCCTGCAGTATATAGAGCATAAGAATCATTTCTCTAGCAGAGACTGCATCCTGCTTGAGGAGCCTGCATCCCCATTAGAGGCTCTTTCCAGAAGAAGTAATTTCCTTCTCCCTATAAATTATGCATCAATGTGCATTTAAGATTCTGAAGTGATGAACAGAAGATGAAAGCGTTGCAGAGTGTTGCTGCTCCTATGGAGCTGAATCCACGACGTTGTATACAGGCTGGAACACACCTTGTTAAGACTAACCTGCACGTGTTGCTGTCCTAGTACTCCGGCTGTAAAAGCGTGGAGAAGAGGAGCTTAGCCGACTCCTCCAGCCTCCGCTCTGTAAGAAAGACTTTCCATCCTCTTGGAAGGCAGTGTATCCAAAGTGGTCTTCCGTGCCAGCCTGAGCAAGAGTGATTCGCAGTCTCCCTCGCGCCTGATGTGTCCAGAGACCTTCCAGAGTCGCAGGTTGAGATCTGCGAACGTTAGGACACGCACGATCCACGTGGCCTCACCCTAAAGCTAACAACACAACACGCACAGCTTCGGGGTTGTGAGGGACTTAGGTGATCGAATGGGAAAGGCAATTCAGTCAGCTGCACAGGAGTTGAGATAAACAACTGGTACTTGGGAACTGAAATAAGGATATGTCATTTCAAACCTCAAGTGTGCGATGGCTGAGCCGTAGGAAACGCGTTGGGCGAGCTGGAGCTACTGCATACAGGTCAGTGCAGAGCTGCTTGGCTAACTTTAAACTCAGTGTCGTGTCTCAGGGTATGAATGCTGGTGTTGGCTTTGCAACAAAACTACACATGCATGCGTATAAAAGTAAATGAAAAAAGTCTGGTTTAGCACAGATGAGGTTTTAAAGTGCCTTTGCACAATCTGCCTTTGGCGTGTGGTTTCCATCTAGTGCAACAGAGGTAATAAAGGGCATGTACACTTTCTGGGGAATGGATATTAAATATTTAATGTAATTATGTACTGAAAAAATTGAAAAATAAGGCTTTCAGATTATAAATATCCTATGGAGATAGATGAAGAATGTAATCAAATGTACTTGTATATTTTAGAGAAGAGTTTTTTGCTGCTGCCGCGGTTGAAGCTGTATGTGTGCACCCCTACAAAGCTGTATGGGAGAGCATCCTTTGTATTTTGTCATGACAGAGAGTATAGGGAGAATTTTTGTTTTCACCCTTGGAATATAAAGGTGGCATGTAGAAATTAATAATAATTCTTGAACAGGAAAAGTTGGGGAGTTTTGTGAAAAACTTCTATATCACAGATCATTGACAAAAAGTAGATGTGCCTTGCAACAGGCCTGAATTCCTGTAATGCCCAGTGCTGCAAGAACTGGTTCCAGGGCAGAGGTTTCTGGGGAGCTTTTCAGAGCAAGTCAAGCACTACAGTGGTATTTGAGGTGATGTGAAACAGGAACAGTGAAATACCTCCAAGGGGTTCTGGCATCAATGAGCCTGCACTTATTCTGTATTTCTTCCATGGTCACTTAAAATGACAATGAAGCATCCCCAGCACTTGGCACTCTTTGCATCACATCTGGTGAGAGCTGGGCATTTGCATAGCTCTGGGTGCGCTTTTGTCCCTTCAAGTTTTGCTTTAAGATCTGATTGTTCACTTGTACCCAAGTTGACCCAACTGCTGAGTTTCCGCTTTGAAGAAAGCGGTGCCACGTGGTACCCTTCCTTTTCTATCCTTTGAGAAAGTTTTCTTTTAGAAAGAGAATAGTTTTTGCTTTTTAAATGCAATATCCTCCCTAAAAGAACCTGTGTATTAAAGCAGGCCATCGAGCCTTTCATCACTTCTCCGGGTGATAGCAATCATGAATTTTTTATTTTCTGCAGGGCTCACTCCAGATCTGCCACAGCATTGTGTGGGTGCACACATGTAAAAGGGCTACTAATTGAAATTCAGATGTAACGAGATGAAGTTTTGCTGTTCACCATGACTGCTTTTGTTTTAGCCCCTGTACGCTCAGTGCACCTAAACAATGCAACCATTGCTTCTCCTTTTAGATTCAACTAGAATAACTCAAAAGGCAAGAAATCTTTCCGTGGCTGCTCTAGAGGTGAAATATGTTCCCCTACTCAAATGGGAATGGCGTGTGTTAGTTTATTTACTTACTTACTTGTGGGGAGAGACAAGTATTTTAATGGAACTGCAAATAAAGTAAAATAAAAATCTTGCTGCTATAAACTATCCCCTTTTGAAGATGCAAATGTGTTTCTATTGCCTAGGTAACTATTATGGAACGCCCAAGCCTCCCAGCCAGCCCCTCAGTGGGAAAGTGACTTCCACCGATGCTTTGCAAAACCTGCAGCCTGGCTCTAAGCAGTCGACTCCAAAGCGAACCAAGTCTTACAATGATATGCAAAATGCTGGCATAGTGCATACAGAGAATGAGGAAGAGGATGATGTACCTGAAATGAGCAGTAGCTTCACAGGTAAAACAAAAATATCGCGGTCCATCAGTTAGGATACATGGGGAAGGTTTTTGGAGAGGGATTTTTTTGGAGGGTTTGTTTTTAATGGGTTTCCTGCAGAGCTGTCAATCCTGGACAGAACTGGCCAACAACACCTGAATGGCAGGTGTCCAGGTGTGGACAATCACACACACAGTTGTCTTCTGAAGAGGCCTTGTGGGGTTGAGCTTGATGAGGAAAATATCAGGAAAAGCTCAAATCCATTAGTTGCAGAAAGTTCAAGTAAAAGTTGAGCAATGGTTGACAGTTAGAAACAGTATGAAACAGCTTAACCAGGATTACGTTTGAAATTAATTATTGCTCCTTCTTAAATATGTTGCTGTCCTTTCCTCTGCCTTGCATCTATAGATACTCATCACATACAATTACTAGGTGTTCTTCTCCAAGGTACCTTCCAGCAAATTGAGCGCTGCTTGCTGCACGGATGAGGTCTGAAGCGTGGGTGCAAGCTCTTTATTTTATGAAGGCCTTGTGTCCTGCTGAACACAGATCTCAGTCACAGATCTTGTCTGAAAGATCACTGGAAACTTTTGCATTCTAAAGTCAAGTGCTGTGCGCGCAGATTCAGGTCCTTTGTCCTCTGGTCACTTCCTACCACTGTGACATTTTCCTTCCCAGCCTCTGATGAGTGGTAGGAGCTGTCATATCGGTTCCTACCTGCCAAAGTCCTGACCCTAACATTTGTATAGAGCTTTAAAGAGATTTTGGGTGAGATTTAGTTTTGGCTCTCTCTGGGACAAACTTTCAAATGGCATTGAGGGTTGTGCTCTCTGTGGCTGCTGCCTGTTACGTGTTTCCAACCCAAATCACTCCTGACTGGCCTAATGCCTCCCAGGGAGTTTCTGCCTCTGTTTACTGGCTCCTTTACCAAGTTTTGCACTGAGGTAGATTCTCATGAATTGTGGCATGGCAGCAACCTCAGCCTTGTGTCACAGGATCTGATTTTGGGAGGAAGCTGCTGGGAGATGCTGTTTGATCTCCTTGCTGCCTGTCTCAGTTTGGTGCCCCTGAGCTAACTCAAGCATCATTTCTCTTTCTTGTTTTCCTTCACAAGATGAAATATTGGAAGATACAGCTCATTTGTCACAACGTTATCACACCCTGGCCCCTTGCTTCCATTAAATGGGCACAGAATCAAGAAAAGAGTTATTTCTCATACACCAAAGTGATTCCTTATGTTTACTTCATATGTAAGTCTGCTAGCCACATTGAAATGCTCCTGCTTCCTTAGAAGACCTCTCGGTGACTTGTGTTTTCCAGACTTGGGCATGTTTACACTCGCAGTCTTAAGCTGGCAATGATTCATTCATGCTTCTTTATCTTGTCAGTTTCTACCTAAAAATATCAAACACTAGGAAAGGTGGAAAGCAGGCAGCTGGGCGTACTGGTGTAGTCTGGATCTTTTTCTTCCCTCCTCTCCCAGTTTATTATTTTCAGTATCTTGTCTTTTTGTAAAGGCAGCACACAGACTAGAAATGGCACAGGAGCTGCAGTTAACAGCCCCCCAAAAACCAGGGCTGTGGGCTGTGACTTGAGGAGGTCCATGGTCTGTGGTCTGGAGAGCGGAGGTGAAGTCTTGGCTGTGAAGCCCTTTCAGCCCTACTGCTTGGGGACTTGGCAGAGCGTGACGCTGGTCTCTCTGTCCTTTGCTGAGTGTGTTGCCTGCCGCGTGTACTGGAGACTGGTGGTCTCAGGTGATTTAGAAGTACTGCCATCACTTTTCAACACCTTCAAGAACCAAACAGAGAAACTCCCTTTCATAGACACAGGGGTAATTTTAGAATTTGTCTGTTGTTGCCAAAACCACTCTGAAGGAATTAGGGACACAGACCTGGTTTAAGGAGACTGTTTGCTGTGATTAGGGCGGGAGAAACGAGCAGCACTGTTTCACAGATACAGCTCAAATCTGCATGGATATAAGCATCAGAAATGTTTCCTTAGAGGGAGAAGGGCTAGATACATAGTAAAATATTCCTAAGTGGCTTTGACTGGAAGGATACTGTGATGAGCCGTGGAATAAACTTCCTCAGACAGCTGGAACAGGCACTGGTGAGCAGCAACATGTGAACACGCGGTATAGTCCTGACATTTTAATTTAAAAAAAACCTTGCTGCACTAAAGGCATTCACAATTAGGTTGTTGACTTTGAGGTTCTGGCTACCTTCTGCACTTGTAAAAATCTCCCCTTTTGATCATTCTTCGAATTTTATTCTCCCAATCCCTGTCCCACGGTTGGCACTGCGGGAGCGAACCCGTAAGCCTCCTCAGAAGCCCATTGAACTCATCTGCATCAGTGAGCCCTGGCCTCAGACGGCTTGGAAGCTCTGGTACCTCAGCAGGGCCTGTTAGAGCGAGGACAGTCGCTGATCACAGCTTCTGGTTTGTGCTGGCAGGGGCCAGGCTGGCAGAGCGTGCGTGGGCAAAGCCAGCTCATCCCTGCTGGCAAAAAGACTGCGGAGTCTCTGCCCTCGGTTCATCAGTTGCTGTGTCTTGTGAATTAAGAAACAAGAAGAGGAAGACTATAAGGATAAACCCAGAGAAGCAAATGGGAGGGAAAAAAGGAATTGTTATCAATTTTAATTGTGCTTGTTTATTCTACAGCAGAGTCTGGTGACCAAGACGAGCATAATACGCTTATCGTAAGAGAGACAACCCCACCGTCCACGATTGATAGCCACACCAACGTTCCCACCACGGAACCATCTCAGAACCTCCCTCAATACCTACCTCCTTCTGCCGAGGATAACCTGGGTCCTCTGCCGGAAAACTGGGAGATGGCCTACACCGAGAACGGAGAAGTCTATTTTATAGAGTAAAGCACATTTTTGTCATTCTAATTCCATCTCCCCCCCCTCTCTCTAGGCATAAGTAAACCCCCATGGATGTGTTTTGTGTACGTGTGTGTGTATTAATTATTTAGTGTTTCAGAGCTGTAAGTTCTATACTGCTTGTGAAGGGGTTTTGCATTTCCTGAATGGATCAACATCCAAATTGCTCCTGAGTTCACAGGCAGAGGGGATTGCTCATTTTGTGAAGGTAGTTACAAAAGCAACAGACACTTATGAAATATGGGCCAGTTGTTTTCACGGGTGGAACGAAAGCTCCTAATTGAAAGGCCTGAGACTTCATTTCTGGAGCCTACCTCTGTGCGTAATGCAGCAGAGGGAATTCCTCCGGTCTTGTGCTCAGGTGGTAGCAGAGCCGGGGAATGGACTTTGTGTGTTGTCCTCTCGTCAGAGCAAATGGGCCAAACATGTTAACCTGCTCCAGTGGTTTGCAGAAGGCATAGCTCAGTGCGAAGCAGGCACAGTAAGTTTGGAAAAGCACAAGGTACCTTGAGCTCTGCAGTCTTTACCTAAGAGCTGAGTGCTGTCAGCAGTTTTATGATTATATTGATTTTTTCATGCCATAAATAATAGTTTCTAATTATACCTGTGTAGATTTATTGAGAAAGGAGTAACTTATAAAATGGGACCTGTTAGTGGCAGAGATTTCTTGCAGAATTTAGCTAGATGTTAAAATTCAATTAGCTTTTGAAACTCAAGCCCATAGCTGCACAAGTAGAGGAAGGGGCTGAGGAGCTGGTTTTGGATTTGATGGTGTGTTTAATATGATTTCGGAAACTGAGATCTTCTATCTGTGCACAAGAAGCCAGTGGCCAGTTTATACAGAAGAAACCCCTCTGCTAATGCCCCTTTTGGTATTCTGGAGAATTTTGCTGGATTAGGACAGTAAGAGGAGCAATCCTGCTCTGTCATCAGGAGAGGGGACTTTTGGACAGAGCCATGGAAACATTCATGGGAGCATGTTTTCCCTTGGCTGTAATATCAGGGGAACACATCAGAGAAGAGTGCCAGAAGGTCTGAGTAGCTGAGAAGACGGAGGGCACTGCAGCAGCTCTTCACCAGCTGGGAGAGGGCTGCTGTAAAATGGCCGTTTTCCAGGGCGCTCTCAATCACTTGGAGAGGCTTCGCTACCTCCTTCTGTAAGCTGAAGTCTAGAAGCCACAGTGCAAATTCTCATCTGCTGCATATCAGATGAAACTGAAATGTGTTCATTATCCTGAACACGATACTCTGCCCCTTGTTATGTCCTCAGGTGCTTCATTCTTTAACGTGCTTTCTGGATTTAATGTCTATAATACAGCCTGAGTAACAGCTCACCCAACCTACCATTTTCGTGCCTGGAGAAGATCAGATGATGAGCACTAAATGCTGTCCAAGTAGCCCGTTGTTCCCTTTTTTGTCCCCATGTGGACCCATGCTGTCCTCCCTTACAGGTGCTTCAGCAAGGGGTTCTGCTGCTGCCACCAGTTTCCTCAAAACCCATTCCCATGGCTGCTGTATTCTCTATGTGCATGTGTTCTCTTAGCAATGCAGGACTGCAGCACCTTAAATAATTTGTTAGGCTTTTTGCAGGAGGATCATTTATGCGGTGGAGAAGTACAGCCTGCGTACACGGCTGTCTGTCTGACATGAAAATCTGGTAGCACACCAACTGCTTCCTTCCCTGCAGTGCAGATTGACTGTTTTGAGGATGCAGACGCACAGGGGATGGTTTTGTGTGGGAACGTGTTAGTGTGGATGCAGCACTGAATGACTGCAGTTCTATTAATTCTAAGGACACCCTGAGCCTAGGAACAATTTAGCTTGATTTGTATCAAATTAGGAGAGCAAGCTAATGAGCTGTGTGGACCCAAGCTGGCTTGGGTGTCTGTACCGTCATCGACAGCACTTTTGGTTATCGAGGCAGGGCGCTGCAGGGAACAGCGTGGGAGCACCTGAGCTGCTTGCACAGAATCAGCACGGGTCCAGCGGGGCCTGAGCTGCGAGTCAGATCACCGATCTTGGTGGCTTGTCGTGGAAGCAATTTGGCTATGTTTCTCTGGTGCTTTAATTGGGATTTTCAGTACCCAAAGTATCCCAGTCCCTCGTTACCCTGCCTGTAGATCTGTGCATGTTACAGGTCTAACACAGTTCTGTCCCTCTGAGTGTGTGTGATCTGAAAGGTGTTTTGCTAAATTTTCTGTGCCTCAGCAAACTACGCAACTACAGTTGCGAGAAATATGCAAATATTTCATTGTTCTCCTCCCACCGCCCTCTTTCTCAGCTAGACTACAGATTTTCTTATTTGTAAGTTGACAGAACCCCTCTGCTTTATTGCTGTTAATTTGCCTGACTTGCTGAATTTCTGCCATTCCATTTTCTAGTTGGCGATGAATTGCTCTGAAGCATAAAAAAGGCTTTAAATGCATTTGCTCATCCTGCCTTGGGAGGCCTGGATTGCAGGATGTGTAAAACAAGGACTTTTTATTTACACGCTTGGATTCTAGGAGCAGGGCAGTCCCCTCTTCTTGCAATAAGATACAAGTTTGCTGGTCGGTGGTTAGTTCCTCAGAGATCATAGCCCTCATTGCAGCATTTCCAGCTTCATGAGACTGTTGTGAGGCTAAGGTTAAGATTGTAAACCTGTCTGAGACCTTGAAGGAGAAGTAAATAGCATTACTCTGGTATTGAAACTTAAAGCTGTTAAGCAGTGTTAAAGGCTAAGCTAGATAAATGATACCTCAGGGACTGGAGGACTTTGCAGGTTATGTCTAAGAAGAGATTGTAGAAGAGTAGAAGGTCGTAGAAGAGATATTCCAAGAGATATTACAAGATTGTCTCTGTATGCAAATGAAATGATGGGAGGAAATAATTTCTAGAAAATATATTTTTAAGCCTGTTTGCTGTGCAGCCTTCACTGCTGAGGCTGGCATCACGATACTGTCAGGGGACTTGTAGAGAAGAAGAGTTGAAAGTGAGACTGTTCAACTTCCATCAAAGGCTTTGACAGAACATTTTTGTTTGTGTAATTAACAAGTTTTCACTGGAAGTTCTGGTTTTGACAAATGTTTGGGTCAAATTTAGACAAACATCAAAGGTCTTGTGCAGGAACCAAGGGCACTGCATGGTTTAGGGAGGAAGGGAGAGTTCTGTCTTTTCATCAGAAGGCAAATGGCTCAGAGAGCGCTCCTGGAATTAAGAAACAAACCACCAAAGACAAAAGTTTGGAAATTAATATTATACCGTTGCAGCTTTCACATCCATGCTTCCAGTCAGGAATGCCAATTTGTGTATTTTCACTTTTCACCTTTTTGTTTTCAATGCCAAGATTCTTGTGATTTGGTAAGCTAATTTGCGAAACATCAAATTGTAATGTCATTTCTTCTGAAGCAAAAGTATGCCTTCGGGTCTGTTGAATAGTACTTTTATGTCACTGATATTTCAGCTCTACTTTATTAACACAAGTCATATTTCAATTTTTGGTTTCCAGCCATAACACAAAAACAACATCTTGGCTAGATCCACGGTGCCTGAACAAGCAGCAGAAGCCTCTAGAAGAATGTGAAGATGATGGTAAGAGACTGAAAATAGTGAAATGATAATGTGTTTGGTCCGTTTCTAGATGGCTTTCTTCCTTTTCTTTAACCCTTTCCAATAACCTCTGTTCAGAAATACATTTTTTTTTTAAAAAAAAGGTTTATTAGTAAGTGCACAGAGACAATATCCATTATGTTGTTGTACAGTCAGTGTCTGTGTATGTAAGATAGCCATTGAGATGGCAGATCGTTTAATAAAAATCCGGAAGGTGCTAGAAGTTAGAGACTTCAGTTTTTGCAAAGACGTTTGAATAGTCACTGATGCTGAACAAGACTCAAAGCTTTCTAACACGTTTGCTCCTTGGATCGCTGTGTGGGAGGAAAGCGGCTGAGTCTGCGTGCTCCATTGTGTTACGCTTCAACCGCCTGCTTTACATGAATTGAGAGAGTTACGTTGTTATTTCCTTGTTTGAGCAGAAATAACTCAATTGCTTCACTTCTGCTGTTACATTCTGGCAGTCCACTTAGTGTTACGATTGCTGAAAACAAATTCCATTTGAAAGTGTAGATTTTTGCCACTGAAAATTTACACTGATGTAATTTTGTATTCCTTGAGATGTTGGAAATGCAAGCCACTGTCCAATATAGAGCAGTCAAATGCAAGATTGTTAAAGGAGGTTCTTTCCCTGCATCCTTCAGGAGATGCTGGAAGAAAAAGGGAATCATGATGAAAACAACTTAAATGTTTGGGAAAACCTGTGTGGAAGTTTTGGTCTACTGACCAAGCAAGGTGATGGTGTTCTAATGTGTAGTTTTGGCTAGCACAATGCTATCATGGTAGACATGTCTTAAAAATGGAAGGGTTTACTTCATCAGTGTTGGTGGTCTCCTTGTAAAATTAGTTTTCGTAGTATGATTAACCTCCTACTGGTGTGAGTCAGCTCAATAAGAATTATTATTTTATTTTGGAAAAGAATCAACAGAATCACTTTTATTGGTAGGTTCAAACCTGGCCTCCAGAACTGCTGTTACTGTTTTTGCACATGCAGTTTTTCAACCTCTAGTTCCTTTCACGTGTTAGATTTTGCAGGATGTGAGAACTTGCCCATGCAGCCTTTGCTGCCATGATGAAGCAGCTCACCAGCTTCCCAGTGCGCAGTGCAGCATACCCCCAGAGTACAAGGATGTGCAAAGCCCAGGCAAAAACCGAGCGTACCGAGCTGATGCCTGCTTCGGATCCTTAGCAACTGCCATCGTCTGTCAGGGAGCGAGCGGAGGGAGCTGGATTAATGAAGGCCTTGCTCTGTGCCTAAAAATGGATATGTCAGTGGGTAATCAGAACTGGAACAAAATTAAATAATACCGTATGCAGGCAAAGCTCCCTCCTCCTTGCAGTTAAGCGTTGCTGGCAATTTAAAGAGGAGGTTACTGAATCTCAGCATCGGCTTTCCCCTTTCAGAGGATAGTTTTTCCTGAAACACAACTTCTGTCCTCGCTTTCTCTACCAGCAAGACTCCCACTACGTCGATAGCCCTGGCGATGCCAACAAGCAGCAAGTGCTGCTGCAGGTCAGCGTGTCCCGCGCTGCGCTCTGAGCCGGGACAGGGAGCAGGCGCTAGGATGAGTCAACAGTGGGTGGCTGAGCTCCTCTGTTAAACAGTGAAGTCCTTCCCTTGTCCTCTTTCAGTTATAAAACACACATTGGAATTACGTATTTTACTGGAATTAGAAACATACAGCTGGTATTTTTTGTATTTAATTAAGTTCATGATTTTGCAGAGTAGTGACATTTTTGTTTATCAAGTCCTTAAAATCAACTAATTTCATCTTCTCCCACACCCCTTCACTTCATTCACTAAGTCACTCATTAATGAATATTTTAAACAATCAATAGTTAAACCAGGCGCTTCATAGGTGCAGCAGCACGCTGCGGTGCTTTGCTTGGCTGCTCTGATCTTGCTGTGCACATAAACACGATTATATTTCAAAAAACAATGTGAGCACAAGGAAGAGAGAACTTTATTTTTACTGCATCGTAGAAGCTGGACATTTTTTGGCAAGGGTCACTGCTGGGAGTATTTGCACTGAAGTCAGTGGGACTCCTCTGTTTGTTTGTTGTGTGTGTGTGCCTGAGTTTTCAGGCTCAATTCCATCCTGTTTCTGGTTGGTTTTGTTTTGTTTTCTTATAAATGTTAGATGTCGTTTCAGAGTTGTTTGGGTGCAGTTGCCTTGTGTTCTTTCTTTGTCGGCATACGTGTCTCTAACAAGTTTTTAGTAATTTCCGGTTGTTTAGGCTATCAAAGGAAATTGCAATTCATATTTCACATTAATGATCCTAAACAACTGCTTTGGTAGAATATATTGCAAACAGGGCATGGAAGTGTTTTTTCAGGTGTCCAGATTTTCAAAAGCAATGCTGTTGACACTTCTGTTTACTTCTGTCATTCATTTATGTGGCTTATACTTTCCTGTATAAGGTCCAAGATTGTTTTTCCCATCTTTGTTCTGGTTTTGTCATCATCTTTCATTTTCAGACTACATTGTTATTATTTATAAGCTAAGCAATACTTTAATCATCTGTGTCACTGTTAACTTATGAATATGGAGCAGATAATGATAAATGGAGCAACAGCGAATATTGATGGCTTTATGTGTTTGAATAATTATGTGATCTTTGTCCCAGGTGCCCCAGTAAAACTGGTACATTCCTGTATATGCCTCACCAGTACATCTGGACTGGGCCTCCAGTTAAACAAGGCGCTTTGGCTTCATGTCTATCTTAAATCATCTGAGCAGTTACAGTGAAGTCAATTGGACCTTTTATGCAGATAAATTTAGGTACTTTCTTGAAAACCTTGCTACATTAGTTTTTATTTAGATGCAAGGTTTTTCTCTCCGATTTCTTCATCAGTATTCAGGTCTGGCCACCTGATAGATCCATGTGTCTACAGAGCGGATTGCAAAGGTCGGACCATACGGATCTGAGGGAGATGTTTCACTACAGTGAGAACAACACAAACGTATTACTCTGCCATATCAAACTGTGGCATGGAAGTAGTCAATTGATACAGATACTTTGAGAATGCAAGAACCAGTTCTTTCATTATCTACATCATATCCATCAATATTCTGATCACTGAAGTGTGGTAAATGGAAAGCTTGGGCTCAGTCTGTAGAAAACTGGTGCCGGTTCTGCTGTTTGCTGAAGGGAATTTCTTGCTTGGTGCTGGTATCTGAAATTTTCTTTTAATTTTTTCTGTCTCATTTCCTGCTCTTCCCTTGGAGAAGAAGGGGTACACACGGAGGAACTGGACAGTGAACTAGGTAAATCATCCATCTCTCGTTTTGATGTTTGACTTCAACTGCACTGTTTTAAGCCTTTAATTACTTGCGTTATCCTTTGTATCATTTTGCATCTTTCAGTTTTTTTATTTCAACAAACCCAATTTATTAGCAAAGCTCCCCTAGCACACAAAGCATTAATCTTCCCCTAGCTTCGGATCTACACTGTTTTTCTTACTGATTCAGAGTTTAAAGAAAGCTGGAGAGCCTTAATCTTGCAAAGTTTGTTCAAAGTTACTTCTTCCTGGACCATGCAGAAGTCAGATGCTTTTCCATTGACGTCACTGGCTCCAGGAAAAAGCTTATGGATGCCAACGTTGAAATCAAGTAGCTAATGATGCTTTTTCATTGGAGCCAAAGGCATTTCCCAGACAAGAGGAGCAAAGTGTGATTTAGGAAGTTTAAGTGTTAGATAGGATGCTTCTGCTGAGCTTGTGAATGAAGCAGCTGAAAATTTTGCCTTGGTAGGTGGTTTTATAAACAGATGATTTTCAATGGTGCGCTACACTTCTATTTGCTGCATCTTTTTGTGAAGAATGCTGTCTTGATATCTAATCTCAGCGGTGCTCATGCTTTTTATACTGATGTTGGAGGTAGTTGTTATTTGTGTTCAGCTATGCTCTAGTGCACTTGGAAAGCTGAAAGGCATAAGAGGTTGCATAGGATTTTATTTCCAGTAGGTCTATTATTGCTTTTAAAGAGGTTTGTATTTACAGTTTACAGTTCTACATACTGGAAGATTGTATTACCAGAGAATTAACCTCTGGTTTCTCTAATGACTTGCAAGTAATTGTATTCTGCTTCCCGCTTCTGTGTGATTGATACGGCACCAGCAGCCAGCAGCGATTGCATGGACTTTTAACACTGCTCCAGGAGCTGTTCTTCTGGATAATATGCATGGAATAATGTTGGAGGCCTCAGTTCTTTTAGTGCAAGAATTTGAAAGAAATTATGATTTAAAGAAGAGTGCATTCACTTTAGTGTGGTACATTAGCATTATGCACAGCTCACGGAAATAATCAGCAGCAGACTGAGAAGCATCAGAAGTAGGTGGATGCATACCAACAACCTGCAAAGATTTCTCATGAGGGTCTTCACAAAGGGTGACTTAAAATAAGACAGAAGTTAAAAAATTCAGAGCAAATTCAGAGGCAATAATGAAATGGAAATGTTCCCTCCTTTCAGTCTGATATCAGGACGTAGTGCAAGAGAAGTGCAGCTGAAAAATAGATGTGAGGAAACTCATTAATTGATAAGCCTGACCCCAGTTCTGCTGGCACTTACATACACAAGTGTTTTGCTGGAGCATCATGAGATGTTTTCTTTGTTTCAACGCAGATAAGCTTTATTGAGCTCATAGCCCATCAATATACTGTTGAGATTTGCACATGTTGCAGTGTAAAGAAAGACATTTTTAAATAACTCAGTTGGTTACAGCAAAGTTAGGGAAGAGGCATGAAAACATGTGGCCTATTTACTAACCATGTGGTTAGCATAAACTGGTTGGGAGCAGATATTTGGCTCCTTAGCTTATCAACAGCTCCTGTTCTAAGTATAAGAAAATTAAAACTTGAAGCATTTGCACAACTTCTTGTTTTCGAAAGAGATGGATTGAATATGGAGTAATAGGTCACCTCTTTTTAACACAAGGTTGTACAAAAGGACATAAAAATTTAACCTTAAAATAGAATTTGACACAGGCTTGGGCTGATCCTCCTGGCCTCACAGGGAGCAGTGAATGCTGAGTGTACTGAGGTCATCTCCAGCTCCTTCATGGTGATGCATAGGTGCGACTGAAATAGCTGGTGCTTGGAGAAGTTCTTTTTTAGGAATCCATCCATCCCCTCTTAGGGTAGGGTACTAAAAAAAAGCATCTCAGTAGGAATCTATATATTTACCCCAGGCTTAAAACTGTAAAATTGGATATTTGTCCATTGATTTTCCCTGCTGACAAATGCTCTGAGAATGCAGAGTGCTGCATGGATGTAGCAAAATAAAAACCATACGGCTCACTCGGGCTCCTAATGATGCAAAATGTTTTTGGAAATCTCATATTTGTGATTAAATCTAATGCTCTGGGTCATCTTCAGTTTGACAGGGGAGGTAGAGAAAGGGAGATGAATAATTTAAAGCCGCCAAGAAGCTAGACTGTGCAACATGGCTATGGAGAATATTGCCTTTTACTTCAGAGAACTTTCAGAGGCTTTTAGAAGTCGGGAAGCACATCTACGTAATCAACAAGTAATGTGTTGAACATTTTGTACATTGTTACTTCCAAAAGCATAGAGATGTGTTCCTTAAATGGAAAACCACTGAGATAGAAAACTGGAAAGAATTTGGCACAATACCATTTTTGGGGTTAGGAAAGTGCTGGTTTTCTGACTTTTTGTGAAAATTCTTTAAAAGAAAAGAAAAAATAAAATTTAATACCAAAACCTTTTGTGAACAGAAGAAAAGCAAAAAAAAAATTAGTTTAAACTTTAAAAATATAAAACACGTAATAGTCAACATAAAAAAAAAAGATAGTTCGCAGGAAAAATTGTGGAAAACTCATTTTAAGGCATTTGTACATTACTTCTCCCTTCCCACATTCACTTTTTATTTTTCTTCCACTCCCAACTTGGTCTCTTTACCATTCTGCTTTCACCATGGTGCAACAAATTAAGTGGCTGCCACAAGTTGTGATTTTCCCAGTTACATGCTAGGTCTTAGTTTAATTGCCCTGAAACTCTTCAAGCCAGTCCCATGGTGTTTTCACCAAATGGGACTTATTTGCAAACCTGATAGTTCCCTTTGTGAAAGACTGTCAAGATTGGCCTTTAGCTTTCTAACTTTTTCTCACGTACACTTGCATGGTGTAAAGGATTATCTGCTTCTGAAGCGTTCATTTCAGATTGATCTGCTGATAAAATTGTGGAGTATTTTCATGCCCAAAGGTTAGCACTGGCTTGCATTTAATTGCTTATATCTCAAGGAATCCAAAGATATTAAACTCAATAAGGATAAAATAATTATAAGAATGGAAAACCTACCTTATATCTGCAAATAAGGGACATGTGGAGCAAGAACCATGAGAATCGATTTTGTCTGATCTCCAGCCAATTCTGAACACAAACATAAACTTTGAGTAATTAGTCCATGTGTGTTTGTATAGATTCTCTTCATCTCCAGTCTGGAGATATTTCTATCCTTATGGCAACATAGCTGAAGTCTATAAATGCAGAACTAGATAGTTACATTTATTCTAATTAATGGGCCATTGTTGATTGTATTGGCTCAGCAATTTAAGCCATTAATGAAAATAAATTTTTGTATTTGATAATAAACAGATTATTTACTATCAGTCTTGTCAATTTAGTGATAAATTTTGAGGAATTACTTTGCATGGAGTATTTGAACTTGTATTATCTGACAACGGCTTTTTTAAATTTTATTTTTTGTGTTTGAATGTGTGGAATCTGTGGGACCACGCTTGCACAGTCTGTAGTGTGGTGGAGCGTTCTTTTGAGTTGAGTCACAGTCTTGCACAAACACCCCACTCTGTATTGCTAGTAGGATGATTATTTCGGTACTCACAGCCAACAGGAACATTGTGTTTAAATTAGGGGGACAAGGGTCAGGCCCTTAAGTAATACGTACAGCTGTAATAACCCTCAGTTGGATGCTGAAGTGATTTTATTACATTCAGTAATTATAGTTAAAGCACTATGTACAATCTAGAAAATCAACAGGAACAAAAGTAGATACATTTCCAAATGTTAATTTCATCTTCAGAACTGGGTTTTTGTTAATTATGCTAATTACAACAGGAAATCTTTGTTACATGTGATTATGGCAATATGTGTTTTTACATTAAGTGCTGTGCAGTGAAATGCATCTGTGTGTGCCAGCCCCACTTGGGTGGATTCCATATACCAGGCGTTTTCCTAAAATTTGCTTTGTCCTGTTTCAAGATGTGCTTTTGCGTTAGGCTCACGGCTGAGCAGCGCAGTGTAAATCCCTAAGAAAGGAATCAAAAAATCCCCACTTTTTTCAGCAGTGGCGAGTGTAAATGACTCAGTTCTCACGCAGGAGATGGTAGTGGTCTCTGTGTTAGCGTGCTACAATTAGTTGCTGTAATCTCACCCATTTTCGTAGGCTGGCATTACAATGCCTCTGGCCTGCTGCCTGCATCGACTTCCACTGCAGTGCCTCCATCCAGCGCCGCTCTGCCCACAACGGGCAAACCAGGAGGGGACTTGAGGCACTCCCTGAAAGGAAATATATTGATCGTTTGCTCATTTAATGCAAAAAGCAGATCTATAATGGACTGGCATGGGCATCTTCCCACTGATGTGCTAACCCAGCACTGGTGGGACAGGCTGTGGTGTTGGTGCCATGCTATGCCAGCCTTTAAAAGGAGGCTGTGATCATTCAGAAAGGTATTCAAGGTGAGTTCTGAGCTACTGATGAGTTTTGCATGCTGAGAAGGAGCAGCTATGTGTCAGAAAAAAAAAAAAAAAACCAACTGCATTGGAGGCTTGAATAATGCTTTTTCTGTTTCCAGAGTTGCCTGCTGGTTGGGAGAAAATTGAGGATCCTGTATATGGTGTCTACTATGTAGAGTAAGTGCTGCTCTCCAGTTCTGGTGGGGCTGTCGGGTGGAGGAAGGCTTTCCTCTGCAGTGGTCCATGTGCTTTCTCAGTAGCATCTCATACCGAGGAGGAGAGGACTCTGGCCCCTATACAGGCTGGGAAACACCGTAGATGCTGGGAGAGGGAGCCCTGCCTTGCCCTTCCCCATCCTCTGGTGGGCTCTGGCAGCGGCACCCTGGGGTAGGGGTGGGCTCAGGGGAGACAGGAGCACCCCTGGGTCAGGGCGTGCAGGAGCCCCAGCATCTCAGAAAATACCTTTATCCAGAGAACATTAACAAGTGTGCAGTTAACTGAGCTCAATCCCCTTTGTATAGCGCTATGACCGAAATACGAGTGTGCAAAGCAGACCACCCATTCAGTTACAAATCAGAAAACGCTCAGAAGGACGAATGGGCGAGCCTGTGTGACCAAATAGCCCTGGCAGAGGTTCCTGCATCAGGCTGTGCTGTTGTGAATAGAATTACAGGTTTAATGGGACTCTCTCTCGAATTAGAACAGCTTCTTCCTTATCTAGATGTCAGATCGCTCCCTTGGGAAACCAGAGATCTGAGTTTTGTTTCATCACTGACCCCATAAAATGAATTTTTAATTATGTGTATACTCCTGTCTAGTAGGATGGGTTATGATAGCCCTCAGAATAGACATGGAATACAGCTTCTGTCTGCTTTGGCACGTTTCTGACCCTACCATCTGTGCCTAGGGAAACAAGGTTAGCAAACTGTGTAATTAAGGCTTGACATTTATTTACCAAAGACATCAAGAATATTTTTCAGCTATTAAATGCCATGCCAAGAGGCCGTTCCAGCATTTTTTCCCATCACTTTATATATACATGCCCGTAAGTTTTGTGGCACTCCTTAGTGGTGAAATTAGATAGAAAAGTAAGGGCAGTGAGACATAAGTTTGAGTTCGTTTCGCTTACTATCTAAAAACTAGCAAGATGGTTATAGTTTTGAGCATTTGTCTCTGTCCCTTTCAATTCAGGCACTCTATTATTGCATAATAGTTTTTATTAAGAAACAAACTATGATGAGGAAGTTTAGATCAGTGTTAAAGTAGTTATCGGGTTTTTTTAACTTTCTGAAGATATCCTGAAACTGGAAATCTTTTACAGAACTCACTAACTTGTTTATATTTGAATAGTTAAATATTTTTCCAGTGATTTAATATTGATCTTTACAAGAAAAAAGTTCTAAACATAACTATCTAGACTGCTTCTATCATAATTGCCTGAAAAAGTGTTTTTTTCTTCATTCAGGGTTTGGGTTTTTTTTGGTAAAGACAAGTGGGACAAGAGACAATAAAATAGCAAGCTCTTAATGGTAAACTTTGCTTTGGATATAAAGATGGGCTTTAAGCTAATATCATTTTCTAAGGTCTACCTGCTCCTCTGCTGTAACAAAATCACTGTTGAACAATCCCCACTGAATTGAACAGTTGATGAGCAACTCATCTCAGCTGCCACCGCCAGCCACAGAGAGTCCCCAGACCTCTGCCCCAACTGCCCTGGCACCTGTGGCTGGTGGTCATCCCTTGATTTCATAAACTGGTTAATCCTCTGCGGAGTGCATTGCTTGTCTGCCATGATTGGTAAGAAGTATTAGCTCTGAACATCTCATACAGGTCAAAAGCTGCCTGAAGGCCCTCCGAGGAGGACAGCTGAAGTTTCAGCAAATGCTGGTTTCCACTGGGAGTGTTTGCTGCTGGCTAGTTCTGAGTATGTTTTGATCCATTTGGAGCCCAGCTTTTCAGCTCATAGCCTGCATCCCTGCAGATATTTTTAAGTCACCCTCTTAACAGTGTGCATTGATCAGATAGCTGACAGATGTTACCAGTTGTTGGGTTTTGGTTGTTTTGGTTTTGTTTTGTTTTGGTTTGGTTTTTTTGGTGAGCCAGGGAATGACTGCACCTCTGGCAGTCTGATTAAAGCTGGGATGATATAAGCCTGTCTTTTAAAATGCAATCAGACAGAGCACCTCTTCTGCTTTAGTCTCATTTTTCACAGATAGATCACTACTTTAATGTATTTGAAGGAATTAGCCATTCCTACTCAAGATATCATATCAATATTGGGATCCACTTGTTTTCCTAAATACACTTTTTGACATGACTAGGTGAGTCTTGCTCCACATACACTGCTGTTGGGTTGATTTGGTATTTTCCTCCTTTCCTCAGAGGAGTTTCATGTCTGGCTGTCATTCCTGCTTGTTGCATAAAGGGTTTCCTAATTTATTGCTCTTTCCTCTCCAGCCACATCAACCGGAAGACACAGTATGAAAACCCAGTTCTTGAAGCAAAGAGGAAGAAGCAGCTTGAGCAACAGCAACAGCCACCAGAAGGTTGGCACCACTCAGGGCGTGATGGTTGGGGTTTTCCTGAGGGAATGTGCCCTCCCTCACCTTGGCAGCACCATGCCGATGCGTTTGTCCTTCCTTCTGTGGCCTTAGCATTTAAAGGCAAAATGACATGTGGAGGAAAGGTTGCGTATGCCCTTCACGTAATCTGCAGCAAAGGAGACAATCTAAACCATATAGTCACTTAAACATAGTAGCTTTCACCCCTGTAAAGGGGAGAGATTTTTCAGTTCATGTCCTTTATTTCTGGGAAGTTTCTAGGCTTCTCCTCTTTAATCTGTTCCATCAAGCTGCTCACTGTAGCTGGTTTTGTTCCAGTCTGCACTGGGACTCACAGGCTACCAGAGGGGATGAGGAGTGGGATGAGGATGTGCAACAGAGAACCTTCTCAGCACGAGAAACTTTTTAACCCCAGACTTTTGGATGTTGTCAAGCTCTAACATCTGAAGTAATTTCATTATTTCAAAATACTTTTTCTTATTTTCCTTTTCTTTTTTAAAATTTTATTTTATTTTTTTCTTTAAATGCAGCCCAACTGCAGTGAGGGGCCTATGGCATTTGTATTTGTTTTGGTACTTTCATAGCTTTCACACCTAGTTATTTCACAACCGTTATTATCCGAGGGGAAAATAATTTAGGCTTCAACATTCCTCCTGTGACCTCATTTCCTGTAGCATCAGCTCTTCTATTTAGATGCCATGAGTGCCGTGGGGAATACATTTCATAGCAATGTTGAGACCGCTTAGATACAAATCAGATCCCAAGTTTGAGTGTGAGGTGGGGTGTCCCAGCAGACGTATCAGTGGACCTGGACATCAAGAGTCCTCCAGAATTGGTTTTTGACCATCCCATTCATTTTATTCCCTCTGTCTGTGACTCTGTTTCCTCTCTTGCCGTGCTTCTCACGTCTCCTCTGCTTGAACCCCACACTCCCAGTGTGTGTACATGCAGGCGCTTACAGTGCTGTTGTGAAACAAGTAACATTTCCCTCTCTGCCCTCTCTAGAATGGACAGAGGAGTGTCCATCTCTCCCACCACCCGCTGCTCCAAACCATGTTTCAAACAACCAAGAGGCAGTTCGGGAACCACCAGTGCAAGGTAACAACCTGGTTAAACCAGTTGTAAAAGTGCAGCAAGGTTTTTTTTTCCTGAGAATGGAATTCCCTCAGCCACCAACGAAGGGAGTACCTCCATTACTAGTGTCACACATGCCCGGTCATGTGGATTCCCCTAGATTTTGAGACTAGTTTGTTAGCATTGCAAGCCTTTAAAAAGGCAAAGTGAAAACTTGAGTTACAACATCGGTGGGATTTAACAGCAACTGCAGTGGATGCAAGTGCAAGACCTTTTTCTACAGAGCTGTATAGGTACTCAAGGATTAGACTTTTACATCTTCTAAACTCTACTGAGTTTAGAACATGCTTCTTATAATAAAATCTAGTGCAGAGATTTCTTTTGTTGACATAGGTCAACCTTCCCTCCCAAAAAGCAGCCCAAAATCTCACCATGTTACACTGTGATTAAGACACGAACGTGCATTAACATGGTCATGTTTTAGTTTCAGCACCAAAGCCAATGTCACTCCACGTCTGCATTTGTAGCAGGTAGAGTTTCAAGTTAAAGTAGTTTAAGACCCCGGAAAACTGATCAATGTGTTTGGGAGCTGTGATGTGCATTGGTTGTCAGCACTGTTTGGCAGGACCTTGGTTTTGGAGAGCTTGGGTGTCTTGGTTGCATTTGTGACATCTGAGCAGGCTTGTGACTTTATGGATTTTCCTTCTTGTGTGCTTTGAATCCAAATGAAAATGTGGAGGAGGTAGAAGCTGGGGAGACATCAGAAGAGGGAGATCCTCTGCTGTTTGGGGAGCTTTGCAGAGCTACCAGGCCTCCATGCTGAATCTGACTTTCTGTGGTAACAGAGGGTGAAGATGCGCGACCCACCTTGGCCACACGTTAGGGGCAAATTACGTCCTGTTTGTGAAAAACCTGAGCTGAAGCTCCTGTAGGAAGCTCTGCCTGAGGAGGGAATGATAATAGGTCCAAATACTGCGGACCTACTTTGAAGTTGACATGTGTACAAGTACTTTGGGCTGTTACAGCCTTGTTTATTAGTGCCATTGGTCTGTGTATAGCCAGTTGCTCACAGACCCGTTGCTTGTCTTAAATAACTAGCCAGACAGGACGTGGATCGTTCCTGAATTTGCAGCGTGAGCTGAAACATTGCCAATTCAGGTTGCCAGCAAGGGCAGGGAGTTCCACTTGTACCTGTTGCAGTACAAGTGCTCTCTGGTTGCAAGTGGTTGTAAGTAGGCTTCATCTTTGGCTACATCTAAATTACATAGCAAGCCAGTGGCATTGCCCCGATCTGCAGGATCCAGAAGCTGGGGAAGGTGAGAGAGGGGGACTCTGGCTGGAGCACGTCATCCTGACGGAACTGGGAGCAGACAGGGGGGAGGCTGACCCCGGGAGCTGGGAAATACTCCTGTGCTCTGTGGGTCAGTCATGGTTCCTGAAAGCGAGCCTGGTAGGGGTACTGCTGTCCCGGGCTGTCTTTCTCTCCATGAAGAGCCAGGGAGGGCTCTCTGCTGCAGGTGGCAGCAGATCAGCCCTTCCAAAACAGACGTACCTAATTTGGCAGTATCCAAAGCCCCCAGTGCAATCCCAGCGATATCAGAGTGTGTTAGAGTAATCCAGACTTGCAGCAGGGAAAAAGGAGGGAGCTCTGGGGTTGGTACCCTGACCACCAGGCCCCAGAAACGGTGCACAGGGAGACACCTGTGCACGCCACCTCTGCCTTTTACGCTGTCAGGCCAGAGCAAGGGCTGCCCACGCATCCGTGTGTGGCGGTGCGAAGGACCTGTCACACAGGGGATGACGTTAGAAGCCTCACTCAGCTCTCCACCCGCTCCCAAACTGCCAGCCACTGAAATTTTGCAGCAGCGTTACAGGACAGCAGTAGCCTGTCTTGAGCACCACTCAGAGTGACATGTCCTGGTACCCACTGATGACTCCTCCTCTCTTTCATTCCTTCCTCTTCCTTTCTCAGTGCTGCTCCCTCTTCTCTTGCTCCCCTTTTGCAGCAGCTATTTCCAGCTTCCCTGTCCCCCTGCCCTGTGCCCAGGGGTTTCCATGTCTCCCACTGGTGGCACTGCTGGTGGGGACATGGGCACAAAGACCTTTCCTTGTGCTCCTGGCACTGCTGTCCCCCTTGGGATTTTGTGGAAACACTCCCCTCGTTCTGCTTGTCTTTAGAACCAGAAATCAGCACGGGACCAAGCCCCGCTGCACACTGCCTCTCGGCCGTCACTGTTACCTGAGACATGGGGTTGCACTTTGATAGCCAGGGCTTTTTTGCAGCGTGGGGTCTGAGCAGAGCAACTGCCCATGATGCGCAGGATTGCCACGTTCCTCTGCTACCCTTCGAAGGCAGAGGACTGTCCTCACACTTGCCCCCTCATGAATAGTCTTCAAATATGCTTTTTTTTTCTCCCCCAGTCAAAGGCTTACAAGTCTCAAATCGCCTCACTCTCCTTCAAGATCTCCTTTCTAAACAGAGGCCTACAGCAACACTGACGAAATTTTTGAAAGTGTGCCAGCTCTCCTGGCTGCAACACACACTGCTGCTCCTGGAGCTGTCACCAGAGGGCTTAGTGGCACAGTCTTTTCCCCTCTAAGCATTAAAAACAATTAAAAGTGCAAAGGTGTTTAGGGCTGGCGCTGTGAAGTACAGCGAACCATGATTCCTTTTCTGAGGCTGTGCGACATGCTTTGCAAGGATGGGCTTTTGTCTTTGGAGCACCCCGTTCCTTCTTAACTGTGCTCCCAGGGAGCATTAACAGCTTTCCAGCACAGCCGCTCCGGTCCCGGGCCACTCTTTGATCCATACTTCATAACGGCAGTGTTTCATCCACAGCAGGCAGGGAGCAGAAAGGAAAGAGAAAAAACTTCAAATGGTGTCTGAAGAATAACATCAACACCCTCCCCTTTTTCACCGGAGGAGGTCACGGGGTGGTAGCGATGGTGGGGTGGGAGGAGTGACGCTGACGGGTTACGCAGTGTCTTGCCACAGCTCAGAAGTTGCTTTTTGCTTGGTGGGCTGGGAGAAGGCCAAGTGGTGAAAAATCTAGTGATGTTCCTTTCTGCAGAAACTCTCGCTACAGACTCCTTCTGTAGGAGGCATTTGTGCTATCCCCATCCCATCCTTCCTGGGCTGGATGTGAGCACCTCAGGATGGAGATAAGACACATGTCTAAGCCACCACTGCCAGCTTTAATATATTCCGTTCCTCAAACCAGCATGTTTTCCCCTTTGTAGCCTTGAGGCTTTGGTGTGCACAACCACAGCTAACAAAGCACCAGGTACTGGGGGTTTTGTTCACTCCCTTTACTGCATGGTTGGATCCAAGGAGGCGGGTGGAGTGCGATGAGGTGAGAGGATGCTGGAGTGAAGTTCAGTCCCGTCCCAGCACACCGCTGCGTTGGTCCGTGTCCTTGTTAGAGTGGGGAGGGGCAGAGAAAAAAAAACAGATCAAACGCTCTTGCCTGCCTGTTTATAGATTTTTCCAAACTTCTTACACAGGAAAACCCTTTTTTACACGAAACCCTTCTGAGCTGAAAGGGAAGTTCATCCACACCAAGCTAAGGAAAAGCAGCAGGGGTTTCGGCTTCACCGTCGTTGGAGGGGATGAGCCGGATGAATTTCTCCAAATCAAAAGTTTGGTGCTTGACGGCCCCGCGGCACTGGATGGCAAAATGGAAACAGGTACCGATGCTTTAAATCAAAGTCACCACCACCACTTTGGTTTATGTTTTTAAACATAAACATCTTTTTATGTTTTTTTATGTTTATATCTTTGTGTGCAATGCGTAAAGAACTTTAATCCTTATCCCTTTTTTGGGGAAAGGCGTTCAGCTTTCCCATCAGCAATCAGGGAAGTGAGATACATTGAGGGATATGTTCAAAATCTTACAGCAAGGCACTTCACGTGCTGGAAATTCACCTCAGGTGTCAAAACATCCAGCTGGGGCTCTGTCAGCTCTTTGCTCTCCCCACGGTGACCTGCGGAGAGGAGCCAGCTGTCATAGGGTCCCGCATCAGGCTGTGGGTCACTGTCCCCTGCTGTGGGCACAGTATTTTTGTAGGGCTGGATCACTGTGTATTTGTGTACCTGCTGTGCCGCTCACACCTTCTCCAAGGCTACTCCCAGGGAACGGGCAGAGTGGGCTAGTTTGCATTGCCCTGTGTGGCACCAGGGGCCAATTTGTTTTGCCAGAGATCAGGCCCAGTGCGATGGAATCCTGTTGGGATTCACCCGAGGTCACAACTCCTCACGTGTGCAGGTGGAGCATCACAACGTTAAACATCCCTGTGTTGCAGCCCCGGTGTTAGAAAATGAGTTGTAACTTAATCGATACTGAGATTTCAGGCCAAAGAATGTCTGAGACATGACACATGGCACCGTGTTTGAGCAGTTGGGATTTGAGAGCCTTCTGTTATGGCTCTGGTGTGCTCTCAGTTTTGGTTCTATCATATGTCAGTGTAGCACAGTGTATAACAGTGAGAGCCGGGCTTCGAAATAACTGTTAAATAAGCCATATACCATCATCTGAATTTATTAATTTTTTGCATAAGCCAATTCCATTTTTACTTTCAAAAACATTTATGTACATAAAGACTATGCAGTATCTGCATTGTGTACAGATAGTTCTGTTGTGATAGGACAAGGGGTAATGGTTTTAAAATAGAGGGGGGTAGATTTAGACTAGATATTAGGAAAAAATTTTTTACACTGAGGGTTGTAGAACACTGGAACAGGTTACACAGAGAGGTGGTGGATGCCCCATCCCTGGAAATGTTCAAGGCCAGGTTGGATGAGGCTCTGAGCAACCTGATGTGGTTGGAGATGTCCCTGCTCCTTGCAGGGGGGTTGGACTGGATGGCCTTTGGGGGTCCCTTCCAGCCCAAACCATTCTATGATTCTATGATTCACCACTCCTTTTCCTTGCAAGGATACTTCAATGCCACTACTGACCTGTGAGCAGTGCCTGTGGATGCTGCAGATCAGCTCACAGGCTCTAGTCCTCACCTTCTCGGGGTGCACAAAACATACATGTTTGGTGTATCTGTCTGTGTCCTCTGCAGGGGACGTCATAGTCAGCGTGAACGATACCTGTGTGCTGGGGCACACTCATGCTCAAGTTGTGAAAATCTTCCAGTCCATCCCCATTGGTGCCAGCGTGGATCTTGAACTGTGCCGAGGCTACCCTCTGCCCTTCGATCCCGACGATCCCAACACGAGCCTGGTTACCTCCGTGGCAATTTTGGACAAAGAGCCGATCATTGTGAATGGGCAGGAAAACTATGACTCCCCGGCAAGCCACAGTAGTAAAACAGGGAAAGTAAATGGCACAAAGGAAGCGAGACCCAGCAGCCCGGCTGAGGTCTCCTCCAATGGACCCCACGGTTACCCCAATGACACGGTCTCTTTGGCGTCTTCGATAGCAACACAACCTGAACTCATAACTGTGCATATAGTGAAAGGGCCTATGGGCTTTGGGTTTACTATAGCAGACAGTCCCGGTGGGGGCGGCCAAAGAGTGAAACAAATCGTGGACAGCCCGCGGTGCCGCGGCCTGAAGGAGGGCGATCTTATAGTCGAAGTCAACAAGAAGAATGTGCAGAGCCTCACCCACAACCAGGTGGTGGATATGCTGATTGAATGTCCTAAGGGAAGCGAAGTCACGTTGCTTGTGCAGCGAGGAGGTAAGTCTTCAAAAGTGCTTTAAAACATTTCTAGTTGAAGTTTAAAAAAAATGCATGTCACGAAAAACCTACTCTCCTAAGCTTCTCTGTAGGAATGGTTTATGTCCTAAGGTGTAGGAGCTGCCCCAAGCTGGCAGTTGTCATGTCACATAGGCGGTGAAATTATTTATTTTTTGACACTGCGCTGTGGGATTGTGCATGCGGTTCCCATGCGCACGTGCTCTGCACACGTCTTCTGGTAGCACACAAAAGGGTGGTATGGTTACACATACCATTACACCTTTACTTACGTAACAAACCCTGATCTCATGCTCGTAAAACTTCATGATTTTAAGTAGAACATGGCATTTCTTGAGCTGTTTAGGGAGATGGAAGAGGCTAGTAATATGTTCTGTAAGTTGCAGTGTTGAATATCAGACATCCAGTGACTTTTCACTGGGGAAGGGTTATATCTGGGGTACAGCTGGGAGTGGAGGAGAAAGTTTAAACTTCTCCAAGTTGTAAACAATTGAAATGTTACTTCTGGACATGTTTATTGCTATGCAATTGGGCGCTGAGCTCTTTGCTGGTTGCATTGCCGAGAGGCCACCAGCAGGTACAAAACACCCTGTCCCAAGCAGCAGATTTTACGAACACCACCCACACGGGTGCTCGGTGCTGGGACGGGACGGGCGCGCTGCAGAGGCAGAGTCAAACTGACAATTGGGTGCTGAACACAGCCCCCCCCGCCAGCCCTGGGAGGAGTGTTTGATATAAAAGTACTTCTCTGATGCCTCTTTTAAAGTGTTTTGATCGTAGTACGTTAGCAACAAAAGCCAGTCTGTTTTAACAGGGGACAAGCTGCTTTCTGAATTTCCAACTCTGTTGTTTTTAAAGACCTATTTCAGGGAATTGAGGACATTGGTTCTGCAATTAATACCAGCTCTGGAGAAAGCACTGCCTTTCTTATGCTCCTTCTTTTTCAAGTGCTTAATATATTTTTGTATTTTGACGGTAAATTAAAAAGTAGAGAACAGAATATATTAAGAATTCTCCAGTTTTCAAAGTGCGAGTTCCTTAAAGACTTTCAGTACTAGAGAGGTTTAAAAAATGCACTGTATTCTCATGATTAATATATGTATTATGGAGAAAATATGGTTGGAAGAAAAATAGCAGCTATTATTAATCCTCCTGGAGAACACATATATATCTGGTAACACCATACATTAATTATTGGAATTGTGGCTGACATTTAATAATCGTCTTTATGCCTTGAAGGCATAATGAAAAGATTTGATGAGGAAATAAAAGCATAGTTTTAATAAGATAGTAAATTAGATAGTTCCCTGACAATCTTGCTGAATCTCTCTTTTTTTTCTTTTCTTTTTTTTTTTCCCCCTTTAATCAAGATACTAACCACATGTTGAGCATTTGCTATCACTGTCCTAGGTAGATACCATATCAGCCTCCTAGAACTGCCTCCCTCCATCCTTCAAGGTCCTGACATTTCCATCTGAGCGTAGAGCACTTGCCCTTCCAAATTTCACGCTCTCGTGGTATGGGACTCAGGAACTGTGGTGGCCCTGGATCCAGGGTTAATCACTGAAACGTGTTTTTGTTCACATCCAGAAGAAAGGTGGACCGAAAGGCACACAGGTTGTGGCTCAGAAGGCAGGCAGAATACAGACCACAATAACAGTAGCTCCAGCAAGAAGTCGGGTTTGTTTAAAGCTTGTAAGATGGAGCTGGCTAAAATGCACCTAGCCCTCAGCGCTGCTGCATGTGTGACTTCTCCTGTGACGTTACCTGGCGTTACCCCTGCCAAGTCCTCTGTCAGAAGTACCGTCCTCAGACTAGGCACCACTATTTATTTCGGTCCGATTACAGAAATGTATTTGGCTCTGGTGTCTGATAAGCTCCTTCAGGGCTCTCAAGGCAGTTCTTCTGTAGCTTCACTGTCAGTTGTCCTTTCCTCCTCCTCCCTCTGGTGTCCAGTGAAGAAAATGCTCAGATGCTGTCAGGCATCCTTGCATTAGCCTAACATTTGCATTCAGTCAGGCTTTGTAACACTGAGGCTGGTGTTCAGAGCCGTCGAAAGGATTTGTCAAAAGTGATTACTAATCAGGCAGAAAAGTACCAGAAAGAGATGTGTAATATATGGGAAAAGCTCTGCCTGCTCCAAGCTGCTGGTGCACTCCCAACAACAAGGTTTAATTGTTAAAATGCAAACCCGTGGTTGCTGAGAGCAGCCTATGAAATATTTACTGTGAAGTGTGTTCAGCTGAGGCGCTGGCTTCTGGGAGCAGGCGAGTCCTGCAGTGGCCTCTGAGTGAGGAAGAGGAGGGCGATTTTAGGAAGGATGAAGCTGAAATGCCCCCTCTGTGTGCTCGACTGCTTGTGTATCATCTGAAAATCGTTTGCAGGACTCATGCATGATTGGAGCAGGGATAAATACATTAAGAGAGAGACAATGTCAGGTCATGGAGATTTTGCTTTCAAGAGACCCCATAGAAAACTTGCCTTAACTGTGTTCTGGTTTAATTTTTTATTTTCCCCTTCTTCCCCTGTCTAGGCCTTAATTGTATTATCATTGTTGTTTTCCTATTTCTCCTATACATAGTGCTGGATAAAACTCACTGAGCCTGTCTCATGGTTTGGCCTTCAGCACTTGAGGGGCTCAGGAGGGATGGCCTCCGAGCGGAGGCATGGTGTAGAGGAGCTAATTGGGCTGTACACAAGAGCAGATCGGAAAAACTCCTTTTGCTTAGCAAAATGAAGGGACAGAGGGGAAAAAAATCAGTGGCTAACTATTAGGTAGGAAAGATAGAATATACTTAAACCAAAGAGTTGGCTGAAGAACAACTGGATGTTGTTCAGCTGTGAGTAATTTAAACTGGAAGTAAGAAAGTGCCAACCCATTAGAGCCTGTAAGTCAAACTGGAGGAGGCGTAAAGCCTCTACAGCCTGAAGGTGAGGCTCAGCGTGTTTGAAGGGGATATGACATGGTGCCTGCAACAGCAAAGGAGATGCTTGGTAACCCAGCAGGACCATTCAAGGAACAGGTAGCTGAAGGTAAACCAGTGCTACCGGTTACAAAGTGCAGAATTAACCGTATGGTCTTTTTCCTGCACTGCACAATGTGATTACACATTTCAGTTATTTTAAAGAATTACTGTTAATAACGCCACAAAAGGCACGCCTTTATTTTGAACATGTGTAGTTGAAAACATTCTTTTAACCTTGTATCTATAAAGTACAAAAAGTACTTTTCCTCAAGAAAAAAAAGACAAAGAAGGTGATAATATTTGCCACTTGAAATCCATTTGTCGTTGAAGTCTTGTCTACGCACAGTAATCGACTGAAATAAACAATTCTCAAATACCTCTCCATTCTGCACAGATTCTATTCATAATAAAAGCAACATTTTGTCAGAATAATTTCCCTGCTTCCCAAGTGACTCCAGGGAGTTGTGTCTATACTGGGAAGGTGGGGGCTGTTTCAGAACAAGTTATTCTGCAGAACTGCTGTGCTGTATTTTTTTCGGGTCACTAAGATCTAACATTTGTTTCAGTGAGAACATTTGTGTGTCTTACTGATGTATTTTGTAAATTACCTCAAATTAAAGAGGATTTTTTTTTCCTTTTTTCCCCCCCTTTTTTCTTAGGTTAATCTTCAGTTCAGGTCATCCAAAAGTATTGTGATTGGTTTGCGTTCAGTTAAAAGAATTAAGCTGAGCAGTTTTCATGCAGGTTTGAATGGACAGGTTCTGTTCAGAGCTTTCACAGTTAGTGCTCGCCAGCATCTTTATTCATCAAAAGATTGAAAATAGCATAAACCTTGAGCCTGATCTGCGTAATCCCCTCGAAGATGTGTTTCCACTTTGCTCCAGATCAAAGTAAAAGCGTACAGGTGAAATGTCACTCACATGTCGTGCGCAAATCAGTGGAGTTTCTAATAGCTTTAATAGCTTTCCCTAGTGCCAAATTCTCATTAAACTGGGGAATGGAAATCAGTATTTTGAGAAATAGATTATATATATGCTGGAATTTCAAAACTAAATGTATTTTATGGGAAGAAGAACCTGGGAACAGCTACCTGTCTGAATGCCTATCAGTGGGCACCTGAGTGCTTACCTCCATTTAAAAGCAAGGTCCATAGTAAATTCTCGGTTTATGGTTCCATTAAATGGAAGATGTTTGTGGGGAGCAATCAGGTAGGTGGAAGCGGGACGAGGTGGGAGAGGCCTGTGCCAATAGTCCTGCTCACTTGGTCCTTGACTCAGTGGTCTTAAGAAGGCCTTTATGATACATGTAACTACAGCGATGATTTGCAGCAGTGGAACAAAATTACAGAGCTCTAAAGCAATAAACCTATTAAGTCCCCTTAGCTAGATGGACCTTCCCTTGCTGTTACGGTGATGCTCTTGGCATGTGAGGCCAATTAACCTCCGACAATTCCCACGGAGAGGAGTTAACTCCTCTTTCTTGCGCTCAAGTCAACTGTCCTGGACTTAAAGGTTCTTTCTGTAGCTTAAAATGGAAGGACATCTTTTTTCTCTCTCTATTTATCTTGTGTCCGTGCCATTGAAAAACCACATCGTAATATAAAGATACGTGTCTTCTGCTTTACGCTGCTCACTGCAGCTTCAGGCTCCCCCCAGCCGGAGTAGAGAGAGTCAGGAGATCCTTTAAACACAGAGGGAAAACTTTACAGTGAATATATCATAACAACTTAGAATTGCAAGCACATTATAACAGTATAATTGAAATCAAATTGCTCTTTGAGATCTAGAGTGGCAAAATACAATGCTCAGGTGTAAATAAGCAGTGGCATTGAGTGTTAAATATCTGAGCTGAGTGAAATCCACTGCAGGTTTCAGAGGACGTCTCCTCACCACTACTCCATCCTTTCTGCCCCCACCACGAACACCTCTCAGTCTGAATGTTAAAATCAAAAATACTGTCTTTGTACTTGTTTATTGGGATCCTCTCCCCACATACAAATGAAATTTTCCTTTCCTGTCCTTACCAGAAGTGTTGGAAATGGATCATTTAGTGGTAAGAGCCCAGCAAAAAAAAAAAAAAAAAGCAGTATCTCACAGTGTTGGAATTAGAGCTCCTTTTCAGTTGCTATCCCTAATGATGTAAAACCATGGTAATTAGAGCTGCAATCAGCTATTCAGTGCAGACTTGAACTCTTTTGAACAAGCCACTCACTTCTGTTTGCCCTTTAGGCTTGCAGTGGAGAGTGAGTGAAAGTCATGCCACTTCAGCATCTAGCTGCCAGAAGATTTCAGACTGTCTTAGCAGCTGCTGAATTAGAGAAAAAGTGGGTCCAAACTGCATTTAGGACAAAAATCACAACCTGGGAATCATCTGACCGTTACCACAGAGCGTGTTTGTCTGTGCCAAAGCTTCTAGAAAGGGAAGAAAAGTTCACCATTTCCAGCAGTGTTTTCAGTTCCTAGTACAGAGGGAGCAGAGCATTATACTGGGGTCTTTGTCCCATGCTTGGATCCGTAGGAACCCCTGTGGAAATCAGTCTTGCTGAGCACAGAGCTGGTGGTACGGATCACCTTGCATGCCACCACCTTTGTGGTTGGGTTTCTTACTCTACTCCCCAGCTCAACACATTGTGGCAGCTTCTTCCCTCACCTGAACCAGGAGCAGATCTAATTCCTCTCTGCCATCTGATGTGCTCAGCTGACCGCTAAATTTTTTTAAAATCAAGTTTCAAGTCACCTCTTAACTTCTGTCAATGACCACCAGCTACCAAAGCTTCCAGTACCTTCTGCTCAGGTACCTTCTGTCAAACCCGCTTGTTGAATCTCTCCGCAATTTGTCACTCAGTATAGGTTATTTTGAGCTGTACACTGAAAAATACCTAATATTGTAGTGCAAATAGAACTATCCAGAAGTAAAAGGTGGGGGATGTTTTTGGCAGCTCATAGGCACCCTTCGTTGGTTAATAAGTTATATTTTTAAAAGTCAGAATCCTAGTATGCTTAAAAGAAATGCATGTCCATGTATAATGCCAAGATTTATTTTTCAAGTTCATTACTTTGTATTCCAGAATTATTACTTTGTAATTTCAGAGTTATGAATTTCCTGATGAAACTAGAAATCTCATTTGGCATTTAAAAATCTGTCTGCAATCGTTTCCTCTTGCCTGGGAAGAAGGAAATCAGATCAGTAAAGTTTTTAAGTTGGGCTACAAACTGCATTGAAAATGAGATGAAATATTTTTAAAATGTTTTGCGATGTTACCTTTCCATTTTCTGAAAACAGATAATCCTAGTAAAAATACTTTACTAAAACACTACCTGGGGTTCAATGCGATTTTAACACAAGCTGCCCTGTTTCCATGAGTTACGCACAGGGAAGGTGCGGATTTGGGGGAACTTTCGGTTGAGGGTAGCTGCATTTTTTTTTCCAAGTCACACTTTGTTATTCCCTTCTCTCTGGAATTCTATTCTAACAAGGCTGAAAAAGCTGATGAGACTTTAAAGCCAGTTTGATGTCACATTTACTATTCTCTTACAGCCTGATTCTGATTAGGGACTAGTGTATCAAGGAGCAGATACAAAAATCAGTTGGAGTCAGGAAAAGATGAAATAAAGGAAATGTTACACATTTTGATATTTTTAATAAAATTGAAGTTCATACCCCTTATTAGAATTGCTTATGTGCATGCATTTCAATCCACTGTGCAAGTTAATTTTCCTCTAAACAGCTCCAGAGCGTTAGGTGCACCTTTTTGGGGCAACACCGTTTGTTGTTATGCAGCAGCACACCCTGATCACCGGTAATTAGTTTTGTAAAGCAAGCTAGCAGAACCTTGTTTTCTGTTTGTGATAAAAATAAGCCAAACTTAACATTTAAAATCAGGTCATCTTATAAATAATGTAATATTTTGGGATTACGCAGTGTTTTTCTCTTTCGAAGTGCTGTACAAGTGTTAATCTTAGTGACGTTAGGTTTTGATGGTCTGAATTTGCAAGGTTTGGGATAACTGTGCTGACCAAAAACATGAAGGGGGAAATTTGGGTGCTGCCAAGTCCATGGCTCCCATTAGACTCCAGGAGGCAGCAGGGTTTCACCAAGGGTTTGGATGCCTACAAATGCCTGCAGCCACAGAGGGGGATGGTTGTTAGCGTGTTCAGACTCCAAATATTTCGATGTGCGTTACTAACGTCCGTACAAATAGTGCATTTGTGGGAACTAATTAATTATCATTACCAGGTCGTGCTGGAGTTTTTCAGTTCAAGGCATCCGGTTGAAATACTAAGTGACAAATTCAAGTACCAACCTCAAAAAGCCCAAGCGCTTAAAAATCCTACACTATATTGAAATACCACATCGAAGTTTTCTGTCTTTTTCTTTCAAGCTCCTGGTATTCCTATTCAATTGCCTTTTCTAAACCCCAGGAGGCTAAGAAACTCCAAACAAAGCACATTGTCATGCGAGCACCTGCCTCCAAAACCAACAGCTTTATAATATTACAATTCTGATGAAAAAAGGAGAGTCGGCGTTGCTGGTACGTGGACATTTTAATTGCCTGCAGAATTTCCAGCTCTTGCTGGTGTGGTGCGTGCAACGTGCTGACACTAATCTGTTAGTCATCTGAGGCACGAGTGTTTGCCCCTCAGCTACCCTTCATTGACTCCATTTGCACTGATTCTCTCCTAGAAATGAGTAAGCAAATGAAGGGATGCCTGTGAAATCTGCTTTTTGGGTCAGCATTAGTTTTACATCGGTTGCCCTGCATTTTTGTGGCACCGTGGCCTATCTCTGCTGTAGCTCGTGTCCCCCAGATATATGTGTCATCTCAGCTCCAGAGTCGCTTGGAAAGGTAAAATAGGATGGAACAGTTGCTGATTCATTGCTTGGCATTTTGTTACACATTTTGCTTTAATTTCAAGGGCTGAGATTATTTCCTAAAGTTTTGAGATATTTCACGAAGCGTGCTTTTAAGGCCAGGAGGAAACCTGTAATTTAGTTATTACAGAGGTGAGCAATTAACGTATTTGGAATAACAAAATAATTTCAATTCTGCGTAATCTTGCATGCTGACAGCACAATAGTGATGCTGTGCACATTATGCACATGGCTGCCTTTCTGTGGCAGAGAATCTGGATCTGCTTTAAAATCAGTAAGAAAACCAAAGCGTTTGCTGAATGCTGGCAGAAAAAAAAATGTCTGAAATCTTCCCATCAGGATGTTTTATAGCATGAACCACCTTATCTTGCAGAAAGCAGGAGGCTCTTAGATGAGAACAAAACAGGAGGTTGCTTAGCAAATGAAAGATGAGAGCTCTGAAATTCTTCCTAAAGCTTTTTTTTTTTTTCTCCCTAGCTTGAGGTTTTGAAGGTTGGTTTTGGTTTTTTTTCCCTTCCTTATGTTTAGATTTGGTTTTGGTGTTAAATGCTGAAGTGGTATAAGTGGAGCAACTCAAACCCCCACGGTGATGTTTTATATCAAATGTGATGTGATGTAACACAAGGTGGCACAGCAGAACCTAATACCGTGCATTAGATAAGGCAGATTGAGCTAGAGATGTGCCTCCCACATCTTCATCAGGATTTGCACAGCAGGAAATGAAGCAGACTTGGCGCTGTGCAGCAAGGAGGGTTTTATTCCACCTAGTTTTTTTCCTCCTACCCCTTACATACAGCCTATGTGGCATTTTGGAGTGGCATGTACATGTAAATAACGAGGTTTTATCAGCCACATTGCAGGTAGGTGTGGTGCCTGCTGCCCTGATTTGCCATTATAATAAGCAGTCATAACAGAATTAATGAGGTATCAGAAATCCAGGAAAGGTCTTTGCTTATCACTGTAATTAAATACATCTGGAGAGTCGTTAAAAGCAATAGCAGGTGGGCAAACCTGAGAAAGAAGGATGGCTTTGTAATGGAGTAGTCAATGATTTTGTTCTGAGACAGATTGTTAAAATATGTACCCTCATGTCTCTAAGTGTCTCTGTTCTGAATTTAAATGTTTTCCCTATTCTGCATTGAGATTTTATGTTAATTCATTTATTTTTTTCTTGGTCAGGTGGACTTGTGATGGTGATAGTAATTAGGACGATACCAGCTTTAAGACTCTGTTAAAGTGCTGCCTTTTGTGCCAGAATACCTGCAATGTACCACGAGTTGGGCTTGAGAAGTTGGCAGGGCTTGTTGACCAGACGGATTTGGTAGAGGAGCCTGAGCTTGAGGGAGATGATGCAGCCGGCTGAGGATGCTGGGCAGGTCAGGCCCTGTGGCTGAGGGCCGTGGAGGTAATGTTGGTAGGGATGCAACAGGTGAATACCAGTCCCCTGAAGGTTTCACTCCATCCTTATCCTTAAGGGTTATTTTCTGAGATGCTCAGTTACATACTTGGAATTTTATTGAGTTACTGATTTATTTTTCTAGAAAACTGTATTTTAAATCAAACAAAGTAATGTTTTGTGAAAACATCTGCAAATCCATTGTCCTCTAGTGAAGATTGTCTGCCTTAGCATGGCCATGTGTGCATGTGCACCCCTCAGGGCTCAATCTGGCTAAGCGTTCTGTAAATATTAGCTCATTATTAAGGGATGTTATTTATTAATAGCAACATCAAACTAATGCCAAGGAAGCCCTGTTTGTAGGTGTCACCTTTGTGCAGGCTGCTCTTCAAATATGAAATACGAGAATCTGCCATAAGCCATGTGGGTTGGAGCGTGGGGATTTACACCTTGTAACAGTGCTGTGATAAGCCTGAAGACAAACACCCTCACCGAGCAGGGTAAATACAGATGTGACAATGGCAAAATACTTTTTCTCCTCTACCAGTGTCCTCCGTGAGCTTGGGGTGGCACAGGAGATTGGCCTTGAGGTGCTCCGTGCCATGGGAGAGCCAACTGAGGAGAAGGGGTTTGGGACTGGACATCTTCAAAATTGCCGCATGTCCAAAAAGTTGTGAGGTGTGCTCTAGAAATAAAGCTTGCAAGTCATGGATTTTGTGGGCTTATGGAAAAGGGTAGGTGCCTTCACGCATGTCCACACATGTATACTTATGTGTATGAAAAAATACACATATAATACCTGTGTACACACACACGAATACTTTTATGTAAAAAGAACATGGGAGTTTCTAATTACTTTCCAGTTCTGGTATTTACCTTCTCAAATTCGTGAGGTTTCAGAAATTTAATGTCTCTGTACATATTTATTTAAATATTAAGAGATTTTCATCTAAGCATATGACTCCAACAGCTCGAGCTTTAGGAAAAACTCTTTAATGAGCTTCAGAATAAAAATATAAGGACTGCTGACATGCTTTCAACCGTAGGTTAGATGGGTAATCGTCACACTAATTCTCTATCTCTTTATTATCTTACTGTCTTGGCATTGCCATATTTATCTTACGACGCAGTTAAATTTATATTTTTGTAGTAATTAAATAGCATTTTATTCGCCTATATCTTCTTTATTGCTTTTCAAATCAATTCTGGTTTGAGATGCTGAAAACATGACTGAACCTTCAGTTACAAGGAATTGTTTAGCATCCTGACCAAGGATGAGTAATTGAGGCTAATAGAATTTAACATCTTTAGAGCATCTAGAACTGAAATTCATGTTAATGGCAATAATGTACTATGCCTCATTATGTTTTTTTGCCAGTGCCAGTGGGTTAATTGTGCCCAAGATGGTCTTTTAAAAACATCACTTTCTTAGCATTAGCATTGAGCGTTAGCATTTTTCACTGTATTTGGTAGTTACCAAACTTGATTTATGGCAGGGCTATATTCCTGCGGTGGAAATTATTCTCTCGCTTAAAACTTGTATTGCATAGCTAATGTTTTTGCTAGTGCAGTGATACTCTTGATATGCAAATCACAATGATGAGTCAAAAAGTTGGTCAGGGACAAACTATGGGTTTTCTTCTTGATGATGCTCCTTATACCTGTGTGCAGGCTTACCTCTCTTGCTACAAAATATTCTGGTATTTTTTCTTTCTCCAGTCTGGAAAAAAAGATCAAATTCCATCTATTTTTTTCGATGGTATTTCTCCTTTATTAGAAATTCATTGGCAATGGATTATGCAGAATCAAGGGGATTGCTTTGTCACCACCAACCTCCCCTCCTCTGTCCCCCAGCAGCTCTAATGGTCATTAACGTTAATTATTTAGAGTTCCTTGTTTTACACACAGAAAGCAGCGACCAATGCTGCAGTGCAATGCCGGGTATATGGTTGTGTACCCCCTGACTCCAGTACTTTACTCCTCATCTTTTGAAGTGTCTGGGCTGCAGGTCACGTAATGATGAAAGCAAATGGTGGCCTTTTCACCGAGGCTTACCTGTGGCTTTTTTTGATGTTGGGTATGGACAGGTCACAGGGTGTCCTGATTGGAAGTGTTAAGAAGTCATGAGAAGTGAAGATCCAGGCACAGTTGTTCTTTCCTTTCATGTGCAAAACCACTCCAAAACTTAAAAATGTTGAGCAGTAGCTACAGATGTTGTAAGGAATAAGCAAGATGATACATCTGGCTTCTAGACTGCCTTTATACCGGGGTGGATTGTGCAAACTGGTATGAATTACTCTCACTTCAGCTAAAATCCCATTGAAATACAGGGGTTTTTTTTTTGTGGTGGAGGGAGAAGTGTTCATGCCAACAGGCCTTCACATAACCAAGCTGTTTGGATGGGTTGACTGGGTGACTTCTGTGGTGCCTAGAGATAGGTCTTGCTTAAGATTCAACTTTTGATCATTTTGATCCACTCTCTCTAAAATACAGGGTTGTGGAACAGGGCATGATGTGTCTGGTATCCATCTAGGTAATTTTTGAGCATTTGTGTCCTTCTGAGTTCGCACCAGAGTCAGGCCCAGGCTATGATGTGGATTTGCAGTCACACATTGCATTCTATATATGCTTAACAAAACAGAATTTTCCGAGTGTCATGATCTTCCCATGTTACTTTGCTTGCATAAAGACAGAAGATTTGAGAAAGTGTTCCTGTAAAAATTGAGGACCACTGCATGTTAGAAACCTCAACACTTGGGGTCACGGTTTTGTCCCATGGGTTATTCCATGAGCTCATCATAGGTAGGATTGGGGAATTTACAGCTTCTCAGCTCCCAGAGTTTTACCACACAAGACTGCAAAATTAACACAGGCCAAATAATGGAAAATAACTTGAGATGTGGCCTTACATCACGGAGCGCATCACTCACAACATAATAGTGTCACACAACAGAAGTACTGCTCCTGATGGGTGATGGCATTAAGAGTGCTGAAGTCATGGTAAAAAACTTGCTTAATGATTTGCATTTTTTCCCCTATGTTACAGAATGTAGTTGAGCAGATGGATGCAGCCAGCTGTACATAGAGCTTTAGGGAGTACTGGGGAGAAAAGAGAGAGGGTTTTGTTAAGATAAATGTAATAATCTCTGTGATAATTAGTTTAATTTAGATCCTTGCATCTGACTCATTTTTGACTAACCTTGTATGAAGCCTTTCTTGCCTTGCTGACGAGTCTGTGAATTTAGTTTGATTACAATCCCTTTTTTTGTGCTTGCCGATTGCTCACCGATCACTGATATTTTTCATTAAGCAGTTGCTTTATTATGTTGTTATTTAGAGGGGAGTAATTTGTGTTTTCTAATTAATTTAATTCCAGGCACATTTAGTAAGTAGCTACAGTGAGCCCATTGAAGGGGTTTTAGGTCATACTGACATTGTTTACCAGATGTGCTCGTTTGTTTTAAAAACACTGTTAACTCTGTGATGACAACAGCCTGTTCAGTTGCACAACTCCTCCACCGTCCCTAAACTGCACCTCCAAAACCTCCCAAAATTAGAAGATGCATTTCAAGGACTAGTGAGAGATGTCCATGGGCATTAAATCACAGAGGAGTTATATTGCAGTGTCGATATAAACTATCACTTTTCCATTATCAAATCTGAGGGCAGAGCAGCAGAGAAGCCTTTTGGCTTCTCTTAGCCAGGGATGTGAATGCTGATGCTCTGCCCACTGAAAAATAGGACAATGAAATGCAAAGTGGGTGTTAAGTCCATGTTTGGGCCATTTACCTCCGAAAAACTTGCAGTCAGGCTTTAGGAGAGAACGGGGCAGCGCAGAGGATGAGCGTACCAAGCAAGGCATGGCAAGAGCAGTGGCTTGGGCAGTGACAGGACATGTTAACGTAATTGGAAGGTGGATATTGTAATTCATAGTTGTCACCATCCCAAATCCATAGGCTTGGGCAGTTGTTTTTGCCAGCGGATTTTTGGAAAAGCTTGGCGTTTTCTCGCTAGTGGTGCTCCCAGGATTTGGGATTTATTCAAGCACTTCATGTTCATTGATGTTAAATACTATATCCTTTCCATCATCTGAGCATGAAAGCTACATATTATACCTATCATTGCTCATTTGGCCTGCTGCATCAAGAACTGGAGTTCTAAAATGAGACCCTAATTAGATGAATAAATAACATTTTTACAGGAAAATGTACAGGCAAGTTATTCCCCTGCCTATAAGCTTGTCCCATGACAAACCACCAACATTTGTTAACGTGTTCTGCAATCACTTATTTTGGTAAAAAGTCAATTACTGCTTGTTCTGCAGCGGAGTCTGGCACAGAGCAGTGACATGGTAAGATTCATCGGCCTCTGAAGGACCTGCCAAATAATGGCCTTGATGTGTTTTTCCATTATTTTTCAACCATTTTCCATCTTTTTTTTTGGGTTGGAACAGCCAACATTAATGACAAACTTGGAATAAAAGGTTTTTTCAGTAGTTCATACTTAGTAAATTTTAATATTTAATGCTTGTGATGCGATAAACTGAATTCTGGTACAATTTAAAGCAACAACCCAGCTGCATCTCAGCTTTATTTTTTACTGGGAGCATTTAAATTCCTGTAATTCTGGCTCATGTCGGTCCATTAAGGTTGCGTGCGTGTGTGGGGATCTGTTCTACCTATTGATTTAATAGGAAGGAGCATCTCGTGGAAAGGGAGAGTAAACGTGTGTGCATGCATGTGGAAGGAGAGAGAGAGAGGGAGAATCTCTATCTGTGTGCTTATCTCCGTGATAAATGATGCCTGTTAAAATGTGACTTGCCATGAACGTTATTAGTGCTTTCCTCTTTAAAAGTATTATACAAACACAGTCGCCGTCAGCAGAAATGAAGCCGCAATCTCGATTGTTTAGTTCAAACAGTTTTGATGTTTCCTTGTCCCTCGATCAATCAGTGCCTGGAGGGGTATCAGGTGTTGGCTGGGAATGCTTCAGAGTGATGTGCAGAGCACAGATATCCCTCAGAAGCTGAAAATATTTCACTTAAAATACTCATTACAGTTTGCATCTGAGTCTGTGAACAGGCAGCAAAGTGAGCTCTGTATCATTTTAATTGTGGATCTTCCCCATTCAGAACTAACATCTCCCAAATTGCCTTAAAACGAGCTTCTTCCTAGATAGATTTGTAATTCACTTGCATCACTTATTTTATTCTCGGTGTAAAAGTTAGACGAGGGCATGAGTTTTAGCACAAACAAAATGCATAAAGTAGAAAACATAAAGCGGCGTAAATGCCACGTAAATCACATCCTAAAGACAAAAGCAGCTTTCAGTCATCTGAACTACTGAGCACTTACTGTGGCGTGTAATCTTCTGGTTTGGTTTATGTTTGTTTTCTGGAGTGTCACGTGGAGCAAAATACAGAGAATTCCCTCTCCTCCGGCAGCAGAGGAAAAGGAAGGTGGATTGCACAATGCCCAGGAAAGAGCTTTTCCCACGTTGTGCGTAAATCCCCCCCAAGAGTCCCCTTTGCTGCTGGGAGCTGGGTTGTATGCAGGAGCAGTTGATAGAAATCCCGCTTCAGTTCTCTGGCTCATCACAGAGTGAGTAAGAGGCTGCTTCAAAATGCAAAATTGTCCTTGAAGAAGCCTTCTCTGGTGCCTTCCCAGAGGTTTTTTTCTTTGCATCGACCACAACCTGTGGAAGCCCCCCTTCTCCAGGCTCCCTAGCATCCCCCCGAGGGTCAGGATGTTCGCAGTGCTGTTTTCAAGCCTCAGCTCTCTGAAATTGTAACTAACAGATAACATCTCTGGCTTAAAAGATTTACGTTTAGGGTGGACAGGAAGGGAAATGTGTTTCTCAGTAACATTCCTGTTTTTAGGGATAAAATGTTACTCCTCCGCATGCTTTTGTTTTCCTTTGCCCAGCCCAGTGCCTCCCGGCTCAAGCCGAAGCACATTTTCCTTTCAAAAATCGATTTCTAGAGAAAGACTTTTTTAAAAAATCAACCTGTTTCCCCTGCGCCGCCACGATTGGTCCGATAAAATCGCCGAGCCGCTCGCGTCAAAGGGAAACAGCCTCGGCTTTAATTGTAAAGCCGAGTCTCCCGTAATCCGGGGGAGCATTTGAGATTCCGCCCGAGCGCTGGGTTTCGGCGGCCGCTGAGGGCTGTGGGTTTCTCTCCCAGCCTCCCCGACTGCTGCGGCACAAGTCAGCATAGCTAATGCGGATAGAGCTCTCCCCCCGCGCCCGTCTCGCGCTCGCGCTCCCTCTCCCCGCGCTTTGATTCGATATGAACCGACTGGCAACTCCGATGCGAGAGCAAAAGCTGACATAACTCTGCAGATGGCTACATTCGGATGATACACCTAGGGATTTGTTTCTCTAAGGGAAGGTAACCTTTTGATGCTAATGTTTATTTTTCCCTTCTTGCCATTTTTCAGGACTGCCGGTCCCAAAGAAGAGCCCAAAGTCGGTAAGCACTTTTCAGCTACTATTTTTGTCTGTCTGTCTGCTTCGGAGGAGAAAGGCATGAGTTCGGTTTGTTTTCTTTGTGGGTCTCGATTGTTTTAAGTTGTCTTTCTGTTGCGATCATGATTACCTTGCACGGCTCCTGCTGCATGGGGAGATGAAAGAGGAATGCAATACGGAAGGGGGACTTATTTGCAAATGAAGCCTCAGGTTTACAGATCCTCTTCCCAGACAGATTGAGCTTCTCTATCTTTTAACTTACAAAAAAAAAAAAAAAAATAAAAGCTATTGTTTCCTTTTGGAAAGATGGGAGGCTCCACCTTCTTGCCGAATAGCAATTCCTCTCCGGTGCTCCTAGGCACCAACCTTTTCCATTAACTCCCTGAGTTTTCTTGAGTACCTTTGGCTGAATTATTAACAGAATGGGAAAGTGTGCACCTTGTCGAGAGAGACAAAGCCTGAACGGAGCACGATTACAGACAGCTAGCTGTCCGAGCGCTTGCTCTGGAGGCGTTTTCATACTGAGTAGGATTGTGCTGCAGGTGTGAGATTCTTTATTAAAAAAAAAAAAAAGAAAAAAAACCCAGAACAGTATTTTCTTGTCCCTTCTGATCGTATTTCCATGTGAAGCTGTTACCTGGATGACATGTTAGCTAATAGCATGGAAGCTGTGATCTAAAGTCTCATTAAAGCTCCGTGCGTGATATTGCAGGAGAAATTATCATGCTATTTGTATGCAACAAAAAGAAATGTTTTCTTTTTAAAGGAAATGGAATTCTTAAAGCCTGAAAGTTTCTAGTTGTCTGTTGAGACGGATGGGAAAAAAAGACATTTCTCTCCCAGTAGCTTGGGCAAGTGAGGTCCTTGCTGTGTTGTAAGAGGGTGCAAAACTTCCCCGACGGTCCCCAGTGGGTGCCAGGAGCTGCAGCTGGGCACAGCCCGCTCGCTGCAAACCTGGGCAAGAGGGGCTGAGCAGAAGGCTCCTGCTTTTAATACGAGTTCTCTGTTCACCCGAAAAGAAAGCCCTGAAATAATTAATGTGATTCTGATGGCTTAGGGCAGCGCTGATTAAAGTCACGTGAGCCCAGGCCTCTACCATTGTCAGCTCGCATTAACGTTGGGAGGCAGAAGCGTGGGGCGTGCTCCCTCGCAGATCACAGGCATGTCAGACCCTGCCTGCTCACTTCTGTCGTACACGGAGATCATTTCAGCCTTCGGTAAAACAGAAGCAAGTGTGCAAAATATGTACGCGTCTGGCACGTTTCTTTTCTCTGCCTGCACTTTTTTCCCCCCAGTCGGAGCAGGAGAGGCTGCGCTCGATCCGGACTCTGACTCCTGTAATTAAACCAGCCCGGATCACTGGGTCTCGGTCTGCTCAAAGTGTGGAGGATCCCACTTTGCCACATGTTTATTCAGCATCAGGTGAAGCGGGATCCTGCCATGTCAGACACCTCTCTGGTCGGCAGCGATGCCCCGTGAAAATCTGGGCAGCATCTAAATCCATAATCCTGCCTCTGTGAGCAGAGAGACTGCTTGCAAACAGGTGCAGCCGTGCAACAGCAGATTTCTCCCTACTGTTTGCTTTGAGGAACTGGTCAGCCCTGGGAAAGCAGTCCCTCTCCCAAACCATCTTGCCTCACCCAAACCATCTTGCCTTGCTCTAAAGTCCCTCCAGTAATTTTTACTACGGCCCTAAGCAGTGCTGTTGCCTCTGAAGCTCAGGGTTCACAAAAAGCAGAGCCTCCTTTCCCCCTGCCTGCACGCCAGATTATTTGCATCAGCAATTAGCGGCGATGTTTTACACTGCTGCATTGTGCGGCAGCTTTAATGACCCACCGCTCCTCTGAGGGGCAGAGCGGAGAACGTTCGAGCTCCTGCATCCCCAGGCATCAGTGACGTCTGCGGGTTGAGCACGGAAACCCGGAGCCACATGCTTCGAGTCACCCATGTGCAGAGTCCCTGGGACTGTGGGACGGATTTACACAAACACCAGAGCTGGCATGGCGATGGTCAAAAGCATAAAAGCAGCGGTATTGCTAACACCTTCCTTGGTTTAGTTGCAGGGCCACTGCTCGGCTGCGGGGCGAGGGAAGCCCAGCCCTCTTGGCCGTGAGGATTCCCGCTTGCTCTTGCCCTGGCAGGGGAGAGCCAGCCCGCCCCGCTGGCACGCTCCCCGGCTGGGCTGCCGTGTGCCTGCACCCTGCCCCGCCATTTCCCAGGGATGGGTTGCTGTGCCCGCAGCGGTGGGGTGAACGTGGGTACTGCCGGCTGAGCCGTGCGCCCGCGGGCTGTCCCCGGTGCAGCAGGGCTGGCTGTGGGGATCGGGTTGAGTGTGCTGCCTGTTTCCCCAGCTCCCTTTACCCGACATAAGGGGAATGTTTTCCAGCATTCCTTGATTAATAAATTAGCTGCAGTGAGAGGACAGCGTACATCCAGGTCGGGAGCGGTTGGCCCGATCCTAACTTGTGCTCATTCCTTGTTTCTTCTGCTGCATCAGGGAAGACACGAGCTCGGGTCTTCATCCTCTTCTGCATCACTCAGCGTGGTGATGAGCCCTCTCTTGTTGTCTCGTATCATTTCCCAAAGTCCAGGCACACTCCTGACGTACTGCCAACAGCTGTCTCTTTCTCAGACAAGCCCTATTTTTAGCTATCGGCCCCGATCCCGTATTCCCGAAAGGCCAACTTCAGGCTGTTGGATACCCCCCAGCTGGGAGGTGTTTTAGCCCCTGGGAGAGGTTTGACAGTGCCAGGGCTGCGGCACGGTCTGGGAATACTTTTCTGCCTTGAGCTCAGTTTTCCTGGGCTGTATTTTTCAGCCTGTGTGTTTCTTCTGGTGAGCTTTGCTCTTTTTCTTAGTTTTCAAGGCGAGTTTTTCAACCTTGGTGGAAGAGCCAAATGAGTACAAAAAAAGTTTGCAGCCATGCGTGGGACTGGGCACTTCCAAGTTCTTTATTCTCTCTTCTCCCCTGCCAAGGACATGCTCACAGCAGCTCTTTGTGCTGCTTGTTTGTTTCCAGTCTCCCATTCATTCTTTTTTAGATGAAAATGGATAATGTTTTTGTATTGGCCGTCTGGCGATAAACATTTTCAGTGTGCAAGTTCTCTAGCATAGCAACTTCCCTTGCAGTTGTCCTGGTATAACATGGATGAAAACAAACTTTTTTTTTTCTTTTTTCCTTGTTGCATGCATCAAAATACTCCACAAGGGGGCAAAAATTCTCATTTCCACCTCAGTTTGCTGTCGCTGCCAGGACCAGCTTCTCCAAAGTGCTCTAGAGCACAAAATATGCAGTTGGATCATCAGAAGATGGGATCTCTGCAGGGGGAGGAAGGTGCTAAGCTCTTCCAGAAGTCAAATTTTTTTTTTGAGTAGAAATAAATACATTGCCAGCATAGCTGAATTGTGGCCAAAAATGCAATTTCTGTGCACAGCCTGTCCCTGACAAAAGATTTGCCACGTATTTTGGGTGGATAGGCAGCACTTGGGGCTTTGCTGATGTCCTGTTTTTGTCAGGAGCAGAAGTTGGTTCCTCAGCATGAGTGTTTGTACAACACATCCCTCTTTGTTCAGAGACTGTTTTTTTCCTCGCACCTTGAAATGCAATGGGAGGAAACCACAGCAACTCTTCCCTCTTGCAGTTTTATGCCTGGAGAATCCTGTGCCAAAAAGCTTTGGTGTCTGTTCGTGCTGCAGGACACGCTCTTTGCTACCATCGCCTCTTCTGCTGCGGGTTTCTCTCTGCTTGACACAGACATACACAACTGCTGCTAATAATTAGCGTCCCGTCGCTGCCTGCAGCCACCTCTCAGCCGTGTCATGGGCCTCGGTTGTTTCAGCAGTCACTGTACAAAGTAATGTTTAATTACTCTTTCATTTAGCATCAGTGACTAACTGGTCTCTGCTGTGTGGGTACCTGTAGCATCTTCCAGGCACTTGGAGACTTTTGTAAGCAGCTTTCCCTCTGTCTCCTTTTGAAACACAACAGCTTTCAGCTCCCCGGCTCACATCGCCTTTGCTGTTCCCCTCCCTCCCCATAACCAGAGGACGATGTAGTGCTCAGTGTGGGCTCACTCAGCCTTTCTGCTGAGGGAGAAGCTGCCTTTCAGGTCGGTCAATGCAGTGCCTGTGGCTGAAAATGGAATTGCAGAGTGGGGGGAAGAAATCCTGGAAGGCTGATGTATGCCCAAACCCTGCCCGCTGCTCCCCCCTCTTCTGCAGCAATTGCCCCCAGAGCTGCTCTCAAAAATCTGAGCCACGCTGATGTCCCAGTTAACCTCAGGTCTTTCTTCCCAATAGTACGTTTTCTTCATCTTATGTTTTGCAGGATGAGCACTGCAAAGTTTCAGCAGGGGTGTAGGGAAGCTGGCACAGACCATGGCTCTCAGACCTGGGGCTTGGGTAGGGCACGAGAAGCTCCAGCCTTCCATGTATTTATTTTGTCATGGCTGTAATACAGTACCAAGGTGACTGGTTTTTCCCATCACCTGTACTTAAGTGTGCCATCTGCCTAAATGGGCTCAAGGTAGTCATCATAGACTTGATTTCTACCCACTTTTGGTCAAGAGTCTTTCTGGCAAGCTATTCATGCTTCTCAACAGCTCTGGAGAAGACCATAGACTCTGGAGAAGACCACAGACTCTGGAGGGCAAGGGTGCTCTTACTGGCTGGGGTCATTCAGTGTCCCATCCTCTTGTAGCTACTGTCAGAAGTCAACATCATGCAGCTGATCTGCTTTACTTTGTGCTGAAAAAACATGATCAGCGTCTCAGGGTGAGGTCTCAACTGCCCGCTCTACAGCGTTCTGTCGCCAAACAGCCCCATGCTCATCTGGACCCGATTTAGCTGCTTTCCTGCCCATGTGCGAGCTGGGTCAGCCGAACAGTTAGATCTGGACCCAGGAGGATCGGCCCCAAAGCTGGGAATGAGACAGGAGTTATCCTTTCATTGGCATATCATCAGCTCATCTCTCCTGGGTGGTGATGACATTCTGAAGCTGCTACAGCAGGTGAAAAGAAGCTTGGCCCTAAACCTTTTTGGCCTCATATGGTGATGTGAAAGTCAATTAATATCATCTTGAATTAATTTAATTACATATATTCATTTTCCGTGGTTGTGTTCCCCTTTCTCTCTTCCCCTCTTCAATTCCTAAACAGAGATGTTTCAGGCTTTTTGGGGGAGTTATTGTTTGGAAAAACAACTGTCCCTCTGAAGAAATTTTTCCCTATTTCTTACGAAATATCCGTGTATTTGCAATTGCAATTCCAGTTATATTAAAGGTGGTTTTGCTGGAGATATGCGGACACTTCCATTTGCAACCCAAATGTGAAACAGAATTCATATGTTCAATATTTAGACCTTTCATATCAAGAAGCGAGAGCACTTTTTAAGTTCAAGCTTTGGTTCTTTTTAAATCAGAAAGTTTCCAGAGAGTCCTCAACACTTCCCCAAGGGCTGAATAAAGCTTCGCATTTTAGTCTCTGTGCTCCATCTTCTGTAAACCAGCTATTTCCAGCAAGATTGGCCTGAAGTTTCACAGGATGCTTGTAGTTATTTTAGTAGTTTGGCCAAACAAACAAAACAATCCAGATGGCTGGACTGAAAGTTGTAAAATGGTTTTTTTTTCTTTTTTTATATTTTTAAGTTACAAAGGAGTGATTATCCTCAGCATAGATGTTTTAAAACTGCATGCAAATTAGCTTCTTTTACCACTTAAAAAGCTAAAAATGTTTGAAATTGGTTCAGATATTTGTATTTGAAAGTCTGCAGATGAGTAATCACAGCAGGTATTCTTTGTTCGAAATTACTTTAAAGGACAAAGGCAATTTCACATTCTCATCGATGGAGAGACCATTTTAAAACACGCTGGTAGCGGATCAACAACTTGAATGTAAGGCTGAGAGGTCCAAGTCTGTTGGAGCTGGTTTGAGCCCTGTCAAAGGGCTGTTGGAGCTGGGGTTTTTTTCCTCAGTGTAAGCCTAAACATATGTGCAATTTAAAACAAACCCCCAAAAACCCCTCAGGAGGGGGTCTCCAGACCCATGTGCACTTCAGCCCCCCGTGCTGATCTGCTCTGTGTTGGCCGCTGGCTTTTCTCGCACCCCCTGCTTGGTTTTCTATGGAGAAGTCCCTGAAAGCAGAGACTCCTATTGCAATGTTTTCGGGTTCCCCCTGCCAACAGGAGGCTTTAAAGTTTTGTCTGACGTTTCTTGGTGTACGAGTGGCTGACCCCTTTTAACCAGGAAATTGTGAATGTTGAAAAAACAACCTGTAGGATGGTATTTTTCCAGCCACCCTCTGTGTCACAGCAGCCCCAGGAACGTGCCGGTTCCCAGTGCTGGAGCCAGGTGGGAGATGGTACTCAACCTTGATGCCAAGCCAAGGGCATCTCAAAAGAGCATTAAAAAGCATTTGCTGTACAGTTTGAGGAGCTCTTGTTGAGGGAGGATTTTGCTGCATACTGAACAGTACAAATCCTGGCAATGCAAATGTGGCTTGGGCTTCGTTTGAGCACACCGTTGTGAATTTGAGTGAAGAATTATGTACCCTGCTTGGCTAAATATTGAGCAGGCAGAGCTCTTGACATACTGCTTTTGAATAAGCCTTGAATTTAGGTGGACATATTTTTTCCTGGTTTAATTCTCTCAATTAAAACAAGGAAATCAAACTGCAAATAGACATTTTCACATTTGTGAAGGTCTGCTGTAATCCTGTGGATGCTCTGGGACGCAGAGACATGGAAGTGATACTCTGCTGTCCACCCACTTACGGTGTGGGGGTTGCAAAAGCTGCAGAGGAAAAGTGATCTTTCATAGTAAGGGCTGTGCTTACGTCTATTTCAGAGGGACTGTTGAAGTTTTCACAGTGAAATTTGGTAATTTTTCCTTTTTCCTGCAGGCTCAAGTTAGACTCTTAAGTTACCTAAGTAGAAGGTTGTTGAGTTTTTCTGCCTTAATGTAGGAAAAAAGAAGAGCACTGGAACTAGTAACCTATAATGAGATTTAGATTTGGTTTATGTGTGGCATGGAGAACTGTGTAATTTTTTATGATAAATGATTTTGTTTTGCATATCTCTTTCTGTCAGTCTGCCTATCAAAACCTGTCATCGGGGAATTTAACTGTACCCAGCATTAACTGGTGGCAGCAAAACTGTGATTTATATATTTACTTATGTGCATGCAGAAACCCTGATCAAAGAAGAGAGAAAAATTGATGGAAAACACCCACTCAAAGACCAATAACCGTCTGTTCTCTCTCTTTCCACTTGCTTTCTTCCTTACAGCAACCACTTGAAAGGAAAGACAGCCAAAACAGTTCTCAGCATAGCGTCTCCAGCCACCGCAGCGGGCACACCGCTTCCCCCGTTCACAGCACGCAGGTGCTGCCGGACTACACCACCGCCGAGGCGCCGGCTGCCGATCAACCGGACAGTTCTGGGCAGAAAAAGCCAGATCCATTCAAAATCTGGGCCCAGTCCAGGAGCATGTATGAAAGCCGACGTGAGTATGAAGCAGATGTGGTTGCTAAGGCTACGGCTCTGGCAGCTGCTCTCTGTATATTTTCTTTGCGAAGAACTGAATCTTTTAGATTTATATTGAAAATATAAGGCTGCAGTTTGTTAATTTGGTATCTGTCAGTGATGTCTACTTGATAGAGGTGCTGTTTCCTCTGATGAGGGATGAATTTAGATAATCTCTAAAGGCAAGGGCACCTAGCCCAAAGCTTAATACGAAAAATCCCTTTAAAATTAAAGACCATCTTTTCCTCTATTTTTTAAATTTTGCTTTTAAATTAGACTGAAGGAGAATTTCCAAGTTTCCAGATCCTAAACTTTTTTTTGAGGTTAAGACTCGTTATCTGATATGCATAGGAATTTCAGTAAGGAGAGGAGGTATTTAGTTTGGTGAAATTCCTGTCAGATGCTTTCCAGTCTCACTCTGGGGAGGAGAAAATCCAGCTGAGCCGTTTTACTTTGACCAGAGTGGACACTTTAACAATACAGATATCAAACGCATATTGTAAGTGGTTTATACGGCAATTAATAATCTGCATACTTGGCTAATAGTTCAGCAGGGCTTTTACTCTGCTCCAAGGCTATGAATGTAGTTTCAATCAGTTTCTTCTCTGCAAACAAAATAAACATGCTGGCTTTGCTTTGATTGCATTACTGAAGATAATAGAATCTGTAAAAGCTTTTTTAAGAAAGAGTTAGAGTATTAGGTTCATTTTCAAAGCAATAGTCACTTTAGTTACAGAAAAGGGAGCTTCAAAGTCTTGGTGCTGTAAGAGTATCACCTGGAGTTTGATTTTATTGTGCTAACTGGAAATTGATAAAACCGGTATGAAATGAACATTACCCCAGAATGAAAAATGGTAGGACTGTTTTTTTTCTGACCAAATGAATCACTTAGAAATCTTATGTCCTGGAAAAATTAAATCATGAGTCACAGTTTCTTGGCTGAAGATGCTTCTCTTCGGATTGAATGTCTCAGCAATGCGGTTTGTAGGTGTCTCAGCTTCTGTGCGCCGCTTCCCTTCCATTCCCTTCCCAGGGGTGAGACGTACTGACCCTGCGGCTCTTGGGCCAGGTCATGCTGATCTATGAAGAAGTGCAGTGATGGAACTTGCCGAGTGCATCTCAATGAAATAGGAAAACGGGGCAAGAGCTGAGAGACGGTGGCTCTTCAGCCTTGCAGAGCTCCTCCTGCCTGGATGGACAAAGCTGAGGCCATCACCATCCCATGGCACCGGCATCACCCTTGCTCAGCTCACATGGTTCTCATAGGCACCGTGCTGGCATTACCTCTGACCCCTGAAGCTACTTAGCTAATTTCTAGTTAGCTGTTTAACTTATACTAATTACTCATTAGTATCAGCTTAGCAGCCTTAACTCCTGCCTGTCTTTCCTGACAAAACACGAGGCTGAGCTGGAGAAATCCTGGAGTGTGCAGGCAGGCGATAGACCTTCTGCATCCACCTCCACCACCATGTGCTAAATCCTCCCTCTTTCCTTGATGGCTGCAGGTATCTTGTAGAGGTTTTGTCCTTGTCTGTGACTAGAGTGCTTCTAAAAGCCTTTTCACTGTCTCTTGACCTGCTGGTTTCCCATGCCTCATCTCCCGCTGTGCCACGATCCTCGCTGCCTGGGCCCTTTGCTAGACTGGGACCTGCTACACCCCTTCAGCTTCCCTGAGCTTTCCTCACCTTTCCGTGGTCCAGCATCTCTGTAGTGTGGTTGATCTTCTTCTACTGCTTCAATCCTTATCTGCTGCCTCTTCTACCAGATAAGACCTACTTGTTTGAATGTCAGTGCTTCTAAACCACCTCTTTGTCCCATTGCCATTTCCTTCCCAGGAAGGTGTTTCTGAGATTTCTTGATTTCATAGACACTGGATTTTTGGAGAATGGCAGAAGTGTGGTATGGTCGTGTCTCCTTGTAAGCATGTGCCACTAGAAGTGGCCAAGGGCCTGTGAATTTCCGACCCTATGCTGGAGTGAAACACATTCCCTTCCGATTAACTTGCACTCTTACCTAGTGACATGGCTCTGCTGCACCTGATGAAAGGTGAAGAAAGACAGGAAAGATAGAGTCTAAGTGAAAAGAGTGGTTGGACATGCTCTGTCTGTTGTCGTGATCTGATCCCAAAGTGTGACTGGTGGTTTTATTTAGAGGCCAGCAGTCAGCTCTTGCTCCTTCCCTCACCAAGCCCTCCCCTTTTGTCCCTTACCCAGTCTCGTAAATGGAGACTGTGGTTCACACCTGAAACCTGGCGCCTCTTCTGCCCTGGGAGCTTGGGGCGAGTCATCGTGTTTCTTTTCTTTCCCTGTATTTGATCTGCATGAAAAGTGGGAGATTGGTGGCTGCTCTGTCATTAGTGTGAATTATCTCTTTGAGATCTACATCCCAGCATTGCCCAGGCACTGATTTTGTGGCTCTCAGACGAGTCATGGGGAGCTCTGCTGACACGGAGCACCACAGACTGCGGGATGGGAGAAGCTGTTCCCTGGGCCTCCAGTTTCACTGGAGTCTGTCTGCTCCACATGTGCTGTTCTTCATGGTTTTACCCAGCTGCGGCTCGGTTTAACTCCAGTGCGTTCTTTGGCTGGCAGTGATACAGCGATATCATTGCTTTCTTCTTTACTTGAGTACCCATTCCCTTTGGGTTTGGGACTGAGGTTAGCATCTCCTCTCCCATGGCATCCATGGCTTTGGGTGCTAGGTGTGATTCTCTGCATTTTCTGATGAAGGCAAAGTCAGAACTAAATTAATATCTCATGTATAACAGGAGGATCCCACCCTAGTGCCAGTGCTGAGATTAGCTGACACATCCCATAACTTTTGGTGGGCCCTAGAAGCCCCTGCTGCCCGAGAACCCCAGCTCAGCTCTTCCTCCTGCCCAGTCCTGGGCTTGTTCTCTGTTGATTCATGGCCTAAATTTTAATAAACCTGAAAAAGATTATAAAATGTTCTTTTGAGAGGCAGGGTTTTGAATCTCCAAGAAGTGGACTGAAAAACAGCAACAACCCTTTGTGTTGAAGTATATGATGAAGTTAAAAAAGACAGAATTTTAGAGCATTACATAATCTTCAGTGTTTTATTTCATCCCATTTGTGAAATTGTTGAGTATAACGAGGGCATAGTGAAATTTTTCAAGTGCAGTTCACACAGGACGAATTCATTAGCCCCAGCCCAGACAGATTTTTTTTTTTAAATCTAAAAATAATAGTATAAAGAGATTTTATTCAATATATTAATACATTGTCTCCAGGATGTTTCTAAGAAGTACTGAAACTGTAATGACCGCCTACTGTCTTTTTCACTGGGAATGCATCCCACTGTTATTAACATTAATAATAATAATGTAGACATGGAAAGCACACAGGCAACATTTTAATTTTTCAGAATTGGTAAAATGCATTCTTCCTTTCTTTCAGTATTCTTTGGATCAGTGTTTCATAAAAAAAAGACTATATTTGACTTATGTGACTTGTCTCACTGAAGCCATTGGTAGAGCAGAATTTGGTTCAAGAGTGCCAGATAACCCATAATTTTGTAAAACCATGTATTTTTTTATTTACCCAATGCGTCTTAATATCAGGAAGCACTCCGTTTCTTTGGAGGAGAGCCACAGACATTGTCTGTTTAGGGGAAGAAAAAAAAAGAACAAAAATTAAGCTAGAATTAATAATGCAAATCTAAGGAATGGCTCCATAACCGTGTCTAGAATCTGGCTGAATAGCAGCAGATGAGAACTGCAACTTTATTCAACTAATGCAGGCTAAAGTTCCTTCGCATGCGGCTCCGCTGGGTGAAGGGATCGGGCATGCAAGGTGCTGAGTGCTTGGGCTCCAGTCCAAGGAAGCTTACTGTCAAGCTGTAAACCCAAAGGATGCTTTAAGGCTGAGGCTGAGCTCAAATGCTCTGCTGCAATCTGGCTCAGAGTGGCGATTCTTTGCTGGATTAAGACTTTTGAGAGTAGCCGGCTTTGTGTGAAGTGAATCTGAGAACGAATCATTTGGTGGCGATAACAAATGCACTCCTTGCTGGTGCTGAGTTCTCGCTGCCTGAGCTCCTCTTTATGGGTAACGCGTTTCTGCCAGTGGGAGTCATGTGCATCAGTCAGAGACGAGGACAAACCCTTAAGGCTTAAAAACTGAAGCGGTTCCAAGATCCCGGAATGACATACGTGAAGAGCTCAGTGAGAGAGACAGCAATTGAGTAGCTTGTCAGAGAACCACGATTCTGAAATCCCGCACTGTTTTGTTGAAAATACATTTTTATAATATGCTTTTTATTTTTCAATGTATTATTAAACTTCCTTAAAGATTAACGCAATCTGTTGTCAAATTTTTCTCATGTGGCCTGACTGCTTTGCAAAATACCATATCCTACATATGGCCATCTGTCAAAACAGCAGTGACAAAATGAATTAATCTGAATTGCAGATGTGTTAATGAATCCCTTTGAAGGGCTTAAGCATTTAATTAAAAGTAAAGCAGAACACGATAGATAAATTTTAAAGCTTTTAAAATATTCTAAGTTATTGTTAATATTTGAATTTTATTTTCAGACACATAATTTATTTGGTAGGATTTTCTCTCCCCAAGTCTAGTTAAAATAATACAAACAAGCCTTGACCCCAGCGTGTAGTGTTCACTCACCAGCAATTACATAGAATTAAAAATATTTGCACAATGATACCAAACATTAGATAGAAAAGACAAATACTCTCAGGAAATTGCAGCTGCCTTCTGATCAGACTGACTTTAAAGATAGTAGTTAGTAAAAGCCACATGGTAGGGTTATGTCCTTTTATTATATTAACAGGGGACAAACAGTTACAGTCATGCACTTGAGCACACAGATGCGGCCATGCCCTTAGAGAATGTCTTGCTAGAAAGGACCGTAGTGCTTGCAGCACGTCACGTGAGCCGCAGAGGCTGCAGAGCTGTTGACGGGGCTGGTTCCTGGGCAGGCTTTGCTAATGTTTGTCTGGCACCAGCCTGGTCCACGGCTCAGTCGAGGCATCGCTCCTTCCCCAGACCTCAGTGGTAGAATTTGGTCATCTTGTCGAGAACATGCTGAACCCATCTTTCTAACGCTTACAGTCCCACTAGAAGGGCTGATTAAAAGAAAAAGTCAGAAAAACTGGAATTCTGCAGTGGGATAGTTTAGAAGACAAGACTACTGCAAATATGGCATCTCATGCGATTTATGGCTGAATCACAGGACTTTTCAGTGCTGAAACTCTCCTTCAGCTTCAGTGAGACTATTCACTCTTCATTTTAGACTTGTCCTTATACACTTTACTGAATCAGGGCCTTAAAACTTTTGTACTTTGCCAAGCAATGAGTCATTGAAAGTGCTGTGCCTCAAATGAGCTAGTGACTAAAGCAAACTCATACTGATTATTTTTGAATCCGTCTTTTGTTGAGACTGATATCATGCTGGGCAGAATTTTTTTTTTTTTTTATATAGCGTGTAAGATAATTGTTAAAGTTTGTATAGGAAAGTTTGGTTAAAATTACCTCTAATTAAGCACTGTGTTCATTCTTCATCACCATGTGTTTAGAATTTATTTTTATATTAGAAAAAGATATTTCTGTTTGGAAAACTTAGCTGAGGTTTTTCTTTTTTTTTTTTTTTTAGAAAAATATTTTTTAAGGTGTTCTCAGAGAGATGCTTTCTCTGAGGATAAGAGTTATTCAAATATAACTGCATGCATGTGCATGAATGTATAAATTCATATGTGTGTGTATTATATATCCACATGTACACAGGCTTGTGCAAATAGACATGAAAACTAGTATGTCGTAATCCACAGTAGCTATAACCTTCGCAGTTATATGCATGAAAGCCTAACATGATCCATACAGTCAAAATTAATTAAATGAACTAACAAGAAAGCAGATACATTAAGCTTTGCAAAATTGTAAAATTAATATTACAGCTATGTCACCTTCGCCTGCAACTGGACTGAGCAAGGGTGAGAGAGAGAGAGAAATCAATTCCACGAGTTTTGGAGAATGTAAGACTGTGCCGAGAATGTATCTGTGTCTTGTGCTGTCTTATTCTGGTGTAATTGCTGCTCTGTGGCGGGGGGTCTTCATCACCAAGGGAGTCTGGCAGGGCCGTATGCCAAGGTTAGCCACGGAGGTGCAGAGTACTTGCTTTACTGTGTACTGGCTAGCGGCGGATTTCGTAGGCGGTGGTGGGAGGGGGCATCATGTTCCCATTTCGTTCATGAGTTTGCTCATGTGACTTGTCAGTGGGGCTGTGGCACTCCTTCCATTCCTCCTCATGGCCCGGCAGAGCTCTTCTTACCACTTTTGCGATGGTCTCCAAATGGTCTGGTTTAACACAAGATGAGCAGACTGGCAAGTTTTACACATATGGGCTAGGTACACAATTTTTTTTGAGTCAGATGTACTTGAGATCAGGTCAAGGTGCCAAGATGCAATGAATGACTCCTGGAGGCCATTTTTCATTCGCTTTCAACAAAATTTCAGCACCGCCATGAAGTTTTCCTTTAAGTAAGGAAATGGCTCCTCTGAAGCACTGCTGAATAGCAGAGAACCTAAAGTACTTCTCCAGTACGGAGAGCTCAGGGGGTCCTACCTCGACTGTATGGAAGCACAGAGGTGGATGAGGTTTTCTGGGCTGTGCCAGTGAATCACCATACTGCGGAGTTGGCGCAAAAAGCGGTAAAAGGAGTTTTGTTGGGTTTGTACTCACACTGTGTAAATGTGTGTTGTCTGTATGTTTGTTGTATCTGTGTTTCACCTCTCTGTAATCCTTCCAGCAGAAGGAGCGTTACATGAATGAACTTGCTTCTTTGGGTTAGACATGTCTTTTTTTGTTGTTTTGGTTTGACACTGCCGTTACATCTTGGCTTACTGCTATCCCCAGCGGCCATTAATTGGCTACCGGGTACCCGAACCAGGAACATAAGGCATTGTTCAATGAGGCTGGAGAGTTGATAAATGGGAAAGTGTTGAGAGATGCCAAGGAAACAGGCCCACAATCAGGCTCTCTGCAGAAGCCATTTTGCCTCTGACAGATCCAGCATGCGCTATTAATTGGTTGGGGCCAGCCTTTGCCAAAAAAGCCTGCGAAGTGCTGGAGAGACACTTCCGAATGCTCTTCACGCTCCCCCTTGCTGAAGGCAGTGACAAACACCAGTTAATTCATTGTCTAAGTTCTGCTGTTGTGCCACACGTCTCCATGGTGGCAAGCTGCCTTCGGCCAGCTTACTTGAACAGATGAACCACGCAGGCTTCCAGCGTGTTCATCTCCTGGTTATTCTGTAATTGAATCAGGCCAAAAATTAGCTCTAGTTTAGTAAGGTAATGTATGTGGGTCTTAAGCTTAGTTTATAACTGAAAGTAATTAAAATGTGAAAATATGATATATAAAACCAATGGCTTAAACCAGTTGAGTGAAAATGTCAAACCAAATATCTGTGCCTTAGCACTCACCTATTCTTTAAATTTTTAGTGTTCTCAGGTCTTAACCTGTTGAGTCATTGAAGAGAGAGCATCAGAGCTACCCAAAATTCTTAACACCGAAAAGCACCAGATGACTAGACCTAAACTTTCGCACAACAAGCACCGACAGTGTAAAATGTAATTAGGGCCCAGTCTGACACTCACTGATGTCAATGGAAAACAACCAGTTTATCTGCTCATAGATACAGAAAACTAGATCATGTTTCACTGAACATGTTGCATCCCATATCTAAGCATGCACTTATTTAAGTTACGTTCCTCAGCAATACACTTTGGTTTCTTTACTAAAGATATAGGCAGCTGACTTGTAAAGGAACAGCTCCTTTTATCATTAATTATAAATTTTGGGAGGGAATCATTACAAAATTAGTCAATGTTACAGATACTAACCGATAAATATTAAATGAACCTGAAGTTGTCTTCTGATATGATTTAATGTTAGCAATTAATTTTGCATTTTTAAAAAAAGGATGAAAGCAAGCATGAATAAGTTAATGTAAAACATTACTGTTCAACCACACTTCAAGGTTAGTGCTTCACTGTATGTAATATTCATTGTAAAAACCTTGCTGGTGTTCCATACTAATGAGTAGGTAAGATTGGGCTTTTTTATGTTTCCAGCTGGTTTTGTCTGTTCAGTGGTTTTACAGAGCCCGTACACGAGGAAGCGAGAGTCAGGAGAGCTGCTTTGCCTTCAGTGAGCCCTTCTGGTTTACACCAAGCGGGGATCTGTCCCGTAGTTATTTAAAGCAGTGTCAGCAGACAGATAGCAAACTGTGCTTGTGAAAGTTAATTAAACAGTAGAAGTCATAACAAGTGCCTCTTTTGTCTCCTATGAAAGAGGAGGCAGCTGTATTGTTTCTGGCAGAGTGATTCTCTGTTGTACACATTTATTTATTGATGATTTGGAAGAGGCTCTTGCGCTGGGTAATGATGCTAATACTGATGGAAGGAAATGTTGTAGTGATAAACAAATAGCAAGTCAGAACTAGACACCTAGAAAGCAGAAACCATCAGATAATTTTTAGTAGTGATTGAAATAATAATCCTTTAGTATTTAAGCCTATAAATGTTCTTAATTATGTCTCAAAATTCAAGACCACCTCATTTAAAGAGTGAAATTGTGCAGCAGATCCCTCTACACATACTTTAGAGTAGTCCTGATTTGGGTATAAAGATGTGGGGTTTTGATTAAAAATTACAGTTTTCCTTCTTTCCCTTCAGTTCCAGATTACCAAGAGCAGGATATCTTTCTATGGAGAAAGGAAACCGGCTTTGGATTTAGGATTCTAGGTGGAAATGAGCCTGGAGAACCTGTGAGTATATCTAGACATACTCTTGTTTTAACTCACAGCGTCTTCCAGAATTAACGGCAGTAGCATACGCAGATGTGCAGGACCGCGCTGTGGTGTCTCTTAAAATAACTAGTAGGCTATGTATTTACATTCTGCGACTTCTACCCACTGTGCCCCTCAAAAAAAACCAAGCCAGAACACCCATATTTGAAATGGGTTTGGCTTCCCCTGCTACTCCCAATTTTTGTGATAGCCCAAATGAAAACACATAGGTCTGAAATTGCCTGGACACTAAGGAAAGGGTGTTCTGATCAGGTTTGCCAGTATTTTGATCTTAGAGCGTCAGCTTTTCTATTTGCTCAATTCCTTCCTTGAATTCACTAAACTTCTTTACCATAAATCCAGACCCTGTGGAAGGTGTCAAGCTAAAAACACGTGGTCTTTCATGTGCTGCACAGGTCAAAGCTACGTAGTGGCAGCATGAATTTCCATGTATTTCCGTGCCAGAATTATTTCCCTTATTTATGATAGCCATGAGTTCCTCTCAGGTTAGAGTAACTCCACAGAACTCACTGAAGGTAAACCAAGACTGAGTTGGTAGACAGGTGAGTGGTACAGAGCCTGTAAACCCTAGAGGCAACTGAAAGGATAACTTAATCTCAGCCTCCCTGACAAGACCCTCCCTCAGTGCTTTAACCATCTTCCTCTCTGGTCACTGTCTGGTTGAACACGTTTCCCAAGCCTATCTGTCGTTAGAGTGAATGGGCCACCTAAAAGAAACAAGATGTCAGTTTTCCAGTTTCATGATGTGGCTGTGTTCAAATGGAGCTGCTTCCACAGGAGCAACTTTCCTGACCAGCAGACATTTGTCAACAATTTCCCTACTAAATTGGGTCTAAGTACCCGTTCCCCTTGCTTCCAGCTGGCTATTGAGCTAGTTCTCATTTATCACTGTATTTTTCTCTCTCTCTTTCTCTTGCTCCCTTTCTCTCTTCCTTTCTCTCCTTCCTTCCATTTCTGCTAATTCATCAGATTTACATCGGTCACATTGTACCGCTGGGAGCTGCTGATGCTGACGGCCGCCTGAGATCGGGTGATGAACTGATCTGCGTGGATGGGACGCCTGTTGTCGGGAAATCACACCAGCTTGTCGTCCAGCTTATGCAACAGGCAGCCAAACAAGGTCATGTCAATTTGACCGTCAGGCGCAAAGTGGTTTACACAGGTAGGCTGCTGTGTCACTCTGCAGGGGTACAGTTCTTTGCCAGACTCCATCTGTTCAGCAAACGGTTTAAAGAAGAAAAGCTCCTCCATATAATACTGGAAAAACTCAGGGGATGGGGTGTTATTCTTCCTCTTTTGATTATTTTTAGTCTTTTTTGTTCTTTGTGAAATATGTTTCAAATATTTTGTTTCCAGTCAAGACTCTCTCAATCGGCTTCCCCAGTCTCTGTGAAGGTTTCTGTTAAAACAGGGAACTGTTCAGTTGAAACATGTCATTTTTAGGTGGACTCGTGCAGCAACAGACACTATGCCTGACTGCCTGTGTCTTCTGTTTTCTTCCCCATATAACTGTGCTACCTGATAGCCACACTTAAACTGAGAGTGGAGGAAAAGATGCTGAAGAGCCTACAGGAGGGGAGACCAGGGCAGAGAGTGAGGGCATTGGTGTGTGATGGCTATTGACCCAGGCACAGGAGAAGCTTCAACTGAGGTTGCAACATGTAGTCAACTAACTGGAAAAACTGCAAAACTGTGAGCGTTGTTGGTTCTGGTAGTGCAGGGTGTGTGTGTTTGTTGTAATAGAGAGGTTTCTGTGTGCTGCGTTATGCGAGGTGTTGTGCACACACTGCACGAGTGTATCGTGTAAGCGGACAAAAAAGAAGCTGACAAAGATGCAAAGAGAAGTGACACTGCATGATGGCACTCCGATTAGTACCAGAAAAATGTCCTGATAGCAAAGAAAATGAAGACATGAGCTTTCTAAATGACATCCAATCATATGCTTAATATTGGAGAGTAACGTTGGGGTGCTGCCTCTTCTTGTGAGTCCCTTTAGGGAGCCTGACAGTGGGATCCAGTTTAGCTCTCTTGTTCAAAAGAAAGGACATTATCTAGCTTTTCAAGTTTAGGCATCAGCAGAAAAATAGGCACTGATGTACTTTAATCTTAAAAAGCCTCAAAGTATCGTTCAGGTTGAAAATGAAGCCCACAGCAGAAGTTAGGACTAGAACAGTGCCTCTCAAATAGCTCTGTATTCTTATCCAGGGCTGAGCCCCTTCTGCACAATATTAAATAAATGTTCACCTGTCATATCTTGCCTCCTTCCCATTGTGGATTAAATGCTGGGTTATATCTCTCATCTAATACCCTCTCTCTCATTCCTGACAAAGAGCTGCCGATGTGAGAGGAGCTTTAGGAGATGAGCTTTGGGAGGAAGGGGAAGGGCAGCTGAATTTTTGGTGTTGTTTTTGTGTGTAGATATTCTATCCAGTTTTACAGCCTCCAGGCTGGAAATTACCATAAAAGATTTAGATGCATGAGAGGTCTCGATAAAAACCTTTAATATTTCATTCAGGGTCTTGTTACTCCAGACTGAGCTATTTCTGAATCATTTCGAATGTGGACACTTACTCTAGGATAAATTATTCAGGATTCCTTCTTTCACCTTAGATTTGCAGGGTTTTTACATTCCAGCATAACTTTGTAGAGAAGCGTCTTCCTGAATTTTGGTCCCTTATTCCTCCTCTTATCTATATGCCAGTAGAAAAAGATTGGGTACTCTGTGTCTTGAGATTCATCCAGGGGAATGTTTATACTTCTATATTCTCAATATATAGAATACTCTATATTTAGTCCATGCTTTAAGTCTTTAAGTGCAGACAGGTATTTCAATCCAATAATATTTTAATGTTCTTTTTGGATCATGGGTTTACAGATTTAGGTTTTGTTTGGCATCCATTTTCCTGTTGTTACGTTTAAGGTCTTCAACTTAATTTTGATTCACCAAACTGGAGAAGTGACCTGATTAGTGGAGGCAGCCGTTGAGTAGGGACAAGTGCAATATGCTGCTCTCAGCTGTGCAAATGGACTGTGGAGAACTGGCTGAGTAACGAGAAGTGGAAGCTATTCTGAGCCACAAGCTTTAACCTGAGGTTGGCTCAGGTGAAGAAAAACATTGTGCTGGGATGTAGGCTGGGGGGAACTCTCTTGATTTCCCAGCAGATGATGGCTCATCTGCAATATGGTCCAGCACGTCAAGAAAGACGTGTTTGAGTTGGAGAGAGCCCAACTGGAGGGAGTCCAGAGGACCAGCAAAAATAAGGAGAGCTCTAGAAAACATGGTCTGCAAGGAAATATTGAACAAATTGGGAATGTTTAGCCTGAAGTAGAGAAGGGGGAGGAGGCGTTAAACTCCCCAAGACTATAAGAGGCTGCTGCAAAGAGGAAGGGAATAATATGTTCTCCATATGCCTGCTAGATAGAACTAGAAATAATAACCTTATGTTGCAGCAGGGAAGATTTAAGCTCGATATTGCAACCAATAGATTGCCTGGGGAGATATTTAACAGCAGATTAGACAAACATCTGTCAGGACTGACAGTACGTACATTTAGCCCTGACTCGAGCAGAGTGTGGACTGAGCAATTTTTTTGAGATTTCTTCAAGCCTTTTGGTAGCTGATTAGATTTTAAACTCATACCACTTCCAACTTCAGTTGCTGTTAAACACTTGTTTAATATTAATGTTAATAATGTTTAATGGTTCCTCCCCAACTGTGTCAGACTGTACAGATGATAGTTGCTGTTCTTCCATCCGAAAAAGCTTGGATGGGTGGCTGTTATTACTTAAGATCACATTAATCAAAGGCAATCAGTGCTACCCAACTGATAGCATTGAGTTAAAAAATAAGCAGGTGTTGAGTGATGGGTATTTAAAATTACCCTTTCTCCTTGTGCACACATATAACTGAAGTGGGGATGTGATAGCTCAAGGAGGCACCTCTGAACTAATGTCATCCAGGTTTAAAATGCAACAGAGCATCCAAGCACGCAGCGCCGCACTGGTTTAGCCATACTGCTGCTGTAGTTCAGCAGCAAGAGGCTTTGGCTGCATGACCGTACACTGGAGAGGATGAGCGTGTGTGGTGGGTGCCATCGCCAAACAGAGCCATTGGTGGTGACATCCAAAAGGAGACAGAGCTCTTCATCCTTATGGCCGTGATTTATAAATTAAAGCAGGTGATATATATATTTTTTTTACTTTTTTTCTCAGTGGACAACACTTTTCAACCACTAAATGTTTTTTTTTTCTTCCTCAGTTCCTAAGGCAGAGAATGAGGTCCCCTCCCCAGCCTCTTCCCACCACAGCAGCAACCAGCCGGCCTCGCTGACAGAGGAGAAGCGAACGCCTCAGGGCAGCCAGAACTCCCTCAACACCGTCAGCTCAGGCAGCGGCAGCACCAGTGGCATCGGCAGCGGTGGTGGTGGGGGCAGTGGTGTCGTCAGCACCATGGTCCAGCCCTATGACGTGGAAATCCGCCGTGGTGAAAACGAGGGGTTCGGCTTTGTCATTGTCTCCTCAGTGAGCAGGCCGGAGGCGGGGACGACGTTTGGTAAGTCTTGGGATTTTTTCGATGCGCTTCAAATGAGACAAAGATTTGAGCACTGTAGCGCAAGGAGACGAGTGGGGATCTGTTTAATTAAAAGTTGTGAGCATGCCCTAATTAATGTAATTAATAGCTTAATCGGAGGACAAGACTTGGTAGGTGTTTGCCTCCTGGGTTTTGTTCAGCACTGAGTCGAGAAAAGCAAAATGAGAAATCCCAACCTGAAGAGCAAAAATGCCACCGACGGCAATTCCTGATGCTGCCTGGAGCTGCAGCTCCCCTGCTAGCTGGGTGCCTTCCTGGGGTTTGCTCTCAGAGGAGCAGCCGGGATCCTCCCAGTGATGCTGTTTGCCAATGCAGAAATGGAGCAGGTGGAATGAAATATGTCTCCTGGTGGTGGAATTGAGCCCGTTGATTTAAAAGCAGTAATGCTTAAACTGATTAACTTCTCTTTGGCAATCAGAGTTATTCTGATCCTCATTATAGAGTGAGCATGCTGATAGCTGGAAAGTTTTAATTAATAGTGCTTGCTGGTGAGACATAAAATGGAGAATACTGTTTAAAAAAAAAAAAAGGATTTTTTTTTTTGATCCATTCCACCTCTTCCCAAATCCTTTTCTTCAGAGTAAAGGGAAATGAAATTCATGTGATGTTGCACTTAATATCCTGCCCTAGTAGAAGTGTTCATGGTTTCTTTCTGAAGACAGTCCTTTCTGCTAAGCAGACACCCATTTCCAGGCATTGCTACAGAAGAGGTGTACGTACGCTGGTTTTGCAAGCGTGCACAGAACAGCCTGCTTTAGAGCAGAAATGTCATTGCAAGGGTGAAACCAGACACAGATGCTTTTTTCTTCCCTTTCCATGTCCTCCCAAAGGGCCAGAGGCAGCATCCGCTTATACTTTGTAGGGGAAAAGGAAGATGTCCCCTCCCTATTAGTCTGTGGTATGTGATAGAGGTGGAAGGGGAAAGGAAAGGCAGAACATGTCTTGACCCTCTTCACACTACCTCTCAGAGCAGGGTTGTGGTTTGCAGACAAAAATACATTGCAATCTCCCTGTACAGCTTGAGTATTCCTGGGGCACATAGGTGCATGTGGCAAGAGGTGATCTTCCCCTCTTTTTTCTAGGCTTTTTTTTCTGAAATTTTCTGCCGTTACCCATCAGCAATGTCTTTATTAATACATCAAGGGAGCATCACCTCCTTTGCTGGTATTGGTGTACAACAGGCCATTTCTAGCACTGTTCTGGGCAGTCATGGCAGCAGAGATTTCAAGGGGAAGTATCTAGTATAGACCTGGTGCATCAAGTTCTGTCAGTTCTCAGGCACTAGGCTACCTCACGCTGTCCTTGCTGCTGGAAACTGCTCTTCCAGAATTGGTATTTTGGTGCCAGAACACAACAGGGTAATGTTATTAAATTAAACTGAACTCAGTCTAAACCAGAGAGTGCGCTTTTATCTTCTGAAAGTGTTTGCAAACGTGTCTGTAAATAACTTTTACTGTATGAAGACTATTCTCTAACTCTTTTCTACAGAGAAATGTTGATCTGAGGTTGTAAAGAGTTGTGTTTGCTTTAGCCCAAGATACTCGCTAACTGGAAGTTTTCTGTGCAGGGGCTCCTCATGGAGATCTGTTGATCTGTGACTGTTTTTCCTTTAATTTTTTTTAAGTATATTCAACTTTTTCCTAATACTCTGCATGAGATGTGTTCCCTCTGCTGCGTGGTGCTTGCTTTGGACCTGCTTTGTAGTTTGTTTTTTCTTTCATGGGTAGTATTTAGAGATGGGCCAAACTGGTTCTAAAACCCACCTTGGTTGCTTTGGTGTGGGCTCTGTCATCTCTATTCAGTGGACTGGATAGAGTAGGAACTCCTACCCTCAAAACAGCCTTTAATCTGGATGGGTCTTTGAATTACCAGAAAGGAAAACTTTGTAACATCACAATAAAAGAAGAAAAAAAAATCCCCCTGCCATTTGCAACTAGTATTAACACTTTCTGCCAGTTTTCATTGCATCTTTCCAACCTTGTTCTCTCATCTCACGTTCCTTCTTTTAGCTTTTTCTTCTTTATGGCCTTTCTAGTGATGTCATGTGTGCAGCAATGTATATCTCTAAAACTACTAATGAAGTAAAGACTACAGCACAGATGGGAAAGTGCATCTTGAGGGTGAATGTATTGTGGATGCAAAGTATGAGATGACCACTCTGTGTACCTCGTGGTTTTAATCACGTGCTGCGTGCCCGAGGGTCTCTTCCCCATTGAAAGAAGTCGTACAAAAGCCCGGTGGATTTATCTGCGTGAAGCTGTGTATCCCCTGTGTTCCAGTTCTGCATGTTATGGACAACCCTGTGTTTTTGGGACAAACAATTGCATGGAACAGGAGGAGAATTTTGTCTCCAAAACACATTCATCCTGAAGCGCTCTTGCTCTGTGTGTTGGACATCTCAATAGTTTTGTGTCTGGTTTTAGAGGTATTTGAATGAGGAGATCTGTATTCCTTCCCTGCTCCCATCCTGATGCCATCTATGATCATAAAAGGGGAGGGGTTAACAGAGGCTGAGGTGGATGCCTGCACCAACCAGGTTACCTTTGTCAGTCTTGGCCCATCTGTAGTGGTCCTGTACCTTTCCTGGTAGTACCTTTATTCACGACGTAAGAAAACCGTTTCATGTTGCTTCCCTGTGCAGCGCTGATAGAGCGGGTCTTCGTGGTAGAAAGGGAGTCGCGCTCCCTCCTAGGCCTAGAATGATTTTATCTTTCTACATTGAGAAAGAACAAAACATTGGCAGAAGCTCGAACAGCAGTTGATTTAGGGAAGGACTAGAGAGGCTGACAACTCTGTCTTGGAGAAGGAAGGTGGTGTTTTCTACAAACGGTTTCAATTTTTTGGTTCAAAAATAAAATCAGGATTTGGGTTGTGATGGGGCTGCTAAATGCAGTTGCAGTCTATAAAAACCTCAGGGCGGGGGGAGTTTTGACTGATTAACAAAACACCTTTTTGTAAGAAGTAAAATATTGTGCACTCATACTAGTGGATTGCCAATGTTTTGAACACTGGCAGCAAAGCTATCCTATAACTTTTGCTTGATGCATTAATTAATTAACCCTTAACCTTCTCTTTCCCTTTTCAACCCTTTTTTTCCTTTTCCCCTTCACCATATTCCCACGTATGTAAACAATTTAAAAACCAAAACCAAAACAAAACAAAAACAACCCCCAAAACAATACAAAAGCGGGAAATGCATGTGTGGCCATGCCTCACAAAATAGGTCGGATAATTGAAGGGAGTCCCGCAGACCGCTGTGGCAAGCTGAAAGTAGGCGATCGGATCTTGGCCGTGAATGGGTGCTCCATCACCAACAAGTCGCATTCAGACATCGTCAACCTCATTAAGGAAGCGGGAAACACCGTTACCCTGCGCATCATTCCAGGAGATGGTAAAGTATATGTTTCCTGCTGTCCTATCTGACCCTCTTATTGGTTTTGTTCCTGGGCTTTTTGTATCAGTCAGAGCTGCAAAGTCACAGAGGACTCAAATCCCACTCCCACTTTGGGGATTAGCAGTGAGGGAGGTTGTGAGTCTTCCATAGCTTTTTTTTTTTTTCTTTCTGTGGAAATGGGAGTTCTTTTTTTAGACAGGGAGGTGTTGATTCTACATTAAAAAAACAATATTCCAGTCTGTCATGTTCCTCCACGTATCTGCTTAAAAGTGATCTTCTGTAAATGTGATGCATATCTCAGTACGCTTTGATTTGATTCTTAAGTTAATAATGCAGCTTTAGAATATTTGGGAATCACTTGTTAACACGTGGGATTCCTGAAGCCTACACAAGCAGGATGTAGAGTAAAGAGATCACAGAAAGGGATAAACACTTTGTCGTGTTTTAAGCTGTTCGAAAAGAAGATTTGTTGTTATTCTGGCTAAGTTGCTTTGGGAGGGAGCTCAGTACATGTTGAAATGACTTCGTTAAATGGCGATGGCTCTGGAGCTGCTGTGTGCTTGCAGCTGATGGTTGTAAGAGTTCCCCTGGAGAGGACCTGGCTGTTTCAGATCAGAGGAAACACGCTGACACTTGGTACTGGTTTCAGGTCACTGAGCTATTTAATAAAAATAAGGATCTGTGTTATATATCAGTTTCATTAAACTGATCCCTGGCTGTGATAACAAATAGGAACAGAGCAGAAATGTGTATAAAGTATCTGTAGCAGAACTAAAATTGCTGTGGTTTTAAATTCTAAGTATTTTGGTTTTTCATTGTCCCTCTCTGCCATGGACGGGTTCTTAGTGAGAACTCATTAGGCAGAAATCTTTTTACATTGCCCTCTTTTTAAGCTGAATCCCCGAGTATAAGATTTGATGGCTCAGATACAGCGCTAATGAGCAATTCTTAGCGTTGTACAGGATGTTGTTTGCATTCAGTTAAATATAGAGAAAGTGTGATTAAGTTTGAAAGAAAGATTGAGAAATTATGGCTGAATTGAACCCGAAGATGTTACATGGTGTAATTACCAGTGAGAACCATTCGGTAAGTTCCTAACTCCGGTACCTTCTAATCCAAAACATGGGTTTGGTTAGCCAACAGAGCGTGGGTGTGCTGTCTTTAGTTACAGGATAAAAATAGGTCAGGATGAGAAATGATCTGGTTATAAATTATTTCTGTTTAGGATGATCTGTTTTGCATAAAGACTGTTTTCCCAGTGTTTAGTAGCTATCAGGTCAAACGGTATATGATCCTTCGCTGCTCCCAGGGAATTGAGTGTTCATGAATAATAAAAAGGCTGTGAATCAGACTAACGTCTGAGCTGGCCTGTGGTGCCAGTTTTGGCAGGTAAAATGGGAGAACTGTTCATTACCTGCAAATCATTTTTTTTTAAAAGTCAAAAATGCCTAAGAAACAAATAATTTTTGAATAACTTAAGAATTTTTTAAGAAGAATGTAGCCTCCTGATGTGAATGCTCAGCCAGTCTTGTTCATGCAAATATGTGTACAAAATACCATGAAAAATTGTTTAGGTTGGAAGGGAAACTTGTACCTCTGGCTGACATCACATATTCCTAGAGAAAGTGGAAAGCTGTAATTTAGGGAAGAAGTCAACTCTTCTCTCTCATAGCAATGCAAGCTTTGAGTCCTTTTGCTTACTGTCTCTTTGAAATACTTTTGCACTCTATTGCCTGCATTTAATTTCCAAAGGCCAGTAAGACCAGACACTCTCAGAAACACTGGGAGGTTTGCTCTGAACTCCGTGAGATTTAAGAAATTGGTCTCAATATTGTTTTGTTTTTGTTGTCTTTAGGTACTTTTGTTGATTTGTTTTCTTTTTGTTGACTTTTGGGTGATTTTTTGGTAAACATAAATGATCTAACAGTGTACTTCAAGGTGAGGGGGGAAGAATAAGTCAGAAGCCATAATTCTTAGAAAAACTTGAAACTAAGGCTCGTCACAAGACTCACAATAAACTCACACTGCTAATCTCTTCTAACATTATTTAAAACACCAAAGGTTTTGCTTTGTGATAAGTCTTGCACCAACTCATTGCCATAAACCACTGCAGGATTGTGTTTGCAATGACGTTAAAATGCTTTAACGTGCTACCAGCTGATGCAAGGATACAGAGAGCTGAAAAATTACAAGATTAGGCATTTAATTGGTGTCTGAGTGCTGTGATAGAACAGGGCAAGGAATCAATGAAATATGTAGGATTTAGAACATAAAATTGCAATTCTACTAGAGATAATTTTTGCTATATTTGTGTTTTGCTCCAGTTTTGCATGGTGGCTGGCACGCGTCCTGAACCAGTGTCTAAATACTAGCAAAGTTATGCACAACTCCTGCCTCATGGGATAGGGTGGGCTAAAGATAGATGCAACACGGTGACGTGAAGATACATCTGTACCAAAGATGTGTTGTTGCTCTGCTTGGTATTCTTAGTGTGACCTACTAAAGGGTAGGAATCTTGCATTCTCTTTGAAGCCTATCTTCATCTGATCTCCAGATATTTGTGGAGGATTTCTGGGGCTTTTGTTCTGGATAAATACAGAACACTTAACAAGGTTTTGGGGCTTTCTTATGTTGGAGACCAATTTTAGCATCAAGGCATCTTTACAAAATACACAGAATTATTTCTTAAAATCCAGCAGCGTAACCACACATAGGGACATCTCCTCCTCACACGAGCTGGCTGACCGTGGCACATCCTCACAAGGGCTTGTTGTGGTCATGCCTACCCTGAGAGGTGCAGGCAGACCCAGGAAGCCTCTCTTGCTCTCCAAGTCACCAGACACAAGCCAGCTCTGGTCTGGAAGATGTTACAGCTCTATATGCTTGAGGGTATGTGCATGTTAACTTGAGGAGAGTGCTGCAGGCAAAGAGGCTGTGCTCTCCTTGCACCCATCTGTTTAAATGGTTCTTTTTCCTCTTTCCATTTTCCTGAGTTTCCCTTGACATGAGCTGGTTACAGAAAAGAAAAACCTTCACCTCATCTAGATTTCTCCACAATTAAAACAACCATAAAATAAAATAGGTTCCCAGCACCAAGTAAGACCACCACCTCTCCTTAATTAAGGCAAAAAAAGTCCCATTTTTTGCAGTTTTCTATTACAGCTGGACTCTGTTTAATAATGGCAGATTTCTCCATAGTCAATCAAGTGAATTAATGGATGCCTGGAGCTTAAGAGGCAAACAAGGGCAGGGTGGAAGACCTTGTAATTTTATGTTGGAGAGCCAGATGTTTCCACCCAGTTTTCATTGCTGTTGTCTGATGGTGGGGTTTTTTTTTTAAGTGGGATTTGAACTAGAGAAATTCAGTCAGGAAACAAGATTAATCATTTTAACCAGTGATTGTGCATTCAGTTTAGATTTTGTCCTTGAAAAGTGGATCATGGTAAGTATTTTGTAGTTACTCGCAGTCTGCGGTCCTCTCCTAGATAGAATGGGTGTAGGCAGAAAGTGGGGGTCTCCTGTGTGCAGAACTGTTCCACAAAGGAGTGAGTGCCTGGCGCTGCAGTGGCTTTAGCTGGGAACGCCATGCCTAATGAGTGGGTGTTTCTATTGACTGTAGCTGTCATTCTCCATATGCAACCAACGTAACCATTCAACATTTTGAGGGGTTAAGCGTGTGCCACTGACTCTTCCACTGAATTCAAGCTTCTGTGTGAGGGGAAGAGTGTTTTCAGGAACTGCTGACTTCCAGAACAATTCAAAATTTGAAACTCTTCAGTACTAATTTCAGTTCAGGATTGATACACAGTAAATTTCTGGAAAATGTGTTGAGTTCAATAGGCAAGAGTTCAGGTCTATCCCCTAAAACAATGTTGCTAGTATTTGGCTAATGACCTTAGTTTTAGGCAGAATTTTAAACAAGTTGTCGCAGTCTTTTAAATTACTCGAATTTTAAACGAGTCTTTTAAACTCTGGTCTTATTGAAGTGTGTGATAAAACTCCAGAATGACAAGGGGACCATTTTGCCACGCCATTCTGTGAGGAGGAACACCTACATAGTCACTTTTCAGTTGTGTCTACAGCAACTCTCTTCCCAGTTTTGTGAAGCAGGAGAGAGGACCTCTGCTGGAAGCACCTCCTGCCATTTGTAGAGAAATATGGCACTTGTGCAGGCTGATGTTGGGCTGAGAGCCCTTTACCATGGCATAAATTGAGTTTTGAAGTTAATCCTGCTCTCTGTATTCTCTCAGTGAGCCCTTTAGTAAAGGGTACCTGGAGCTGTTGATACGTTTGGTGGTTCCACATCGCAGCCTGCACCATTGGGTGCTCAGGCAGCAGTGGGTTGTATTTCAAACACGGATTTCAGTAAGTTTGGGTTTTAGCCGCATTCAATATCACCTTGTGAGGTATTAGATAAAAGCCACATCTCAATCCTACTAAGATTGCAGTGTCTCATGGAGGAAGCACTGATAAGCTGATAATCCATGGCATAGTTATTGCTACTATAAAATTAATCCAGCCAACCTACCATATTTGGAGACTTTAATGATTGGAATTCATGTCATTAGACAGCAGATAAAACATTCTTCAACCCTTCCTCCACAAGTCAGCCTTCATTCTGAGTGTGTCTGACAGTCAGAGATGTCTCTAATCTAGATATCTCAGTTATATTTTTTTTGCATTTTCCAGTTGAGTGTACAGTTTCATGTACATAATTAGTATGACTTAGCTTAGACTTTATCTTGTTAATTTTTGTGCTTAAGAAATTTGAACCAATCTCAAGTTCTTTAAAAACTACGTAATGATGCTTTCCAGTGAAATGCCTTTGCAATTTTTTTTTTTTTTTTGTTGAATAGCCAATGGTCTTCTCTCATAATGAAAAAAAAAAATTTATTTTGCAGAATCGTCCAATGCTACTTTATTGACCAATGCAGAAAAAATTGCTACAATTACCACCACACATACTCCTCAGCAAATACCACAGGAGACCAGGTCAGATTGTTTTCCTTGAGGAGTGCATGTTGACATGCTCTCTCTTCAGTTACTTCTTGATCATCCCATGAGCTGTATTTTTCCTCTCTCCCTCTTTCTCTCATTCACTACAGCAGGAACAACACCAAACCAAAGCAGGAATCCCAGTTTGATTTCAAACCACCCCAAGCAGCACAGGTAAGGAGTACCTTTCTAATTGTTTTGTTTACCACGGGCTGTTGCTTCCAATCTGCTTGAGGGCTGTGTTAAAGTATTTCCCTTGAAAATTCCTACTGGGAAGCTCTTCTCCCTCAGTCTGTTTGCTGAAGAAAGAGGAATTTGCTGATTAGTTTCTTAATATGTGTTGCTGAGAAGCGTTTCCAACACATTCTCTCATAAAGACTTTTAGGAAAGAAAAAAAAAGCTGACATTTTTACATCAGTAATAATTTATGTGTTTGTTTATTGAATTGTATATTTTGAGACGCCTCTCTAGAAAGTACTGTTTTGTGCAAATAATAAATTCAGAGGACAAAAAAAAGAGTAAAACTTAATAAGGGCCAATAGCTGGAGTGTTCCAGCTTTCATAGACTGCATCTTATTAAAGAGATTATCTCGCTGTTAACTTAGCTTGCCACTGGCCATCCCAGAAATAACCTCTTCCATTAGGGACTTCCAAACATCCCTACTTTGTGCTGTAGAGAAAAAACAATGCACGTGCTTCCGAGCTTCTTGCAAAGGAATCGATGAAGTGCTAACAAAAAGGAAAAGCCAGCACCGTGGCATAGACTGATCCCAGTGACTGTGAGACATTTAACCAAAGCCTGGCACTGGAAGTGAGGATGCCCTAGCCTTGGTTTGCGGTTGGTAGAAAGCTAATCCCCCTCCAGAAATCTGCCTTTTCACCCTGGGCACAGCACTGCCTAAAAACCAGCCCTTTGCAGACGACCGGTGGCGCTCCACATCACAGGGTGGGATCTGAGGAAGCAGACAATCCTAGTCTGTGTGTGAAAACTGAACAGATTTTCTTTTTTTTTTTATTATGAGTAACAAAAATAATAACGTTCATTGGTTGAATAACTTCAAAATCAGAGTAGAGCACCATTTAACTTCCTATTCAATTGTGCATATGTTGTCTTCCCTCCAGCAGGACCAAGACTTTTACACTGTTGAGCTGGAAAGAGGAGCCAAAGGGTTTGGCTTCAGCCTGCGAGGTGGCCGGGAGTATAACATGGACCTGTATGTGTTGCGGCTAGCTGAGGATGGTCCAGCTGAGAGATGTGGGAAGATGAGGGTATGCACATACATTTAAAAAACACACTTTGCAATAAGCTGACTTCCCTGCCTCTCCCGTACAGGCACACCTTCTGCTGTGCCGGCTAAGAGGAAAATTAAATGCTAACTGAAAGGAGCAGTGGTTCCTATTTACTTCTGTCAATGGCTTCTGTCACTCTTTGTATACAGGCTGTAACAGTGTGTGTGTATGAGAAGATTTCACCCCCTTGTTCCAACCCAGGTTTCCAAATTCTAATACATAATCTGACTTTTAAAGCCTAACAAAGATACATACAGCAATGAAAATGTAATAGCCACAGTCTTTATCAGCTCCTTTAAAGCTGCAGCTGTGAGCAAAGAATCAGGGTGTGCTATCTGCTAGCAGGCAGAGAACATTTATATTGACCTGTAGGTTATAAAATTATAATACAGTTTTTGATTAGAATTAATGGTTAACTTCACATATCAGCTAAATTATAAACATTATAACAAGGGCATATATTATAAAATGCCTACAGAAAAATTAAATTGCCAAGTTTTTTGTAGCCCTTGCTCCTCTACTAGAGAATGCATTATAACTTCACAGCGTATGTCTTTTTTTGTTCTCCAGATATATCATCTAAAGGGCATTTTCAGAATTCTTTTCCTAGGGGTAGATTTATAGGTCCAAACCTTTTGCTGATGAAAACAAATCAGTGCTGCCCTGTGGAAGTTGATGCTTTGACAAGCTCTTCCGAGCCCTGTTTTCCTATCCTGATGAGTGATTATATTTACAAAAGCATCTTTGCTGTTTAATAGTAGGTATCTATATCCATGTGAGAAATGGACCTGAAAAAGCTATTTGAACATCCCAGTTAGAGCAGACTTGTAAAACAAACGACCAGTTTGACCAAAGATTTTACAAATAATCAAAACAAAACTGGAAGGAGCTGGGCTTAGTTAGCTTCACCTTGTGCATAGTTCTTCTTCCACCTTTGCTGTGGCTGTTGTCTTGTGGTATGCTGGTGGTGACCCTTGTGGGGGCTTCTTTCTAATCTTAGACTCTTTTCTTTTATTACATTGACAGATCGGTGATGAAATCTTAGAGATCAATGGAGAAACTACCAAGAACATGAAGCACGCTCGGGCCATCGAACTGATTAAAAACGGTGGCCGCAGGGTCCGCCTGTTTCTGAAACGTGGAGATGGCTCTGTCCCAGAATATGGTGGGTCAAACTATGAAAACATTCCTTTCTTCCCTGGCATCACTCCATGAATGATTTGTCTCAAGATCTGAAGCGGGAATTCTTTTTTATTTTCCTTTCTCACCAGTGTCTTACCAACCTTTCCAACATATGGTTAATTGCCTCGCTTGTGCTGAATTCTCTACACATTTCATCCTTTGCTTGCTTCCATGGACTTGGGGCGCAGTGTAAGGCAAGATCATCATAGCAGTATTTTTGGTGATCAGAGAGGAAAACAAAACAAAACAAAAAAACCTTATTGTCTTGTCCAGCCAAACAAGGAATGTCATTGAACTGTGCCAAACTGTTTCTCAGCGGCTGAATTGTTGTTTCAAATAGGTCTCTACTTCTAATCAATGCAAAAACTGGGATCCTGAGTTCTTATTCTGAAGCAGTGATTTTTTTGTTAACTTTTTCTCTTAGTTCCTGTCTGTATCCATAGACATGAATGCCAAGATGGCTTATGAGATTTTTGCCTTCCCTTAATATTTATGTAAATATTTATAAAGTTATTTAAGGAAAAGAAGAAAAAAAAAAAGTTTTACTGCATAAATATATTGATTTGGCCTCCTGAGCCCTTTTCTCCCCCCCTTAAACTGTCTGCTGGTTTCAACTAGTCAATTTGTAAGGTCTGAAAAGGTGAGGAGGTTATGAAAAGGTGCTCTCATGTCTTGTCTTGGGGGAAACATTCACTCCTCGTTTCTTACTAAGAATGACATTAGATTTCCTTTTCTTCCCCCGGAGGTTGGATTGCTGGGTGGCTTAACTTAGCACACTAGTATTATAATTATGTCTTATTTATTTGAGATAATTGTCAAATATTGTGCCCTCGATGGAGGGCTACTCCCAACCAAAGGTCTTTGAGGTTTCTATAGAAACTGATGATTGAAGGGATGTCCTTTATACTTTTCTCCCCCTATTTGGGTTATTTCTGTGTCAGGAACTTGTGTGTTTATCATTCACTCCATGTCCTAAAAACAGAAACAAAACCCTTCTGCACAATTTATGAACTCGATTTTCTTTTCATTTACTGTACTGAGAGTTTCTGCTCACTCTGCTCATTATTTAACTTAAAATGACCAATTCAGAGTATAACCAACAAACAATTGAAGTGTTTAATGATACGGAAGGGAAGTTGTGAGTTTACACTTCTGTTATATAAATAGCACACCAGAAGGTTCGATGATGGCACTGAAATTCTGTAATGTTCTTTCTACTTTTGTCTTTTCCTATACTCCTGTGGATGTACAGTACTGTATCATATGCTAGACTGCATAAATACCCTGTAAATTAAGTGCTTCACTTCTCAAAGCATATGTCTGTTGCACTGAGGATGGAAATCCACCACCAATTTTCTTTTGGCTAATGCTAAACCACTAAACATTCATTCTCCAAGCAAGGATTTAATCTACAGGGGTTGCACTACTGTAAAGAATATCCTTGTAATATCTGGGACTCCTTCCTCTCTTCGTTCTGTTGGCTGCAGTCGCAAATGGTTCCTCTAATAATGTTAAGTTCCAATATTTTTCTGACTCGATTGGAACGTGCTTCTCTATGAGGCTGTATATTTTTGTAATGAGTTTTGTACTTATTTTTAATGTTGTGGTCTCTGGTGGACTTTATTTTTCGTTGTTGTTTGACTGTTACTGTTTTTTCTATGACATTCTGTGTCGCTGTTCCAGCTGTCTTTTAGAATGGATGCTCTCGTTGTCTGGGTTATTGAATCACCTCTTAGATGTCTCTTTATGTCACAATAATAACAACTGCTGTCTTTGCAGCCTTATTTGGGTGAAGCCTAGACAATCTGACTGGAAAAATAAACTTTCTTTATTCTAAGATAAAATATGAAGATTTTTCTTTCTTTCAGCTTTATTATAGGGAATCTAAATTTTCTACTTTTCTCTTTCTCTTTCTCTTACTTTTCTTGGTGCTGGGCTCTTCCTTCCTCAGCGATGATACCTCCTAATATCGCTGCATGTATGAGAAATGACAAGCTCGGGGAGTCTTGCTTCTACCTTATGGGCCATAATCAAACTACGGTTTGTAGCTAAAATCAATACTAGGTGTTTTTGTGCTGTGGCCTAATTCCCTCATATTGCTTTCCGCTTCGCTATATTTTATATGTACAGCAATTCATTCTGAGCACCCTGCGTCCCCTGAATTGTAAGTACACCACAGGACACGTTTAAACCTTGCTTGTACCTTGTGCGATAGACAGGTTGCTGCAGGCCACGTGCTTACACCTACGGAAAAGCGTTGTGGTCCCCAGCTGCTGCCTGAAAATGCTTATAAGCAAAAACGCACACACGTGAGTTGCCACATGGGTTTCACCTGGAAGTCACAAAAATCATGGCCCATGCACACACCAGCCCTTCCCAGCATAAGGAATGGAGATGCCATCAAACGGGAGACGCTTTGCGTGATGGCAGGAGGAGTGAGCGTGTAGAGTGTTTGGCTTGGGGGAGGGAAGAAAAAAAGGAGAAAAACAGAAAAAAAAAAAAAATCTGTCCCCACAAGTGTGTTTGTGAGGGTTTTCAACGGCAGCCTTCAGGACAGTCCACCTCGGGGTGGGTGTCCGGGTGCGAGCGGCAGGCAGCCTGCGGGAAGCGTAGCTAACGCCAGCCAAGCTGCCGTGCCGAGGTTGCTTTGGGAAAGAAAACAATAAGCAAATAAAAGCAACGCTCGCATTAAGTCAGCTCAGCTACTTTAATGTTTGCCGTGTCTATAATGAATCATTCATAAACATCCATTACAAGTGACGTGAGTAATTGTAGCTTAGCTACAGCGCAGGGCTGGATGTTAGTTTGGGGGTTTGTTTTTTTTCCTTCTGCTTGTGATTTATCTCACAGAGGTAGCTCAGCTGTATTTACCTGAAGTACTACATTAAAAATAACAAACAGGAGATTAGGTTTTAGTCAAAGCCATCCTACATATTACAATATCTTTCCATTGCTTTGATATGAAAAAAAAATCATAAATTTCTGTCATCATTGTTCGAATCATTGTGGCAAAACCAAAATCTACCCTAGGACTTTTAATAACATGGTTGAACTAAGTGAGATTAAGTAATGTCTTAAATGAAATAGAAACTGTGTGATTACAGTCTAATTCTCACACCTTCAAAATGTTATTTTACAAGGTGAAAACTTAATAATCAATTCTATTTTCTGTACGTTTTCTGCTATTTGAAAAAAGGCCTCCCACAGCTGGAAGGCAATTCTTTCAAAAGACTTCTAAAAAGCGTTTCCTAAAGGCCCTCTTTATTGGAAACTGTTAAAAAAACAGCCAACAACCCAAACTGCAATATTTTTTTTTTCCACTGGAAAGAAAGTAGTGTAACCGAAACATTCTGAATTGAACTTGGGGAAAATGTAAAATGCCCCATGACCAGAAGAGCGTAAAGATGATATCAGCTTGGACCAAAACACGGCTGACGAACAGAGCAGCACCAGTACTAACCCGTAACTCTCGTTGTTCGCAGTTAAATTAACAAAAGCTTCGGTTAGCCTTCGCTGACTGCTTTAACAGTTGTTTGTTTTTGTCACTAATGAAGTCTGAAGAGTGCTAAGTGGTGTCACGGCTCTGCGGAAGGCATCGGTACCAAACGCTTTGCTGTTATTTTCTTTCAGACCCCAGCAGTGACAGGAACAGTCCCGCCACAGGTTCACAAAATGTATCGGAAATGAAACCCGCGTCATCCAACCGACGGCAGCACCCATCATCGGAGTCCAGTTATCCACCAGACCTTCACAAATCATCACAACATGGGGACAAGCGGACTTATGTTAGAGACCTAAAAGGCAGCAGAGAGTTTAGCAGACATCCCAATGAACACCACACTTGGAATGGGACTTCTAAAACCAACGACCACGTGCCAGGCAGGAGGATGGAGAGGTCGCCGGAGAAGAGGCGCGAGAGGCAGCCGGACAGGGCGGTGGTGAACGGGCAGAAGAGGAGGTCTCCTGAAAAGCGGAGGGAAGGGACGAGGAGTGCTGACAACACTTTGGAGAGGCGGGAGCGACACGAGAGGAGGAGAGACCTCTCCCCCGAGAGGCGCAGAGAACGGTCGCCCAGCCGCCGCCGGCGGTCGCTGGAGAGACTCACGGAGCCCAGGAGGTCACCCGATCGGAGAAGAGAGAGCTCCCTTGACCGGCGGGCCAAGTCATCCGACCGGCGAAGGGAGAGGTCGCCCAACAGACGGCTCAGGGAGGAGCGAGCTGGACACCGGGAGAGGGAAGATCCCGGCTGGAGGCAGGAGCCGAGCTGCAGGCACCTGCCCGAGCAGCGCAGGCGGCCGTACAAGGAGTGCAGCACCGACCTCAGCATCTGAGGGGCTCCTCTGGGGTCCCCCTTGCCTTCCCCATGCCGCGGGAGCGGAGGAGAGAGTGTGGGAGCCGAAACCACCCAGCTTTCGCAGGCGAGGAGACATCCGGCACCTGCTGATCCTACAAACCTTTTATGCAGATGAAATCCTATAACACAAAAAAAAAGTGTTGTGCCTGATGTATAATATTAAAGAAAGTATTTTTCAGTGTATTTTTTTTTAATTACTTGCCAAATGTTGGTCCTAAAGGATTATAAAATTTTGTTTCTACATTCTTTGTAGATTTCTTAAGAATAATTCCTTTATTGGGCTACTTTCCCCCCTCCCCAATATAGTAAATGGGGGTAGCCAGTAATATAACATAGGCAAAGGATTTTATGACCAAGTTTGAGTAATTTGATCCAGACTGTTCTCTAGTGACTCACTGCTACACTGTATGTAGAAAATTTTTTAAGGGTTGGGGGTGGGGAAGGAAGAAAATTGTTCATCTCAGTAGGAATGGAGCGCTCCTGCTGAAGGAATTAAAAAAGAAAGAGACAAATGTTCCTAAAATTGCAAGAACTGTTTCAAGAGACTACTCTTTCAATGAAGGATATTTATAATAATAATAAATAATAAAAAAAAAATACAAACCCACACAGCACAAGATGATTTACGATAAGGAATTTGTAGTTTGTTCCGTGAACAGTTTATACTTTCAGGCCCCTCTACAGGATGCGCAAAGGCAGAAGGACTGGTAACCACCATGCCTGTGTCACACACTAACGTAGACTGTTGATCTCTCATTAGCCTCAGCAACATTTAACGATATCTCATTAAGGCAGCCGCCGCAGCCCTACTCATCTTCTAGATGTATATGGACAGCACCCCGAGCATGCATGGGATTGTTTGTCTGCTTCGAAGCAAGGGATGGGATTGGGATCCTGGGACACGGCACGATGCGATGGGAGCAAAGTCCTCCCTCAGAGTAGGTGTATTCCTTCTGCTCAGGCAAAACCAGTGGGCTTTTCTTATTTTGCCAAATTCCAAAAGCTCTCTCTTCTTCTCACTCTGTATTTAAGTTTTTTATTTTACTGGTTCATCCTTACTGAGACAAAAGGAGTGCACTTGCTAGAAAAAAAAAAAAAGAAAAAAAATTTTAAAAAGGATGTATCAAAGGAAAAACACAGGCAAAAAGAGGCAATCAGTGGGACAACCTGGTTGTAGAAGCCTATCCATACTGGTTATATGCTGTAAATTTGAATCTCAGAACAGCAGCAAAAGGGAAAACATGCAAGTTTCTAAGTTGTATTTTTAAATTTGCAAGTTGTGTGGTAAGTCTGCTGTAGCATTGGTATAAGATTTTAATGGATTACTGCCTAGCTGAGCCAAAATGTTTGCCGTTACTGTTGGACCACTAAAGTAAACTGCTGCTTTTTACAGTGCATTGGTGTGTACATGTATACTGTTTCACATTTTCCATATGAACACAAAAACATTGCAAGTCGATCACTGTTGTTGCCATGGTACTGTAAAAACAAAACCGAGAAAGAAGATGGCCGATCATTGTGTGTACAGTTTAAATTGTAATTAATAGAGCCTGTTGAAAAAAACCACAAAACTGTTGCCTTTTTCTTGTATAAAAGAGGATTTATGACAAAATTTAGCTGTGAGGAATGTGATTAAGTGTTTATATTTCTGAAAATGGAACAAATTGATTCAGGGGATATATTTTAATGTAAACTGAATCAGGTATGTAAAGCTGTTTTAAAATGGGAGACTATATAAGTAATTCTAAAGCTTTTGTTGGTTTGAATATCATTTCTTTCTTCATGGTGGGCCTGCTTATATATTATTAAGCACTTGTATGCGGTCTATGTTCTTCAATCATCATTTCTTGCCATGTGCTATAGACATAATGCTCTTTTCTGTGTTGATGAAAAGCAGTATGTGGGCCAATCTTTTTTATAAAACACTATGCATATATAAATACTACATTGTTCATAGCTTTATTTGACTTATTTGGTTTATACATAACACTAGTATGAGTAGATGTGGACTTACCCAGTACAAGCTTCTTTCCTTGGAACAGACACTATGTATATGATGTAGCAACAAAGAAGGAGAAAGTCTGTGAATGCTATTTTTATTATCAAATAAAGTTTTCCATACAAAGCATACATATGAGTGTAGTGATAAGATAAAGGAGGAGCTACACCTTAACGTTACTTACTCATCCCTGTCTAAATTAGTAAACTGTAGGTTACAGTCTCCAAGGGCCATCCGTTAAATGTGTATAAATCATCCATTAACTATACATTAATGATTTTAAAAGCCTCGAAGCAAAAGTTCCCAGTTTTCCAATATAAAATTTTCTTCCCCAAAATAATCAGAAGCTAAGGTTTTAGGTGAAGCAGGGTTTGTTGACTACATTTGAGTTTTGTATCACTGGTCCTTCATAACACATCAGCAGTGCAACAGTAAAATCAAGACAAGGCAGCAACCGCTCCCTGGCCATTGTTGGTGCCGTGTGTGTGTATATATATATATATTTATGTATTTATATGTATTTATATGCATGTGTATGCATACATACATATACATATATCTACATATCACCAAGACTGTATGTCTCCCATCTCTTAGTTCTTGAAATATGTGATGACTGTTAAGGATTGCAAAACTGTTTAAATAGATTTTTTTTTAGAAATAACTTTTAAACACTGTATAGTTAATCAGGCACCACTCAGGTGTTTTCCTGATCCTTCAGCTAACCTGCTGGGAGTCCAGGCAGCTTGAGAGTCACCGGTGAATGGTTTGTGTTCCCAGTCACAGCATCTGCAGAGGAGTTTGTCTGATGCAGCCCGATTTTTTGGGGGGGTATGGTTGAGTCACTGAGAAAGGGTTGGGATACTTTAGGTTTGAATCTTTTATGATGTTCAATGCCTTTTTACTGTGAAGTTGTATTGTAATGGTATACATTGGTTCTGAATTTATATCTTCTGCTGTTACTACTGTGTGTCCTGTCCTTGTTCATGTTACAGCATAGTTTAAGTGATTTAAGAGAGCTGATGAGGTGAGTCTCAAGCTTTTGAAGCGTGTCTTTGAAGTGTCGAGTCTCAAGCTAACAAAGGTATTACATAGTTAATACCAAAATTGCATTTTACAGAAACATGTAATTTTAAAAACTCTGCAAGTTGACAAAAAGAAGTTATTTAAAATGCCTTGTTAGTGGTGGCATCCTTTCTACTGCTTCCAAACCCACTGAGAGCTGGAGCTCTGCTCTAAAGCATGAGCATTGCATATTCCATGGTGCAGCCTTTTTCACTTTAATTAATTCCAGCCTTATCTGACCATGAAATATTTTTCAAAACTTCTAAAAATGAGAAGAAACCCTTTTTTAGATTGTAACTTGGCTCATGTTTTGTCAAACAATGTTCTACAACTATGAAGCTGCCAAAAAGATGAATTGGAGCGTGTTTCTGGTGAAGAACTGAAACGTTCATGAAGTGGTAAGTGAAAAAGTTCTGTAAATTGATATTGTTAGGTTTTTGGTTTGTTTTTGTTTTGAGTTTTACATCTTTTTTTTTTTTTTAACAGTGCTACATGGTTAGGATCCTGTGCCATCAGTGTGCCCAGACCTGTCATTTGTGTAAGCATTGATTAGTACCCGATTGTGAAAGGTTTTGACTGCAGAATGGCTGTTGGACCAACATAGAAAGTTACGTGCGTCTTGATCTTTTTGGTTAGAGTTGCAAGCACCTTCTAGTTTAGCTGAGCTACGTTTGCTGCCTTTATACCTTTTCACTCAGTTCACTCCCACTTGAATATTCATTCCCTGGCATTCGAGCCAGTGTTTTATTTAATAGTGATCTTGTGTTAAACCCATCTGCTGTACTGTGCTTGTTTTATCACCGGAGTAGTAATTATAGATACTGTTCTCCTCCTCACTTTGGTACCTTTTGTTACAACAGGCTTTCAGCTCTGTCTCTTGGCTGAGTGTTCTGCTGAAGAACATTATAAATGGCTCATAATATGTTTGGTTTATTTGGCTCTCATAAATAGTACCAGGAAAAGATGTCATTTATGACCCGCTGCTGCCATCTGTAAATGTGTGCCTGTTAGGCCTTTGAGATTGTATTTTCTGAAGATTTATTTTTAAAAAAGGAAGAGAAGGAACTAAAAAAAGTATCTCAATTCACTTAGCAGTTGTTGTAAATCGCGTGAGTCTGAGATGATGCCAGTTTCTGTTTTGGATGTGGTGCTAATCCATCAACATTGCTTCCTGGGTGTATAATGAAGAGGCAGTACAGTGTCATACAAATGGAAAATTGTGGGGTTTCAGGACAGAAAGGAATATAAAATATGTGCTGCCACAAGGGCTGCTGCTTAATGCATGTAGAAATTCGGTGGTTGGGATTGACCACGATACGACAATCGTCCACACAAACACAAACTTCAGGTTAGAGATTGCTTTTCAGAATTTAAGGCATATGTGGTTTTTTTTTCCTTACTGCCTTTATTGTAATGAACTACCTATACAACACACTGGGAAAACCTTGGCTGTACTTTTCAGGATGTCCTCTTCTCCTCCAAATTCCTGTAAGAGGCCTTCAAACTACGTTTTCAAATGGACTCTTGGCAATTAACATACAGGTTGCAGTGATCTGAAACTTACCCTTAAAAATGCTGTTGTAAATAATAAATAGCCCTCAAGGTTTTTAAATGCAGTCATTGCTGTGGACACAGAGAGTTTCTGAAATATTTAAAATCATTGTTTCTTGGTATTTCAAGGGCCTGGGAGAGGGAGGCAGCACACATGCTCCTTCCCAGGAGGAATTATTTTAACTGCAGGAATGTTTCTAAAACAAACTAAGAAATTATGTGAAAACGTAGGAAGTTGTGTGGGGAATAGTGTCTGAACTCTCAAATAAATACCCGTAAGTGGTTAAGGCCCTGAGCACATCCTATCAACTAGGCTATAAATGCCATTAAAACCAAATGAGGTTTATGCATGGGTTTGGGCTCAGGCACCAAGAGATGAGCTCTGGCAAGTCAACAGAAAGTAGTGCATGGCCAAGCCCTTCCACTTCAGAGTCAAACATCTCTACATAAACCCATTTCAGGGATAATGTGAGTTAAAATGATGTGCCCTTCGTTGAAGCAGCAGAGATGAACGCTTACCATCTGTGTTGCTGGCTGGGCAGGTGAGGAGGGCTGTTACCCTCAGCAAATCTTTGGCAGCATGTGAATTGAAAGTCCTCCATTTTCAGAGTTGTCTGTGCTTCAAGATGTTGAGGATGAAACTGAAGGAGTTTAATCTTTTCAAGGAGTCTCATTAGCTTTAATTTTGGAGCAAATAATTTCTTAAAAGAGAACTTTTGAGCAGATTTGCTGCAGCAAGAGGGAGAGAAGAACAGAAAATGGTCTGCAGAGAAATACTTAAGTTGAGCATTTACTTTGGTCGTACTGACGCAAATCCAAATTGCTGACATCGTGCCTCAGCCAAGGTTGTTTGGTCCATTCCTAAGCTGATGTGAGTTTGGTGCTAACTGTAGGAAAGAATCAGGCTTGTACAGAATGGAAATTCCACCTTGCTTATGTGGCTTTTGCATACTGGGTTCCTCTCCACCCCATGTCATCTATAAGCAATCTTGAAATTTCCCCTTTCTTTCCTTTTGCACTCTTCAGAAATTTCAGTCTTCAGATTTTCTATTTGTCATTAGAGGGCCAAGCTTGTATGACATTACCTCGCATCTGCTGTGAGCTAAGAGCACGTGTATGGATCTGTCTGTGCCTGAGCTTATCTGCAGTAATTTGCTGAGTCAGGAAAACTGGGTGGTGAGCGTGTCCTTCCAAGCCTGCTGACTTCCATAGGTATGAATGAGATTCATTGAATTTAGCTGTCTTTCTTCTTTCTAAGGATAGTCAGAAACAGGAATGTCTGGGGGAGGAAGTTGGCTGAGGCTCATTCCATATGTGCTAGAGAAAATATTGATTGGATATGGAAGCAACTTGGAGAGTATCTTGAGGACTCAGGCTTTTGTTGCACATAAATGAGCAATTTTCTTCACATTGTTTCTCAGTAAGATTCTTCTGGATCCTGTTTTTGCTTCTGAGACTCCAGTTTGCTTTGGGGACCCACAGGCCACTTCTTCCCTCTTTGTTTGATCCAACAATTGTTGCCACTGCTTTGAAGTGTTGAGTCTGCTGGCAAAGCCTTTGCCTTTGTAACCTTTGAACTGAAGTTGTGAAACTCATGTCTGGCTTCCAAGAACAGGAGGCAGTTTCTCTGCTGTGCAGTACAGCACCAGACATGGTCAGCATGTCCCGCTCCTGCTCCTCAGTGGAAACAGAGGTCCTAGCCACAGGCGTGGAGAGCTGGGGACAGAACATCCTCAGACAAAGCCAAGAATCACTCTCTGAAGGTGCAGCAAAGTGCCATGTCGTATGGGTTTCCAGATGTGATGTAAAAACTAAGAGGAGTCATAAAATTTGTGTGGCTGATTCACAGTACTGAATTAATTATTCTACTAAATGATTTACTGAATGGTTAGAAGATATTTAACGATCTCCATGCACATTATTTGCATGGTATTAGTAAGAGAAAGAAAAGACCATTTAAAAATATTTATGGCATGTGTTTTCTTGTCATGCTTTCCTATATTCTGGTTGAGGATTCATTCGACATCTGTTTTCCTTCTCCAGCCCCTTCTCTGGTTGAAAGGGTAACTTGATGGGACAGGTGTTTTTAGACAAAATTCTGGGGATGTCTAAAAGAAATCTTCTTGCTGGAACTGCAGAGAAAAAGCCTAAACCAATTCTTCTGTGGTCCTTGGAAAGTATAATTTCATACAAGTGATCCTTGGTGTCACTTAGTATACATTTGCTACCCTGAAAAAGGTTTAATTCTTAACAAAAGAAACTGCTAACTGCACCCTCTTAACAGGCACAGCACATATTGGCCTAAACAGTTTCTTTTTTTCCCGCTGAGCATTTACCAGGATTGAAAGTTGACTACCGCAGTATTTCCTGGTGCTTTTGGGACAGCGTGATCTGGAAGTCTTCAGCCTAATTGTGCAATAACAGTGCAAAAATATGCGAACTATAAACAGCTCTGAAGTGCTTAATATGACAGCACATGCACAGTTTTGATTATCGAGACCCTGTGTCGAGAGCCCGGAACAAGCCCGTGCGAGGGACCCCATTTCGGCAGGGTGCATCACTGTCCCGTTGGCTGGTGCCTTCCAGCAGCCCTCGAAGCTGGAGCAGCGGGGGCTCGGAGGCAGCTGGGTTGCATTTATTCCAGTACTCAGTGGTTTGAACTGGTGCGTACGTAGCTCTGCACTACTCCTGAGTGCCTCTGTGCATTTTTGGGGCATCCCGGAGCCAGAAGGGTGTTTTCTCTGAAGCCCTCCGAGTAAGGAGGGACTGCTTCCTTTTGCCAAGAGCAGAGTGGTGAACGGTGCCATCCCCTGTGACATTGCATCAACTCAAATATTTTACCCTGAATTTCTGCCTATCTTAGAGATCAGTCTTGGCTTGTAACTAATATTAATAATTATGATCATTGCTTCTGCTATTGCATTGCTTCAGCATATTGCAAAAATTCATTATCCCTCTGCATACTGAAGATTTCATTCATCAGGCTAATTCTTATTCCAATTATGGTTTTATAAAGATGGATCCTTCTAACACAGCCTCATGGCATTTCCAAATTATTTCTCCTTTCTATAACTGACGTGTTTTACAGCAATGCAGTCTCATGATTTTTGCATCAAAATTTCTTCTATGAAAAAGATGCACTGTAATGCAGCAAGCCAAAAATAAATGTACACTGCGTTCAGGTTTAGGTGTTGTTTACTCACTGCTTCATTGTGAAAAATTATCCATAAGGATAGCTGTTCAGAAGGAAAAGTCAAGTGAATTTCATAGTAAAGTACTGAGTAAGGAGAAAAGTAGACTGTTGCGAGCTTCATTAGAAAGTGTGTGCATACTTGTTTGCACTTCTGTCCAAAATGAGATTTGGTTTTTGGCATTTTTTTATATGTATGTATTCTGCTTTGTGTTACTCAGTTTACCTTCCTACCTGAAATACCCTATAGCTGCTAAAGCCTCATGATTTGTGTAATTGTCTTGCTGTTTCTCTTTTGATGAAGTGGCATACAGTTGATTCCTTTGTTTTCAGCATGCTCTCCATCTTTATCAATTTTTACTGCAAACCATAGCAATTCATTCTTTCTCAGTCTCTAGTTCCTACAAGGTCTTGTACCAAAGACAGGATGTTGTGAGATTTGGGGCTTCATTTATCACAGCAGAATTGCAGTAACAGTTTTGCAGCAAAATGGAAAAGTTAGGAAAACAGTGAAAAGCTGTACCAGCAGATTTGATACATCAGGCTATTAGCAAAAACTGATATTCCAATTTTGCACAAAAATAGAGCAACTTTTATTTGTGTGAAGTTCTGCCAAACCCACATTAATTGCATTTAATTTGATTGCTTGGAGCCCAGATGAAAATGCTTTTCAAATGATTAGTTGACTGTCATCATGGAGATCCTGATTCAGAAAAAAAAGCCTTGCAGTGGGAAGCATGTGAGCATATGTCTGACTTTTGTAGACGTCGAGAGACGTAATCATTTAATTAAGAGCCTTCCTGAGCAAGGTCAGGAATGTTCATAGGAGTTGTAATGATCAGCATTGTCTCAACCTCTGCCAGAAACAACACTACTTGCGGTCTACTGATTAATGGTTTTCATTATTTTCATGGTTTCCTGTCCTTGGCTTTTTTCCTTAGCTGCTCCGACAAGGATCTCGATGCCTGAGACTTGTTCCACGTGTGCTATCAAGTGGCAATGCCCCCTGTGCAGTATGAACGCATTCAAAACCTGGTTGTATCTTTTTGTCCCCTTACTGTCCCCTCCCTCCTCAGGATGTCTTCCCTGCGGTTCTCCGGTTGCTCTGTTTTGCAGTGTTCATGTTCTCCAGGATGGAAACTGGCTCGACACTGGGGATATCCATTCATCTAGGTGTGCTGGGTGAGAAGAGCATCTTTTCTCTCTCACGATGGCCAGTAGCAAACATTTCTGTTTCTTTTTTGCCACAGGTTCTTGTGGTCCTTATGCTGGGCAATATTCCCAGTCCTGCCATGATGGTATTTCGTAGCTCAACCTCAGGTGTGTCGTCAGGCTCATAGGACACGTTTCCATCACCAGACCCGGGCTGAGGGGGCTCAAAGCTAACTGAAGGACACAGAGCAGAACACTGTGCCGCACCCACCCTTAATAAAACCCTCTGCGCTGCTGGTGAGCACAGTTTGGTGTTGAAAATAAGGTGCCAGAAAACAGGTATACTGTGCAGACAATTCAAATGAAATAGTGTTTCCATAGCAATGAAGTAGTGATGTACTACACAAATGGTCTAGAGCTAATAAAGAATCAGGAGGAGAAGCTGAAGTTTGAGTATTTTTCTATGGTGGAAGTGAACCAGAAATATTAAGGGAAAGGCAGATTTTGAAACAAAGATACAGCCAAGTGCACAAAAATCCATTTTCTTAAAAACAAAACAACAACAAAAAAGGCCTGTCAGAATGATAGTCAGGGTAGCATTTAGCTCTCAATGAGTGAGTTAAGAACAAAAAGACTGCAAAAACCTGGCAAAATGGAAAGGTAAACAGCTGAAGAGAAATATCAGCTCAAAAGATAGCAAAAACTTTTTCAAATTCTCTTAGATTTTGTCAAAACGTTAACCTTTGAAAAATTCCACCTTCCTATAATTTTGTACAAAAAAACCCCCCAAAAATAATAAAAAAAACCCAACAGAAAGCAAACTCCACAAAAAAAAAAAAACCCAAACAGTAGCCCACCTTTCAAATGTTACCGTGTTTTTCTTGGTACACCCATAAGAAGACCTGGCAGTGCAAATATTTCAGTGCAGTGTGAATGATAAAGGCAAAACAGCAGAGAAGTACCCAGGAAACAGAAAACCTTGGGCTGCTTCTCGCATGCTCTCATTTTCTTTCTTTGCATATTTAGCAGGGTTAGAACTAGGTCAGACTACCCGCCACGTGCTGGAGCGGCGCCGGTGACATTAGCCTGGAGCTGCCTCTGTCTGCTGTCAGTTTTCGGGGCTGGTACGAGCTATCTGGTGGAGCTGGAGAGCCTCATCTTCCTCTTGCAGGCCGCGATGTAAATCAGAGCGGCTCTGCAGAGGCAGCAGAGTGAGGCGTGGCATGGGATGGAGAAACCACGGCCCAAGTACCTGTGGACACTGCAAGAGCCGGCGTGAGGCTGATCTTGAAGGCATGGCTTGCTTATTGACACGGACAGGGGTTGGGGGGACAAGATGTGTGGGCACGGATGCTTGCGCTGGGCTAAATATGAGTCTTCCTGTCATCTCCCCTTACTGAAGAGAAAACAGAGCAGATATTCTTCCCCATATGAAAAAAATGTGCACGTAAGCAAGCACACAGCTGCTTGCCACCATTTCGTGGCCTTTTTGCCTAAGCAAGAGCATCGCCAGCAAAGGACAGAACCCTGAGCCGGGTGCTCGGTGCCAGCACGTTAGCATTAGAGGAGATGACACACGTTGTGCTGAAGAGCAGCAATTCCTCGTGGAGGGCTGGCTCCCAGCAGTGGGGCTGCGGGGCAGCAAGGTTCCCCATCGCAGCAGGAAGGGGTTGGCCCCAAGGCTCTTCCCACCAGCAATGGAGGCACCCAGTTTCAGTGGGACTTGTGGACCAGAGGGTCCTGGAGAAGGTTCTGAAGAGGGGAAAAGACAGGACCAGCCTGGCTGCTGGGAGCAGTCCCTGCACCATTTGCTGCTCCTCACTTTCTTCTGATCACACCATCTTACTGGTCTGTCTGATTGCCAGCATCCCCTCGCGGAAAACTGCCCCATGTCACCACTCTGTGTGGCATGTTAATTCCTGCACCCAATTACAGGGTGATTTTTATACTACAATAGGGTTTAAAGGACAGATCAAAGTCCAGTAACTAAAGTTCCTTGGGTTTCTGAAATGAACCCATCTTTACAGGGACACGTAAAACCCAATGTGCTGACACTGCAGCAATGCATTAGCCCTGACAAAATGGACCTTTAACAAATTGAGGTCAATACTGACCAGATGAGAGATTGATTTCTTTATTTATTATTCAGAAACACAAAAGTCAATGAGAAGGGAGGCCATTCCCCAACGTGCCTCTGAGAAACTCCCAAAACAAGTGCACCCGATAACGCTTGCTTATTGTAAGAGAAGCTTGGAGGGCATACAGACTTTGGATCCCAGGCTAGTGAGAATATACCTGCTCTTTTTTTTTTTTGCTGGGGTGTTCTTTTTTATTCTGCCCTTTCTCTAATGATTAATAAATTGAGTTTGTGTTTTCAGAAGGAAGAATAATCGCAGTACCTCACCCCAGACATGTCGGTCAGGAGGTTGGTGGGGTGGGACAAGCAGCACCTAAATGAGATTGCTGTATTCACTGAAGAACTTTCTTCTCCACATTCATTGTGTGAAGTTCTGATCTCAAGGACCTAAATTAAATAGTGTGAAGAGTCCAGTTTGGTTTTATCCCTATCACCCAGGACAAAATGGTAGACTTCTAGAATATGTTGACAATAGCAGGATGTAGGGAGGAGGAGGAGGCAGTAAACATGAAAAGAGAGCCATCCAAGTGTCTCTCTTGGTTTTGGCCGAGTTGAGCGGTGAAATGAAGGCAGTATATCAGCCAGTGCTGTTGTGTAAAGGATGCAATATGCATCTGTCATGCTTCATAGGCTGCAGAAGCTATTATCCTTTGTGAAAGGCAGAATATTTCACTAGGAGTATTTGAACCATCCCTGATCTGCTGGATGTTGTTGAAATGGGCTATCGGGCTTAGTATCCCATCAGCCCAGCTGTATCGAGCGGGGTGTTTTGATAAGCCTCTGGATACAGCAGGGACTTTGACGCTGTGGAGTCCCTCCGAGTAGCACACACCATGTCAGGGAGAACTCACTGGCTTCAGCCCTGTGGCACGTACGTTCACTGGGGCAGGGCGAGGGTGCTGGCGACAGTGGTACTGACTCGGAGAGCTGATGGTGAAGCTGCCACAGCTCTCCAAATCTGGGCCCTGCAGAGCAGCTGAGCTGAGCAGGATCTCTTGGAGACCTTCCAGCTGAGAGCCAAGCAGTGGCCATCCAAAAGCTGAGGATGCAAAGCTCGGTGCACTCCCACCCACTGCAATGCGTGGTTCAGCTCAGGACCAATGAGATGACTGGCACAGAGGCTGGGGGAGAAGTTTCTCATCTGCTGGGCTTTGTGCAAGAGCGGATGTATTCAGCAGCAATAGACGTGGCAGTCCCGAGCAGATTCTCGCTTCTGAATGCGCTACTTGCTGTCTTAGAAACCAGACACCTGCAGTTTATTTTGTATGCACGCACGCACGTATGAAGTCCCCGGTCCCCCCACACAGGATTTCCTGCATGCTAAACACGTCCAAAGACAGTAATTTTTTTTCCACCGTCAAACAAGTGAATCTAATGGGTTCCTGCAGTCAAGATTTGAATCTGTCAGATCACCTGCCCGTACCTAACAGCCATCTGCTCTCCTGTGTGCTCCCGGCTCTTGGCAGCTCTTAGCTATAGCTCCGAACATCAGCTCTGAACTATGGGGTGCCCTTCTCACCTCAACGGCCTCTTCTGATAATGGCTGCTGTCAGCGTAAGTCCTCTGTGGCTTAGGGGTAAAGGAGGAGATGACCTGCTTCACTCCTTCAGGTGAGGGTGGTTTTTCCCACGTTGTTCGTGGCGGTTCGGCCTTTGGAGAGGGTTGCTCAGGCTGGGGTTTGGACTTGGGAGGCAGGCATCAAGCTGAGCAGGAGCTCCTCAGTCACTGGGCATAGAGAAGGGGGAGACAGTTGGGCTGCCAAAACCACCAGTGAGGTCTGTGTGTAGCAAGACCTTTTGTTGTCCCTGTCACATGTGCTGGTGACCAACACAATACAACCCCACCACAGTGCCTTTGGGCCTGGGCGTGGGAGCATTGGAGGATGCCACAGGCAGTTGTGTGTGACAGAGACCCATCCTCTCAGAAGAAAGGCAGCTTCCAAAAACACAAGGAACCTCCGACCCTTTTGGACCTGACCTGCAGGCCATGTCCCTGGGGTGGGGCACAGGGGCAAATCCAGTGCTGTGTTGGGCATGAGGGGCAGTGTGTTGGACACTCCCAGGATCATTATAATTGAAATTCTCTATCAAGCACCCATGTGTTTATCTTGGAGAGCTTGAAAGAGTTATGAATCTGCTGAGTGCGTAGCAGGCTGAGGTGGAGAGCACAAGAACAATCATTGCCGCTGTGGCAGGCAATATATTATGGCTGGCTTGCCAGGCTGAAAAGTGAATGCGATTCGTCTTTGTGTTTGCTTTAGCGAGAGATAAGAGACTGTTTTGCTTGCTCAGGTGTTTTGAGTCTTTTAACTCTGCCTTTGTCTTGCTGGGTTTGGGAATTAGCTTCCGAGTGTTTGTGCATTCCTCCTCCTCACGCTGGGGGTTATTTGTGTGTTTGTTCAGAAGGAAACCGGTCTGCTGTATGTGGTATTACTTCACGCTCGCATTGATTGCTTTGCTGCTGCTGCAGTTTCGGAGGGGAAGTGGCACAAAGAAGCTGAAGTAGTGTTTCTGTTTGAGAGGAATGCGGTGCAGAAGCATGCTGTTTATTTAAGAAGCTGTTGCCATGTTTGTTAAAGCAGCGTTGGTTTCTATAGGTCTCCTGCTGTAAGAGAGTAGGACAAAAAAGAAAGCATTCCAGTTCAGCTTAAAGGACTCAAAGGCAAGAAAGATACCTGGATTGGAGACAAATAGGCCCAACAGTTGCATTCAGAAGACCTTATAGTGGCTAAAATTTTTACCTTGTTTCTCGAGTAGGCTGTCTTCCCGCTAACGTGGCTATCTGCTTCTGGAACAGAATGGGTTTGCATCTGGCCAGCTCAGAGCTGGGGCACGGAGCATAAGTCTATTAGTCCTCATCCATGCAGTCATGCCCTTAGTGTGACATTAATGCCAAATGTGCAACTGGTAATAATTTTTTTTGAGAGAGAATTGTTGAATTTGACACTGGCACAGTAAGGATTTTGTAGGATATCTCCAGACGTTGTTACTGCAGGGTAAAGGAACCATTCCATAATAACTCACCATCCAATTTACCTGGAGATGTCACAAAATATTCCCTCCAAATGGCCTGCATGAGTGCTGGATGGGTAGAGGGCTTTTTTTCCTTTATTTCTTAATTCACTGGGAATAATTCATTGGCTGACAGCTGTGCATGTGAAATGACTAGGTGCATCCCTCAGAAACAAGCCCTGACAATCCACTCAGCACCCAATTTGGCTTCACTGCATCTGTGCACTTGTAGTCGCTCTGTTACGCAACCTCTGTGCCTCTACCCGCAGTCTGTTGGCATTCATTTATTCATTTGATTTCAGCTTTGCATGCGGCAACTGCTGTCATTTCCATATTACGAAAGGAGGCTGGGAACACGTTGACACAAGGCTTGGGCTTGTGTCTATGCTCAGCGGGCAGATGGGGAAAGCTCTGTACTCATCAAGGAAACGAGGGTATTCAAGGACATCTTCCCTTTGGATAGATGCTCTGTTGGGAGAGATGATCAGAAACGGAACTTCCGTTCCATGAGAAAGACTGGAATAAACATTTTGCCCTATTTTTGCAAAATAAATTTTCACTTTACATGGGTGGGAAGAGGAAAGAACATTGCAATGTTCAGCAGAAACAACCCAAATGCTCCTATACTTCTGAAACAAAAACGAGCCTGAAAGGCTAAGCAAGAAGTAAATCTTTCTCTGAGTCCTCCAAAGGGCCTGGCATCCAGTCTCGCTCGGTGAGGACTAGAATGAACAGTAGAGCTTTTGAACATGGCACTCCCAGCTCTGCAAGACAGCTAGGCAGCCCCGAAGTCCTCACAAAAGGCAGAGCTTCCAGTCTCTTTCCCCAAAGCTTGGTGCCTGGAAATGCCCATTGTGGTATGAGAAATGGACGGCTTGCAGTAGGCACACAAAAAAGATTTAGGAGTGATTTTTGAACTAAATGGTTTCATGTTTGTCTGGGGCTGTGGGGAAATGGACTGAATAGCTCTTACTTGAGTTCTCATTGTACTCATCTGTCTAGTTAATGCTCTTCTTTACGGTACACATCGCCTACATTTATCTCCCCTGTTCCCAATTTGATTTATCATTTTGGCGCAAGAAATACGATATGGGTACATTTCTTATCTATATTACAAGATAAAAGCTGCCCTTTTATTTCTACCATTTGGAGAGGCAAGAAAAGGTGGACAAGTCCTCCACAAAAAGGTGAGACTAGCAGGTGCCCTTTCATTTTCAAGGGTTGTCTGCTTGTCCTGGAGGAAGATGGATCTCAGCTGAGAAACAAAGCACCTATTGAATAATCTTCTACAGGTGACAAAGGCTGCAATGATAAAGGGAAAGCGAAGATTCCTGGAGGCAAAATGCAGGTCACCTGAAAACACTGACTTTAGCCTTTGCACATCTTCATTTGACCCTCTGTCACAAACTGGCCAAAGCTCTGAAAGGACCTGTTTTATCTCTCTACAGATAGGAAACCTGCCTCCCTGTAATTTTTATCTAAAGTAGTTATGCTGTGAAAATGTGATGACTGCCTCTGCAGCACTCGCCTGCTTCTATAATGGGATAATTGCAGATAAAGGTAATGTGGTTTTAATTTCATATCATTATTAGGTTGTTGGTAGGTAAATGTATAGGAGATGGTTTAATAAAGCAATTTGAAATTTCCTATAGTGAGCTGTTGGAAAGACATACTGACCACGAATGAACAGCACAGACTTAATTAATATTTGCTGAATTGGCAGAGAGGAGATTAGAAGGGGAGATAGAATGTGGTGGCCTGTCCCTAGCTTTGGTACATTGACAAATGCTCAGAGCTAGGGCTCGGCCCGGGGGGCAGCACTTCTGCTCATGCTGTTGAAACAAGACCCAGGAGCTGTAGCTTCCAGACCTGGCTATGCCAGAGATGGATGCTTCTGAAGCTGTGTAACTCTCGTGCCACCATAGAGTGAGAGCAAAATTATTCTGTTGCCTCCTGCTCTGGAAAGGCATTGATGATAAGAAATTTTCTCTGAGAACCTGAGGATGTTGGGTGCAGCTGAACTCTCTGTTGATACCTCCTGGGCTGAACAAGGACCAACTGAAGTGCTCAGCAAGCTTGGACTTTGATATCCTCTTCCACCAATGGAGGAAAATGGAGGACTAAGACTTTTGCTTAGCCTGTCTTGCATAGTTTCACATAAAATATCAGCTGCTCTGCTCCTGCCCTCTGCCTGCAACCGTAGAGGCAGGTGAGGAGTAGCGTGGTTGCAGCTGGTCTCTCTTGTGTGGGGTGGGTAGCCTAAACAGGAGAACAACAGGAGCCATTCCCACGCAGGTAAGCACTGCGTTAAGAAACTGGCTCTTCATCCTCCATTCAGTGTGTTTTGTCCACAGCACTTTCTTTACACAAAAAGATTTTTCCCAGCACTGAAAGCATGAGCGTTTCTCTATTATTAAATTTCTGCTTCACTCCCCTTATTTGGAAAGGAGGGGGTGCAGAACGATGCTGGATCTCCAGCTTTCTGACGTCTCTTTGATTTCCCATATTGTCCAAAAACTCCATCCTTTCAGTCAATAACATACTCAGCCCCTCAGCCATGCAGGGAGCATCAGCTCACTCGTTAGTCTTCAGACAGTCAATTCTTTATGCTGTTTTTTCTTTCCATTTTTATATCTGGCTTACAGCCATACTCTTCACCTTATGGAAATCTTAGCGAGTGTGCTCAGGTCTTAGTGAAAATACGTGCTGTTTGCCAAGCAGCCTCTTCAGCTGCTTGCTTCCAGTTCATTTCTTCTTTGAATTCAGCCCCTGACTTTCGTACCTGGTAGGATTGCAGCAGCTGAATCCTGCCAGATTTGCATGTTAAAGTACTGTATCTCATGTACGTGGAAATAAGTTTACTAGCCCTGAATATGAAGGGAATAAAGATCCTTCTGCCTAGAATGGGATTTTGACTCTGACTAAACTCTTGAATATAGTGTTGTCATCGTATTTCTTACGGATATTTGGATAAGAACAAATTATTTTCAACTAATATTAGTAAAGAAAGAAGTTTTTATTTATGTTTATTCTTTGTGGCTGAAATATAACAAATCCTTTCTGTTTAATTAATGCTCGGAGCACAGCAAACAGGGCTGTCCAGCAATAGAGAATATGACATTTGACTCAGCAAATTGAAAAGTCATGTTAAAAGGTGATTAATGTTATTTAAAAATGCAATTACCATTTGGCACAAGGCAAGTTTGGGTCTTCTCTGGTTGCTGAGGAGGTGTGAGCTGGATGTAAAAGGCACTTGATGCTGCTGGTGCTGGGTGAATTGTAAATGTTTTATGACTTCTCTCACCTTAGAAAAAGTGCAGTGCCAGCCTGTCACAGGATCACACTTAATTGCTCTTTGACAACATTTTCATTGTTGTCTGAATATGCACCGCGGCCCTGCCTTCCACCCCCACCCCTGCCCTCACAGCTCTTGACATTAAAAGCTATTGATGGATGAGCTTGTTTTGACTAATTTTGAGTCCATTTGAACATTACGGGTTGGAAAGTTTAATGCTGATGTAACTGAGTTTGCGTCCTGAGGGAGAGGACGATGCGAAGGAATTCTAATGGGAAAAACTGGTGGAAGAGAGAGAAAGGTGGTGAGGAGAGCCATCAAGACCCAGCTGGTGGGAAGGGATTAGAGGCAGAGCAGAGAATAGAAAATTAAATACAATATGTGCATGTGGGCACGTATTTGGCTCGTTCCTGTAGCTGTGCTTAGCAGTGGGTTTTCTTCTTGCCTGAAGAGTGACTCGAGAAAATGAAATCTGTTTTGCGAGGAAAAATACCAATTGTACATGTGGTGGCCTGAAAAAGCTGATTAACTCGATCCTATGTTCCAGCCCATGGAAATTTAGGGTTTTGACTTTTTAAACAATCACCCACTTCATCCCCACCTCTTCCCTTCCGCTCTCCTGGCTCAGGCAGACGGGAGAATGGGATTAGCGCAGAAACACAACTCTGACAGATGCGGGAAAGGCAGTTTTCAACCCGAGGGAACTGAAAAATATCATCAGACGCGTCTTGGATTACATAAGGTCAGGTGCTGCCTAAGACCAGACTGTGCCCTGCCACACGCCAGGAGACCGACCGCTCCCACTAAGGTCTCCCCTGCGACAGGGCTTGTGTGATCAGGCAGGAGAGGCCCAGGAAAAGTCGAGATTGCATAAAGCAATCTCCTGTTGCTTCCAGCATCTCCTCCAGAATGCAAATTCCCTTTCATCACCATTCAGAAGTATTAATATCTGCTCCACTCATTGCATCACATCTGGATGGCTGATGGCATATAATAAAGGTCAGAAAGGATTGTATTTCTTGGTCTCCACTTCACTGGTCGGGAACTGGCTGGTGTAGATGAGGCATGCTTGCAAGATTATAATGGCAATTTGTAAGCCTTTGCTCAAAGCACTGCGACTGAATCTGTTGTACAAGTGAAGCTGATGGCTGAAATCCAAGTCTTCGATAAATCACTTCATTGCTGACCTAATGAGTTCTTCATGACAAGAAGATTTCTGCAGCGACTCATTCAACAAGCTATTTTCTGTACTGGTGGTCAGGGCTGGGGAAACGGTTACACACAGAAGAATGAGGAGGTATGCCGCTTTGCAGAGATTAATTGGAGACTTGATTGGTCTCACTGTCAAACACCAGATGTTCTCCCTTTTGTAAAAAGAAATAATAATAAATAATACATCCAGACAGTGGCTTAATGTAGATTTACTTCGTTAGCGGCTGGTGTCACTGCATTCCACCCTATTCGAATAAGTGATAAGATTAGTGTCTTCCCTTCATGAGAGACACATTCTCTCATTGAATTAATCCTAAAAGCTTAATTTGAGTGGAAGCGGGGCAAAAATCTCTGCACCTGCCTTGCTTCTTTCCTCCTTGCAGAGGAGATTATATTGGGGAAGGTTTGGATCCCCGTGGCTAATGGATGGGGCAGTGATGCTACCACTGCAAGCCCCATGGGGCTCCTCAGCTCAAGCAGGCCTGAAGGTGAGGGACCATCACAGCCCATAGTGATGCTACCAGGGCTCCGTGGTCCCCACTCAGCATGGGAGGCGAGTCTGCAGCAGCGCATCGGGTGTGAAAACAACATTCTCTGCATTGTGCTTTTAACTACCTAGGTCTTGAAGCACTTAGCGGAAGGGGCTGGTGTCTTTTCTGCCTAATTCCAGAAGGGAGAATTGAGGTGGGCAGCCAGGATGGCCATTTAGCTGTCAACTCCGTCTTGCTATTTCACCGTGCCCTTTCTCCTGGGTTCCCTGCAGCATAGGAGCCCATTCTCTTGCACAGACACCACCTTTAAGGCTTTAGTGTAACAATCAGATGGAGCTATTTGAGGTCTTTAAAAAATGGTATCTTAGATGACTAATTATCATGAGATGACTAAGAGCGAATGCTTCTGGGCAGAGCTGTACCTATAATACCCAGTCGTCACTACATTTACTAAAAATGGGGAGTGGGGGGGAAGACAAATTTTCCCTGAGCTGTAACTTTTTCCAGGTCAAGTCTTTTCTTATGTCACTGTTAATCTTGAAGTATTACATAAAGGTCGGAGCTGCAAAACTTCTCCAAGGTTGGATGTGAGATAATTAAAATGAAACCTTTTCTCTCCGGAGGCGCTGTGTTGATCCAGGCAGCCCAGGGCCATCCCGTGGGACCCTCCCAAGGAGACATCTCGCCACACTGGCTGCCATGGGTGCGGTGCGGCGGGGGCCTCCTGTTCCTTCTTGGGTGAGGATGAAAAGAGCTCTCCCGAAACCCCTGCAAAGCTCCAGCAGGCTCTGCTCAAACAGAAAATAAAAAGCACTAGTTTAAATAAAGCGTGTGATTTTGAACTGACACCAGTGTGTCGTTGTTCAAGGTGAGTGCCAGAGGTGTCTGGAGCATCAAGGCTGAACCACCCAGCTACTGCAGGGCTGTCCATGTGTTTTTGCCCAGATGTTTGACTTAGCAGCAGTGGAGGCTTCTCTCGTATCCTCCACAGGAGGATTGCTGACCCCACAGTCTGCCCCAAAAGCAGACATTTCATTAGCTGTCTCTGCCCCACTTTGGGCCATATTTTTGTGTTTTGTTTTCTTTTTCTTCCTCCAGCAAAGTTCCCATGTTGACCACAGTGTCCAAGATCTGGTGTCTCACTAACATTTTGGTTTTTCCTTTCCTGCCAGGAATTTCCTTGTGCTGCACAAAGACTTTTAATACTCCGTGGGAGCCTGCAGCAGCCTTCTTCAGGGCTCAGAGGAAGAAGGACATGGCCACCTGTACCTCCATTAGCCAGCATCCTCCTGGGGTAGCCGTCACCTCCATTTCTGCATCACCTACAGGAACTGCAAGCCATATGCTGTGTAAAGGCTGCAGAGGACGTAAGTGAGGAGGAGGCAAACCCTCCCGGCTGCTGCAATTCAGCGTTGCTCTGTTGACTTGCGACCCAAAGCGTGCTAACAAATTGTGTGTGTCAGAGGCAGTAAGTGATGTGAAAATAGAAGATCACTGAGTGTCATTTAAAATCGTAAAGGGTTTTAAATATTTGCTGGGCTTCAGTCAGTTTGCACAGGATGACTTATTTCCATGTGTGGTAATGGACGTGCACTTGTGTGTAAAAGCTTTCCAATAGCTGCAATTTTGGTAAACTCATTCCACAAAGGAGTCTCAAAACCAGACTCATTTTGCCATACCGGCACTTTCATTGGCGCGTGAACTGTGCGCTTTAAACAGTTGTCTAAAGAAAAGTTTATTGATGTTGCAGGCAAGCTCAGGCTGCTGGGACTGTTTGGTTTTGGCGGGTTTTTTTGGTTTTTTTTTGTTTTTTTTTTTTTTTAAATGGCAAAAATCAGGCTATCTTAAGTTTCTGAGTTCACACCAGAAGAAATGGATCTAATTCAGTTATTTGCTATACTTTACTTTATTTCTGAGCTGACTTCTTGTTTGGTTCATTCTCTTTCCATTTAACCCTTTGATAATAAGCAGTGGTAATCAGCGCTTGAAAGCTGCATGTCTTTAATCGTATGTTGGCATCTGACTGTCAGAGCAATGTATTTGTTGTAATAGCTAGGAGAAGAAAGATGTGTGACATTTTCTGGGGTGCGTGCGTATGCACGTGTGATGAAAATTAGGCAACCAGTTCTATTCCCTACTGCAAATCACGATGTGTGTTATCTGCTATGTCGTTGTGCCTGTGCAGAGCTATCAACAGCTGCGATATCACAGCTGTCAACTCATACAACCTTGCAACTTCTGATTAACAGGATTTCCTCTTCAGTTATTAAAGTAATAACAGGAGGTACTCTGTGGAAAGCAACAGAATCCGCAGCAATTGTTGTACTGTTTCCCTGAGATACATCTCAGCTTATTTTCTGGCAAGAGGCATTAAGCACCACACTTATGATACCTGTAGTCAGCCAGAGCTTTATGGGCTGCATCTCACCAAACGTGAACTGGGTGAGCTCCCCTGATTCCAAGGCAGACTTATACCGAGACTTTGGCTCCGCTGTAGCTGTTTAGTGTTTTATCTCTGGTGGGACCTGGCCTCTGGGGTGGACGTGCTGGGACTTTCCTGTAAACTGAGTAGGCTAATAATTCAAAGGGGCTTTGAATTATTAAATTGGCCTAGCATTGGGTGTCTAGAACATACACTAAATAAGACAACTTTGAAAAGGGTAAACTTAGATCTGATGAATAAATAAAAGGGTTCAAAAGCCAGTTTTCCCCAAACCTTACATATCCTCAGCAGGACAGACTTTACCCTTGTGTTAGCCTTTGCCTACCACCTTCCTGGAGGCTCCAGCAAGCTCCATGAAGATCCTTCTGGGTCCCCAATGCATCATCTTCGCCACTATGCCCTGCAAGAAGAGCTGGCACCAGTTCCTTACCACTTCCAGGGTTGCCCCGATCCCACATGCCATGTCCCACTCCTTCACCTGGTCCTACTTTGCTGCCCAAAGCTCCCTGGCTTGGCTGTGGTGCCTCCCGGACCACTGCCATGCAGAACAGCCTGGGTGCCTGGCAGGCGGCGCACACCTTGTCCTGAGGCATCACATAGGGTGAGACAGCTGTCACAAATCTTCTTTTTAATAAGGCAATGGATCCCATTGTAAACAATGGGATTATTCCTGATAGCCCTAAATTTGGCAGTGAGCGCTTAACTAGTCCGTAAATCATATTTCTTTGTGTGACTTGAACTCACTCATGATAGTAGTCGTTACTAAGAGCACCTCTGCCTTCTGACTTTATAAAAAATACCAACCAGTGTAGAATAACAGCCAAGAAAGTAAGCAAATTCTTTTGCAGCCCTTCATTGGTGTAAACTCCAAAACAACTCATTGCTGTTTAGCCAGGAACTTGGTAACGCAATGGAAGTCTTTCTCACAACTGCATGTTTGGGAGTCCCCAGAAGTGGTAAGTTCATCATCTTGTCCTGGTGGGCTTGTATGATCTTCAGCAACTCTTTTTCTTCTTTTTCCTAACTGGAAAATGAAATTACTGCTCTGCTTTGTCTAGCAAGATGCTGGGTGAGCTGGCCCAGAATCTCTGCGTGAGCCAGCTGGACCTACTGAAAATGATAAAGCAAAACCGAACTTTTACATTCTGTGGTCCAGCTCCAGTATGGCGGGCCGGCTGTCTATCTATCAGTGTGCCTGCATGTGTCTGTCTGTCTATCTATCTTGCCCTATTGCCAACAACTACAAGAGTATAAATGAAATTACATTTCAGTCCTGATTCACAGAAGTATTTAGTGCCTCATAAATCCCTCTGCAATTCTAGACATTTCTTCTTCTTTTGTTGGCATTTTTGGTGTGAAGCTGACAAATAAACAGCAAAATCTTTCATTCCCTGGCTGTTGTTATCAACTAGCTATAAGAAGAGGTGGCAAAGTTATTTATATTTTTTAGGGAGAATAATTCTTTTCTCTCCTTCCACATGGCAGAAAAAAAATGCTCTGGTAATGTAGGACCTTAGAATTTCTTTTGAAAGTGCCTCTAGTTGACTTACGAGACAGATGAATGCAGTTCACTTGTATTAAAACAATGTTTTATAACTGTTCTATACAATGAAATTTATGTGTGAGGTGTAAGTATTCTGGAGAAAAAAAAAATGCATCCATTAAAATTTGTGAAAGAAATAATGACGGGAAAGGATTTTGCAAGTGATTTCTCGCCTGGCCTATGGCTTTGCAGTTCATCAGCCATCCAGCTTAGTGGTCCTCTCCTGCTTTCCATTTCCAGCTTAGTTCAGGCCTGCGTGCCTCAGCGAACAGCTGTGCGCTGTGGCTTCTTAGATTAACATGAAATGGGGTGTTTCCATTGAGGCTGTAGTTATTTAAGCACCAAGGTCAGACTTCTTCAATATCTGAGGTGGCACTTCAGGGACCTTGATGTCCCCATGCTGTTGTCCTGGGGCAGGCTGGTGGATCCTCTTGGAAAACAAGGAGTTGATGTCCACATACTGTTCAGGAAATCTTTCTTCATCTTTACAAGGGAGAATTGACTGTTGATTTGACTCCTTTTGTGTTAGGTATTTTGGACCTCACATATACACATTTTGTTCTTTCTTTTAAGAACTGCTTTTCCGTTAAGAATGAAGGGAACATTTTCCATAAATGTCTTTTGTCCATTTTCCTTTACCTTGAGAAACGATCATCTTCATACGCTTGTTTACTCATAAGAGGAAAAAGTACCTTTTCTTCCTAGTCATCGCGTACGAATCTACAATAAAAATGAGGCATATAAGCCATCAGAGACATAGCTACAGGCAAGAGCAAAGTGGGCTTAGTGACCTTGATGTGCATGCCGTAGTTGTTATGGCAACAGGCAAGTGAAATCACTGTTGCTAAGGCTCAGAGAAATAAAGCAATCTCAGTTACTTAATGGTCATTATTCTCTAGTAACTTAATTTTGAGTTTGCTGCAAGCTAAACTGCAAAATGAGTCAGCAAGTGATCCGAAATACTTAGTAGAAATGGGAATGAGAGGGATTTTCTTTTCAGTCCCCTTCCTCTGAGCCCCTCCAGTGATATTGTCAGGAGCAGCCACAGAGGTTTTTGAGCACCAGGTGAGACAGGGAGATAATTCCCAGCTGTTATTAGGAGCCACGTCGTGACACGGAGTGCAACCTTGAGGCAGGAGCAGTGATGGTACGTGCCAACCGCCTGGAAGAGCAGGAGGAAACATGGCCTGGGGACATCTCCCTTTCTTGTCCAAGAATGGTGATTTGCAGCTTGCATTTACGAAGAAAAAATTCTAATACCATTCCCAACAAGATAGAAAGTTTAGGTCTTTTGCTCCTCTTCTCATGCTGACTCATTTGCTTGGTGGGAAAGTAGGGAGATGCCATACTTGTACTCTTGCTTGACCAGAACTAAGATCTGGCTAATCCTCTCAGATGTGTGAGGGCTGGACAGAAGTGTAGTTAGACTGAGGGGAAAATAATTCCTTTTAAAGGTGATTTTAACAGTTAAAAATAAAAATTGCTTTAAGAAATTCTGGCAAGCTAAACGTTGGAAACCAATAATTTTGAAACCTTAAACAGGTTTAGGGGTTTTAGCAGAATAAAATAGTGTAAAATTTCAAGAACAGAACAAGTGTACCAATATGAATGCCAGTTTTCATTGAAAATGGCAAAAATAGCCATGAAAAATCTTAATCCGAGTAGCATTCAAGGAAATTGAATGCACACAGTGGGAAACTGTAGTCAATTTGCATTTTGCTGTGAAAATTAATATCACCATGTGTTTGGAATATCGCTGTTCCTGAATTCTTTCATAGACCAAAGCCGAAATAAGAGTCTTTCCTAAAATAAGCACACAAACCCCCCTGTTACAGACACCACCAAATCCTGCAGAAATGTCATTGCAGGCTCTAGTGTCCTGTTCCGTGGTTGTGAATTAGTGAAGATTTTTTCCAAAGGCTAATTGCAAACCCCTTTTGATTCCCAGTTAATTTCCAACAAGGCCAGATGTGAATTTGCAGTTCAGACCTCTATATTGTTCCAGAAAAAGCAATGACATTAGCAGCTGAAAGCAGTCATTATGCATTTGTTCCCACAGCAGACTGATTGCTCATCAAGCGGAGCAGAACCTCGTGCGGGCTTAGCTGGATCACAACGCTATACATATGTATTCCTTCTTGAAAATGGACACAATCAGGCCATTCATGTATCCTGCCAAGATGCCTCTTGGTTTCAGATGCCCTGAGTGATTGCAGGGAAGATTTGCCTCTGCGTCTGTGTACGCTGGCATTTATCAGGATGGTCTCCACTGAAACCAGCAGTACTTTACTGAAATGTAGATGAAATTGGAATCGATCCTGAGGATGAAAGCCAGATCCTGCACATGAGGATTGGTGCCCCCAAATTCACGTGGCTTTGAAAATGTGCCTGGCACATCCCTGTGATGCCGGGCTGCAGGAATCAGGATGAGTGCTAGGACTCGCTGTTGTCCTCGGGCATCGCTGCTGGCTTGGCAGTACAGCAGCAAGCAGAGGACTTTGGCTGCTCAGCTGAATTTCCATAAGGTTGTTTTGCCATAGAAGAGATGCGGTTGCAGAGTTCTTCTCTGGGGTAGCTCTGTCACAGCTGCATGTCTGGCGTGAACCCACTCCTGCCTCAGCCCTGAGCGAGCTGACCAGGCTGGAGGAAGGTGCTGCTTTCCACTCGCCTTCCCAGGAGGATGCTCTGGGGCTGGTCCACCTGCTGACCCTGTGAGCCACGTGCCAGCATCCCCCCGCAGCTAGCTCAGGACACAGTGGTCTGGGGAACCCTGTGGCCACACAGCCAAGGAGGGTGCGTATGGAATCAAGAGGATATTTGAGAGATGCCACAGGCACTATTTGAGAAGCTATTGCAATATAGAAAAGTAAGGGCACCAGTATTATGGTTTTCTTTGAGTTTTACATCTTATTTGATGTTATAGTCTGCAGAGCCTTCCTCTGGTGTGCTAAGAACTCTGCTAGAAACCGATGTAGGGACTTCAGTCCCTCTCTGACTACTCTGCATCATGCTGGTTTTGGAGCAATCCACTCAGCGACATAAATTACTAAGGCTCCTCTTACATCCAGTACTCTTTCATCTGCTTCTTTGAAACTCACACCAGCTGATTGTTGGCAGGGCCTGCAGCAACTACGTGTAATTAAAGCATTCATTAAAAAAAATTGATCATTAGATTAGATGGTTATTGAGAATGTTGTTGCTAAACAGCCAAGCAGATGATTAAACAAAGCTTTGAATGAATATCCAGAACAGCAAAAACAATGGTGAAAAGTGCCATTCTCCTTGACATGAACTGCAGCACATTCCCGTTCACGCTGGAGTTTTCAGCTGTATCATCAGAAGGGGAAGAGCTGCAAGAGATCTCCCCGCCAGTGTGTGGGTAAGTGGTCAATAAGTTCACAAGATGATGCCTTGGCATGACATCTGCACATCTTTTAATTGTCTGTAGAATTACCAATGGGAATCTGAGAGTCTGAAATGGCACGTGAAGGTGTCAGTTGGGAAAGAAAAGTGTTTTTCTTTTTGAGGGAGTGGAAATGTATTTCAGCTGAACTCTTGACTTGCTGAATTTTCTGTTTTATTCCTTTCATCTTTGAAAAATCCTTTCCCTTTTACTTCCCTGTGCATCCTTCAGCAAGACATCTGCAGCCAATGTGTCTGTCTCTAGCGGGGATTTTTTTTGCTGATCAATGGCATCAATGCATTTGAAGTTTTACAGCATTCTCTGATTTAGTGGGATTTTTTAATAATGTATTGTGCTTGAGACCTACCTCTGTGATTGAAATGTCACTTGGAGTCAATGTGGCCACTTCTTGGGAGAGCAGGAGCAAGAAAGGTCAAATCTAAAAAAAAAGAAAGAAGGAAAGAAACAAAGAACCGATGATGTCCAACTGCTTCAGAAAAGTTGGAGGTGTCTGTGAGTACTTGTTCGAACATTCACAGCCTCCCATCACCTTTGCTACCGCGTTGCCTTCTGTTGCAGTTAAAAGACACTAGAAATTTTTAGCTTACTGTTCCAAACATTGTAATGTATAGAGGGTACAATTATTTTTGTGCATGCTTGGAATAAGAAACAGTTATTGCCTGAAAAATCTTCCTCTAAACATAAAAGGAAAAAAAAAACAAACCCCAAAAGTAGCAAAGAAGACCTATCTTCCTACTGCTAGAAATGTGGGTGTAACAACACCATGGATCCAAGCTCTGAGGGGAAGCCTATGGAAGTGGTGGGAGATCATCCACCATCTTCCAGATCCGTTTGACTTTTGCAAGGTGTCTGGGCTCGTTCCTTGAAAAAATGCAGTCAGAGTACAATAATGCATTTTTCTTTGAATATATTTGGGAAGCAGCTACTAAAGCTATGCTATAGATGACATGAGGCTCTGGTTGGAGAAACAGTTGATGTTGTTAGTTGTATTCTCCCTGTTTGTGCACATTTCATCAACATCCTTGTTTAGTACCTCACTGCTTTTGTTGTTGGCACTGTTTTTGCTGTGGAAGGTGGTAAAAAGGACAGCAGAGACAGATTAATTTTAAATCTGGAATTGGTTTTGAAGTAGTGGAAGAATGCATATAAATCAACCTGGTAGCATTTTCTGATCATCAGTAACTGCCAACACTTTTCTCTGCAATCTCAATTAATAGTGTCCCGTGAAGGGCTCTTGGAGAAAGCTTGTGGCACTTGGGAGTAGTTCAACTGTCTTGTTTGTGCTATTTGCCAGAAAGATGGGTTATTACACTTGTTTGCTGAGGTTTCAGATTACAGGCAGCGTGAAACACGAAAATGGCATTAAAAAGTTCTCTTAATTATTTGGTGCCTTTGATTAGAGAAAAATGACGCTTTTGTTGATCCCCACTTCCTAAAACAAGCATTTTGGGAAAAAGAAACATTCAATTTATCGATTGAATAATAAGCATGCTCTAGTCCCAGGGCTTCACCTCTGCCTGAAAGCATCTCTAACTGGGAGGGAGCTGTAGTCGATCCCTCTGCATCATTCAGTGTAAGGCTTGAAATAGTCACAAAGGATGTCAGTTCATACCAACCATCATACGGCCTGGAGGTGAACATGTCTTGCTCCGTTTGTAAACAAGCGTAGATTTTACAAGAGAGATTAATGAGAGCGATGTATTCCTTTAGATGCAAATAAAATAATAAAAGGAGGTAGTAGATGATGGAGAATATGGAGGTCCAAGGTTTTTGTAGGAACAGTAAAATTTGCAGTATAAACGAATTCCTGAGGAGTGCTTTTGATGGGAGTGTTTGAAGAAAGAGAGAAGGGGGAATTGCCTCCTGCTCCCTTGGGTAGGATGAGGACAAGAGTAAACCCTCTCTCCCGCCTCAAAAAACATATGGGCAGGATGTCCTGGAAAATGCCGTGTGGAAGGAAGGGACGGTTCGCTTCTCTCTGCTGAAAGTGTGGTGGTTGGTCACGAGACCTCGATTGTGCCTTACACCACACAAAGGCTCTGGGGGCTTCAAGAGGCCCAGACCGCTTGATCATCACCGTTACGATGTTGACCTAAACAACCTAAAAATTGCTGCCCTGCTTCTCTACCTTCCCCTCAGCAGAGTGCTTGTTAGCCTCAGACCCCAGCTTCTTTGGAGAACTGTCCAGAGAAAAATGTTTGCAGCGTTGGCAATCATGTTAGCAGTGAGTAATCAATCAGCTCCACTTGCGTAAACACAGAGAGTGAGCGATTGATTACTCGCAGCTCTGGTAACGATTGCAGGACCAACAGGCCCCAGGGCTTTAGGGTTTTAAATGGACTAAAGATTCATAGTTGCTGTTTGGATCTGATCACCTTTCATCCTACTCAGAAAGTTAAAAATAAATGAGTGTTTTTGGTAGCAGCATGCTGATAAAACCAACATTTTTAATGCAATCCATAAGCTCTTTCCAGTGGATGACTTGCTGAGTGCAAAGGGGAGCTCCTGATGCTGTTTTCCTGTTCCTTTGCGGCTATTCTGCTGCCTTCTTCTGCCACGCCTGGCCCAAAGTGCTATGAAGAGGGGAAAGAGCAATTTTATGTTTGTGTGACTGGGGAAGGAAATGCTAACGACACCACAAAACCGCAGTCTGTCCTCTCTGGCAGTTTGTGTGTAGGAATTACCCCAGTTGTGCCAGGTTTATGTGTTGCATGATTACGCTGGAAATACTTTGTGAAATTCAAGGGGAAGGAACAACTCTGGAAGATTTTGCTTGAAGGTCTGAAAACTCAGTCTGCTCAGTTTCTCTCTTGCCTGGTCGTTCTACAGGATGGTGATGTTGTATTAAGTTGGAAGAAATGGACACATGCTCAGTTCCTTTCAGTGAGAGGAAAGGCTGAACTCTTCAAGGGAAACAAATACAGTAATATTGTTGTAACCTAGACAGCCATTTTTTCTGGCAACTTTTTGAACAATTCTAATGTACTTAAGTCTGCCCTGTGTGGCAATAGCAATATGGAAATAAAGCAGCTTATAGGGCTATGTGTTTCTTCCTGAACAAGAAGATTACTGGCTTTTAAAATAGTTTCTAATACCTAAAATGACACAAACTTCAAGTTTGTCCCACCTTCCATTGAGTTTCATTCTGAATCGAGTGCCTGCCCAAAGCAGATATATCTTCACTGCATGATAGTCTGGATAGTGTCTGTAATCTCTTCCTCCTCTAAATGCAAAATATTTCCCCCTGTAGCTGGGGTACCGTGCTGCGGGATGGTTGCTCATGAACAGAAATCCCACCTCCAGAGGGGCTCGTGCTGTGAATACCTGGAGGGGCTGGGGCACCGTGGGGCCGAGAGCAGTGAGATGCCCCTGCACGTAACCAGGGCTCTGCGGACACCTTCTCCCTGTTGCTCTTTCTCCCCCTTCCCCACAAGTTCCCGGTTCATTCCCCTCTGGCTATTTTGACTTGTAGCCTCTTGTTAACTAGTCTTATTTCTTTCAGAATAAGCCCTTAAATTTGCATTTGCAGTGTGAACATGTTGCTTGTTGGTTACAGCTAAGCTGATACATCTCCTTCTAAGTTAAAGTCAAAAAACTTCTCGGTGTTTCTTCAATTAACATGGCGTGTTAGCACTGACATCCCAGTGACTAAGCGCAGTCAGAGTTTACTGATTTAATTTAAATGTCTTAGAGCAAAGGAATTATCCAGGGTAAACCTGAACCCTGTGTCACTTTGACCAATGCTTTATTGGTTTTGAATGCAAAATTAACTTATCAAAGAGCTTGCCAGCATCCAGACATTTTAACATCTTTAGATCCTTTAATATTTTTGAAACATTTCATAGCTGAAACAAATGTATGAAGAGTATCACAGCTCTTGTATCAAACAGGACTTCAGTTCTACATGCTCAGAGAGTGGTTCTGCCCTTCTTATCAAGGCTGGATAATGACTCATTCCTGTGAGATTACAGTGCTACTCGGCCAGAGAAAAGGAGCAAAAACCAGATCCAGAGGGCAAAGTGAAAATAATAGCCTCTTCTGTATCTTGAAGTAAGCCAGAGATTTAGGAAACCATTTTTGTTATGTTGTAAATGTTTTATGGCTCTGGACTTTTCCATGTGAAAGGTTTCACTGGGTTAACACTGGGGTTTAAATGTAAATCATCCTCAGAGCAGACTCCAAATATCCACAGGGACAGAGTAAGAGGATGCACTGGAGAAAAGTACAGTTAAGCACCAAATATGTGAAAAATGCCATTAAGGAGATCAGCAAAATGCTGGAGGCCTGGCACATAGGGTTGGGGGGCACAGGGACCACAGGTGTCCCTGTCCCCCTCTGGCACTGCTTAACGAGTGTTCAGCTTTGTGCTGTGTTACATGACTTTGGTACCTTGGTTTCTTGGGTTCTGAAGCACATGTGGAGAGATGGCACCAGACTGAATTTGGCTTCCTTGTTGGTTTGAAACGCTTCTCAGACTGTGCAGTTTTGTGCTATTTTTGACCTCACTGCTGAAGCAGATCTCAGGGGGTTCTGCACCCAAGAGTCAATCTACTTTTTCCTACTACATCAGCTGTTTTGGTAGGAGTTGCTTCCTTTCCCCGTGCAACTTGTGTCTCTCTTTAAGAAAAGCATCTTTCTGCTGGATGTTAACAAGAGTTTGCTGTCCTGTTGTGCAGCTGTGACAAGGCACTGGGGTTTCCCTATGAGATAAACTGGTGAACATCAACAGTCAGTTCATCATGTGATGGAGGAGACATAGAAGCTGATCTAGCTAACTGTCTTTCAAAACCACTAGCACCTTGTCTCGGCCAGCATTGCACAGTGAGGGAATAGTTACACCACTGTGAAAAAAAAACCCAACAACTGGTGCAGATAATATTGAAGTTACCTTCTTTGTCACATTTCACAGCACACTCTTAACAGCACCCTCAGTGCTCTTACACACATCTTCTAAATGAACTTTTCTCCTTGGCTGCTCTTCCCCAGGGCACGCAGGAGTGTAATGCCCCATCAAGAAAGTCTGTATATGGTAAGAGTGAGGATGGCTTCTTTTGGGACCAGCACTCCTCAGGTGCGGTCCTGGAAGAAGAAAAGAGCAGCTATGATTTCATCTGGGAATCTGCCTGGACTTGGGGGAACAAGAGACCCCAACATCACATGTGAGCTCTTACCATCTTACCAGCTTGCCCTACGGCAGCAATAAAAGGCAAGGTGGGAACTGCTCTCAACAGTCAATTTATCCCTTAATGATGGAGTGTATTGCCATTGAAGTCCAAAAATCTGACAATTACAGTCATTCTTTAATTGTAACCTGAGTTGTATACTCGAAAGGTTAGTCTGGTGTTTTATGGCTGGCTACTTTATCTTTTAATTAAATGCCCATCAAACCCACTTTGATCTGAGGAACAAGGGCTCATAAAATGCAGAGTCACTACTCTGCCCGGGTAACTCTCAGTAATCCAGATTTTCTCATCCTGCGGCGTGGAGGTAATTTGAATTGAGGCTACAGGTGGCTGCTGGGCTCCTGTCTCTGCTGAACTTGTTGATTTGCATTCTGAGAGGATCTTCCAGGAGATAATGGGATTTGTTAGGAAAGTTGATTTTACCTTGTTATGCGGTGAAGGAATAACGTCATCCTCTAAACAAGAGGCTACGCAGGATGGTAATTGCTTAGCCAGGTGGAAGATAGCAGGGAACGGGGGAGGCACAGCTGCTTAGTCTGACCAGCCCTAGATTGTTCCCTATTACAGAAATGCCATCACAGAGTTTCTTTAAGTAATTCCCTGAGGCTAGGAAATGAGAGGAAATAAACCTTCAGTCCTAGGTTGCAAAAAATCATGAGCACAATCGCAGGAAATCATGAAAAGCTTTGACTTCATAAGATTCAGATAGCTTTGGATTTCTTTTGAATGTATTTTCTGAGGATTTTTGACTCCTAGATACAAATTTAAAGCTTCTTCTGGCACCCTAAGAAGCAGAATTTTTTTTTTCTTGGAGTTAAGAGTTTTTCTTGTGATCACCTGGACTGAAAAGCTCAAGAATCCCAAATAACACCATGTTCATAATAAAACATTTGCAAGAATCTGTCAACCTGGCGTTCTTCCTGCTTTGGGCACTGTGGCTCACCGCAGAGGTCCCTGGTTTGGTGGCCCTGGGCCCTGCATTAATGCAACTCACGAAGTCTTTTCTTTGAGCTTCCTTCCCCTCTGATTCAGCGCTGTTTAATTGGAATGTATGTGTGCCTGTTGCATTCGTCTGAGTGGGATGTCACTGGGAAGCCCGTGTACCCTGAAGGAGCCCCTGGGGATGAAGCAAAGAGGCAGAAAGGAGGAGTGGAACAACAAGAATACATGGAGAAGGAAGAGAGGAGAAAGAGAGGACCAGCCAATGCTCAGCAGGGTCCTGGGCAATAAGCATCAGGGCTGAGGAGCTCCCAGCAGCCACGATCTCTGCCCGGTCTATCCCCTCCTTCCTCCTCCTCTTAGCCAGATGTTTCCAACCCTGGCACTATGCTGGTTATACCTGCCTCATCTCCCGGGCTTTCTTCAGGCATATCCTCAACTGTGCTTCTGGCAGTTCCCAGGAAATGCCCTCCCTTTCTCCTCACCCTTCATATCTTCCCAACTTGAGAAACACTTCATAAAAATGTATATGAGACTGCAGAGCCCAAAACAAGCTTAGGCAGTGACTATTTATACATTTAAGTATGTGAGTCTTTGTGCTAAGCTGTTCTACAGAAATTTGTTTATTTTTAAAAAGGAGCTGTCTTATTTACTCATTCCTCAGCATAACTTCTCTCTCCGTCAGAGCTCTGCATAGCAGGGCAAGCTCCCTCCCGGAGGAGTCCCTCCAAGGGCCCTTCAACAGGAGCACTTGAGTACCTACCAAACGTCAGTGCACGTCATTTAATGTGCATCGCAGGTTAGTTTCAATGACGCTTCACACCTCCTGTGAGTGTTAACCCAGAAGGTGTATGTAGGGCTACGGAGAAGAATGCTTGTTTGATAAATGGCTGATCTGTTTATGTTGCCCCACCCATACAGATTGTGTTGGTGACAACTACCATGGTTGACTTCTACTGCAGCATAATACATGATTTTTGTGCTGTTTGTAACATTCCCTTAGCATTAAGCCTGACGTGTTGGTTTTGAGAGTCAGGTTGAGTGTCTTGACCACAAAGTAAATTAACAATCAACTTTGTTCATTCTGAAACCACGTATGTTCCCGGAGGGTCTTCTACTTTTGTTTGTGTGCAGTGGCTGCTGCATCTTCTTCAGCCTCTCAGAGGTAAAATAGCATTTTTCTTGTTCTCAAGAGCTTCCTGGGTTTCTCCCCTCGGTCAATAGGACAGGACAACAATCGTCACTTACATGAAGAACTGATTGACTTTATTTGCAAAGCATACCATACATCAGAGTAAGTATACCTTAAATAGCTAGAATACTTCATTACGCTGGTTAATCTTACAGTTAAATGATATGGGATTCTATCACCAGGGGCTGTCAAAGGTCAGCTCTTGCCTCTTATCTTGAAAGCCAGATTCTGAGTTGGCTAATGTCTTATAAGGAGACAAGGTGCTAAAACATTGGTTTTGTATAGCTCAGAGGTATTTCAAACTTTACTCACTCCAAAGATAATTGTTCTTATTTCTCCAGTAACAGGAACTTTAAGCCCTTTTGTGCACAAAAGCAAACCACAGCATAACTCTCAGATGAGATCTTAACTGGCTTCTACCATACGAAATGCTCTCGTGTATATCTTGTAGAAAGTAACAGACTTTTTGATTAGACATCAAAAAGCCTGTTTGGTTTCTCTTTGTAGACTTTGATTAGATACTAGTGATAAAGATAAACATTTTTATTTAGTCACCACTTCTAGCAAAATCATTCTAATACTCCTCCCAATGGGAAGTGGCAATAAAAGCAAAAGTTCTCCTAAAGTCTCAAAACTTGTAGCTAGTCTAGAAAAACAGCTTAATTGATGTTCTCCCTGACCTTTCTCATCTTTTCATTTCAGAGCAGGGAAACTGAGCCTTGAAGAGCTCTGTGGCAGCAGGGTGTAAGTATTCTTTGTACTGTAACTTTTCATTGTGAACTCAAATATTAAAAACTGTTTTGTGATTGCTTCTGGTGTTAAATGTTAGAGTGATGTCTATAATCACTTAACTTTGTCCCTTAACTATAAACTTCTAAGGTATTCTCTACCAAGCTCCGTGTACAGATTTTGACCTGTCAATTAGCAACTACAATGCAGCCACACGAAAAGTGTCCAGCATAAACAAAATCAATTCTATTGATTTTTAAGGGAAAGTTCACTTGAGGGATGGCTTACAAAGTTCTAAAAAGCATGATTTCAGTATTAAACATTTCTATGGTCTGGGCTCTTGTTTCAACAGCACGCTGTACGATGTTACTCTGATCTGAGATGAACACTAGCAAGACGAATGGGTTTAACCACCACCTTTCGTATGGCAGCTGTAAGAGACGGTGGCCATCTGCTCCTGCTCTGCCCCCCACCACCCAAAAAAAAAGGCCAAAGAGCTTAGGAGGGTGCTCTTTTGTAAAGAAGTGGATTTGCAAAGAGAGAAAGAGGCACTGAACCTGGAAATGGTGTTTCTTGAGGGGAGATTAGAAAGGGCTTTGGAGCCATGAGGAAGGAATAATTTTCAGTGGTTCGTTCCTCATTTTTCTTCAAAAAAAAGCTAAACGGTTGTCATGCGGTTGTCACTGCAGTGGAGCTACCTGACCCATCAGCTTCCAAGGGTCTGAATTGTAACTAATTACTTAGGTCAGAAGTACAAGCAGTATCAGTGGCTTCTCTTTCAGGATCTGCCCATCATGCTGCCTGCTCAATCACCAAGGCCTCTGATCCTGTGGAAAGATATTAAAAACCAAGGAAGACAGCAAATGTCATCACGTATTTTTCCATGCAGGTGGGGTAATACCAGAGCTGGCTGCTGATGCGCACAAGGGAAGGCTCTGTGTCGCAAATGCACCTGCAAACAGATGCTCTGGAGCCAGGGAGACCTCAGGACAGGCTCTGGGAGAAAAGACCTATCTCCTGCAGAGTCCTCTGTGGATCACACTCTTCAGATCCTGATTGAACCGATCTGAGTATTTGGAGCTGGTAACCATGTTTGGCTTTACAGATTATGCTTTATGAAAGGACTGCTTTTTGGCATGAGGATTACAAATATAATTCACTGAATAGCTTTTCTCAAATTCCTCCTGTCATAAATGCTATGTCCACTAGCACAATTAAATGCTGTGTCCAGTGCAGGAGAAAGAAAGCCCCTTTGAGGACACCTGCCTTTATCCGCAGGTGGCAGAAGGAGCTTTTTGATAACTTTAACTTATTTACCTTTTGATAATTTACTTAGACCTTCCACGCCTGACTTTGAGTGGACAAAAGGAAGGTGAGATGAGTATCAACCAAGCAATAAAAATGTTGTACTGCTGTCGGTCTGCCCTCCATCCTCATTTCTGGCACAGCTACTGCTGCTAAGGAATTCTTTATGTCAGTAACCTGTCCCCAGGAATAAGAACATTGATTCTTTAAGGCATGATCAACAAGCCTTATCCAAGGGCCAGCTTACCCAGGATCGAGGTTTCTTTGGGGACTTTACTAGTTAAGGGTGGCTGGTCATCTTAAAAGGTTGGCTTATCATTGTACACTGCAAACACTTTATTTTATTAAGGAAAATCTGTTAGTTGTAGATACTCCTGATTTATAAATCAGCTGACCTGAGATGAGGAGGGTCTTACATTTCTTTTTGGAAGAAGCTTGATAAATGGAACGTAATTCAAAAGATCATGAATCCCCAAACTCAGACACTGCCTGAAAGGCCTGTGTGGGAAGGGATGCTCCCATCCTCAGCATCTCAGGAGCCTGCTGGATTCTCCATGAGCTCCACTACGAAAAATAACATAATAACATAACACTATTTGTATTTAAGGATGCACTTTGGAACTAAGCCCAGGAAACCCCCAAGCTCCCCTAGTCAAATGCTTGTCCACTTTTTCACAGATTCTGTGCTCTGTGAAAAGGCTTTCATTTTTGTTGTTGTTTATCTTAACGCCTTCTTTTCCTAATTAGGTCTGCACTGTACAGCTTTCAGTCTGTCACGTTGTGAGATACAACTGAGATGGTGCGTTACACTGCAAAGGCTGTGGCTGCAGCCATCTGAGGCGGGAGATGGAATCGCTTTAGAGGCTCTGCTTTGATTAGCAGACAGGTTTAATCGCAATTAGCTGACACAGTGCTGGCTGCAATTTGGCCCGGTCTAAGCAGAGCAGCCAGCATCGTGTCAGCTAACTCAGCTCTTCACACATGACTGCATCCCTAATGAAGACTAGCCCTTTGGTGGACATCTGCTATGAAATTCTCCATCCTTCTCTCCTGCTCTCTCTTACATGCTGTGATGGAGAAAATCATTATAAATGGAGCATGAGTATAGATATTCACTTATCGGTCTGGCTTTTCTAAGGGTCGGGGCACTGGGGCTGAGCTGTGCTTGGTAAAAAGCTGAACTCATGAGTGTAAGAGAAAATGGGAAGGATGGGTCAAACTTTCAACAGGCTTCCCATCCCTCAGTCCCCACAAAGTGAGGATGCGATCAATTCTCCCCTGTTATTCACAGAGGGACCATGTTCTGTCAACTATAAAATTGCCTAAAAGTGTGGGGATCCTTGTTGGCCTGAGGTGCAATATTTCTCTTACATTGGCCTAGCAGCCTGGGTAGTGAGCGTGCAGCACAGCAAATAGTCTTGGCTCTTTGTTCACCTCGTTTCCTCATCATCACAGAAAGCAACTCTATGCTAGTTGACAGTAGGCAAGGGTTTCATCATTGAAACCTGCTGCATTAAGGTGTTGATGATTTCTCTCTGATTTTTAGAAAATGACTATGCTGGCTTCCCCCCACCCTCATTGTTTCATTTTCTTTTCTGCATTTTATGTAGGCTTTCTGGTGCTAAACTCAACAGTCTACAGGTTCAGGTTTGTAAAGGTGCTTAGACATTGAAAAAATTCATTAAAATTAGGTGCCTTTGAAAATATTGCTACAATTCTGTCTTTTCCTTTAAGCTTTTAACTACTGTTAAACATTTGGCCCTTAAATTGTGTTTCTGCAACCAGACTGAGCTCAGATGTAGCCTTTCTATTGTCTAAAGCCTGTGCCCCACATTTTGGCAAATCAATCATTGCTATTCCTGCTTCGGAGCTGTGGAACAGGCTGTCAACTGATATTAATCAATCTTTGTCATTGCCCGTTTCCAAGTCATTAGCATGCTCAACCTCACGTTATATTCTCCAGCACAAAAATAACACATTGTCAACTGTACTTTGTTATGAGCTACTACACATGTGACCTTATTGATTGCAGATATGTAATGGAGGTCTGTATTTACCGAGAACCTTCAAGTTCTTGTGTTTGCCTTGATCGTATTGCCACTTTCTCTTTTTTTTTTATATTACTTTGTTTTTCTTAACAGGCAAAACGGCTGTTTCCAAGGAAATGAAGATAGCTGAGAAGCTGGTATGAAGTTACACGTAAATGAAGATATCAACTACATCTGACTGTTGGAACACTAGGAAATGATTAATGACCCTTTAACACATCAAAAAAAGGTCTGCCAACATATAGCTGTTTCTGTTGTCACATAGTAACACCTTAAATTGCTATAAATATGGCCACAGTGGGGTTGACATGTGTAAAAATCTTTCTTAGCCATCAAGGCTTTACAGATGGATTTCTCTTGCTAGTTACTCCTCATGACACTTGGCAAAGGCTGGCTGTAGGAAGATACCTCCTTTCTCTTTTTCTCTCCTTTTTTTTTTTTTTTCCCAAGAAGAGCAATTCAGTTTATAAAGGCCTTTGTTGCATATTATTTGCCTGGCTTTGTTTTTGTTTCTCTCTACCCGCCAAGGGAAAGAAGTGATGTATCCTCTCTGGACCGATCCATGCTGTTGGATGCTGTGGTCCCCAGAGCGATGTGTTGGACACCACCTCCATGGTGCAGTGAAGGGCTGATCCCCCGCAGGAGCTGCAGCCGCATCTCAGCATCCCCAGCTCCTGCAAAGCCACAGGGCTCCCACACCCACGCTCTCCGCCAAAACATTTAATAAGAAAAACCTTCACGGACTCCTGAGCACAAAACCAATCCAGTTCTGACAACAGGTCTGAGACCTCAGAAGATGGAGCTGTAGGATCCTTTGCAAGGACTGGCGATTAATGTCTATTTTTTCACCATCAGGTGAACGTGGAAACTTTAACAGGGTTGAAAGTTAGAGCATTGTGCTAGCGAGGGGCCTCAGGGGTCAGCGAATCCCATCCCCTGCTGCCATGAACAAGCACACCATAAAACCCCTTTATAAATGGAACAGTCTTTGTATTAAAGCTACCTGCTTGCCAAGCTGAAGCAGAAGCAGGTTCAGCCCAGGATGCTTCTAAACATATTTCTCATTTCCAGAGTAAATTCACTCTGGGCAATAAGAGCAAATTTTGCCCTTTGTACTGGCTTCTCAATGTTTTCTTGCAGTCCTCACTGTTGGCCAAGATCTCCTGTGCACTTGGGAAAAACACAAGCACTTGGTGTAGGCAATGGAGCACAAGTTAGATTTCCTGGTGGATTTTTTTTTTTACTTCATTGAGTAAAAAACCTGTACCATACTTAATAAGTAAGTATCCTCACTCACTTCCACTTCTAGATTGCCTTGAGGTGTAGCCTCAGGAAAAATACATTGCAGTCTCAAGTCCTGAGCTCATGAATGCTACTCTTTCGGCAGTAAGTTCAAGATCTGAAACAAACTCTTAAGAGTTATCACTAGCTGGAGACAGCAGCAGGTAATGGGAAGCATTCCAGGGCATTGCTGCTGAAAAACCCTTTCTAGCAGCTGAGCATCCACAAACCCCCACAGTACAGGTTGTGACATCAAGACACCCTCAACTGGAAAAGAAAATATAATATTAGTCAGGGCTTCAACAGCCTTTCAATATGTCATTGGTTTTATTGGGACTAAATCTCAGTCAGGCAGGTCACTCTGCTGTATTCTCATCCAACGCTGTGTTTTGCTTTAACTGGTTTATCAGAAGAGTCAATCTCGCTGGTATAATAAGAGTTCTGGTAAGTCTGGAAGGAATTTTTGCTTCTGGCTGGTAGGAAAAGAAGAATGCAGAAGTTTTAAATCAGTTCACGCAAGGACACCTCAAACTCTGCCCAGTAAAAGCTTCACAACATAATTTGTCTGTCTTTGCTGGGAAGTTTTATTATGAATACTTAGTGGGAGATGTCAACACCAAAATGTCAAGTTTCCTGGTCAAAAAATTTGTGTCTTCTTCTCTTATCTAGGTTTTACTTAGAAAAACACATGCAGGAGTTTCTGACATACCAGATTCCGCCCGAGTCGGTGACAATAGAAGATAATTGCCAGCAAACCACTTAGTGCATTTTAATAATACCTGAAGAGCTTCCCAAATCCTCAGCCCACATCTCTTGCTAGCATAAACATTTTCAATATTTAATTTGGGTGATGCCAAGGAAGACTGCTGTCCTCTTCTTGCCAGCCAAAAGATCATGAACAGATCTCGTGAGCGCTGGGGCAAGCAGTGATGACCTGCCTCGGCAGCGAGGGAAGACAGCTACCGTGATCATCACTGTCACAGACAGAGGGGTGCAAAGAGCTGGGTTTTGAATCTACTTCAGAGGGTTGGGTTGTTTTGGGTTTTTTTTTTTTCCCCTATAGCTTTGCACTATAGCAAATAAGCTTCATCCCGTTCCAGCCAGCGTAAGCTGGTGTAGCTTCAGTGATTACATATTGCATAGGCCATTGATTGAAGTGCTCTTACAGTCTTTTCCCCTCCTGAATGAATGTTTATCCCCTGGAGGCTTCTTCAAAGGACCTGGGGACAAAGGTTTCAACTTAAGAAAACATTTGTGCAGGTCCACAGAGGCAGCCTTGCTCTGCACAGCAGGTAAGCACGTCCTTGAGCACGTTAGAGATTACGGCATGAAAACACACAGAGTGCCTGAGTGTGCGGCTGGATAGGGGCAGGCTGTTCTAAAATCAATTAGAAAATGTTGCAGGATCTCCATTTCTGTATCTTGGCACCTATTTTATTTTCTTTCAATTTTTTTTTCTTTTCTGCTTATGCAAGTAATCCATTAAACAGCAATACCCAAGAAAGAATCAGTATTGTGTCAGAAAAGTGCCTTTTCCCTTGTGCTGCTATCAGTTTTTCTTCCTCCTGTGTGAGCATCATTCTTTCCTCCTCCAGTCAGTTTCTAATGCCTTTCTGCTCGAATGCTATGGTTACTGCATTGCATCCACTGATTTTTAAAAATTAGTTTTTTAAATGCACGTTTCTGTCAGGTGTTAAGTGCTCTCCAAGGCAGCTCTGATAAATAATGAAATAAAATCAGAGCTGATCTATCCTTTCTGCAGAAGAAAGAGGTGATGTTTGCAGCCACTGGAATGGTGCTGCACAAGCACAGGAGAGATTCTGCAGCGCAGACGGTGTGACAGTGCGCACTCCTGTGACTTTGCCAGTCCTCCCTGGGCTGTCCCATCCATTCCAGCTCTGCTTCAGGAGCCTGGGAGGGAGGGCAGTGGGTTGCATGGGATGCACAGCAGCTGTAACTGGGCCACCAAGGGCCAAGAGTGCCTCGGTCAGCATCCTTCAAGTGGGTGAAGCAGTGGATGACTTCAGGGATGGGATGTCTTCCCAAAGGTATAGCAGTGTTACTGAGACCTTTATCCCCAGCAGAAATGCTGTGTTGCCCATCAGGCCCCAAGGGATAATGGAGCACTAAACATGTATCTTGAACATTTTCTCCCTGTAGTTTATTGGAGACTGCATGGAGGGAAAGCCTCTAGCCCCAGACATGCTGTTGCCTGTGAGTACTGAGCCTGTTGTAGCTATTTCTAGATAAAACGTTAATCATGACGGATTGATTTTTTTTTTCCTGCTTGGGTTATGTGACTCTAAAGAAGTAAATTTTAACAGAATATTAATTAAATGCTGATTCCTGCCATTAACCAGTGCTTTAAAATGTTTGACACAGCCTGTGGAGGCAAAGTGCTTTCATAATAGTGGAGTTTTCTATTTGTTACCTTTTCCATTGTTCTTCCACCTTGACTTGTGGTTGTATTGTTATTTTCCTTTTGATTTTATTACCTTTACCCATCTTTTTAATTTCCCTGCCTGGAGTGGATGAGTAGCCTAGACTGTGCAGGACACCCATGCTTTGAGAATGATGAGAAATAGAACCAATTTGACCTCTTGGGATAAAATACCATGGGGAAAACTGGTGGTGTAGATTGCTCCTCCCTCCAATGAAAAAATCAACAATACAATCACCTAACAGCAAAGGCCCCTGATGTGTGGAAGCACAAGAGGGCAGTGTTACGTTGAATTGAGTCGCACAAGGGTGCGATTAGCACGGGAACCCTTTATGGCTGATTAATTTAACCTGTTCATCAAGAGGTGGCTGCCAGGGAAGCGGCAGGGTGAGGCCAGCTCGTACCTGGGGCTGGGTGGTGGAAGAGGCAGCCAAGCTCATAAACCACCTTCTTTGCCTGGTTTGCTGCCAGCTGCCTTGGGACATGGCTGAGCTGGGCATTTTGGGGCACAGGTCTTGCTCTGGGGTCCCGACAGCCGCTCTGACCCCCATGGGGATCTGCCGTGACTCCCACTGCCTGTCTGTCTGTCTCTGCCCACTGGGATTTCTGATCCTACCTTGGGCACAGCAGTGTCTTGGTGGCACTTGCCTGAACGGTCGGCAAAGCAGCTCCTTCGTTATCTGCAGCAGCATTTAACGGGGCAGGAATGCCAATCCTCCACCAAATCCTTCTCCTGGCATGGCTGGGGGTGAGATGTCCCAGCTCCCACCGTTCCTTCTGGAGCTGCCGGAGCATCTATGCCACCTAACACCACCCAGCATATGTGAGAACAAACCAGGCTGGTCCAATACAGGGGCGTGCCAGCTGCATACTGTCAGTAAAAGACAACCTCATCATCAGGCAGTGCCTTTTATGGGGCAATAAAAGAGAAGTTGTTTTAAAAAAAATTATGCAGGGAAGCAACTCTGAGTGTATAAAACTAAAGGTGTCCTCCCAGGGAGAGGAGGGATGGGGAGAGGAACCTCTCCACAAAACAAGCCCCACATCCCCGGCAGGGTACGAGAAACCGGATCTGTCACAGCATGGTCCTGTTTTACCAGCAGCTCTCTGGCCTCTGAGGCTCCTTTGCCAGCCTCTGTTTTCTCATGAATGATCTGAGAGTGTGGGTTATCTCTAGCTTTTTCCCTGTTTTCAAGGAAGCATGAGGTTAAAAGCAAAGGTTTTATGTGTAACTGTGGTGGCTAATCTTGAAACACGTAGTTCTGCACATGCAAAGTAAGGGTTCAGCACAGAGATGCATAATTTATCTGTGCCCGGAGGCTGGTTGCTGTTGTGCTCTCTCATTTTCTGGCGGTCATGTCATGCCTGGGAATGGACTTAAGCCATGGACATGATCACCATGCTCCGACCCCGACATGGAGGCCACTGAAGGCCCCATCAGCGCTTTGCACTGTCTCAGCCAAGCCTGCCAGAATCAGCTGGTGCAAAGTCCTTGGAGATCCCACTGCAGGCTCAAAGACTCAGGCACCATTTTTGATGTACACAAAAGACCTTGTTTTAATAGGAATTAATTAGCAGTTTAAACACTTCCAGGGTAGGAAATCCCCCACGGGGTATACTCGTTAAGGTTTCTTTACACGTTACCTCCCAGGAGGATGCAGACTTCCCCTTACTTTCCCACATCCCTCGCTGCTTCAGCAATAACTCCAATAATCGTATTACAGCCGCAAAGCACTGCAACTGCAGCCATAAAACCTTTCCAGTGCTCATCCATTCCCCTGTGTTAGATAGGATTGTGACAGGCAATAATTTATCAAAGAGCATGAGGTTCTAGTGTCACATATTCATGCCCGAGGTGCCTTTAAGCAACTACAAGGTGATAATGTCAGTGTAACCACACAGCCTGTTTGCATTATTTATTGCTCTCATGAATGACAAATTTGTATTTTAAAATGGCTGAGACATTTATCTGCTGTCCCAAAAAGCTCAAGTATGACTGTGGCATAATCTTATCTCTAGGGCAGACGTTCCCTTTTATTATTGGCATTTAATAAGAGAATGTGTAATTAAAGGAAAGTAATTAACCTATTTCTAGGCACTGTGTATCTTGAATAAGCAGGCAGCTAATGCAGCTGTAAGTGTGCTGCTGGGTCCCGCCTGCTGAAGCTGCCTTGTGAGGCTGGTGGTCTGCATTATAACGAGGAAGAGGACTGTGTATGAATTTCTATAAAATATTACTGCAGAACTGCATTCTCTTTAGGAGTTTTAATTTTGGAGATATTTTGTGAAGGGTTAATTTATCTTCCTATGGGGTGACCAGCTGGGGAAGAGGTTGAGATGAGATGAATTCTGGCTGAACCCTGGTGTGGCTTTACCACAGATATGACAGTCCAGGCGATTTGGGAGACCCTCACAAGCAGGGTGACTGAATGGGACAGGGATGCCATTCAGTTTTCCTTATCTAGTGACAATCACCAAGGACTCAAGGTGGCCAACTAGTAGAAGCAGTTAAGGAGTTAAGTAATGCTGTTATCCCTTCAGTAAAAATCGGTGCTTGCCTTGTGGGCTGGCTCTCCACTGACGCGTGTGCTCTGCATGATGCGTAGCTCTCCCGTGCCACACTTGCTGCACGTAGCTCGAGAGGGCAATCACAAAAAAAACCCCTGTGAGTCCTCTGTCCCTGTTCCATGTTTCCCCCTTTTTGAAAAATGTGAGTAATTCCTACCGCTTTTAAAAAACCCCTCCTGGTAGAGCATTTCGTCTTTCAGCAACAGAAGACATTGTGGAGGCGAGCACTGGCTGGAAGGCGTACGGCGGCTGTGCCGTACCTGCCCCAAACACGGGGGCGTGCTGTGCTTTTGGTGCTGCCAGGCAGAGCAGCCTTTGGTGCAGCTTATCACAGAGATTCAAGGAAATTCTATTCAAGGGTTTGTGCAAATTATGAGGATGCTGGGAAGCTGTTCTGATACCTGATGAGCCACTGCTCTTCTCTTCTAAAAACGCTCTGCATCTGCTTATCCTTTGCAAAGTGACACCAGTACGAATGAGTCTGATTTTGTAAAGTGTGTTTTTTCTGCAGGCATTCAAGCTGCTTTGGGCTGCGTGATTATGAGAGCTGAGTCTCAGCTCCCACTTTACTGGCATCATCAGCATTCATAACTATTGCCTGAGAGGTGCTGGGCGGTGGGAATCCAGCCTGGTACAGGTCCAGGTGATTGCCATCCTCTCCCGGAGCCTCGGCACAGGCTGCAGGAATGTCACCAGGCAGTGATTGCCGTCACTCCACTGGATAGCCAGGCAGGGAAAGAAGGCTGTGCCTATCATTTAAATGAGATGCTGGCTCAGCTGAGATTCACCGTCCTGTCACAAGGTTAATTACTTTTCTTTAAATAAATATGGTAGTGAAATCTCCCATTCTTTTCTTTGGTATACTGATAGAATGTCCAAGGAAAGGAAAACTGATAGGAGTTTACACTTCACAATTGGACTACTATGCCTAGAAAACACTGGCCCTAGTGCAGATGCAGATAACCTGGAGTCACTGATGAGGGGATCACACGGGCAGCAGAAGGCTTATCTGCGTGGGGGAACAGACCAGCAAATCATTTCTCACATAACCAAAGCCTTAACCAGTTCTGCGAGCTGGAGAGGTGGCCATGGCAGGATGAAGATGCCACAAAGTTCAGACAAATGGCCGTAACCATCCAGAGGTTTTGGTATTTGCTGCAAATAATCTAAGCTGGGTGTGTGTGAAGCGAGGCGATGTGCCAGCAGCTTCCTCGGCCCCCCAGCCGCTGCGAGCTGAGCGTGCTTGGTGGAGTGTCTGTTGGCTGGGGATTTGCAGTTGCATAACGGGACGGAGCATAAATACAAGGCCTGATATTATCTCTGCAGACAGCGTCAGAACTATTTGACACCTTATCAATTCACAGCACATCTGCTTTCAAAACGCTCCACTTGAACCAGGAGCTTCGCACGTGAAATCGCACTGTGCGATGCGCCCAGGGTGGCTGTTGCGTGCTCCAGCTGCCAAACACTGTGCCCGCTATCTAGTTCAGTGCGAGGAGGTCCCCTGTAGAGCTGCATTTTTGGTTATTTGTTCTGATTTTTCCTAAACGAGGGAATCACTGCAGCTTTCATACTATAGTGGATCCTCCAGTGCCAGCTCTCAGGACCTTGCCCACCTACTGACTCCGTCCGAAGGTCCCCGAGCAGGAAATCAATCCTGAGCCGGTGACTGGTGCTCCAGCACAGCTGCAGGAACGGCCTTCTGCCTTGCCAGGGACTAGAAAAGGGAGGAAGATTCCTTTTCTGCAGCGAGCTCATATTCAGAGAACGGGCCGTGGCGGCTCATTGCTGACATACGCAGGCAGGGCTGGGGGGGCACTGGGGTTTGTCTGCGATCCCAAACAAAGCAGGAGGGGTTTACAGAGGAGTGACAACGGCGATTGCACCTCCTCGTGCTGCCGAGAGATCAGACACCAACCAGCCAGATGTTAACACCCAGGGCTTTTAACCAGCCGTGCTGCTTTGAAGTTGTTTTTTTTTTTTTGGGGGTTTCTTTTTTGAGCCCTGAGTGTGTTTTCTTAAAAGCTAAAATACACTTTGAGTGTTGTCATTGCAGTGTCCGGTCCTGCCGTAGGATGTGCCAGTGTCCCAGAATAGCAGGCATATGTACTTTTGCTGAGATTTATTTTTTGAATGAGCAAAACATCAAGCAATTGCCGTACAGCTTTTCCCTGAGCAACGCTCTTGCCCTTCCAGATTTGGGCGACTATCTGACACAGTCTGTATTGGCTGAAGATTAAAGGGTAGAGGGAGACGGTGGGTCTGGCTGTAGTTTCCTTCCACCCTGTCCTGGCAAAACAAAGCAAAGACAAACGTGACATCCCGCCCGGTGCGCTAGGTAGGGGAGCGGTTTGGGGATTCGGAGACAGACAGGCTGGGGGATGCAGGGCTGGGCCGGGTCTGTGCTCCCTGGCCACAGCACACGGGGGAAGGAGAACGCAGCGGGAGCCGCAGCTGTGTCGTGCCGGGCGCTGGAGGGATCCTGGCGGAAAGGCTGGCAAAGCGCCCTGAGGATTTCCTGGGAAGGACCACACAGGCTTTGGAAGGCTTTTAGGACGTTTCAGATTAACGTGTGTTGAAAAAGTTGAGATGGAGCTGATCCCTGGGACAAGGGTGTTCTAGCGTCCAGAAAAGCTCAGCTGCGGTCCTTCCCAGCCTTTCTGCCCATGTGAATCTTCAACCACGACCTTCTCCCTCTTTGTGATGTGACTGGGTCTGAGCTCACGAAGAAACTGTGTTCTTCATGGCCTCAGATTCTGTTTTGTAGAGGTGTTACTAGGCTCACCTCAGACACATTTTTATCTCCCTATGACAGCACTGCCATACCGAGCACTTGCGTTGTGCTCCTCTGGCCCCGGGGTAACTAGAGCCCATCCTAGAAGCCACCTCCCTCTGTACTTGGGCAGGTAGGCAGTGGTGCAGCCAGGAAAGCAGACAAGATGGAAGTGTAAAAAAGCCAGACACGGTTTATGCCCAAAGGTCAGACAGAATCAATATGTTCCCACAGAGCATATTGCATCTCATCAGTGTTTTCTGGTGGAAAATTTCTGATGTGCTTGAAAACTAAGGCTGGATTTATTTGCAAATGCCTAGTGAGTGATAAGTAGGTGATTTAGTAAAACATTTATTTTGCACTGGAAAAAGAAACATATTAAAGCTAGCGTGATTTTTTTTCACTGTGATGTTGGGAACAGTGACTGCCCAGCAGGTTGTGGCAGAAGCTGTGTCTGCTCTACTTCTGGGCCAATTGCTGTGGTTTTGCCACTGGAGATGGCAAAAAAAAAAATGACCACCTTTAATTAGAGTTGGGGAGATGCCAGTCCTTGATTTGGAATAAAAGTGAAAGTGCTGGCAATTTTTAGGGAAAGTTTTTTTTTTCTTGCAAAACAATTGAGATTCACAAGTCACTAGATCACAAATCCAGTGGTGCTTACAGGAAACAGCAACAAACCCCCTTAGCTAGCTGGGAAAAATGCTTCTTTTTTAGTATGCTGTATTCGGCTCCTTCTAGATGAAGAAGTCAAACATTTGCTGGCAGAATGATGAGCCTTTCCTTGCTTTTATGCTGGACTGCATATGCTATTGCAAACTGCTTTTTGTGCAGTAAGCTAAAGAAAACTTCTGTAGCATGAGGGGTTTAGAGATCCCACTTTCATCTTGTCCTGAATCTGCTCTAAATATCTCACATGAAAAAAAACGAAGCATTAAAAAAATCACTGCTATGCATAATAAAAACCACTAAGAAAATTGTTATTTGCACACAAATATGTAAAGATCAAACCAGAGCCAAGAGGACACATTTCAGCTGTATGGAAGTAAAATGATTTGCTAACTCCCAGATGAAGGCAGTGAGTTGAAACAGAGCACTTTGCACACACACAAAAAAAAAGTGTCGATATGGTCAAACCAGCAGTTTTTGCTGAAAAGAAAGGAGGAGGAACTCTGCCAGGAAGTTTTTGCCTGGCTCTGGAGCAGGGGGCTCAACGCAGCACTCACAGAGCTGCCTGCATCGGTGCCCCCTTCACTCTGATCCATCTCATCAGGGAGAGCGGGAAAAAAAATAATTAGTCCATCTCTTTCCCCCTGCGAAGCTGTTGTTTATAACTGAGAGGGACAGCGCAAGACTTCACCCCAGGGCCCTTTCTGGCTGGGAGCCCCTCTGCCAAGGTGTCCTTCAGGGGTGATCTCCCTGTAGTGGCCTCGCTTGTGAGATCTGGCCCGGTGGTGAAGGGACAGGGAAGAGGACATCTCCTGTCCCTATTCCCTCAGGGAAAACCAGCCAAACTGAGGGGGCTCAGGGGTCTGATTTTTAAGAACCAACACCTCTGCGTGATCCTCTGTCCTGGCAGCCTCAGCAAGATGCCTATGGGAGATGCCCCTTGGTCTGGTGGGAGAAGCTTTCCTCTCCTCAGACCCTGAAGTCTGCCAGTGCTCGATAAATCTAATTTGGTCCAAATTTACTGCAAGACACCGTCTCTTCAGAAAAGCATGTTTACTTCCCTTCTGGCAGTGACCCAGCCACACGACACTACGACAGCACAGAATTGCAAGTGCGGTGTATTAAATTATTGCTCCTTCAACTGACATGCAGAGTGGAAGTTATAACTGATTTGTTTTTCCATGGAAATCTATTGCATTTAAGTATATCTGATTGAGTAAATCTTATCTGTGCACAGGCACTGCTTGTCCTGTTGCCTCTTGGTCACGCTGCGGTTGTATAAAGGTGCCTCCTCATGCCCAGAGCACCTACCCTCATAGACACGTGCGTGCATCCCAATTGCAGCAAATTTTCTGTGCCCTTTTCACTCAACCTCCTCCTGGTTGTTCCCACCAAAAAAAAATCAAAATTAAATGCAGCTCCTCCAGCCACTCTTGTGAGATCTCAGTTTTGTTGTGGGCCCCAGAAAACTCAGCTTTGTACCTCTTATTTCAGCCGGGCACTAGTCAGCTGATTGCTTTCTGCATAGAACACAGTCTCTTCTCCCAATAATGGCGACTGCTGGAGATTTAAAGTTGATGATTTTATGTTGTTGGAATACAAATTGATTGTTAGGAGTATTAATAATGACTGCTTGACTTTATAATTAGCCACATATCTACATTGCATTCAGGAGCTGTTAGTCTTCAATGAATACATTCCAAATAATCCATTTATATTTAAAAAAATTGACATGTAATAGCTATCTTAATCAATGTAAATCTAATTCCTACCTAGGAGCTTCTGCTTTGCCACTTGCAATTTTTCTTAGGATAGCAGCAGCTGGGTTTGGTGGAACACAGCATTTGCTTGGGATTGGGAGCCCAAGGAGAGCCGAGTGGGAGAACGGGCATCGGTCTGCTCCCCTTGCAGTTTCCCCGTCCGTCAGCTATGGGGAAATTCAGATCGTGATAGTGGGACTGTAGTGTTGATGGAAAGGAGGTTTGTGTCTTCTGTCTGTCACCTGCATGAATTATTGGAGGTCTCCAGCAGTTGATAAGATTCCTGGAATTTGAGATCATTAAAAATTAACTTTCATTTTTTCCATCCATAAAATTTGAAGTTATCTGCTTATAATAGCTTGATTTAAGTTTGTTGATCACTTTATCGATTTACTAAAGTAAAGGCTCTCCTGGCTCATTGTCACGCCTCATCGAATTCCAGGTAATAGGCATATGAGGGAGCTTCACAGCAGTCAACGACAATGTGCAGATGAGATGACTGTAGAGAGCTGGGAACTATGAGCTGAGTTTGCACGGCAAAGTTTTGATCCTGTCAGTCCCAGTTTTGTGATTCTATCCCCCATCCATGGATGAAGATTATAATTTTCAGGATCTTGAAGCCTCTAAATAACTTACCCATTTGGGGCAAATATTTGAGTATGTATGAGCAAGGAACCACATATCATGTCTGTTAAAAATCAGTTACCAGATTTTACTGGGAGAAGGAATTGCATTTCTATGCCTTTCTGGAATGTCATCCTTAGTCATTTTTTGCTCGTTTGTGTGGATATTGAAGAGAAGATGACCATAGTGTTTCTGCAGACGAGAGGACCAGTCCTCAGTCAGTGGCTGCTCTGTGTGACATTGCTAAAGCCACATTAGCACTCAGGGGGTGAGGATCACAGTGATAAGTTTCTCTTTTTGGGAATCTGGGTTTTTTCATTAGCAAAAGAGAGGTGCCCTTTTTATTCAGCACGTCAAAATCTGAGGAAATTATTCCTCCCTAGAGGACCAGAGTAGGCGTGAATACCTCCGCACTGAGCAAAGACTTCGAAATTCCACCAGGAAGTTCCTGAAGGTGATGAAAATACTGTTCTCAAATGTTTTGCAATATGTTTTTATCCCCATGAAGTTCCTATCAGAACAATCACACACATAAAAAAACATGTCTTGCTGCAGACTGATCTTATTTCTCTGTATAATCTTCTTAGTGAAAATAAATGAAGAAAATAATAACAAAAAACCCCAGCCTACGATGCCAACAGAGATTGCTAAACCCCGCAGTGCTTGGGGTATGTTGCATGCTGTCCCTGGCCCCAGGCCTCGAGAGAGAAGTCAGAAAAAGGGAAGAGAAACGGAGGTACCACCAAGGATACGGCCGGTAGGTCAGCCCTGCCTAAGACCAGGGTTAGCTGGGATAGCAGGAGACCTGGGGGACATCACGTTACGAATTACAGTGTTTGGTTGCAAAGGAGGTTTGTCTGGTTGCGGTGTCCTGGCTGTCAGCTCCTGCTCAGGGCCACCCCACCAGATAGATGGAGCTCTGTCCTTCCCAAAATAAGGGAGGTGCCTTGCTGGGCAATGCTCCCAGCTCCCAGGGACTCCATAGCACGAGCAGCGCTGGAGTTGCCGGAAAGGAGCCGAAAACCTGCCAAATCTCAGCTGGGATGAGGAGAGAGAGCCCGTGTGGGGCTTTGTTAATAGAGACCCGTTAGGGGTTGCTGAACAAAAGGACTTGGCCTGCGACAGTACAGTAGGCAGGGAGAGACTGGGTTTATTTGACTGTGTTTCAGCCAGGTCTGATTTTTTTTTTTTTTTTTTTTTTCACTTTGCAAGTTCCTTTATTCTTGTTTGTGCTTCCACAAAACAGCTGGGGTGTTTTAGGGCTCCCGGGGTGATTTTGTGTGCACAGTGCAGAGAGGTCCAGATTGGGGCTGGGGTGGGCTCACGCCACACGCCAGAAAACTTCCCCCAGCCTCGTACAGCGAACCTTATCCTCCTATAGCCCAGATCAACACCTAAAATCACTGCAAGATGCCACAGTAGGAGAGCAGAAAGGGCAAAGGGCAGTGACAGTTCTATACAACTTCACAGGTAGAGAGGATTTGTGAGGTGAAAATGGCCACATGATGCAAGAACTGGAAAAATCCCAGTAACTCTGCCAAATTTAACCCTGGCATGGAGGGAGCCTAGGAATAATACACATTTTATACAAGTTTTCATTGTTAGCTTTTCCGAATCATATTCTTAATCTGTTGGGGTTTTGTTCACTACAGCTGTTTGATGTTGCCTTTCATTTTCCCTGGTCATTCTTCCTTTCCAATGGCCTGTTGCTGTCTGTCCCTGTTACCTGGAGTCCCTTGGGTGACATCTGTTTTTACTTCTTCAAAAAGTTCTACTGCCTTTGCTGAAGGATGGATCGCATCCTATTTAAAGTCAACAGAAAGGCTTCAATGAGCTCCAGACTGGACCTGAAATTGTCGCTTCCTTTCAGTTTTCTCATGATATTTGCCTCCTAGCAACCACCAATTGCAGGCAGTGGTACAGCAGTATTAAGCTCTTCCCTGTGTGCCGCAACTGGCATCCCAGTGCATCCCGCAGAGCCTTGCAAAGCGCCCGGCGCTATCAACTCACTGCGCTTGCTGGAGGTGTCATTTGGACTGCAGTGCTACGCGACAGTCTGAAAAGCAAAGGGAAGTTCTGTGCCACAGAGGCTGTAATAGGAGAACAGGGAGCGTTGCAGGCTAGGTTAATACCCCAGGTGTGACAGAAGTACCCAAAGGATGTTTGGGGATCACCTGTGGTTTTACTGCCTGGAGTATCCCAAAGGGACGGTGAAGCTCTATCTCAGAGCCCTGCTTTGCCCATCGCCTCAGCCCAGGTGCAGTCTTCCAGTCCTCCTCTTTGACAGCTAATCTGGTGTCCTTTTTTTCCTTTAATTACAGCAATTTATCACACTCTCTGCCAGCTTATCCTCTCTGATATACCAGGATGGTGAATGTCATTTGTTCACGTAGGACAAGGTAAAGCTTGCCTGCTAGGAGCAGTGATTTTTCCTTAAGGACCTGGCAAAGGCTCTCATCTGAGTGAAGTCTTTAGGTTATTTTGTCTCCCTTCTACTTCCTTTTCTCCTATTTTTGCATATCCATTCTATAGATTCCATTCCTGATTAGCCAAATTGCATCAATTGAGGGTCTACTTGGGGAAACTCAAGATCTTTTACCTTCAGCTGTACCAGAAGAGAGTTGTGTGCTGTTCCTGTGGGGCTGGAGAACCAACAGTGTTCATACGGCTCCAGTAGCGGGACATTTCAAACCGGCACTTGTGGTTCAGAACAGCCTGGCCTTCTTAGCTTTTTTCTTAAGGACCTCACAATAACAGATGTCTCACAGGGTTTGTATGAATAACTTCCATTCTAGCATGTCCTATTTGAAAGCTGCCAGTGACTCTTCCTTGTTCGTTAGTCACTAATTTAAGATCTGAAGGACTTGTTGCTCGTGATATTGGTGAGGTGATTCAAGGTTATTTAGTTGTGGTGTTTCAAGAAAATCTCTGCTTTAATTAGAGGAGAGGGAAGAAGTAAATATTTAGTGCACTAAACGATTTCAAAAAGAAAGCTGAACATTCAAAGCCAGAGGGGCAAAATTCAGAACGCAAGTTAAGACCCTGCCACCTCTAAAACAGCGTTACAGGTACTATTTTTAGATGTCATGACGTTTTTAATGAACTCCTGAATTTTTAGAGCCTGGAGCAATTCATATGGGAAGAATTATTGTTTTAAGCTGCACCACACATTTGCAGTCTTCCTTGGTTTTGCTGAGAGGGAAGACGATGCACTAGGAAGCTGCATATGTATTTTTTCATATGCTCTGTATATAGGTATACGTATTTGAACATCCATTTTACTTTAATTGTATGTGTCTTGCTTTGCAAGGGTCATGTCTATAATTCAAGAAGATAAAAAGTTTAAGAGTAATGGCACAAATACACTGTGCATTCTACTGGTTCAACAGTCATAATATCTGCATGATACAAAAATAGCTTTTTAACAACAATTGTTTCTCCCACTGCAATTAAGAACCTATGAAAGTTGAAAGATGATGAGCATCATATAATTGGTTTGTGCAGAGTCTAATGAGACTCTATTTTCTTGGTAAATAGAATATTCTCTTTCTTGAGAATAGAAAGAATAAATGATGATAAATATTTATAAGTGAAACTTATCTTTCTCCTTTCATGGAGTTTTCATCAACAAACTATGCTTCCAGAAAAAAAGGGTACTCACATTAGAAATGCAGCTTATTTAGTATTGTTTAGTATTTGTACTGCAGTGGTGCTCAGAAGACCCAATCCAAGATCTCATGGTTCCCATGCCGAAATGCTGGGTGCTCAGATCAGGCTACAGTGAAAGTCCAGGTAGCTCCAATGGCACTCTGGTGTCCAAACTTACCACAGAAAGGTGTCTGAATGTCTCCCTGTGCACTGCCCCGATGGCCATGGGAGTAGCGTGAAGAGCACTCAGTCATCTGTTGAGGCCATTTTACCTGAGGATGATGGCCAACCAAGGCATGAGAGTTGGACACTGCTCCCCATGCCTGCTCTGGGAGCAAATCCTGGAGTGATGAAACAGAAGCAATCTCAGGGTTACATGTGGCTTTTCTTAGCTACTTGCACAGCTATTTACTGTGCTTTATCATCAAAATGGGTTGGACGCTACACAGCATGAGAGGTTTGCATCGGGGCAGCGGGTAAGTGTGTGTATCTTGAGGAACGAGTAAGCTACAAAATGTCTTTCAGCAAGTAAAGTTTTTCTTCAAAGCTTTGCTCGTTAGTCTGATTGTACACAAGTTTTAACAACATTTGGGCTACATTCCCAACCATCCACATATTGATGTGAAGCTGCTACACGTTATGGGACAGAGTGAGCTGGGGGTCCTGTCCTCCAGGCACTGTCTCCCCAGGCCGCCGCCTGCAGGGTATCCCCTGGTAGCATCACATTTTTGGGGAGAATTTTGGAATCTAATTCTAAATAATGCATCCTCTAGTCGCTGCCTTGTTTTATTTCTGCAACGCCACTTAGGGTTCCTTGTGAGGGTTTTGGGGGATGCATTTTCTGTAGTGATTCCAATCACTATCGGTGTCACCACTTGGGAGCTGCTTTGGCCATGGCATGAGCTGTGCAGGTACAGTCTGAACTTGTTTTGTCGATGTAGATTGTACAATGCACTCACGTAAGATCCCTTGGCCAGCTCAGTTGACAGGTGCTACGATAATGGTCTGACTGCACGTAAAATAATTTGAAGGGATATATTGATATTTCAATTACTTTTTAAATTGTGCTTGCTGAGGTCCCTGTGCATGACTTGGGCATTAAAGTATGGATTGTATCTGATTCTGAGAACACATCATTTTGTCTGTTCAATGCATATAATAGCTTATACTTGCATCCTTGGGTAATTGCCTCTGTTTTAAAGAGTGACCCTAAATTGTATTTACAAAATAAATTAATGTTCACTTCTTATGGAGAAAAGATTGCTCCAAGGAATCTCTGTAAGTGCAATTTTCTCTGCTCTTCTTCCATAGTATCGATCATAAATAAGTAGCTACAAGTTGTCATGGGACAGAGCAAGGGCTTCTTGCAAGCAGTTGGCTTTACAGCTTTTTTACAGCTAGTGTTGACGAGCTCACAGTTTGAAATGGAACCAATGGTGGTTGTAAATACATCTTTTAATGTGGGTATATCTTCCTTTTTTTTTTTTCCAGGAAACCAGGTGATGGCAGAACAAAGATTCTTGAAGAACCTCCTTTTGAAGGGAAAGGTGACCTCTTTTCAGCAACATGTTAATGGGTATCTTGTGGACAGCTGCTGTGACTGCAAGGCAAGTTTCTTTATTTAAGGAAGAAGAATTCATACTTGTCACTAGGGAAAATTTTAAACGCACGAAGCATCTAATGTAGTACAAAATACTACTGCCCTGTTTTCTGAGGCATATGCTTATATAGGATTTTCTCTTAAGAAGAAGAGAGGGGAACATTGCATGCCAGATGTCTTCTTAAACATGCTTGCTAAACAAGGTCATGTTAATTCATCTGGGTTCAGAACATTTCATTTGCAGGACATGGGATTATTATTTCACTGAGACCAAATAAAAGACGCAGCTCTTGAAAGCAACAGACAGATTTTTTTTTTTAGTGATATTCTGAATGGAAGTTTTATTTTCTTAAGGGAAATAAAATGAAAGAAAGCATTGTAAGTGCTGCTGACCTGTACGTCTGCTGAGACCAGGGACACAGGAGAAGAGAGTGAACAGTTTAACCTTTCTCTACTCCATTGTTATGGTGAGACTGGAATAGCAAACGCAGTTCTGCCTTCCGCATCTTGGAAAAGATGTTGCAAAACTGGAAAGGATGCCGCAAAGAGCCACAGTAAAGATACGAGGGCAGGAAAATGTGCCTTATGGTGTGAGATTTACAGAGCTCAATCTCTTTGGCTCATCAGAAGGATTTCAGCCCTGATTTAATTACAGAGTTTACCTATCATTATGAGGAATAATTGAGGTACTATTCCATCTAGTGTCTGACATTAAATTAAGATCCATTTATATTTTCAGTAGCACACACATTCTCACTCTTGGCATGGTTAGCCACCACAAAAAGCAAAGGAAACTCAAAAGAGGCAGTAGATAGTCCATTTTAATGCCTAAAATCATGACAATGAGTTTTTTGAAAGTATGCAAGCGGAAGCTGGCAGCCAGTCCCTCTCCAATGGCGTGACCAGATGTCAGTCTCCAGCTGTAGGGGCAATGTCCCGTGGAAGGTCTGAGCGCTCAGCTGAGCCCTCCGCATGTCCATCCGCATCCAGCTGTGCACCCAGTCCGGCTCCCAGTGGGCAGGGCTACAGCAGAGGGTGCTCTGAGCTCGCCGTGGTGGGGCAGCCCACAGCCCTCCCTGCTCCCACAGGAGTTTCCCCTGTGAACTCGCTCGGGAGGAGCGAGCTGGCTGATCCAGCCATGCAGGCATTTTGGGGTCAGGCTTGGGAAGGCTCCTACGCCTGTGAATTAAATCACTGCACGAATGCAAGGACCTTGAGAGCTGTCACTGCCCGTTTTTTTTTTTTTTTGGCTGGGAAGCGGGAGCAGCGCTGGGTATGTGATTCCCAGCGAGCTGGTTACGTAAATGCCGCTCTCACGATAGTCAGCTAACGGAATTAACGCAGCTGGGAGGCAGAGGCAATATTCCTCTGATTTGTCCTCCACACTCCTTTCCCCACGACGCTGTTGGTAAAAGGGCATTCTCGTATCAAAGCTCTGCCAGGACTTTTAATCAAAATAATTCATTTTAGAATAATTTCTCATTTATGCTTCCTGTTTCCTTTTTTTTTTCCCTTTTAACTTTTCTCACTGGAAAAAAAAAAAAGCAAAGAGGGCAGGGAGGAACATGGAAAAAAAATACACTACTCATTTCCCGGTTTTGTTTGGAAAAAAAAAAATTGGAAAACTTTCAAAATCCCCGAAGCACTGCTTGTGAAAATTTCCCATTTCAAAATCAGGCCAGGATCTGGGCCTGGGGGAGCAGTCCTCCAGCTCACTCCAGCCAGTTCTCATAGCCATGTTAAAAGACTCTGTTAGTATTCAAGTTGAGGATGGAATATCACCTCCTTCCTGAAAGAAGAAGGGGAGCAAACTTGGATGACATGGTGAAGGAGCATGTGGGAAGAAAATAGTTGTTTATTTTCTCTTTCAGAGGACCCACCCTCCAACATGGGGTTGGGGATGGAGGAAGGAATGGATCCTTACAACAGCTCCAGCTGCTGCAGGGCCTGCAGAAAAAGGCAGTGGTTTGGGCAGGGAGAGAAGTGTGCCTGCTATAGCTGGGTTTTGGGGATCCTCTCCAACCACACAAGGCTGCTGCATGGAGATGCTGGCATTCTCTGAGCGAGTAGCGCTGTAAACGCGCTCCTTGGCATTTGGTGATGCAGCACGCAGTGGTTTGTTAGTCATTTTGGGTTCCCTGCCCCCTGAAATCTCCGAGGAAAGACTTGGTATTTATTCCCTGACATTTTATTTGCTAGAGGACTGTTCTTAAAATACTATGATTTATGTACAAAATATTGTTTATGTACAAAATACCACTGAAGCTCGGTTGGGTCCTGAGTTAACCTCTGCCTAGCCCTCAGATCTTTCAGCTTCTTATTTGATCTGTCTTATAGTGTAAGACACGCTGCTCAGTACACAAAGCTCACTGAAGCTGTACACATACCTAATTTGTAGCTAATACTCTCATTGTGGCTACTTTAATAACAGTATAGATTTTTTTTTCTAAATGAGATGCACATGATGCTCCTCAGCCAGCATTTTTCTGTTTCACATTAAGCATGATTATTTTTTTTTCCAAGATGCCACATCATACATCGTTTTCTATGATCTTTTCTATTTATTTCATTCTTAGCCTTCCTCAAAACAGTGCTGGAGCAATCGAGGAGCAGATTGTGACCTAGGCTGCAGAGAAGGAAAGGGCATGAGGAATCTACTTACACCATTGTATTGACCTTCTCCTTTGAGGGTAACAGCCTGGGGTCAAAGGAATAGTATCAGCTACAGAATACTGTTTCCAAGGGTGGGAGTCCTGGCTGTTTTGTCTCTTGCTTAGGCTCCTAGAAAGCGTATCTCTCCCGTGAGACACAGAGCTGCTAGGTAGTACCATCTCCTTCCAGGACAGGGTGGAGATTCAGAAGATGCCTGTGACATTCTTGCAAGGCCACAGGCAATGAGTACAGTAAGGACAAGCCCAAATCTTGAAGGGGAGCAAAGTTATAACTCAACCAGCTGGAGCTGAAAGAGGTCACTGGCTCAGCTCCAGAAAGACTGGTGTGTTTTGATGTTTGTGGAATATCCTCATGTTTCTTACCAGGACACACCGTGGGGACGAGATCATGCCAGAGCAAGTTTATGATGCTGAAGCATCTCCCGAGTTTGTCTGCAGCAGAAATATCTTGTGGTTTCTCTGCAGCTGGGTGAAATTAGTAAGTCCTAGAACATATGAAAATTAATAATAAAAATAAAAAGCTTTCCTTCCACCCCCATCATCTCCTCCCACTGACACAATTTAAAGATTTTAAATCAGTTTGTATCGTGGCCAGAGACTGGAGTTATGATTGTAGTGTTTCCATTTAGAACAAGGAAATTGAAGTAGAGCAATTAATCAATAACAATATGGGAAAGTAAAGACAGAGACAGTCACTTAAAGCTTGCATGCTTAGCTGGGCAAGGGGAATTTTACAAAAAACTTCTGTCTTTTACTGCCCATATAAGTTTTATATTACTGACTTTCAAGTACAGAGTGAAGCAGTGCTTTGTGTTGTACTACTTCTCCCAGCGTTATAAACCCATTCATTATGGGGAGCGGATACTTAATTATGAATAATCCTGAAGGGTTTCACTGAATGTTGTACAAGCTGTACACTCAGGCCCATTTCATACTGCCATGAAATGCCATCATCCCTCAGGTGAAACAAAGCAACACTTCAGCAGCACAAAGCAAAGCTGCAGAGCAATTTAGGAAAGGAAGTAAAGAATAATGGATTCATTTGAAACTGCAGGGGGATTTTAACTATGCAGAATGCAATTACCAGAACTGGAGTTTATCCAGGACACTGGGGTTAAGACCCCATCTATTACAAAAGATGCCACAGGATTGCCAGCATCCTTCCCCTCATTTCCTACGTGTTACTCACTGGGCTCTGGAGTACACACTGAAAGAGGCCAGTTCTGTTCCGACTGGGAAAAATGATGGGATCGCAGAGCAAGATGCACAGAAGAAAATAGTGTTTCTCGCTGACCAGAGCTTTCTCTTTACACATGATGCAAAGGGCTTTGCAAGGGAGAGGGAAATGAAGGGCTCATGGGTGTGTGATTCCATCCAGAACCATCAGGCTAGGGCACGTGCTGGTCTATATGGGCTAAGGGATGGGCTGCTTCAATTTGGTTGTCAGCACCTTAAGCCAGAAATGGACCATTTCTTGACTGAGTTTATGCAAGTTAGACTGAATTCATTTAAATATCTAAACACTTCTTAATTTGGATCAGAAATCCCACATTTCAATGGAGGTAATAAACCAAGGACAGTGTCTCTAACGTCTTGGCTTGCAGCAAAGAGCAGCATCACAGCACAGAAAAAAGATTTAAACCTTGTCTGTGGCGTGTCTGTTAGGAGCTCTCCCAAACCGTTTGAGTTTCGGAGAGTTCCTTGACCTCTCGAGCCTGGCTCCCATCGGGCCCTCCACTGCCTCTCAACTGTACACGCAGTCCTTCTCGTTGTTTGAGAACTTCATCTGAAAAATAGCCAGAGCCCTTTCTCTTGAGCCTTTTCACCCTAGCAGAATTAGAGCAAAAAAAAATCAGATGCACAAGCCAGTTTTTAAAGAAGAGAGGAGAATGGGGAAGCAGAGTGGTAAAGCCTGGTCCAGGCGTGGATGTGTGGAGCGAGGAGTGGAGCAGGGGCGGCTCCACAGCATCTCATCCCAGGACTGCCCCTGCCTCCTGTCTCACCACAGGCAAATAAGCAGTGTTGGTTCTGCAGGGGAAGAGGAGACGCAATATTTATTCAAATATATGTACATTTTTCACTCCCACAAAAATACTGGTTGTGAAACTTTGGGAGCAGCATTTTTTAACCTGGCACAAAAACTTGAGTGTATCTGGAAAACTTTCAGTGATTTGTGAGACACAAAAGTCAGTTTTCAACATTTCTATTTCCGGGCATTTAATGGATTTAATTAAAAGTCAATAAGCCCTGTGAATTTTGCTTAGAGATCCAGGTATTAGATGTGCTCAGTGCTGGAAACTCCTGCCCATCTTACATCCCCTCCATTTACCATTGAGAGTGATTGAGTCTCACTTAAACGTATTTCGTTGGATACCCATAACTATTGTTATTCTCTCAAGGCTGGTGCAAACAGACAAGTACATAAAAGAAGCAACCATCACAGAAAATGCATAACAGAATCCGCTAGCCCACTCACAGGTGCTGGAGGAAAAGTTACCAATTACCAGTGAAACCGCAATAAATAATGCTTCAGCCTTGCAACTGCAAATCTTTCTAATAGAATCTGGCTATTTCATGCCCTGCACCATAAATCAGTGCCCCTGATGAGTGGGCTTTGAATGGCTGGACAAAAATAATTAACCAAGATTAAATCAAAAGCAGCATGCTTCATGGAATGGCGGTATTAGCCAGGATGCATTCCTATGAATGAAATCACTTAGAAGTGGCTTATAAATCTGGGACATGGCTGAAGTTGATGTGAGGAAATGTGACTGGGATGGATTTTCAGGTTTTATTGTGCATAGATATTGTGTATGCTTAAGTCTTCCTGCTCTTGCAGACAGCATCAGATTTCAGGCCACGGGGAGCTTCATCTACCAAACACAACAGGCAACGATGCTGCGCTGGAGGACCGCTCTCACATCCCTCCTGTGATGGCACTTGGTCTGGTTTACATTAGCAGAAATGCAGAGAGCACCGCAAACAACAAAAATAAACCTGGGGAGATCAGACATCCTTTGTGGTTTTACTGAGTAGATGAAGGACATGCAAAATCTGGAAAAAAAATATTGCTGGGATATAGTTTTACTCCATTTTAGCTGTTGTTCTCCCTTGTGGTGTCTGATCAAACAGCATTGTATATATTTTCAAGCAGATCGGAAGTGACAGCGTTCTGATAACTACTGCAGTGTGCACTGGCCCAATCATTGAGTGTTTATCCAGTTTTTCTCTTCTATTTATTGACCATTAATGCATCAGGACTTATTCTTCACAGACACCGGTTGAACTAAAGCTATGTCTGTGATACAACCAGGAGCAATGCTCAGAAATACAAGAATACACACTTGCCAACATCAGCAGGTATATTAAATATGCATTAGAGATGGTCTGTTTACCTAATGCGAAATAATGCTGTTTCAAATTCATCCTTAATATCCTCTCTTAAACAAGGCTAATATATTTTTTACATGTAACATTCCTGTCTGGAATATTTTTCAGCTTATTTTCTCCAATTCTTCTCTGGAGGAGCAAAGATTTGCATAACATTAGGTCAAAAGCCCACTGAGGATATACTACATGGAAATTTTGCAAAACAGATTCATCCTCTGGCTGTGAAGGGGAACGGAGCTCAGAACGTGGCTTTACAAAGGCACCAAAAGCCAGACAACACCCAGCGGTTCTGCTTGCTGCCAACAGTGCCCAGCATAAAATGTGAAGGCACTGAATAGTTAATAGATCCATCAATGAGGTACATAAAGCAGACATCACCAGGGCAATATAAAATCTCCCCAGAAGAATGATAAGGTGGTTACTGGAAAGTGATTATGATTCATAAGCTCATAGAAGGGGCAGGGCTGGTGCTAAGCCTCTCAGCACTGCAGAGTCACCTTTAATGTAGTGGCTGCACACCAACTACTCAGTCATGGAACACACCTTGTTATTATCAATTCCCATCTTTCAGCGTGGATTAAAATTTCTATTTGGGATAATTTTTAACTTTTCAATAGAGAATAACACACATTTTCCTGGAATTCTGCCTTTCAGCAAAAGAACAATAACCTTAACTTTTTTTAATAGCCTTCATCATTCAGCAATCATGCTGAGAAGATTAATAGTCATGGCCATATTTTATTATTTTTATAGCAGGTTGTAAGGGAAATTAATATTAGTTTCTGTGTCAAATGAAGGTCACCCTGACCACCACTTTTTCTAGGGAAACTGTAGTGCAACTGGTGCTATAGTTCAACTTCAGGTAACATCGTTAATGAGGAAGGGGAAAAAGCAACCTTAAAAATTCAGTGTACAAAAAAAATCTGCAAAGCCTAAACAAAATCAATAGTGTAGTATGAAAAATGGCATAGGAAGTAAAATAGCTGATCTGCTGGCTCATTTAGAAATACTTCATCCTGACCTGGAGTTGCAAAAAAAAAGGAAATAAGAGTTTTTAAACTAAACTCTTGTTCATTTTTTTTTTTAATGAATTCCAACCTGACCAAAAAGGACCCAAGTCACTTAATTCTGCCCCCTGATTGTGTTTCTTCGCTCTCTGCCCTGCCCAGTTTTGCCTGGGCTGCTCTGGAAGGTGAGACTTGTGGCGTTGGGTCACGGTGGCCTTGGTCGGGCAGGAGAGGGCACCATGGGACACAACACAGAACAGGGAACCCAATTTTAAGGAATTCTGCTGGTTTGGGGTCATACTGGGGTTTTTTTTTGTTTGTTTTTCAGGATCTGGGACATGTCTGTCTGTTCTGGGGCTCAGGGTAGGTATGTTCCTTGAGCTGTAGCTGAAGAAGGAAAGATGGGGAGGGGAGCAAAAAGCATCCCCAGTGATAATTATGGACAAAAGAAGACCCCAGGTATTTCTGCTGTGGTGTTGGGGGACTCTCCGCCTGGCATATCAGCTCAGTGCACCTCAGAAAGCACTTTGCTGCTATAAGCATAGTTCAAGCTCCTTCTACACGCAGCTTCATTGTGGATGCTCCCACTAACACCTGTGAAAGCTTTTGGGGCAATTGCTCACACTAAACACATGTGAAGCATTTTGGGGATAGTTTTCCTTCCCCCTGCACATGCAACCTTATGAGCAGACTCCTGTGTTTTCTGTCTTAGCTTATTCTGAAGACATCCATATTTGCAGCCCAAGTCAGAACTGAGCTCTTCAGCTCCCAACAAGCTGCTCAAGTTGATTCCTCTTCCAAACCCCCCAGCTGCACAAGGTGCTGATAAAAAAAAGGGGCCACAGCAGGTTCTCATGAGTGCCTAATGGCCACATGTGTTCTCCAGCCTGATAAGTAGGTTTTAAATGGAGGAAGAAAGAAAGGAGTTGTATGTAGTTCTCTTGGTCTGAGGAAGCTGGCCTGGGGAGGAGAGGACATGCTCAGCACTTTTAGCCTCATCTTCTCAGCAGGATGGTGAGTGAAGCCCTTACTTTGTACCCCAGTGCTAGGCTAGCTTGAATTGTGTGAAGCCAAGCCTGGGATTAAATCAGGGAAGTTTGTGGTTGCCAGTTTTGGGGTGTGTTCCAAAAACCATGCCTTCTCCTGTCTTACTGAATATGGCTTTGCCTGTCCTGCTGCTAACTAGCATTTTATTACAGATGCTGTTGAATCATAGGCAATGGGTGGAGGGGAAGAAACAATATAGTGGGCATGTAACAATAGAAATGATCCTTAAAATATGTTGGGGTGGAACAGCAAGGATTAGAAGAGGATAGCAATTGTCTCTTTATCTGTAAGAGTTTTTCCCCACCCAGAATCATTCTTGAGAATCTTCCTGCTTTTTCCAAAAATAAAGCCCAAATATCCAAAATACTTAGAGTAATTTCATCTCCTGTTTAACTCCTGGCTAATAGTTTCATCTTTCATTTCCTCCTATTGTTCCCCCTGGCATGCATCCCATCTATTATAAGCCCCAGATATAATAAAGTATTTTTTTTTAATATACTTAAGGAGAGGGAAATAAGAGTCAGGTGGTTTGAAGTAAGGTTTTTATAGCAGCACAAGCTCTGGAAGCATTGCACAGAGACTAGTGTTAAAGAAATACCTCCATGGGAGGAAACTGGAGCGAGGAGACAAAGGAGCCATAGCTTTCTGCAAGAGCTGTGTTACTGCCAAGGCAAGGGTAATTGCTCCTGTTTAGGACTCTAATGCAAAATGGAGCTTTGCAGACACTAGGGAGAGATACGAGGTTTTCATAGGCGCAAAGTAACCACTAGAAAAATACTCCTGGGAGCCGAGCTTTTCTGAAAATGTCCATTTAATTACTGTACTGAAAAAAGCTGGCTGCAAAACTCTGTAGTTACAAAATTAAAACGTCTGTAAATATGGCTTTTGCCTCTGTGTCTGCAGGCACAATGACAGACATCGTGGAGTCCATCAGCTGGACTTGAGTTTGTGTTTCCCAGCAGAGACTGGGCTCTGCTACATCATCTCACAAGATGTTATGCTACTTCCACATTTTTCTACTTTCCTCTGAAAGAAACAGCTCTAAGACTCTATCTTCCTCTTGTCTTATGAAGGGGAAGCAGAATCCCCAAAATATCAGCAAAGCCTGGGTTAGAAGGCTTGTCTGAGAATGCTAAATGCAGCATTGCAACTCTGATAATGAACCCCTTTGTGTCTGTTTCTTTTCCATCCTATACCCGTACCACAGTGCTTTGCCTGTCAGGATGCACCAAGGTGTGTGAGTGCTCTTTGGCCATTTAGACAGGGCAGGGGGATGGGGCTTCCTGGAGGATGCATGAAATTGGTCCAACTCGTGCAGCTACAGAGAAAGTGGATGTGGAACAGGAGGTGCAGATGCTGGGGTTTTATTTGCAGTAGTGCTTCTCGTTTAGTTCAGAAACAAAGTATAGCATGCAGGAGGTGGGATACTGCATCACAAAATTGCTCCAGGAGTCCCAAATCATAAGAAAGCCTTTACAGATTAGATTTTACATTGAAGCAGGAAATGTAGATGCTGTTCTGGACTGGCAGACCTGTCTCAGTCGCTGTAGGTTTTCTCCCCTTGCTCTGAGATGTAAGGGATACTTTATAACCTGTAATGCAAATAGCTGGCTGTGCTTTGATGTGTAGAACTCAAGGTTAATTAGAGAATATTCTTATAAATCACAGCTTTTTACCAAACTCTTCATCTCCCCTACCATGCGGCCCTGAGGCAGAAGGGAGGTTGACACCATGTGGGTATCTCCTGCTGTCGTGGGGTTGAACACAATAAGAGCAACTCTGCCAGCTTAAAGTTGTTCTTGAGGATATCTTTCACAGGTCACCTTGTCTCCTGCACCAAACACAGCCCTGACAAACATTAGAACCAAATATTAGAAAATTGTAGTTTGCTTTTTCTGAGGAATTATTCATGGAAAGGCGGCTGGAGGGCTGCTGGAGCAGAAAACTTAGGTTTAGAAGGTGAATAAGAACTCTAGGGATGCAGCAGTGGCTCTGCTATGTCAGTTTAAGGTCTAACTTCACTTGAATGTGGGATATCAATACCAGAGGTAATGGTGAAGGCATCAGAAAAAGATGGAAGGTGCCTCAGAGAGAGTTAGGAAATAAACAACCCATAATGTGAGTTTGCCATTAGTTTGTCTTGTCTCTGTCCAAAATATTGTCCATGACTGCAAGTCTATTGCAACTCAGTCTAAGTGTATGTTTTCATACAGAACTACTGAGGGGACAAAGGTTCAGTTCTCCCTGAAAGGAGGAATAGGGCTAAGTGACAAGGGAGGTGTGATAGCTCTGTTTTACACTGGTTGTGCAAACCTCTTTGAGTGATACAGGAATAAGGTTTCTTGTGGCATATGCTGGGATGACTCGCAGAGCGATGGTTCGCAGCACCAACACGCTGTGTGGTGTTAATGACCTGTGTATGTCCAGCAGCTCTCAAGGACTTGCACTCGCTGTGCTGCTCAGGTGTAGTTCTGAACCTCTTGAGTCTTCCAGTGACTCCAGTGTGTTTAAGATTAGCGTGTGAGGACATAGGCCTGGCCTTTCAATTATTAGTTTTTTTAAAAAACCTTACTGTTCTGGATTAATTGTTGTTCACCTGTAACTGTGTTTTGGATTTAATGTACAGTTATGATGATAACCAGGTTCACTCCTTATGGAAAAGCAGCACTTCATAAATACTGAAATGTGCTCTTTTTACATCTGTGCTGGTTTTCTACAGACCTGGAAATGAAATTACGTGGCTGCTGTCTTAGGAGTATAGCTATTGCTAACAGATTCATCCGAAGTGCATAAATGAGGAAAGGAATTCCATATGGTATGGAAAAACAAACAAATACCACTCAAACGTGGCATGGTGTTTCCAAAGAGGAGGAAGGAGCGTGCTTGCTCTTTTCTCACAGCATGGAGATACTGCAGTGTTCTAACGAGAGCCCTACTCTCTTCAGCTGTGTCAGCTCCTTGGCCTCCCAGGGTTTGCTCCACCAGCACCTCTACCAGTTGTGTGCTCGTGGCTGAGGCTCCCTGAGTATCTTTGACACATACAGTGGTGTATTACGAATAACACCTTGCAAGGAGAAAATGGTAATGATCTCTGTTTTGAGGCTGCAAGAGTTCAGTTTCCAAGCAAGGCCAATATTTTAGTACCATGTAATGTTTCCAGCAGGCCTGAATTCTGGCACACCACTTGTGTCATCAACTGGGTTTTCTTGTTTTGTGTGATTTTTTTTTTTTTTTCTCCTCTTGATTTCTCCAGAAGGACAGGTCAAATTGTGAAGATAAGTAGCAAATGGGAAGCTACTGGAGCATGGGTACAATATAAAAAATCTAAAGAGAAATAAATTGCTGATGTTCAGCTGCAACAGATATTGAGGGCTTCTTAGAGGACAATGTGAGACACAAGGAGAAAATAACTTCAGGGCCTTTTAGAAACATCTTCTAGGATATTTCTTAGCCAGCTGTAAGTGAGATTAGATAATCTTAAATCTTACTTAAACCCTAAAGTAAGCTGACATAGCTCATGAATTCAAAATGGGTGTTTGGGACCAATCCCTTTCATGTAGCTACTGGTGTAACCCAGTAGAAATAACATGATTCTGAACTTTGCAGCAGGATTCCCATCGGCTTTAGATGTCGAGTTTGTTTGTAAAAACTCTAGAAATGGTAAGAGCACAGAGTTTCCTGAAGGCATCACAGCCACCCTTCCATCCCCCAAAGAGATAAAGGAAGATTAGAGAGGGCCAGGAGAAGGGAAGGCCTTTCAGAGAAGGTAGTAAAGGATATTCGTGGAGGGTAACTTAAAAATGGAGCAAAAGGGAAGGGAGAACAAGATCTGCAGTGAGTATTTTAAGCAAGAAAGGTTTTTCTTTTTGCTGGTGTTCTTTTTTTTTTTTTGCTTTTAATTATCCAGTGGAAAGACCTCAAGAGAGCTGTGAAAAACTACCTAAATATTTTATAAAGAAAAATTGGTTGTTTCACTGCAGAACTTGAGGAAGGGAAGCCTGAGAATGAGAAATTCCTGGAAATGTGGCAGAGCAAAGGAAAAAGCCTTATGGTGAGAGAGGCAGGAGCTGGTGGGTTGTCCTCAACTGGGGCTTTCTGAGGATCCTTGGGGGTGGGCGAAGGTATGACTATGCTGGTCTGAAGAATCACTGAAGCTGTTGTGTGGCTTTAAATCATCACGGGAGCAAGTCAGTGCTGAACATGCCGAGACCCAGAAAGATGAGCAGAAGTTGCCATTCTTTTCCCCTCCACCTCTTCTCTTAGCAGTCTGTTACAAAGGAGAGGCCAGCCTGAGGCAGCAAAGAGTTAAAAACTGCAACAAAAACTCTAGGCAGATTAAACATTAAATTATTCTGACACTCATTATATTAAACAGTCAATTATTTACTAGCAGCACCAGAGAGCTCATGAATTCTCCAGATCAGAACAAATGCAATGATGCAGTCCAGGCTATTTTTGATAGTAAAGCTTTGGACACAGTGTGCTGAGTCCAATGTGTCTCATCACTATGTGCATCATTTGAAGCTTTTATAAACAGTCATTCTTTTTCAGGAGCCAGACATTAGGCAAGCACTCGGGCAGCACTACGGAGGAGTGACGTAGCAGCAAGAGAGGCATTCACAGAGATCCAAGTAGGGCCTTGAGATGGCTAAATGTTTGGGAAAACAGATTATGCGGGAAGGAGGGGTTATTATGGGACCGGGAAGGCTGTACTGGCTCTGCCAACAATCTGTAAGAAGCAAATTCTCTTGAGCTTCCAAATTCCCAGAGTCCTCTCAAGGTCTGTGCCAATCAAAATAGGAGCAGGTTGCTGAAGAACTCTTTCAGCAGAGGGTGATGTATTTCTGCGGCTGCTTGCAGCAATGTAGCAACAGCAGAGGAAACTCCTGCAAACGCCAGGAGGCGGCTGTATGAGGCAGGTTGCCACCTCTTCCTCCTACCAGTGTGGGCTGTGTGGAGACCAGTCGGGCTGCCAGGTGCACGGACTCTTCCTCTCTCCTGCAAGATCACTGCACCAAATTGTGCATGCTGGAGTGACTGCGTGATAATCTTGTCAGAGCTATAGAGAGTAATTTTAATTTACAGTGTGTTCTAGAATAAGTTGCCCTGGTTTTACGTACCTGCACCTCTCGCGTAGCAGGACAGCTCAGAACCTGCTTCCCTGGAGACACGGCATTGTGGACAGATGCTTGCAGCACTGCTGGTGCAGGAGGGAGCGTGGGTGTCTGAGGGTGTACAGCAGTGGTTAAGGTTCCCTGTTTCTCATCTTAAATGCGAGTTCTGGAGCTGACTTGCAATGCAATACAATGATGAACTACAAGGAACTAGTGCAGTTGATACGGGACTGCATGTCTTTACTAGTGACTTGCTTTTTGGGAAGCTACCTATTGTGGATCCTTAGAGGAGAGGAGCTGGCAGGGTCCTGTAGGAAGGCAGTGCTTCAAAAAAGGGAAGAGTATTTTGTATATGCATTGGATGTAACCACCTGGTGTTTCCTATATTACCTCTGCAGGCTGCAAATCCTTTACAACTGGGATAGACTTTTTTTCTGGTTTGAGTACAGAAGTCAGTGTAGTAGACTTTTATCTCTGACTGAAGTGGAAAGGCAAAAGAATACAAGTAACGTAAGAAAACAGGCTATCTAGCTGACCTCCAAAGTAATATTATTTAACAACAGCCACAAATGCACTGACAAACAGTCAGAAAAATTACACAAATTATGAAGCAGCAACTGAATGATTTAAACCCAAAAGGGCAAAGCAGAATTGATGTTCAGAGTCTGTTTCCAAGTGCTTTTGTCATCATCTGCATACCCGCCCAACTGATGCAATTCCCATGGATGTCTTGGCAGTTCTTGAGCTACATCCCACCCCAAGGGAGCTGACCCTTGCTTCACTGGGGGGGGGGGGAGGTGGGAGGGGGGGGAAATAGTCCCTCTCAGGATTCAGTGACCCTGTTCCAGTTTGACCATGTATTTTCTGATGGCTTGCTGAGGTCATATGTGTTGACTTACCCTATTTCAATGTAATAAAAATTGGCAAATCTCTTTGGAGAGCCCATGACTCTGCACTTACTGAGCAGCAACAGATTGCAGAGTTGTGCCTCTTGTTTTGACAGTTCACATCATGCTGTGACTTGTTTCTGTAAGCTGGAGCAAAGAGATGCAAGGCAAAGAGGTCAAAATGGAAAAGGGGGAAGATGCTGCCTCTTGGCATGGAAAGCCATCCTAAACAATTCATCTGGGATCAGAAGGTCATGTTGTAGAGTAAATAAATGGATTTGTCGTTGACAGCCGTTCTTTCCTACCAACACAAAGGAAGAGAGCACATGTTCTTGAAGCATGTATAAGCAGCAGTAAGGGGGAGTTTATAACTGCTGGCTTATAAAATGTAAAGTTCAAAACTATGGAGAGAGAATAAATCAAATAATGAAAATACAGAAAGAGAAATGATGCAAAACAAGTTGCAGAAAAGAGGAAGAAAATAGAGCTCAGGGAACAAGATGAAAGAGAATAGTGAAGACAACGATCAAACAGAAGAATTTAAAAATAGAAATTGAAGAGTGATGCTCCTTTTCCCATTAGATGCTCAGATTAAAATTAAGAACAAGATGTTTGGAAATGAAGGTAATGGATAAAGCAGGGAACTGGGATGCTACAATCAAAACAAGGAAAGCTTTCAAAGTACCCTAGGGCTGAGAAAGAGGGGGGAAATTATTGCCTATACTGTCGGCAGCCTCTCTGACTTCCCCCAACCTCATTCGTGTAGCATTGTGTTGCTCACTTAATTTGTCTGGAGCACTGATGATAATAGAGTAAGGAGGAGGAAAAAAAAACCAAACAAAACAAACCAAGCAAACAGGAAAAAAAAACAAACAAACAAACAAAGAAAAAGCCAACCAAACAAAAAAACCCTGAACTTTGTCTTTTACATATTAGCATAGAAATCAGCATTTCTAGGGAGGGGAAAAAAAAGAAGAAAATTTCAGCTGAAAGTTACAGCTTAAATTGGAAACAAGTGAAATGTGATGTAGCTGAAACCTCTTTCAGGCACTGCCCTCCAAATGGAGTGCTAGACAGTGTCACAGTGGCATATGTCAATCTTCTTCTTTCAAATGACCTTTTAAAGCATATGTAGTGTGGAGAATCCCTACGAAAGTCAAAACAGGAATGCTGTGCACGTGATCATGGCTTTTTTCTTTTTTTTTTTTTTTTTGGTACAAGGAAATCAGAGCTTCTATTAAGAGAACTCTGCTGGTGCTGCTACTGCCCTTAGTCCATAAGATCTGCTGCATGATGAATCACATCAGCTCCATTGGCACAGAAACTATTGCAAAAATATTTCAAATATGGAGAATTAAATGGCTAATGTGGTAGAATCAGAGCACCTGAAGATGTTAGCTACCTCTCATCCAGTAGCCTGATCTAGTTGTAGCCACCATCCAAATATTTGCACCTCTTAAGGCTTTAAAAAACAAAAGCCTTTGCTCTGGCGCTGTGGAAAATGTGACAGTGTTTTGTAGGGATCTGGCTGAACGAGCAATCCTCAGGCCTGAGATCACAGAGGGTATGGCAGCAGGGCCTGGCTGTGCCAGCACGTGAGGATGCTGCAGCCTGGGCTACCACAGCAGAGCCACCGGTGCAGTGAGGCTGGCTTGTCCTTTACAGGGTACCATCGCCTCAGTGCAGAAGGGACACATGAGAAAGAGGTCTTGCAGCCTCCAGCAAAAAGAGCATGAGGACAAAGAGTAATAGAGCAGTGAGGCAGAAAGGGAAAATGCAGAAGGCTCACAGGAAAAGCAAGTGAGGTATTTCCTCTCTGGATATACACTGTGGCAGTCAGCAACAGCACTTCTGAGAATGAATAAATCCAAGTGTTGACTGTGATAGAGGTTTTGAGATCCTTTTTCCCTTAAACAAAACTTGATTTAAAAAAAAAATGAAAACATCTATGATAAAGACAATAAAGATTTGTGTTTGCTCTGCCTCTGGGATAACTGCTGCTGTACTGTACCTGGGACACAGTAGGGGACTTGCATTTGGGGGAAAAAAGTGCCAAATGGGAGATGAACTTCAACAGAATCTAGGCTGCTCAATACCCAGAGCACTCAAAAATTTAGCATGTCTTCTACTTGCCTGTGGTTCTTGTTTTGACCCTTATCCACAGCTCTATGTTCTCTGTTGGTGTCATCTTGTCAAATACACAAACTGTAGCATGGCAAAACTGCCAGTGATGCACCAGGACCTTTTGAAATGGATGGTTGTTTTTTGGATGCTCTGGAAAGACCATAAACTAAACTTGACTCTTTCTCCATCTATTAAGCTCAGCTGCTGCTTCCCTTTCTAATCTGATCTACAATATGTGGTTGTCATATCCTGAGTATTTCTCCACCTGGATTTCTCTGTGGTTTCTGTCAGGCATTCTTACTGGAGAAATACAATACGCACATAAATCTGGCATGCTGTTCATTACAGAAGGCTAAATCTTGTATCATTCATCCTCTGACAAAGTCTGAGTGGTTACAGCGATGTATGGTCACAGATTGCCTCTCCAGAATATAAGCACCACAGACTTTGCACTTTCTGGAATAAACACTACAGCTGAAACGTGAAAATATTTCTGCAGACGCTGCAGTGTCACTGCAGTGGAAGCACAGCGCTGTGTTATTGATTCAGCTGAAATGCTTCTTGCAGAGCAAGCATCAAAGCAAGGCTGTTTTATCAGTTTACATACTTTAGGCTGAGAGTTTATTTCTTGCATAATCCTCCTCGAGGCGCTGTGGCGGCTGAGCAGAACCATTGCCAGAAGCGTCTGCTTCCTGCTCTGCAAATGTAATTTCTGCTCCTTTCCCTCTCTTTTGGGGCTGATTTCTGTCAGTTCTCTATATGCACTGTTGCTGAACCTGGGAAAAGGCTTTTTTTTTTTTTCTTTTATGAAGAAAACATGGATTTAGATTTTTTAAGGATTCTTGAATTTAGTTGAAAGTGGCTGGTTTGCTCATTTGGGATCACTCTCATCTCGCTATGGAAGTGTGCTGGAATGAGGGACAACTTTCTCCATGTGCAGAGGATCACACTGGGGCCAAAACATACTGTGTCTTGTTTGAGTGCAGATCTGCGTTATACTTCAGCCATCTGCTCAGCAGTCCGTCTGTAAAATAGCTGTAGAATAGCCTTGGTGAGAGTGACCAGCTGCGAGCATTTTGAGACCAGTTGGTCTCCACCAGCCAGGGCTGACTTTAGACAGTGCTTTAATGCAGGACTCCTGCAGCATCATGTCCTGTTTCTGTGTTCTCCTATCAATATTAAGATGGGCATCTTATAATGATAACTTACCTTGAACCAGTAGTGAGGATTATAAGAAGCAGCTTATTAACTGTACCTTTGCGTTGACTCCAGCTCAAGGAATCTTCCTTTTGTGAACTTCATGGGAGCTGTGTAGCAAGGCAAGGATGATGCTGTTTCAGCATGTAGGTGAAGCGGGCTCATTGCTTTCAAGGGTGAAATATCTGCATCAGATGGGAAGTCTGTTGCAGCTCCTAGCAGAGCAGCCGCCTTGTGTATGACGGCTTTTCTCCTGTGTAAATATTCACAAATCACTGAGTAGCTGGACGTTTCTGTCTTGCTTACAGTAAGACCTGAGCAGTGTAGACTGAGTCACGCTCACAGACATGCTTGAGTATTGAGCAGTGTCCATCTCCTGTGGTCTCCTACCTCCACGCCCTCCATCCAAGACTAGGCTGAGATTCCACATGGATGTTTTGGTTTACACATGATCAATCTCCCAGCATTATTTCTCCCAGGAAATAATGCTGAGAAATGGTGTGAGTATCTGTGGTTACCTTTATTTCCTACTTGTACAGAAGGCCCCAGAGTTTGGTTGCTGTGAGACTGGTCTAACATCAGGGCCCTCTGGCTCCGGTGAAGAAGGACTCAGCAGGTGAGAAGGGTGCTCCCCATGCCCCTTCTTGGACTGGGGGCTGGTTTCACCTCTGCTGTAGTTCTTATTCATACTGCTACCTGAATTGTTTCTGTCCCAAATAAAGCTGCTAATATCTATTTTCGTTGTGCTGGATGAGCCCTTATAGCAGTTTGGAGAAGTGAACGAGTGCAGCAATTCTTTTTTGGGACACTGTTCCTAAGCACAGGAAGCTGTAAAATTGCTGACAACAAGCTAGCTCATTCATAGCTGGTGCCAGAAATGACTGCCTTCTGTCAAGGCACTGTTTTTGTGAAAAAGAGCTGAGGATTGAGAAAAGCAGGGAGTTGTCAGTTCTGACTCCTTCAGTTACAGTGGATGCTTTTTTGTCTTGAAGTCTGTTATCTTCAACTATTTTCCTCAGAGAGGAGTAGGTAGTCTTGGTCCAGGCTGGGCTCTGCTTGCTGCTTTTTTTTTTTATAATTAATAACACTTTTCTGGTGCCATTTCTCTGTTATGGATTCTACCGACCAGATGCCAAAGGTTATTTTCTGAGCTGTGGTAAATGGTTGACATTTCAGCTCCTGTATTGTTACTGAGGCATTCTGAGAAATATTTTCTAAATGTATTTCCCAACATCATGGAAATTCTGTATTTGCTTTTCAAGATGCAAGAAGGTGTGTTAGTCCCTGGCAGAACACATCTGACGATTGAAACATGATTCTTGGAACCAGCCATACTACTTTTATAAGTATAATTTGAATCACAGTTATGGGTTGAGTGATTGTGTATATCTTGTTTCGGCAAAACCTCAGTTTGTGTTTTTTGCATTCAGCATAGGATCCAAGGATCCATTTTCCTGAAGAGCTTCCTATTTTGTATGCTTAACACACCTGTGGAAAAAGCAGATGAACTAGGGTGTGGATTTTGGTATTAATCCTATTTTCCCATCTTGGATTCCACTTGATATCTCTGGAACATCAGGCGATATGTCATGACTCCAGGGAGGATGGTTTCATGGCTGTTTCTGGTTACACTCACATGTGGGAATCTAAACAATATTAACAGGCTATGCTGGAGCATGGATTGCTTGCAACAAGGACACACTGACCCAAACCTTTCTTTCATTACCACTTCTTTTATTTTTATGGGCATTTTTCAAGAGTGGCCTTGACTTTAAAATCGCTGTCAGTTCATTCGCCCTCTGGTTTGTGGCTTCCCTCCTGAGACTTGCAGTGAGGGTCATAATTAAATTGGCTGTAAGCCTTACAAGAGGCAGATGATGTGAGGAGATGACTCTGTAAGTCAGTATCCTTTCCAGGTCCTGCATCCTCTCTCCTCAAGGTATCAGCTAAGGTTGTGTGGAAGCAGGAAGCACGCTGTACAACGTATAAACCTGACTCTAAATGCTACTGCTTTCCTCTTCACCCGTATCTGCTGGGGGACTTCAGGGCAAAATCATTCAGGACACCTGTTCTGGTAGTTGTCTTGCCTTCTCAGAAGGGCCCTGGCTAAGCTGTGAGACAAGTGTATCTCATTGTGACTTTCTCATACAACCTATCCCCTCTATCTTTCCAACATTGCTTTTAGATCGGTTAAGACCCCTTCTTCAAGGCAAGGTAGATATCCAGTACAATGCTTTTTCAGTCAGAACAGAAAAATTGTAGTCTTCACAACCAGGCTGAGGTTCTTGCTGCCTCAGATCTGCTGATGCAACGGTCATATCTACCACACTGCCTTAGGATTGACAAATGGCAGGGAAATTGTAATGGCTACTTTGATTTGTGCCATGTTAATTTAGTAAACACAGTTTATGTAACTCTACCCAGGGCTGTGCTTAACAGGATGTGATCTAGGAATTCAATGTTTCTGTATCATAATGTGTTGGTACATTTGTTCTAATCCTTTTGTATTTAAGTATGAGATCTAGAAGACCTCACAACTTAAACTAAAAATTTCTGTGCCTCTTTGTTATTGAGACTGAAGAATTAAAGTTCACCAGTTTCTAAAAAAAAGTTGTAGAATTCACCTTGGCTGCACTGATGGGTCTGAAGCTGGGATCCGGTCTAGTCCTCTCCTTTCCAGTGTTTTGCAATAGAAGTAGATGCAGAACAGCCAACCCCTGAGGAAAAGGAAAGTCTGCTGTCACTCTAGCAAGATCTGAGAGACTCTGGGTCCTCCTACGAGCTCTTACTGGGTCCCTGAAGTTGGTTTATACTTCTAGAGAGATATCCGGCTGTGCTGCAAGAAGTGAATGGCTCTTTACCCTTAACAGTCCACGCAGATAAGGATTGCTTGCTGCCAGAGAACCTGTTTTTCAGAGTAATGAAGTAAAGCCAAAAGGGTCAGTGACAAGGGCTTGCCTTTCCTAGACAGGATTCATCCCAGGAGACGCGGTGCACAGTAGTCAGTCAACATGAATCTGGGGTACGACCTGGCCTGTGAGTACTATGGAGATTTTTTTTTTGTAGCCTCTAGCAATGGCTTTTAGGTGGACTCATTATATGTGGTTCAAGTAACTTAATGGTAAAATTTTAGTAGTGTGTGTGCATGCTATACCGTGGTTGGGAACGTGACCCGATTCTTACTAATGCACCGGGAGTTGAAGCCCTTCTAAACGTGCCTTGCATATGTCTTTAAAAGAATTAAAATGCAGGACTGAATTATCCCATGGAGAATATGTCTCTGCTCAGAAAACAAATTAGGATGCAATGTTACATATCCTGTAGATCTTACCTATGTTGGTTTTGTGCCTCTGGTGATAAGCCTGTTTGGTTATGGGTAGCTTTATGCACAAATCTCAGTACACGTGCCAGCAGAGTCATGCACTTCTGTTGTTGCAGTTGCTGGGTTGTGCTGATACAAATTTAAGCAGGATTTGTCCACGTAAAAAAGGAAAAGTTTGTGTATCTAATAAAATTCCACCTTATTTTATATTCCTGTTCAGCTCTAGTGATTTCAGCACAGATATAACTAACATCAGGCTTCTCTTTGCCGTGGGGCTTTGCGGGAGGCTTCGGCAAAGCGAGGCTTGCTGCTACTCGCTGCACGGTTTCTGTCACTGGGAAAAGTTGTTATACTCACACAGGGAAAGGCATTCAGGTAGAAGGTGGCTTTTTGTTTGCAGTGACTTTTAAAGCAGCACAGTTGGCAGAATTAAATTTCCCCATTAATGGCACACGAACATGGAGCTGCTGAAAGCAGCTGAAGAACCAGGAGAGCTGGGAAATCTGCAGCCCGTTGGCTGCGCTAACGACACGGAGAAACGTCTGCACTGCCGGTCTCAGTTCTGCTGGTTACGCTTAATTATTTAGAGGAGAGCGAGCATTCGAGCCCATATTTTCTACTTGCTCGGAGAGTAGATGCATTAACATTTTCCTGGTGATTTGTACAGATAAGGCAGTGATTCCAAGTGTGCTTCATGATGCAAGATAGGCTTTTGGAGACTTTCAGATACTTAAGCGAAGAACACAAAATGATCTTGCTATTTCATCAATCAGTGTAAAATCCTGCCTGTGATTAACGTCTCCAATAAAAGTAGTCTCTTGAACTGCCTGAAAAACTGTTTCAAGTGCAACATATTCGTGCATTAAAAAATAAAATACTGATCAGTGCAATGCAGTGCCAAAGTCATTTGTAGGTTTGATTACGGTGGAGATCAGACTGAGGTATAGTGCTGAACATAGGGACTACTTTTTTCCCCCAAGAAGGAAGCAAGCCTGTATTTTGCTGGTGTATTTGTAGCAATGGTGTATTTTCTTGGTTATAACAACCCATATTTATAGAATTTATGCAGTGGAAACTAAAACTATCAGTCACAGACTGAAACGCACATGATGAGTAATGAAATGCACGCATCATAAAGTACCATGATGTTCTATAACATTTTATTAAATGTTTCAATAATTTGTTTACAGATTCATATAATCTATTAGAAGGAAGGACCCTCAGGGTTTGTAATCCCAGGCTGGACACTTATTTTCTTTTTGCTTGGAACAAATATTTTGACTTTTTCATTGAGTTATTGTCTTCAAGAATCACTTTCTTCCTTCACACTAGTGTTATAAAGCCCACTGAGTCATAGTCTGTAAACTTAATTAAGGAACAAAGGTTCTACAAAAGACAGGTGTCAGGTACAACTGTTTATATGTTGTATATTTGAAAGACATGCACAGACAACAAAACCGCACTGAAGTGTCATCAATCACACAACTTTGCATGTCCCCCAGAATGCCACTTGGAGGTCAGTCTGTGTAGCTCCAGAAAAGCACTGACCTGACCAGGTTACAAATGCCGTCTGCTTCAAGTGAAACGCATGACAAGAAATATGATTGTGGTTAGAAATGACTGCATAAAAAATGAAAACTTCATACTCAACTGAACAAAATGCTGATAGTTTGGAAAAAGCAGCACAGGACGACAATGAAATGGTGGGTTTGAGCATCATGACAACAGTTTATCTCATTTGAATGCCTAGTTCAGAGCCTGATGACACCAGCAGTGCAATGCCATGAATGTATTTCCAACTTTGCTTACTGGTTTACAATAGTGTGCTGAATCTTAGATGAATAAAGAGCTTCAGCACCCCTTGGATTTGTTGACCTAATCAAGCACATGATTTGTTTTACAAAGAAAAAACAGATGAGGCTTTGTGTAACTGACTTTGATAATTGAATGTTGGAGGGAGTATTACTGGCTGGAGTGTCCCCCTGAGGTGTCAATGAGAGAAAGCACAATATATTTCATACAGACACTATGGTGAGAAATAACCATGGAAACGGTATCGTTTGAGCCTGCCAGGTGGTGAAAACAGGCTCTTTCCCCCAGTTTTCCATTATCACAGCTCCTGTGTGGTGGGAGGAAAGCAGGGCACCAGGCAGCAGGACAACTGTGGGGTGTGAAGGAGCTCCGCTCTGTGAAGCAACGAAAGTGCTCTGAGGCATTGCTCTTCCTTCTGCACTCCAGCTATAGTCTGGGCCATGCCCAGAGGATCACGGCTGTTTTTCCAGCAGCAGAGAGAGGATGTGTGGTCGCATGGCTCAGGGATGCTCGGTACTACCTCTGTGCTCTCCAATCTTACAAAGATGGCTTATCCGAAACCTGTGGGACCAGGGGCTAGAGGGACAAAGAAACTCATTTGAATGTCTTGGGCACTATCAGGTGAGCAAGGGGGACTCCATTCCTTGTTTGCACAGTCCTGCTACTAAAGTGTGCTAATAAAACCTGAGGATCTCCTAACCTGTCTGCTGTCAAAAGAGCTCTTATCCTCCTCATTAGAGCAATGCAGTGAAACCTGCAAGCAATTATCGAAGTGCGAAGGGTGATGAAAATTAGTTCCACTGGGGATTTGCCTTCAAACTTTTGTTTTCCCCACCAAGGGAGGAGAAGAATGGATCACAGAAGAACAAGGTATTAATTTCGTAGAAAAGAAACAATTCAAAATAATATAACGAAGCATAGCTCTCCCTAGACATAGGGCAGCTGACTAGTTCAATGGGAGATAGCAGGGACATATATAAGACTGAAGATATCCAAGTCATGAAGACATGATAGCTGAAGAATAGGAGGATATTTAAGAGGAAGGACACCAAAGTTGCATGGAAATGTCTTCAGGAGGGCATATAATTCAAAAGAAGAAAGCCTAAATTAGATTAATTATAGAACCATTCAGGTCTCAGTCAAGATATCAAGAGCAGACACTAGTGAGGTGACTCATGATGCCACCACTGCAATAGGAATCATCTAGCCAAGAGGAAGAGTTCTGCTGCTCACCCAAGCTCTTTTCTAAGCAACAAATTTAGTGGAATTTGGTTGTAGTTGCTTGTTTACCAGGTTACAGTAGCTAATCATGTTTGAGTATGGGAAAAGGATGGTATTAGCTACAGGGTCTACTTCCTCCCTCCCAATCTTTCATGCACACATAACTTTCTCCTACATTCAGAAGGTAAAGTCTTTAGAAGGCTTTCTCCTAATATCCATAGACTCATTGGGCCCCTCTGTATCATTTAAGAGCTTGTCTCGTGGAAGGCAGTTTAGCATATGCAGTGTTAAGCCACAGAGTCCAGCTCAAGTAGCAATGTTCCACTACGTTTATTCCAAGATAGTAGCTTCAAGTGCTTTAAAAAGGCAAGTTTGTAAATAAAGGGACCTGGGAAAAGTCTATAGGGACAGAAGGCAGAAAGGCATTTAGGAAAAGAGAAGAACTTTTAAAGGAAGATCTCAATTTCTCTGTTTAGATGAAGCCAAAATTTCAAGAGGGGATTGATCATGAGTTGTTTTGGCTTCTATTTTATTTCTGATTAATCCATTCCTTGATAATGCTGTCCAGAAAAAAAAAATATTTAAATTTTTTGAGTGGTATTACAAAATAAACATTTCAACTTGATTTGAAGGAGTTAAATAATGTGGTCACACTTGAAGACCCTATATTAAAGTGCTGACAGATGTCCAGGTCCACTTTCCTCCATAATTAAAGCACTACTTGAATCAAAAACTGAAAAGTTGTTGCCAGATCTCTTCTTTCAGCCTTCTTTCATTACATTTGAGGTTCAGGTTTTGTCTAAACCTTGGCAGAAACTTGATAACCACAGTTAAATCCAGACTATATTTGGCAAATAGAAACTAGCACGGCCTGGCACTTGTGGCCAAGTGCCTGTTGGAGTTTTATGACTCTGCAATGGAGTCTTCAGTCATCAGTTGTGGTGTTCTTTGAAAATTAACTTCTTTCCCCCTTTCATCCCCAGAATTAGCATGCTTATAATGTAAAATTCAAATATTTCTTTTTCTGTTACAATATTGCACCAAAAGCTTTCAACACAAATATTTTATTTCATCTGGTTCTCACTCAAAAGTGTGAACTTCTTGCTATATTTGCTGCGAAACAGCAGTTTTGATGTAAAATCTCAATTGTTTTGTTGTGAGTGCTCATTCTAACAACTTGACCAAGCCAATATGCTTTGTTCATGTCCACGTTTCACAAGATCACACAGAAATAAATCCATCTTCTCTACAGTGATTAGAATCTATCACATTTTTTTTCTTCTGTATGACCTTGTAGCAAGGTCTTACCAGCCAAAGCTATGTTGTTTTATGCCTGTTAACTTACATGAAATACCTGACTGAGGTCTATTGACCCTCGCCTCCTGTTCCAGCTCTGTCAGGAGCAGGACTTCCATTTATTTGGAGTGCTCCTAGCAGTAGGAAAAGGTGGGGCTGAGGAACTGTTTCTAAGCAGTTACTCTGCTGTGTATAAAATTAGCTGCTATGCACTAAATTTTTGCAATGAATGAAAGATATTTGCCGTGCTTCTTTCTGCAAGTGTGGATTAGGTACCTAATATGTCCTCTGTTCCCTGGGGGATGCAGATGACATGACATCCCTGGAAGGTAAGGTAATACTCAGTGAAGTCAGATAGAAAACTTGTTCTCTCTGCTGATCAGAAGGGCATCTGAGTTGATTTGTTAGTGCTACATACACTAAGGACACAAAATACAGGTAGAGTAGTGTGGCAGGGTAGGAAAAACATCTGAGAACAAGTCTAGTCTTTTCCACTGATCTGAAAAAAAAAAAAAAAATTCAGGGCAGGTATTTGTGAACAGTTTGAGAGTACACAACTCTCAAATCTTCACAGCTGCGATGGACTGGACGTCCTTGCCATGATGTTGGGATGTGGGATTTGTACAGTATGTGTTTATCTCCATGTAACCTGCTATTAAGACTGAAGGGAGTCTCTCCTCTTCTGAGATGAAATTTTCCTTCATCTATTTCAAAAGGCTTAAGTACAACGTAGGGCCAGGTTGAATGCTGTATCCTGAGGTGAACTGTGCTTGTAAGAAATGCCCTGTAATTGTACCCAGCCCACACTGGTTATTGTTCTGTAGCAGTCATGTGTGTTAATATTTTGGTTTAGCTGGGTAAGTGCTGTAAGATCGATAAAAAATTGGCAATCACACACACATAAGGAGAGAAAAGAGCAGTGATTTAGCTGTTTTGAAAATACGATTTGCTTGATGTCGGATATGCATCTGCTACCTTCGTAAGAGAACTAACTATTTCTGCTAGAAATTGTTGTGTTATGTAGTTATTTCTAATGCCTGCCCATTCTTGGTGCCCTTAAAGAGAAGGGACGTAGTCTCTTCTTCCTTTTCATCCATTAAAACCTTGCTTCCAATTGTGGAAGGGTGGTTAAATCATGAGCAAGCTGAGGCTACTCCAATGTAATATCAACCTAAAGGCCAAATATCTACAAGAATATGTATTTACAAGAGCAAATATTTACCACAAACCCATCCACAGGAATCCTAATAAACAAGACTGTATCTAAAATCTCTGATTTCTGACTGTAAAGGGGAAAAAACCCAACTGTGGGTCAATTGAAATGCAAAAGAAATGTGGACTTATGCATAGTATTAAGCAGAAACAAATGTCTGGCTTTGTCCGCAGAGCAGCGCAGATGCCCGCTTGAGGTAAGGGGGATTTCCAGCCCGATGGGGCTGACGGCATGTGGTTGGGATGTGTGCCTTGGAAAGGGGGCAGTGCTGACGTCTGGAGCCCACAAATGGGATCCAGACTGGGGGGAGAACTGAGTCTGAATGAGTTTTGATGCCTCAATATTTGAGGTTATGGAGTGGTGCTGGTAGAGAGCGCCTGCAGGCAGCTGTGCAAGAAGCTGTTGTGTTGAAGCAATTAAACAAAAAACTTAGTGTTTATTCCTAATGTTTCAGTTAGACTTTATCTCATATTGTTAAGTTTGAAATACTTTAATGCTACTTCATGTTCTGATGTTGTTTTAAACTTAAAGAAAAACACAGATACTTGATAGCAGTGCATTACCTAAATTTACTCATGTTAGACATTTTACATTTGCTTCTCTGCAGCTTTATTTTTAGTTAGTTCCTACTGAGAGTGAATAAACAGCCCCCAGCTTTCTACATAGCTTATCTTGGGCATATTTTTTTTTCTCTACTACTTATAATAACTCCTAAGTAATGCTGTTAGGTACTACAGAAAATAAATAGCGCATGTTTAATTTTAGAGGAATGACATTGATATGACAACATAAATACAAAGCAGCAGGAAAAAAATGTCTATGGAGTTGCTAGAGGAAGTATTGGGAAACTGGAGTGCCTTGTCTTCTTAAAAATTACTATCTTTCTCTGTACAGACCTCCTGACATGCATGGAGCAGCCTCAGCTTGAAATGTAGCGTCAGGGTTTTCCAGCCTTTTTCTTTCTGTGAGCATTGCTTTTGTTACTCGTACATCACATTTTTTTTGCTTGGCACTGTGTGGTTTTTATACTGCCACTAATGCTTTGTGGGTGTCTGTTCTCAGCATTCTCAGCACTTCTTTTTATGACCTTTTTCTTTTTTCTATTAACTTACATCTTAAAAACTTTAATTTTTGAGGTCAAAGTGATTTTACTGGTCACTTTATAGGAATTCATGAAGAAGTTAAACAAGAAATTTGTTCCCCAATGTTGTGATTATGTTGTCCTTATTTGAAAGCTTTTACAATTTTCTGGATGACATTGGTCTGAGTTTGTTTTACAGATGACTCAGGGCTTTGCTGTAAAACTTGTAAGCTATCTAATCAGGTTTGTTCAAACTGTTCTTCTGGAACAAACTGGAGCCACTTGGCCTTTGGGAGGTTGTGCTTGTGAAGTGATTTATGTTTTTAGTTTTAAGTCTTCAGATTAACAAAGCAACTGAATGTGTGCTGAACTTCAGTAAATGTGGAAATAGTTTTTGGGGTGTTTTACTATGTGCTACAGTACTGCAATGATAAGCTGCTAGAGTCTGCTGTAAGCAATGGCAAGGAAGAATTGTTTCCATAGTGGGATTCATCATTTTTTATAAACCCACACGTGTCAGATTTCTCTCTCTCTGCAGTGCCTGACTGGAGCAGGGGCACAGACTGCCATTTTACACTAAATGCCTCGCTTTTAGGTGGCTGAAGGTGTGTGTGGCAGGGGGGACGACTCATCTCTGGCTCTGCTACTCCTGTGTGGGAGAAAGATTTCAACTGCGAAGGAAGAATGCCGCTCAGCAGGATTAAGGGTAGCATTAGGGCCTGAAGTGTCTTCTGGACTGATTATTGAAAGCCACAGGGATAAACCTCTGGCGATTTTAATGAGATAACGTTCTCCTTTTAAGACCTGCTAGCTCCAGCTGAGCTTACTGAGGTCACCTTCCAGCTAGAAGATCTGTCTGTGGAAGGAAAATGGTGGCCTGAAGTGAAAGGAAAAGACTATTCCCTTGAATATATGTGCAATAAGTAGGACTCTGGGAGCCCTGTAAGTGCCTCCAAACTTTCGGCTGTGCAGCTGATAGTAGAAGTGGAGCTAAGCTCTGCTTGGGGCAGGCAGGCATTTGAGAGGTAAATCAGTATTTAACAATGATGAAAATTGAATGCCAGTGCCCCTCCCTTTCTTCTGCCACAGCATGATGTAGTCTACATGTAGTCTGCTCTTTCTGTGATTTAAAATCAGCTTCCTCTGCCTCCCCTCACTCCCCTCTGCTGTCAGCGGTGGCATTTTCCAGATCTATTCCCAGGACTTAACTCACATTCTCAGCCTGAGCGGTGCTGCCTCTCGGGCTTGCGTTAAAGCGTCTGCCCCAGATGGCAGATGATATACAGTAGTCTCCTTTATTTACAGGAATGTCTCTTTAATGAGAAATGCCCGCTAGAATTTTCCCTGAAGAGTAGTCCAGCTGCTATACTTGCATGTCCCGTTTGCCGGTATACCCATGGAAAGGGCGTATGGATTTCACTGCCCTGAGTGAAAAACGTTCCTGGTGAACGTAAATTTTCATCTGAAGTTCCTATGTATATTGGGATCTATGGTCTTTTTGTGTGGTTTGGAGTGCTGGTCTGCTCTTTGCCTCTGAAAGAGGGTTTTGATTTATGGCAGTTCTCTGGGAAAAATAGAAATACATGATTTATAATGGTATTCAGCCAACAACAATGATTTCCCAAGTTCTCATTTAAAAAAATAATAAAATAAACAAAAAAAAAAAACCCTCCGAAAATGTGCAGGGGGAGGCTCAAGCTGTCTGGCAGATTCAAGGCCATCTCTACAACGCCCAAAACCTTAAGCTGTGGGTGCTTATGGGAAGATCTGGAAGAGAGATGGATTTGTTCTGCTAAATTTGACAGCGGCACCCCATAACCACTACAAGACCCCCTGGGAGAACCTGCAATGCCTTACGCACCCTCCTAAAGGGTCTGAGCAGGCTGTGGAGTTTGCCCCCACCTTGTCCTTACCACCAACCACCTGTGAAATTCAGACCTGGATCACAACATCTATGCCCTGAGCAGTGGTTTTGGTCTAGCCTTTGCCTGTGGAAGCCACTGTTCTTGCTTAGGTCAGACAAAACCCTCAGCAGAAGAGCTGGCACATAACCCCTGAGCACTCTGAACATCTTGTGTGCCCTGCATGCTCTTGCGGCTGTGAGTTCAGGATGCATCTCCTCCTGCGTTTGGATAAAACCAGATGTTTTCTTATTTCCATGAGCGTTCTGGGCATAGCTTTATTTCTGACTGCCAGATCTAATGGTTTGGGGCTTCTGGACACTGCTTGTGGTTGGGAAGAGCTGTTGCACATTGATATTTTGTTGTTGTTCAGTAGTTTTTTTCATCTTGCATTTCTGATAAGATCTCTCTCTCTCTCTCTTTCCACTGACTCCACTTCCCTTCCCTGGTGTGTGAGTTGGTGTCAGAATGGAAACCTATGGGTGTCCCTTACTCTGTCTCCCGCCCACTTGGTTGGTGCTAACGCCTTGTCTGAGAGAAACAGGGGTGAATAAATATCTCCCTAATAAAGGGTAAAAAAGATTTTACTCTCCCTGGTGCCAAGGGGTGTGCTTGCAACAGCAGCAGGCGGTCGCTGTCTGAATGTCTGCCAGCACCTCCCTAGCCCTGTGTTTCCTAGGGGGGAGCTTTTGGCTTCAGTGATGTATTACTTGCAAAGATAGAGAATTGTGGCCTTTTCTCTACTGCCTAGGCGTAGCAAGTTTCTCTTGTTAAGAATATTTCATTTAGACTGTATTCCTACATGCTGTAAACTGCTTCTGTCATAACAGTGTCCAGATGTGTCTTTAAAATTGTCTTTATCCATTGGTTTTGATAACCTTCCTTGGCAGCTTACCCTGTGTGCAGAACACTGTATGCATTATCATAAGGAGTTCTGCTTGAATGCCTGACTCTCTCCTGGTGTTTTCATCTTTTTTTTTTTTTAGTGAGAGGCTCAATAACTACGAAACACCAACTTATTTCATGTTGGCCAGGGCTTTAGATTTATAGTTCTTTGGTCAGAGACCACGCAAGTTAAAATGAAACCCAGTTGTTTTGCCTTATCTCATGGGTGAAACACTGTCTGCAGGAGCTGAATTCATCCTCTTGTTTCTCCTGGTTTAGCTGTTCGTTATTCCCCCTGCCTTTTCTATTCAATGCATCCCAGCCTCTCGCACAGCAAAGCTCTTCTTTCCCATGCTTTGATTGAAACTTCCTCCCGTTTCAGCTGTGCTTTACCAAGAGTACTTTGTTCTTAGCAGTAAAGGAAAGACGCAGCTCCTCCACACTGGCTCGCGAAGCCCATGCTGAGAATTCTTGTTTTCATACAATAACAGCCTTCCTAAGGAAGGCAGTGGGATCGGCACACAGACGTCATCTGCGCTGTGTAAGGCAATGGCATCACTGGGGCTGGTGTGATGTCCTTTGTTAATGCACCCTCTGGATCTATTTGCATTCATACGTACAGTGGGAAATTGTAAGGACTTCATGAGAGCTATAACCAATGCAGCTTCTCAGGAGGGGATTCCTGGGGGCCTATGTTGTTTCAAATTTGAGAGTTTTGCATCTTTTTCTTTTTTTTTTTTTTGCAAATACTTTGCATCAGCCTTGCATTTTTATTTTTTATCCTATTTCTATTTAGAAGGCGTATTTTGGATTCTTAGCAGGATTTTTCTTTATGGTACTCTAATGTCACAGCCACATATAAAGCAAATGTTTAATCTTCAGTTTTAAAATTATCAGCAAACTTTGTCTGATATTTTACTTTCCTTTCCTCCTAATGATGTACAAATACCTGTAAAAAAAAGGATTTTTTCCTTATCTTTCTCTTACAGAATCTTTTATCAATGTTTGCTACTGCTTCTGACTGCTTGTTGCATCCTATACGTGACTGTTTTATATCGACATATTTGAGTGACTTGGGTGCTGGCATCCCTCTGTTAGTGACAGAGCTGGACCATAATCTGTCTCAGTAATGACACATATTAGTTCCAGAGGAGTCCTTAAGTTGGGCAACATCAGCATCTTCCTGCCACCTCACATCTGTGGCTTGCAGTAGTACCAAGAGGAGCTGGGTTCAGCAAACCACATCTACTTCATCCTTGCATATACAGAGACACGTGGTTTCTGGATACGCTTGTTGTGTCTCATTTTGCTTCTCTGATTAAACCTTCTTCTTGTAAACCTATTTCTGATGCAAGGGCTACCTTCTGCATGTGTTCTTGAATATTTTTCCATCATTAATTTTTAGTTTTATCCAATACGAGACCTATCACAGAAAATTCAAAGCCTAGAGATGTAAAATAAGTGAATGTGAATATTTCAATAGTGACTCAAAGCATAAATCTCTGCGTTCAGATCTGTTTTTTCATCTCTGACAAGAAAAGATGACATTAAAGGAAAAGAGTAGGTAGGAGTAGAATTAAGGAGTCACAGTTCTTGATTGCTTAATACATGGAAGATAAGGATTTCAGATATTCCCAGATTTCATTGTTCTCCAGTCCATCATTTTCCATCAGAAATGAATCAGCATCCTGTCAATGATGCAGTCTTTTTCCACCATTGCAAGAATTGCATCTGAGTTAATCTGAATTAGTATGGTGCTGACTACGCTGGTAGCAATGTTTGTCACATCAGTAGAGAAAAACAGAAAGTGCTCCAGGTTAGACCAAGGCTTGGCTGGAAACCTCTTCAGTGCTGCCTGCCCCTGCCTTTTGCTGTCTTGAGAGCAACTGACCCTTAGGGTGAGTCCTCCGAGCACTGTTAATGCCAGTTCTGTAATGCAGAAAAATGCTGACCACCTCACTAGAGACAGCACTATAATGCTAGCCACTCTGTTGAGCGACGTTCTGCCCACGGCAGCATTGGGCATGCGAGAGCCCTGATAGCCCCTTGGGTTCTAATTCAAATACTCCCAGAGGCCTTTCTTCCCTGGTTTGGACAGCCTTTCCACATTTCCAGACAGAAGCAAAACATGGTATTTTTTTGCCTCCTTGGCGTGCCTCTCGGAAACCTCTCTTATCAGTTCTTGAAAGCATTTTGGCTTTTTTCTCTAAGTATGCTGGCAATAAAGCTGGTCTGACATGTGTGTGCAGTCAGGACAGACCTTTCAACAGGGCTTGGGAGCTGCTGCTCACACTGCTGAGTGCTCCAGGGTGAGCAACTGATGTGCAACCATGCCCCACCACCCACCCTAACAGCTGGGTGCTCCCCAGGGCTCTCCACATCTTCCTGCCTGCTATGAACCGACAGCACCTTGCACATGGCCATGGAGCCATCCACCTTTCTTCCTCTTCCAAGGCAAAGGGCTCGGGTTCTTATTGAATATTTGCTTTAGTTTTAATTCCTTTTCAAAGCTTCTTCAGAAAGTTGATTTGCTTTTTTGCCACACAAACTAATTCCCAGGATCCTCTCATAGCTGTACCAGCCAGTAACAACCTCTCTCCTGTTTCGCAGCACCTCCCTTCTTATTTGGTGCCAGGCTGGTTTCTAGTGGACTTTGTGTGATGCAGTTATTTCTCACTGCAAGCAAGCAAGGATCAAGCATATTTAGTCTGTTTCTACCTGTATGACCCTCCCATGCCTCTGCTATGCCTCACCATCTCTCTGCCCATCCTTTTCCCTGGTCTCCTCCTTTAGCTAATTTGAGGCTAAGACTTGCAACCATTCACACTCAAGAAATGAATCTCAGAAAGGATGCGCCGGACTCACAGCATCCGAACAGTTGCTGTATTGCCTCTGCCTCTAAGCAACATTTTCCCTCCCTCTCCATGTCTGTCTTCTCTACTGAGACTGCAGGGCAGAGATTGTCTTTCTTTTCAGGGAGGATCATGATTTCAGCTGAGTCCTACAGGCTTCTGTGTAATATGGAGTAATATTTCCTTTAATTTAATTAACTATTTGTGTTCTCTGGGTGCATTGCATTCTGATCCGGAGATTTCATGTTGCTAGGCAAGTTCCTTTTGCCGACTGACCCAATGGTGCTGAAGAGGCATCCCTAACCTTTTAAGAGGGGTAGTTCAGGCAACGTTGAAGAGTGTGTCATGATGTGCAGCATATCCCTTCTACGGTAAAGCCAGATAATTTATACCCCTATAGAATGTTCTCTATGAGGGTCTGTGTGCTTTTAAGGGGAGCTTTATGAAACCACTCAGGTTTTATAGAATTGTATGGGTGTTGTCCGTGTTTAAAATTTTATTGGTCATCTTCATTGTGACAGAAAACTGAGTTTCCCTTTTATTAGTCTATAATGGTGGCTGGTATATGTCACACCACTCACAGTAAAAAAAAATAAAACAAAGTCTACTTTAAAGATGGAAACTGCTGTATTTCATATTTCCACTGCCCCAAGGAAATACCTTAAAATTGTTTTACTGTTTCTGAAAGAAAAATGTTCTGTCTGGATTTGGAACTGGAGTGGAGCGTTGTATCCCTATTTCACATTAAAGTGGCTAAACTGTAAAGAAGAGCTGCTTCTATGCTTATCACAAATCTGTGGCAGAGAGCCGTAGGATATAAAGTGCAGATGAATGTAGAGAAAGTCTCTCTCTGCTCTAATAAAAAGCGTGGAAAAAATTTTACTGGCTCTTGATCCATACAATGGCCTGCGGGCATACAAGGCAACAAGGGGCACCTCAAGGTAATTGATGCAGGCCAAAAGAGCACCCAGGGTGATGGTGGCATGTGAAGGCAGTCATGCCCCACATCCAAGAGATTGTGCCAAGTCCTCAGATCTGCAAACTGCAGCTCTGGAGGGCAACTTTTATTTCTCCCTCACGTTCAGATTCCCTCTTTCACCTTGGACCTCGCTCTGGCTTGTGCTGAAGTTGAGAGCAAAGCCCTGCCTAAAGGTCATGGAGTAGATTTGGTCCTTTACCTCCCCAGTCAGCAGCTCCAACGTTGAAAGAAAGAGGGGGTTTCTCCCCATCTCACCCTTCTTCCTAGAGAGCAGCAAGCACTCTGGTATCCAGACAGATTTGTGTTTTCTGTATCTGTACGATGTTTAACACATTAGCTCTGCATCCCAGCTGGGACTTTGAGGTGTTACTGTGATATAATCATAATCTTTGCAGGCAAATGGGGAAAGGATTCGGGGCTCAGTAGACCTTTTCTCTTGGATTTGGCCACCGGTGTCTACCTGCGTGTGTTCTGTTGCTGTAATTTTGTCTGAGCTCATAGCAAGTGCCCACTGCTTACTTTTGGGATTCATTGAGCACATCATTAAATTACTTCTGCAGGTTAATTGAAGAAGCTATGGAAGTTCAGGCATTAGGATGAGCCGAGTACTAATCCCCTCTGTGTATTTTGAAAGCCCATCTTAAAAATCAATAAGTATGCAGCTATTCTCCCCTTTTAAATAAACACTGCTATAAAGGGCCCAGTCCTTGCTGGTATAGACAGTGCTTCTCAGGCTGTTCTATGAAAGCATCTTTTGGAGGAGGACTCAGAAGGGTAAACCATAAATCCAAAGAAAAGCACTTCTATAGAGCAAGTCAGATTAAAATCAAGCAGGTTGTGGAGGAAATTATGCCTGGTTTTGTGTACTTTATTTAATCCATTTTAGGTTTGCATCACTAATTAATCTTTTTATGGTTCCCATTACTGCATACAAGTACATGTTTGTAACTTGATAGTTTGTCCTAACTGCTAGCATATCCTTGTAAAATAAGTAAGTAGTCATTTCTGCTTGCAGTTGTTTTCTGTGCATTTCCAATCTTTCAATGACTTTACATGAAATGTGGAGTAGCTCTGGTGGGAGGCAGGATGCTCTACGTGATTAGCAATAACGCTGTCAAGAGCAATAGCTGGAGCTGCTGGTCACTCGCAGGTTGTGATCTGGTAGCTTCCTTGAGAAAAGTACTTGCTTTTAGAAATGTTAACTCTTTAAAAACACTCCTATCTGATGACCAGTATTTGCAAGAGAGTAGGTGTAAGCTTTGTACGTATACCAGGGCAGGAGATGTGTGATGGTTTTCACCATGGATAGAGATATCATGGTGCAAGTCTCCCAGCTACAGGAGTGAGTGAGTTACATGTGGAAATGTCAGAACTGACTCTCCTCCTGGATGTTGCTATGACAAAATCCATTCCCTGGCAGGCAAGTATTTGCACAGCCCTGGAAGGACCCAGGGTTGGACAAAGTGCTTTAAAGCTGAGCAGTTTGCTGTGAAAACAAAACCATTTGGAGGTCTCGCTTCAGGTCCAAATCTATTGGGTGACTCTTCTTCCACTCCCAGCTGTGGCTTCTGGAGCAAAGTTCAGTACGGGACTTGGTCCTTAGGCACTGGAATAATCCAGCTTCCAAAGGTAAAGGCATCAATGAATAAAGCATCACTTAAAGCCTGCTTGTGGGGGCCTGCCTCCATCCTAGCAGATGAATGAGACTGTGGCTGGCAGATTGTCGGGTTAAAACACCGACGCCCAATATTTTATCAACAGGGAAGGAATGAGATTGATGCACAAGCTGGCCTGGGTAATCTGAATGCAGAGGATGTGTTTAACTGGGCAGAAAAAAAGGAGGCTTCCATATTTCTGACAGGATCTTAAAGAGGTTTTGCAGGTCCTAGGGAATCACTGATATCTAGCTGGAGAGAAGCTGAATTGCTGCTGTGCAAAGGGAGGCCCTCACACCGCCAGTGGTGTGCAGTACACTGCCTCCAAAGAAAGAATGAAAAGGGGGAAACAAAGCCCATGGGTGAGATGCATGACAAATTAAACCTCTGGATAACCTCGGGTCGGTAAATCACTTGCCCCAAACACTAATACTTTTTTCCTCAATGTGCTGTAAAAGCAGGACTTTACACCCTCTGTATTTGAAGCTGAAGCCTTACTTAAGTGCATGAAATAGCAGATTTTGGGAAAACTCTGCAGGGCCACTATGTCCCACAGGCTGTACTTTCATGTGGTATTCCAGTCAAAACATCACGTGGTTGGGGTGAAATTGGGGAAATGCCTTTGATAGGGCATTTGGGGTACACCAAAAGCCAGGCGTGTGTTTTATGCTTAACTTGAGTCTTAACTAGAAAACCAAACCAAGCTCCATCCTCTAGGGACCAGCCTCAGTTCTGCACATTTGTGATGGGCTGGGACCTTTCTGTGCAAGGTAAGGTCTCTTTTCAGACCCTTGTACATGGTAAAATGATTTCGTTATAAAAAACACTCATTAGTTACTAAATAGCTGAGATAACTATTGCTATAGAGTGGTTACAGGTAATACAATGTTCCAAATTAAATTATATATATGCTGGAATTCAGCCAGAAAGAGCACTTTGTGCAACCTTTCCTCTGGCTCCACGTGCTTGCCCTCGCTGCTTAGAATAGCAGAGACCCAAACCCCGGTGCAGCCCACGTGTTCAGACAGATTTGTTTCTTTGTGCTTCCTTTGGTAGGCAGGGCAGAAATGTCTGATTTTTCAGGCACATGAAGGAATTTGGTGCCTTTGTTGATGCTGTTTTCTTAGCGGACTTAAAACAGGGTGGCTTCTTGGAATCAAATTAGTTAAAATTACTTTGGGGGGATTTTTTCTTTTTCTTTTGGACTAAAATGCTTCATAAAAGTCTGTCTTTGTGCGATGGATTTTGTTCTTTTATGTGTCTCTCTGGTGTTACTTTATTTACTATTTGTATTGCAATAATGTTGAGGACCAGGATCTTGTTATGCCTAGAACAAATGCAATTTAAAAAAAAAAAGCCCTCAACAAACTAATTCTGTATTTTTCTCTTAGTAAGGCACCACAATGCAAGCAGACTTTAAGAGACTTTGTCTGCCTCCCCTATCTTTCTCACAGTGGCTGCTCAAAACAGTCTCACATTTGAGTTCTGCTGTGTTGCTGTTCAACATCTTTGTCGGCAACATGGACAGTGGGATAGAGTGCACCCTCAGCAAGTTCGCCGACAACACCAAGCTGTGTGGTGCCGTCGACACACTGGAAGGGAGGGATGCCATCCAGAGGGACCTTGACAGGCTGGAGAGGTGGGCCCGTGCCAACCTCATGGAGCTCAACCAGGCCAAGTGCAAGGTCCTGCACCTGGGTCATGGCAATCCCAGGCACAAATACAGGCTGGGCGGGGAATGGATTGAGAGCAGCCCTGAGGAGAAGGACTTGGGAGTGCTGGTGGATGAGAAGCTTAACATGAGCAGGCAATGCGCCCTTGCGGCCCAGAAGGCCAACCGCATCCTGGGCTGCATCAAGAGGAGCGTGGCCAGCAGGTCGAGGGAGGTGATTCTCCCCCTTTACTCTGCCCTGGTGAGACCCCACCTGGAGTACTGTGTCCAGTTCTGGAGCCCCCAACACAAGAAGGACATGGACCAGTTGGAGTGAGTCCAGAGGAGGCCACGAAGATGATAAAAGGGCTGGAGCACCTCTCTCATGAGGACAGGCTGAGAGAGTTGGGGCTGTTCAGCCTGGAGAAGAGGAGGCTCCGGGGAGACTTGATAGCGGTCTTCCAGTACCTCAAGGGGGCCTACAAGAAAGATGGGGAAAGGCTGTTTAGTAGGGCCTCTTGCAATAGGATGAGAGGTAATGGTTTTAAAATAGAGGGGGGTAGATTTAGATTAGAAATTAGGAAAAAATTTTTTTACGATGCGAGCTATAAAACACTGGAACAGGTTGCCCAGAAAGGTGGTGGAGGCCCCATCCCTGGAAGCGTTCAAGGCCAGGCTGGATGAGGCTCTGAGCAACCTGATCTAGTTGGGGATGTCCCTGCTCCTTGCAGGGGGGTTGGACTAGATGACCTTTGAAGGTCCCTTCCAACCCTAACCATTCTATGATTCTAAAACACAGTTCTAGGTAATCCCATGCATTTCCCAAATGGTGCTGAATTTCAAATCCAGGTGCAAATTCTGGTAATGTCCTCTGTCCTTCAGGCTCTAGCAGAACCACTGGCTCCAGCCAATTGTAATCACATGTAACATAAAATGGTGCAAGTAGCTGTGTTATGTTAAAAGTGTTGTACCAATGCTTCCTGACCAAATGTTGAAATGTCGATGTGTTTGTGGCACAGGGATGCTGATAAAGGCTGGCTTGGAAGCAAAAGGATGGGGCAAGTAGACACAGTGTTGGGTTGCTGCCCCTGCACAAGCAACTGCTCCCAAGTTGGACCCATTGCAGGCAAGGGGAGTCAGGCAGAGAGACGTCCCTACGGTACCTCCAAGTATAATTGTGCTTTGGGGTTTGCTTTGTTTCAGAACTAAAGTATGACCGTAAACTGGATAAAGTGAACTTTCTCATGTTTTATCAGTAGGCATCCATGAAACTGTGGGGATGAGGCAGGTGGAGGAAAAATGAGAAAATACAGGGTGCTCTGTCTTAGAGGAGTTTGTGGCTTAGGAGTAAGTGAGAGTGCAGCCTGTTTTGGGGGTTTGCTTTCACTGGAGGCAGGGTCCCATCCTTGGGCTGCCCTGCCAGACTGTAAGCTGAGAGCTCGCGGTGGCTGTGGTCTGTGGGCACCCGAGCAGCGGCGGAGGGGCTGTGCCTGGAGAGACTCACAACCTTCAGCTCAGCTCTGAGGTTTGATCTCCTCTCTGCTGTGGGAGAAGCTTTGTCTGGTTTATTTTGCTCAGTCAGCACAGAAATGCGCACATCTATTTTTCCAGCCTGAGACCATTCTTGTCTTTAAGTCTTACTGAACAAATGAGATATTGTTCGCTAGTTCTGAGAGCTATTTGTTAGTTTAAATAAGAAAACCAAACTCCTTTCTCCCTTGTAGCAAAGAAAGTTAAATGAAGTAACAACTGGTTTAACACTATGTTGCTTAAAAGAAAATAATAATTCTAATAAATGTTTAACATTTTAACAAAGTTCAGTACACGCTCCAGTGGTACTGCATCTGTGTTTCCTCTGCTCTTTTTCTAAGCTTGGCATACAAAGTACCATTTAAATACCGTGGTGAAAAGGGCAAGCATCCGATTTAATGTCTTTGAAATTATTCTGGAATTAAATCCTGGGCAATATATCTCAGCCGAGCAGTGTTGCATGTAGCCGCATGAAGCTAACGAGTCATCAAAGGCAATGCCTTAAATCCCCGAGCATACAGTACACAGATCCTTTCTTTTTGCTGTCGTAACACAAATTACCAACCTTGATTCTAATTCAAACACAGGTAAAAGGAAGAAAAAAAATAAACAAAAGGAAAAAAGAGAGTAACTTTGCTGCTAATTGGAAAGAAATTTGAAACAACAGTTGGGGTTTCTTTCAATACCATTAATCACCTCTGCTGGAACATCCCTCACAACCCGGGCTGTTCTTGTCCTTGTTGCTATTTTCCATCTTTAACATGGTACAAGATGTACTTACTCTTTGTTGTGTTGTGTAAAGCCATTTCTCTCATGCTGTGGTGGCAGGGCTTAGAGTACAGCCCATTACAGCTCCCTCTGGTCTTGGTGGGGGCCGCTGGTTTTCCACCTTCATCTGGTGCCCTGCACTCACCAGTAAGGACGTGGCTGTGTGGGGGAGATGCTGATTCATCTTCTACGCTGGCCAGCACTGCAAGGCTGAGACCTCGAGGATATAATGCATTGAAAATAAGCCAGAACAGGAGGGTGCAAGATATCTGTGTACAGAGCCAAGACGTGTGCCAGCACTTCCTTCCCCTACCTTGTTTCCCCCAGGCAAAACGAATGTGTGCAACAGCTTCGGATCCACACTGGTTGCCTGTAGGCTGCTTAATGGCCAGTGTGAAACGCATGATGGCCGTTAGCCAGCTCCATAATCATGAGCATTCACCTTGCTAAAATCCTTGAGGTACCTGGAAGGAGGAAGCTCTGCTGAGGGCTCCCTGGGGCTCCTGCAGCCCTCAAGTGGATGAGCAGCACTGGGAATATACGGGAAGCCACGTTCCTTGGCCACCTTGATTTTCACAGGGACTACAGGGAGATCACAGTAGGTTATCCCCAACCTGCTTTCCATTCGGTTGACCTGTTTGCCAGCAAGACAGCTGAATGGGTGCTGGGTGTGTATGCACGTATTATTATTTTCTTTTTTAAAGGCGATGTCACTGTACATAAGCAGGCTAGTAGCTGCAAAGTGAAGGACTGTACACTCCACGTGTGCAGCTCTCTCTGCCTTTTCTTGACTGGTCTGTGTTTTGGACAGCTTCACGGGGTGGGTTTTTAATGACTCATGTCAGATGTCCTGTAATTGCATGACAATGATGGAAGTTAGAAAATGAGCAATTGCAAGAAACATCTGTTCATGTTAGGTGAAAGATGTTTGTAGGCTAAGTAGCAATGCTTTCCTCAAACACTTGAAATGCTCAAGATAGTTAAAGAGGTGGGGGCAGGGAAAGGTTGTTATTGCCTCCACAGCAGCATCAGTATGGCACAGAGGAGTTAACTTGTCCGGAGATGCTAGGGAGGGGATCACCTACACTCAGCCTTACCCATGGAAGTGCGTTTGAACGCTGTGACTCGGTGTACACGTGCTGTTCCCGTGTGCGGTGAAGACACGTGTATGTAGATCATGTACACATGTGGAAATGCACTCGTTTGCATTATTTGGCTGCAGTATTCTCAAGTGGTGAGTGAAGAAGCCTGAGCTGGAATTTGTAACTATGATAATCCTTTAAAAATAATTAATAATCTAGTAGGCAATAATGAAAAGTGCTTAGGAGGTTGGAGGAGAGACCTGTACGAGTCCTTCAGCCTGGCGTGGGGTATTCCCAAGCTCTTACAGTTTATCTCTGCAATGTAATTTTTGAGAAAAATTATGTTTGTGCATTCTTATTTAAATGTTATCATCAGTTCTCATTAATGGAGCGGTTAAGAGGTTACAACATCTATTGAGGTTGAATCTATTGAATTTTCTCTGGTTTTGATCTTTAGGCAATATGACTCAGATTTTGTGAGATGTTTACCTTTCTGGCAAAAGAAGTATAGAAAATAAGTCACTCTTTACTATTGTACTTAAAATAACATTTTACAACTTGAAACTTAAAATAACATTTTACACTTGTCTATATGTTATATATGGATGTTTATATAGCATACACAAGACTGGGTTTTTTCTTATAGTGGAAATTTTATTCCTATCTTAAAAGGCATCAATGGATACTGGTCATCTTTGTATTCAGCATACGTTAATGTGATGAATAGAGATATTTCCCCTGTACCATTGCAAATATTTATAAACTACACATCACTGCAATTTACTTAAAATGTATTTTCTCTCGCAGGGGTTTCCTCTGTTTTTCATGGTATTTATCCAACTGGGAAACACTGAAAAATGGGAATGTGTTAACAGAACAAGCTGGAAGGATACAAATCATTCTCTTTCTGCCCCTCTGTGGGAATAATGTGAATATTTATAGATCTGGAAGGCTTTCAGGAGTCTTTAACAAGTGAGAGCCAAACCATTCTCTTTGTGCTGATGCTGTTTCTTCTTTTGACCTGAATATCCATCAGCTGGGAGCTGTAGCACCAAGGAGACTGAATCAAACCAATCATCTATACTCAGGCTGTATTTGTAGGTTTTTTCTATTAAATTTGCAGTAGAGGAGCAAAGGTGCAGAGCCCTGCAAAGTTACCATTATTTGCAGCACCTGACAAAACGGACACTTAAATGTGGTTATCTTGGGAAGCAGGAGGCATGTGGCTTCTTCTAGATGTCGCTGTGAAGTGGCATGGGTCAAACGCGAGATCTATTCGACCGGCTTATCTCACGCAACTAGCAGTGTTCCCTGTGTGACATTTAGCAGCAGTTTCCAGACTTTTGCAGCAGTCGCCTTCTGCCAAACTGCTTTACGTGGAAGATGGGTAGGATTTTATGAGAAGTGAAAGCGCTCTGATAAGACAAAAGAAGAGGTTCCAGTGAGCTCCTCTTGCTTATTGAAGTCAACTGATGGAGTGGGGAAAGGAGGAGGGTTAACACGATCTGGTGGGAAAGCAGAGAGCAGTAAAAGCACTTCAAAGCAAAGGTTGAGCAGGGGTCAGAAGCAGTGTCAGGTCCAAAGAGAAATGAAGAGGGGAAAACCTGAACTCCCTGCACCTTCCCTGACAGAGAGCAGCGTTAGGGCACTAGAGGGAAAAGTGGAGGCTGGTTAAAATGGGTATCCTGCAGGGAAAAGGAGTTTAAAGAAGTGTAGGAAAAAGGAAATTCATTGTGATTTAAAAAAAAAAAAAAAAAAGACAAGCAGGGTATCTCCTCAAAAATCAGTGAAAGCTCTGCTGTTGTCTTTTCTTTTTCAAGTTTCCCAGGAACAAGGTAAGAGCAGAGCTCCTGAAAGTGAGTGGGAGTGTACGTGTCTTGTAAGAGGGCAAGTGAGGTTGGGTTTTAGCATAGCTCATTCTTCATATAACTCCTTCATGTAAAGGTCATATTTGAGCCTTCTGTTGTTGATTTTAGGACTGAAGGCCCAATTCTGACCCAAGCACAAGTTCCCCTTTCTGTAACACAAGACCAGCCTAAGCTAAAGCTGCAGGATAGATCCTCAATTCTTTGTTCACATACAGCCAAAACAAAACACATTCAAAGACTCACTTGGGAGAGTAGATCCTATAAAGCCTTCCAGAATGTGAAGTTTTACCGTAGTATTTTGCCCAAAGATACTGTGTGGGTATGCAGCAAATATATCCTATGGCAGTAAATGGCTGTACAAGAGCGGGAAAGTTATCCATTATGAAATGTCCCTAATAATTTTGTATGTGTTGTTTAAGGATGGAGGCAAAACAATCGCAAACCAAGAATACAGGGCAGGAAGAATGGGCTACAGTTGCTTTGATCTGCATGAGATCTAGCTTTGGGGCAGAGGGAGAAGAAGCATCATGTACAACTCGGTATGACAGAAGGAGATGCTCTGGCTGCACTGGCGTCACATCCAGAGAACAGTCCACTGCACCCAGCTGCAAGTGCTGGTAGAAAGTCGGGTATGGGACCACCTCGGTGGCCACATGTGCAGCTTCACAGTGGGAATGGTAAGGGTTATCTTCAGGAGCAGACTGACTAGCCGATACCAAAGCAGAGAAGAGGTTAGTACTGGCTTGTGCTGAAGTGCTGGCCCTTTGCCTGGTTGCTGCCAAGCTGCTTGGCAAGCTCTTGAGGAGTTTGGGTTTCTAGGGTCTGCTGGCTCAGAGCTTCCCAGCCATTCAAGCTGCTTCTGGCTCTGGTGTCTGCAGACTAAGCGTAGATGTGTCCCGGCACCTGCCTGGGTTGATGGTACCCAGCTCCATGGTTTCCTTGCAGAGGAGCCAGTGGTCTGGCAACCACTGCTGCGTCCTCCTGACAGCCTGGGAATGGGCTTGGGGACACCTGGCTCCCTCTTGGGTTACTGGAGCCAAAGTAAAGATAAGTACCTGGCAGCTCAAGAGACCAAGGAATGGAAATCTCAGCTGCTGCCTAGTTTGGAAAAACTTAATATTGTTTTGATTTTTTTTTTCTTATTTGCTGCCCATAAAGAATGCTGTAATTCCTAATCCTTTCTCCAAAACAGAATGATGATGATTTTATTCCGAACCCCCCATGGACTGAATTTCAGTCGGCTCTACCCTCAGGATTCATCATATTCTGTCGCGTGTCCTTTCTCCAGACCATAGTCTCTGCTTTTCTGTGCTAGTCCTTTTGTCTTCAGGGTTCAGTTGCCTTGACCACGCATACACTGTAAAGTGGCTGCTTTGTCTCTTCTTTCAGTGTTTAAAGAAACTTTCCTAACACTAGGTTTTTTTTTTTCCTCAAAGGCCAATTTAGATGCTGTTTTCTCTTTAGTAATTGTTTCTGTCCTTTTAATAACCCTGGGACATGGTGGAGCCTGTCTGTACTGATTTCTGAACTGCACACTCTTTATGTCACCTCCAAAAGCTTCAGTTGTCCCCTTGCTGATGTGAGCATCCTGGCTCAGCTCAGCCCTTTCTGCCCTTCCTTGCTTGCTGAAGTGCTCAAGAGGCTCACGTGTGCTCTGGGTGACATGCCTTGTCCCTGGGATTGCCAGTCTGGAATCTGCAATAACTCAGAGCAGTCCTAATCTGCAGCTTTTGGGAACTGATGAGGTTTGCACCTTAGCCATGCTGCAGCTGGAGAAGAGGATATTCTGGAGAGTCTGAGCTATACAAAAAAAAAAAAAAAGAGAGGATTTAGTCCAAGAAGAGTACCCCTCCTCATGTCCTTAGCAAATACAGTTATTAAATGTCCTCCACTTCAGGGGCTCTGTATTAGAGAGTTTGGGAACTTAAATTAGTAGGTCAGGTTGATGTGTTGCAAGTGCTTCTCACACTTCAGTGTTATTTTTAATCAAACTGTTAAATAATAATGCTTTTAAAAGAAACAAAAAGCACTTCAGGAGAACATTGAGTCCTGAAGTACCCCAAACAATATTGCTGCTCCAAAGTCCTGCTCTGTGTGTGGTGAGGAGACCAGGACAAGCATGGGACTTTCTGTTATGAGACCTGAGCCACTGCCATTGATGAAAAATGGAGTAAGAAGGGTGGAAGGGAGTCTATAACAACACGGAGGCAATGCTGCTGTCTAAAACTGGCCCTTCGTATAATCTGGGATGTCAGCAACACTTTTGCTAGGGTTTATTTTAATGGCTCTTAGTGGTTATGGCTGACTGGCAATGGTGAGGCTCGCACCCTGCCTTGGAGGGGTGGCCCAGAGTGGGCAGCGGCCTTGCAGAACTCCACACCCTGCCACCAGTGAGCCCCGAGCCCGAAGGGACCGCAGCAGAGCCCCGGCAGTCGTTTACCCGTTCGCCCTTTTCGCTGCTTGCTTTCCCTGCTGAGCCTGGCAAAAAGCCCTCCAATTACTTCCAATTGCAGTGATGGTTTTGTGCGAGGTCGAACACACCTGTCTGCTGCAGCGGGGAAGGAGCTGGCCGCCTCGTTAGGCCACCAAGCAGCCTGTCGATGGTGGCTGCCCTCCCTCACGGCTAACCTGGCTCACTTCATCTCTGCCATGCCCACAAGCTGCTGTCTTCCCAAGAGGAGGCTGAAGACCTCCACAGGGCTTTGAACGGCACCTCTGGCATCTGTGTGCTTCTCAATCCCCTCTGCTTTTGTTTACAGGGAGCAATGCTGTACGCAATTGAGCGGTCCAAGGACAGACCCAGTCCTTGAGTAGGTCCAAACTGGGTGAAATTGCAACCTCTGACATGACTGCAGCATGAAGCAGCAATCCCTTTTTGATGTTTATTTTGTACCTGCACAAAGGCCTTGTGGAGGCTCTAGTACAGCTTGTGTATGTTCAAGTTAGAAGAAATCTGAAGGTCGGCGAGATGACCAAGGGATGGATACATACACAAGCAAACAAGCCCCCAGGGTTGTGGGAAGGCATGAAGCTGGAAGAGGAGGAGTAAAATCATGTTGTGTGGAGGACAGCTGGAGTGATGTCCCATCCCCAAGAGAAAGAGCAGCTGGGAGCAGGAGCCAGACAAGTCTAAATTGCCGCAGCTTCAAAAATCTCCAGTTCTAGAAAGATGAACATGTCCTTCGGAGAATGGTGGTGCTTAAAACCATGCTCTGTTCCCTTTGTGCAGCGTACCTACACAGCTGTGATTTTGGTGGTGTAGGACTGTGTTACTGCAATCTGACACCTTCAAACGTCAATAGGATTTACAAAGTCGATCTCGGAAACAACAGGATTTTGCCCTAAGAGCAGACAGTTCATTTCATAAATAGTTACTCAGGGAGAGCATGTTTACACACCACGTACCTGCAGGAGCAGCTTTTCCTTGCATGCCTTTGCCAATGAAAAGTTGCAGCATGCAAATGCAGCTTGGGTACTTGGCTATGAGCTCTGTATGTCTCGGCACAAAGACATTCTTCCCGTTTCTGATGGCCTCCAACTGTGTGCCTGCTTGCAACAACTTTGTAAAAGGTAGTCACTGAGATATTTCAGAAGGAGTCTTCCCTATTCTTATAGCACGAATGCCTCTTACAATGGTCTTGCTGTAAATACCCTTGAGCTCACTGGTTTGCAATTCAAAGCAGTGGTAATAAAACATCCCTAGAATGTAGTAGCTTTTTCTCCTCCCTGCCAATAAACTCCTGAATTATTTTACACATTGCGTTTAATTAGATTTTCTTTTATTGTAACAAAGAAGTTCAGATGATGTGTTCATTTAATCAAGATGTTGGCATTACATTTTTTCTATTCCATTGTGCTGCATCCATCCACATTCTCCAGGAATGAGCTTCTCGATGCAGCTTGATTTGTGTTGTTGACTAGCTGGTTTTTACGACCTTCCTTCTATTCCAGTAGTTTGGTGCCTGGGAGCAGCAGAAGACTTCCTGCAGAGATGGGTCCGTGTGAAGTTCTGTCTGTTCCCTTCTTCCTTCTGTTGTTGCCTTCTGCTCCCGCTTCTGTTCTTCCTTTGTAATGGCTGTTCAGGAGGACGGAGGAATTGTTGGTTAGGACACACTGGCCCCTCAGTCCACATTGTTGCAGTTCATTTTCTAGATTAGCTGTGTACTGCTGAAAGAATGTGAGCAATATTTATGTTGTTGTGTACTACAATAGCAGCCGGAGGCCCATGGCAAGCACAAGGACTTTTCTGCTTGCCATCATGCAGGCAGAAGTCCTACCTCATGAAACCTCAAAATGCACAAGACAGCCATTGAGTTAAGGAATGTCCAGCCACTGGGAGTTTCCCACTTCTCAGGCAATTGTATTTTGGGACTGGATTTGTCTCAGAGCTGGAATAACAATTTCCTCTGACAATGTTGTGTTTAAATCTGTCGTACACGAAAAGTTTGACTATTCTGGTGTTGAGCGATGATAAAGAACCTTTCATTTTACTTTTTCCTTTTATTATCCCCTTCTCTCTGAGACTCTGTGCTTCCATGCATTCATTTTCTTCTCACCTCCCTCTTTTTTGCTAAAGCGCAGCCTCACAACAAGTCCATCCATCCCAAACTAGCCATTATATTTTTATTTTTTTTTTCTCTTGAGGGATCATTTACATGTGCAGCAATGTCACGAAGCTTATTAAGGACTGCTTGTTGAAAGTCTGTGTGATTGCTCGTATTTTTATAACCAGATGGAAAACTGGCTGAAATGCCTCTCAAAGCATGGTCAGAAATCTGTGCTTTATCTCATTTATTCATTTATTTATTTATTTATTTATTATCCCCCCCTGGTTTGGAGGAACCTAACTTAGAGCAGTGTGCCCCCTTTATTTTAAAAGCTTTTGCCCTTTATGTTGGTCTAGGCTGTGGCGCATTTTTCCTGATCATGGGTTAATGCACCGCAGGACTCAGGGCAGCCTGAAGCTCCAGGGGTCTGGAAAAGCTGACCAAAGAGTGGTTTGGTCTCTACAAAAAGCTGCTTAATGCTCGGCAGAGACTCAAAGAAAAAGTATTTTATACTGCAGAACTTTAGTTCACATGAGCAGAGCGTGAAAGGTGACTTAAGGGTAGGCTTTAGTCTTTGCTGCGAGACTGTCCTAAGCAGGCTGAGAGAGGAGATTATAGAAATTAAAGGACAGCTCTAATTGGGTGCTAGTCAGCCTCTGGACACCACATCTTTAGCTGCCAAAAACTCAGGAAGCTGAGTATGTTCTCTTTCTGAGAAACTGAAATGTAATGTAAAAAAATCACTACCCTTAACACAGAAATTTCACAGCTATTAAGTTAATCATTTTCTGCATCATAATTTAAGGCCTTTACACAGTAAAGCTATATTGGCGTGATTATAATGAAATAGTAGCAGGGACTGAAAACTTCATAGGTCAGTTGGTGATTCGGAGATGTGTTTTCAGCTTATTGACTGATAAAAGGTAAAGCATTTTCTTCCATCTTCTTAAAAAAAAACAGTCTTGGGATTAAACTACTCTATCCAAATTTATATATTGAAATGTATGTATTGAATACTATTTATAGAAAAATCAGTTAATGACATCCTTAAGGTTGTCTGATTTTTGGTTACAAGGGCAAGGAAACAGAACAGAGAAGAAAGCTTTCCCTCATTTTTGCCGTCGCTAGCTGTGAAGCATTGGTAATGGTGAGAGGTAGCTACAGACACTGTAGGACTTTCAGACATCACCTTGCCCTGAGTTGGGTGAAGCCTACAAATTGTGTATATTTGACCTGTATCTTTCTGGAGACCAGTGATGACAAGGAGCAGTCAGAGTTCCTATTCTAAGCACAGCCTCCTTCAAAACTCCATGAGTGAAAACAAGACCTAATTGGCAATTTCACCCATAAAACAGGTCAGTTGAAGAACAAAGTCTTGGCTTGGTTTTCTCCTAGCCTATGGGGTACAGTTGACTTGAGATAAAGAACATGCCATTGTTCTCTGCCAGCGGAGCCTTGCTCCTGGGAAGACAAGGTACACCTGGTTACCAGAAGAGCTTTAATGGATCCTTTCCATCAGTTAGAGACTACGTTAAGAGCCATATTTTCCAAATCTAGTGCAGAAAGTGTATGGAAAACATTTGAAAAAGGCTACCTAGCAGTTAATGCTGGTAAACTTCATTTTAAAGCCCTTGATAAGGGCTCTAATTTTGCATTAGTTACAGATGTCATGAGGACAAAGCCAAATGTCAATGGGTTTTCAGAGTAATGCAGTAAAGCCTTAGATACCTTCTGTTGCAATAACATGGATTTCTGTCTTTGTGGCAGTCTTGCATAAACCAGAAAGTCAGCATTTGAATATGTAATACTCCCATTAAAAAGGAAAAAAAAAGGAAAAAAAAAAAGGGGAAAAAAAAGGAAAAAAAAAAGGAAAAAAGATAAAAAGAAAGCAAAAAAAAAAAAAGAAAGGAAAAAAAAAGAAAAGAAAAAAAAGAAAAAAGGAAAAAAGAGGAAAATAAAGCAAAAAAAAGAAAGCAAGAAAAAAGAAAGGAAAAAAAAAAGAAAGGGAAAAAAGGGAAAAAAAAGAAAGGAAAAAGAAAGCAAAAAAAGAAAAAAGAGAAAAAAAAGAAAAAAAAGAAAAAAAGGAAAAAAGAGGGAAAAAGAAGGGGGGGGAAGGGGGGAAAAAGAAGGGAGGGGGGGAAAGGGGGGAAAAAGAAGGGAGGGGGGGAAAAGCAAGAAGGAAACAAGAAAAAAAAAAAAAGAAAAACTAAGAAAAACCAGCATCTGCAGTAGACCCAACCAAACCAATTACATTTCTACATTGTCAGAGACATTTCAGTAAAATGTGTATAATTTCAAATGTGGCATGTGTTCCTATTCCATGCTTTCAGTAGTTTTTTTGTTACCTCACAAATATCTCACTTTTACTGTGAGAAGCAGTATTCTGCAGACCTCATATACACAAGGAGCTTTTTTGCAAGAGATGTCAACGTTTAGAAATAGTTCCTTGCTCTCTGACTGAATCCAGTCGCTTGGGTTTTCAGTGGTCAAGTTCAGCCTTCTGTGTTCACATCTCTTCTACTGATGTCTGTAAAATTTTTAGAATATTTAAGAGTGTAATTGGTCCTGATAAGTATGGTAATTTGCCCTTTATGTATATAGCTAATATATAGGTAAAGTGAATATTTTTCTCTTCTCTACATTATTGTTGATGAAACTGTGTGGGGTTGTTTTTGTTTTGGGGGTTTTTTTTTTTGGTTTTTTTTTTGTTTGGTTTTTTTTTTTGACAAAATCACAGTGACAGTGTTTGGCACAAAACTAAGTTGTACTCTTGTGCCCAAAACTTATGGTGGGCTCAAAGTTGTAGATGTACTTGACTGGGAGTAGAGTTGCAGGGTATGCCCAATGTTAAGCAAATAACCTACTTTGCACAAAGTCAGGATTTAGAAATTGAACACTTCAAGATTTTTCTGAACTGATAAATCTATTTTCTTTGACAGATATGATGATACAGAATATGCTTTTGGAGACCTTGCAAGGTATAACAGTATTTACTTCTTGTTAGAGTTTTGTGGAAAAATGTATTGGTGCCTGATAATTGGTATGGGTGTACTTCTTCCTTATACGGTAACGCTATAAAAAATGGCACTTTCATGAGGCTACAAAAATTATTTCCTACCATATTGTTCCATGGCTACTGTTTCATTTCAGATTGGACATAGGAAGAACACACAGCCGTGGTTACCTAATGGTGCTGGAAGAGCACCATCCTCTTTCACCTTTCACTGCATTGTTAATGGTAAAGTATGACTCATAGCTATCGCTTGGTACGTTTTCATAATGATGCATGGCGATTCGGATGTGCGTATCTGTAATTAATGAGAGGGAGTTGCATGGTTAATTCCCCGTGCGGTGCTGACATCCTGTCTGCAGCTTTGTCCCTGATCTTTTACTTACGTGTCTCTAACAGCCGGTTATTGCATTACATCCTTGTATTATATAAATAAAGCCTTGACCTTTATCCTTCGCAGTATTGGTTCAGAGCAGTTTTAATTCAATTTAGAAAAGAAGCCTGAGTGTTAAAACCATTTGAATCGCCTTACACGCCTTAAAAGTTGATGGGACTATTTCTGCTCAAGCGAAAGCGCTAAGGCTAAGAAATTGCCTTCTAGCCCGTTGTCATTGACAAACGAGCGCGTGTTTCTTCAGATTTAAACTATGCAGGAAGTGTGGGCACTTTTGGGGCAGGGAGTGTGCGTGCTCCTCTGCACTGCCAGGCATCGTGGGCCTACAGAAATTATTAGCAGTGCAGTATTATATTATTTCATCAAACAATTCTGAAGCAATAACCCTCTTCAGGCAAGTTCTTTCCCCTGCTGCAGGCAAATCTCCAGTAGTCTTTTTATTTTTTTCCCATAACCATATCTTATAGCTTACTTAAGGCTTGTATCCGTGAATCCTCCCTGATAAAGCCAGGCTGGCCCTAGAAACACTGCAGTCCATTAAGACAGAGACCAGCTGATGTGGGTATATTGGTGTCAGAAGTTCAGGCCCTTTCCAGGGAGACTCTGAGCTCTTTTCTCTGTCATCATCCACGTGGTTGTGCTGGTTTTTACCCAATCTGTGTGTCAGAAGTGGAGGCAAGCAGGGTGCTTATGTCTGAGCATCCAAATCGTGTTACTGCTGAGCTTCAGTTCCCCACTGATAGAAAATGGGATAAAGGCACTTAATTATCTTCTGTGGATATTGTGGGATAAATGTATTAAAGACGTGGAGTATTAGAACTAGATGCAATCTCGCCTTTATTAAAATCACTGTGATTGTAATGCCGTTGGTACCTTTGTGCAAATTCTAGCAAAAGCAATTTTTTTTTTATAATGATGGAGATACAGAACCTCTAATTATCCAGGATCACTCAAATTAGCACCACAAATAACTGCTCAAAGTTGAGACTGCACAATGTGAAACATAATTGATTTTGAATACGTTAGGGCACAACTGCTGTTAAGTGATGTACAATGTTATTTTCTCCTGTTGGACTTTTAACAATGTTTTGAAAAAACAGAGATGTGATTTATAATACTGCTAGAGATTTTGGGGAGCAGAGCCTGAGAGAAACAAGGAAAGGAAAACAAACTCACAGCTTACTTGAATTTTTCGCCCGCTGCCACTTCCACCTTGTCTTGTTTAATTAAAAGTGTCTTTGCATCAATTTTATATTATTTGCAGATTTTAAACTGGGTGCAGTTACAAAATCAGAATTAAGAAATTTTTTTTTTTATTCTTCACTTCAGATTTGTTCCATTAGAAGAGAAAAAAAAGGATTCCTAGCAAACTTCCATGGGTTTCCTTTGGGAGAAGTAAAATAAACCTTGATCACTGATAAGCCGATTTACTCCATTTAGATATTTTGTTTTTCCCCCTTTCATTACTTTTGGTACAATTGTGTGTAGGCAGTGATTGCATGAAGCTGCCTGGATTCCACGTAAATGATATGTCTTTGGCATACAGGAGTTTTTGTAAATCATGTAAAGCAAGGCATTTTTCCATGCTTGGCAGAAGAAGGATACATAGAGCTTTTGTACCTCAGTTGCATCAAATTGAATATTTCTTTAATCACCCTGGAGAAGAATGCACTTGATTGCACTCTGTGAGTTCTGCTGTTATTGTTCTTGGGTAGGCCTGGTGGGCAACGGGGTAACGGATGACCTGACTCCACACCACCGCTACCCCAGCCACCCCCTCTCCTCCACCAGCTCTTCTCCCTTGGGCAAGACCGGCTCCCCTGGAGTAGTGATTGTGCAATAGCGCGAAGAAAAGAATGTGAGGAGATAGCCATTAATAACAAAGTTGGCAACTCCCTGTGTGAGAGCTATTTTCACATGAAAATCTTCTCCAAAGAAGTAACGAAGCCTCGCTTCATTTGGTATCTTATCAGGTAATTGCAGGGAAGGTGATTTCCAGGTAAGGATTTTTTTTTTTTTTTTTTTCCTGAATGTAGAGTGAATACTCTCTATTTAAAAACAGTCAAAAAGCCCTGCACATTGCCCAAACTATCAAAGAATTAACACCCAGTGCAAAAGTTTAATATTTTTTCCCCTAGTAAGATGGTACTAAAAAGACAAAAACTCCTGTACGAGAGATTATTTAACCTTCCAGAAGAGAAGAGAGAAACTGATGAAAGCTTGGGTCTGTTTTCACACATGGCTGCATGGTGATGTATTTAATTTTTAAGAATATCAAACAAATCTGAAACTTTTCCTCCCCTTTTTCATTTACAGAAAATAGTAAATAGACCATAAATAAAGACCATAGCTAAAAAATAAAGTAGATTGTGCTGGCATCAGTTTAGATATTTTTTTTCTGGGAAATACTATGAAAAATATTAATGGAAAAAAAAACACATTACTTTATGCTTCGTTTTCACTCATAAACTCCAAGTTTAAAGTAGTCAGGTAAATTAATCTAGGCTTAATCCTCAGCCGGAAGCTGTGGAAAGGAGCCCTATTCTGCTGGTCTCTTAAATTGGCGTGGTCAGACTGAGCACCAGAAAGCTATGAGGGATTGCATTCCTTGGCCTCAGTTTATGATTTGACAAATGTAATTTTTTTTTTCAGTGGAGAACTCATTCTGAAACTGTGTTTTCTGGCAGTGGTAAAAAAGGAATTAACGCTCTGACACTTCCCCTCTGAAGGGAGACTGGTGCCTCTCGGAGGAGCCTTTCCCCGGTGCTGCGCTGTGGGGTGCTCGGCATGGGAGGGATGAGCCCCTCCTGGCAGGCGGAGGAGGGGATGCTGTTAGGCAGGAGCAAGAGGTGCTCATCCCAGGTTTGGACCCGCTACTGGGAAGCGACATGTGACATCCTGAACAGACAGGATGAACACATCTGCTTCCTACTGAGCTCTACAAGCATGTGGGAGCAGAGTTTTGCCCATCCTATTTTTTTGTTGAATCAGTGTGTTAGAGGCTTTTTTTTTCTTTACGTGGTCAGCAAAATCTCTGAATGTATGTCTGCAGGAACAGGTGCAAACATTTGCTTTAATATCTCCATCTGGGTGCAAAGCAGTCCAGGCTGGGAGCCGTGCAGCCGGTTTTTGCACACTGAGGCAGCTTAACTGAGACTCACATAAAAAGGGACTTCCCACCTCAGACTCAAAAGGGGACTTTCCAGCTGCAAGCAGCTCGCATCTGGTTGGGACCAAGTGAGCACATGGCTGCCTGTGCCCACATGTGCAGACGTATCAATTATAAACCCAAATCCAGTTAATTTTCACATGTTTGTTACAGCTTCCCCTGCCCCCACGAAGACCTCCCACAGCCTTCCTTCTTCATCTTGCTGGGAAAGTCTGGATTTACAACGTAGACACTCCTCAGCATCATACTGGGGTGCCAGAAGCAGCGCAGCAGCGTCATCGCAGTATCAAGCAGAAAGGCGAGCCGGTCAGTCCCAGCAACCCATGCCATCGCCTTAATTTATCAGCCACTGCCACAGAGAACAGTAAGCAAGACTGATGGAAAGGGAAGGTTCTTTCTAAGAAACACCCAGAAGGTCATAAAATGGCTCTTAAATTGGGAGGAGGGGCTTACTTGTAAATCAGTTCTTCCCTGCTCACAGTGTTCCTTGGCATGGCTTTCTAGATGAGCGCATCCATAAATAGAGTAGCCGGGATGGGAAGTGATTTGTCTCCCCAGTTTGATGCTTGCTCTTTTAACCAGAACCAAGGAAGAGGAAAATATCAATGATTTCCCATACATGTACTAAGTGCACGTTACGATTATTTATATTTTGTTTCCTGTGAGTATTTGGGATCCGTTTCAAGCAGCAGCGCAGCACTCTGCTAGTGTAGCATGCAGCTGGTCAAGCTCCAGGAGAGGAAAGCAAGGTGGTAAAAAGCTACTTTGCTTTGTACTTGCATCCATAAGTCCCACCGAGGTTTTGGGTGCCACGCTCCGTGCCAGGGCGGTGGCCATTGGGGCGGCTGGGACTGGGCTCTCCCTCCTGTGCGTGGGCGGACTGGGACAATGGCCTCGGCCCGGCTGGTGAATCAGCGCTCAGACTCGCCCTGCAATCAGCCACGCAGCGCTCGGAAAACAAGCCACCTGCCCTGCTTCCTCTCATTTAACCGATTTATTTTTAAGTGGAAAAGGCTATGAGCTTTGTTCCTTTTTCTCAGGGACTTTGTGTCCCTTAGAGATCCCTGAAGGCTGCGGTGCAGTACGAGCAGCCTCAGGGACCCTCCTTTGGGGACCACGTCCTGGAAGTGCTAAAGGCCAGGCTGGATGGGGCTTTGAGCGACTTGGTCTGGTGGAAGATGTCCCTGCCCAGGGCAGAGGGGTTGGAACTGGGTGATCTTTAATGTCCCTTACAACCCAAGCCATTCTATGATGTTCACTCAGCACCAGGCACTAAAATTAAGGATATTCATGGGATACACATGGACCAAATGTGGCAGAAGCTCCTGATGTTATCTCAGCTTCCTTCTACCACGTTCCCAAGGACAGCAGTGGAAAGGGTTACTGAACAAAAATAACAGATCTTGGCTCTGCGAAGCCTGTGTTGTCCACGCCTGCATCCTAGTGATGGTTACTTCTGTGAGCAGCGAGGCTCTCGAGCTGGGAGGCAGCACAGTTACAGTTCATTCAGTCTGGACTTTTGCTGGCATCTAGAATGTTCATACACTGTAAGCCTGCCTCATTGTCCATTTGTGACCACGCACTCTGACATTTCTTCTATTGTACATTTTGTGTAGGAAAAATGTGAGTGTAAGGTCTGTCTGTGGACCAGTGGTGCATCCTCCATGGCCACCTGTCATAAGTAGGATTTAAGATGCTCCCAGTCTGTGAATCAGCACAAAATAGTCCATCCCAGATGCTGCAAATCTGATTTCCAGGAGTCTTCCTTTGTAAACCAGCACTGGAAACATCAAGGTGGTCTCATGTGATAGATGTTCCTTTTCTATATTTTGAAGAAATATGTTGTGCTTGCTGTGCTCCATTCCATACCTTGTTGCTCCATGTGAGGATAGTTGACCTAAGTCCTGGCTGGGTGCTGTGGGTCTGGGTCTGGTGCTGTACCCAAGTGAGATGTTTCTATGAGGTGATGCTGTTTCTGGGACCTGGGTTGGTTTGTCTCTGAGGCACAGCATTGCACTGTGTAGACGTGTTAGTTTCCTCACGTATCTGGCTTGGGGATCTCCAGCACACCTCTGTATTACATGGTGTAGGCATGCCTGTATTTGCAAAACACCAGCAGTAATTAATTATTAAGTAGAAAACAAAGGAATGCATGTAAGATCCTTTCCTGGAGCAATTCAAGGTCTATCCATGCTTACAAATCCCTTCTTTTATTCTATTCTTCTCTCTATGTATACAATTCACTTTAACACCAATTAATCCATATGTTTCAACCTGCTCACCCATCTTTTTTTTTTTTTTTTTTTTTCCAGGTTAGAATAGCTTCTGGAAGGTAGTTCTTTATCTGTCACTGAACTTTTGCCAAACCAGTGGTTCTCTCGGAGAGGAATGTTGAGTGCTTAACAAAAATTAGCTTTAGTCAGAGAGAGAATAAATAGCACACCACCACGTGTATCTGAAAAAAAAAAAAAAAATCTTTCTTTGTGATGTTGGAGTGGATTGTAACCATAGTTCCAGTTAAAGGATGTGTACATTGTACCTCTTTCTGTGGGGAAGGGGAGGAAAAGGAGACCCTCCCAGAGCCATGTTTCCTGTTGGATTCTGCTGGAAAAAGTCCTCACCACTTAATTTCACCTCTGCAAAGGTGTGTGTGCAGGTAATTGGAGAGAATGTTCCTCCCTGTACATCCCTCATTTTTGCGTGGTTATCACTGTTTGCAAAGCAAAGCTCTGCAGATGCAGAAGTAAAGACTGGACTGAATCTAAAATCCCAAGTCTTACCGCTTCTGTGATACTTCACACAGATTTACCAGCTGCTGTGACTAAAATCTTGGTGGATTATGTGAAGTTTAATTCCTTTGACAAGGTCTGAAGTTTTAGCTGATGAACAAGCCAGAGATCTGTAGACATCTATCTCAGCTTAACTGAGCTTATTCTGTATTTCTGATCTTTCCTCTCTCAACCTCCTCACCCTATTTTTAAATATTGTCATAAATCTTGACTTCAAACTTTGTTCAGGAAGTAACTAACAATATTAATGTAAACAAGGCATCATTACACAAGGCCAATGTATGACACTATTCATTGATATTTCTAGCTAGGATAGTTTCTTCTCCTTTTATGAATACCGTTTTTTTTTGGGGCTGTACCCTTTCTTTACTTTCTAATGTTTGTCTTTTCCCAGTTGACAAATGTAGGGTTTTATTCTGTTTCTTACAAAACCTGAACCAGCCTGGCTTTTCTCATCAACTTCCTTATTGTCATAAGCACCACCACCTGTAACATCCATCACGTTAACAGCATGGTGCTGAGAACCCATATTCCCTCTTAAAGCTAGATGGCAGGATGGAAAAATATTGCAAATTCATTCTCTCAGGGCATGGTTGTTTTTTTCCTCAACTATTTTGCAGGAGTGCAATAAAAAATAGCTAAAAAAAAAAAAAAAATCTCTTAAGTAGCTAAAATCTGGAGAAGACTGAACTTTGGCTTATCTTGCACAGGGAAGCCAAGCAGCCGTGCAACCATGCAGGATTGGAACCATTTTCTTCTTGTTGATAAGACTGGCTAGAGTCAAATCAAAGGGAGTCTTTTACTTAAATTAACCCAATTTATTTCTCCACAACAGGTTCTCGAGAAGAATACAATACACTGCAGTAACAGTAACCAGAAAAATATCTTGAGATTTTAAAACAGCATGTACAGTTCATGCTGGTTACTGAGTGATGAATGATAAAAACTGTGCTGAAAAACTATACAAATGCATCGTTTCAGCCAGCACAGCAAAACACTTGAGATATAAATTAGAAATAACTGCAGTCTTGTGGTCCCTGTCAGTTATTTACAAGCCTCTTGAAATATTTCTTTATCTGTCTTTCTCATAAGAAATTAGGCAATTACGATAAATAAGTCTGAAGCTGGAGAACATAAAATAGTGAATCATTATGGCATCATTACATGGGAAGTAGTAACAAGGGGAAAGCCAAAAGAACATTCACAGGTTTTTCAGCTTCAGGAAATCTATTTTAAATGAAATTGAAATAAACGTCTGAGTTTAATGTAATTCTGTGGGTCAGGCAGTTGCACAATGAGGAGGTATTTGCAGCCTGAAATGCAACTTCATGCTATTCAGGATATTTCTAAACAGGAAAGAAATAGTTACCGTGTCATTGAACCAGTCACAAAACTGAATAGCGGGATCTTTCATTAAAGAGAAAGAGGAATGTAGGCTTGAAGTCCATTGATTTGGACGTTTCTGAAAGATAGGGAAAAGAGGGAAGGTTTCATTAAGATATTGTTTGTCGTATCAATATCTATGCATTCCTTGTTAATTTTCACTTTAATTGCATAATGCATGTATGCTCAGTATTTTATTTACGTATCTATAAAACAGTATGAAAATATACTGCTGTGTAACAACTGCATCACAAGAAAACATTTTGGGGCCAGTAGAGCTGGGGTTTGAGGTTTTGTGGGTTGTGGCGTTTTTTTTTCCAATTCTGATATTGACTTGATTTTTTTTTTTTTTTCCTTCTAAATTAACACAAGAGCACCTTTCAAGATACTTAATGTTTTGTTTTTTTTTTTTCCAGAGTGAAAATTCAAGCTTTGTTAAAAAAGCATGAGGTTCCTTGCAAACCCAATCAGACATTCAAAATGTGTTCAGCACCCCTGAACACCAAAAGGGAGCGATCAACAAGTCTTGGGCTCGGTCCTGATTTGACAATTTTAAGGTAACATTTTTTTACATTGCCTATAGAAACCTGGTAAGGTCTGCAGAGTATTGCTCCAATGGGATAGGCATCCAGCAGATGCAGATATAACAAGCCACTCATCTTTAGGGAAGGAATTGTTGATGTCCTATTCTGCTTATACTCTACAGAAGATGAAATCAGGAAACTGATGCCTATACTTGCCAAAAACTGCAGTCTAATCATGACAGGCAGGACTGATGGCTTTGCTGAACGCTTCACACAGTTCCCTCCTCTGGCTGCACTGCTATTCGTCAGAACAATGGGCCATCATACCTGAGAAATTTTGTCATTTGAAAAAAAAAATTAAAAATTGTCCAGTCTGGTTTTTTTTAGTTCAAGTCTTTCTTAATTTTAATAAATTGTGTCAAAGCAGGGCAAATTGGGTGGAAAAGACACTATTTCAACTGCCTCAGATTTGCTCAAACCTAGTGACTCCATTAGGGATACCTCTGTATCATGTGCTTAGTACGGGTAAGTCCTAAGAAAGTGATTATCTTTGAGCATGTATCTGAGTTCCAACTAGAAGAACGAGACTTGAGAACCTATATCTTTTCCAGACCTTAAATGTGCTGTAAAGGCTATGAATGACTCTGTTTTCATTTTGCGAAGGATGAGAATACTCTCAGGTAGTCATCGCAGTTCAAGAGATGTTGGTCTTAATTTGGATAATGACAGGGATAAGAACTCAAAACTTTCGGTAAATGGAGTACCAAGTCACCAGGTCTACGTGAAATATAGCTGAAAAATGCTTAGGTAATAATAGCAGCTGGCAACAGAAGATGATACACCTTTGTTCACAAAAGGACAAGCTATAGCAAATTGAGCCACAAAAAGGTGAACCTTGGTGTTACTCTGAAAGAAATTATTACAATCCATTTCAGAATATTCTGCTTGGGTTCAGAGCAAAGCATATCACTTGTAATAACAATGTGAACATTTTAATATCAATATTTAAAGTACTTTTTGTACAGACTATTATTGCTTAAAAAAAAATGAGGTGAAGGCAATAGACATGCTGAGCAAGAGGACCAGTAGTTCATTTTCCAGTTTAGAAATATCAAGCAAGTTCTCAGAGCAGTGGTAGTTATCTTCTTTGTAGCATTATGCCTAACTTGAATCCTTTTCTTTCAATAGATGCATTGGCCTCACTGTGTGTGTTGTATGGAAAGGTCTAAGTTATGAATATAAGTGGACAACATTGACTTGTGCATTTCTAAGGGCCCAGGAGAGAATGAGGATGCATTATGCAAGGTGCTATCTAAACATGTAGCCAGTACTTACAATCTGAGTAAATAAAACAGGAACAGAATAGTTCAGCGATGTGCAACCACCCCGTGAGAAGAAGAAGCAGTCTGGAGCCAGCCCAGCTGCTCTGACTTCTAGTCCATTGCCTTTTCCACTGGAAACTGCTGTACTGACATCTTGGATTGTGCAAAAAGTAGTGGATGATATATACCAAATGGGAGGCTTATCACAGTTATCTCTACAAAGTCTGGCACCAGAAGGAATTAAAAAACAGACATCAAATTATAGACACATAGCTATATCCTAAATGTCTCTGTTTAACGCAGTAATGTATAACTGCTTGATTATTGACAATGAAATCCTCATGCTGCTACGCACCTCCACCTGTCTTAAAACACATTGAGATCAGTCTCTAGATTTACTTCTTGCTCTTGGTCTCAGGTGTAGCAATTAAAGAAATGTTCTGTATTGCTGAGAGCACCAGATGTGTGCAGTGGAGCATCCTATACCGACAAACATTTTGCTGTTAATAGTTCCTTTGGGTACACGTTGGCGTCTGGTTTTATTTTTCTGTTTATACTTTATTTTTCTGTTTTATGGAGCTGTTTCCTTGATGGGGTTTTTCAGTTTCTTGCCTCAGAGGATGGTTTAGGGTAGCATGGATTACGGCACAGCAGCATTAAGAGCTGTCTTCTCTTTCTGTTTTCAGCTTTTTAAGGTCGTTCTAAGTTCTTCATTTGAAGCCTCACATATGAAATAAGAGCAATGCAAAATGCTAACTGATTCTGAGACTTGCATTGTGTTTCATGTTGATATCTTCTTGCACCTTCCTGATCTCTTCTTGACGTCTTTCTTTTCTTCCTGGACCTGCAATAAATGTATGACAAAGTTCCCTCAGGAGCAAGGTCAAGGTGCAAAGTTTTTCAGTTGTACACCTTCTTTCACCCACACCCTGGAGGTAGTGGACACCTAGAAGGTGGCAGGTGATTTTCTCTCAAGGTCTATGTGTGCAGATTTTTCTCCTCCGATCTAACTTTCAGCTGGTTCTTCATTGCCAAGTGGAAAAAGATGCTGGGTTGCGAATCTTAGTGTGATCCAATGACGAAAGGCTGGAGTGCAGCAGCAGGCATGTTCTAATGATTTAGAGAAATGTGTTCTATTTTTCTCTGGGATGTTTTGTACCAAGTTGAGAGTGCCATGATGGATATGACTAGCTGAGAAGAGAAAAGAGCCACAAACTATATTTATTCCAGTAAGTAGAGTAGAAGGTCTTTCCTTACCTCTGCAAGTGATTATCTTCCTAAAGGGTGGAATTTGACTAGTTTGGCTACAATATGAGCATTTTTAAATGTTATTTAGTGTGGTGGATGCTATTTCTTCAACATAATACAGACAGTGAAAAAAAAAAAAAAACCAGATCTTCATACACTTAGTTTTTATAAGGAGTGTCAGGTGTATCTTGAAACCATGACCAGTACAATTCTAATATGGGAACTCCTTATCTTGCAAAAACCTCTTTCTTTTTTTTTTTTATTTTTTTTTTTATTTTTGACGACAGTTCAGGTAAAACCACAAAGAGCGAAAGATTAAAGCTCTGTCAGATAAAAAGCAATGCTATAATATTTCAACTATCCTAGTTTTCAAAACAGAATGAAATAGGCAGTAATTCACACAGACAGCATAAATATTGAATAACTATTGCAATGGATTGTATTAATAGATATACAAGATGAACAAAAACATGTTTGATTTAGTCCTCTGCTGATGGTGCCAGTAGATTACAAGGACTAACCTGTCTACTGCAATGTTACCCATCAAATAGCTATAATTTGAATATTTCCTTTTTTTTTCCCTTCTCAGAAAAACAAAGTAGTCATGAATAAATAATGTCTCTTACATAGTGTTGTTTCTCTGGGGACTGATCCTGATCTTACCCATCTAATTTCATGCACATGAATATTCCTGTTGGTTAAGGTAAGAAAAGTTTTTCGTGTTCATAAATCATTTTGGAATTTGGAGCCATGATGTGTAAAATTAATCCCTGACCTCACTCAATTATCTGTGCATCTACTTGGCCTGATACCACATGACACAACTTGGACATAAATTTGGTATGAGAACTCTTGAAGCACAAAGAGGAGCCAGGCTCCCACTGACTCAGTTGAGATCAGGTCCTGTGCTGCCCTCTCTCCTTCTGTCTTGTAGGGATGAGCATTTTGAGAGTGGAAGTGAACAGGCATTCCTATCTATGCATGGCACCCTACCCCCTTATACTGACATGAATGGAGTGTTTCCTAGGAGATAACTCAAAATAAAATACATATTCATGCTAAAATATTCCATGGAGTTCATCTTCATAGAGGACTCCTACTAGCAGTTAGTTGGCTATGGACCAGGCCTCCAAGGTGTTGCAGATATGATTCATTTCCCTCTTCACTGTGTGGCAAAAGCTGTGTGTGGTCAGACCACCAAACCCCTTTTTTCCTGCCTTATGCTGACGGTTAGCTGAGGAGTGCTGCAAAGAGTCCTTGCAACCCTGGGCCCTGGCTTTTGGTGGCCCACGGTTCCTCCTTGGTGCCAGTCCCTTGCAGTAACATCTCCAACAGGCTGAGGACAAGCAGGAGTGATGTTGGTAGGAGGTTTTCTCCTTCTATCACCATCAATCTTGGGCAGCACAGTGTGCTTCAGGGCCCAAAAGTGTGAAGCTACAATTTGATATCCCCCTCTGTGTTTGAGGAGTGATTAAATCATACCCCCTGTTTTGATTAGCTTTCCTCCACCTCCACTGGCTTTTCAGATCACATCTACTGAAATAATTGTCCGTGAGTTGGCATTAGAGGTGTGCCTCTAGGAAATATATTGCCTGAATTAAAATGTGCTAATTCAGAAATACCTTCCTCACATTTTTGTTGCCCTTGTTAGGGAAAAATGTTCCACTCTAAACTCCAGCTAACTAATTACCTGCCAGTTCTGAAGCTGTGCTCTGAATTAATCTGCTCCAAAAGCCAGCAGAGATGACTTAGGTTTGGGCACCTCACAGGAAAGCACAGAGATGAAAAGCTTTAGGAAAACTTTGACAAACAACTTGGAGTGTTTGACCAGCTATGCACAGCTGCTGCTGAATGAGGAATGCAAGTAACTTGCCAGAGACAAGAGGTCATCTACAGGGAAGGCAGCTTTTGTATTTGTACTGAGCAGTTCATTTTCAGGAAAGGAGAGGAAATACGCTGAATTACCTGTAGGAGGTGTGCCTGCTTTTGCTAATAGATGTATCCGGTTTATGAATTAATTCCTAACTGGTCAGATCCAGTGCGCTGGAATCCCTCTGAGGTCAGTGAAGTTACACCCGCGCAGCACACAAATTTGATTTATTTCATCCCACCCATTTAAACATGCCTTACAGACTTGTTTGCAGAGCTGACCCAAAATACCTCTGCTCCCTCCAATTTCTGATTTTGGGCGATGCTGTCTCCTCGTAAATCCTGGAAACTATAGCACCAGCATGACCCATCACTTCATTACACCAATGTGCAAAGCTGTGTACTGTGCTGAGGAGGAGTTTATCTGGTCAGAATGGATCCAGTCCAGGAACAAATAAAGGAGTTAGGAACCTGATTATTTCTGGGCCAATTGTGTATGAATTACAGCTTCTCGATTTTCCTGATGTCAGCTACTTTTTCTTCTCTTCATTTTCCCTCCCCACGCAGGAGGTGAAGCATCCAGCTAGCACAGGCATCCTGATTAGCCCCACCATCTAGCTGATTTCTTAACAACGCAGTTGTCAGGAGAGCTGACCTGAATTTCAGATCAGGTTAGGATGAAACGCACCATATTTGGTGTCATTTTGAGCACTGGCTGCTTCACTGCATGCCAAGCCTGTTCCAAAATCGAGGATCCGCCTCGCTGCCGGGAGCAGGGGGAGTGTGGCAGTTCCTCAGGCACCCCCCTGTCTGGCTCATCATTCACCGTCTGGGAGGGGCAGCCTAATTTCCTCCGCTTTGTGCAAATGAGGAACCCACGGACAGAGGCAATTTCCTGATGAGCAGATACAGTGGGCGTTTGTACAGCATTTTCCACTGTCAGCATGAAGGGATAAAGGGAGATGATATGTTAGGCTCTAGGCTGCTCTGCGCTGGGTCAGACATTGACTGGTAGGGAGAAAGAACCTTTTTTTTTTTTTTTTTTTTTTTTTTTTTTTTCTTTCCCCCCCCATTTTATTTAATTTTTCAAACTTTATTATTATTATTTTCTAATTGATAGTGCAAGGCCAAGAAGTTCAGCTTGTTTAGTCTAATGTGGTATATATCGGTTGTTTATTTCTTCTAGGTATTATGTTTTCCATGTATTTACTTAATGGTTTGTATTTGACTAACGCATGTCTTTCAGAAAGACATTCAAACTTGATTCAATGATTGACGAGATATCCCGTGTTTTCCAAAACATTAAAAATTACCTCAGTGTGTCAAGAGACTCGCCTTGCGAAATTCTTCTAGGATTCTCCCATGTAAGGTTTGCAGACCTGATGGCTTTATCAGACGTAACTCTTGCAGGTACTTGCTGAGGTTTTAAAGTGTTTAATTGGTCTTGAATATATAGTGCAGCTCTCCAAATACAAGACTGAGATATTTACTGATCCTTTTCGTCTATTCTGTACGTTTAAATTGTCATTTCCAGGTAGGCTGACACTTGTAAATTATAGTGGTTTTCGGCAAAAAAGGAAATGTTGCTAAGGGGAACTCACGGGTGTGTGAGCTGCAGCATGGTGACAGGTCTTCAGTTACTGCTTCTGGTTTCTCTTCATACCTGTTCTGAAGTTTAGAATAGACATATTCTCACGTTGTCTGAGAATGATGGTGTGATGAGAGAGAGTGCATTGCCGGGCTGGTATAAATAGCCACAACGGAAAGATCTCCATCAGGTGCAACTGGTACAAATCATACTTTGTCAGGCAAAAATAAATACATCAACTTCTGCCAATTTCTATTGGCAAAACAAAGGTGTCTGGTGCATAGCTTCTCCTGAAAAACTCAGGTTGTGGTAGAAGGAATCATGTACACCAGCAAAGTGTTTCTGTGATGGAGATGATGTCTCAGACTGGAACAGGCTCAGTTCTCAGCTCAGGGCAGGAGGAAAATCCTCTGGACAAATAAAAAATTATCTAGAGTGTTTCTGTTGTGTTTCATTCTGAAACAGATGTGAATTAATCCATTCAGGTTCTTGTCCTTTTGCCAGTTTTCTTTAGCAATGAGAACTCTATGTATTTTTAAAACACACATCCACACATCTTTTAATTTTTAAGTTAATGTTTTTCTCTCCTTAAACTTGAAGACACATATTCTGAAATGCCTAATACAAAATTATATTTTCTTACTAATAAAAGTTTACATAAAGTTAACAGTTGAGAATATATTCACTGCCAAAATTCTGAAGAAAGTCAAATCACTAAATGGGAGCAATTACTAGCTAGGCACCTGGAAGTGGAGCTTCTTGAGTAATAAACTAGCTTTTGACAGCTGTAGCCTTTTTTTTGCAGGTGCAAAAAGAACATTGTATTATTTTTATCTGCTTTACATCACTTAATAACTTAGAATATTCCAACTTGGGAAAACAACTGGGAGTTGAAAGAATAGGAAAATTTGTTTATCCTCTCCCTTCTTATGAGTAAAAGGTGAGGGAGTCTGAGATGGGCTAATTCTGATCTTGGAGAACATGGGAGCAGGGTAAAAATAGCTCAACTGGTTGATTGCTGAGAGTATTTATGCTGTTAGGTGCACCAACTGCCTTGAAATGTGATGAACATTTTGATAAAATTTCTTAAAATATTCAGGACACAATGTAGTTCTATTCAAACAATTATGTTCTTCTAGAAATTTTTGTTCAGAAGCAGCATGACACAAAGCACGTATTAAAAAGTTAATCAGATCACTAAAATATGCCATGTCCTCTTTTCTTACAAATCGAATGTTAAAAACAAACATCAAAACAAATGCTATGTATATAGTGATGTAAGTATGGTTTGAATGTATTCTTTTAGTTAAAACCAAATATTAATGACAACCTCAAAGCTACCTTTCTTTGCAATTAAACGTTTCTGTTAGTTCTCTGTCTTTGAGAATAACTCTTTCTGATGAATATCTGTTAGAAGGCTCAACTGCAATGCAAGTGGAGTTACTTAAGTTGTGATTTCCTGGTTCTGATTTAAACCACGATTAACAAAAACAGTTTAAATCAAAGAAACATAAATTAGTCTATCCTATTTTAAAACTAATTAAGGCTGTGCCTTGAAAGCATGCTTTGACTCAGTAGGTTCTCGATATCTCTCAAGTCTTAATAAATCACAGCAAGGGATGGAATTTTTATTTACTGCAACAGTCTCAATCTCTGAATTTAAGGCCATTGAAGAATAGATTAACACTTATAATTGCTAGGATGATCAGTAACACAAATTAAGAATGAGGATTTCAAAACAAATTAACCTTTGCAGCACATCATGCAGAGACAGTCAGTGAAATCATTGAAAAGGTTCCTCTTGCCCCTGAAGTGATTTGCCACAAATCACCGTATCCTCCGTGGTGCTTTACTGCTCTTGTAGCAAGCATCCTCTGGAGTCTCAATGTCCAAAAAATAAACTGTGATAACTGAAAGAACAACATGGACAGTTTGAGGCTGGCAAATCGCGGCATGGGCTATCGTTGCTTTATGTCACTCCAGGCAGACTTGTATATTTTGAGACTAAGATTAGGATGTTTAGGCTAGGGCTAGATGGGTTTGTAGTTAGATATGTGCAGGCTCTGACCTATTAATTGAGGCTTATGCTTCCCAGCATATACCCTTGTCGTGGTTTTGTTTAGTGGGGGGGGGCTGCACTTTAAAGCAGTCAATGGAAAAGGATCTCCCGTACCCACGCACATTTCTGCTTCAAATATGCCCATCCTGCACTTTGAGAACCTTTCACTGCTCAGCTGAGAGGCAGCTCAAGCTTTTCCCAAAAGCTGTCCCTCTTTGGGATACCACATGGATAGAAAAGGACAGTGTGTTGATATCGTCTGTGCTGTATGCGTTTGTAAAATGAAGAGCTAGATCCCCCGTGGAGAAACAACTATATGTGATCAGCACCTATGTATGTACCGTGCTTCTCCTCAGGCAGAAAAGTGATCTTAACTGGAGAAGATGGAGTTGATTTTGATGGCATCATATAAAATCTGAGGAGGACCAAAACCGTTCCTTCCATGCCGAGACAGCTACAGAGACAGAGGACGCTATCAAATGCAAGAAAATGTTGCAGACTCCTGTGGAGGGATATATGGGGACATATACTCTGGATACAGACATATACTCTGACACTGGACAACCAGGGAGGGAATGAAACGAGCAAAAGTATCAGTATCAGAGGAAACGCTTTGGTCTCTTCTTTCACAGGTATGTCAGCTCCTGGAGAGTTCTTGTCAACAGATGTAGCTGACAAGGGCTCCAAGCTCACTGCGTGGTGTCATCCCAATGAACAGAAGACAAGGTAACTGCTTTCAGCATAGGTGTGTATGATGCGTTTTGCTGCTGTGGTCTACAGGCTCCCAGAAAAATCACTGTTTTCACATCTACAGTGCTTTACCCAAAATTTCAGTTCCTGTGGGCAACCTTTAGTACCTTCAATGTGCATCACTGATGACCGAAGTTGAATGCAGAAGAAATATTCCCTATTTCTCGTAAGTGAACTGTGTGCCTCCACAATCCTTACCAGAAAGGAGTAGTTCCAAAACAATGTGGAGTACGTGGCCCTGCAGTCTGACCCTGTGGAAACTATTAGATTACGCAGGTGCTTTATGCACAGCCTTTGTGTAACGGTAGAACTATTGTATAATTTGTCTTTTTTTTTTTCTGTGAGTGGACTGACACAGGAGGGGAAACTGGTAGCGCTATCTTCTGATCCCAGGGCTCCAGGAGGATATAAATAGGGAACTACCAGTGGTATTCAAAGCTTCCTCTGAACAGACTTTTAAAAAAATTTTTTTTGCTAAGTTTTTAAACAGAACTAAAACTAAAGCTAAATGAAACAGACTGGAATAAACAGAGAACTGTGGCAGGTATTGTCATCGCTGCTCTCAGCGAGTGAATGGTATTTTGCTAATGGGAAAGCAAAGCCAGGGAGGATCCTTAAATCTGTCTAAACTTGAGTAGTGGAAATGCAAAATGTTTTTCCTACCTGGTAGAGCGCAGATGAACAACCTAGCTCCCGACTCTACAGCATGGGGTGCCGATGGCACTGGTTGGCTTGGTGGTCGGCCGCGCGGTGCACGTGTGGGAGCGGCATTGGGCGCGGGAGGTGGGGACAGATGTCTCCTTCCTGCTGGGGCCATGCCAGCTGCTTCCAGCTGAGATGCTCTTGGCTTCTGGCATCCAAAGGAGAGCAAAAAGTGGGTGGTAGGTGAGAAAAAGCTGATGCGGCAGGTATTGATAAGGCTGCTGAATAGTCAGCCAAATACTTGGAATGTTTTTCAGAAGTTCTGGCAGACAGTACAGGATTGCAGTCCAGAAGAAAAAGGTACCTGTCTGTCTGTCTTGTTCAGTAGATGTTTGCGGCTGCTGGTAATGGTGTTGGCAATAGGAGCGAGTTAATAGATCAAAAGTTATTGCTTTTTAATGCATGCAAAGGTTGTGCAACTTCCATAAACATTCATGCCCTGCTTTGCGTGCCTCATCTTTTCTCATCTAAATAAACTGCAGTTAGTTCAAGAACGCCCTTTCTCCATGCTGTATTATTTGATGAATAATATTTTCATCTTTTTCCCCTCACCCCCCTGCCCCTAACAGGAATGAAGTATTGCACATGGACTTTTTCCAAAAATCAAAGCTCTTTAGTATGATGAGCCTTTCTGGTCTGTCTTATTACTGATATTTATACAGATGTACTGGCAAAAAACAAATTTATTGCAATATTTATTGGACTGAATTTGAGGTTATTTATAATGTGGTTAGATGGCTATTTATTAGATGTGTCACAGTAGCTACTTAACACTTCTACAGCTGTCTAGCTGGCATTATGACATTGAACAGTATTTATTGTATATAATCCAGAAAATGTTACAGGAAGAGCGAATTCTGAGAGAGAAAGACACAACCATCAGAGTAATGGAGGGATAAAGAACAAAAATGTAGTTTTAAACAGCAACTCTCAGCTGGGCTAAGGGAGGAGAATATTTAGGATGTGAGGAAGTCCAGGTGCAGATTTTAAGTTCTCTAAAGTGCACCAGCAGTCTGCCTAACAGCTGACCTTTCCCTCATGAAATGGACATTTTTCATTTAGAAAAGGAAATGAGAATCATCTTCTTTGATTTTTTGCACTGATTAAGTAGAGTTAAAAAATTCTGTGGGGCCATTTTCTGTAGGAAGCGATTTCATAAAACCCAAGCATTTCGTAGGCAGGTGCTACTTTGACATTTTTAAAGTTTTGTGTTAAGGTGGTATTGACTCTTCTATTTCTTTGTGAGTAATTTAAACAGCAACACTTTTTCCGTATTGGTGTTTCTATAATTTTGCGTTTAGCTCTATTTCACTGTTGTGACATCCTGATGCTTTTTTTGCACCATCAGGACAAAAAGCTTTAGTCTCTCTTAACATCCATGAGTTTCGGTACTTTTTTTTTTTTATTTATTTAAATCAGAAGAATCAAGTGTTGAATTTCCTATGAATAAATCTGGATAAAGCTTGGTGCAAGGAAGAAGAGACTGTAAGGGCAATAATTTCTCCAAAGAATTATGATTTTCCTTTAAAAAATAACCTTCAGAAAATGCTGATTCTTTAGGAAAACGAATCCCCCATTTTCATATACAGACATGGGCCATCTTAAAATATTTCACTGAAATGTCAGTCTCCTTGCTTCTGTTTAAAAGATAGACCCATTTCTGTGGGAGGATGCGGAGGAGAGAGGAAATGAGGCCACTGGAAGGTTTTGCAGGTGTGAGATGGAGCTGGGAGGCCAGCGGTTTCCCTTTCTCATGAAGTGAAAGAAGGAGTGTGGGGTGAAAGGAATTGTCCTCCTCTTTCTCATGCCTCCTTTTAGCATTTGCTCTGAGCAACCTGAGGTAAGTTGTCCAACTTGAGTCCTATGGGACTACCTGTCTGGCATATGCGTAGTTAGCTTGTCATGGGACATGGGTTTTCAGTACAGATGGCAGCTTTTGTGGACCAGTAAATATGTATTTATCCTTTGCTTCTTGCAGATGCAAGAGCTGAAATGCTGCAGGTTTTAGACACTAGAGCCTTGAATGGTGTAGGATGAGATGTTGAGTAACATGGAGGCAAGAGAACGTAGGAGAAAACTGTCTAGATCACACATGAACTGGGAAGAGTTTTAATGATGATTTTTAAAAGACTAGCTGGCAACTAAATTCCAGCTAATGCTGGTGAGAAATTGCAGTAGGTAATTCAAGGAGATTATACGTTTCTTAAATTCATTAGCTGCCCATAGAGGGTTAAAGAGAACATAATTAAAAATAAATTACATAGGAATTACAGAGTTCAAACAGAATGTGTTACTCTGCTCACACAAAGCTTCAAGGGAGACAAATTAGAGAAGATCATTAGCATATTCCACTTTTTCAACAAATCTTACAAGAAATGAAAAACATAATAACATAAAGGAACTGGAGGTTCATGTTTCTGTAATAGCTGTATCTGCACTATCCCATCTGTAAAATGTATTTTCTGTGAGTGGTGATGCTGTTGAATATTTTTTTATTTCTTAGCCATCCTATTTCTCCCCTGTAAGCAGCTCTTTTGAGTATGGGTATTAACCTGCAATCCTCTCTTAGCTAAAACTTTCTTTGGCCACATTACACCTGGGCAAAAACAAAGAGCAGCACACAAAAGTGATCAGAAATACACTCAAAAAATTCATTTCTGTTTGAGCTCATTCATTCTAATTGTTCTCTTGAGGCTTGATCCAGAGCGCAGAGAAATCCAAAGGAGGCTCACTGGGCTGTGGGTCAGGTTTTCAGGTCACCTGTATGTGGCAAGAGGTGAATAATGAGCAGCACACTGCATGATGCCAGCTCCTCGGGCCTTACCCTGATGATAGAGGTAAGAATTTGGCCACTGATTTCACTAAGTGCAGTCTCAGGGCTGGAGGAGAGCATTACTGCTCATGCCTTCAGCAAAAGGCAATCACAGACCTTAACGATCAGCAGGCTGGTGTGTCCCTGTAATGCAGTTGACCATGCCCTGATTAACTGGTGCAAACTGTGCCCCAGAATGTTTTCTCTGTAGAATTAGTTCTTTTATGGACAGCACTGGTCCAAGAAGTTGTTAGAGTCACTGCTGGGACTTAATATGATTATAAATATATTTCCATGTGTAATTATGAGTACTGTAATTGCTGATTTGTCTCCCCACTGATATAAACAGGTTGGGGTTAATACATGTATTTTGCAAACAGAACTACATACATCGAAAACTTTATTTCTTCTCCTGGTTTTTTTTTTTTTTCTTCCTCAGCAGAATCCTTTAAGCTGGGTCAAGAAGTTTGCTCTTGCAGACAGAAATGTCCTTCCCTTTAGTTTAGGGTTTCAGGGAGGAGATAAGATTGGGATGTCCTGGCCCAAGTCGTTATACAACTGTGTGTGGATCACTTGGTGCTGTGGCCCTCTGTTTTCCTACCAAGCTTTGCCCTGCTTTGCTAGATTTAAAACTTGTGGGAGATGGTTACCATCTTTTGTCATTTTTACAGATACCAGATCTAAGACTCGAGGTTCTGGACATCACCACAGTCGTCATGGCACAGGTTTGGGAGCCTCTTGGCCATCCCAAAACTCCCACCTGTTTCCGCAGTGGCAGAAATAGGTCCTTGATGCATTGAAAGCTTTTAGCACTTGGCATCTCCATCTCCTTGGGTAACCCTTCCTGGTGTCCCATTGCTTTCCATACACTGAGTTCTACTGGTGTCACAAGGATCTGGAAACAGATGTGTAATTACCAAGCATAGGTGAAATTACTCCATGGTAGAAAAGAAATGTCCAAGCCTGGAAACAAAAGAGTTAACATAAAACTAATTTCTCTTACCTACTTTCTAAAGACGCCAGCCTTCCAATATAAATTCCCCTGTCATTAATCTAATAAAGCTCTACTTTGTTCATAATTTACTACACCCTTCAATAAGCATTGTAATATTTGTGCAGGGGAAGTATATAAATCATTGTTGCCCTTCTCCACTTTTTTGCTTATCTGGTTCTCTCAAGGTCACTAAACTACCTTATAGGTTTCATCTGGTTTAAATATTCTCTATTACCTTTTACACCTCGCTTCCTAGTTCATGCCCATTTAGCTATTTGCAGCTGCATCTTCTCAAGCTGCTATTGATCCATGTCTCCTCGCTAAAAGTTACTAACTTCATCAGTGGTAATGATACAAATTACATCTGTTAGGGTTCACTCACACCTTTTTGCTGGTTAGAAAGGGGAACTTTTTTTCTGATTTTGTTGTCGTTGTCCATCTTTTCTGGCTAGGACATCTAAAACAGAGAGAAAAATTATATTCAGTAAAATACACTAATTTGGACACATGTAGGCTTTCAGCACCCAGGTCAAGCAGAGAGGCTAATCAATCCCTACCGACCTCCCCGAGCCTGAAATGTAGCTGGGTAAGGCCCCAGTCCAGCAACGCACTTAAGGATATCCTTATGTAAACATATGATCAATCCCATTTCCAGTGTGTTTTGGCGAGGAATGCATTTCAGAGTAGAGCATCTCAGGGGATCCTGCTGCTTGCAAGGGCTGTGCAAGACTGGGCTGTGCTAGTTACAGATGCAAGCTCGGTCCAAGGCGTTTGATTGTCTTGCACTGGGCAAAGTAACTCTCTTCAAGTGTATTGCTTGTGGGGACATCCCTGTGCTCTGGGGGAGGCTGTTGAGGTGCCCCCCCTGCTTTAGAGTCATAGTGTGCATTTGAGTGTGAGCTCTTAGGATGCTTGTGTTTCTTTCGCTGACTGTTTAAGGGACAATTAAATGATTTAGGAACGGGCAGAGTAATCACCTGGGTCCTGCAGGGCCTGACAGCTGTGTGATGATTGGAGAGATCATCCTGTCTTCTGGCTTCAACATTTCCTTGAGCCAAGTGTGGTGCTGCCACAGAATTGCCATCCTATATCAAAAAACACAGCTGGAGTTCTGCCATGGAGCGAGGCTGGGACGGTTATTACCATGGTATAGAAGAAAATAGGGCTAGAAGGGACCTGCAGAGGTCATCTCATCCACCCCCACACAAACCACTGCTGACACATGTTGGTCTAATGTGTTTCTTTAACCCTGCCAGCCATGCGGGTCCCCCAGGCTCCCTGGGTGATCTGCCCCAGTGCCTGATGACCCCTGCAGCGGGAAGTTATTCTAGTGCTGAACTCAGCTCTCCCTTGCTGCTTTTAAACCCATTACTTTCTGTGGTCTCCCTGTGGATGTGGATAACAATTTATTGCCTTTCTCTTTGCATAAGCCTTTTACATAATTGAAGACTGTTATCATGTCTCCCCTCTGTCTTCCCTGCTCCAGACTAAATAGCCCAGACAGGAGGATGAAAGCTGGAATGGGGTGTCAGGGAGAAGGAGTTAGAGGAGGAAATCAGAGAGGGACTAATCCTGCTTCCTGTCCCTACAGAAACGGGCTTTTCCTTCTGAAGGACGGGGGCTGTGGGAGGGGTAGACATGCTTCTCGACACTGGTGATTCAAGAAGCTGGCTCTCTGGTCTGTGTATCTGATTGATGCTGCCTGGCAGCCCGAGGAAGAGGGGCTTGGGCTGACCAAGTGATGCTCCAGTCCAACCTGTGTGCTTGGGAAATAAGGCTTCAATTTCTTATATTGGTGAGAAGCACGTCCAACTCGCATGTCAGCTCCTGTGAGCTGGATCTGGCTGAGATTCTGTGCATTATTAAATCTGTTTCCAGGTGCTGTGTGTTAGACAGACAGATGAAATGATAGGGTAACACCACCACCCTGCAGCAGCATCCAGGCAGCCCACCACGAGCCCTGCCAGGGAGCAGGAGCTCTCCCCTCTGATGGCAAAGCAGGGTTTGTTGGAAGCGTTGCCTTCCCTGCAGCTGCGTGCTCTCCCACCCATGCGCAGGATGGAAAGCCACCCGCCACACACGCTGCCTACATGTGTTTCACAACTTGATTGCTGTTCGTAAAACTAACACGTGGAACAGGCAAACGCCATCTGATTCAAAACGCCCCGGGGCGTATTATGTCAATGTCACATACATTAAGAAAGTACAGCAAGCACTCGGAGCGACTTCTTGTGTTCGTAGCCCTTTTCCATTATTCATGCCTGCTGTCAGAACTGTAGCACGTACGCAGCCACTGCACTGTGGCTGTCATAACATGGAGGAAACAAAAATACCTTCCATCCTGGAGACTTCCAAAAAAAAAAAAAATAGGGGAAAAAAAATGGTCCTTACTTTTACTGCTTAACTGTCGCAAACAGCTTTGGGTGACACCTTTTGCCTTGCTCTAAGTGCTCCAAGAATGAAGCCTGTCAGGTGGAGCTGCTTTCCCTAGACTCCTGGTGACGTGGGATCACGAGTTTATTTACATCAGAAAAAGGCTGGCCTTGAAGAAAACAAAATGTTAGATGCTGTTTGGGAAGCAGGGAAGTCCTTTGCAAGTGCTTTGCAGGCGAGCTCCAGCACCCCTGGCTCCTCTCAAGTTCCCCCACTTGCTCATCATTCAGATATTAAGACTTTCCAGTTCAATTTCACAGTTAAAAAATCTTGATAAATTGCAACCCAATTGATTCTTTTTTAACTCTTCTTTCCCCTCCTTGCTCCCCAGAGTGACTTTGAAGATGACATTTGTATTTCTGAATGAAAACCACATTTGCCCAATGCTGTGAATGGAGAAGGCAGGGGCAGAAGAGAGAGAAACCCTTTTGTTCGCCTTCTCATAGTTTCCCTCACCTGCCAGGGCCAAGCTCCAAAATAATTCCTAACAGCTGAGGTTAGCCAGGGACATCTAATCCCGGAAAGCTGGCTCTGAATTCCAGCATTAGCACACAGTGTTTGAGTTTCATCAACAGCCATTTACATCTAATTCCCCCAAACTTCTGAGGACGTGTGAGTATATGTATAGGTATATGCTTATTTAATTGAAAAGAAAAAAAAAATTCATAAATCTGAGCCCAGATGGCATAGACAGCTGCAGTAACATTCATGCTTTTTAAAGGTAAGCAAGGTCAAGAACTGTTTTGAGGATGTACTGGGGCCTTTTGCATGTCCCCTAAACAGCCACACCTATAGGATGCCCAAGAATTGTGATTCCCAACCAAAGGGAGGACTGAATAGTCTTTTCCTGATTTCCTGTAATGGAAAAAGACTTCTCTGTGCAAATGGAGCTTAAAGTATCTTGCCAAGTTTGCTGAGACCTGTCCTGTTTGTTTACAGAAGGGATGTAAGGAGCATCCTGGCAACACAACAGAGAGAAACCCCTCCAGGTTCGGCTAGATGGGAGGATGTGACAGCAGTGGGCTTGCTCTAAGGAAAACCCACCTTCCCAGGCGTGAACGGGGACCAAGCAGGATGCATTGGGTAAGATTGCAGTTGTTTTTCTTCTTTGGAGTCAGTCAGCAGGGGTAACGTGGTATTTTTCTCAGGGGAATTTTCATTTTTTCAAAGAGAGTTCCCTAGTTGGCCCGAAGTATCCGAGATCCAAAAATAAAACTCCCCATCAGTTCTATTGCACCCCTTCCCAGAAAGAAAATTTCCAGCATCTCTGCTTTTAGTGGTGTTTGCTTTAAGACTCTACGCTTTTTAATAAGGAAAAGCTTTGGTTTTGCTGTTTAGCTAGTTGAAATGAGTAATGAAAATCTTATTTGTATGGGACAAAGGAAATATTTTCTTTTAAATTATCTCATCTCACTAATTGATTACAACGGGACTGCTTGGATGTACAGCATCTGGTCCCTCTGCTCAGAGCAGGGCTGCAGCCAAGCTGGTACAAACCATCCCACAGGAGAAAACAAGAGTAAAAGATGTCAGATATTTAGGTCTGCCTCTCCCAAGGAGCCAGCCTAACCTCCACGAGGAAACAATTTGGGTGTCTGAAATGAACATATCCTAAAAATATTACAAGTTTCTGTGGAGGATGAAATACTAGAGAATATTGATAATTAAAAACATAGTCTTGAAACAAAAAAAAAAAAGTAAAAATTATCTAGAGAAAAATTTTCAAGGAATAGGTATTTTCTGTTATTCAGTACAGACATCACTGATAGCCTGCTAGCATGGGAAGTACTTGCTATTGATTAAAAGTAATAATATAAAACTACAGCATGTCTGAATTTAAATCAGAAAAGGAAATTACTAATATAAAGGATTACAATACTACAGTACAGTTCCCTTGAGATGCAAAAAAAAAACCCCCTCATATTTGAACATAACTTGAACATAACAATCTTCAAATATTCATGGCTTGAAAATGTTTCCTAAATGCTGTTTCCAAAATAGATGTAGCGAGACAGCAGCTATGTCCTGAGCTGATTTCAAAACCATGGCAAATAATGTTGTTTCACATAAACACAGAAGAAAATGCGACATCAACAGAAATGAAGTGGGGGGCAGGCGGGGGGGGGGGATTATCCAGGTCTGTGTGTCAAGAATGGAGAAAAAGAGAGAGAAAAGGCTTAAACGGGAAAGCTGGAAAAGCCAGCTTGAAGAAGCAATGTTATTCCCAGCTCACCAACCCATCCGTGCGGTTCGCGTGGTTATGATCTATTCCCCCTTGACTCCAGCAGCTGCTTGCGCTGCTGCCTCCTGCCAAGAAGTAGGTCAGAAACCTATTTTTGTCTTTGTTCTTCCGTGGCCACATCGCGGTTCCTACCCTCGTGCAGAGACAGGAAAGCCTCTGAATGGAGTCTGTGGGATCAGACCGCTCCAGCATGGTGCTGGGCTGAGCAGGGTCACCTGTCCCCAGCTCACTCTATCATCACTGGCAAGAGAGAAAAATGTCTCCAGCAGCACGGATTGCCCCTGAGGGTGCCCATCTCCCTCTGCTTGCTGGAGTGGGATTTTAAGGGAATTAGGGGCTTAGTCTGTGGTTAAATACCTAAATTTAACAGGATGAAACTGAGCCAAAGCATCTGTAATGCCCCAGTCCCATCCAGCAAGCCTGCATCCAAGCAGTGCAGGTGGTTTTGGTGTTAACTCAGCTCTCAGAGGTCTGGGTTAGAGAGTGGCCTTGCAAACAGTCACACTGGTGGGGATGAACAGGGATATAAGGCAGAAGCAGGGAGCTGGGAATGAAGCAGAAGGAATTGTGTGTGACTGTGTGTTTGGTGCTCCGGGGCTGAGACCTGCCTGTTTCTCCTGCTGTCCCCCAGGGCCAGTGATTTTATCACCTCAGCTTGCTCATATCCTTCTTTCCTCTGCAGGTACCAGCTACTCTTTTTTTTTTTTTTTTTTTTTTTTTTTCCCCCTCCCTCCTCTCAAATTGTCCAATTTATTAACATAATTCAGTTAAATTCAGTAATTGTTCTCAACTTATACTTACCTTTGCAGTTAACTAGAAGATGTGCCAGGAAGCTGCTCTGATTTTCCCACTGTCTCATTTATAAATTAAAAAAAACCCTAATAGTAAATTAACCTGAAGATACTATTTCTCTTTATGGAGTCACCTTATTTGTATACATGTCACGAGTGCCAAAAGCCCCTTCTTGCCACTTCACCCCTCTGCTATCAATGCAAAGCAAAAGCTGGCGGGGACAGCGATTTTGTCATCCTGAAGCCCTGTGACCTTGGAAGAACAAGTGATCCATCTCCCTGTGGGAGACTTGGCGTTTTGCTACTGGTCAACAAAATACTGTCCCCAAATGAAGGGTTTTACAGGTGGCAAACCCAGCCAATGCTCCTGCCTCAGGGCATGGCACGGTCCTGGAACGCAGCTTTGCCATTTGTCATCATTGAGGTGAGCTGCAGGAGATGCCAAGCAAGAACATCAATCGTAATGTGGACCTCTAATTACGTTTGCCTACAATATCTGCAGGGTTCACTCAAATGCTGTGCTACGTTGGCCAGGGGAATTGCAACCTCTGTGACATGAAGACAAACTGTAAGGCAGTTGCCTCATCACTTTACTTCTAGCAGGTCTTGAGTCCAGCTTTTCAGACCAATTTTTCCCTTTTCACAGTGCATCTGTCAAGATTCCCGCTCTGGAAAAGAAGATCAGAGCAAATGGGGACTGAGGAGAACAAAAGCTGACCCAAACCTTTGACCTAAACCTAACATAAAGCCAAATGAAACCTTAGAAGTTTGTAAATGTTCATGGAACATTTCCACCTCCTGCTCCCCTCTCCTTTATCTTTGGTTTCTTTATACTGCTGCGCTTACTGTTTCTAATTGAAAGTCTAATGTAAAGACCCACTAAATTAATGGGAAGACTCTCACTGATTTCAGTGGCTTTTGAGTCAACCCTGCAAAGAAAGGAAATAAATTATTTAATGAAAATGTCTTTAAACTTAAGAGAAATGAAACTTGAAAAGAGATAAGGAAAATCAGAGGTCAAATGCAATTTTCCAGCTAGCAGCACAGGCTCTTGATCCAAACCACACCCATAAAATTGAAATGGATATTGTTAACCCAGGAAAATAAAAATCACTGTACAGAAACAGAGAATTGCTGAGCTAACAGGGAACTGGTTTAATAAGCTGTAATGTCTGTTTGCAACAACTAGAAATTTTGCCATTCTTTACTGTTAGCTTGTGCTGTAGAGGAATACCACTGGTAATCAGTTGGCATGTATGACCTGAAGTTTCCATTTGAATGTGTGAGATTAAGTCTTTCTCTTTGTACCAAGATTGCAACAAAACCACATGAAAGGGTTATTAGGGAAATAACTCTGCTCTTCCAGGTGACTTCTGTCAGAAGAGGGTAGAAATGTGATAGTTTATAGGGCTTAATAACACCTGAGCTTCCCTGGACAACGCATCAGATGGTCAGAATAGGAGCATTCTTGTCTGAGTTACATTCCAAATTCATGGGTGAGGGACTTGAGGAAGGCTGCTGAAGCCAGCTCAAGCAGAAATTAAGACGTGGTTTTTCTTGGATGGTTGCTGTTTTGTGTTGTTTGGCAGTGACTGTTCCGATGGATCAGTGTTGCCAGTTCAGAGCTTGCTCTCCTCTAAAGCACTGACTTGCCTTGAGCTCCCATTTCACATGTACAAATTGGGTGCTTTGTGTTTGCAAACTGGTGTGGCTGCATGTTTTACTTGTGAATACATGCACAGCTTATCTAGAGAATTATTTCCCAATATTTGTGTAACAGCCAGTTCTGATTTTCACAGTCACTGGGTAGATGCACATAGAACAGTGTGTGCTCCAGCGGCTGTTACTCGGTCTTAATGGAAAACACAGATGTGGGAAATGGTCCTAGGAAGATGCTGCTAATAAGCAGCTACTGCTTGTTTATAATGTTTCAGTAAATTAGCATTAATTTATTCTTTTATATGAAAATTTTACACAGCATAGTTTTGGGTCATTCTCTCTTTTACAGAATTTTTTGTCTCCTCTTTGTCTTTTTTCCTCCCTCTCCTACTGGATTTCCTGTTTCTGAACTCCTCCGAAGTCCTCTCCAGTGTCAAGTCTGGAATGTCTGGTCTCTGCCAGCAATACTCTCGCTGTCTCTCTCAGAGCGCCTGACAGCAACGACGGCACTGCCTCGCTGGGAGACCTTGCGGTGGGCCCTTAGAGCATCTGCCGGGTGACTTTTTCTTTGGAGGTTTGGCTAGTTCTGTTCATGCACTAAAAGTTGTCCATCTCCTAAAGGAAATATGGAGCTCGACCCAAAGGTGCCAGCTGAGGTCTCTGGACCATCCATTGCAGGGAAGCGGTGGTGTAGGGAATCCTCTAGACAGAGACGTCAGAGACAGAAGAAATTATCTTATTTGCTTTTTTCAGCCCAAGTTAGAAGGGGAAATTTCTATGTGTTGACCCAGTGACAATCTATTTTGACTGCAAAACTTAAAAATCTAGTCTTTTTCTCCCCACTCATCTTGGATCCACTTTTTCATGGGCTGCAATGGCTCCACTGGTGTGGTTTTTGTAAATGTTTGATCTCTCTGTTTCTAGAAATCATACGGGGCATGAATTACTGGAAATGAAGAAAAATGTACCAGACACAAACTCAGCGCATTCTCTGTAGCTCATATTCTCTGAAGATTCATTTGTCCCTTTCCTCCTTTTAAATATTTCCTCTCTTCTTTCTGGCCTGATCTTGTTATTTGTTTCATCAGCCGTTTGTTATCTAACTCTTGGCAAAATATCAGGGAAATCTTCCTGACAGTGAACTGGGAAGAGCTTTCTTAAGGAAACAACAACGGCTTCTTTACTTGGGAGAGCTGAAAATGAGACAAGCCCAAATATTGTCTTTGCTGAGATAAAGTTTGCGAGGACTGCAATGTGTTGCATTGGACTCAGTTGTGTAGCTGACTAAGCTTGCCCAATTGGGCTTTTCTTTGGTCTTTAAAGGGTTTAAGGTGTCATTTCTCCCTGTAAAATTTGCCTCATGGCTATGACAGTGGTCAAGTAGGCAATGATGGAGGGATGGACTGAGCTGCTGCCTGGTGGGAACTGAGCTCCACGGAGGTCATGGGTCTTCTCATCCGGAGGTGGAGATGCCTTTCTGGCTACGGGCAGCCCAGACGGTCATTAAAATGAGCGAATTGCTTGCTTTCATCTCTCCTGAGTCCACAGCTTCCTCAGCCTAGACGAGATGGGCTTAGACCCAGTCTGGGCCTCAATAAACTTTTTCACTTCTGCAGTTTCACTGAAAGTTTGACTTTGCTCTGGGATTATCCTGACATTCATCTGCTTTGAGGCTGTTGGGTTCCTCTCTGTCTCCTCTCCAGCTGAAAGTTTATAGCTGAGCTGCGCAAGCATGTCCTAAATTCAGAACAAACTCAGGAAAAGGCAGCTCCAGCTGCAGCTCACAGCCTGCCAGAAAGGCTCCCCTGGCAGGTCTCCAACAAGCCTGTTACTACAAGTTCGCCCCAACTGGCAATTCTGGCAAACGCAAAAATTTGCATGAAGTTCATATTAGTTCAACGTTAGCTCATGTTGCCAGAAATTCAGTAGCTCCTTCTAACTGCTTGAATCTCAGTTGAAAGATTTAAGTGCATTTGCCATGCAGCCTCTCTGAGAAAGTCATGAAGGTGAGCTAGCATTCAGTTTTCACAAATATTGTGGTGCAAGTGAGTTTTATAATGCCCTCTGACAGACTTGAAGATTTTAAGCCCTAATACATAGCTGTCATCTTTGCAAGGTACAATAGCATCTCGATTAACTTCCAAAACAGCATAGGACAGAGAAAAACTAGATTTCTATAATAATTTTAACTTCCATTCACTGGTTCAGTGAGGTCTTTTACCAATTACATAAAACCAAATATTTATAAAGCCTTTTAAAAAAAATAGTTTCTATCACTTTGACTGTATGTGTTTAAATACAGCCTATTCAAAAGCACTTTCTCCCCTCTAAAGCACTCTGTGAGTTTTAACCTCTGTAATACCTTCAACTGCCACAGAGACCTTGCAGAGCTGAGGATATTCATGCTAAACAGATTTTGTATTTGGTTCTTTAAGTCTGACAAAAGAGTCTTTTTGCTCAGGAAAAAAAAAAAGGTCAATGTTGGTACAATTTTGGAGAAGGGTTTGCTGAAAAATCTCTAATTTTACTTCTTTTTTTTTTAATCTGGAAATTAAAGTGGATATTTAATGATTGGTATTATGCAAATATTAGCAACATAGCTGACATTTTCCCTTCTCTCCTGATTTATTATGGGAAACAAGGATTAATTATTGTCTCACCCCTTGTGGTGGGTGAATCCTCTGAGCTGAGGCTAATGAGCCAGCCTCAATCCTCGACCAGATCTGGAGCAAATTTCTGCAGTGTAAAAGGCAGCACCAAATCCAATTATCTGGTCTGGTACCTGTTCACAGATTACCTAGGGATGTACCCCCTGCTATCAGAGTCAGGACCGTTTCCATTCTACTGGGAAGGGCTTTCCAAAGAGGAAGCAAAACTCCTCCCAGTGTCGTGCGGAACAGACAGTGGCTTTGCGGGGATGGCTATGGGAAGGGACATCCATGGGAAGCGGTGGCTTCTGCTCAGCCTAGGGAATGGGAGGCATGTCCGCAGTGGGAGGCAGCACGCACGGGGTTCCCAGCTCTCACCATTGAGCATTGTTCAGAACAAACGTAGACGCTGTATATGAATGTAAACCTTAATTTGTGGTTTTGACACCCACCACATTTCTTGGAGTTGACATTTTCTGGTACTTTAGGGCTTTTTATCTCCAGGCTGTTTGGGTTTTTTTTCTTGTTCATTTTATAGAAAGCTAACAGCCCATATTTTCTCATCTATATAGTAAAATAGCATGGAAACAAATTCACCCACGCTTTAGTCAAAGCGGCTGTGTAATGCTGTCCTCTACCCCAAGGTGTACAAACCTGGATCGGCAGCGGGGACACATGTTCAGTTGCTGCAGTGTGGTACATCTGCACCATGACATTGTTTGGGCGGATGCTGAGAAATCTGGATAAATTCCCTGGGGAAATGGGGGGGTTGGGGTGGGAAGGGGAGAAGCCTGCTTCACCCACTGTTCCACTTTGTGCCCAGCAGTGAGAACAAAGTGACTTATTTTTGAAAAATGCCTTGGCCCAGATATGACTGAACGGCACATGGGCTGTTGCTTGTTGCTGGTAGTACCTAAAATATTCAGGGCATTTTCCAGGTGGAAGAAAGTTAGAGCTAAAGAGACAAGGAAGAGAGAGGCAGGGGATTTGAGGCAGCAGGTATTTAGTGTAAGTGTAGTCTCATTCATACTAAAACTTCAGCCCTTTGTGATGAATTCACAGTCTAAAAGAAAAAAAAAATATTTTTCTGCTCTCTAAGGATGACTGAAAAGCTCCTTGTTCCTCCCACGCTGTGGCAGAAGATACTGCATTAAGATTTGTACAAGGCTTTGATATGAGGCATTTAGTGGCAACCTCAGAATATCAGATTATTTTTTCTGAGGATGGAAAAAAGATGGGACAGTCACCCTTTTTCTGGTACTTCCCAGCCAAACAGAATAGTTATGTATTTTAATTCATTTGTGAGTGGGTTGCAATGCAGATCATGGGGTGCCCTTGTCTGGTACAGAACAATGGGCGTGTGGAGATGGCAGAATTGTTGTCACCTCCTGCTCTACCGTCATCAGGTATGTGGCTTTGGCAGACATCATGAGTCAAAACCTGAAGGGTCCCTGCAAACCCTGCTGCACCCTGACCTACCGTGATCCTTTTCTCAAAGCTGTCCCTTCATCCTTTACCAGCAAGAATGGTGGATTTTGGCACATGAAGCAATAAAATCAGAGCCAACTGGAAAAAAAACTGGTAGTAGCCCCAGACAGGTGTTGATGGACATTCCCCATTGGCTGGAAGTTTCTAGTCTAGTTTCAAGGACACTTTAATTTTCAAATCCCTTTTCCATTAGACATGTACATGTGAAGTCAGGAAGCAGAAATGAAGGTTGGCACAAGCATATATGCCTAGCTGCCCAATTTCTATTGTATACCATAATTATACTAGCATACACTTTGGACTGACAGCATTTTTCATCAACAGAGTACTTCAGAAATATTAATCTCACATCAGCTATTTGGGTTGAACATTGCCTTATTCAGCAGGTGAGGTGAGCCAAGAGAAAATTTGGTTGAGCTTGGAGATTACTGCCTCCCAGTGATCAAGACATGAGTGCAATACTTCTAAGAAACAAATGCATGTGCACCTACAACAAATTAGAGATTATAATAGCTTAGCAGGTTACCCATTCACTAGTGCAAGGGACTTTTTCATTGCATAGCATTGCAAAAGCCGGTACAACTCGGTGTTTACAGACAGCAACGGCCAGATCCTGCAAAGTGTCGCCATGTTCCTACTTGTGCAAGTCCCATGGACTTCAGTTTCTTAAAGGACAGCTGGATCTTCAGCAGGTGATTAATACAAGTCTAGAGCTGTGATGAGCTTGTGATTTGGCAAAAAATGCTGAAGTTTTAACTTTTTTAACCCCTTCTCCTCACTGTTGGCCATTTGCCATTCCATCAGCTGAGAGGGATTAATTCTGATGGGACCATTTCCCAAATACGGGGATAGGCTACATGATGAGGAACAAAAGTTGTTGTATGTCCATGCGACTTGTATAACAACAACTCTCAAGGCAACAGCAACTCTGAAATTGAACACTGATAGTATAGTAATTTTAGGAAACTAATTATCCCTTAGACAGTTGAGTAAATTTCAGGAGAAAAACCCTGTTTACATTGAAAAATTGGCTCATAATAGGACTAATGTATTTGTACCTGGGGAAAACGGGAAGCCAAGCCTTTTGCTCCTGGACTTTCTTCTCTTACATTGCATTATGAATGCCGTTCAAGGAAGTAACCTCTGTAGGATAGGTCTAATTGCTAACTAATTATGTCTCAACAAAAATGAGCAGGGTCCAGATTTTCCTTGGCTAGGATGTTTAAAGGCAAATTATGAGTTATGTAATAAAACAACAGAATCATTAAACATTGATTTACATGTTTATTTTGCTATAAGAAACGATATTTTTATTGGAATGGAATTAAACAGAGGTTTATGTGCTTGTATTCCCCATAGCCTTTTATACTGTAGTAATATAGCAATATTCATAAATCATATCAGAGTTTCCAAATTTCCTCAGGAGTGACCCAGGCAAGAAACCCTTAACAACTTGCTGAGAGACTTTGAAATTAAATTCAGCTGTAATATCAGCATGACTAATTTATAGCTAGTTTGGTTGCTATAAAGATACATTTAAAGAAACTGAAGTACATGGTGAGGATAAGATAAAACATGGGTTTAGTATCATGTAGTTATTCCACTAGAAAGATTTATTCTAGGTTTCTTTGCTTTATTGAACACGACAAACCAGTCTGTTCCTTGAGCGAAAGAAACCTTATATAAAGAAACATACAAGTACCAGGTCTTCAACCAAGCAATCCAGGGAAAACACTAGACGTGAAACTAAACCTTTATACAATTATTCAAGAACTCTCTTCCCTTTGACATCAGATACACTTGTGCATGTGTATGAACATGCATGCAGCGGCATGCACATACCTGTACTCTCTATGTCTACATGTGCATGTATAAATATGCCCATGCACACATAGAGTGTCCACTGTAGAACAAGCGTAATAGTAAAATATCATTTTGGCTGAGACAATGTTATCTGGCACAACTTGAACCATGTTTCTGGAATGCCCGACGTCCCTGAAGCCCCTTTTCATCCCACTGCAGCTTTTGAACTTCCTGCAAGGCTCGTTACGCCAAATTGAGATTGATGACAAAGTGCAACATTTTGAAATTATTAAAGGTATTTGTTTTTCCTTTAATTTCTTTTACCACAGAATGAAAAGGATGAAAAATGATTCTTTTTTTCACAGTAATTATATGTCTGACTTCTCAAATTTTATGCAGGCAGAAAACTTCCTCTGAACTCTGTGTGTTGGGACCCAGCTCATAAGTGTCTTGCTTTATCCCACTCCAACATCATCATCACCTCATTTGAGATGTAGATTTTCATTCTGTCCTTGCTGCTTAAGATAAGTGAATCATTTCAGGCAGAAGTTAAGCTAAAATATTTCTTGGTGTATGTCTTTTTGTGCCACCTGTCTTCAGGTATGTGGCTTCCTATTTCTCTTGAACCTTCTAGGATATCAAGTTTCTGGAGGTGACCTGCTCCAGGACTTCTCACCCTTACCTACCTTTTTTCCCTCTACACCCAAGGGGCTGACCCATGACCAAAGCACCAAGACCTCAAGCCTTCCGAGATCATCATCTTTCCAGCCACTCTGTGCAGTGACATGTTGGCATCATACATGGAGAAGCAGCTTACAAGAGCCCCTATGAGTGACCAGGGATCTCCAGCATTTCCCAGTCATCATGCTGTCACATCGGTGCCCACGACCCAGCTGACTGATGGCTGGCTCAATGCCACACTGCTGATTCAGCAGATGCCCTCCCAATACTGCCCGTACAGCGACTACAGCAAACGCGTAAGGCAAGCAAGCGAAGCATTTGGTCCACCGCAGCACGAACCGATGCGCTCACTATTTAATATGTAATGGAAATGAGTGGCAGCCAAACTCATTGCACGCATCCATGACACGAGAGAAGCGTCTATTTCTGTATATCCATGAGGGAATTTATTCCCCTCAGCCTCCAGCAACGGTGAATTACCCTGGTGACTGGTGCAATTCGGAGGCCTACACAGCCGTAATGAGAAAGTACTGTGGTTTCCCTTATACGTAATACGGTGGTTACTGCGGATAGTTACTGCCTTTGTGAAGTATTAACACAGTCATCTAGCAAAATTACAGGGGCCTGTAGGATGTTACTTAGCAACACTTGCTAATGTTCAGGTGGTAATGAAGAAATGGAGCAGAAGAAATACAGAGTATATTGGGCTTATAAACTGTGGTGTGACTTGAGAAAGCTGTTCTGAAAAGAAAGATGATGTCTATTTCTCTTTTTGCCATGTGAATGTACTAGAAAAAAGAGCTTATTTGAAGCAACACATTCAAATTATCAAGTAACAGAAACAAGCATTATGTTGGGGTTGTTTTTTTTTGGTTGGTTGGTTGGTTGTTTTTTTTATCATTGCTGCTGCCTAGGAAAAGCATCAGAACTGCTGGGCTTTTGAATATCCTCTCCGTATCATTCCAAACCTATTCTGAGGCACTAGCTGGCCAATTAAAATAATCTCTCCTTTGGAAAGCTAGCATTCGTCAGAGTTAAGAATGAAGGCTTCTTTCTACTACATCTATTTTCCCCGCTCATTCATTTACATAACTCCCTCCGCTGTTAATCAAGTGCCTGTAGGCATATCTCAAGAAAAGGGCAAGGCCATAAAAATAAAGGCAGACATTTCTAGTTATGGATGAACCTTCCACATGTTGCAGATCTGTCTTAGGCACTTATCTCGGTTTATCTCCACCTGTTTAAATTGGAAAACTCACAAAAATCCATCTCCCATGAGATTTCCAAGGTTTCTTGATTTCATTTGGGTCAGAACTGCCACAAGAGATGCACTTCTCAGAGCACTTCTGAGCTGCTGCCAGGAACAGGGAGTGCTGGGCTGTGCCACTTAAAAAAAAAAAGTTTTCTTTGAAAAGTCACCAAATTTTATAAGCTTTAAAAAAAAAATTGTCCTAGTTTAGTCTTGAGTATGATTAAAAGAGCTGCCCTGATTTATTGGTGTCAAACAAAGTATGTTTGGGCAGAACATTTTTTTTGTAATGGAAAAAGTCTCAGTGGAAGCACTGCCTATCAGCACTGCTTGGACTGGATGAGGGCTGAGTCTTTAATACTGGAGAAAAGGAAGACTGATAAAAATGTTGTAACTAGAAGGTCACCTCTTAGTCTCCCAGATGAAGGTAGCTGTGAAGTCAACCTCAACAACATCTGGGGTTCTGCTGATTAAATAATAGATGATAATTGCCTGCTTTGTGCCTCACCCTAGCCCTGCAAAACAAATGGGAAGAAGTTTCTCATTCCTATCCCCCCAGGAGTGCTGAGCTATGAATATGGAGTGATGGTTTGGGGGTTGTTTTACAGGACAAACTTTCTGTAAATACGAATTTAATAAAAAAGTAATATTCTCCAGTTGGTGACACAGTTATTTCCCACTGTCCTTAATTTTGCACTTTTTCTTTTTTCTTTGTACATGACAAAGTCATTTTATTTTGACTAAAGTCTTGTTCTTGCACATTGCCTTACCCATTGCCACGAGGACACATCTACCAGAGACAAATAGAAAATCAAATCTAAGTGACTGGTGATGCAGGGGAGCCAAGCCTGCTGTTGTTAAACCAGTTTGCTTCAGCACATACTTGTCCCACCAAAACAACAACAACAACAACAAAAAAATCATCATTCTTTCTAAGCATTTTTAATAGAAGCCCTGTGCAAAGGGAGACCCTACTAAAACAGCTACCCACACCCTTCCTGAAAGCACCATGTTCATTTTTCCCCAAAACATGCAACTGAGGGGACTTTTGGCTTTAAATCTGCTTTATAACCTTTTGAGATGCCATTGAGACTACAGCTGAGGCTTTTAACAGGACAAATTAGTAGAAAATATAAATTTAATTTGGTGAACTTAGGATAAAAAAATGTTTGGAAAAAACAACACTGAGAGGAAAACTCTAACATGAAAAAGTATACTGGAATTAGCAGAATTTTCTGCACCTATACACGTTTCTTCTAGCAGATGTTCTGCCTGCCCCACTTTCAGTCAAGTCCTCTTTGTCAAAATGCTCCAGATGTTCAAAAAAGGTGGTCCTAATTTTGTAACTTTTAGCAGTGTTTATGTTGGGTTAACAAAATTGTCTTCTGTCTTAAGATGTTTAATGATCATTTGAAAGCAACTTGATGAATAGAAGAGCATGTACTCCCACTTGGGGCAAATGTATTTTTAGAGTGATTCATAATAATTAATCTTTGTCTAAGTGGAATGCATTAATTTCTCCTACTGGTGGTGACTGTACTTCTGTTTCTTTTCCTAAGTTAGATGGTTCTGCTCCAGAGGCATATTTGCCGATTAAATTGGACCACGACCGGGTACTCTGGTTATGTCACTGTTATCCAAACGATCTTTTAAAGAACACAGAGTACTTGTTTTTGCAGATACCGCGCTCTCTACATTTAATCACGGACCTTTGTAGCTTGTTATTTCTAGAATTCAGATTATTGCAGCTGAGAAGCCTCTCTGTTCTTGCCAGTGTTTAGTGACATGAAATAAACCTGCATATTAAGAAAAAAAAAGCACAAAACTTGTCAAGTTGCACTGAGGGAGGGAAAGAAAAGGAAAGCATGCTTTGTGGTGATCTGGAAACCCAGTCTGCAGCACAGCTATAAAGGGCAATGTTACAATTTGCTCATATTTTCCATGTAGCCAGAGCTTTATTTCTGAGCATGCTGTTACCCACAGCAGTACCCACGCAAGCGGGGGGTCCCTGGTGAGTGTGGGGTCCCGCAGTGCGGGTGGAGTGCCGATGCATCGCAAGAGAGGGTTTCGTACCCCGAAAAAGGTACAGTGCAAATGTGCCGCAAGAGGGGAAAGGGGGACAAAGAGGAAGGGATTTCGCCCGGCAGCCTGCTGCTCCTTGCTGGGACCAGCCACCAAACCCTGGGTTTGGCCTCGTGTTTTCTCCTCCTGACTCTGCCGTGTGCCACCAGACATCCCCGGGGTTGCTTGCGGCTGGCCCCGAGCTGCTATTGCGGAGCAGGGTGCCTGTCTCCATTTTCCTCCTGCTGCCTCCTCCTCCCTGCAGCGGGGATGCAGATGGAGCCAATGACACAGCCTCTGCAGCCCTCGACGGACTGAAGTGCTCCAAGTTCCTTTTTTAGTAAAATCGCCTTGTCTCGAAAGCGCTGCGGAGCAAAGCCAGTAGGCCCCCGCTGCCCCCCTCCTCCTGCTAGGCGCGGTGGAGGTGCCAGGCCAACGTGCCAGAAATGCTCCTTATCCCCAGAGACGGAGCAGCCTGGGGCCCCGGAGCCCCGGCCCAGAGTCAGGTTTACCCAGAAAGAGCAGCCTGTCCTCCCTGCCCCATCAGGTCCCTCTCTGGTGAGGGCTGGTGGCAGCATTGCTCCTTTGTTCGTTTTAAATGTGGCATCTAAGGAATGGACAGAAACCACCAACTCTTTTTTTTTTTTGGCTTGGGATAACAAATAACTTGCATGCGGCTGTAAAACTCGACACTCAGGGCAGGATTTCACTGGCTGCAGGATGAAAAACTCTGCACAGTGTCACTAATTTCTTCCATAGCTGGTTTTGCCTCTCCTGTGCTGGTCCCAAGCAGCCCACGCTGCTGCTGCTGGGGCACGGCCACGGCGCCAGGAAGGAAAAACGACACTAAGTGGTGATGGGGGCAAGTACCGTTGTCTGTTGCTGAGTTTGGTTCTGCTCCGTTCCCAGTTCTGATATCTTCCAATTTCAGAAAGGGCTTTGACTCTAAATTTTTGCCAGTATTCCACCAAATAAGCAATTTACTTGGCCGGATACCTCCTTCAGGTCAGGTGACAGCTTGGGGTGGGGATGACCGGCATCAAGTTTCCCTCAGTGGAGACACACAAGGAAGGCAGTGGGCAGGGAGCAGAGCAAGGTAAAAGGGGCTTAGGTTGCAGCAGGAGAGTCAGAGAGATGCTGGGAGCTAATGAGCTGCTAACGAGGCTGATAAGGAACTTGTGGAGATAAATAAAGTGAGCAGTAAGCAGAACAGATGGTTAGGGATGGTGTGTGGAGGTCTATAAGGACAGTAAACATGAGGCAGGGATGGAATTAGGGTGAAGAGGACATGGTTGGAGTGAGAGCAGGACATTTGGGGTTGCAGGTAAGAAGGAGCAGACTTGGGTTCACAAGTTTAATGAACTGATTTGTTGTTTATCAGGATGTTGTGTTCTTCAGTGCCTGATTGGAGCTTGATGCTCCTGGTTCAGCCCTGAACCCAGGCAAAGGGTGCCTGTCTCTCCCTAACTTTTCCAGAGACTTTCTGCATCTCTACCAGCATACGGGGCAGATGTCCATCCACATACTGTCTATGTGGCTGCAGGTATGATGCCAAGTGTGAGAGAGGGTCTCTAATTTAGGGAAATTACATGCTGAATGGTGATACAATCCTTGGTGATGTGACAAGGTACTGCTGAGCACCAAGGCAGGCTTTGTCTTTTGTTTGTTTGGGGTTTGTTGGGTTTGTTTTGGTTTTTTTTTTAACTTATTTCTGTAGGTCTCCTGCCACCCTAGGTGGCTCTGCTACAGTGCCAAATCCTGGAATAAGGATGTTATCTGTCACATTCCTTTTCCTCTGTGATCGGAGGTGAGTCTGGGACGTCAGGGTGAGGCAGGAGGGTCCCATGATTGAAGTCTCATACATTTGAATGCTGTCCTGAAGAACTGAATTTGGTTTCCTCAGTTACTCAAACTAAACTCTTTAAAGATGACTGCTTCTGTGTTTTTGGCCAAGGACTGGTTTTTGCAGACATTGTATATTCCCAGTTGCAGTAGATACTAATGAGAGTTGAGTTTTGCATGCACAGTGTAAAGACCTCTGAGAAACAAGTTTTCTGGACGGTTTAGACACCCCAAAATTAGTAAAATTCTTTTTTACTTTACTCTGATTATTTCTCACCCCTCCCAACATGTGACTGAGCTGCAGGAATACTTACGTTGTTTTTTTGGATGACCCAGTAATGAGGAGTATAGAAAACCCATGAGACCGTGAACAATTTTGTCTTATGTGTTCAAGTAACAGGCAGCAAGTAAGGCATAGTGCAATGCCATAAACAGCAAGTTAAAAAAAAAAAAACAAAACAAACAAAATCATTAAAACGTACCTTCTGCTCTGTGCAAATGAGGGGCAGAAAATTCTTAGGAAAACCTTTGGGAATTTAGCTGCTGCTGCTGAACTCCATTTAGTCTAAAGATGGTGTTCATGTAAATCTCTGTATTTTTGCATAGAGCAAGGTCCCATTTTAGCCACTCTACTGACACTGGATCATATTTATTCTGACACTAGGTGTTAAGTTACACTGTGAATAGAACAGTCACTAACTGACAGAGAACTTCCACTTGCCTTGAGGGATGGTGACATTACTGGGCCCTGTATTAGAGGTTGAAGATGGCTGATCAGTTACTTCATCTCTGGACCCTGCTGGGAACTTGAACTGTTAACCTGAATGCTCTTTTTTTTTTTAACGTGCTTTCCACTGAAATGGTTTAAAAGCACCTCTGTTACTGTGAATTCTTGCTTATTTGTCATAAAGGGGGAAAAACACAAAACAGGAATTAACAAGAGGATTTTCTTTGTGACTTCAGACCCTCATTAGGAGGTTTATGATCAGGCTTTGGGAAAGATTTCCTTGAATTATTTTAAGGTTCTAATGATAAAAACCTTGGGGAGGTCATGCACATGGGGATTTAATACCCATTCAGAACCATCTGGCATTAGATTACATGCAAGCAAAGAACAAAATCTGGCAGTAATATTCATCTCCATTAACCCAGAATGCAGGCTGATATGATTATAGCAGAGAAAATACTCTCACTCTTTCACCAGAAAAAACTCTTAATAGATAGACCTGGGCTGAATTGGTTTATAAAACCAAAGACTTCACGAAGTGTGGATTAGCCCTCTCATTGGACACATTTTCTTTGGCTTTTAATATATATTTTCTATCTTTTTAACCTTGACAACTAATATGTTAAGGTATAAAATATTGCCAGGGTGAAAGATTGTGTTTGCAGCTCCTAACTTACTCAGTGCATGCAGTCTTAGTAGTGTAAGCATAATATTGGAGTAGAGCCCACTCATTCTTGGCTTCTACCTCAAGAGCATCACTGAGATCACGGTCCCAGTGATGTCCTCAGCAAAACTCCCACTGGTGTCAGAGGTGACCAGATAACCTCCCCTTGAACCATTTCCCCAAGACCCTGAACCAGCTACATGCTCAAGCACATGCTTGGCCTGAAGCATGCTGATTAGTGAGGGTGTTCAGTGCAAATCCAGTCAAAAGAGTGAAGAACACTGAGGAGATTGTAATTTCTCAGCCAGATTAACTGCCTTTCACCCTAACTGCTGGCCAGGCTCTCTGCAGCCTTCTGTGCTGCTCATTACTTTTTGCATAATTTTCATCTTGTCATTCCTCATCAGCACAATGACTTCTCCAGAGATGGTCTCTCTCTGCCCTCCGAATTTTCTTCTCCTCTTCCTTCCTCTCCCAGCTCAGCGCAGTCAGACAGCTCCTCTCCTCCAGCCAATGTTATGATTCACTTACAACATGGAAAGCAAAACCATATGGAAGACAAGAAAAGGCCATTTATCTCCAAGTCTGTTAAGATGTGAACATCTCACATTAAGGCTTCAGTTCAGCCAGGCTTTGTTGCACATGTAGCTGTCATCAATTTGCACCAGCACAGGAACGGACTCCTGCATCAGCCAAAATGATCCTCTTAGCTTGTCATCTGGTTTGTACTTTGTGTTGCTCTGCATACAAAATATTCAAAGGAAAACAGGGGAAAAAAAAAATAAACACTCATGTCTTTTCTTTTGTGATGAGAAGCCACCTGTGCCAGTTTTCCCCCTGGAGACTGATCTGGTGAAGGAGATTGTTATCATCCCAAGATAGGGCTGTAGTTCAGGAAATGCAATGTGCATAAAGCCTGGCAAAGGGAAGTTTGTTCTGTGTTCACTAATTAGATGCTTCTTCCTCAGTGGCTGAGAGGAGATATTACTTGAAGGATGGGAGACCAGAAGATGGAGTCCCAGTAACGCCAGTCCTGCAGCCAGTTGAGGGGCAGCAAGCACAGCACGTGGTCCAGGACACTGCTCCAAAATGCCCCCGTGCTTCCTTGGCTGAGGAAGACCTCAAGTGTGTAATGAGGTTCTTAATGCTTCTTATCTGACATTATGTCCCTGCTTCCTTTCTGCAATCCCTACCAACAAAATGAAATTACAGCTCGTTTAATTCAGGGTGAAAGCCTCCGTCTTTCACACCTCTGGAGAATTAAGAGAGAGGGAGTCCTCTGAGAAGCGGCTGTGGTAGATGTCCCACAGTGTCTGCTGGTACGCTTCTGCTTGCTTCTCCAAAATTCTCAGTGACGGATTTATGCTGTGCTTGGAAACCAGAACCTGGGACAGCCTGTTCCCAGATTCACGCTAGAAACAAAAACAGCTATGTGAGTGTATTTATATCTGGTTCTTTCTATCTGCAAGGATTTTATTATATCTCTAAAATGGTCCTGAAAGGGAGCAAGAGACTGGCAACCAAAGGAAGTGCTCAAACAAGAACGAAAAGGAGCAAAGGGCAGGAGGCTGCTATAAGACCACGCAAGCGAGAGCAGGCAGTGAATGGCAGGTATCAACGTGGCTGTCAGAAACAGTATGTTTTCCTACAAGGGCTCATCTTTTGAGTAGAAGCTGTTGTCGGATTACACCAGAGTCACTCTGGTCTGAGGTGCATTTTTTAACACGGAGGAAACTTTTTCCCATCTCCAGTTTTGAACTTTGCAGAATGAGTCGCTAAGATAATGACAGGCCTTTAAAATTACTCGTGTTGTGGAGCAGCGAAGCGAGTAATGTGGAGAAAAAAATGCAAGCAATTATGGTTTAAATAAACCTCACCCACCATGTTATTAGAAACTACCTGAGATGAGATTTCAGCAGTGTTTAAATTCATCTTCCAAACAAGATATCCCAGCTCTCCTGTGTGAGAAACTGGGAACCAGAGAGTTTGCAAAGTGTGGGAAATGCTGAGTAATTCCAGACAGGCAATACTGAGCTCTCAGCTGCTTTCTCTGAGTCCTCACAAAGTCCTCATATTCCTGGTTTTGTTGTTACTTTGCCCCTGATACACTGAAGGTCTTTGACTATGCGAGACCCCCGAAGCTGTACTAGACAAGCCAAATGGGGAGGTGGGCAAAAGGGGGAATAAAAAAAAAAAGAAAAAATGACTGAAAGGATAATGTGATGTTTGTGATGATTAGAAAAAGCCCATACTAACTCCTTGCTATCTACCAATTTGGGACTCATCTGAGAGTAAACATTTTCCATATCGCATGGCCACAGCCATTCTGAAGAAGCCAGGGTGCTTTGCCAGCTTTGCTTACGTAGGCAAAACTATTGCCATCTTTCAATCACTGCTCTTGGAGAACTGCTCGAATGATCCCATTTCAAATTATTCCAGCTGTTCTCCACTCCCTCAGAGTTATCATCAGAAGGTAGTTGCTTACACTGCGATTACTTCAATGATATCAAAGGGTGTGGAAGAAGGCTGCTAACTGGTTAAACCCTCAAGGTACAAAGATATAAATAGCCCTGGAGCAGTGAGAGTAGATCCAAATCTGCAGTCTAATGTCATCTTAGGATGAAAACATTATATGTAGACTGATTCCACTAGAGAAGAGTGATTGAACTTTCCTGTTAGGCTGAGCAGCAGGGCTTGTTTTGATTGAGAAAGCTCCTTGTCAGATAGTGCAGCGTATTATCAATTCAGCAAGCCACCTGCCAATCCCGAGCCAGGAGCAACAGCAGCAAGAACTTGGTCTGGGATGAGTAATGATTTTAGAGAAATTACTGTACTTTTACTTATATAAATAAATAAAGTAGCACCTATCCACATTTCCTTTGCCAAAAGCTAAAATGCTTTTAAGGTCCAGGCAAAAGACAAAAATTGTGATAAGCAGCTGAAATTCATCAACTGAGGGTTCACTAGAAAAATAAGCCTATCCTACCCAATACGGTCATGGCAGAGGGGAAACGTCAGGGCTGGGAGAGATGAAAATTGCAGCATTGCCCATTTTCAGGCTCTTTGCGTACTCGGGAGCGACATCCCTCATCTCACTGCTCTGGCGACAGTTCATTCTCTGTCTTCCAGCACAACTGCAACTGGCAAACCAGTCAGCTGCTCTTAAATGGCCATCCTTTGTTTTGATGCATCTTACTGTATACCTCCACACTTCGCTCTCTGTAGGGATTACTTAAGGTTTTTTTTAGTCCTATGCTGTGTCTCTTGAACGCAACACAAACCAGCCACTTGCAGAGGCTTGACAGCACTATCACTCTGTGATAAACTTGGTTTTAAAGTGAAGGCTGTCTTAAGGGAAGAGTTGGGGGGAAAAGCACAAAAACTAAACCAAGTTTCCCTTCAGAATACCAACCCGTGAGTGCGGACTTGCACAGCTGTTCCCAAAGGCAGGATCGGAGCACCGCATGTAAGGAGTGCTTCTGCAGGACCACACAAGTTTAATGCTATTCTTAAATCCTAGCCTCGCAACTGGGAAACTCCTGCCAAGTTGTTTGAGACAGTGGCACCTGGGAAGTATTATATGAATCTGTATTGCATCATGAGAACCCTATTTGCACTTAATTACACATCTCCCTCCCTCCCTCTCAATATAACAAACGAGACAGATGCTGCATCTACAAAGTGAGAAAGAAACACAGTTTTTAAGTGGAATCTGACAGCCAGAAGCCTAAGAACCGGCTTCAGACAAGATCCCAGCAATGAAGATCCGGACAGCATTGAACAGTTCAGACCAGCGAATTTTGGTGCTGTCTATAGCAGTGATTCCCTGTGTCCCAATGGAGTTGGGATTTGAACAGGTTGTCTTACACTCCTGCTTCCTTATGCTGAAATGTTGGTGGGGAGGTCTTGACCTCCCTTCTCGCCCTTGGTGCCTCTCTGTGAGCCCATCTCTCTGCCAAAAGTCTGGACTTTGTCTTCCCAGCCCTCCAGGCAGGTGTTTTGTATGGTACTCATCATAACACCCTTACCCAAAGCGTGTCAAGATTCCTTGTAAGGATCACTCTAGCTCTCTATTTGGGGCAGTAGGTTGACAGGCACCAACTGGGCTCGTGGATCTTCTCATGCAGACTGCTCTTCCTGAGATGGGTGATGCGGAGGCAGGGAAGCCTCACACCGGCTTTGCTGGCCAGGGGCACGTAACAGCAGCATCACCGCATTGTGTTTAACAGGAGCAGATCCCCTGTCAACAGACACAGCTGGTAGGTGGGCACAGATCCATTGCCAGCTAGCACCCATCTGAGGTCTGCTGTGTTTACTGGAAAGGCTGGAAGACAAGATATTTCTGTTTCGTAGAGGTGTACTTACAACAAATGTGCAAATCTTTTTAAAGCAATTCATTGGAAGTATGGGTCTCCAGGAGCATCACGGACATGTTGTGTGTACTTAGGGGCTTTACTCTTTTATCCTCCCCTCATTTACAAGTCAAATCCTCCATCCCCTGCCATGTAATCCAAGACAGGAAATACCTTTTCTGTTTACATCAGGCCATGGTAATGCAGTCATTAATCTGGCACAAGCCTGGGGTGATCCTCTTCCCACTGCCCTTTTCCCACCAGCTCCCTCACGCTGGCTCTGCAATTCATGGATTGAGGCTGTAATTCTGTAGGTTCTTTAAAGAAGTCTCAGAAGGTGTGATGGAAAAGCATGTTTATCAGATGTGATATAGTTGAGTGAATAAAGTGAATGGTCCTCTACTTGTAGAAAACGCAAATTTAGCAAGGAAAGTTTCAGTTTACCTGGTGCAACAATTGTGTAGATAGTGATAATTGTTTTGGCTGAGAAGTGGGGGTTCCTCCATATTTTGTACTGACTGTTCATCTGCATGGAGCCCACTTGACACACAGTTTAAGTTACTGCAGATCGCAAGCTGCCTCTGCACAGCTCCTCCATATGATGGCTTTTGGTACAAAACAGAGGACCTTTTGTGGTTTCACTTTAAAACTTTTCTGATTAAATCTGTCACTTATTTAGGCACATTCTGGATTGCAAAACAAGAGAAGGAAAACATATGCGAGCAAAGCCACACTTTGACACTCTTCAAAATTTCCCGCATCTTTTCAGATGGTGGGTAAGTTAATTCCATAAATAAGTCATTAACACTTTTTCATATACTTTAATTTTAACATGTATTAAGGCTCCAAGCAGACATCAGGATGCTTAAAAAACCAAACAAAAAAGCCAAACAACCCCCCTTGCCAACCGAAAGCTTAGCTTTCCTGTTTACTTTGACGTGTGGTTTAATTTTCTTCTAAATACACCCAGGCTAGTTGGTGTCCTGCCTATTTGACACACTCAGAAAGCAGACATGTCTAGCTTTGCATCTGAACGGTGAGTCATTATTGCAATTAATGGTTTATATGCTGAGAAACACAGTGTCTTTCTATAACACAAAACACTGTTTATAATGCAATGCATATTGGATACTATTAGGTGAAAAAAAAATGTTTCTTTTACTACAATTGTAATGGATTTCTTCTCTGTAAAGTCCTAGGAAGTTATCCCACACTCTGTTTTAAATGTGTTTCCATTTTAATGAAGTGTCTAGTTCAATGATGTGCCTGTTTTAAGGATGTGTGAATCCCAGTCAGAAAAAGCTACTTTACACAAGGATGAGAAGAGGGTGTTTTTCCTCCCAGATCTTCAGGAGCTGTGTCCTGCGACCAAGTTCCCCTGCGAGGCAATAGCTCAGATTTCCTTCTGTACTGGAAAAAGCACTATGAAGATGATCTCATGGGTATCGCTGCTTTTCAGCTCTCTCCAGAATACGGTAAACTGGACAGTAGGTGGAAGTTTCCATGATTAAATTCCTTTCAGAATTGGGAAACTGATATTCATTCACATTCAAGGCTTTTTAATCTGATTGTGTGTCATCTGGCTATTTAATTATTCAATAAGCTGTGCTAGCCAAGGAATGTAAAGTGGAACTGCTATAAAATAGCTGTGGTATGAGATGGTCCCTATAATTGATGTTGCTTTTGCTCAAACTTTCTCACAACTTTTTGGCATTGAATTAATTCTGTTCTTCACATTAATAAGCAGGTAGCATTCAGCAGTGCAAGGTCTCGCCTTGTATTATGGATATTTCTCTTTGTGAGGGGTAGGACCTGCTATACTTCAGAGTGAGTTTAATTCAGCTGCTACATGGGCAAGCACTTGTCAGAAAGAAGGCTATTTTAGTGGCTTAAAAAAAAATAATTGAAACTTGGTGAAGAACTGTTTGGATCCTGCGGGAGCTGGAAGGTTGGAAGTGTCTGTCTCTGCAGGGCTCTGTTGGACGTCACTTCTCGTTACACATGTGCCTAAACATTTTGTGGTGCTGGGCCCTCAAAGCATGCAGAAACACCCACGCACTTCCAGAGACTATGCAGGGACAAAAAACACTTTCCGTTTATCCCCTGGAGAAACCCTCTCTGTCTTTGCCCCACCGAGAAGCGTAACCTCAGCAGCAAAGACATTATTGCCGGGATGACAGGGCAGACATGGTAGAGCTGCTGGCGTGGGTGGAACAGACCATCATGTGCCCGCCGTGGAGCATCTGAAGGTGGTGGGTTTTCCTTTGGCTGCAGGACATGTTTCCTGAGGCAGCTGAAGGATTCCTGAACTCATATTTTATTAGTGTTATTCCAGTCAGAGTCTGCAGGCATCTCATCCCCAATCAGATGCACAGCGCTGGAGCAAAGCAAGGAGCGTTTTTAGAATGTACACTCATTTCTTAAAGCAGGAATAAAATGTTAGCTTCCTCTGATCTAGGAGGAAAATATATTAGATGTGCATGAGCATGTGTGTTGCTCTAAGAACAGGCAAGAAAATTAACTGTGACTCTTACTCATGCTGCAGGTGTGAGGGAGGATTGACAGCAGCTGATTCCTACCTGGATATTCTGATTGAACAACAAAATGGGTTAGGTCAGGGTTTTCCTCGCTCATGCTCTTTCCAGGTTGCTCAGTAAGAGCTGGCCTGCAGCCCTGTGCTCTCCACCGCAGTGTCAAGGATGGAGGTGGAGGTTTTGCTGTCCTGCGCAGCTCAGCAAGCTGGGGACTGTTTGCCCGGCCAGCAGGAAAGGGAAAGTCCCATGACATAGGGCTGTTTAATGAGAACCTCATCACAAACCAAACCCTGAGTCCTGCTTAAAAAGATATGATTCATCCGCTTGCTTGAATTTGTTCTTTCTATTGTCTCAGACAGATTGCTTGTGCCATCAGGCATGCAGGCGATGCCTGGAAGGAAGAATGCTCCTCGACTGTCTAAAGCCCTTGTTTGCTCCCTGCGTGACACGCTCACTTCTGCAGGGCGTTCAACTGATGCAGCACTTCCAGCCCAGCCTGAAACCTCCAATCTCCATCGCTGATGAGTGAGATGAGTGCAGTTTTGCTGAAGCAGATCCACGTATGCCAAGCCGGCCGTACTGCTCCACAGCGGCAGTGCAGGTGGTGACACTGGGAGGCATCATGCCACGTTCAGCCCCAGCATCAGCCCCGCTTCACCAGGAGCCAAGAGAGCCTGAACTGGACCAAAAATCACTCGACCTTGAGCATTTCCAGGGAATACTCTGTGTCCCCACTCAGTTTCTGCCTGCCTGCTGGCCAGTGCAATCTGTGAGTTGTAACTCCAGCCTACATTGACTTGAAGAGGGATTTGTCTAAAGTTTATGTCAACTTTTTGAGTATATCTAGGTGAAGTTTCCTTTTTTTATTTGAAATAAAAGAAAAATGTGTGCATTGAAAGATGCAAAAGACATTCAAGAAATGCACAGATCATTGTTTCAGGCTGAGCAGTGGGACTGAGTTAAACCATTGATAGCATCTGTTTTCATTTTTGAGTGGTTTAAAATTGTATAGTTACACTAAAAAAAAAAATTGAGTAAGGAGATCTTTCCTAGGTAGCTTCCAATTTTTTCCTTTGTCTTCTCTATCAGTATTGCTATGCTATGCCAAACATCAGTGCAGTTGTGTGACTACAGCGAGACACACTTAGCCAGATAAACCAATGCTTTCTCATAATGCTGCAAAAAATCTAGACAAATAAATACATTCAGGGACAATTTGTCCAACAAGAATCTATAGCACAGAGGGGATTCTGGAGTCATCTTCAAAGTGTATGCTGATGTTTTTAAAATGACCTATGAATGTCTCTCTAGTTTGTTAAGAGTCCAGAGGGGTTTTCAATATGATAGATTTGGGTTATTAAATTACTGTTGGAAATGTGGAGCTGACCTCCAGTGGCAAATATTTCTGCGAAAACATTGGGAAACGTTTCATTTGGTGAACTTTCCTCTATGGTTCCTTTTCTAAAATCAAAATAAACAATAGAAATATATTGGACGAGATAAGAAAACAAAGTAAGCCTATTTTGTTGCATTTTCTGATAAGCCGTACAGTCTAACTGCTAACAAATGTTGGACACATATGCTTTTAGCAGATATCCTAAGTCCAAAATGCCTTTGAACTTGCACGTAAAACAGGATGAAATTACCATCCCTCTTCTGCTGGTTTTGACCAGAGCTGGTGAGAAACATCCCCCAGTACCAGCACTTCGTTGCGCAACGCTGACCAACAAAAAACTGCCGGATTCAGTAACGCTGTGATGGGAAGAAGTTCATGGGGATGGACTTTCGGCTCAGAAAGTTGGGGTGAGTGGCAGGGGGGCGATGAGAGAGGTGGGCACCCAGAGCTGTGAAACTTCCCCAAAGTGCCCCTGGTTTGGGACCTGCACAGGGGTCTCCTGGCTGTCATCCTGATGATCAGATTATACTGGCAGGAGCTTTAATCTGGGGAATGCTTCGCTCTTTATACAAATTAAGCAGTTCCAGCAGGAGGGAGGAAAAAAACGAGCCTGCAATGAGCAGAAAAAGGACTTGAACCTGATCCTCTTGCACTAAGATGAGTACTCACATGCATAATTTTTAAATGAAAAAGACTATTTTGATTTTGATCATTAATAAATCCAGCCCATAGAGTTCAGATGATGGATTTCTCAGCACTTTCAGGCTCTTTACAGAGTATTTTAATTCAGCCCTTTAGTAACAGCCTCAAAATTTAAGGCATTTTCCTTTGTGTTCTCCAAATGACCTCTTAAATTTCCAGACTCGGGGCACTAGAATAAAATCTCTACAGACTCTGTTGCCCTAGTGCATGTGACATTTGTTTGACATTAATACCCTGCGACCAGATCCCCATCTGAAAAGCTGGCTGTCTCCAGCAGTGCTTAACCTCTCCAGCACCTTGTGCTGGAGAAACCCAGACTGATTGTTGATCCTGTAACCATCTCTGTATCCCATGGGTACCCTTCAAGGCAAAATCCTGTATCTGGCATTTTTCCTAGGCAGAAGGGCCCCAAGGTCCAGTTCCTTAAACCCAGACCCTCATGCTAGAGTAGTTACATGCCTCCAGTCATTTTGTGAAAGTGCATTAACTCAAAAAAAAAGAAAAAAAATCAGATAAAAAAGCAAAGGGACACTGGGATAGCAGAGGGATGTTTTAAGCACAGAAAATGTTATTTTTAAACAGCTTGGGAGGGTTAAATCAACAAAAGCCTAAACTCCTCCCTACGGACCCCATTCCCATCTCCCTGGAAGCATGAGGTCTGGACAGTGTCCCCAGGCCAGATCGCGCATCCTGCTTCCGAGCTGTGGCTCCTCAGACGTGCCCGTGGAGTGGCTGATGGCAGCCTGGCCCCTTTTCACACTTGGTTTCTGGAGTTATGGCTCAGTCCAAGTCATCCAGCAGCAGTCTTTCCACTAGATACCAAGCTCCACAAAAAAAAAAAAAAACAAACTTCTGTGATATTTCACGTTAGCACAGTGCAAAAAAAAAAAAAAAATGGAAGGCCAGATCAGGAAATACAGATGACAATGCAAAATAATGGTTATAATGCAGAATAACAATTACAATGTAAAATAAAGCTTGGAAGGAGGGGAAAAAACCAAGGTCTGCTAAACAAAGCTAAGATCACTGTTATCTGCACTGTATTTTCTAGTAGTGGGAAATACTGAGATAATTCTAAAAACAAAATAATGAAACATGACCCTGGTCAGATCTCTGAATCCTGGTGTTCCTGATGTGTGGGAAGCAGCACTGCATCTCTGTCATGCACCCAAAGGCCATTTCTTTGCAGCAAGGTAACCAGCAGTTTTGTGATCATGGATTTAAGCCGAAACAAAGTACTACCATTCCGCAGATGCAAGCAGAATATACTGACGCGTATGAGGCACTGTGTTTTACAGTCACGTAACTGCTTTCTGTTCACTCCAGGAAAACACGCAATTTGCTCATTGTTTTGCCATGTGCTGCATAGCATTAGGAGGAGTGATCATTGATAAAATGGTAATAACTGGGGAAAAGTGCAGCTCTGCTTTCTCGCTTCAGCTTGCCAAGATCTGGGGAGCTGACTAAGCACCGTCCAGGCTGGGAGTGGACAGAGAGCAGATCTGATTATCTTATATATTGAGTGGAAATACCCCACGGGGAGCCACAATCTGAAACGAGCTCAAGCGGTTTGGCACATAATGTGATATAACCTTCACATCAATAGCATTACCCATGAGATGCAAAACAAAGGCCATGCTATTGTATAAAATCTTTCTTCCCTCTGGGCAGAAATGGATCTTGCTTCCTCACCACTTGCCAGCTACCCAAGTTGTTTAGTAACTGTTTAACTTCGTGCTGATGAATGAACGGTAAAACCAAACCAGAGCTGCAGAACACAGTTCAAACGGCAAGATAAAAAGGATGGATAATGCACGGATAGCAGTGTCCAGGAGCGAAATGTGAAAACGCTGATAAATGAGAACTAAGTTTCTAAATGGCAAGGAAAGCAGCACACGGAATGGATAACAATTGAAGTGAAACACGGGGTGGTAGCACTATGTGACCTTGCTTGCCATGTGTTGCTGATTTTCTGAACGTTTGAGGGCAAATTTTCAGGTTTGTCATTCTGCACCACTGATGGAAGTATTACCCTTTCTGCTTCAGAGCCAGCCTAGATGTCCAAACTTTTGGCCACACTGCCAGCCTCAACAGAGATGGGTCAGCCCTTTGAAGCGTGCGTAGATTGGGCTTTATAAAGTTGGTGAGACTTCTAGGATTTTTCCTAGTCGCTTCTACTAATTTTCTACTGCAGTTTAAATTTATCTTGAATTTAGTGCACGTTCTTACCAGTTTTGATCTGGAAGAATTTATCTTCTTAATAGAGAAGGCTAAAGGAAGTTAGCACCTATGTAGCAGAAAGGGCTGTCTGCAGGGGGGCGAAGGCGCCTGATGGGTTCAGGACATGCTCTATGAGGGATGGGTGAAATAAACTTTTCCATTTTAGAAGTCATATGTTTAGAACACTGAGAAGTGTATTAATGTTCCACTCTGTGGATTTCTGAGCCTGGTAGCAGCAGAAGGTGAGGACTCATTGGCTCATAGTTGTGATGACTGATGTTATGCATGAGCTCTTTTTGTCCAGCAGAGAAGAAAATTGGGTCATTTTATGATCATCTATACCCTGATGGAGCTGTGACTGTCCACGTGGCACAGCAGCTTCTTCTGCAGGCCATGCTGGGGATGTCAGTGGGGCTGCTTGTTGGGTACAGGACAATTCAAAATGACCTGTAACAAGAAGTAATCCAGAGACCTGGGACCTTTCTGTGTTATATCATGTTTCATTGAGTCACACATTCAGAGTTTGAAGATGAGAGGGGACCGTTAGATCACCCATAGTAGCCTCCTCATACCTCGGGCTGTTTAACCTCACCCCTCCATCCCTGTGCTAAGTAGGAAATCTGTATTTGGCTTCTACATGTCTTCCAGGAAGGCATCCGGTCTGGATTTAAAGATACCAGGAGACAGATGATCCATCACTTCATTGGGTAGTTCATTTCAAAGGTTAATCCTCCTCACTCTGGCAATGCAATGCCTTATTTCTCATCTGAATTTGTCTGGCTTCAGTCCCTACCCAGCCATTCTTGCTGTCTTCCTTCATTATGAAACAGCTTTTATGTGCTTTGGTATTTTCTCCCCAAAGTTTCTTCTGGCCTACAGTCCAAGCATTTCTAAATCTCCTTCAAAAGCACAAGCTCTCTAGGTGCCTGCTGATCAAGCTTTTCCCTAGAGCTCAGGCGACAGCGCCCTCCTCTCCAGGGAAACACCTCCTGCCTTTCTATGTCTTTCAGAAGTCAAACACCAGCATTGTCCATGGTGTTGCAGCACTGCCCTCCCTGCTCCCACCTACCCAGGAAAGTCTGTGCCCTCCTGGCAGAGCATCTCCGGACCATGCAAGCTCCCTTTTGCCATAGCATCCAGTCCCTGCATTGGATTTGGCCATGGTAAAGCTCTTTTTATCTCACCAAAGCAAGTAATTCCGATGACAGACTGCTCTCTCCATGTCACCATGCTGTGAATTCTCCATTTGCACTCAGATGTTATCAGTGACTTTTTTTACCTCTAATCAGAAGTTTCTAATCAGCTTCCTCAGAATTTTTTTTTTTTAATCGGCGCTGCAGCAAAACAATATGCTGTTTGTGTTTGGGAATATTTATTTAGTAACAGGAAAGAACCTAAAAACATTGAGCCAAGGAGTTATCTGTATTTTTTCTTTTAGTTTTGCATTTATTTTGACAGTTACATCTCTATCTGCTCCATCAGCTGTTGCATGGAGAGCAGCTCCACCCCGATCTGGGGTTGCTTCTGAGGTTACGAAAATTTACTCACCGATTCACTCTATGCACTGTAGCTTTTGTGAAATGGATTAATTTAGAAGTTTAATTACTGGAGATTAAATATATGACAGTAGATGTAGACTGGAACATAATACTGATGCTCAGCCAACCTTGAACTTGCATATTTGACTTGCTCAGCAAAACCCCATCAGATTTGTAGAACCACAAGGTTTACCTATGTACATTTTCAGGTTGGTGTTTGTGGGAGCTGGCTTTTTCTTCTGTGATTTACGTGATGTTGGAGGATTATGTTAAAAGTACTTAGGTCTGCATTTACTTTTCTCAGCCTTGAAAAAGTGCCCAGCTATGGATTAAAGAAAGTTAATACTATACACACAATTTTTTTGCAAGATGTTTTTCCAGTTTTATTTTGCTAACAAAGGCATAACATACATGTGTTGAAGCCCACTTTCAGCTTTACTGTGTTGTAAAAAAAATGATGATAGTTGATGGAGAAGGACAGAAATATTTAATTTAAAAAAAAAAAACCAAACAAAACCAGAAACAAGACCAAGCCAAAAAAAAAATCCATGGCAGCAGAAACGAAAGCTGTAAAATGAAAAAAAAAAAAAAAAAAAAAAGGTTTCAAACTATTTTAATTACATTTTGTAATAAGCTCAAGAAATGACCCATACTGATTATGAGGAAGCAATCCATGACAACCCAGGCAGTTTTTATTTTCCCCAGACTGCTACTGACTGTGGATGCATCTCACCCATCCATTTGCTTGACTGTTTATTTGCTCTGAGATCAGCTCATGTCCTGGCTACTGGCCAGTTGCCACCTGGGAACATTTTACACATCTCCATACTTTTCCCCTGGGAGTGGATCAGATGCATGACTGGATTCGCAAACCCATATCAACCTGCATCTGCTGCAGAGGCTGGGAAGAACGCGTGTGGCTAACCCAACCCTGCTCACCCGGGGCACAGAAGGGATGGCGCAGCTCCTTGTCCCTGTGCGTCTCTTGTGTCTGATGGGGCTGGAAGGGCTCCAAAGGCACATTTGGAAACACCTCCCCATTGAGATCACAGAGTGACACAGAGATGTTACCTTGCTTGTTCACTAGAAAAGACCAGCTGTGTCTAGACGACTCCCTGCAGATACCAATCTAAGCTGAACCCAATTACTGGGATGTTTCACCTGCCCAAACGATGCACTCCAGCACTTAATGAGCATTACTGCAGGGGAGCAACCCACAGTTTGTTCACTTGTGGTGGAGCGTTAGCAGTATGAGCTTGTCACGTGAAGCTCCTTAAAAGCACTGATGCTTCAGCCTCTGCTGTTTGCTGGTGGGGGAGGCTCCTTGCAGGCAGTGTGGGCTGTGGAGACCCTGTCCTCTCTTAGCAGGTAGGTGGGGACTCTCTGTGCACCAGCATGGCCATTCGTGAAGAGGAAGGAGGTGGACTTTGAATGAGTTGTACTTAATGTTTTCCCACTGTCAGTGTGGTTATGTGCTGGTGTAGATGGTTTGCCCTCACCCCAAGGGTGGCTGTGCTCACAGCTCCTGGATGTGTCTTCCTGTGCCTTTCTGCTGGTGCTGCTCAGGGCAAACAGCAAGCAGGCAGGAGGTTTGCAGAGTGTGTTGAACTGCTCCTCTGTTTCCTAGCACAATTTTAAATGTCTCTCTGTGTGCCATTCTTCTTTTCTTGCTTCAGCTGAAAATATAGGGCTAGCAATTTGTGCAGGCAAGTGTTGTTATACCCCCACTGATTTGACTAGCCTACACTGATTTAAATTAATACAGGATGTTAATAAAAAGGATGAAAATAAAAAGAAGCCAGAAGGGATTTAGCATGCTATGCAAGGTGACGTGCTCTGACACAGACCAGTACTGGCATTGGGTTGGATCAGAAGTGGAAAGGACTGACAGGTCCCTCTTAAATCTGGTTCTTATGCCACTGCCACGGTGACACAGACATTCCTTGTGTTCTGCACGTGTGCTTGTGTGTTGTGTGCCCCTTGAATATCAATACTTTATTTTCTGGTCTGTAATTAGAAAATCCTGAGTTCTTCCAATGTTTTCCAGCAGATGAGCTAACAGCTAATTTTGAGAAATATGGAATCAACTGCTTTATCTCTGGACCTTGGAGCACATCTCTCCAAGAGACTTACTCCTGGAGACAGCAATATACCACAGCTATAATTTATCAAGGAAAAACAATAGCAATGCCCTCATACATCAGGGAGAGCTCTTTCATGTGGTGAGGTCAGCACCAACCTCACCGCTCTATAGGAGATTACACATCAGTTCAAGTGTCAAATGTGCGAAAATAAATGGATGTTTCACCCTGCCTGGCTCCCTGCACCCAGCGGGTCAGAGCTGGGCAGCCAGGAGAGGCTCCGGTCCCTGGGCTGGGGGGTCCCAGCCCCTCCTCAGCAAGATGAACCCCAATTGTAGACATGACTTTTATGGTTATTTTTTAATACAGTTCAGATTCTTGCTGTAGGTTTTTGGCAGACACACCCTCGAGGGTCTTGCATGCTGCTTGATTCAGCACAGATTGCTGGTTTGGGCTGTGTTGTGACTTTTTTTTTTTTTTTTTTTTTTGCTGGAGTGGCCCCTGCTCACAGACAGAGCCTGTGCAAAGGGTGCAGGATCACACCTGCAATCTTCATGGCTAAGAAGAGCATGAACTTGAGGCATGTTAAGGACAGCTGAAAATAATTGCTAACTGATCTGGTGGAGACTGGCCCTTAGAAACCATTTGATTTGTGTGAGTAAGTTTCCTAGGAATTACACTCGAATCCTGATGTGATGAACCATAAGACTTCTTTCTGCAGTTCTGCGGCCTTCATGTCGCCATGTTTTGAGCCAATTTTGACGATTCGCATTTCTATGCCAAGGAAAACTTCCTCAACACACATAGTTCCTGCATCTGTGCAGTAGTTGGTTTTCAAAGTTAAACATCCCTGTTGTTTCACTTTTGTTTTTTTTTTTTTTTTTTTTAGATGCCAGGAGGGATTAGACATTACCATGGGCTAATTTCTTGTACAATTTCAGTTTTTACCTTCCAGTTGCCTTGAAATTTACAGCTGCAACAACAGGAACAAACCCCATGCTCTCAGCAAATACAAATTAGTCAAAAGCAAAAGAGAACTGTTTTTTTCTTGTGTTCTGCTTGCAGCTGTTTATCCCTAAATTGGAGAGCTACTTACACCCGCTCCATCTGAGCCTTATAAACAGGCACTACCCCAGTCTCAGGCAACACATTCAGTGTCAGCCCAGAGCTCAGCAGAGGCACCTTCTCTGCTCAGAGAGAAATACTCACGTTTACAATTAATACCCTGGATCTCAAGGATTTTCTTTTAATGCAAGTGATGCTGAACACTTTGGTTAAAGGATTCAGTTATTTGTATTTTTTCATGTCTTTGATACTGTTGTTCAAACCAGATTTATGCAAACAAGACTGTGCTCCTGCTGTAATTATTGCATAGGAATAAACAGACAGGACTGCGAACGCATCAAGGGGAGCAGCTGAATTTCAAAGCCCATCATGCTGCAAGCATGACTGCTCAGCCCCTGACTGGGGCAGGAAAACCATGGTCTGGAAATTTTATGTACAGTTTTTCTTACGAACAGCATGTGTGGTGTTCAAAATAGAAAAAAAAAAGGCATGCAGACACACACCCAGAATGATGCCTTTTTGGAGCAGCATTGCTCAAGGGTCAGTGTTTTTCTCCTCAGGATGAATTTCTGTATCAACTACACTGACTGTCCTAGAGGTGCTTGGACAGTAGGGGCTGTGATGTCCCTCTAGCAGAGCGGCTGTAGCTGACACTACACATGTTTCCAGCCTGCTCTGGCTTCAAACAGCTCCCCTGGCCCAGGCATCACCACCCAAAAGAGTGAGGGAATCAGGGAATCACCTTGCTGCCTTTGGCAAATTTTGGCATGCTGTTATTAGATTCAGATGCTGGAACATATGCTAATGCTGGAGAGCCTACATCATGCCTGCGGATGTTTGCTAATCCCAAATTTCAGAGCCTCCCTGGCCTTGCCAGAACATCAAAGCTTGGCAGAGCGCCGCGGCGCAGATGAGGAAATTACGCAGGGGCAGTACATGGCAGGTAATGGATTAGGGTCTTTCAGAGGAGCGAATGTTTGGATCAGGGAAACGATCGGTAATTATGAACAGTATGGGACTTCAGATGGTTCCAGGATTAATTTATATCTAGCTGCTTTATTCTCTTGTCAGCATTCCCTCTGCCCCTTCCACCGTATCCCTGAGGGGGAGGACCTGCAGCCCATCTTCTCTTCCTCCCACAATGGGCCTGACTCCAGGTGCTGCTGGGCTTGGCCCCTGTGCTGGCTCTGAGGGCTGTCTGCTCTGTCATTAGCAACTCTCCATCTTGCCTGTTACAGAAACATATGGGAAATGAGTCCTTCTGCCCCATTTTATGGGGGCCAATCCCCAAGCAAAGATCAGCTTGCAGATCAGCTGAGCACCTGAGCTCAGACACGCACGCGTGCTCCCATGAATGCCAAAATAAAACTAGGAATAAGTAACCAAACCTGAAGAGACCCTAGGAAACTCTGTTTTTAAAAGTATTTGAGTAATTGTAAAAAGATGTTTAAATAGCCTGGGTCAGTTTCAGTTCCTAATTCTAGGAATGGCCTTGAAATGAAATATTAAGCTGCTGTTTATTGGACATGGACAAAGCAAGCGCAGCCTGGCTGGGGTGGGAAGTGGATGGTTAGCGTAGGCTGGGGGAACTATAACTTGGCCTTTCTCCATGCATAACCAGAGCCAGTAACATGCCACTTAAAAAGCTGCCTGAAAAGTTCACGTGTTGGTGAAAGTGGGGTGGGTCTGTAGCAAGGGCTCTCCTTGCCTCCTGGCTCAGCAGACGTGCCTACCCGCTAGTTAGGCCCCTCAGCAGGACAAAAATATTTGCAAGCAGAATGTCGTACTCATAGTGTAAAAGTCTGCGATGGCTAATGAGGCCAGAGCAGTCTCCATGCTGTTGGGGTTAATGCACAATGGGATATTTTTTGCTGCATTTTCCATCTAGCACGGCTTCTAACAAACCCCAAAGTAGCCCCACTCCTTTCTGCCTTCTTACCTCCACTTGCCTCAGGACACCTCTGCACCCACCTCTCCAAAACGCCTCAATGACTCTTAAAAGCAGGGCCTCCAAAGCCATGGTGTTCCCATATAAAAAACTCCAGCAGAGTTTCTCATCCCTACTCCTGATATGTTACACAAGTACTGTAAATGCTAAGGGGAAGGCCCCATACTATTTCCCCATGGGAATTCCTTGGCTGTACAAAGATTTAGGGTTTGCTGTGTAGTCCAGGTGCCATTTTGATTTGAGTAGTGGCTGCATTAGTCACACAGGAGAGGAGGTAACATATTTCATTGGAGCTGCTGGGAATAGACCGTGGCCAGGAAATGAGAAAATGTGGCCATCCCTCACCTGCATTTTCATTACTTTCCTCCCTCCACGCTCTGGTCTCTCCTCACACGTCAGGAGGTACTCAGCGGCCCCAGAAAAGCATTTATGTATGTGCTGGGCTCTCTCTGGAGACTGGGTAATACCTCACTACTGTTATTAGCAAGTAAATTTATTTCCTTAGCAAAAAACAGCGAGGCTCATACTACCGTACTGGTGGCTCTAAAGCTTTGACCAGTCGGTCATTACACTGTCTGTACCCCACACCACCAGCCAGTACGTTTATTGCTTTTCTTCCTCTCTCTCTTTTTGTCATGAGCAAGAAATAAGAGACTGTCCTTTCCCCTACTTACCTCATTAGGACTTTAATAACTGAAAGCACATTTTTGGCAATTAAAGTTGGCAGTCATCAGGGTTTCTCTTTTTTTTTTTTTAAAAAAAAAAAAAAAACAAGTCTGAACCTTTGCAGCAGTCTCAACAAAAAAGGAGGATTTTTTTTTTCCCCCCTCTCTTTTTTTTTTTTTTTTTTTTTTTTGGAAGCTTATAAAAAGAAAATCTGTGCCACTGTTGTGTAATGTTCTCAAGAGGAACAACTAACTTTCTATACAGTTAGCAAAATTAAGGAGTTTACAGTTTTCCCAGCTGTTTTCTGTGATGCAACATAAACAGTAAGAGCGATAGCCTGCCTTGGAAATGCTCCGTGCAAGCCGCACCATTGGATTCCAGTGTGATAAGGTTAGGTTATGCTGTCTGCTGCTGCTTGTTGTTCTCAAATTTCTGAGTCAGCAAAAGCAGTGAGGAGAAAACATGCAGATATCTCACCATCACCCATTTTCATTCCTTCCTTATGCCAGGAGGAATGCAATAAAATTGATGTAGGGACACAGAGAGTTACCAAGGGAGTTTTTGTGGCTTCTAGAGCAGAAGCACTGGGCTTTGCATTGGGGGGGAGGGGGAGAGGAAAAAAAAAAACAACACTCTTGTGGCATTTCCAGAAATAAAAACTTGCAGAATAAGGGAGCTTTCATGCCTGTGTGTAAGCTGAGCTGTGCAAAGTGGGGTCCTACCCATCAGGACAGTGGTCACAAGTTGCTTGGATTGGCCCTTGCTGTGAAACGCTCTGTGGATGGATGTGGTCATGGGTGCTCTGCCCGTGCTCTGGTGAGACATCAGGCAGCTCTGGTCTCAGCTGAGGCCGGTTTTTACCCATCTCCATAAATCATAGAATGGTTAGGGTTGGAAGGGACCTTCAAAGGTCATCTAGTCCAACCCCCATCATTCCTTGCAGAAGGTACAAAGCATGTGATCAACTCCCTGGCACGTGGAATTGGGATGGATGGTGAACTGGAAGCAGGCGTGGGGTGAGAGGGGTGAAGGGAGGCTGTGTACCACCGGGATGGGTTTGGTGCTGCTGTCCCCCAAGTCTGAGAGCCACACTGGAGTAAATCTCAGTAGATCCAAGAGTTAGGGGTAGGAGTTGAGCGGGAGTGAGTACAGTGGCACGGTGCCAAAATATTATCCTGAAATAGACCCAAATGGCAAATAAGCACCAGAATTAGGTGGCAAGCATGTGCTTTGAGTGTCTGATCTAATACCTGCTCTGCCACTGAGGCAGAGCTCTCCATGTGGGAGTGAGCTAGCAGGAAGCTCAATCAATCATGTCTGCAAGTGCTACAATTGCACATGCTGATGAAGGGTGGATGTAGGACTCAAGCTGAAACATCCTCTGAAAATGGATCAACCCTTCTAGAGCTCAGAATCCACTTGAAACCATCTTGCAGAGGGAGAAACAATCAACAAAGTGAGTCTATTTGTCCTGGGGCTGAGCTCTCTAAAACAACCATGGCCTCTTATTAAAGCCAAGGCAAAGCCGTGGAGGCTCTGTACTGCTTCAGCTCCCATGGAAATCCACAAGCCCGAGATGCCTCTACAGGTCTAGACATCACATACCTGCAGACACAGCAGCTGGAAAGGTACATTTCCTGTGAACACTATTATTTTATTGTTGAAATTCAAGTGGAAAATCAAGTTAAAGATGGTAGTGCTGCTGGCATCTGATTCCAATTCTCAGTTACACTTTGTCCTTCCACGATCTCTTCAGCTGGTGAGAAATGACAGGGTCTGATACTGGTTTTGTGCCAAGGGAAATCATCTGAATCTGAACATAGCCTTCCAGAGAGATTTTTAGTGAATTGCAAAGGTGGTTTTTTTTCCTTCCCTTGACGTTCAACAAGCCCTCTCCTGCCTCCCCCACGCCTGTCTCTTTCTATGGCTGAGACGTCTGGTCATGCCCTGCTCCACAGAGAAGAAGCCAGGCATGTCTGAAATGTTTATAGCTGTTGTTACCAAGATACAGGAGGAGGCTCATCAGGTCCGTGTGCCAAGCTATTAGCTGCTGAAAGTGTACCAAGTCAGGGGCTGCAAACGCACAGACTGACAGGTCCCTTGCTAACGAGAGGACTGAAGGCAACAACCAGCATTTTCTGAGCAATTTTGAGCCATTCTTCTATCAAATCATCTGATATCAACAGTGGGTTAACTACACAGCTGAGAACAGAGCAATAGCTCCGGTGCTTTGGTGTAGTTTGGATACTGGCATTGATTGAAGTTCTCAAGTGAATTGTGAAGAGGAGGATTCAGCAATGATGTCCTTTGCAGTCTTTCCCTCTGAAGTCTCCAATTCTGGTTGAATCAAACTTTGATGGAAAAAGAAACAGATATGAAGAGCTGGAAGAGAAACAGACTTCCAGTGCCCAAAGATTTTCTAGAATTCAGATTTTTTCTGTGCTGTATCGCTACAAAGTCAAGGCCTCCCAAAAGGTTCTGCAGAAAAAATGATTGAAAGCAGCCTGTTCAGCAATAATAGAGAGCCTGAGGGCAAGGCCAGTTGCGTGAGCTGTGGGAGGTGCAGCTTGCTCTGAATCATGGTGCAGATTCTTAAATTTGGTTCTCCCACGTTCCTGAAGAGCTGCCCAAGGGGCAGGCAATTCCTTACTCGGGGGTGAGTCTCTCTTGGCCTGCACTGAGGAATACTGGCCAGGAGCTGGGAAGCCTTTCCTAATGAATTCTTATCAGCATCAATACATTCTCAAAGTCTTTTGATGAGCTGACATCTTGCAGTGTAGATGTTTTGGTGGCAGAGTCCCAGCCTCTTCTAAATGCAATACTCTAACAGGCTGAGCAGCAGTGTAAACACCGACTTTGAAAGATGTTCAAACAAATTTTCTAATATTGTCTCCAACTGTAGTGGCACTTTCATGGTATCATCCTGTAAAGCAATACAGCAGTTTCTTGCTGGGCTGCTCAAGCTTTCGTTCACATGCAGCTACTGACTGCGGTGCATTGAGGTTTGTAGCTAATTGAGAGATGCATCAGGACAGAAACCCTCTGATGGCTTTAATTCCCTCATTCACCTCCGCCTCGTATGCCTGTACCATGCGCAGTGCATCAGATAAACTTATTTAGCCTGAAAACAGCTACACAGGGGAAATGTCCCTGTAGATAAGTTTCTTGGAGAAAATCTGGCAGCTCTTTCAGAAGTGCATAGTTATAGGTATTCTGCTGTTGAACCTTTTCAAATCAGGTTGAAATAAACTCCATTATAAACTAATGATTCCTGCAGTGTTATCAGAATGGTGTTGGTAACATGCTACTTGAGTGCTGTTCTGCCCGTAACCTCAAGATTTTAAGGTGTTCGTGCTTGCCTAGAACCCTCGGCTTCTCTTTTCTGATTTACAATTTTTAATCTTCATGGTTGGATTCACCTTGGGTCTAAACATGACCTTCAAGGCTCTATATCCAAAAAGCTAGATAGAAAAACCCCTAGTGTATCTTACTCATTCTCTTGATTTATTTTGTTTTTTAAGAAAACCTGTTGATTCTAGATGCCTGGCTGTTGTGAAAGACTAACAGTAACCGAGCTTGCAATTACTTGTGTAACCTTTGTATCAAACAGAAACATGTACTACATTAAAAGGCCTATTGTTTTAAATTAAACTTAATATTATTGTAAAGGAAAAATAGAAAGGGAAACATTATTGCAAATACAGTTCACCAAGAGAAATCCCAGATGCTGGAAATCTCCCGTCTAATTGCTGCACAGGTTGATAGGGAATGATTAATATGGAGACAAAAGAAAGCGCAGAGCATTAGACTGGAGATGCAGAAAAAATCTGCAGGCTAGAAAGCAGATAATAATTTTGAGCATATTCTTTAGGGACAATGTGTGAGAACCTAAGGATGGAAAACCTCACTCAGTGGTGCTCTGGATAGGCACAGGCAGGGGAAATAGAAATTGCCAACGCTGGGATACTATTAGGAGCTGTTAAGGTTACCGTCGTTCGTGTCTCACCCTGGGACCGTGAGCAAGGGACCTGCCCCACTGGGGACAATGGCAGACCTCTCTGTGGGTGAGCGCAGGGTCACGCCCTGGCAGAGCAAGTTTTGCCCACGGATCTCTTCCTTTTTCCTTTCTAAATTATTGTTCATTAGTATCTCCTTCCTGCAGAGGCCCCTGAACTTTGGCCCAGCTGGCAAAGGGTGGGTTTGTAAGTCAATTCCTTTATTAAGCAGAATCTGAGGCCTCTTTGCTGCTGCTGTCATAAAGTCCTGCACAAGCTGGTACCAACTCAACCAGAAGTCTGATCTCTCCTTCCAGTGAGGAGCAGCTGAGCTTTGAGTCCATTTGTTAGCTTTGGCAAGCTCAGTAATTTCTTTAATCTTCCAGTAAGTCTCTTTTTTTTTTCCCCCCTCCAAATGATTCTGGATCCTTTACTAGAAGGATGTTGTAAATCACTCCAGAAGCTGGGGGGAAGGAAGTCAAGCCAGTTGTCCAACTTCTCAGCATGTATCTGTAATACCCCTTTTGCTCCAACCGATGTCAAGGATGTTTTCACAAATTATGCTCCATGTTTTTAGGAAGTGGACATGCATTTAATAGCTTCTTTAATATTGCTTTTTTACTCCCTCTAGCTGGTGTGCATGTTTCTCGACACTCTATATGAGGTGGCAACTCAGAGTTGACAGTAACTGCATGGACACCTGTAGAAATTTGGCCTTGAATGTACTCGTGGCCTCCTGGCAGGCCTTCTCCAGTTTATCTGGGATCGAACCAGCAGTAATTGGCTTTCAGGAAAGGACTACTAATTTCCCTTTCCAAGCTGAGTGCCAGATTCTGGCAGGACACGAAAGCCTGTGCTGGAAGAAAAACAAGGCTCAAACTTGTCTATTAGCTGGAGCTGCGCTGTGAGACAGGCACGCAGGGCAGGATATTTCTGTTTCCCTAGTTTCCAGTAGGGTTTTCTCTAAAACCGTGCAATTTTATTTGCTTAGAACATAACAGTCTCAGGCTGCATTTGCTCCGTTTGCTCTGGAAGTGGAGCACGAGGGGCCGTAGCTCCAGCAGTAGCACTTGCACCCCAGGACCAAAGGCAGGATCACCCCTTTGTGCTGGCCAACGCCCGACTCCAAGGGAAAGGTGGAGCTGGCACCACCTCATGCCGGCAAGAGCAGATCGGGCCCCTTGGCTGTAAGATGCTCTCCAGTGTCTACTCTCACTGCAGGTGGTGGTGACAAGCAGCTCACTAGCTGCACATTAAACCCAGCACCCCTCTTTGTGCTATTAAGTGTTTTCTTCTGGGCTGAGTAAATTACCACTGGACATCTGTAAAACACATTTATGTGGCTAGTGGGTTTCTGCAGACAAAGATGGGTTAGCTCTAGCTACCCTCCCAGTTTAGCCCCAGGGTATGTTTCTGCTGTGGATCGTCTCCAGTGAGGAGCAGCATTCCAGAGTTAACAAAAGGCAAGAGAAGCATTTTTGGTCTGTGTTATCCATTAGTTCCTAGAAGCTTGTGCCAAACAAATTCTTATTGTTACGGTTGATTTGTATGTAGATATCAATGGATATACCTCTGAGAGCAAGGGAATTCTGTACGTAGGAACTCATCTCCAACAGTTCACGTTTTTATGGCTTTCTGTGCGCTGCGCTGGGTATTGCACATTATTAATATGTATGCTATCTGATTTCTAAAACCCAGGGGGATACATTTGCTTTTTCTCATTCCTCAAACTTGCAAAAGTGCATTCATATGTTCTGATTTTTGCATGGTTACTGTCTTCATTGACTTTGACCATTTCCAACATTGTGTTAGGCATGTATGTTTTTGGGAATGATCAGAACCTTACTCTGACCTTTTCAAAATGAAAAAAAGCTACCATAACTTCTAGACAGATGCAATTGCTTTCTTCTGTGTCTCCCCAGTGCCTAGTTGTGGGTTCCTCAGACATGAATCCTGTACTTCGGTACTGCAATTATTTAAGGAACAACTACAAAATAGCTGTGAACAAAGGAAACAGAGCACCCAGGGATACGCTCTACCCTCCTGCATGAAGATAAAGGTTAAGAGCTCCTTTAGATGAGCTACACTGCTCAGTGCACAGGAGTCCTGCATCGTTGCACCAAAATGCATACACTGAAAAATTTGGTAAACGTTAACAAATTTCGCTAGTTCCTCATGGTGCAAGTAATTATTCTATTTTCTCAATATAATTCAAAGAAAATAAAGCACCAAAACCTTTTCTCTTGACAAGGGCCTCTTAAAATTGGGAATCAAAACTACCTTGTAGCAACAGCTCATACTTGGCAAACAAATGTCTACCGAGCCCATTTCCTGGAGTTATTTGTGCCTTGCTCTCAGTCTGTATGTGAAGTATATGGCTAACATAGCACTCATCTAATTTAAAGCTGGGAGAGAAGCCATTGTGTATAGTAGAAGGTATGAGTGGGGGAAATCCAAAGATATTATTTTCCAGGCTGTATTTGTTTTTAAATCTGAGACATGCTGCAATCTGGTTGTTCCAAAGGGGGACAGAAGAAGGGAAATTTCTCAAGAAATATTTTTATGAACCATGAAGATAAATCACCTCCTTCAGAGCTGAGTTAGCAGTAGTCAAAGAAGCCATAATTCCTGAGCGGGGAAGGAACTCGGTGTAACCCTTGTTCTGCGTGCCGGCAGTACGCTGCACCCACAGAGCGTTTGTTTAAAGGCTTCATCCCTCCAGTACCGAGGGGAATCCTGGTGAAAGGGAGCACTAATGACGTCTGAAGTTACTAACGTGCTATTAAAAGCAAGCCTCCTGTTTGAAGTTGGCAGTGCATGAATCTTTTGTGATTAGAGGAAGAAGGGCAACAGATAACAAGATAAAGATATCTACCAGAGCTAACTCACAATATTTGCAGAGCACAAAGAAGAAATGGTGAACTGTGCTGCTGCGAATGACCCTCAGTTCATCTGTCCTCTAACATTTCGATTGCCTTGAGTAGTGCCTGCTTCACACACGCGATTTAAGCACTAAAGGGCCAAGCGGAAGCTGTGCTTGCTTCTGGCCATCCGGCTGGGTTTGAATTGGATGTCAAATGCAGACAGCCCTCTGGGAGCAACTTTCAGAGACATCCTAGATTGCCAGCGTTGCTTGCTGCTGACACTGTGATGCTCCAAGGCTCCAGGAAGAGGCTGAGCAAGGCCTTTGGGAGGGGAGAGCATCACTGCAGGAGAATCAACACCTCTCCCCGTCTTCACGCCCACCCCAGTCTATGTTTCTGCTGTGGGACAGTGTTTTGATGGACGCATTATCTTTTACAACTGAGCAGAGGGGCCCCTCTCCTGGAAGAGAGCTCCTGGGGAGGTATTTCATCTGCCATCCAATCCCTTTCTGCTGCCTAAGCTTAGTCAAAAGGCACTGTGGGGTTAACCCTTGGAGGCCTGGTTCTGTTCAGACCTTTGGGTGACTGGGTCAAGAGCAGCTTTGCAGATTTTAGGCACCAGGAAGCACAAGATTGTGCCTTTGACTTTGCTCTTTGGCATCCACAGCTGAAAATGGGATTTAAAGTGCCAAAAAAATCAGGGCAAAAATAGAGAACAGAAATGTGTAACTCATCTAAGGTACCAGACAGTGACAGACTATATAAAATGTTATTGTTCAACAGTGTCTCTAATAAACTCCATTTACTAGTGTTAGCAGCTTGGCAACTTGGAAACCCCAAACTTCAGTTAAGTAAGGAAACAAAAAGCAGAGCCATATGATGATACCAATAAACTACGCAGCTGGTTTCTGTTTTAGAAGATATTCTACTTTCCATATTAAATAAAGCTGCTTAGAGTGCAAAAAAAACCCATATGGCTTTCTGCAAAATGAGAACCAAGTTCCAAAATAAAAAATCCTTGGCCATGTACACCCATTAAATATAAAAGTGTGTTTTTTCTTTAGCTAGCTACTGTAACATCAGAGATGAACCCACCTCAGTGGAGTGAGGAGTGAGGGAGCCTTCTGTTCCCAGGAGACACTTGGAGCTTGGGAGATGCTGCAGTGGAGCTGTGATGCTCAGTATCTCTATGATGTGCATGTAAGGCCAGGTCCCACATCCCGACCTGCCACGGGTTTCAGTAGGAATGGGAAGATCTCATGGTTTTGCATGAAAAATCTTTAGTCCTTTATAACAAGTTGACCTTCACTACCATCCTTACTGGTGCAGTTTGACCCAATATACTCAACTCTGGTTATGCCCTAAGATTTCTGACTAACAGTCAGAGCCATAAAAATATTGCTATACTTTATAAATCTTGTATCTATTTGTGAAATGAAGTTATAAGAAGTATTACTATATTTGTTTGAAAATATTTAAAACATCCCCTAATTAAATCTCAAGTTCAGCTGCTGATGGCGGTGAGAGATGGCTGCTAATTTTGCCTTTGTTTTGGCCAGTGTCCTTGAGTATTTCACTTTCAGTGCTTGTCTGCTTTTTGATAATTCTGTTACATGCAAAGTCCTGGAAATCTCTCAGTTCTCTGTATTGTAATCAGCAGACTAGACAGCCTCTGACAAAACAAAATTGTGGCATTGGCCTATCACCATTGCCAGTAGCTGGTTCTGCTTGTGCATACTGGTTATATGTGTACCTATGGCTGGGTAAAATGTGTACCTATGGCCAGGTAAAAGTAGCTGAAGAGTTCTGCTGTGCTGGTTTTTGTACAGACACAAGTTGTAAACCCAGGGACAAACTCACAGAGGTGGTTCTCTGGTGTTGTGGACTTCTGAGAGGTCAGGTGGAAATATTTCTCTAAATCCACAGATGTCTCATTCATCTCTGGAGGCTGGAAGAGACACCTGCAAAATTCTCATCCAAGTTTAGTTTGTATTTTTAACATTTCTAATGCTTCTGTGCTGTTTTAATTGTAAATTTCAGGTTTGAAGTCACCTTTCCTGACACTATCAATATTCACAAAGGACATGTGATGTGGTAGCCCCCAGTCATTGCTCTTCTGGTGGGGAATTTGTCTATGAACAGCTGTTCTCATGGAATGTGTCAGCAGTTTTAAAAACATCCAAATGATGTTTTATTGAGGTTTTTCTAAAATAATTTTGAACATACAGCATAATTTTATTCTATAATATGCTGTCATAAGTAGCCTTTAAAGAATAACAAAACAATTTAAGCAGCAGCACTTAAATTTGGGAAGGCATTCTGGCAGTCTGAATAGCTTCAGGAAGCAAATCTTTCCAGATTCCAGGATGTAAGTAATAACACATTTATACACATGTAGATTAATACGGCAGAGATTTAAAAAAAAAAAAAAAAAGTCAGAGAAAGTTGTTGACATGGCCCATCAGAGTTGGAGACTATCAGTGAGCTGATGCTGCTTCCATGCAATTCTGCGCGCTGCTTCAGACAGCACAGCTCTCCAAAGCCTTGGCGTGACCATGATATCATTCACCTTGTGCTTACAAACTATGAGCAGGCAACAAATCTGCAGGTAAGGTGGTGGGGAGACCTTGGTTGCAGGGTTCAGCCTGCGGATGGCCCAGCTGGGCGCTGAATGGTGACTGAAGCAAGTCTGTAGATGGTTTCCTTCACGAAGGGCTGGTTGAGGTTAACAGCTGTGGAGCCCACCGCCCACAGTGTGTGGGCTGCGGTGGCAGCAGTCAGCACGTCCCCCACCAAAGAGAGAAGTGCAATTGTCAAAATGCAAAGCAGCATCTGGAGGGCTGGAAAGTGGAAAAGGCAGGATGGGAAGGAAAGAGGAGCAGTCTGGAGGCATTCAGCCCAGGGCAACTGGACAAACAGCCTTACACAAACATTGTAGTAAGAAGCAAGTCTGCATTCAGCACGGGCAGTGGCGTTGGGGGAGATAAAGATAAAACATCTTCTTTCTATCTCATAGCGAGGAGATAAGGACAAGGTGAGCAAGCTGCTATTTTCGGGAGGAGAGCCCTATTTTCTGGATCTGCTGCCCAGGGGTCACACAAGCACATCAACCTCAAAGAGGAGGCAAGTGATGTTTTCATCTTCAGTGAAGAAGAAACAAGAAGAGATTCACTGGAGCATGCAGGACTAGAACTGCAAGACTGGAGACAGAAAATCCTGCTAATTACAAATCAGGTTATTTATGAAGTGTGGGTCTCCATCTTGCAGGAGCCAGTAGTGAGACAGGCAGCTCTAGCCCCAGAGAAATGCCTCCCGAGAGCCAGCAGCCTAGGAGATAAGCAGGGAGAGATCACAAGAAAGGAAGAACAAGACTCAAACAGAGGAAGCAAATGGCAAACAGAAGCTGTCTGGGGGCGTGAGCATCCTGTGTCACAGCATGTCCTGTGGAGATGCCATGGAAAAATGGTCCATCTCTGAGCTGTGGTGCAAAGGGTAGGGAGAGGAGCTTTGCCTTGTTCCAAAGCTTCAGTGACTGCAAGAAGAAAAAGAAGAAAACAGTGCAAAGGAAGAGGCTTATCGTGTGAATTTGTCAGATCCAGACTCAATAAATCCATGAGGCAGGAGAGGGCCGCCAACCATTCAGTTGCGTTCGCACTTACTTTATTGAATCAACAACCTCTTCACTGCCAGCTGGACTGTCATCTGATAAGCAGAAAAAAAAATCAGGCTGCAGATATATAATAAAACCATTCTGAGGACAGCGGGGAAACTCAGGCTGGTGATAAGGAATGTCCAGAACAGGCAATGCTACCAGTGGGGCTTTATGAGAGCTGCTGGTACAGAGGAGTGCCACCTCCAGCAGCACAGGAGAAGGCGTGGACGTGGCTGCAATGCCATAGCACAATACACTCAGCTTAAGCACAGGATGATGGTCCCTCTGCACCTTGTCTGGGGCACAAGGCTTTGCCAGGCCTTATTTTGCAGAGGTGGATGGATTCAGGGAGAATTTTGTTTAGTCTTGACAGAGCCGTTAAATAATGAACTGGCCAGCCTTCGAAGAAGATGTACTCATGCACCCATAAAAAACAATATAGACTGGATCAGTAGCCACATAAAGGAAAGAAAAAACTCCAGGAAAAATAAAGAACAACTTATCTAAGTGGAGGAACCACAGCTGGACACTGAAAAGAAGTTTCTCACCACTATCAGCATTTTGTGACAGACTAGCTCATCTGCCCAGAGTGAAGCATCCCGTGGCTGGGAGATCAAGAGCGGCTGCTGGCACACTGAGCCAGACAGGAGCAGCATCGTCAGCTGGTTTGGGGGAGAAGCTGACTTTCTGAAAGATGAGCGGGGAAGAGCTGTGCCGAAAAGCCCGGAGATAAATTTTCCACAGATTCAGAGCCCTCCTTCAGCTTCCTGCTGTAATTCTTGGGATGGATGGTATAAATCAGCCCCAAATGAAAAAAGGCTGAAAGATGAAGCCAATAACAAATCAAAATGGATCAAAGCAGGGAGCTGCTGTGTGTAACACAGACTACAGCACTGACAATTCCAGGATTAATTCTGCTCCTATTCAATCATGTACTTGCCCTCGCCCTGGCCACCTCCGTGTCTCCTGGTCTCCTTCTGAGATCCAGGTCTCTCCCGCGGGTACATTGAAGGTGCTGGCACATCCCACATGTTCTCCTTGGCCAGGTTGCTTCAACAGCCACTCAAGAAGAGTCAGTCACTTCTGCGGAGTATGAAATGCATCTCTTCAGGCCCCTCTGTTCCTGCCTAACTAAAATTGAGTCATGACATTTGCACTTTTGAACAGCCCATTTTTCTCTCACAACTGACCTCCAACAGGTAAGCAGCAGTTTTTATCCCCAGTGCAATGACACAATCTGTCTCAGATGTTAGCCTGTCCAAAACCTGATATATTTATGATAGAAAGCGACAAAAACATGGCATGGGCTGCAGCTTCACTTCCAGGTGAGAAAAGTTATAGATACGACTTGAATATTTTTTAGGGAAACTGCATATGTGTTCCCTGAGAATGGAAGAACATGATCAGAAAGGAAATGGGAACTGACTTCATCCCAGGGTTCAGACAGGACTGAACCCCAACCCCCTGACATATCTTAAAGTGCCTCTACAAACCATCAGAGACTTCACCTTTCTCCTGAACTCAATTTGAGTAAGAAAGTGGACATTGTCTTTGGACCTCCCAAGCTCATGAGTTTCCCACAGCCTGGGGAAAGGGGTGATATATTTTGAGAGACAGCTTATTCAGAGGAGCCCTAGAGATCATGAGGCTTGGAAACAGCACTTTGTCAAGCCCCAGCAGAGAAAGAACCAGACCTGCGGAGACTGACGAGTGCGGCATTGCCAGCACTGCTGGGCACCAAGGAGTCTGATAGGGAACAAAGAGTTTGGGGAGGGGAAAAAGAAGACAAGTAATGAAGGTAGAAGGCTGGAAAGAAGAGAAGAAACAGCCTGAACTGAGAGGCTTCAGCATATAGCGGGTAACAAGAGAGCTTTGGGGAGAGCTCAACGCATATTGGAAGTGTTTTTACATGTCTGATCCAGACTGAGTGACCCTGTAGGCAGCTGGCATCTTTAGTGGGATCCAGTGGTAATGTCATTTAAAGGGAAAAGAGCTGTGGCCAAGTTTCAGAAGCGTGGGTTCACAAAGCACTTGCACCTGCAGGCCTCTATATTACACATGCAGTCGCTGTGAGCACGCAGGCAGATTGAATGCAGACCTCGGGTCTACTCTTGGCTCCTGCACTTCCAGGCAAATGGTCGGCACTTCTTTAAAGACATTGCAATGTGTGGTAAGTATATAGCCTTGCTTTCATCATGCCTTCAACCACGTCTTTTTTGTAAAGGGTTTATTTACCGGACTGATAGCTAACCCAATCCCTGTGGCAGAGGAAGTACAAGCTGTAACTGACTGTACCGACCGTAACAACCTTGCTCCATTACCCCTCATTTGCACAGCCCTTCCTGACACAGCTGTGATATTACCAGGCTGGGACTTTGCAGCTCAATTTTCACAGTGAGCATGCCAAGATGGTTTTTCAATACTATTCTTTAATCACGTTGCACCCTTTAGCATTAGTGGAAACATGGCTCTCAAACCCTGGCCCAGCATACACCATGATTAAAGTACCACCTTACCGCTGTTCTGCCAAAATAGGTACATTCTGAACTGGGACAAATGTTGGATATCTCATTTCTGGAAAGCAGATCCGAGCATCTGAGTTGTACCAGATACCTTTCATCCTTTGTATCCTCACTTACTTATTCTATTTGCTCTTTCCAGTGTGCACTCCCTGCTGCATTAATGCTGTGACGCTAGCTAAAATTGCCTCATCATTTGTCTATTGAATTAAAAGATCATCAGGGCATTAAAATGTTATTTAGTGGCTGCTGTTTACACAGCTTGGTCATTAAATATTCCAAGCTCCATTTAGCTCAGAGCTTACAAAACAACTCATTAAACTAAGACTGCAAGGCCCCTCATTCAGTGAAGCAACTGCCATGTGCTTACATCCCATTAAATTCAGTGAGTTTTAGGCTCATCATTTTGACTTTTGACATTTTGTTTATTAGACACTGCAGCTGTTTCTAGTGGTTGTTTTAAATTACATCTTTTCCGATGCCACAAAAAAAAAATCCTGATAAAATCATCGTATTCAGGGCGTTGAAGGCCATTTTAGAAGCCAACATCCATCCAACCATGCATAGGGTAGTATTTATACACACAAGCTTTATACTTGCAAGTGAAACTTGCAGTGTGGGCTGCGCGTTGCCATTTGAGAGGAGGCAGCAAAGAGGCAATGACTGGGATACACCTTGACCACTGTTGACTCAAGTGTTACCTTTCTGCAAGGTTGAAAAAATTAAACCAAGTCACAGAACACCTGCATTACTCATTTATTATGTTATTCAATAGAGCTTTTTGTGTTGGCTTCTTTGTTTCTCTGTCTCTATTGATGCTATCGTAGATTAATTGGCACCACTGCAAATGTTCACAGCTGTCTACAAGATGTTGGTGAATGCATTGTGTCACTCAAGCATGCTATCACCAAGGAGATGAATTTATTTCACTCTTCAGGAAGACAGTTCTGTAATGTGACCTAATAAAATAAAATCTTTCAGCAAGCATTGGGAGAATATCCATCAGTCTTCGGGTTAAACTAAAAGAGCCAGGCTTGTGCTGATACTTTATTATTTTAACAGTTATGCACTGAATTTTTAATAAAGTGGTCTTGTGACAAATCTTATTACATAATATAAGCAAGATGGCTATTAAACTTGGGATGTATAGAGCTGCTTACTCACATGTCTCCAATCTGGCCAAAAAGGGAGTGAGTTTATATGTTTTATATGTATATGCATATATACACAGTTATGTTTTGTAAGAATTATAAAATAGCATTATGTCTGGCAGGTGAGGTGATTATTATTCTCTGAGTCACTTAAACATTTCAGCCAAAGTTACTCCAAAATGTGCTTGAGTTCACTGCTGTGCCTTTGTACCTTGCAGTATATGCACAGCCTGAAGCAGTTGCCTACAGTAACTCTGGATTCAGATCTTTTATATATATATTTAAATATACATATATATATATATATATGTATAGGCTGACTCAATAAGCCTACAGCTCAGATTGGCACTCCCCCTGCCCATGCAAAAGAAGTGCTGGTTTTTTTCGCTCGTGCTCGCAGGTGTGCTGAGGCAGGCGGTGATGGGGAGGGTGTGCCATGGCCATCAGGCAGTGGGCAATGCGGCCCACCTGTAGCCCCACGGTGGCTGTTAGCCAACCAGCTCTAACCGAGCAAGTGGGATCTTCTCAGATTGAAAGGAAGATCAAGGTGCTTTCGCTTTGTGATTAGCGTGAGTCCAGCTGTTTCCTCTGAAAGGAGAGGTTAAGAGAGCTAGCTGATGGTTGTGGTGGCTCATTTTGGTTCGAAGGTGACCTGTGGTATGCGAGGCTGGGGTGAAAGCTCAGCACTTAGGCTATCTCACATCTTTTCTTGCACAAAGACAGAAGATCTGTGTACGTGTGTTCATCCCAGGTAATGAATTTGTGTACATATTTTAAGCTAAAATGTTGATGGAATTGGAAAACTGTGCCCTATTTGGTTCTTCTAGAGAGTCTTTGCAGAAATTCGTGGGTTATGCTTCCTGAAAAAAGTGTTTCTGGTTTTTTTTGCTATAGGCTTTTCATAACAAAAGCAGTATAATATATCCTATTTAACATTATATTGACTTACCATAACAGACTGCCTGTTAAGTGTAGCTGGAATGGAGTCATTACACCCTCTATCAAGTTTCAGAAAGTGGTAGCCTTCAATTATGTCTACGGAGACTTGTTTTTTAAATGACAGAATAATTTATCTAAGAACACTAACCAGATTCATTTTGATTTAGTTCTACAATCAAAAAAAAAAAAAATGAAGCTACCCAGAGCAAAATCATTTGACCAGCTATGAAATTTTCACTTTTTAAAGTCCAGCCTAAATGCCTTTATAGTGCTTGCTCTATGAGACCTCCTACTTAAAAGTATATTACAGGCTTATGTTTGTAGTATTTCTCTTGAATGATGAGTATTACTTGAAATGACAGTGCATCAATGTCAAGTACTGGTATGCTTTCAGCATTTCTAAGTTTTTTGGAAATAAAGTAATATAAACCCTAGGTAGTGTGTGGTGTATGTTGGGAAAGCAGGGAAAGGGAAAAGGAAATTGGGTCATCAAAACCATTTTACTTTATTTTCTAATGCAAGTCTGAAGCATGTCTCCTGCAAAATAGTGGTTTCCTGAAGGCCATAAATCTTTTTGCTCTGGCAGCCTGTCTTAATTGTTCCTAGCTTTGAATTATTCATTCAAAATATGTGTTCTTAATAACACTCAATTGAGATTTTTAACCTTCGCGAGAGAGAGGTGCGCAGTTGTGTCAGTAGCCTGTGCTCAGCTGAGGTGTGTAAGTGTGTAATTTTTGTAGTAGTGGTGGTTCACAAACCCAGGGCTGTGACAGCCCTCCTCAGGAAGCTGTGATGGTGTGCTGTTGTGTTACTGGAAGTGCGTGTGCGTTGGAGATGGAGATTCATGGGGCAGTTTAAAGAGGTGAACCTCAAAATAAATGAGATGATATGGAAATATGCCCTTCTTGTTAAAGTTCTGACTGCTGCAAAAGCAGCTGAAGCTCCATGCCTTGTGTGGATTTCTTTGTGCTTTGCATAGGAAAAGCACCGCAGGGAGAGGTTTTGATGCTTCCACTAAGGAAGCAGCAGAACTTGCTCTGCAAAAGACAGGGCACAAAAGGCTCTTGGAAATGGGACTCATCATTGAGGAGAGCAGGGCTGTGTTCCTACTGCAGTGGGCAGCACAACTGTCCCAGAAGTGGATGAAACTGGTTCAAGGCTGGTCCTGTCCTTTGGGTGATGCTCATTCCGGCATTGCTCTTCTGCTCCTGCCGTTGCCTGCTGTGCCCAGGGAGAAGGGTGGCCCTTGGAGGCGCTGCCTTGTTCATGCGCATCCATCCTTCTAAGCTCTCTTGAGAGCACGCAAACAAGGAGCAATCTACTGTCTTATTTTTCAATGTGTGAAAAGTGCTGAAATTAAATATATATTCCATAACCTGCGATTCAAGTTAGGAGCATGCTTTCATGTAACGGTTAAAGCAAAGAGCGTAGTAGGAGTCAACGAAAACTTAAAAATTAACAAAACCAAATAGAAATGCTTGACTATTCCAACTTTAGGCTATAAACTAATTATTGAACATACAAGGTTGGAGAAAAATGTTTGTTAGCACAGTTGGTGAGTAATTATTGATTAGGAGTGTTATAATTTGCACAGTAATGCCAGGGATGATATTTGTCCGGAGTGGACATTAATATCCTGGTAGAGCAATGCTCTTGTTCCTTGTCTTCTGCAGCAGAAAGAAAATTGATCAAAGGGCTTAATACACACTAGAACATCCATATTCTGAGTTCAGTCATTTGTATTGCTACCACATGTAATTATTGCTTATGGTATTGATTTCTTTAAAGGTCTTTCTGTCAGAGCTAACAGCCTTTTTGTATTGACCTACTTATAAAGTTTGGTTTAGACTCTCAGCTGCCAGGCAGCAGCTGGCATGCCATCTGAAAATGTAGCTGCTTTCTTCACGGACCCTATAGATTAATGGCTGAAAGGTCCCTAATTCTCAATTACGTTAGCACTCCTTCTTGCAGTTTAAAGAGAAAGGGGTGAGGAAGGCAGGGTACTCGGTCCTCTCAGCCTGGCTTCTTTTGTCGTTGAAAGCAGGGAAGTTTGAGTCCCCACCCCTGTGGGACTTCATTAATACTTCTCCCAGGTGAACTTAGCCCCTCACAAAAGGCTTCTTTGTATTTTGTCTTTAACCAGCTCTTTGTTTGGGCAGATATCCAGGCCAGTAAGAAGGAAAAAAAAGAAAAAAAAAAAGACAATATTCTCTGAGTCAGTGGCTTTTTCCTGCTATAAGTTTCAAAAGAGTTTCGGAGACAACGTGGTTATAATTGGACATAGAAATAAATATATGGAGGTATATATACACACACATGAGGAAGAAGTACAGAATTTACATTGAAAAACATAAATTTCTCTCGAAGAGGAAAAACTAAACATTAGGGGCATTGTTTAGTTTAAGAAAAAAAAAAGCCACAAGTGGTTTGCCCAAATGGAAATGGCCCAAACGCAGCTGAGCAATTGCAGTTCTTGTTTACAGCACCCAGCAGGATGAAAATAGCCAGAAGCTGCCCTTAAACACCCTGACCAGATACCGACGTTTTTGCTGTGTGTATGGACGAAGGGAGAAATGTAGACCTCTCTTAATCCAGGCGTGCTTTCCAGAGGGTAGGAGTTAATGGCACATTTGGGAATGCCCGTACCTGCGAATCGCTGCTGGCAGGACTCGCACCGCTCATTCTGTGGGATGGACCACTGCTGCCGGCAGCCGCTCTGCGTTTTCTTTGCCTGCAGCAGCAGTTCTCCCGCTCCTCTGAACCACTGTGTGCAGGTCGTGTGTTAAAGCCTTAAGTGGCTCCATTCTGTTTGTTGTTCTGCTGGCCTCTCTGCTGATAATTGATGTCCCGAAGAGCCTTGTACTGGTAATAATAATGCCTGGAGAGACTGAAAGCAGGCAGCTTTAGTGTGAGCTTCTTGTTGGGTCTACAAGAATAGTGACGGATATTGTGCCACGTAGAGCTCGCTAGTGCCATCGTGTCTCCCATCACCGTGACATCTGAGCACCTGTGGCTTAGACGTAGTTATTCTCCTAAGGCAGAAGGTAGAGAAATGCTACTGAAAGTGGAAGGAGAAATAAGAAAAGTGTGATTGCTAGGCTAGTTTTCATTTCTGAGTTTGAACAGACTATCTCTTGGAAAGAACCCCTACACCTAAGGATGTGATAGGTTTTTTTAAACGTTTTTTCCTTCCTCCCATGGGAAGAACATGCAACAACCTTAGCAGACAGATATGGTGCTTTGTCATGCTAATCTGGCGCTGAACTGAGACCCATCAGTGGCATGTCTTTTTCTAAGTAGCAAAAGGGAGAGGAGGAAAAATAAATTTAAAAAAGACCCAAACAACTTGCATTTACTTCATCTCACCAGAATGTAAACCAAAGGGAATCTTTGATGTTACACGCACAGATGTTGTAGTCGACATATCTCATGGCAGGCACCGAGCGAGAAGTGACTGAATGGCAGGAAGCTGAGTAGACCACAAACATCCAACACTACGTGGATGGCCCGGAGCTGCAACCTATACAGACACAAGGATCTAACTCCATTCTTAATTAAAGCAGTGCTTTCCAAGATCTGATAGAAAATTGATGCTGTATGCAAACTCTGATTTTTTCAATTTTTTTTTTTTTTAGCTGTGGTTATTGATGCTAAAGTAAGATTTGGGGCCAGCGGTCAACACAGAGGCACCCGCACAGAGAGATGCATTTATTGCAGTCTGCCTGCATGAATAAGCTGGGATATCTGGGTGCTCTTTAAAGAGTTACAGATTTTTGGATAACCAAAGAGCTAACGTATGTCAGTTGTTTGCCCGTGAATTTAACCAGTATTTTATTAGCAAGACAGACACTCTTATTTCACAATTTATTATGCTTTCTCTTCTTGGAGTATCTGTGAGCAGGGAGGATGTCTTCCTCTTGTTATACAAATAAACTTTTGCGAAAATTATTTCAAAGGATATTTGGACTTAATCACAGACTCTTGACTCCACATATTTTATGCACAGTCTGAATGTGGAATTTAGATCAACCACTTCTCATCAGTTGCATTTGCATTTCGGGTTTGGGATTTGAATGTGCAGTGTTACAGAAGAGTCAGCTGTGTTGTAAAGGGGGTTGAAGTAGGAAATTGTATATGGAGATTTGAGGGGCAGTGTTTTGTGAGAAATAAGATAAATTGTGAATGCCTGTATTCAGTAAAACTCTCACACACAAAAAAAAAAAATAGCCCAAACCATTCTCTTTAGGGAAACTCAGCTTTTCTCTTGCTGCAAAATGACAGGACGTGTTTGCACAGTCCTCCCATGAAAACGTGTGTTCCAGCTTCATGTTGTTTTTTTAATTCCCCTTTTGAATCCGGAGCGGCTTTGGGAGCAGTATCTCATACCGTGGTAGCAGCAGTGCTCCGTCCTCTGAGTGACTTCTGGGGGCAATGCTTGAGCTTACAAGCTTAAAATTCTTACTGCAAGCACTGATGCAGCAAACTCCAGTGAAAAAGTCTGGCTGGAACAAACTTATTTCAAATGCAATTGTAATGCTCACAGGTGATTTTTATTTTTCTTGTACTCTTCTTTCCACTGCCTTTGTGCTTCCCTGTGTGCTGCCATGATGAGATGCTAGCATGCTGCATAATGAAAATCCAGTGTTAGACCCATGCAAGAATAAGTTATTACATATAATGGATGTAACTGGATTCTATTGAGTGCATCAGTAACATTGCTGCCATTGTCCTCAATACACTCCTTTAGCTTTTGATGGTTTTGATCTTGACAGTGGGTTGTTCTAATTTCTCCAAGCTTAATAGTTTACATAAGAAGTTCAAGATGGTAGGAGAATGCCCAATGTATTTGAACTTAAATATTACAAAAATGTGTGTTAAAAAAAAAAAAATGTGTAATCTGTCAAGAAATCTAGCACAATGGCTGTTAAATGTCACCAATTTATCTCCTATATTAGTATCTCTGTGGGGGGGGATATGTTTCATATCCATACTGCTGGGAGTTGCAGTGTTCCCAGCGGGGAATCGGCAGGGACATGCTTGGGACAATGCACTGTTTCTAATCATCTATACAACTGCTGGTGAATAGCAGCAGATTCATCATCTGGAATTATTCCCTCTAAGTATTTTTTTTTTTTTTATTGTAGTACCAGGAAACTAGTCTTTTTTTCTTTTTTTTTTTTTTTTTTTCTTTTTCTAAAGTGCTTTATTGCAATCATCTGGATATACTCTACCTAATAAAACAGTAGTCTATGGCTGCTGGACTTCCTGTGAGAAAGAAGAATTAATCAGATATGCACAGACACTACAAAGAGGAATGGAAGTTGTATCAGTTGCTGTAGCATAATGGAAAATATATTGTATCCGGGTGTCGGTGGGTGTAAAATGGGTTAAGCACAGGGCTGGTCGCTGGGCCATATCCACGTTCCCCAGCTGAAGATGGCGTATTTGTGTTACAGTTGCTCACATGCTCGAGACAAACCAAACAGCAACACTGGTACAAATGTTTCGGGGGTTATTTTATTTCCCTTGCAGTCGGCAAAAGCGACATTTCGAAGCTGTTCTGGGTGGAAATCATTCCAAGTGAGAGGCTTGAACGCAAGCAGCCTATTACCTGCTGCTTACCCAGTCCCTTGCGAAGGAAGTCACGCTGCGTCGCGGGGCACTTCCGGGATGTGCGTGGTGAGCCATCTTGGACGACTCGCTGTCTGATCTGTGCACGGAGTAACTTTGGCTTTGCTGTACACATGAAGCAACCGCAGATTTGGTTCCCAAGTGTGAAAATGAAGACACAAAGAGCTGCTGTTCAGGATGTCTGATTTTGCACTGTGCAAGCCAATGATGGCTTGCCCACATGTCAGTGGACATCAAAAACTCCAGGATGCTCCACAGAGGTGTAGAGAGCTCTCTTTCTGCAGCCACTTGTATAATTTAGGTCTATATTAGGAAAAACCTTCCTTCTTGGTCGTTCCGCATATGCTATTGCGGTTGTCTCGTTGCTGTAATATTTAACAGCTCACTAATCATGCACTAAGCGACGTGGCTAATATGGACCTCATGTGCTTCTCATCCAGGGCAAATATCTGTTTACTGTTTTGATTTTAGGGAGGGTTTTTTCCCTCAAAAATTAATTTGCGGCTCTGTCTGTTGCAGAAGAGAGACCTGGTTAAAAATGTCTTTCTTCTCTCTTGAAGAATTTCTTTGCAATAGATGAGGAGGAAAGTCAGTAAAATTAAGTTGGTCAATGGTTTTATGCAGATTATTTTTCTTTACCCCCTGAAAATAGCTGGGGAAAAATTACTTTGTTTTTCCAACAGCCAGCAACTTAATTTTAAAAAATGTGGACATGGTCTGTCTGAGCATTCTCCTCTCCCTGCTACCTGATGGAGAAAGTGAAAATGCTTGCAAGCAGGAAATAAATTAACGGAAGACCCAAATGATGAAGTCTGTGAGACCATGAGGAGACCAGGCTGCAAGGCAGACTGATATGGGAAAATGTAGTGTCTGGCAGCGAGATAACACGACTTGTGGTGTCTGTGGCCAGATTGGTTTTGATGAATGACCAGCTTAGTAGTGTTGTCTCTGTGACTCACTTCTTAGCTATCTAAAGAGGTCCCAGCTAAAGAGTGCTTTGAGTTTTACACTCAACAGTTTTCTCTCTCCCACTGTGAATTCATGGCTGGAAAGCACTTGAGTTAGCTCTGTCCAGAGAAAAATTTTGGTTTGGAAGACTTGTTTTATATCAAAAACATATTTTTCCTGTTTGAAAGAAAAGAATTTCCAAAAGCCTTTTGTAACATCGATCTTTAAATAAGCAATAGATAATGTGGTGCACTGTCTTCAGCTACAACTTGTCTTCAAAGGCAGGAACACTTAAAATGGAGCCACAAATGGGCCATTCGCTCATTTGCACCTTTCTGGAGACGCATACGTTAGCAGTCAGCCTGGAAATGTCAGGCGGTCATGGATTCTCGCTTTGAGCTGATTTTGCCTTATTTATCCCTTGCCTAGGCCGGACTGGCAGCTGCCTTGGGACCCGATTACACAACTCGGTTGTTCCCAGACAGGGAGAGCAGCCTTCCTGGGGAGCGAGTCATTGAGAAGGGACAAGTTCAGAGGTTTTCGGTGACTTCCCAGCAAGGCAGAGAATAGTGAATAAATGGCTCACCTCCTTTTGGGTGCTGGCAGGGAGATACTCTTCTTTGTCTGTGACTGCTTCGAAGTGGGGCAGAAAATAATAAAAGCCTTTCCTGCGCCACAAAGCCCTGTGAGTGATGGTCACTGTGAGAATCCTCGTGTCTGGTGGATCTGTCTAGAAGTCTAATGATTTGCCTGCACGAGGGCATTCAGGCAACATAATCAGGGTAATTAAAGTGTGAATTTAAAAAGAGTTTTGGGCTGCATCGCCTTGTAGTTACAGTAAGAGCTTCAGTTCTGAATAAAGGTATCTGTCCAGAGGTCTGATGCGGTCTTTATTCATCCACTGTGAACTTGGAGTGATTTTGCTGAGTGTCCCTACACAGCTGAGGAGAGGCCAGATGAATAAGCAGATAAAGGAAAGTCATGAAGATTCTTCTCCCGTCAGCTGTATTAATTTTAGACGCTTCCTCAAGCCAATCCACACCCACCTTTCCCCTCAGTCTCGGTGGCCTCTTGCGTTTCGCCACCCCAGAAAGTCCCCTTCATTGCGCTCACTCTGTATACAGTACAGTTGTGGAATTGCATGGACATTTTTAATGGCTAAGTTGAAGTCCTTTATGCCCCTGTGTGAATTTTGCACATAATTTTTCATATTCTTGATCTATGTCCATAAGCCTCTGAGTGCCAGTTTTTTTTTTTTTAATTGCACAGAGGATTTGTGTCTGATTTACGAGGGTTAGGAGGAACAAGCTGCAGTCCAGCTGTAAGCCCTGTGAATTTTTATATGACTTTATTCAATAGCACCCCTGAGTAATATTTAGAGTGCCTTGTAGTGGGCAAACCAGAGTTTGACTCCTGCACATACACAAGCGAGACAAAATATCTGTGGAGAACTGACTCTTAACTCCTATCTAACCTGAGGCTAGTTTCCCAGGCTACTAGGGACAGAAAGGCAGGCAGGACCTCAGAGATGGAGCAGTTACCCTGCTTTTATTGGTAATTTTTGTCCTGTTGAAGACAAAGAAGTTTTTGGCGTATGGGTGACATCTGACCTTCAAGGACAAGAGATGGCACAGATAATATACAGGTCATCCTCCGCTCATCCCTCCCTGGGATGAATCTACCTTCTTGCACCCTAAAATGTGCTGTTAAAGAAATGTGTCAGGGTTGGTGTTTTTAGTTTTTTGGGGGGTTTTTTTGTTTGTTTGTTTGGGGTTTTTTTTGTGACACTGCTCCCAAGCAGCCATCTCTGAATCAGCTGATAAGAAGGACACATTCAATGGTGTCTGTAGAAAATTATGTTAACCTCAGGCACACAGGCAAGTCACGAATAGAAGTTTCTATTAATGTACATCCCAGCCCTTGATTAGCTGAAGTCACTGGCAGTGGGCATAGGCTCTGAATGAGCTTGAGTGACCTGAACGAAGCAGTTTTTATTAAAAAAAAATCTTATTGTGTGGTCTTTGGGGAAACAACTGCTAATTCCATTGCATTTGTTAATAGCTTTGCTGTTTTGAGTCTTTCCTGACATCTTCCTGGGTTTTGCCTGAACTTTTGTTTTAATTAAAACCAAGGGATACCGTGTTACTCCCTGATTCATGGCCAGCAAAGAAGTGAGGGTATAGTCTGTGCACACACATCAATTCTGCAAAAGGGTGCTTCATTCAAGTGAAACGTACTAAAAACCTGCATTTTAGTACCACGTTGTTCCTTGCATTTTGGCTCTTTGCCCATCTAGAGGTGGCACGGTGCCAAACTTCTGAGTGACAAAAGTTGCACCCTTCTCTATGCTGTAAAAATTCCAAGTCTCTGTTTAAGGAAAACTTCCTCTTTTGATCAAATGTGCCCAGGCAGAAGCTGAACTTGGTTCTCCACTCTGGATTTAGTACACAGCGACTCAAAACGTGCTGCTCCATCCACGCTCTCTGTAGCTCTGCTTTTGGTACTGTACGTGTCACAGTCTTTATTCGTGCCTTGGTGTGAGCTCTCTCCCCTGGTCTTCAGATGAGAACACATCTATTTCCTGGCAAAGGCATGGTAGATATCCTTCTCACCAACTTGTTCCACTTAAATGGAACAAAATGGAATTAAATATTGCAGAACAGAGAAATATCTCCTATTTTGTGTCCTTTTAGAGTAGAATTAGGTTTTGCCCACCTTATTTCTTATCTATGGCTCATTCCATCCCCTTCCTTCTCATCTGTGTTTCTTGGAAAGAAGAATTTCTCACCATACATTGCTTGGAATATGATTGCTACATTATGCCCCAATCCAACACTAGGATCCTCATGTTGGTCCCTTTTTCTTGTACTGACACTGCATTAATTCTGGGGATGTTCATGTAGATCTTATGATGCAGTTGACTCTCGTAGCATGTCAGAGGATTTCAGATTTTGACTGTTAAGTAGCTGATCTGGGAGGTGGTATGGCAGAAGAGGGAAGCTGGTCCCTTGGATAGAGGAGATACCCTTTGTTATCTCTGTTAATGCAGGTGGGTCTGACTTTAAACATGCAGAAGTCTAGTGAGCCCTCAGGATAAGTATGTGAGTGACTTGTAGCTGAGCCTTTTCTTTCCCCTCTTTTTGCTCAACTAGTTCCAGCTCCCCCATTGTTTCATTGGTGGAAAGAAAAGCTCTGGTTGTAATACTGGAACAGGCAGTGTGGGTGGCTTGGGGAAGCAATGCCTGTTTCTCCCAGGTCAGCCAGGGATGTGGGGAAGCAGTGGTAGTAAATGTTTGTTTTACGGTTGAGACTTTAGGTGTGATTTCCTTTCTTGCTATTATCTTAAGTGAGGGTGAATAATACAAACCCAACGAAAATGTGTTGTACAACCAAGAACGTCCTGCAACATGCTGTCAATGTTGGGTCAAGTATTTGAAAACTTGGTATTTCACTGTTTCTTTTGGGAATATGGCAAGGAAACATTTTCCATTGGAATATTTTGAATAAATCAGTAAGATTACTCAGTGAAGGCAGTCACTGACCCTAGGTCAAACTGCCCTCTGGTGCTACAGAGCACTGGAGCGCAACGGCCAGAGGATGCTGGCCTCTATGCAGCTGGCTCTGCTCCAGGGCCCTCCTCTCCTTCAAGGGAAAGGGGAATTTTAGGGGTGTGCCATGTACGTAGCAGGATCAGCTCATGGTGTACAGATCCTCTGCACCTGCTGCCCTGGGGAGCCGTGTTACGCAAAGGTGGTGTACAGTCATCGTTGCCTAGGTTTTGCACCATGTAGCTCATCCTGACCTTCACCTCTGACCCATCTCTACTTCATTCACTTGTTTTGTTCTCTTTGGCAATTTCCTGAGTACATTTTAATTGATTCTGCCTTCTCCTCTTCTTCAGTCTCCTGGCTACTGTTCATCTTTTCTTCATGTACAAACATAAACAAACAGTTGAAAAGTGGTACAACTCCAGGTCAGAGCTCTTCTAAAGCCTTCATCTTCAAAGCCTTCAGCTATCTGGACAAGGGGCTGCTAGTCATGTCCACCTTGAGATGCCTTTGGCATCAAGGCAGATATTTTTCTCTGCTGGACAGAATCCCAGGATTTTCCCCTTGGGTTCAAAGGCAGGACCTCTAGGGCCACTCACCGCTTGGAAATTGTTTAATGTGAATCACTTTCCATCTGTGCAAGATCTTTGTTGCTATAATGAAATAATCACCTTCATTTGTTTTTTCTCTCTTCCAAGAAGAGAGTAGACAAGATATCTGGGCGTTGCACGCACATTTGGTGAGAGGTCATTCTCTGTGCTATTTCAAAGAGGTAATTACAATTGTATCTTATAAATCATTGGGGAGGTATAGGACTGTCCCCTCCTAATGCAGCTTTTTGCAAATGAGTGCCGATTATTTGCTTCCTGATGGTTAATTGTAGCTGCTCTGAACTTAGCATACGGCTTGCATACCACGGTGATTACGTATTTGCCTCTCTGAGGCTGCCAGATACATACAGGCAAGCATGTGCGAGCTGACCTCTAGCAGAGGCTCTACAATTGTAGTTCCTCTCCCCTTAATTCCCCTTAATTTCCAAGCAGTGGTATCATGAAGACAAAGTTTAGCACCTGACCTATCTTGACGAGACAGAGGTCAGCCGTGCTAGGGTACACTTTATCCTGGGAGACGACATTTTGGCCGGTTCGTTTAGCTAGTGTAAGTGGCATCAACACTGTGGAGGCATGCGCCAAAATGCAACAGCTTAAGTGTTGTATTAATAGACACAACTACTAATGACACTTCAAGGATTAGCCACAGTATGGCTCAAGTTTGAACTTAATAAAAATCTGGCGGCAAGCTGGCAGAGATCAGTTCTAGTTGTGAAATATCTGCCATTGTTAGAGTGTCATAAAAGGGGTTGACTGTGCGATGCTAAATAATGGTTGCTTACATAAATGAGTAATGCCAAGGAAAAAGTTGAACTGTTTCGCTCACAATATTTCTTCCCTTTACAAACAGAGGAAGCAGTGGCTTTGGGATTAGCAACACTTAACAGAGTACAAGAACAATGCTATCCATCTTTTTGGCTGGTCGAAATATTGTAGGGAAAATAATCTGTTGCTGGGTTTCTCTGTGAAATTGGCATGAGAAGGCAACCTGGAGCCAGGTCCAACTAAATCCAGCAGCTCCAGGACTGGGGAGCTTCTCCCTCGGGTTGACTGGTTCCCTCCTCTGCCCACAGCATCCCTGTGCTTCTGCCTCGTGTTCCCAAACCATCCGGCTATGACGTAAGCAGGGCAGAGGTCTCTTCAGCTAAAATTGGTCTGATTATCATCGAATAATTCAAAAAGGAATGAAAGTGAGTCTGGAGTGTATTGGTTAGCACACTCCCCTGGAAGTGGAGATACTGGGATCCAGGCCCTGGAAATTATAAGATATTGTTTAAACACAGAATAAATACCTAGGTTATGGGGTCAGATCCTGCTGTGATGGCAAGGTACCCAAGTACTTTGGTATGTTTAGCTATCTAACTAGATATTTATCTATCTAAATTTGGTATGGTCCTAATGAGATTTTTCTAAAATATCCAGGATGTCAGAAACACCAAGTGTATGTTGGCTTTTTTAGATAATAAAGTTTTTATAGTTTGTCTTCCTAGGCCATTTAAGAAAGCAGACTTTAGACTCCTAGGCACCTTGCTTACTTGTAAGTCACTTGAGTGTCACTCATCTTGGAATAGGACAGCAATTAAAAGCAAAAGTTCCTAAATTTCAAACTACTACTCTAACTGGGAGACTCTCTTTGCAGAGATGTTTTTCATTCCCAGTGGAGAAAGGGGAAGGAGAAAGACAGAAAAACATTTGACAAGGGAGGAGGGAAGGGGAAGGAAAGGAAACTCTTTGTCCAATTTGGTAATAGTTGGGGCTTTTTTTCTCTCTGTTTAAAACTTTGAGACACAGACAATCTATAGAAGTTGCTAGTAAAATTCACATAAAGATAATAATTTAGCGCATCTAAAAAAAATGTTGTATCACATCACTTGTAAATTGAGAAACTCTGTGGTACTGTTACAAAATTTCCATGAATATCCACTAAATATTCAAACAATGCTCTTTCTTCATATCTGAAATGAACTCTTGTTAACTTTCTTTTGAATTTTACTTGGCTATAAACTTTGAAAATAGATTGTCTCTATGTTTATGCAACTTCAGTGTCTTTCTGCCATGAATTTTCACGTCTTAAGTATCTCTGGCTATAACATTTAGAGAAGAGACTATACTTAAATCCATGAGTTGAATTATGGAGATATTTGGCATCTGATTTAGCCCCATTGCCCTCATAGGTGGTCTGCTCCTCAAAGAGCCATAGTCAGATACGCCCAACTTCAGGGACTTTTAGGTCTAGCTTCCCATTGCACCAATGACTGTGACTGCAATTTCTACCATCTTTACCATTTTACACTGGAGAGGGATAACGCAACGTTTTCCCACATGCTTGGTGACCCCCAGTGTCTGCGCATTGCCTCTGTGCCCCATCCAGTCTGGTCACTTGTTGTCACTAGCCAATGTTGGGTACCCAAGCACCCGTTCCAGCATCCAGGATTGCTGGAGACTCAAGGTCCTGTGCTCAGGTGCATTATTTGAAGAGCAGAGATGCCTCAGCCCATCTCTGAAGTGGTCCCTGTGTCTCTAGCTTCGTGCAGGCAAAGAGCTGATGGAGCTACAGTTGAGCGAGGAGGTCGTTCGCCTCTGCTGCGCGTGATTTTGCCAGCATTGTGAAATCAAGCCTTGCAATTTGAGTGCTGTAATTGTGCCTCATTGCGAAATTGAGCATAATGTGCCCGCATTCATGCTTTGTGTTGTGACGGAAAAGGCACTTGCCAATATATTTGAAATTGCCTGGCTGTGTGTGCAGTTCCCAGAATCTTTTCTTACATTTCACACATCTGTATTTTTCTTGCATCCAGAGTCTGTGGTTGCACGTAATCCAGGAAGGAAACTTTTCCATGGGGAAAGGTAGTATGTTCGCTGTTACCTATAAGTAAAAAACAAAACCAAAAAAGCTACAAATCAGAAAAATTTTACAGGTTTCTATATGTTAGGAAAAGGGTAGGGCAGTATATACCCTGCCTTTGTTAGGTGCACATTACAGTATGAATATAATGTTCAAACAATTCGGATGGTTTTATAGTGCATTCAATTATCCCAGCTCATAAGAAATTTTTGCAAATTAAAATGAGCTAGTAATTATCCTCCAAGTATCCATCAGCGCTCCAAGTAGCACTGAAGGAGGCTTTAATGGCTCATATGCGCTGCATGCCTCTCGGCATGACAGCGTGAGTTGGGCTTTGATGTTGTTCTAGGCTATCTCAGTGTATTGGTAAGTATTGGAAACTGGAGATGGATAAATCTTTCCTTAAAAGATGTAGCTAGCAAGAGAGCAATAGAGCCAGCCAAGCAATTTGTAAGCTGTTATGGTAATTTTTCATATTCACTGGGTTAGAGGAGGGGGAGAGCAGAAAAAGGAAAAAAAGGTATTTTGGGGTACATTGAGATCATGATTACACTGCAGTCCATCAGTTCTGAGCTATTAAGTAATGCTGTTCTTCACAAAATCTCAGTTTTTTACTTCCATGTGTCTCCAGTTTTGGCAGTTGACCAAGAAGGGTAATCCTAGCCTTGGTGCCCCTGTACCCCTCCCTGCCAACGCCCTGGGTATTCTACCACTGACTTCTGGTTTGGGGTGAAGGCTTCTCTTTTAAGTTGGGCTCCCACAAAGTCAGACACCTACATTTCCTTTCTTACTACCCTGCTTTGAGGTGATATTCTTTTGGCTAGATTTTAAAATCCACTGAAAAATCTGGTGTGCCTATTGATGCGGGAAGGGGAGATTTTGGGGATATTGTGCATCTTTCAAAATGGGTTTATTTGTGTATGTGTCTTGAAGGGAACTGAATTCCTTTTGAAAAAGTAAAGCAAACAAATCCCACTTAACCTCCTAGGAAAGATTTGGCTCCTTGATTTTAAACAGGAAAAAAAAAATCTTTAAATACATTCTGAACATTAGTGTTAAAAAAAAAAAAAAAACCCAAAACATATCTCCGAGTTGTTATTGCAGAAGCTGGTGTAGTAAGCATAGCAGAGCCATATAGCACATACTTTAAAGCAATTTGCAGTACTGAGAATCTAATAAAGGTAGCTGACAAGATAATTGCCAAATTATATGAATGCATTACCACCAGTCACACACAAATGCTTTTTAATTATTTTTTGGCATCTGAGGAAAGCAAGAGAAATGCCGAGTTAATAGACAACATGTAATCCATCTGTGTTTGTTTTGGTGCATCCTGGATTTGTGGAAGATACCGACAAGAGACGTTGCCTGGGGTACAATGACCTTTGTGCACAGGAAAAAAATTGCCACTCGCTAGACTAATAGTGTAAAACAAGAGAGTTGCTTGTCTTTGGATTATGACCCGGTCACCTAAAGCATGTGGGAAAAATGTGTTCAGATAAAGGCTACAAAATTGTTAACACTTTTAATTATGTTTAGATTACAGAGCATTATACAACTAGCAGTGTCCATGTTATTGAAAACCTTATCAGCTGCCATTCAGTGAATGGCCCCACTAATAAAGTGCTTCATGGAATTTCTGCATGTGTTTGTGCCTGGTGTTTGTCCAGCCACATCTCGGGGATTTCCTTCTGAGCATCCATCTGATCCTAATCCCAGCCAACAATAGCTGTTCTATTCTATTATGCTCTATCACAGTAATTAAAGAAATTATTTCCTTTCTGTCATTATCATTGCCTGTGTATGCACTCACAGATGAAAATGAGAAAAATATTTCTTGTTTAGGCAGTCATCTAGGTATTCTTCAGCCACTTGGTATGCTTTCTGATGCATTTAGAAATTACTTCAAATTACAATGATATGGAACTCTTGAATAGCATCATTATCTGATTTCATTTTCTTAAGTGTTTTTTAAAATGAAGTCAGCAGTCGGTTCTGTGAGGGGTGAAGGTAAAATGGTCTTCATTTATAATACCCTGTTCAAAGCTTGCTGCTTCAGATGGCAGAAACAAAGGGCTTAATGAAAACTGAGTTAGGAAACATTGGTTGTGCATTTCTCATGGATAGGATAGATAGATGAATAATTATTTTTGTGAAAGATGGCTTGCTGGCAGTGGGGAATACCAGGGTTATGTCACCAGGTACCTCTCCTTGCTTAATGCATTCAGCATCCCCAAAGTACTCGTACTCTATGGAACCAAATTAATTTGGCAACAATTAGCCCTGTGACTATGCCATGGCCTCGCGCAGAGCCCGCTCCTTGTCTGTATGGAAAGGGTGAGACCGTGCGCACGCGGGGCTGGAGATACCTGGCAGAAACTTGTCTGGTATCTTCTGATACCTGGCACAACCAGGTTCTCTGGGAGAATAAAAGAGGCAATCCCCTCCAATTGCTCCACAGAGCAGGGAAGTGATGACAGATAGTAGATATCTGCTCACTCAGAGTTGGTTGGAAATTCTTTCCTCACAGAATCCAAAAGCTTTGACTGCTTCATGGCCCAAATCTATCAGTCTAGCTTTCTGAGTGAAAACTTCCAAGAAAAACAAAGGCTTACCCTGAGGTGTTATTTGAAAGCCCTGATTTTGACTTGTGGGGATGGGAATATTCTTGAAAATAGCTTTGGGTGGTGATTCTTGTTGAACAGCACTTAGGGGCTGCACCTTTTTTTTTTTTTTTTTTTTTTTTTCTTTTCCCCCTTCCTTTTGAACTGTTTAGTAGTTTTCCCAGCAGTGGAAGGCAATCACATCTTCAGTCACCAGCCTCATGCTCTTTGGAGACTTACAGAACTTTGGATGGGCAAAAGTAATGGTAGGATTCGTGCTTTGAATAACCCATGTATGTCACCAGATTTCGGATGAATTTTGGCTTCTCTTTTTTTATGAGAAGAGGATAAGATCAACAGGCCATGTTTTTACTCAGCAATTTTAGCAAATGAGCTTTGTGTGTCACTAGTTTTAAATAACTTTCCATTTATGAGTTAACCGTTTCTTGTTAGGTTTTTCTTATCTCATGGGGTCTCTGAATGACCCTTGTGCAGTTAAGAATCTAAAGACGCTTTACTAAGGCTAAATATCTGCTTATAACGAAGGGTGTAAGTGAGTGTTTTTCTCAGATATAAATGACTAAGTTCACGCTGCTGCTATTTTCTGAAGGGTCGCATGTGAGTCACTTTACTCAAGCACCGCAGCAGTCCTGAGGTCTGTGAAATCTCTGGCGCACATGAAGTTACCCTTGGATAAGTGGTTGTGGCATCTGGACTTTGGTTTCAATAATATATTTTGTAAATATAAACATTGTCTCTCATTAGTATGCTCCAATATTTGCTTAAAACATGTTGTTTGTGTGAAATTCCTTGCAGAGAGATTCGCTAACAAATTATTCTCGCATTGCAGAGCAGCAAAACTGAAGTAAACTCATTTGAGGGGTATAATAAATGCACACAAGGTACTACAGACAGCAGCCATCTAGTTTTCACTGACAGCATTTTCATTTCAACACATTTGTGACAGAAAAAAAAAAAAATGGAGTGCAGTAAAAGCTAGGCTGGGATCTCCCCTTGTCTTTGGGAGGAGAGTAAGTATGAAGACTCCCTTGCTCTCCTCAATGATTTTCTACTTAACAGTCATGATACTCCAAGTAGTTACACTGCTAGCAGGTAGAGTAACAACTGATTAAAGCTGTTTCTGAACTATTTCTCTTTAGCTGTAACTAATAGGCATAAATATTTACTCTGTAGTTATCAGTAAAATATATTTTTCTGCAAGTACCAAGAACAAACCAATCCCCTAATTAGGATAAAAAACAGCTGGTGGCATTCAGAGAAACATTTCCTTTTGACAGACAACTCCAAGAGCAGAGAACAGTGCTCTCTTCATATGGAGCCTTGCAAAGAAACAGGAAAATAGGAAGGGAGTTTTGAAAATGTATTCTATGTGCACGTTAACTCCCACACTGTTTTCTGTCCGAGATTATAAACAGTGTTGATCTGAGAGGCCTTAGATTTGTTCGTGTTTCAAATGCTGCAGGGAGTAATTAAAGATGTTGAGCGTTAATCTCGTGGTGGTACATCAGAGGCACCTCCAGCCTGCGCGCCCCCTGCGCAAACACTGGCGGTACGTAACCTTTCTGCTGCTCGGAGATCGTTCAGGAAAAATTTCATCAAATACTCAGCTCTTTTTTTTTTTTTTTTTTTTTTTATGTCTGCCTACGTGGTGCCTGTCAAGAGTGGGAAAGATAGATTGGTGTCGAATAGCTACTGTTTGGATCCAAAAGGCTTTTAATAGCTGTGTTACAATCTTTAGAAACAGCTCGGGGATTCTTTGACGGTAGTTAATGAATGTGTCTTAGTGATGAGAGCAAAATAAAGTCTGGGTAGGCTGAACTCTTCCAAATGGTTTGTAAATCCTGAACATGAGATCGATTCTATTCTTAACTTCATTCAGCAGTTTATAAATTGATATGCGGATGGAGGTGATAGGAATATATGGCTTACGGTCAGCTGTTCTCTCAAGCTTTTGAGAACAAGCAGACTCGAATTCAAAGCATCTGTTGCACAACCAAATGAATTCTGGTTGAAATTTATTTCTAGAAAAGTTTGTCCATTGGGACATTCCTGTAGTAAGTTGAATATTTATTTCTGCTATGAGGCAAAATTGCATCTGCTGTGTGGTTTTGATTTCTGAACGTCTGAGGGCCAGATCTCAATTGCTCTAAATGGGTCTAGCTGTTCTCCCTTTTGTTACAGAAAACTTTGCTTGAGATATCAAGCCATGGGAAAGATTTCTTGTGAGCAGAAGGCTTTGGATGGGTTTGGCATGTTTTGTTTTGTTTTTTCTTGTGGAGATAGGGTCAAACAACAAGTAGAATACAGGCAGAAATGCTGGTCTGCTGTGGCTGGTAAAAAGTCCAATTTAAATAGTTTCCTTAATAAAAAAACTGGGCTGTTCTAGTGAAAGTTATTCTTTTGTTTTCACTCAAGTTTCTATTTCCTATGAGCACAATAATATTTCACTAACAACCTAAACACTTTCATTCAAAATGGTGCCACTGCTCCTTGTTGGGAGTATGGGGGATTCGTGCTCTGATCCTTCGCTGTGGGCCAGGCTCCCTGGCTGAACTGACACCCGCTATGGGGAGGAACATAGACTTTTCCTCTGCATCGTTTCAAATGACAGACACTTGGGGGTTTGGGAGGTTTTTTTGGGGGTGTTTTGGCATTTTGTGGGAGTTTGTTAGGAAAAAAAAATATTTAATTTCTTCTCTCTATTAATAGCTTTGATGTACTTTTTACCAATGTCCACAGAACGGTCTTTTGCTCAGCAATAATTTTGCCCTGGAGGAAAAGGTGGTATATGGAGCTACTTGCATGATCTCCCAAAATGTCTCCACAAAGCTTCTCCAGTGCATGTTGGAGAAGGTTTTTTATGGGAAGAGCAGCGTGCAGACAGTGTAGGTACACATCCCTTTCCATACCTCATTGCTGATCCCCCATGCTCTGTGGATCTCAGTGTGAGTGGTGAGATACCCTTACAATGTTATAATTTTAATACAGAGGTTTGGGGGTTTTTCAGGATTTTCAGCTTCATTTTGTTTTAGTTCTTTGTCTAGCTACTTGGTGCATGAAATAATCAATGTGGTTTGGACATCTATTCAGGAGAAGGCTTTAAGTTCAACTTTTAAACTGTTTAGTTTGTGTATGAGAATCTTTTTCCCACTAGCTTTACTTTGGGCTATTAGCCATGGCTGTATCCTGGCCAAGCTTCTTCATTGAAGCATCAAGAATTTACTAAGTACATATGTTCATTTTTTTTTTGCGTCTTTTCCCCATGGGACTACCTTTCTCCTGCAATCCAGCCTGGAAAAGAAACTTATAACTAAAACGACCTTGACATTTTGCACAACATTTCCTATACTTGTACTCCTGGGTTCTTAAGGAAACCAGCTGCAGTGGGGTAGTGTACAATACAAAACTGCAAGTAAAATTCAACTTTACAGTTGTACAACTCTTACATAAAAATCACAATTTAAACAAATAAATGTGAGTGTTGGACATGTGCCAGGAGACAGAATAGAAGTAGTTAGCAACTTAGCTGGTAAGCAGAAATCTTTATTGCTTCATTAGCATTGGTACAGTGTGCTGGTTTAAGCTTTAGAAACCTGGAAACAAATTTCTAGTCAGAGGGTCAAAAGTGGGAATCTCAACTGAGGCATCTCTGTCAGCTGCCTGCTTATCCAAGGCCCTCAACAGTCAGTAGATGGGGACGACATATATAATTTTATTTTGTAAATCCACATTTGGGGTGCTTTCAGTGTGGAGATGAGTCCTAAAGCCTGCTGTGTACTGGAGAAGTTGTTTTCTACTGGATGAGGTTGTACAGCAAACATCTTGCGGAACTTCTTACCTTGCTTCTCAGGCCCAACTCCATCAAATATTTCCTTTTCAATTTTTCAAGAATACTTAGTACTGACGCAGGATGATGGGCTGATTGCTTAGCTCTAGAGACAGTAGCGTTTGCTGTTGGGTCTGAGTTGATGTAGTGATTTATCAGCATAAGATGTTTGTCCTACTTCTTGAGACTGGTGGCAGTGCCAGCCAGTGAAAATAAGATGAAACTTGTTTCATCTTTAATGAGGTGTTTCTTGGCCACTGATGTCCATATGTAGGGTGCCCAAATCTGTTGCTCTGAGTTGTGAAGACCCACTTCATGTTGATTTTCAGCTAGACATGCTTTGACTTTCCACAGAAGCCAGGCATCCCAGAAGAACACAAAAATCTTCAGCCCACTGACTTTTCTGACTTCATCCTCCAAAATCTTGCCCTTTGCTGTTAGAGCTTCCCAGGAAACCTAGCCTTGCCACACATCAACTTTTTCCTTAGTTAGTGTCTCTGAGTTATTTACTCTATTTAAGATTGCCCAGCTTGAAGCAGATTTTCCAGCAAGAGTGGAGGTCTCCAGCTGCTTAAGTCCTTTAAGAAGTCTTAAACTAGACAACCAAAAATCATGTAAGCAACTTAGTCATCATACCTGATACTCCAGGCTGTTGATTAGTCACCAGTTTCTTGGTTTTGCTCAGGCCATGTGTGTTTACAGCAGAGGCACTGAAACTGCCTGTGCTCTTGTGCAGCCGTTCTCACCGTACCTTCTGGGTCCACTACTGTCCTGTGTTCATGCAGCTCTTGCATGCAGGTGGTTGTATGCTTCCTCTCTTTCCTGACTGGAAAAAAATAAAAATTGCATAAGCTTCTCTGCCTCTTTTAATAGTGTCACATTAATATTGGCAAAAAGGAGGTTGCTGAAAAACACTTGTGAATGTGAAGCCTAAGTTTTCATTGGTTTTTATCTTAGTTAGCTAGACGTTTGGAACTCAAAGCTTGGTAGAAATGAACTTTGCCTTTAAAATGAACAGCATCACTTTTTCCACAGCTGTCAACCGCATACTCTTTGCCCTGGCTTTCCATAGGCTCCTGTGAGTGTTTTGGTTCCTAATCACCGCATGTGACTGGCAAAGGGCTGAGATACGCAGCTCAGAGTTGCTATATTAGTTTTACCTTCTCCTCCAATTTGACTGATTGCCAGGCAGGGTGAGGATGTTTTCAAGTAGCCCCACTTGTTGATATTGGGACATCATTTTCTACTTTATTGCCTGTGGCATAATCCTCCTTGTGTGCTCTGGGTTGCCGGTCTAATTTTTTAGGAATCTGAATGGAGTATCACTGGAGTTTGAAATCAGTAACTCTACTTTGTCCTGGTGGGGGGGGGGGGGGGGGGGGGGGGGGGAAACAAAACCCACAAACAAACAAACAAAAAAACCAAAACCCCAAGCAAAAACCAAAAAACCCTCCAAACTGCTTTGCTTACAAATGCTACATAAGCATTCTATATAACAATGTGACAGGCAAAGTAGAATTATTCGTTGCAATTTGGGAAGATCCTATTTGGTATGCAGCTTGCAGCAGGAATAATAAAGGTGATGGGTTTGTCCACTATTTTGCTGAGGACTGTCACTAGCAATGACAAAAATGACAAGGTGACAAGACCACATGTGCACTTAAGTAGGGGGGGAAGCAGGATGATTCAATCTGTAGATTTAATTTCCATGCTTTTGCAGTCTCTAAGGACTTGTATGACTGACAACTCTAATAGCTAAAATCTGGATCCGAGGGTCTTCCTCCACTGACCCAAAAAACCTTTGCCAAGTCGTGATGGTTGCCTGATGCACAGCCCGAGTGTCAGCTGAAGAAAGAAACACCTGGGATTCGAGAGCTGAAAAAGACATTGAAAAAGGAAATGCAAACTGAAGTGGAAGGAGGTTGCAGGCAAAGAGCAAAAACTGGGGCAGCAGAAACTAAGAGTACGGAGGAGCAGACATCATCGGAGAGGAGGCTGCTCCTGCCTTGTGGATCCTATGGATTTCCAGCCTGGGTTTTGTCACTAGTGATTCCATGCTGTTGTGATATTTACCAGTTCAAGCTTGGATCTTCTGTAAATGTCCATCATGTAGCAATGCTCTGGGGAATGAATGGGCAGTCCTCCAGCTCTGGAAAGAGTACTGTCTACATTGGGGTGCGAGCACCAGGCGAGAGGACGCACCAGGGAGCAGCGGCCTGCTGCCCACTGGGGATGCCGCAGAGCTGATCTGCAGATCTGAGCTCCTCTTGAACGTGATTCCCAGCAAATCTTTAATCGAGTCCATGCTGATGGCTGACTAGCATTCTTACATCGCTTTTATCTGGATCTCTCTTGTCTCACCCCATAAAAAGCGCTTTTTATGAAGATGTGGAGTAGCCTACTGCACAAGTGACACATCACCTCCTGAAATCTAATAGAGCTGTCATCCTCGTGTCACCATTGTGTCTGCTAAAGTGATCAGCTGAACATCTGTCTCTCCGTGTTTTATACAGTACAACTCACTCTGCCAACTCCCTCCACCCAGCCAGGTTGCCGGAAATGCTGCTTTTTAAATGCTTTTAGAGTGGGAGGAAAGAGGGAGTGTTTTTTTCATTTTTTCAGTCAGCTGCATCTGATAAAACAACAATTTGTAGTGCTGGGTAACCCCAAACATGTAAAAGCTGGTTTGCAAGCCATGCCTGCAGTATTATGAAGAGGATGGGAGCTCTTCAAAACTCATCGGATTGGAATCACATTGGGCCCAAATTTGGCAAGAAAACCACCTAATTTCAGCGCTGAAATCTGTAACAAACTGGAAGTAATTCTCCATTAGCATGGAGTTCATATAAATCAGGGCTTCTGCTTCCAAAACTGAATTACCCACAACAGCACAAGCTATTGTTGTTTTTAAGAGCAGACATCCAAAACCGAGCATGGCCAGCCCCAGGTGTTCAATGCTGTAATGGGGTCCAGGGTTTTTTGAGACATTTGGATACACTAAACAGCACGTTGAACTCTTCTGAAAAATCTGGTCCTCTCTGTGCTGCTATGGAAGGGATTTTTTACTCTTTCAGAAAAACCTCTGACCTGTTCTTCCTGATTCTGAATGTTTTTGGAAAGTCCATTTTCTCAGAGGATGCTTGTGTTTGGTTCGATGCTGCCCACAGGAAAGAAAGGCAAAGAGCTCATGAGACTGGACCAGCAACAGAGAGCTGGAGAAGCAGTGATGAAGGGAAATGGAGCAGGCTGCAGGAGATGGCCGGAGGAGCTTGCTCAGCAAGTCCCACTCCCCCCACACACTTGGATAACACAATTTATCACACACCTCAGACAGAACTTCATCTCTTCTAATGAATGAAGACCTGAGCAGATTGCTATTAAAATCAATCAGATTTCATAGCATTAGCTGTAGGCTTGCAAACACAAACCAGCCAACTGCTTCCCCACCCCCGCTTTGCTTTGATGCTTTTTGCCTAAATGGCAGCAGGTGTTCTGGGCTTTCCTGCCAGCACTTCCATATGGGTCAGAAACCAAATCAGCTACCAAATACTACTGCAAAGCAATTAATTACACTGCAGTACTTCTCAACTCTCTCTGGAGATACTGCATTTCTTCTCATTTATGGGCTGTACCTGCCTGTGGGGCAAAATTTCCAGGTTAATGTGTCTACCTTTCTGTTTTCAACTTGATGTGAGTGAAAAGAGAAAAACATCCTTTCCTATCTCCAATTCTAAATTAATTCTAAATTTTACTAATGTGTTGTGTAGTTGTTGGTTGCTTCCCCCCCCCCCCCCCCCCCCCCCCCCCCCCCCCCCGACATACTTTTGCTTAGACAAGGCCAGTAACTCAAACCACATGCAAAGATGCTGTATGCTTAACACACTGGTTTTGGAATTGACATGGGATATGAAGTACTTGAAAGCTCATCTTGAGGGAATAGTCACAGTGCAGGTAGTTTATCACCTGTGATGGCTCTTGATATCTTGAGAAACTCACTCTATTGCACCTGCCAAGAGAGCCTGTCTCTTGGAAAAGCTAAAGCAGTTTATCTCAATAAATACTTGGATACAGCATAAAGGACGCTTGCTGGCTGTGTACCTGCAGTCAAAATGGGTTACAACTAAACTGTGTGTGTCTGCAGCCTGGCTATGTGCTGCTGATAAACTTGTAATCAAAGAAGTAAAACCCTTTTGAAGATCAAAGGAACCGTTATTCACGCGGCTGCATACAACAGATCTGATCGTAGGCACTGGCCTCGCAGTGTCCTGCCGTGGCAAATACAACCAGAGCAACAAACAGGGGTGGTTGGGACGGACAGATGGAACTTCAGCACTCTCTTCTCTAATCGTGGGCACTCTGACCCAGCGTTAGGAGTGAAATACCTCCAGTTCCTTTTCCAAACTGAGTTTTCAGTCAACTGGAGAGACCTAGGAGGGATAGTGAGACTGTCAGAAGTATTTTGTTGTGGAAAGCCATCCTGACTTTTATAGAGAGAAAGGAAAGCTGTACTTTCTCTCTCTCCATTTCTCACTTTCCACTGCAGACATGGCCATGAACCAGGGGGGAAAAAAAACCCCACCTTACTCATTTAAGACATCTCTCATCTTTACATTCTCAGTGTCATTCATGTTGCATGCTTTAGGCTTTGTCCTAGTACTAACTTACTTCTAGTGTAGTAATACTACCAGTTAAGAGCTGTTGGTACCTGCTTCTCAGAGGATGTACTCTCAGCACCCCTCACCAGGACCATAACCCCATCTGCCTCCCGAGGTTTGGGGGACAAGGGGAATTTTTGAAGGCTCGGGATACAGAGTTCAAGGAGTCCCTGAGACAAAAGTAGCTGCATGCCAAGATCAGTGTTGATGGAGTGTAGAGGAGTTTGATTAATAAGCTGAAACTTAAGCCGTGTCTGCCAGAGGCTGGTACCAAAATACCAAAAAAAAAAAAAAAAAATTGCAACAAGATACATTTGAAAAATGCTGTAGATGCCTCACGTTGGCTGGGGCACAGGGAACAGAAGCTTGCCTTCTTGTACATCTGCACGAGCCAGACATGTTGCTGCTAGATACTGAAAAGATAAGGAAAAAGGGCAAATTGAATACCTAGTGACAGAGATTTCCCCTGGACCTACCCCAATAGCAGCAGCAGAAGAGGTTTTTTAATCTGAAGTAGGTCAGATGCACTAACATGGGCCATAACTAATTCTTCCTTCACCCATCCTCCATTCCAGGCAAAATCATCTGTGCCTGTCACACCTCTAGGAACCGTGGTGTAAAGGGTCTGTACAACAATCCCAGTCTCATCCAGGGTATAAAGTGTTCTTGCTCTCTCTTTCCCCCCACCTTCCCCTCCTCTTCCACGTATTCCAGCAATGAATTTCCCAGAGTACGTCTGTCCTGTTAATAAGACATGCTGTCACTCTGGTTCATCTGCTAGAGAAATGGGGTAACATCTGAAAATCTGAAGCGGAATAAGAAAATTATTTCTTGATAAATTATTTCTAAACTAAGAAATTTAGAATAAGTGACTCAAAAGTATATCTTGAGGAGGAAGGAGGTTTATGCTAAGAGGCAGTAAGGCACTGTATATTGCAAAGTTCAGCTGCTCCAAGACTTTTCTGTTGTTTATGAGAAATGCCTCATGAGGAAAAAAAAAGTAATTGTAAGAATGTCCTGATCTTGCTATTTTCCAGGCATGTTGGATTGTGTCTTGCTCTTGCCAAACTCAAATGGTGTCATTCTGATAAGGTAGAGTGGGAAATGGGGCTTGTGGGCCGCTTCTCTCCTATTAGTTTTCACACATTCCACGTAACCAAAGACTGAAGCGTGATTTGTTGGCACGAGGTTGACTGAACTAGGGTATACAGACCCAGAACTTTTTCAAATAATTGACGTTTCAGTCTCAACCACGGTTTACATCTGAAGTAATTTGGAGGTTTATTTTGATTAGAATCTGAGTAGTCATTTTTGATTAGCAGCCTGCGTAGATCAGAAATGATACTGCAAAGCTGAAGCCATGCACGTTGCCAAAGGTAACACGCTATCTTTGCTTACTCAAGTTTTCAGTGCTGAACTTATTTGAAGTTGAGCTGAACCATGGAATGGTTATTTGTTTTGCAACTGTTGCCTACCCATCTGCTTTACGTTTTGCTTGACTTCAAGAAGGGTTGGATTGTTTTGGCTTTTTGTTTTTTATTAAGGATATTGAGTGCATTAATTCTCTGAAAAATCAAACCTCCCTCAAGATTAATTACAGATATGGGTCAGCTATTTGTTGCGTTCTACACATATGAAACAGGTGTTTGGGTTGGCAAGTCACCCAGAGGCGAGGGAAGGACTTGGTAGATGAGAAGCAGCTCTGTGACTTTTTTTTCTTTGACCTTATGGTAAACTAAGCTTTACACGTTCTCCAGGAGTCAGTTACTTCAAATGTCATGTACTGCAAGTGATTAGAATCATGGAACAATCGAGGTTGGAAAGAAAAATTGCAGGGATTGGTCTAGATGACCTGCACAAAGTAGGACTGTCTGCCTTTGTCTTCATCATAGCCACCCATGAGGTAGCTGGAGAAGGCAATTAGATGCACCTATCCTCAGTGCTTCCTTTTTCCAAGCTGAACAAATGCCATTCTTGGTCTGTCCTGGACTTCAGCCCTTGTCTGCCTTGGCTACAGCATATGCATGTCTGTCTTGACTGTAGTGCTTGAGAGGCAGCCTTCCTATGGGAATACAGGGCAATAATCACTTCCCCTGTCCTGATGGCTGAGTTCTTGTGAGGTCAGTGTTGTAGGTGGTTGACCTTCTTTGGTGTGTTACTTGCTCACACTCAATTCCTGTCCACCTAGTCCCCACCTCCTTCTCCACAATGCTGCTTTCTATTTAGGTAATCTGCAGCACACATGGGGATTATTGCTTCAGGTGCAGGAGTTTGCATTGGACTTTGTTGAATTTCATGAGGTTTCTCTCAGTCAACTTCACCTGCCAGTCAAGATGTAGCTGAACAGAGCCCTGCCCTCTGGCATATCAGCCATTCTCTTCAGTATCTTAGTGAATGTGCTGTATTTTATGTGAATGTGCTGTAGGTGCCCTCCATCCTGTTGGCTAGGTTAAGGTCGCCAAACAAAGTGAGCCCTAGTCTCCAACTGTGAGGAGCTCCATGGACGATCAGCCACCAGTTGAGAGTTGAGTCACTGACCACTACTCTCTGAGCCTGGCAGCCCACCTGTTTGTTCCATACGTCTCCATGTGTCCCCTGAAAGGTTGGCTTGGCTTAGAGGATAGCGCAGGCATGGTCTGGGGAGATAAAATGGGAAAGCAGTGAATTCACAAGTAGAGGACAGACACCATTTGCTAATGGCTATCAATGGGAGGCGGTGAGCTCACGGTGTTTTCTCTTGAGGAAATCTCCTCCAGTAGCATACTTCAGTCTTCCTGAGACTTGGAATCCAGGTTTGTTTTCCTAAGATCTATTTGGCAAATGAATAAGGCTTCCAGCAGCCAACAGTGCTGCAAATTTGATGCAGCGGGGAGCCCTCTCATTAGGTAGAAGGGATTCAGAATATGGTGGTTAAATACAAGTGCTGGAGTCCCAATCCAGCGCTGCGGAAGGCCGCTCTTAAGAAGAGGTTGTTTGCCAAATGCTGACAGATGACTGTCTTTTCCTCAACAAATAAACTCTTGTTTAGCTTTATTTCAAATGTTTACTTTTCTGCTGGGATTTCAATAAAAGACCCTTGTCTTGCAGCAGCAGCAAGTCATCCAGCACATGAATGGGGTCTGTAAAACTGTCCTTGTGTTGTGCTTGGGAAGCTCTTTGAGAGAGGGTGCGCTACCCATCCTGTGTTTTGCTTGTGGAAGGAAGTTAAACATACATTATTTAAATTATTTGTGTTATTGTTAGATCATCAGGACAAAGGGGCTGACTAGTAGTAAGCATAAAATGGTTGAAATGTATGCCCCTCTGATTCTTTTAAAAACAAAATAAACAAACAAAAAAAAAACAAATGAAAAAAAAAAAACCCAAACAAATCCCCAAAACAGGAAAAGAAAAAAAAAAAGTGATCAGTCATTAGGGTTTGAGCTGCTTCATTCCAGGATTGTCGTCTTTCCTTTCTTCTGAGCTCCTATTAGCTTATTGCATCTCAGGGCATCTCCAGTCCCCAGAAATAAGGCCACTTATTCAGTGTCTCTAACAGAACAGTTGCTCTTGAAAATGTCACTCTGCAGATAGATAATTGGTGTATCAGGTCCACTGAACAGAAGTGCATTCAGCACAGTGGTGTGCAATTGCTCCTCTTTCCTGATGGCTTTTCCTTCTACCACTGCATGGTGATCATCTGCCCATCACTGAGCTAATGCTACAGCAGCTCTGGACAGGAGAAAAAAAAAATCTGTATTTGAAATTTCTACTTGCCTTTTTCTTTTTCAAGATTTAAATGGTGCTGAGCAGTGGAAAAAACAATCTGGAAGGCCGGGCAGGAGCAGCTCTCGAGCCTGTGAGCTTTGCAGGTGCAGCCCCCGGTACCTGTTGGGTGCAGTCGATGTTTGTAGTTTCTGTGAATTTTCGGCAGCTCCCACCACATCCAGCCCTCCTCTGCTCATTGAAGGCAGCGCAATGCTGCCTTCATCTCTTCTCCCTCACCTCTGAAGAGGGGGGAGCTATGGAGGCAAAACCTGCAGGTTCTTCTCCCCCACTGGTGTTGACTAAATCATGTGAGAGGGATTAAGGGGACCAGCGAAGCATTTTAACCCTCCTCTCGCCGCGAGAGCAGTGGGGACCTGGCATGTGTATCCAAGGGGCTGGTGTATGAGAGGGGAAGCCCTTAATCCAGTCAGCTCTTGGTGCTGTTGGTGGGGTCACAACTTGGAATTAAAGAGTTTCTGCTCCAGGCTTTCCTTAATGGGACTGTAAAAGGAACTCTAAAAGCAACGAAGGATCCTTTGCTGCTTTTAGGAAGGCAGCAGTCGCCGCAGCTGATTCAGGTGGCAGCCCCACAGCAGTTCCCACTCCTCCTTGGAGCTTTCTGAAGCCCCTCTGCCTTTTGAGAGCAGCCCAGGTCCCCAGTTTGGTGCCTCATCTTTGTGCTAGGAGGGAGATAACACTTCCCGAAGGCTCCTTTAGCCCAGCACTGGAAAGAAAGAGCAAACTGCAGATTTGTATTAGTTTACGTATTATCAAGCGTTTGTAAGGTACCTGTTGCCTTAGTAATGAGGAACAATGTATACAGCTTTGACAGGGCAAAATCGCTCTCTGGTCAGAGAAAAAAAAAAATCATGGGTTTTCCTCTGGAGCCACTCCTCCTGTGCTTGGGGAGGGGACCTGAGGAAGCAGAAGAAACTGAGCCGGTTGTTATGATCACACGATCCTGGTTTCTGTTCATTCACTGCTCCCGGGAACCCTGCAGAGCTGCTAACAAGCTGTGTGTACATTGAGAGCACGCGGGGAATATGCTGGAGGTGGGGAGGGGATGGAGGGGTGTGCAAGCTCATGTAACCCAGAGCGTGCACAGCGCCTTTTTGTGTGATGGGCTTGGGGTTATCAGGAGCTGCCCTTCAGGTCTCCCTCATCTCCAACAGACCTGTACCTGGCCGGGGAGCACATCAGAGGTGCTTGAACTGGCCTATTTCCACATGAGAGGAGTGACCAACTCTGCTATTTGTGTGGCAATTGCATGTGTTGCACTGTCCTTGCTTCTCTGGGCTTAGTGTTTTATCACTGAATGGGAATAATGATATTGCCTTACCTGAAAAACTATCACAGCGCTGTCAGTAGCAATTGCTCTTCTAATGTGGGCTGAATGCGTGAATGCATTAGGCAGGGCTGCTGTGTGTACTACAGGAGGGTCCGAGAGCCATCGTGCTGGGCACCGGGCATTCAGCGCTGCCGTGGTGGTCCCACCGGGGTACAGCAGGGTCACCCCATCTCTGCAGCAGGGAGCCTGACCCCAGTATATGGCCCTCTGGACTTTCAGATGCTCAGCACTTGATATTTCCCTTATGGAAACATAGTCTGCTCTGTGTAAGTAGTATAACAAGATAAACATTGCGCTCAGCATGACAACCAAGAAAAATACTGCAAGGTCAACCTAAAGATGGAGAGAGGTTCAGAAAACAATACTGACTTTGTGTCAAAATCAGAGGAGACTTATTGCACAGGGCCCGGCAGTGGCAGGAGATAAAGCAGCGCTTTCGATCGCATGTGGGTCAGCTAGCATGGGCTTGTTCCTTCTATTTATTCTATACGCTGGCTAATGACAATACAGTTATTGTTCTTACACCTGTTTGCTGAGGGAAATGAACTGATGACAGAATTTTAGTGCCTCTCCATGAGGCAAATGGGTCAGGTTTCTCTTTTTTTGTCATTTAGCGCAGTACATCTGGTCTTACAAATCTGAGCTGCAGCCCAAGATATATATAGGCAATTCAGAGCCCTGTTTTATCATCTTCTAAAGGACGATAAAGTAATGAAAATCTCCACTGGGGTGAAATAAGAGGTGAAGTTCTGATAGTTGTAAACCAGGCAGCCAGCTAAGGAGAATCCAATTATTTGTGGCACTGCAGGTTTTTGCTGCAGGAACATGTCACGCATGGTAGCCAGCAGCACAAAACTTACTTCACTTTGGCTTGACACTTGTTTTCACAATTGCCATACAACCAATAACAACACATCATCTATTATTGTTCCACCCTTCTATCTCCTAAATAAAGAGATTTATCTTTGCCTTCTATCAGCCACCACAGTGCTTGTTGCCACCATTACTTTGACTAAAATTTTAATTGCCTATAGATGCTGCACTGGTCGTCTTTCTGACACTGAAAGATTTAACAGTGGAGTTAAGCTCCAGAATCAATGTTAACAAGTCTATCTGGGACTATTTTATTTAATAGAGTCTCAAAGCTACTAGGGGTGATTTACAAAACTGACCTTCATTGACTGTCTGGAAAACCAGAGAATCAGCAAACACGTTTCTTCAGCAAGTAATTAATCCTTCCTTATTGGGAGTCACCCTGGCCCCTAAGTCACGGCTTTACCTGCTCTAAAGAATTATAACTTTTAACCAGATTATTTATTGCCCTGTGAAGGGCAAAATAAAACCAAATTTCTTGTTCAATACACTTTAAGATGTGGCAGCAGAGATGGAAGTACCTGATTATTTGCAGTGCAGAGCCTCTTCCCATGCCTATCTGAGCAGACAGTGTATTTTAAGCGTCCCAAGTAAATAGGAGTCTGGACCAAATGCTGTAAAAGATGTGGTATGGAACAGCTAGGCTTTGATGGAGACATGGCTGGCTAACCTAACAGGCATTCCTTAGCTTTAACAGCCCTGCTACAATGTGCAATGATTTGTGTGGCTTTGAGTTCGGTATGAAGTTTTCTGCTTTAAAAAGTAAAGGGAAAAAAACCCAAACACATTGGCATTCTGTTCCGGCAGACAATGTGCCATTGGGACCGTGCTCCCCAGTGAAAATGCCACACAGACAATCTGTCTGCTCCTAGCCATCACGCTTCCTTCCATGCCAGTGGCTGGCAGGGCGCTTCCATCCGTACGCAAAATCCAGGCTGCCGACTGCAGTGGCATTTGCAGAGGTGAAATCACGCAGCTGTTACAGAAGCTTGCTTGCCCCTGACCGGAAAAGTCGATGAGCGTTTTATGGATGATAGGTTTGGGCAGCTCTGCTGTGGATGCTGTATGTACTTCATAGTAAATGGCGTAATAAAGGGTTATTAAGTGATACAAGTGTATTAAAAAGTGCTATCCACAAATCACTATAAAATATTCCAAGTTATTATAAGACTCTATTACAGAAAATTGAAGGATTTTACATCAGTTGATTAACCAGTTAGGAAACTGTACCTCTTATTAAACTTTCATACGACACATTAAATGTACAGTTGTAAATGGAAGGCGACTAGGCCATTTATTGCAAAACAAATGGATGTATATGATAAGAATGGGGCTGTGCTTTTGCGTGGGGATACTGCCAAGAGGAATAGGAAGAGCGGACCCAAAAATGAGAATGCCACAATGTGCTTTTACTCCAAAACTGAGTACTGAATTTGCCCTGTTAGAAAAATCTGTCGCAGGGACTTGAGTGAAGTATTATCTAACCATCTGAGACACAGCCCTATAATTCATGGGTCATTGACACAGTAGAGAAGATCAGTTCTGTCTATTGTAGCAGCGGAGGGACTCTTAATCCATGGATTATTAACGCGGAAAATTGAAGGGGCTGTTACAGGCTTGTGGTTTATTAAACTATTGTGGATTTAGGGAGCTTTAATTCAAAGATTATGGACACAATGGAGTGCAACAGATCCTTTGACAATGTCAGTGGCAAGGCTTTTGTACAGGAGAAAGCTTCTGCCTGAATTCTGGCCTTCCCCATTCCACAGGAATACCGCTCAGAGAAACGCTTACAGGGCTGTAATCACCTTTGAAACTGGTTTGATCAAAGCAACTCAGAAACTCACTTCTCTGAAGATAACGTTCCCTGAGCTCTCCAGTCTGGAAATTATTTTGTTCTAGGGAGGCTTTTCTTGCTAGTGCTTGATCTGCACCCGCGGCTGCTGGTTTGTTCTTGGAAACATTTGATGCTGTACATCATTAGGTCTATAGGATGTTTTGCAGTACCAATGAGCTGAATGTCTGTTACGTATTAGGGAAGGACCAAGGAGTGAAAACTTGGACTTCCACTACCAACTGCTTTGAGAAATATGCTCCTGCCCCTGAGTACCACCTCAAAGGAACTAAGTGAGGTTATTCCTGCTTCCTATCCACTGCAGAGGACTAGAAGAGATGTGCAAGGAATTTGTGGAAAGGTACACTGGAATATAACCATAGTCCAAAAGACAATCAGCCTGCTGTGTAAAGGCCACCAGGGAGATGCCCAAGCATCTTGGAGTTTGTATGTCCTCCTTTTGTCGTCCTGTGTTCCAGAAGCAGGGAAGGGAACCAAAAGTCGTTACAGGAAATATTGCAACGAGGGCTGGGCTTAAAGTGTGGTGAGGGAGACTCACAGTTGGCATTGGAGTAAGATTTGTAACTGCAGTGGTATTTGAGAATGGAAGTGGTTTGCCTCTGGAGGGAATGAGCCTCCGTCACTGTTAGTGTCTGAGAGCAGGTAAAACATCTGCTGGGAAGGTCTCAGTAACGTGCTCCACTGCAGAGCAAAGGCATGAACTGGACGACCTCCCTGCCCGATTCTCTGATTTATGTTTGCAATAAAAGAGGAAGGAGCTGTGGACAGAACTAATATAAAGTGGCTGGTGGGATTATGGGTCTTGATGTGTTTTCTGAGCGCATGCTCTGCTCTGGGTGTTTGTGCTTGCACAGGTCAGATTTGCGGCTCTTGCATGAATGTCTGCAGCTGTGGGTAGACTGAGGGGGAGCAGGGAGGAAAGCCAAAATGCCATTTGTCCCTGGCATTGTTTGGCTTATTGTGCTGTTGTCCAGAAAAGCACGATTCAGTCATGGAGCTCCTTGCTGCTGGAAGCTGAGGAAGCTAAAGCATGAATGGGATCAAAAGGAACTGCACAAATCCTTGGGAAATGGCTCATGAATGGCTTTTGAACTGTGGCTCAGATGCAGCCTTGTGACTGAGATTTCTAGAAATTGGGAGGATGGTGGGAGGAACAGGCCATGCTTGTCCTCCTGTCTAGGTTCTTTCCCTAAGCTGGGTACTGTTTCTGCTCAATTTCATTGTAGGGACAGACAAAACCTTAAAATTTTGCCAATAGAAAAAGGACTAAAGGAAGAGGAAAACCATATGAAATAAACTATAGGGTACATAAATCGGGGAAGAGGAAGAGAGAGGAAGTGGGGAGCTCTCCCAGACCAAGAGAGGAGCAGAAAGGTGAACTGAATACTCCTGTTTCTGTCCCATTGATGTTGCGCGAGGAGTCACAGGCACTATGTGACAGTCTGCAGCACGAGGACTGGCGTAAGTCAGCAAAGCTCTGTTTCTCATATTTTGCAAGAAGGGAATGCTGGAGGAGAAAGCATGTGCAGGACTTCAGAGACTGGCTCAAGAGAGTGTCTAGGAGCAGCCTTGGGTACTAGGACAGTCTTTATCCTCTGATGCTCCAGTGTGTACCAAAGACTTGGTTTCTATGCAAAATCCCAGCAGTCGTGAGAGCCTTGATTAAGTCATTGTAAAATTGGTTGAAGTATTTCACTAGCCTGAGTAATTATTTTACTTGAAAAAAAAATATATATTTACTTAAAATAAACTCTCGTTTCTCAACTATGCTTACATTACACAAATAACTTGGTTTATATTTAAATAGAAAATGTTTAATATTCAACCTCAGAATAGTTGCTTAGCACAAATTTCTTTCTTCAATATTAATTTCCACTTCAAGTATTTACATTTACTTGTTTTCCCTCCCTTGCCCTCTTCCATTCAATGCCCCCACCAAAATTTACTTCTGTTTCCCAGGGAAAATATATGTGGTTTAGAGTAACGTAAAACAAATGATGGATTGGGTGTATTTGCAATGGCCTTTGAAAACTGTCCCAGTGTCCAAAGACTGCTCAGTTTTATCCCTCTAAGTGTTTTGTGCTTACTGCTGCAACATGTCATCTACGCAGCCAGGAAGTTGTACAAGATATACAAGATTCAAGCCAACAGGATAAAATCCAAGTGATCTCTTAGCCAGCTTTTGAAATGAATAGAATTTTGTGACCTGGAACTCCAGAAATGAATATTAACTGAATGGTCAAACACAGATGGTCCATATGAAGTTTTCTGTGTAACTTCTAATTTGACATGTGAAATGTTTTATATAATTTTAAAATATACTGGGATTTTGAGCGCTATGCTATTTAAGGAAGCACATCTTGTTGCAAAGGAACAAGGACCTTCTGAAAAGTGCTTGTTTTTAGAAGACAGCTAGGCTTAAGTAGCTTTCAGAATTTGTGTAGTGCAGTTACTGAGTTAATATTCCAGCCTATCCTGTCAGTGTACCAGTGGTGAGATATTCTGAAACTGCACATTGTAATATCTGCTCAGCATGAATATATCCTACAAACTTGAAGATTTTGTTTGGATTTGCAAAGACAGGGCATGACTACAAATGCTTCTGCAAACTCAGGTCTGTAGTGAGGCATCAAGCTGTTCAACATGAAGCGGGGAATTTGGGCCAGGGCTCTTGCTGGTAATGGTGCAGAATCAACACCAGAAAGTGAACTTGTGCATACAGACCTCTCCAAAGGGAAGGGGAAGGCTCGTATCACACTGTGCCTGAGCCCCCTCTGGCCTGCCTTACGGAGCGTGCATATCTTCTGCTTGAGCCAAAGATGCCTGATTTTTGGCAAGTACAGTAAGTGCAACTTCATGAAATGGGAGCATACCTTTTAGTGGTGTTGCACTGGACACTTGCAAGGAGTTCTGAAAACTTTGATTGCTCTGAACTGTAAAGTAGTGGGAATCTTTCCTTTGACTTCAGCAGATGTCTCCCACAAGTATGCAAGAAAATGTTTGTCTTAATATTAGGAGTAGTTTTTAGGTTATGAAATAGCCGAAGGTCAGAACTTTTTCTTGAGCATGGTGCTGAATGAACAATAGCTGAATAACTTTTACTTGGTATTTACAGTCACTGATTACGCTCCCTCAAGATATTCTCACAATCGTTTATTCTTCTAGTTCTGCTTAATAACGTGGCTGGAGTTTGGTAAACAGCTGGAGTGAAAGGGGTGTGGGAGGTAAAATGCTGTAAAACTGAGGTAGGTGAGATGTTCTCCTGATGAGTAGATGAAGGAAGGGAAGAAAGTTCCTGAAGCTTCAGGCATCACCCTCCTTATGAGAGGATTGTGAAATAATGCATATTTTGGTAATTTGGTTGCTAAGGTTCAGAGCAGAGTTATATCCTAGTTGTAAGGTGTTTTTTTTTGCCAGCAGACAAAGCTTTCCTACTGAAGTCTAGAAAGCAGAATGGTCCTATCTGACACACACCTTCAGAAGGGATACATGGGGCTGTTTGTTGGACAAAGGCTCCCTGCTGCGTATGGTGAAGAGGGGCTCCCCTTGCCATTGCCATCCAAAACACTGAAACTTGTCCCCAAGAGTGCAGGGGAATAACGCTGCCTGGACAACTTCACCAAATTACGCCTACTCAGGCTACTGCTCTCCTCTGTCCCGTGGCTTTCCTGTACAGCAAGGTCAGACGGAGAGCCATCAGGAGACTGCTTACAGTAATTCAGAGCACGCCTACCCGTTTCTCCTCCTCAGCTTTGCCAAGATAACCATCTCTGCTGTGGAGAGCCAAGGTGGGAATTTCTTCTTTCTTCACTTGATCAAAGCACTCCAATTACATCCGTTTGGAGGTTTACATATCAGCACCGCGTAACATCTCTTTCCACTTAACTACTCCAGCCATTCATTATCCATCCAAATGGAACCTGGCAGCGCTTTTCTGTATTCAAGTTTTTTTTGGATCAGTAGTTATATCTGTTGTTGGTCCAGAAAATGTCAGCTTTCATCTGTTCCCTCTCTCGCACGGAGCTTTTTCTTTTAAACCAAAATTTTTGTTTGAATATTTAAACGTTTATCTAAGTTGCAAACCGATGCATCCTCCACTCATGTCAAATTTCACTAGACTGCATTTCTCTGGCTTTGCTTGTTGTCTTATGGGTCAGCAGATAACATATTAATGGCCTGTAAGAAAACCCAGCAGGATGTATCCTGGGGAGAAAAGGGACTATGTCTGGATTTCTTGATGGCCCTTCATTTGGAAATGTTACTCAGAAAGATGACTCTGATGGAACAAATACAGCTGCTTCTTTGCATGTACTGCATCCACAAGGAAAGATCTTCCATGGTCATTTGTCTTGTATCAAAAGTTGCTGGCGTTTCCTACAGGAACACTAAGCTCTGTGGTTTTTAGTCCAATAAATGGCTGTCATTTAATGCTCCAACCAATCCTCCTAGTAATTACAATCAGCAGGGTTCCCATGCTGTGCATCAGTGATGGTTCGTGAACTTGCTTCAGTAACTTCCATAAGTCTTCAGTAGAGTTGGCACAGCTGAAGTAGACAAGTCCAACCACAATTATGTAGTTTTGTTGGGGGGCGCTGGGGTGGGATTTAAGCCTGGCTTCCTAGAGAAGAATTCTACCGTCATGCTGTAAGTCAGACCCTACATCTGAGTACGTTGCTAAGTTTCATCCAACTTTGACAGACAGCTAGATAGGTCAGCAACAGCAAGATAAGCAACTGAGAAAAGGAGAGATTAAATTTGTGCCCTGCAATCAGGAACAAAAATTGCCCTGTGATCTCAAGTAAATCTCCAGATCCCACAAACTACTCATAGGAAAAGTATTCCCGCTACAGGAGATGTTCTGATTTGATTTTGTGTGTTGCTACCCAGAGACTGGCCCAACCCCGAGCCAAGGAGCCAAAGGAAACAAGGTGCTGGAGCTTCTGTTGCTTACAGATTGGCTTGTTGTTAAACGCTTTCCTAACTTCACCGCCAAAGATACATGTCAGCTTTTGGGCTTTTTGTTCTAAGTATACAAAGATGGTTTTTCCATTAAATATTGTGCAACTGACCTAGGAGGTACATTTCTAGTGCTTTCTTTACTTTTATTCTTGAGCACAGAGGGAAAAGGAACCTGCGGGCGGAGGGCACAGCAAGCTTTCTTGTGTTAGATAAGACAACAACCTGAGAACATCTCTGGTGTGGGACAGAGGCTTGTATAAGATGAAAATACAAACATGCCAGATTCATATGACGTGGTGCGATGTCTCCATGATCCCACAACACTGCCTGGGACATTGACATTTGGACCATAACAGTCCTCTGACGAATGCTGATAAAACAGTGGGTTTCTGCCAGACATCAGGCCTGTTGCACGGCAGGGAAGAGACAGGGGCTGTTTTTCAGCTCTGTGGTTTTGGTAGATGCTCGTCAACTGCACAGCCTATCATTGCTCCGAAGAGGTGTTGGAGCTGAACCCCACTTCCAGGCGCGAAGGTCTCCTCCAAGTCTGCACAAGCGTTTGCAAAGTGTTAAAGAAGGAAAGCAATGTACGGGAAGCGAAGATGCCATATAGGCTCTAGGTAGCATTGCCTAACATGAGGCCAGTGGTTCTGGTGATAAATATTTCATAGGTCATTCATGCCTGGTAAAGGTGAGAAGCAAAACATTAGACTTTTCATATTCTTTCCTCTATCTCCTTTTTTCAGCTGACTTCTTTGTTGGAGCGTCTCACTCTCCAGATCCTTCCTGATGAGGGAGGAAATCACTGGTTTTGACGTTTTCTAAATACGAAGAGCCAAGGCAGAGAAAACTACATCTGTAGAAGTAAATTAGGAGAGAAAGAGGCGCACAGAGCAGTTCTCAAAATTCTCCCCAGATGTCCAGCTCCCCTTGGCACCAGGCATTAAAGAAATTCCTATAAGTTTTCTATCTGCATCTTTGCAAACCTAAATCCCTCTGAATATCTGGCACTAAATCATCCACCCAAGGTTACAGAAGGAATTTGAAGTATCACAGGGAACTGATCCCTCTTCAGCAACAAAAATGGTGTTTAATTGCTACCCTTCCCGACACATGTGGTGCATTCTAGAGAGCTCGCCAACTTGAAATGGGCACATTCCAGCTGTTAGATTCTTTGTTGAGGGAAAGTCCCAAACTGCTTTGTATCAGGAATAAGTATATATTTAAGTATATATGGGTGTGTGGTTGTCCAGAGAGGTGGTGGATGCCCCATCCCTGGAAACATTCCAGGCCAGGTTGGACGGGACTCTGAGCAACCTGATGTGGTTGGAGATGTCCGTGCTCCTTGCAGGGGGGTTGGACTGGGTGGGCTTTGAAGGTCCCTCCCAACTCAAACCATTCTGTGATTCTATGATACATATATATAATAAAATATACAACATGTGTGTATGCATATGTTTCTATACAACATACATTTACAGTATAAAGAAAATAAGAAGTGAGAGAGCTTCTGAGATTCCCAGTTCTCTTCCAGAGGAGTATTTTGCCTGTTGCTAGTGGCTCGTGAAAACATTTGAAGTGCAAGTGCTAGATTTCACTACATTCCTCCTAAAACTTAAAGATGGCAAATGAAAACTAGTAAATTCTGAGTAGCTTTTTTTTTTTTTTTTTTTAACTTGTTTAATTCTTCCATTAAAATCCCTCCCATCAGAAGCTCAGCTGGGACTCCTTAAATTTATTTTGCTTAAAACAGGAATTGAGCCTTAAAACCATTACTAATAAACAATTTATTTTTTACAGTGAGGCATCCAATATAACTCATAAATCATTGTCCATTTAATTAAAGACACTCACCTTTCCAGCTGTTTCGCTAATGAGCCTAATCCAAAGCCAACAAACTCAATGGGTGCTTTCCCAGTAACGTCAGGGATTTCGGTGCAGGCACAAGCACTTTCAGGGCTCCTTCCCTTGTCGCTCTGGGTGCTACTGGGTTCTGATGGAGCTGATTTGCAGAGGCCCTGAACTTTTGGGCACTCTGTCTCTTCACCAGCAGGTTGTCCATGCTGAAGGCTCCCACGTAGTGGGCCCAGCTCTCCTCTTTACTTTTTTTCTTATTCTCCTTGAGTTCAAAAGTGGAGCTGTGAGAAATTAAAGGAACTTAGCCACAGCTATCCTGGGAGAGCAAGTTCTGCCATTGATGTAGCCAGCAACTTGCTCAATGACCCTTCAAGCTAACCCATGTACAAGATCATTTCCTATGAAACCTAGTGGGATGTTTTAGGCAGTTGGTTGGAGAGAGAAGCCTGTCTGTGACTATTGCCCATGGAGAAAAAAAAAACAAAACAAAAAAAAACCAAACCTCAGTCTCAGTTCTTTCTACATCTTACTCTCTGTGAGCGTTCTGACTTCAGGAGTAACCAAATGAGTTTGTGGAAAATAATTCTACTGAGAGCTATGAAATACAAATAGACCACTCTGACTCCATAAATCACCTGTGAAGTTTGTTAGGGCTCAGGAGAAATGAGATGGGAAACAGAAGATAAAGGTAGCTGGAAAAGGCTGGGTTGGTAAACTTCACCCCGCTTTCAGTGACCTGCAAAAGCAGGGAAAGTGGATTAACCTTTGTTTATAGACATGTGCCAAAGATGTGCATTTTTCTTCTCTGCATCTCACCTTTAATTGACTTCTCTCCCCAGTCCTCAAATGGGCCAGTGGCATCTGTGACATTGATTCAAATGGGGCTAAGAGAGAGCCTGTGATGTCTGCAGATAGGAGAAACCAAGACATGTCAATATTATTGGCATTGCTCTGAAATAATACAGAATATTACCAGCTGACTCTCTCTGTGATCTGCTCTAACTTTGTCAGGCACCAGAAAGCTGCCTTAACCTTCTGTTTGTGTGTGTGGGGCAGATAGAAAAGGGATTAAGTGCTCATTCTGCACTGTTTTTTCAAGCATCTGAGCCATCTCTGCTGACCAAGAAGCTGCACTTTAGTGACTGTTTCATCTGCACGGTGACATCAGCAGTGGTTTGCTGTTAGATAATACTTCTCAGAAAGGGAAATTTAATCTATTGGATTACTTTTCCAAGTAAATGAGGGGAAAAAATACAAACAGGGAAGCTTTGCAAGGCCAGAGTTTGTTTTTACATATGACGTCCTTTAAAATAGAGGTTAACCATCTGGTCAGACAAGTCCTCGTAGGGCTAACGCTCAAAACAGAAAGTAGCAGCCTGGCAGAAGTGTGTTAACAGTAGACATGAGTGAGAGTTGTGTAGCAAGTTGGGGGCTACAATAAATTTGAATTGTTATGAGAATACAGAATCTTAGAGTATCTCAAGTTGGAAGGGACCCATAAGGATCATGTGCGAGGGCTTGGGTCTTAGCTATTTTGGGTTATTTTCTCACTTTCTGTATTTTTAACGTTACTTACTATTGCAGTCAGTCCAGTTGAGTGGTTTGTTTATTTATTCTTTATGAACTCTGTAAAATAAAACCTTTTTAGGTTGGAGAGAGCTCGAAGAGAAGATGAAGGCAGCCTGGGAGGCTGTCCCCAGCCCTCCATCCTCGGAGGTAGATTTTCTCCCTGCCTCTTGATCTGATTTGGGATTTTTTTTCCCTTGGTAGCCCTGTCCAGGGGCCATTCCAGTGAGGCAGGATCACTAACAAAAGCCTGAAAGGACTGTACTGGGACTGGGAACTTGCTTTGCAGAGCAGCTCCTTCACGTACTGCAGCAAAGTTGGAGCTGGTGCCACTTGACTGGATCTGGTCCTATGTTTGTGGATTTAACTTAATTTTCTGCTATGAGCTTCCTGGTATGTAAGAGAGCAAATTCAGGCATGCCACTGTGTTCACTGAGGCAGCAAACTTGGGGGGGGGGGCGGGGGCAGAAAATTCCCGTCCTTCTACAGTTCATGGTGTTCTTCTAAACTATTTATAAATAGGTCTGCTGCAGCCAGTGTTTGCATTCGGGCGGCTTCACTGTTCTCGTTTTCAAGGCTCCTCTCAGATCTGAAAGTAAAGGTCGGGTTGACTCCCCTCATTTGAAATGAAGAGGGGAAGAACGTTAACCCTGTAGGCAGGTGGCTCTAAAGCAGAATTCCCAGGAACGCGAGTGAGTCCTCTCTTGCGTGGCACAGGCAGAGCTCTGACCTCGCTCTCCCTTTTGCTCCGTTTTCCTTTCCCTGCGCTCTTTATTAGCTGATGATAGTTCTAACTTCCTGCGTCCTTTTAAAGAGATTGCCCCGCACATCATCTGGGATTCATGAAGCGCAGAGATCTGGTAAGCAGCACAAATCACACTCTTTTGGCCTGCACTTGCCAGAAGCCCTGGATAAATTTTCAGCTGAGTTTATACTTCACCTCCCTCCACTCTGCAGAAGAATAATATATGGCTCTATTTTCTCCAGAAAAGCTTGCACCAAAAAACAACAATCTATTTCGTGAAGGATTATTTTTTGCCGATTGAGAGGTGTTTGGAGATGACAGGCATCTGATCTCATCTTAAGCCTTAAATTGCAGTAAATCCTGTATTTATTTACTTTTTACTTCAACCAAATAGGGCATTATCCTGCCTTTGAGTTAACCCTTTCAGTGCTCGCCTTAGCTGAGTGCTGCATGCCAGAGGCATTGATATCTACGGTCACTGGACAAGGACCAGCACAGAGCCACCAATTTGTGTACGAAATGGCTAAAACACTAAATAGGATTACATGGCTCATAAGACAGAGAATCAGAACCAGCCTCTTAAGTTGTACGACATACATGTAATAATGGTTTTGCTTCTGCGTGGGGCAATTGAAGGACAGGTGAAACACTGAAACAACCTGGTGTTGTGGTGTGTGTCTGGGCACAGGATGTGATGCCTCATCATCTTCCCGCTGTTGGCATCCAAAGCCTGGGAGTAAAAAAGGTCTCAGTGGATATTTTCTTGAGGTCATAACTTACATTTGAATGAAGAAAAAATGGTTTTGAATAAGGGTGTGCAAAAACTCACTTCAGAGATGGAAATACTTTTTTTTTTTTTTTTTTTTTTTTTTTTTCCCTTTAAGTAATCAAGAGCACCTTACCCTCCTCTATCCACAGGACCTGGCTGCCAGTCCTCCTCAGAGTAGATTATCATTTGACTCAAATGGTACATTTACTTTGGGATGAGTTGCTAACAAATAGAGGTTTTTAGGTGTTCTGAATGTGGGGAATGTATGTGGTAGGCTGGAACATCATGAACCTAAACAAAGAAGACTTATAAGACTACATATTGTTTTATTGCCTATTTAAGACTTTGAGATTAAATGTTTGTATAAAAGAAGGTGCATTATCCCAAGAAAGTGGTTTTATTTTTGCTATTACTAACACAGTGTTACAAAGACCCAAAAGGTTCCTGTTAATTCTCTGCTCTGACTGAGCTATGAATTGAGGCCAAGATTAACTTCTCCCAGTAAGTTCCAATCACTGAGACAAGGCATTCACCCTCAGTGAGGTGTCCTGGGCCATAAGGCTAGATGCGGTCTGATCAATAACAGAGCTAGTTCATACGCATTTTTACTGATGTATGGTTTTTTCCATGAGAATGTGTGCAGATGTAATTTCTTTTAGTACAAAAGCACTAAAAAATTAATTGCCGCTGTTCTCCTTGGATGTGTTCAGCTGCTCCTTGTTCTGAACATCCCACGGGTTCCGAGGGAGGGTTTCTGTGCGGGCTATAGCTGTTACCCTGGCAAATAAGTGTTCACCCTCTGCTTAAAAATCTAATTTTCCTCCCTTATTTGTGGTGGGAAAAATTGCATGGCAGTCTTGTAAGAGAACTCCTTTTCTAGTTTGTCTGTGTTTTGCACTCTCGCAATCTCTGCAATTATCTTTGGCACAGCAATTATTATTGTACCAGCTGTAATTCTTGCAATAGGTAATCCTAATGAAACATTGCTAGATGTCTTGTGAAATTCCACCACTGGTGAGTACGGACCGCCCATCCCTCCCCAACCCCCCCAGCCCCGAGCTTTTATTGTAGACTTTTGCTAATTTGTTTGGGTATGGACATGAAGGCTTTCACGTGATTTACCTCCCATGCTATAGCAAATTATTTACCTCTGAACTGTGATTTTTACCTAGGAAAGTGCAATTTATGGGAGGTGTTTAGGGATGGGTTTCTGCACAATGTGTTTTTTCAATTGCTTGCCACCTCAGTTGAACAGCACAGGTTTTAGTTTTATACATCACTGGAAAAAGAAAACTTATAAAGTGCTATTCATGAGAACTGTCTCTGTATTGCAACAACTGCTTTAGTTATTACAAAATCAGGTACTTTCATATATTGTCATTTCAAATTTACTTTTTTATAGCTCCAATCCAATTATAAAGACTAGCCATATATATGTTCACGGAGACCTTAAAAGTTGAATTTGCTTTTATATTCCTTCTTAGATCGATTAAATGTCATACACTAAATAATTCCCATACCCATTAACATATGATTTGCCCACTAGTAATTACTTTGTCATCCTTACTTCCTCAGGCTATTTTCAACTTTAAGCCACTGTTAATCCACGACCTTAGTGCTTTTGTCTCCATGTCTGAATTATATAAGTATTATGGAACAAGGATTGAAATGAACTACTATTGGCTTTAGTGTACAATTATAGTCAGCTGAGTGGCTTTTCTATTGCTACTAACTAAAATAATAGAGTAAATTTAATTCCTTTATGAAAGGATTATAAGAATTTGTTGGGGTGGTTTTTTTCAGTGTAGCAAGGCCAAATAAGAAATATTTCTGAGGGGAAAGTAAAAAATGGAGGAAAATAGCAACTGTCTGCTTTTCTGGGTGTTCAGGATTGCTGCCAAGTGGACACAAAGACAATTGAAGCAGGAATGTACCCCGCACTCTGCAGTGGCCACTGCAGTGGTAATTGAATAAAATCCGCTGAGAGCAAGAAAAAGCCCTTTGGTCATGGAGCTGAGATGGAAAAGTAGGTGTCTTTCAAGGACCTTTTTGTAGTGTGTCTTCTCAAACCCTTTTTCCCTCTGTGAGACTATCCAAAAAGCAGAACACCTGTTGGATGTCAGGTTTCCTTTTGGATGCAGGAGCACAGCATCGTATAGCACGGTCATGTCTCTAACAGGCTGGGCAGTTCGCTGTTTCTCCTGTTCCAGGCAGGCTCTCTGATTCTTGTTTGAAATGCTATCTCTTAGCTGCTTTTGTTCAATTGCTTACTTTCATGAAAGGTTATAATCAAAAGGCCAAACTTTTGGAAGAGTTTGGCTCCCTTATGAGATACTGGTTTCCAAATTGCATGTAAATAAGGGGTCACATTTTCCAAAGAAAGTACCGCCCCACCATCGGTGCTCTGAGAAATCTGCTTTGCAGCTCCATAGCTGTATTTAGGGGGAAACATTGCTGACAGGCTGAGTCAGTGGCCCAAATTCTGCTCCCTTTATCCATATAACCACATGAAAGCTTGTGCCTTCTATCCACAGAGTGTGCATGAATAATTTGCTTGGCGTGGGGCTGGAGCTAGCTAGCACAATAACTATGCTTTTGTAGGCTCCATATTTCCCTTGCCTTAGAGCTTTTCAAATTATACAAAACTGGTACTGTGACTAAAATGAGAAAAGCCTGGGCAATGACTTCAGAAGCAACTGGGAGTGACCTAAAGCTCATGAAAGGAGTCTTAGCTTCAATGGATGTTGACTCAAGTCCAAAAGACACTTAAGAATTACATCCAGACCCTATGGAGATCCTGGAATGACCCCTGCAGCCTGCAGTGAGATGGGGTTTTTTAATCAGTGCCAGGGAGCCCTAATTTACAAACACTTCGGAATCACTGGATTCTTTAACTGCACTTCTCAAAATACACTCGAGAAATAAGAGTTGCACGCACATGGCCTGTCCCTCTCCTCCTCTACACACTGAATGTTTTTGTTGTAGGGGAGTTCAGTAACGGAAGCGTAAACCCTCTGTTTACATCTATAAGCAAGATAAGGTACAAATTGCTGCAATACAAACTTCCTTGCGCTGGCCCTCCACTGACCTCAGCTATAAAAGACAAGGAGCCTCCTTTCTCACAGTTGCAGGAGACCTCCAGTCTCTAGGACAAAGTTTCAACCGGCAAAAGAGCTTGCAAAATCCTCCGTGTGAATTTTCCCAACTGCTATGCTATTCACGCGCTGCCCGGGGCTGGTGGGCTCAAGACCGTGGTGTGAGGGCCAGACACTGCTGGACCCACGCTTGCGGGGTTCTCCAGGCACCTCCAGCTGCTGGGTGAGGCTGCATCTGCACGTCCTTCCTGGGATCGAGCAATGAGTTACATGCGTCTTTGCCATGTACCGCGCTTCAGACTAACTGACAGCAGACATCCGTGTCACGGTATCACGCTCACGTCTTCTCCTGGAAGCTCTTCTGGGTCAAAAAAATTGGTTGCAAAATATTTAAGATTCTGCCAAGTAAACACTAGTGTAATTACATTAAAAAACTACTCGTGCGTTGCCTTATTTTTATAGATTTCAGTGGATGCAGAAAGAAAAAGATATGTCGATAAGACAAGAGCTGGCTTCTGTGCACGGGAACCCTACTCCTTGGTGACCTGGACAGATGACGTGTGGCCTGAAGGGAGGACACAAGAAGAGGGCTGGGGCATGAGAAAAGTCTTAGAGAATGGGGCAGAAGAGCAAAAGGGACTTCTGTCCTTGACAGCTGTAATTATAGCTCCGTGTGCTGAGAGATCTCATAGCCCTTTTTGCTGAAAGCTCAGAGCTACTGGCCATCCTTGTCTGGCTGCATGTGAATACCATTGAGACCATGGTGGGGTTTTTAAATTAAAATTTGTTAATCTGGGGTTTCCACAGCCATGGCTGTCCTGGGTGCTCAGTGGAAGCTAAGCTATCACACTTGATATCCACATCAGACTGTAGGGCAGTGCAAGGTCAAGCTTTTCAACATGAACGCTGCATTTGCAAAAGGGTGAGAGTTACGATGATGTTCATATCTCCCCAGGTGCAACGCATGTCTCTCTCCTCCTGGAGCAGCTCAGCAGAGGGGCACATGGTCATCACCTCTGGCATGGGTCACCCAACAGCAGATCCCTGGAAGGACAGACTGATGCTCAGGTATGGCACTGCTGTAAGCTTACCTGTTCTTACCCTGTCACGGTTGAACCGTCACCATTGGCACACCCTGGAGATGACATAAAATGGCCCCTTCAAGGGCAGCAGTTCTCCTACGTTCTAGCAATGCAGAAGATCCTTGCGCTGTGCAGTGGGTTGCAGGAGGGTGGCTTGGGGATGGCTGCAAGAGAGAAGAACCATGGGGATGGTTCTTGGTCAGAGCTGTTACAAGGCTGCAAAAGCAGCAAAGAGATGGTGGCTCCAGATCCCTCCTGATGCTCTTGGTAGAAGCATGTCAGATCTTGAACACTGCTGACTCCTGGCCCAGAGTCCTTTTTTCTATTCATAGTTGTGTTAAAAAAAAAAAATGTCACACAGTCCATTAGATACTGCTGCTGTAAACCAGGTGGTTTTACATATATATAACCAGGGCAACCCCTCACTGTTCAGAGGGGTTAATCAATTCATAGAATCAGACAGGATAACCACTGCATCTGTGGAGTGTCCTTTTGGCTCTTGGGGTGTTTGGTTGACCCGTGGGCACTGGGAGATTCCAGCACAGCTCAAGCTATGATGGGTCCAGGGATCTCAGCCATGGGCCAGCATCTCCCTGTCCTGGTGTCACATGAACACACACATCCACCTTGTCAGTAGACAAAATGGCTCAGATTTGGACAATTCTCTGTTTTGAATATGGCCTTTGAGTTGCAAAGAGCTGTGGGCAGGAACTTGCTATGAAAACAGTAGAGAGGAACAATGCTGCTGCTATATACGAGTTTTCCCTCCCCCTGCAACAAAAGCCACTCTCAGCTGGCGAGCTAGCGTGGAGTAACGCATTAACCCAGTGTGATAAGGCAGGGAAACTCCGATACCAGCTCCATTTTCAGTCCTGTTTTTGTTCTGCAGTCAGCACAAAGGGGTCTTGGTCTTTCGGTAGGCCCTGTCATGTCAAAACAATGTCAGTTAAGTCAACAAATCCATTCACATTATAGTCATTTCCAAGTCATGCTCCCTCTCTTTAAAAGTTATGGATGGAAATGTTAGGGATATTTAGGAATTAAGCTGATAAAACATGAGGAGAAAACGTGGAAACAGCTAGCTCACAAACATGAGCCTGATTCCCATCACCAACATTCAGTAATGTTATTTATATTCTAGCATAGACAGAGAGACCTGAAAAACATCCCAGCGTACATGCGTGGTAGGACAGGAAATTGCCTCCTTAGCAGAGCTGCCGTATCTCCAGGCATACAAGACGTGATGGCCACGTGCACATCGCCTCGGGTCTGCCGTGCACCTGCGGGTGACGAGGAGCTCAGCGGGCTCGTGGCTGTCAGGAAGACCCAAATGGCCGAGATCCTCTATGTCTGGGTAGCCCTTCCAGCTGGGAAAAAAAAAAGTCGTATCCTCAAACTGAGTATATGGGAGCTCTATTCCTGGTGTCATCAAATTCAGCTCCTGCTGTTGTAGGTAATGGTGCTATAATCCATATTACAACCTGATCACACTTTGTTTTAAAAGTAAGTTGGGTGTCTGAAAGCAATATTTACATTACTGGCAGGTTGCTAGCTAATTCTTCCAGCTATACTGCTTATCCCTCCTGGCATCCTTATGGAGAGCAATCCTATCCCAACCTTCCTCAAAACCAAAAGACAAACTAAGGCTTGGTTTAAAAGTCTTGGGATTTTTGAGGACTGATCCATGTTTTTGAATGCTGAGAGTTGACAAAATTAGCTGCTTACTTCATTGACTGAAAACAGATAAAAGGAAATATCTGCTTGTGCAATGAATAATTCATCAGTGAGAGAAAGTGCTGCCGGACAATATTTGGGATGAAAACTGCTTAATGTTAGTCTCCATGAGTCCATCTGCTACCCATAAAGTTACAGAAGGGATTCCTGCTAGCTGTCCTCTCTTCAGGAAAAAAATGAAGACAGAAAAAACCCTTCTTTTAACACTGCCTGCATTTAGAAACAGCCTACACTTTGGGTAATTAAAACTGATGAGCCTGACAAACACTCGCCTCCAAAGAAATAGTCTATTGTAAACGTAAGCTCTCAAGATCCTTCCAGGCATACCAACACAACTGTCTCCTAAAAATTCTTCCCAAGCCATCTGGTGCCTTATCTTTGTAGCCAAGCCATACAGTAACTTTAAAAGAAGATTGCTGCTAGCAGGCTTTAGTCTCAGGACTACAGATTCCCTTGGAAGCGTTGCAGCTCTGAGCTCGTCTTTCCACCATGACCCAAGATGTCCAGCTGTGGTTCTTTGGGGAGACCCCTGCCTCGTGTGGTGTGTGAAGGGAGTGAAGGAGTTACAGGGAGAAGCTGGAGAAGCTGTGTGCTTCCAAACAGGGATTTCCACTCCATTAATTCTCTCTACGGTGGCCCAGCCTGAGTGGCATGACATGAATGTGGTTACGAGGGCTGCACCCAGTTCACGTCGTTCGGTAGCTCTCCCCACACCTGCAAGGGGAACATGTGGATTCTAGGTTTGCTCCTAACACAGCTTTTGCTGTCGAAAAAAGGTATTTAGTGAGTGAGAAGGCAGGAAGGTGTGGGGCAGAGATGGCTGATGGAAACAGCTGGGGAGGTGAGAATGACTCCGTTTCAGATTTGCAGATCATCCAGAGTTTGCTCTTCCATGGTTGCATCCCACTTCTGCTGAGGCTGCTCTTAACACCTCACCTAAACTCCGTCACATAAGAAACACTGAATTCCTACTCTTAAGTGCCCTATCTCAGTTGCACAGCAGAGCTTGACGGTGAAGTTAAGCAACAAAGCTAAGGCTGCAGGCACCTGACAGCAAGGCAGTGATCCCAGCATGAACTGGAGCGAGGGATGCTGTGTTAGCAGTGCGGCAGGGCAATGGCCGTCGTGAGAAACGGGCAGGCTGCTGCAGAGCGTACGGGTGAAAACAGAACACGCTCGCTGCTTGCTCACCCAGGGCAAATATGACATAACTGGGGAGAAACCAAATCTCCTTCTGGGATTTCTGTCACATGTTTACATGCTGACTCTCCACCGCCCAAGCATCCCTGCTCCATTCCTTATCAACGCTGGTTTCGGAGGAAATTAGGAAATTGAGTGAGGGGTGTGGGAGGAAAGCTCCTTCATCTGCACACCTTGCGCTCAGTGAGCTGCAGACTTGCTGGAAGTCGCATCTGCGCTCTCACATTTAAGCAGTGTCTCTTATTCCTCTAGCATCAGGGGAGCAACCCCCCATCACTGCTCTGGTCTGGTGCACGTTCTGGCTGCAGTAAGGATGTGGTGCCCGCAGTTGTATCAAGTGATGGAGCTACCCTTGGATTATCCTCTCCCTCCTGGCGCCAGTCTGTGCTGGCAGCCCTCAGCTATCTGGGCAGCATTTTAAAAGGTGCTGGGTTTTGGTAATGCACCTTAGGGAGCAGAGTCATTTTTCAAAGGTAAGAGGGAAATGTTTTTTCAAGCTGTTGCACCTTGGTAATGAAATAGTGGGAGGTAGATATACTTGTCAGGTAGATATTACTGAGCATGATGTGATGCTGTAAAACAGCTCCTGGAAATGACAGAGGCCCCGATTCTACACTTCTCCAAGTCAGTGGAAGTTTTGTTGATGAATTTCGACAGGAGCTCAATTAGGCCTAAAACATTCCCATTTTTTAGCCATTGACAATTGACAATTTTTTTTTTTTTTCTAACCCATACAGACTTCCTAGCACTATACAAATACAACATTGCAAAGACTTCCCCCAGGAAGGTGTCTTTGCTTTTAGCTGGCTACCTTGTGACACCCCCAGGGAAATCAAACAATTTAGGAAAACAAAAACTTGGTATCTGTAAAGCTGCTTAGCTTTTTTTCTACTCTAATGCATATTTGTATTTTATTATCTCTGGAGACAATCTACTATTTGGGGAAAGAATGAGAACAACCCTCCTAAAATAGAGTTTTACAGGTGAATGATCCCTGCACTGAAATATTACATCGTACGCTTACACTGCGTGCAAGCTTGAGTGGGAGGGTAGAACCAATCACAGGGTCAGAGCTCCACGACTCAGTGTCCTTTGCCAAATTGAGCATCTCAGCCTCCTCTTCGTAAAGTGACAGTGACACCTTGCAGAGCTGTTATAATTAGTTTACATGAATAAAAGGACATGGCTCGAGGGGTAAAGCTTTTTGTACCTGCAGAACTTCCAACATTCCCCGGTTGCCTTTTGGTGTGGGATTACAGAACATCTGCTCTGTTTAGTCCTCCTAGTATTACTGTTAGCGTTTTGGCAAGGGCACCTGGAACACAGCATAGATGCACATGTACATAATGTCAAAAGTCAAAAGGAGTGTATTCAGGTCCTGTTTGATTTACAGCGTGTCAAACACAACAGAAAAACCAATATAATGTTTAGCTTGATGGCTTAATTTGCAGAAAAATAGGAAGATCCAGAATTAAGTGTTTCTCAGCTACCTTAGGAGCTGCCTGGGATCGCTATCTGTAGTAAAAAGCGTAGAGGACGGGGTCTGTAAATGCTTTGTCAGGCCAAAGGAACTGCCAGGCTGCAGCGAGACCCAGAAGCTGGGCTACCCTGAGCACGCCTTTTCCCTGACACAGATAAGAGGTGCGCGCAAACGCAGCAGCGTGCGAACGGTCGGCGGCAATGCTGGGAGCAGGGGAGGGGTGAGCTGGAACCAGTAGTTTTAAGTGGAAAGCCTCAAGGGATCATTATGTCCATCCGTGCTGACCTGAGGCTGAAAATCCCACACATTTGCAGCGTCTACGTGGGCTCTGCTGTTCCTCCCACCCGGTCCCTAGCTCCTACTCACGGATCTGTTTCCCAAGTTGTTTCTCAGGCAAACTGAGAGCCAGTTTCCTCGCATGTGAGCGGAGCACTATGAGAGACTCGTTTGCTTTTTCTCCTTCACCTTCTGTTCCCAAACGGTGGTTCCCCACCCAGGCAAGGAGCAGCGATGATGTCGGGTTATACTTGCATTTCCACTGCTCCCAGCTTGTGCCTTTGTGCAGAGGGGATGGTTCCCACAGGCACAGCTCCTGCTGCAATATCATGGCTGGGAAGACGTTTGAGTTGCACAGTTTGACCCAGGACCAAGCTGAAGGATATTTGGGTCTTATTTGCTTGGGTGACCTTGTGCAAGTCACTTCAACATGCACATTTCGGTACTCAGGGCACCGGGATGGGACCGAAAACTGAATTCTGTTCAGCAGCATCCTGGCACATCGTTTCACATCTCCCTCTGCCACCGGCCCTAAAATGGGGACCAGGATATGGGCCCGCAGAGGGCAAGCTGTGACAGCAGTGCTGTGCCGGTGTGGCTGTGAATGGCAGGTATCGCTTCGCAGCTCTCCACGGGACGAAGGAGCAAACCCCCAAAAAACCAAGTAATTCAGAACTCGATGGCAGCAGCACGCTACACAGAGCATGGCTCGGGGTAAGAACAGAGGAAGCAGGAGATGAAATGGCTACTATAGATGAGTTAAACTGTGTATTTAAATCCTTTTAACCAGAATCAAAAAGAACTGGCTGGGCACAGATAACAAGTTTGAAAATTAAGTATACACCAACAAACCTGCAAGTCTCAGCCCCTCTAAACAAACGTGAAAGGCTTAGAACAACTTAAAAATCCAGTCTTGACACAAGTGCTGAAAACATCCTTTAAAGACAACCCTTTCTGTGAGCAGAACAGCTTCCTAAATTGAGAGAAGGCAGCACAGAGCAGTACCCGTGTTACCAGAATAGGCAGATGAGCAAGAGAGGCTGAAATCCCGCCAGCAGGCAGTCGGCTGTTTGAAGGGAATGAAATCTTTCACTTTCTGACCACACAGATTAGACACCAGGAGAAAACGTTTGCTGTCTTTGGTTATCTTGTGGCTGTGAAGAGCAACCATCAAAGGGAAACAGTCAGCCTTCTGGGATAATCGTTGGGCAAGCGAGTGGATGAGGCAGATAAAGGAAGATGACGCTGACCCGGAGAGGCCGAGCGGCAAAGAACAAAGGTTAGTGACTGGGGACTGCCCTCACCTATGGGGAAAAGGAAATGGGACCGAGGGCAAAAAGCAGCGCAAAAAACCGCAGGAAATTTGGGTTCTCTGTGTGTATTCTTGCAGCAGTGTACACAGTTGTTGTTGTGATCAAATTCTCATTTTGTAGTTTATACAAGAGGCATTTGCAGCTCAACTTTTGCAGTATTTATGTGAGCAAAATTCCCAGTGTTTTAAGGGGATTTTTCCATGGGTAGGTATGGGCTCTTAGGGGTTACTTTTGACTGGGTGAGGACTTGGACTCTGCACAATTACCATACCGTAAGTATTAATAGATCCTTCCTAATAGGAAAGTTATTTGAATTTAAGATTGTAGTTTAGTTTCTCTAAACTCCACATAATCTATCTACTTACGCTACAGCTTTCCTTCTGCATTTCCTCATCTCCAGCTGTAAAGATTCAAAATGCTGCATGACATACAACTCTTATGTCTGTCAATGGAAATCCCATTGTAAGTAACACTGTGCTCTTAGAACATCTTTAGTGCCACTGTAAAGGTGGGATTTGGTCCCAAGAGAACTTCAGTCCGCTCCCAGCTCTGCCCCACAATTGAGACCTAATTGGTCCTCCCATGGGTCAGCTCCCCTCTTCCAAAAGATGGAAGTTTGTTTTTTTTTTTCTTGCCTCCCCTCGTGTCTGTACGTGCCAAGGTTTCAGATCAGTGAGCAAGCCCATGAGGATGCTCCTCTGCAAGACGGCCTGACTCCATTCAGCTCAGTGCCAGAAAGAAAAGGGTCCAACCCACCCAAGTCACAGCCACTTCTCACCCAATGCTGGCTCCTGAGCTCCTTTGAACCTCACCTCAGAGCCAAATTAACTTGTTACCTTGTAGACAACAAAGGAAAAAAAAAAAAAAAAAAAGTTCTTCCTAGGAGCTGAACGGAAGCAAGGCAGCTCCCAAGAGCACGGGACCCGGCACAGGGGGATGCTGAGGCTGGGAGCAGTGGGATGCGGGGCGCTTGTGAAACGGGGACAGTGTTGCCCCAGGGCACTCTGCTGCTGGTTTATCTGGGTTGCAGACCTGTTTCCCAACACCATCCTGATCGGAGAACAAGGAGATGAGCGAAGGCTGCACCCCTCTCCCCCAGGACACCAGCAGGACTCGCTCCACGTAAGCCTCCTCCCCTCCCTTCTGACTCAGCTCCAAAGCTATGCTCAGCTTTTCACTCTCTCCTTCCCCAGGCAACTCGGTTCACTTTTCTTCTCTCCCTCTTTGCTGACCGGCAGCTTGGTATCGCTCAACACACCCAACCGCAGCGCGGCTCGCCCCAGCACTCCCAGGATACGTGTCCACATCCACCTGAGTGTGGGATACGGCCTCTCCCTCCCCTGCCGTGACTCCTGGGCCGCGTCCCAAGCTCAAGCACCCTGTATTCCTCTCCCCGTGAGGTTTAAAAGCTTTAGGGCACGCGTGGAAGTTGTGGGAAGGCGATGGAAGACTGTCTGGGTATAGGGTGCTCCTGCTAAGTTGGTGGAGCAGCACTGCAGATATTATTCCTGCTATGAGTTAAGTAATTTATTTGATGATGAGACAGAGAAAGTCCAAAGAAAAGAATCGAAGTGAGAAAACACGCCTGAGGGAAGCCTGGGCTGCTATGCGATGATGTTACGAGATTCCTCTTTTTGTTCATCCAGCAGCCCAAGGACCCCGGTGGCTTTTCTGACACAATTCAGTGTGGGACGGGTGGGGATGCCACGCGCTTTCATGCTGAGCCAGGAAAGGCCTTGCAAGCTGGGGTTTGTGTGGCAGCCCCAGCAGGCTTTGCAGATTGAAGTTATTGTAGAATAGTTTGGTCTTGCTGCTCTTCTGAGGATTTCTTTCTTAATGTGTGTGCATGAGCAAGCAATTAGCTGCTAGGATAGGAAGCAGGCCCTTTGCAGCATTAAAAGCAAATCTGGTCCAGGTTCACTCAACAAGCGAGTGCACAGAGATGCAACCACGCTTCCTTACTGGGAAGAGCGGCTCCTGGCAGTAGATGACACCTACCAGAACAGGCACGTCACCACTCTGACATACCCACCATGGAAGGAGGGAGACACTGCTGCTCCCCAGAACCAGGGAGCCATCCAGCAGCTGTGGCTGTGCTCAGGCCAGCCCTAAGGCTGGACACAGCGAGAAGACCCAACACCGCTGTTGGAGCTCACTACACGTGAGGCAACTCAAGTCAGGAAGCATCCCAGCTTTGCCCAAGTCCCTGAAGCCAATACGGGTGAGTTATCTTATTGTCAGCATCTGAGACTTAAATGAAACATGGTTTATAAGCGCGGGCACAATGCCACGCAGGGAGGTTGTGTGCCACTACGCCTTGCCCTAAAGGTGTGCTGACTTGGGTTTCCACCATCGTGGAGATTCCTGCACCCTGCTCTGTGCAGAGCTGCTGCCAAGGGCCTGTCCAACACTTGCCCCGCCAGCTGCAGAGTTAAAGACACATGGCTTTCCAGGTAATGCCTTGCTTACTTCGACTTCTATATTCATTGTACAAATTAATAATTTACTGCTAATGGTTGAGGTTTGTAGGGCTTCAGCAGTTAGTTTAGAAGAGCCAGGAGGTGCTATTTTTCCCAGAATTTGATTCTGAATGGATTTTTTAAAAAGTTTTCCCTTTCTGCAGCAAATATTGATATTTCTGTTCTTTGTCCCAAAGCTGAGTGAAGAAAATACAGAACTTTGACATTTTCTATGGAAGTGCAAATCTGAACTTCCATTCATCTATTTTCTCTTGCCTTGCCTACAGGCTTTAAATTTCATTGCATCTTTCCCCACTTTGGAAAACAAACAAACAAACAAAACATAAACAAAGTTTTGAGGTTTGGTTTGAGGAAGGGTAGAAGACAACGCTTAATAACATTTAGCTCTAAAGAATGTCTTAGATTTTTATAGAAAACTTCCAAAGTGTAAAACAAAACAAAAGATTATTTCCTTATCTGAGTTTATAAACTTCTTTATTATAAAAATCTTCTTTTCCCTCAGGATGCCTGAAAACAGCACAACATAAAAATAACTCTAAAGAAAAGTTGATTTAAGCACCTCATATCTGAGAAATGCAGAGGAAAACAACCGCTGTAAAAAGTGTCACACGGGGGATTCTTCGATTGTTGGGACGCTTCTTCGAGCTGTCTAAAAAAAAAAACAAACCAGGAAAACCAGCAATTATGTAAGAAAACTCGGCTCTCCTCCCGGTGAGTGACAAAGTGGCTCTTTCCCCCCAGGACCTGGCAGACCGGGCGGCAGCCGGTGCCGCTGTGCCCGGGCCACTTTGCGGCTTTTAAAACCGGAGCCGGCGGGGAGCGGCCGCCCGGGTCGGGGGTGCGGGGCCGCGGTTCGGGACGCCCCCCTTCTCCCCGCCCCGTCCAGCCGCGGCTCGGGCTTTTCTTGGCGAAACCCCGCGATTCCGGCGTTCCTCGGGAATGAAAGAAAGTGACATGTTGGAAGCAGGGAGGTGGTGGGGGGAGGAGGAAGGGCTGTCCCTGCTCCTGCAGGGCGGGATCTTTTCTCCTGCTTGATCTATGGAGCCCGCCCCCTTAAATTGGCTCCCGGGATCGGCCCGTCCACCAGCCCGACGGGGGGAGAGGCGGAAAGCGAGGGAGAGCAGGCAGGCGGGCGGGCGGCCGGCTCTCCCGTCCCGGCCCGTCGGTCCCGGCCCGTCCGCCCCCGCGCACCATGCGCGGCCCCCGGCGCCCCGCGCCCCGCCGGCCCGCCCGCCCCTAACACCGCCCGGCTCCAGCGCCTTCCCCCCGGCACCGCACCGGGGGGCGGGGAGGGGGCAGAAAGGGGGCGAGAGAAAGGAAAGGAAAAAAAAAAAAAAGGGGGGGGGTGGAAAAAAAAGAGGAAAAAGAAGAGGCCGAGGACCGCGGGGGAAGGGTGCTCTCCTCTGAGGACAGCGCGCAGCACCATGCAGCTGGCGCCGCTGGCGCTGGCACTCACCACGCTCTTCATCGACGGCTTGAGGACAGGAGCGAGGAGGCAGAAGCTGCACCCCAGGCAAGGTATGCGGGTGCTCGGGGAGAGACGAGGGGGGGAAGAGGGGCTCGGCCTCCCCCCGCTCAGGGGCAATGTGCTTCTCTTCCCTTGCAGCCAAGCTGCTGGAGAAGCTGAGCGAGTACGAGATCGTGACTCCTACCCGGGTGAATGAGTTTGGCGAGCCCTTCCCCACCGATGTCCACTTCAGGCGGCGGCGACGGAGCACCAGCGCTGCCCCCGACGCCTGGACGGCCGCCGCCTCCCCCAAGGCCCATTACAGGCTCTCCGCCTTCGGGCAGCAGTTCCTCTTCAACCTGACGGCCAGCTCGGCCTTCATCGCCCCCCTCTTCACCGTCAGCCTCCTGGGAGAACCCGCCGCCCACCAACGGCGCCTCTACGCCGAGGCGGCCGACGCCGACGTGAAGCATTGCTTTTACCGGGGGCACGTCAACGCCCGCCCGCGGCACACCGCCGTCATCAGCCTCTGCTCCGGGATGGTGAGACCCCCGGCCCCCGCCGGCGGCGGAAGCGAGGAGGAGGAGCAGGGCGAGGGAGGGTGGGCAGAGGGATGGGGACGGCCCCTTCCCGCCCCCCCCCCCCAACCCCCCCGCTCGGGTGTGGGACAGAGCTGGCGGCTCCAGGGGTTTTCACCCACCGTTGCTTTTATTATTCCCTCGGGTTCCGGCACCGAGGTGCGGGTTTTGGGGAGAAAAACTGCCACCCAGCGGCACCCCCGGGGGGCGGGGGTGTGTCAGTGGGAGCTGATCCCGGGCACCGTCACCCCTCTGCAAAGGGATGGCCGGGGGCTCCCCGGGGAGGGATGCAGGCAGGCTGCCTGGCAGCCCCTTGGAGCAAAGGGGTGAGCAGAGGCTTCTTCCCACGCTCCGGGGTGCTGACCCCAGGTGATCCCCTGCGAGGTCTCCGCTGGCCTCCACCTGCCCCAGGAGCTCTCCTGGGTGGGTATCTTCACTCAAGCCAGTGCACCTGTGTGTGGCCTCCCAGTTACTGGTCATGCTTCCCAGTCTAGGATGGCTGCAGGATGTTTTTAGTCTTGGATATTTCTTATTTACCCGCCAAATCCCCAATTTGTAGTCACGTGCAACTAGGAGTGTCAATGACTTCTCGTAAGCAGGGATCTCACTGGCTGGATGCTTTCCTCTGGTCCTTACACATGGGTTTAAGGCTTGTCCTACAGAGCTGCTGTAGGAAAACCAGCACGACGTGATGGGGCTGAGCTGAGGCCTCCAGCACTATCTCTCCCTGGGCTTGGTAAATGTCACTGGCATAGGGACGGGGTCTGGCAGATGCCCCTCTCTCATGCTCCATGCCTCTGGATTAGTAATTTGCTTTCCATAAATTCCAATGGGATGGCTGCGGGGAACAGTGCAGCCCAGCACGGGTGCGATGGAAGCTGGCTTTCCAGCCCATGCCTTCGCAGGGATGGCTGCAGAATGAGGTGCTCGCGCACCTCCCTCGTTATCCACTCATTTTGTTTTGTAGTCCTGCTCCATGGTTTGTCATCACCCGAAGCTGACCACCTGTTCCTCTCTGGTCCCTCTCAGCTAGGCACATTCAAGTCTGACGATGGGGACTATTTCGTAGAGCCACTGCTGTCGCTTGAAGAACAGGAGTATGAAGAAGAGCACAATAAACCACATCTGGTCTACCGACACCGGACACCTCCAACCAATTCTTCAAGGGACAGGCAGACTTGCGATACTCCAGGTACTCATTCTGTTACCGCCCTTACAAAAGGGAACTAATTTGTAGTAATTTGTAGGTTTGTGTGGGGCAGAAGGGATGTAGAGCTCAGGGACCCCTCTAGAAACAGCACCGCATGCACTAGGACTGGGCTCGCGGTGGTACTGCTGTCCTGAAGAGACCTGGAGCGCCTCTGCTTTCTAGTAATCGGTTACGAGGAAGTTGTGGTCAGGAAAAATCTTACGGTTTCTGTTTCATCCCTGCTGCAAGGCTGGCAAGAGATCCTTTGGGCTGTCTTGCCTTAAATATCCCATGAGTCTTTAAACTTGCTTTCTGTCCTCTCCTATGTGTAATTCCTAACCATCTTACTCTGATTTGCTCTCTATGTGGAATTCTGTTTCTGTCCTTTAAGTGACATCTTTCTGTCTTGGTCTTGCTGTGCTCGTGGTCTTCCCTCCCTAAATCTGGTTGTGAGTTGCAATGTCTTACTTCTTTCTAGTGGAAATTAGAAGGTCGTAACACCAATCTTGACAGTTCTTCCCTTATTAATCACTTTCCCATGGTTCATTTTCAAATGCTTTTTTTTCCCCCCTGTGGCCCTTCCTCCACCAGCACCATCTCCCTGACCTCCTTGCTCCCTCTTTTTAGTCTTTGCACATATGAAAAGAGTACGAGCCTTTTCATCTCCCCTTCACGTGCCTTGGCGAGCAACAGCCATGCTCCTACTGTCCCTGTTATCTGCAGTGGCCTCCTGCTGCTCTCTGCTTCGTTGACTTCCTGATTTTCATGACTAATCCTCTCCTTTGGCAGCAAATACCTAAGTTCTCTCTGAAGAAGCTTATTCCTTCAGTCTCCTGTTTCACCTGCTGTTTTGCCCTCCTGCTTTGGCCTGCAGCTAGGTCTACTGGAGCTTAAAGCCTAGGCAGAGTAGACCTTGACTGGTTTCCCTTGTGTGGGCTGTGAGCCCACTGGTTTCCCTTGTGTGCTGCGAAGTAGGTGGAGTTGCTCAGGGGGTAAAGGTTCCACTGGAGGAGAAGCGTGGTGCCAGTCTTAGATTGCATTTAGCACATGTGACTCATTTGGCACCTGTGGATGGCGGCCATGCTGTTGAGCTGTTGGTCTGTTCAGCTTGCACTGATCACACTAAGTCAGAAGATGCTCTGTGACCAGCTACAGCTGATGCGCTAGCAACATGTGTTTCTGCTAGAAGACGTGTGGATACGTGTCCACACACAAACATGCGTGCTGGGGGACAACAGTGCCTCTTACAAGGCTGTTGTTGTTTGTTCTTCCAAGGGTTGCTGCTGGACTATGCCATTCTGGTTTCTCTCTTCCAGCTGTTTCTGCTCCCTTCTTTGAGATCAGATGCAGGAGACTCAGAACAGTTGGAAAGAAACATGGAATCTGGCACATTGCATCAGTAGCCCTTGGAGGAACGGAGCAGCAGATCACAGGACTCATTGAAGCAAAGGTAGCTGGGAGGGCTCTGGCTTTCGTTTGTGGACTTTCCTCTGGGCTGTTACAACAGCCTGCTGTATTTCACCCCACTGTATCATAGCTTCCACTTAGGGTATTATTCTTCTGGATCACGATTCACAAGAGTAATACTCCATCTGTGGTATTGCCTATGTGGTGTGTATCTCTTTCTCCTCTTTTCCGAAGTGCTTTGCCTCTTGCTTGTCTTTGTTTCCTTGCTCTTCTCAGTTGCTTCATGTAGTGGAGTGCCTCTCAAATACAAGCTTAAAGGTTCCAGATAGGAGTGACAGGCTTACTTGTCCTCTTTTCCTCTTCCACTCCATCTCTTCCTCTCCCTTTTACAGTTGTCCAAGTTTTTGAAAGGGAATAATGCTTTGACCCTACGTGTATGGTGAACAAGTCTTGGTCTCATCATTTAAGGAGCAAGTGCAGGGCAGCTTGAGCAATGCTGAACCTTGGTTACGTCTGGTGGAGAGAAGGCACCTCACAGGTCTTTGGAGCTGAGGGGAAAATGCAAAATCTAGCAGGACTCACTGTTTTGGATGGGGTGCATCTGTTATTCCTACTGGAGAAGAATGGTTTCATGGAAGTTTGGGAGTTTGTTATAGTTGTAGGGTGTTGTGTGAATCCTGTCTTTTGTCAGAAGAACGTGTGAAAAGGTACGTTTGAGTTGCAGGCTTCTGGCAAGGATTGAAGGTTGCTCAAAGAGGAAATTCATCAAGGGAAATCTTAAGTACCCACCCTGCAGTGAGCAGGGGAGCCCGCATTGCCGGGCAGTGGTGCTGTTAAGAATGGTTTTCTGATAGTCTTTTTCCTGGAAATGATTAATAAGCAACATACTGGTGTGCCCTTGCCCATGATGATGTAATTATAGACTCCTTGCAGTATCCAGGAAAAGTTTCCCTTGTGAGTTGACTGACAGATTGAGTAAAAGCTTTCATTTCCAGCAGTCTCCCTAGTGTGACTTTTAGTTTTCAGCGTCCTCAGGTCAGCTAAGAAAAATAGGCGTTTGATTTTGTTAAGTTTTAATTAGCAGTTTCTGATAACAGTTTTAGGTCCTCTGACATACGAGAAACTCTGCAGATGTTCTGAAAAAAGATCTTTCTCCTCTGAGTGCTGATGGATATCCAATGCAAAGTGTGCTCTGCATATGAACTTTCATAGCGTGACACTGGGGTCTCCTGGCAATGCACTTCAGCCGTCTGGCATATAGCTCAGCAGCCTCAATAAAAACTTTTGACAAAGTTTTCCTTGGGGTAACGGGTTAATGTAGTTTCAGTCATAGGAAATGGTGCAATTTCTTCTCCTTCCCCTTCTTTTAGTTAGCGCCGTGAATCAATTTGTCATCTGGTCGAGGATCTGGCGGAATAATTAGTTGTGTTTTACTGAATAGCCCTGATGGGATGAAGACTTGGCTGGGCCGACGGCGTGATGTCACTAGGTGCAGCGCCGCTACCACCCATCGCTTCATGATAGCAAGCTCCTTCCGATCCAAATCATTAAATATCCGCTTTTTTGAGGTGGAGGAGGAAGAGAAAAGAAATTCTGATCCTAAAAAAAGAAAAAAAAGGAAGTGGCTCATTGCGAAGCGGGAGAGCGGAGCTTTCCTGCGCCCCGTGGAGGAACAATCTGACTCTGACGATAAAAGGCGCATAGCTGCATCCTGTGGGGCTGCGGGAGCTGCGCACGCTGTGCCGGCCGGCTTCGGGATGCCGGCAGCAGCGCTCTGGTCCCCATCCAGTCTGACCTCCCACCAAGAGCAAACTGGCAAGCTCTACCCACCAGTTCCCACGTGAAACCCCAAAGGTTTGGTCTTGCAGAGAGATGTCCAGCTCCAGGTGCCAACAGGAAACTGCCGCTGGCCGTCACCTAAATAAACCACTTCAGGCCACCACTTGCTCTGCGTCTTATGTCCCTTTCTGCGACTTCTCCTTTTTCTCACATTTCCCATGTTTTTTGTCGTTGATACGTTTATACCTGTATTTTGATTGTTAGCTTCTCTGGAGCTCTTCTTTTCCAGTTTTGTGGGGTTTTGTGATAGCTTTAGCCTTTTACTGAGTCTTACCCAACCATTCTACCTGTTGACCACCCCTTGTTCTGAGACAGATGTGGCCTCCACTTGCCTGGTGGCACCAAGCCGCAATTGCCATGAGTATAAATGCCAGAGTCGGGCTTTCTCGTCTCCCCACTTCTGCTGCATGCTCAGCTACTTAATTGCTCCAAACCTTGCAAATTCCATTCCGCTTTTACTGCGCTGGACTCCTGAATTAACTCTTTTGGGCAGCTCCTTCTTTGTTCACACTGCGTTCACTTTGCTCTCCTGATCTGTGCTTTTCATTTCCTTTCCAGCATCGTCAGTTCTCCTGTTCTTGCCTCATTTTTCATAATACTTTTATATTCAAGACCCATCTGTGGCTAAGAGGAATAAATCAAGGACTGGATACGTAGTGTGTGCTAGCCGTTCCTGTGACTTGTTGCTGGTCAGCCGTGCCCGTCCTGTGGCTGGTGTTGGACATGGGCTGTGGAATTGTGTGTGAGGATCTTGCGCAAAGTCCCGGCTCCTTAATGAGAGTACTTAGAGAGGGAATATCCACCATGGGCAAAACTCCTCATGCAGAAGCAGCAATAACACTCTGACGGTGCCAAACTAGTAGGAAGATGATTAGAGCTTTTTCTGTTTCTGGAGGTGAGCCAAGGGGCTGTAGCCAGCAAAGAGGCCTTCCAGCAATTTGTGCTGCGGTGGCGGAGGTTTTGGAAGCGGGCTCAGACGAGCACAGGACGGAGCAGGTCTTACCTGCGCGGAGTTGGCTGTGCCCCAGCCCGCTGTTGGCGAAGGTGGGAAAGCCCAGTGACTCGGCTGCCGAGGTCGCTTTCCGAAAACCGCCAAGGTGGCTGCTGGGTACAGCCTGGAGGCTTGACACCTCCCAGTAACAGGCAGAAATGGATGCAAAATGGTCTGGAATTTGCAGCTGCGTATTTAATTGCAAGGTGTTAAAGTGGTTTGGCGACTCGGAGGGCAGCACGCGTGGTCTCCGTCACAGCAAAGGCAAGGCCTATGTACTCATCTGGGCAAGGAGGAGAAAAGGAGTTGTGTGTGTGTGTGTACGTTGTGTTGAGAAAGTTGCTGCAATAAGCACAAAACAAATCAGCAGTGCGAACTGAGTCCTGCTGCCAAGCTAGCGTGACACGGGTGTAATCAGTAATATGTCACTGATTTTTCAGTTGCATTAATGAGTGATTTGTAATAGATTACCCTCACAGTAACTTTAACGACCCTTCCCACTGAACGTGACGCTGGGCAGCCGCCCAGGCAGAGGAATGCTGTCCTGAGCAAGCAGGCGCCTGGTGCTGCCAGCCGGACGATCGCTGTCCTCTCCCCGTGTGATAATGAGCACCAGCCCGCTCAGCCCTTACAGGTGGTTGTCATCTCTCTCCCAGTGCCGCCCAGCTGCACAGGAAGTCGTTGGTGAACACATGGCACAAGGAGGAGATGGTCCTGCCACTGCGTTCCCACGTGCTTGGGATGGGGTGGGCAGGTTGAGGTTGCCAGGGTGTGGGTTTGGTGATGTATTGTCGGTGTCGTGACCAAGGAGGACGTGTTGAGGGTCTGGCACCATGGCTAAAGCCTGACTTTGTCCCTTTCCAGTAACATGGCCTCTTGCTCCTACCTGAGCTGTGGTTTGAGGTGTACAGCCGGTGTTAGAAATGACAATGGTGGGGAGCGGGGCCAAACAGAGATGGAAAATACCATGCTGGTTCTGCAGACTACTTATATGTGTTGCATTCTTATTTTATAGTGGTTTTGAGGCAGAAACTTTGAAGGCCTTTTCCACAGGACCCGGTGTTTGTACTCTTGTGAGTGGTCCATGGTGAAATCCCAGATCTTTTGCAGTCAGGCTCTTGGTCTAGAGCCCTTTTGTATTTTTGCTATTTCTTTTGGACTGTTTGTCTTGCTTCCAGCTGTGACCTTATTTAGGTTTTCAAGTCCTTCATCCAGCAGAATTTCTCATTCTAGGTGTCTGGTTTCCAGGCAGGTCTTCAGGCAAATTCTGTACCGCTGTGTCTCACGTAACCATGGGGTTGCAGAAGATCTGCAGGGAGGTTTTCCTAAGCCTTTCCTTCCAGGTTGAGCAATCCTTGAGCTCTTTCAAAAGCCTGTTTAAGCTGTCAGGTTTGCTTTTGGCCTCAGGGTAAAACATTGACTTCGTTCTTTCCCTCAGAAAAGTTTCTCATCTTCAGGAAGTGAAATGGTAATTTATAGTCAGATAGTAATTATTTCAAGTTTCCTTCCCTCCCAAAAACAGCAAACGAGAGAGTTACGTCACAAGTCCCATATGCTAATGCAATTAATTCTATTTCTAGCTTCCTACTGAGGTAATAGCACAGGAACAGCCAACTAGTACTTGGTCAAATGGGCCTGGGATGTCAAACACAAGCTTTTCCCATACTGAGTTGGGAAAGGGATCAGGCTGCAATGTTTGTGCTGTCTTACTGTTGTACTGGCGAGTGAAAGAAGGTAATAGACTGACTAATTTAAAAAATTTATTGTAGACAATGATACAGATCCCATAAATGCAATTTTGTGTGAAAATTTCTCAACGTGAGTTGTAAGCAAGATGCACACGTTTTGTTGTTGTTACTCTTAGTATTGAAAATGTATTAATCCCCTAAATGGTGGAAGATCAAGATTGTGTCTAAAAAAAATTATTTTTGATTGGTTATTGCTTTGCAACTTCGACATGGTAGATGAACAGAGTTAAATTACTCTCCTGGAATCAAAATGGATGCACTTGTGATTTCACATCTACTTTTATGTCATTTTTGCGGACACCTGCTGAAGAAGGGCAGGTGGGAGAAGCAGGGAGGTATCACTTTGGTCCTTTCCATCTGTACCACATTGTGTATTCTACTGAAAACAAACAGACTTGACAGTTCTGCGACCTCTCTTCCTAGCATCCCTGTGGCCAATTGGTAGGCAAAGTTTCTTTCTTTCTAATGACATATTTTTTTCTCATCTTTTACTGAGTGTCACAAAGATGCAATGATCTCTGTGTTGGTGGTACCTCATAGGTATCACTAGCCACGAGTGTGGATAACGCATTGGCGTACTTGCGACTGTTACATGTTTAAAGTTGCATTAAGAGCGAGCAAACCAGCACAGGAGCTGGGGTGCTCAGGTGGTTTGCAAGGCAGAAGCCAGGTTCAGGCAGTGCTGGCTCCAGAGCTCTGCAGGCAAATGGGTTCGATTGGTCCTGGCAGCGCGGAAGGCGGCAGCGCAGGCCGTTGTCCCGACCTGCTGAAATGCCACCAGTGTACGTCGGCGTGCCTGTGGTGTATTTGTACTGGTTTGACCCACAGCCTGGCTCAGACTCATAGATGAAACACTGGGATGTACTTTAGCAAACTACCCAGACCCTTGCAGTCTCAGGATGGTTTTCAAAGGTATTTTACCGTGTTTTTTTTTAGTCATTCTACAGGGCTAGTTTATTTTTCTTCCTGAAAGAGTGGATTATGGAACTGAAATCAGTGATTTTTCAGCACTGTAACTTGCTGTCAGCCATACCTTAAACCAATTTTGTACCAATTCAATGGTGCTTTTGTGCCTTGCGGTTGTGAGGTGCGGTTATTTAGTTATTCTGTCTGTGAGATGATCTTGAATCATTTTCCACCATGTGCTCAGCTCACATGTTACTATCTGCTTTCTTAGAGGCAATTTATTGTTTTGTTCATTAATCTAGTTTCTGTCTACTGTGCGAAATTGATAGCTTTTCACGTACAACTTTTTACCTTAGGCAGAAAAGAATTCTTTAAAGCTGGAATGCATTCTCACATACATCATCGGGAAAGGAAACATCTAGAGCATGTGTGGTCTTTGGTGTTTGCATAGCGTAAAGCCAGATAATATTTTCATGGACCTTCCTGAGGATCTGAACATTGCTCCAGTCAGTCATCTAGGAAGCCACTTAGTGAAGTGTAAGTGCAAAACTCAAAGTGGAGGAAGGTAAGAAGACTATCAAGCAGGTGAGCCTGGGTCATGAGGGCTTATGATCCATTCGTGCAAACGTTTCTCTTAGTAGCAAATAAGACTTTCTTTTTTCTAAAAGCCCAATATTTTGATTCTCCTGGAACAGTTTGGGATGGAACTCTTCTGAGCCCAGGTTGTTTCCTAATTGAAAGGGAAGTATGGGCAACACAGGGAAAATTAAGATTTCCCTCCTTTGTATTGCTCTAATAGTGACACCTGTGAAAGGTCTGATATTTGATTACATTTTCAATAGTTCCAACCATGGAAGTTTGATCTGGGCTGCTCTTGCCGATGAAGGTGGAAACTCCAATTGATCTCTGTCAGTTAAGTGAGTTCAGAGTAATTAGCATTTGAACACTTTCGGGTTTGCAGATTAGAAAAATCGAGCAAACTTTCATTTTCACCCTTAGTGCATAATATCTTTCTATTTGGATCCTGACTGGCCTGGATCCTTCATTTCCCTTCCGATGTAGGTGATTGATCTCACCTCTGTCAGTAAAGCCTATTTTCCCTCTCTAGCTCTAGCAGTAGCTCTGATTGCACAGTCCAAGATCTATCCAGAGGGATGGCAGGATTAGTCCTGCTCACAAGACTGGTCATCTCAGCGTGGTTCAGGGCAAGGCGGTCACTGCTCCCCTGTTAAGTGAGCATCCCTGCCTGTTGTCCAAGCAGGCAAGAAGCTGCTGGCAGCAAAGGGGTGTTCAGCTCTGGGTTATGCTGGCCACAGCAGTGCACCCACAGTAACAGAGGTGAGAATTTGGCCTTGTGCAAATTCATCTGAGATGTATCTGTAGATATAGTGAAAGATGGAGACATGAAACATATTGATATAAAATTAAAACAGACCTAGAAAAGGAGGTTGTAGGGAGGCAGGTGTTGGTCTCTTCTCCCAAGTAATTTGTGATAGGACAAGAGAAAATGGCCTCAAGTTGCGGCAGAGGAGGTTTAGGTTGGATATTAGGAAACACTTTACTGAAAGAGTGATCAGGCCCTGGAAGAGGCTGTGGTGGAGTTGCCATCTGTGGAGGTGTTGAAAGAATGTGGAGATGTGGCACTCCAGGACATGGTTTAGTAGGCATGGTGGTGTTAGGTTGACGGTTGGACTTGATGATCTTGGAGGTCTCTTCCAACCTTAAGATTCTATGATTCTAGAAAAACTCTTTGGTTCAATTTAGGGCCTGTTTGGGTCCTAAGGATGAGCCAGTTTCCATCCCATATCTTGGCAAGAAGTGCCTAAAATTGTGGTTTCATTTCAGCCAGTCTGACCTCTGCATAAAGAAATCTCATTTTGCCTCTTGCCTCTCTTTTCCAAGTGATGGCAGTCACTTGGCTGCTGTTGTACCAGTTGGTACAGATGGCAACATTGGCTGCTGTTGTACCAGTTACAGGTAGCATACTTGGGCCAGCTGACTGTAGCCAGAGCTTGTACCGAACTGGTTTGCTGCCCTGGGTCCCTCTCAAGTCGAGGGAGGCAGGTCACACGCCGGCTGACTGCCTGGAGGGAGCTCAGCTGCATTTTGATCTGCTTTATGGAGGTGTGCAATAAATAATTAACTTCCCAATGGTTTTATCATGTTCACAGCTGGATCAGAGCAGGTCTAGGAGCGTTAGGGGCCAACCACTGAGGAGAAAACTTTGTGTTAAAAATCCTGGGTCACACATTCAGAAAATGTATGGTAGTGAATTGGTTTGAAAGGACTATGCTTCTTTTCTAGCAGGGAGAGCTTGTTAATGTTATTAGTTCAAGAAATAGATTATTTTTTCCCCCTCTGTTGCTCTCTGTTTTGTTTTCTGGTTTTTGGGTTATTTTTTCCCCCTGCTATGTGCAGCTCTCATGAACTGGGAGCTGAACTGGAATTGCTTGCATTGTCACATGTCTTATTTAATTGTGCAAATTGCTTTCTATTCCATGGCCAAGTTAATGTAGAAATGGAAAGGATTAGAACTATTGGGATAAGCGATCGCTCTTTCTTTTAATTTTTGGGTTTAGCATGACAATAGCTACTATTTCAAAAGCAGTCCCTGGCTCTGCCCTGTTGCCCTTTCCTGCAGGCGAAGTACTCACGTATGGGCCTGAGTCTCCCCTTGGGATGGATCCAAAGGCCATTAATCAGCAGGAATCATCCATAAAACAGCTCAGTGGGCTCTGAGCTGAGGCTTCTTGCACAACCAAAAATAAATGGCAGGGGTGGGAAGATGCCATCAGGAAGGAATATCCCTGCCATAGGATTGAGTCTCTTTTTTTTTTTTTTTTTTTTTTTTTGTCTTGCATAACAAAGAAAGAAACCAAGCGAACAAAATTAATATACACCTCCAGATAAAGACTATAGACTGTCTTAGTAAAGCAAGCAATAAAATGGACATTATTCTAGCAGCCTTTTAGCCACCTCTTAAGTGAATATTAACTGTTGAATCTGTGCATAGGCTCGCCTGGTACTTGAATTATTGATCTGTAGTTTGTGGGATCTTGAAGCATTTGTCTGCTCATCGGGGTTTGGTTTTTCTGCAAATTAAAGAAAACGTTTTGTTACTTAAGCCCATCCAATTACTGCCATGTGTAGGTAGATGTTTTTCAGGTCATTTGCAAAGATTGAGAGCTTGCCAAGCAAGCCATTTTCCTTCCTGATTTCTCTTAATATATTAACACAATAGGAAAAAAAAATAAAGAAGCAAAACCAGGTGGAAAAATATCACACCCTTTTTTGGTGTTGTGTGTGGCAGCAGGAAGCTGTCGCATTTTCCCATTTTTCTTGTGTAACGTGAGAGATTTTCCCTTCTGCTCGATTAAGCAGCAGTATGCAGCACCATTCAATGAAAGCGTTTCTGGTGCGGCCATCGTAAGGGAGCCAGCGAGATATCAGCAGCATCGGGCACGTGGAGTACGGGCAGTCCCCGTGTGCAACCCCCGTTAACGCTGGTGGGGTTTTACGGATGGGTTGAGAGCGGTGCCCTGCCATTAGCGTTTAATTTTTTACAGGCCTGCTTTTTTGCTACTCTGCATGTAGTTATATGCAAGAAAGATGGGTGAAGATAACAGGCCACTACTGTCAAAGTCCAGGCGTGGCGTTACACGCAATGCGTCCCCGCTCGCTTGCGCTTGGTTTTACGGTAACTGGGCTGGCAAACAGGCTGTACGTGACTTGTCCTAATAGCGTGCTATAAGTGTGACTTCACACCTGGAAAAAAAAAAAATGTTGGTTTTTGAAGGGATGATGTGCCTGACTTGATTTGTGTGTGGGATGGGGGAGGTATGCTGATACTGTACCAACACTTGGGGCTGTTAGGTTAATGATTGGACTGGATGATCTTAAGGGTTTTTCCCAACCTAAATGAATCTATGATTCTGTGACACCGTGCCAGGTCTCTGCAACAGAAGGGTACTTTTTCCTCTGCTCTGAGCATACCTGGCTGTGTGGGGCTCTGGTTCTCCTACATGGTGGGTCAGGTCAGGGCTCTTGGAACCAGACCTGGCACTTCATGTGGACCAGTCTGGTTTTCGGATGGTGTTATTTTGTTTTTGTTTTGGGGTTTTGTTTTTTGTTTTGTTTTGTTTGGGTTTTTTTGAGTGTATGACAACACTAGCTGCAGAATTTCAGTGCAAGCCTGGTGAATGTCAATTAATTTCTTTTAAACATCTCTATATAAACAGGTGTCTCTTTAAAGAATCGCTTGCATTTTCCTCTTCTTTTGCCATTCAGCCTCCCTGTGTGAGGCTGGCCAGAGGAGAGGACACCCGAGCCCCGCAGTCCTGTCTGGAGCTCTGCGGAGCCGCGGTGGTGGATGGTGCAGAGCTCTGCCTTCGCACCACAGCCTTGCCTTCGGCCTCGCTCAAGCCCTGTTGAGCATCTCCCCATCCTTAACGCTTTTCTCCTTGAACACCTGCCTTTTTTGGAAGTTAGTGGTTTAAAAGGGAGATTTCAGTGACTGGCTGAGGGTGCAGAGAGGAGGGGAGCTGGCTGAAGGGCTGAGGTTAGCCCTTTCTCCTCGGTCTGGTGTTCTCACCTTTAAGTTATTTGTATGCACAGTTGGCTTCCCGCTCTGACTGGCACTGAGCGAGTCGGGATAATGTCACGGTTGCCCACGAAGCCGTGCCAGCGTGAGAGCACAACCTTGCCAACACAAGGGCATTGATTAGTGCAGAGGAACTAGGGCAATCCAATTATAACCACAAATGCCATTGGCTTTCTCGAATTCTTACTCAAATAACTGCGGACTCTCTGCTGTATTAAGGTGGTCTGGACTGTATCGAGAAAGCGGAATTCGTAGAACTTGGGTAGTGCAGAGTAAAGAAGATTTAATTCTTAAATACTCTATTGCCTACTTACACACAGGGCAAAAAGATTTTCTGATGGGTAGAAGTTGACTGACCCTCTCTGCACTGCCTTGATATTAGAGAATGTATTTTATATTTCTTTTTTTGGAAATTATTGCAAAATATCCTAAAAGGAAACTAGACAGGAAAAATAGCTAAGAAGTTTCCTATCACTTCAATCTTGTTTGAGCATTGAATATTCCTTTGTTCCCTAATATTATGCTTCCTCTAACCTACTCAGTGGGTCAGATAAGGAAACGTGATATTTTTCAGCACCGTGACTAAATTAAACTAAAGCTACAAAGAGCATGAGGGTTGTAGCCTGGAGTCTTAGATGAGTAGTTCAGATCTGGCTTTATATTGAATGCAGAAGCGAACAGTCTCTCATGGATGAATCACATTCAATTAGCTACTTCCTACGATGAACTGATTAAAAATTAAGTGGCATCAAATAAGACTGATTTTGCTCTTACATTTAAATAATGCTATAATTACATACTAATCAGATGGTAAATCTTAATTGTACACGTTCCATATGTTTTATTTGCCTGTTCCCCCTCTTCGCTTTGTCGTCTTTGTATCAGCATGGAGTATATTTTCAGGCTGCTTTTATGTTTGGCCTAATTGAATATCAAAAGCAGTATATGTGAAACTTCCTGAATTCTATTCTTTAGCCAGTGGCAGCTGTGCTATTAGATGACCTTTACCATTCCTGTAGCACAGAATAATAAAGGGAGGGGGGGGAATTGAAGCCCAGCCATGTTATTGTTAGAGACAGAAATAAATCATATATAATTGCTTCGCTATGAAGGCCAAATCCTGCCGTCCTTCATGCCTGAGTTAGAAATACAGGATTTGGACCTTTGTTTCCTGTGGTTTCCTGGCCACCTTGGACGTGCCCAGAATCCTCACGCGGCCGCTGCGGTGGCTAATTACCATCACCGGGCTCATGTCGCGTTAAACCGAACGGCAGCCCAGGCTCTATCCCTCCTGCGCGGGCAAGGAGACGGCTCTGCTGCAGGAAAGCCTTTAGGTGAACGTCTGCCTTTAAGTGCCGCTGGCTTCAGTAAGATTGCTTTGAAAAATAAGAAAAGCTTTGGATGTTGGATTACGTGGTGGGTTTCCACAGAGTGCTTCTGTTTTGGTTAGCTGTTTGCAACAAGCCTGCTAACTCTTGGTTGAAGTAAATAGGTGTTTTGACATAATGTGCGTGTAGTATTAATGCTATTCACTCCGGAACGTACTTTGTATTTTTCTCTACTTTTTAATCATAGATCATGAACACAGTCACAAAAAGAACAAGCGGAAACACTGGAGAAGACAGTGGGCAGAAAGCAGCATATTGTCTGACACAGAGATGTTAAAGCACAGCCTGGAAGTGAATTCGTTTTCTGCGGATAGGAACAAGACTGGGAACGTCAGTGAAAAGAAGAGCCACAGAAGAACAAAGCGGTTTCTCTCCTACCCTCGGTTTGTGGAAGTGATGGTGGTGGCTGACAGTAGGATGGTCGCCTACCATGGTGCTAATCTACAGCACTACGTCTTAACATTAATGTCAATAGTGAGTATTCAACTGAGGGGGAAATTCACCCAGGGCCCACTTTCTAGTGGTCACAGTTTCCTTTCCACTGTGGTCTTATGCGATACCATAAGTTTGCCTCAGCTAGGCATGGGGATAATGCTGGAATTAGCATAAAGCTTTGTAAAACTTGTCTGGGGAATGTTGGTTGGAGTCTTCTTCCTTCCCAGACCCATCACATTTTCTTCCCACACGCCTCCCTTCCAGCTTTCCAAACTCCCAGCAGCACGAGAGGTGTCACCAGCCCTTTAGTCCCCATGCTGTACTCTTCTTTTTATTTAGGCCTATGTGAAATAGCTGCTGAATTGAAAACATGCTTTGAGGACTGTGCCTTCCAACGGACTGATGCTAGTAAATTATGCTGTTGCCTGACTTCCCTTGCTGTTGCAGGGAGAAGGAGCCTGTGGTCACCTTGATGCTTAGCGTGGCGCTAGGCTTGGCTTTCCAGGCTGAGGACAAGCATTTTAGTAACTACTGGTACTAGGATGTAGGAATGCTGTTCCCAGACAGGCAGCTCTGTAGATGCCTAGTGACTGGAAGTGAGTATCCAATGTAGTTGTGTCACTGGAGGGATTTTCATCCTATTAGAGGGTAGAAGTGCAGTGAATACATGATCTAAAAATGTCCATGTCAAAATGAGGCACTTGAGAGAATAAGTGGCTTTTGACAGTCTTGGTCGGTGGTCATTGTGTCTCAGAGCAGAATGATCCTGTAATTTGGTGAAATGTGTGTTAGAGGAAAAGGAAATGTTGGGTTTCTGCGATACCAGCAGGTTTGTTTCATTCTGACTTTGGGCTTCTGACAGGAGGTCTCTCCAAGTAGCATCAGAGCACTGAGTGGGGCAGAAGAGCAGCTCAGGAGAAATACTTGCAAAACGGAAGATGTGCATGTGTTGTCTTTAATTGTTTTGTTTTGTTTTTTTTTTTCCTTTAATGTTGACAAACATACTGAATATTTCTTTTTGAAACAGGTGGCTTCTATCTACAAAGACCCAAGCATTGGAAATTTAATTAATATCGTTATTGTGAAATTGGTCGTGATACATAATGAACAGGTAATGGAAGTGATTTTCTTCTCCTTCTGCTTGATGCTGGCATTTGTAGTGAGCGTTGCGATGAGTAATTAAAATACCTGCTTTATATGTGCTTCTTATTAGGATGGTCCTGCAATATCTTACAATGCCCAGACAACATTAAAAAACTTTTGCCAATGGCAGCAATCCCAGAACCACCCCGAAGGAAGTCACCTTCAACATGATACAGCCGTGCTTGTCACCAGGTATGGTGAATGTTCTCGTGAGAACCGTAGCCAGTTGTGTGTCAGAGGCTGTGAGCGTGTAATGCATGCAGCTGTGGGAAGTGTTTGGGTTTTGATGTGGGTGTAATGCGATTTGTAATTGTGGGAGCAGTGTAACTGTGGGCAGAATTGGGATAATGTTTCCACCAATACCGGTAGGTGACTTTCAGAGGTTCAGGAGTGTCCAAAGTTTGCCTGTGGGTTCAACATAGGATGGAAAGCTCTGGCTATGGTAGGGAATTGGTTCTAACTTCAATTGGATGATGCGGCCAGCCAGCTTGAGAACGTTTGCTGGAGGACAAAGAATTGCTTTTGTATGTTGTTATTGTGCTTGTACCTTAGCTCACTGCTGCACTGAAAATTAATGTGTCAGGTCTGTTCTGCTTTCAGGCAGGATATTTGTAGAGCGCACGACAAATGTGATACTCTGGGTAAGGAAAATCTTTTCTTTGTCTCTTAATAACTTCTTTTGTAGTGACAATGTTGGTTGCCTGTGCTGAACTGTGAGCAATATTTCTTTTTCTATCATAAACCTCTTTGTTCTCTCCTAGGTCTGGCAGAGCTGGGCACAGTCTGTGACCCGTACAGGAGCTGTTCAATTAGTGAAGATAACGGACTGAGCACTGCTTTCACAATAGCACATGAACTTGGCCATGTGTATGTTTTATGTAAATACATTTACATTTAAATAGCCCAGAAATTTATGCTAGCTTGCCAGCCAGACTAGGGCTTGGTACCTGCTGAGCCTAATTATTTGAGAGGAGATATACTTGGGTAGAAGATGCACCACCGAGGAAGATTAAATTGTGGTGTGACTCTGGGAGCTGGTGGGGTAGTCTGGAGCCTATCTGAGAGCAGCAAAACCAACAAACCCACATTCTGGGGAGGATGAGTGACAGGGTACCCCAAGCAGCCCCTCTGCAAGGGAGGAGAGCTAACAAAATGTCCTTTATTACTGCATCTTCACATCTACATGCAGATATTACCAGGATCTACCCCACAGCCATGATATGGTTCAAGGTCAAGCTTCTGGGACGGGCCAGGTTTTTGGCTGGGGCTGGGAGGTCCTGGTTACTTTGGGGAGGACCAGGAAGGAGGAGCATGGGCACGTCTCACCTGGCATTTGGGACTGAAGTCTCCTCCAAGAGCAGGTCCTCAGCCTGCCTGCAGCTCATCCCACCACTGTGTGTGGCACTACTGAAGGCAGTGCAGCGGCCGTGTGTGAAGGGAGGAATTTACCCAGGACATCTGGCAGATGACCAAGATGTTTAAGTGAGCCAGACCCACCTGCAGAACCATTTCACTGAGGAAAATCTCATGCTACTGGACTTCCCCAGAAGAGATGCTGTCAGTCAAGAGGCACCTCCTCCAATGGAAAATTCTTTTAACTGATTTTGACTCTTTTTGAGAGTGGTAATGAGAGAAATCATCTTAGGTCACCTAGTCCTTTGCCCTCCAGCTACAACTCTTACGCAGCTGGTTCAGTCCCAAACCGCCTCAGGCCTGGTTTGCAGTGGAGATCTGTAGGTGTGGGACGGATGAGTAGTTGCAAACAAATTTCTCCTTGTTTTAAACTCCCTTTTTCTGCTTGGAGAGCTGACTGAGACGGTCTATTTTTAACCACAGTAGTATTTGTTTAAATAAGATTTCCTAAGAGAAAGTCCCCAAAGGTTTGGCGTTCCCCACACCTAACCTGTGGCTAATTCCTTCGCTAATGCTGCCCTGGAGCTGCTTGGAGAGTTTAGAGGCGCCGAGCAGGAAATGCCTCTTTGCTCTTTTACAGGGAGCTGAGTGAAAAAGTGGCTCATTGGAGGTAATCTTAATGGGATAAAAACTTCCCAGCCTTCGAACGCAGGATCACACAGGGTCATTTCCCCTTCTCCACTTCAAACGGCAAAGCACTCTGAGCCATTCTGTCTCCGTTAGCGTTTGCCGCATTCTTCAATGTGTCACGTGCTGCAAACTCTTGCAAACCTATCACATGAAGTATAGGAGCCAAGTCTATCGCAGGTGCAACTCTGTTTAGGCAACAGCATGAAGGAAGGATCAGCGTGGCCCAAGGTATTGAATGGCATTAGAAGACATTTTGTGGCCAGCATAGGGTGCTGCCAGCGTACACGAGGGACCTCGGGCACCGGCAGTCGATGGCCTCAATTCACTCATCTCCTTCAGAAACTTGGCTCTTTGGCTCAATTCCGGAGAACTTGCCATTTTTATGAAGGTGGGGCTGGACTCCAGCCTGCCTGCAGGATCATCGTGACCGTCAGCTGAAAAGGAAACTGGAGCTGAAATGGCATCTCACTCAAGGCTTCCTCAAAGACTTGTCTGGCTAAATATACGCAGTCATGATGTGGAGAGCTTACCAGGGTGCTTCGTGGCTTTTTGCAGACAAGCGCTAGGAATGCAATTTGAGCAATGCTTGTTGACACTTATGAATATGTGCATATTAATACTTTTATTTTGTAATGTCTGTCAGTAGCGTATCTAGGCAAAATTCTTGGGTTTGCTTACATTTAGTTCACACTGTTGCTCTTGCTACGCTAAATACTTGACATTTGCCACTTCACTGACTGTGCTTTTCGCTGCTGTGTTTCTTTTAGATTTAACATGCCACACGATGACAATCATAAGTGCAAAGAAGATGGAGGTAAAAATCAACAGCACGTCATGGCGCCAACACTGAACTTCTACACCAATCCCTGGATGTGGTCGAAATGCAGTAGGAAATACATCACTGAGTTTCTGGAGTAAGGCCTTGCATATGCATGTGTTGGCTGTTCTTACGTGTGCATGCATCCCGTGGGGTTCCTCAGATAATCTGAAATCCTAGCGTGCAGCCTTTGGAGGAAATCGGAGGGATTTGTTTGTGCACACATCCTTTACACAGAGCAGGAATGCACCCCTGGCATCCAGTCCCTGCCAGTTCAGCCTCGTGATAAGCTGGCAAGGACCGGCCTCTCTATGGGGAGGAATAAGTCTTCCCCCATGGATATTGCTTTTGAGGAATGTGCGTTCTCCTCGAACCTGAAGAGTGAGTTTTCCAAGCCCTGTGGCCCAGATACAGAGCTGTGTTTTAGGAGGCAGATTGAATCTGCCTTTCTGCTGCACAGCTCAAGATAAAGCCCTGGCACTAGTCCATGGTGGGAACACTCTTCCAGGAGCCCCTGGGTCAGTTTGATGCACAGTGGTCACCCATTTTGCCGTGATGCCTTCCCACATGTTGTGATGGGGAGCAGAACGAGACGCACGATGGTGTCCTGGCAAATCCAGGAGCTGGGTCTCTTGGGTGGTGGTTCTGCTAATCAACTATTTTCTTTCTAAATGTATACTAGTGCTTGCTCAGCAACTAAATGCAGGTTGTGCATGGCCAGAAATGCTTTTGCCAGGGTAGCTGATAGTCATTAGCAGAGCATGGGGGTGGTGGTGAATGGGTAATGCAGCCTCCTGCCCTTCTGGGCTTGAGCCTGCAGTAGCTGCTCTTGTGCTTGGTAAATATGGCGAATGTGGTGCACGACTGCCCCGAGGCAGGCTCAGGTAAACACCAACAGGTTCTGGTCACATCACCTCCTGTTTAACGCCGTTTCTCTGCTTTGTTTTGTAGCACTGGTTATGGAGAGTGTTTGCTTGATGAACCTTCATCGAGAACTTACACGTTGCCTCAGCAGCTCCCAGGGCTGATTTATGACGTTAACAAACAATGTGAGTTAATTTTTGGACCCGGATCTCAAGTGTGCCCGTATATGGTAAGTGAAATTCCATGCCTTGGTTTTCCAGGTGTTGCCAGGGTGAAATAAGGTCTCCTGGGGTTGGGTGAATGGGAGGCTCACAAGCCATCAAATTATTGTCAAGCTTGTGAGTTAATAATAAATCCTAGGGGAATAATTTTGTAAAGAATCATCCATCTGTAGGGCATGTGGCATGTATTTATTTAATATTTTATATCTTTTCAATAACTTAAGCAGATGCAGTGTCGGCGACTTTGGTGTATTAACATCGACGGCGCGCACAAGGGATGTCGTACCCAACACACGCCTTGGGCTGATGGGACAGAATGTGAGCCTGGAAAGGTCTGTAATACCTGGTGGTTCGTGCCTCATAGTTGTGTTTCCTGGGTCTTGGGCTAAGCGTATCAGTCAAAATCATCCTGCCCCAATGGCCAGTTTTATGGGGCACAGCTGCTGACTGCAAGGGTGGAAGCCCCAAGCTACTCTTTGTGTTTCAAGCCTGATATGCACAGGTCAACTCTACCTTGGATAATGTGATTAAAACTGACTGCTTGGCATAACGTTGTTTAAAGCGGGTATTCCTTCTGGAGTGCTTATCTTTTAAAATTAATGATGCCCTTGAGTGAACTCTTGAGCAAAACTTTTGCAAAGCTTCCCTAGGCTTTTATTAGAAATTTCCTATGTGATGTTAGCAATTAGCAACTTTGTGTAACACAGACTTGCCAACTGGCTTCTAATCTTGACAACTTCAGAGTAAAATATAGAACTGGGTGACATTTTCTGTATTAAACAGTTTTGGCAGTAACTCATAGAAATTTTCAGTTTCCATGTGCAGTGTTGGTTTCCAGCTAGCATTGTGGTTTCTAGAATAAGTACTCAGTTTTTGGTTTTCCAGAACTGGAGAAAAATAGTTGAGAGGATTTTTCTTTTTGTTTTATTGAGTTACTGAAGCTTTTCAAGAAAAGTGCTAACCAGTTTTCATCATTTTTGTCTGAAAAAAAATATTTTCCGTGTACATATAGTAAAAAAATGGGATGTTATTCTACAAGGTCTTGCTTAAAAATTTGGTTATCTGGCTTTTAATTATCAACAATTAAAGTTTTCTTTAGAAAGAGTGGACATTTTAATTCATAGTCTTTCAAATGTATTTTAATAAAAACATCTGGATGCTATTTTAGATATAATTTTCCATAAAGGCTATGGATCTCCTTGGTAATTAATCTTTTGTTGTGTGTCTCTGAAAGGTCAATTGTTCAATGACACTTGACTGATTTCCTTCAAGACAATGGGCATAATGTATCAATTTGCCTTCATTTCTTAGGGAAAAATGCAGTCAACGTGTTTGTTTATATTGTTGAGAATGTGTATTAGAGATGTGGTTGGAAATTCTATTTTTGTGTTACTGCTTTGGAGCCAGTGGTGCACCAATATTTAATGTTTTTTGAGACTCGGGATAAAGCTTAGGCATCTGCAGAGTCTCCTTGTCTTGAGACCTTGTGTCTTCAACTTCTCTGTTTGTGAGCTTGGGGTCTGCTCACTGCTGGAAGCTCAGAAGTAACTATTTTCTTGAAATTCCAAAAATCTGGGCCACAATTTTTTTTCCAACAAACCCACCGTTACCCTCGGATATGACCAGAGTGATGCACGAACAACTGCAAGTGCTCAGATTAGCACCTCCTCAGAGTTACCCTGTGTCAGCCAAGAGGCCATGTCCAGCTGCATGGCTCTTCATAATGACCATGTAAGCAAAAACATTTCAGTCCACAAATTTAGACAATTTGACAGGTTTAGACAAATCAGACAAGTGTGACCTGAACTTCTCAGCTGAGAGCAGATGGCCTCTTAAGAAAAGCTAATGCAGTGCGCTTGTGTTCAGGCATTTGGGTGTATTCTCTGAAAAAGGCTTTACAGAGTAATTCTTCTATCTTGTGTTGGTCTAATTCAAACTTAAGGTTTGAATCATCATAAACCCTTTCCTCCTCAGTGTTTACTTGGGCTCGTGAAGTGCTGAGGTGCGAGTCTGGAGTGCTTTTCATTGGAATAAATCAATATTTTGGTACTCTGTTGTGGCCAGGAGCCCCATCAAACTGCTGCTTGCTGACTAATGCCTTCCCTCAAGTCTGCATGTTTAAGGCCCGTGATAGATGGGTTGGCAGATGGAGAAAATACCATGCCATTTTAAATGGAGGTATCCTTGGAAATGAGGGAGTCTAAATAGCTAAAAAAAAAAAAAAAGTCTAGCTAAAACTACTGGCATGTAGATTTAACCCAGCTCTAAATTTATTCTGAAATCAGGGACACTAAAACAACATGGCAATATTAGCTTATGCATATTTTGCACGTGAGGACACTGAATCTGATATCGCTAAATCAAGTAATAAGCCCAACCCAGAGTTTGGCCTTTGCTGGGGGAGCGCTGGTCATGATCGTTTACGGTGTTTCACAGCGCCAGCGCGTTGTTGGGTGGAAATAAATCACCAAAAGAAAATAAAGAGGGTCGTAAACTGGGGCCTCTACCTCTTGTAGTTTTCAGGGTGGTTTAAAGAATGGTGAAAGAAGAGCAGACGAATGGTAACCATGTCTGTCTCCTGCCGCATGGCAGCAGGTAGCGTATATGTTATGCATGCATGAAGCTTCACAGCACTTGTCTGCCCCCTGCTAATCTATTCAGCCAAAGTCAGCCCAAGGATGGGAGCTGGATTTGGTGAATTATCTGGGACTCCAGTGGCAAGACAAAGGAAAGGAAAGTCTGTTGTAGTGTCTCTCCTCCCTGCCATTGCTCTCCTCCTCAACCGTGTGTCTAAGTTATTTTGAGCTTGCTCCAGACAAAAACTCTTTTATTCTCTTCATTCTCTGATCTGTAAGCTCATAGGAAAGAGAATCCTGGCAGGCTTTTTAGTTTTTCTGTTGTAACTCAACATAGAAATGATTTTTAAAATACAAAAGGCATGAAGGTTGCACAGCCAGACTATTCACAGCGTGGTTCCAAGAAACGCTATTGCGTTTCCATAAGATAATCTTGCTGTTCATTTAAAACAGCTGCTCTTCCCCCGCCCCCAAACCCCCCCGCCTCTGATTTACCAGCAACTCCAAACCCTCAATTTTTAATAAAATTAAGGGATGTAGGTGATTTCCTGGTTAATTCTCAACCATTGGACGGGAGACACGTAGGTCACGCCACAGTCTGTTAGCTGCATGCATTCACTAGTTAGCTATTCGGTCGTCTTCTGTGGGTCAGTGGTGCCAAGCATGACTGTGGTTATATATTTAGCTGTGAACATCAACATTGCTGCGAGAAGTTCTCCTCTGGGAGAGCGCTGTTGGTTTGGTGTCATGTATTTTTGTATGTTGATGAGAGCCGTCGGACCTCTGTCGCAGTACAGGACTGGCACTGGGGTCCCCAAACCTGCAGTTTTTCAGCCCTCTAAATGTCAGGAGAAGTTGTGCGTTGTAAGGGTTTGTCCTGCAGCAAAGAAACAGGCATTTCAGCTTATTTTATTCCTGTCCTTTACTGTAGCAGATATTTTTTCAGCTTGTTTCTAACTGGGGAATCAAATCTTCAGATGAAAGCAAATCCAGGGCACATTTCAGCCTGGAGACCATGCTCATCTGGGAGCAAATACCATGTTTAGGGCCCAAGTTATGAGTTGTTCAGCCGTGGAAAGAAGGAGTGGACTCATGGTGTGTCTTGACACAACCTTGTTCAGCTGTTGGTGAAAGGGCTGGAGAAACGCAGCACATCAGTGAATTCAACCCTGTTGCCATAAAGATCGTCAGGTGCTTCCCTGCCTGAACAGCATCGGGTGCAGAGAAGTATTGCAAGGGAATATTTTAACGATGCGTTACGTGTTTTCTTCTTTAACTCTGTAACCTCTTCTAATCTGTGAGCAATCAGCAGTGTTTGGGCTTCCTGTAATTGCCAAGATTTAGGCATCCACCAGCAGATGAGCATGTCTTGGGTTTGAATCCACTTTAGCGAGCGGTGTTCAGTGAGAGGGAAGCCCCGCTCTCGTGGATTGTGGAACACTTTTCCAACTGCTCTGGTAGGGCCAGAAGCTGGCTCACCCCTGGATCTCACCTCTCCAGAGCTCTGTGTAGCTGAACTAGCAAAAGTACCCCAAAGGGACACAATTTGTACCATAAAAATAGGGGACGGGGGCTTACCAAGATAATTTAAACCAGTTTTCCAAACAAAAGAAAACAAGAGTTATAGCTGAAAAACAAAAGTGTAGGCCAGGCCTTGGCAAGCCCCGTGTTATGACTGAGTGAAAAAAAATGCTTTGATTTGAGGAATTAATTTTTTCTATTTTATTTGCCCTTTGGATTTGGAAGTTTCCTTTCCCTCTTCTGTTCTGGAGCTTTGTACAGCTGTGGGGAGGTTTGAGTTTTCCCTGGTGTTTTCCCAACTGTCTGTCTCCTCCCCAACGCGGTGCGGTTCCTGCTGCTCTCCAGGAAATCAGATAAGCAGCTTTTTGAAAAGCAAGCGTTACGGTGCTATTCAGCACCAGTAAACAGGGAATATTTGGTGGCTGCTGTTGTCCTCAGTTGTCTTTCCATAAATCACTCCTGTGGACTCAGCACCTTGCCTTCACTTCTCCATTTAAGGCTAAGGAGAAAGAAAAATGTGTGTGACAGACAAAAAGTAAAGAAGTTCAATTTTATTTAATTGCAAAAATCTTTACTGCGTTTTGTGAGTGGCTGAGAAACAAGTAACTCTGAGTTGTGTCATCCAGGCTGTTCGCTGTTCATTGGTTCGTAATGCAAAAGCAATGCAAACCCACCTTTTCCATCTCTCTCCTTCGCACGCAGCACTGTCGGTTTGGGATGTGTGTGCCCAAAGAGCGAGAGGCGCCGGTGATAGACGGAGCATGGGGGACGTGGAGCCCTTTCGGGACCTGCTCAAGAACCTGCGGTGGTGGCATCAAGACGGCGATACGAGAGTGCAACAGGCCTGAGTAAGTGCGTGGAGGGGATGCACCAATGGATGAAATGGGGAAAAGCAACTGGGTTGCCCAAATGGGCTGAAATCCCCTTTGGCTGTGACAACCCATGTGTGCCCCCAGGACTGATGGCTTTGACCCAGGGATGAGTGGCTTTGCCTGGGATGGGTGAGGCAGCATGGGAACCCAGGAGGAGCCGGTTTCAGGTTTGGTTTGTCAGTAAAGTGCACTTAAAAAATAAAAGTCCCTTTATAAAGGGATCCATTTAACAGAGAAGAAAAAAGTAGTAATATATCTGCATGGGTTTATTGCCTCCTGTTTTCCTGGGGAAGCACAGTTGGGGTCCCCCTTCCAAAGATGATTTTTCTTTTCCAAAGTTGTGGATCAGAAAGGAGGGAGAGGGGAAGTAGCCACATTTTCATCCATTTCTCACCATTTTACCCCTGCTTTGGCTGCTTTTGCAGCTGTTCCTACAGGCCAGATCCTTTGTAGAGTTTTCTACCATTTTACTCCTGCTTTGGCTGGTTTTGGAGCTTCTGGCTCCTTTTGCAGCTGATCCTTTATACAGTTACATGTCAACTGGCGCAGACTAGCCAAACCTCAGCAGAAATCTGTGCCCCATTAAAAAGTAGCACTCAAAAATGTTTGCCGTCAGCCTGGAATGCAAAATCTTGCACCCTTTGAAATGGCAGGGAATTTTGCCATGGGCTTCAAGGAGACGAATGTGTGGCCAGCAAAATATTCATAATAGATTGAGCAACTGGTGTGAAAACAGCCTGTTTACGTAAATTATGAACTGTGCTGGTTTCTGTTTAACTGCCTCCTTTCAGCCCATGAGAGCGAGAAGGGATGGGCAGGATGGTTTGTGAGCTCTCATGTGGGACTGGGACACAGAGAAGACAGGAGTCTGTGGAGCTCATTGGACCAAGGGGTCTTAAAAAGATTGAGCAGGCTCATTTGGCTTTCTCATCATTGGTGCTGGGCAGTTTCTTGCTAAGGAAATTGCCATTAGTGATGCGCCAGTGACATTTCCATCACCGCTAATGGGAGAAGGGAGAGCTTGTACCTGTGGCACCGGTGGTGAAGTGACAGGAGAGGCTGGCTCAGCATGGCTGAGCAGGTGTCAGAAGAGAAGGGCTGAGGCTGAGGGAGTCAGACACCAGCACGTTAATTAAAATGATGCTGAGAAACGCACATGCGGAAAGGAGCTCTCATTTCGCTCTGCTGAGTCAGCACATGCCATATGGTCTTCCAGTAGCCATGGAGACACAAAAATAAAATGTCTTTCCACACACAGAAATAGCTGTGCTGCTGAATCTTTGGATGCTGTCAGTGAGAAGTATTCCCATCTTCTGGAGGGGCATCTGTTTGGACTGATAGGTTTTACTGATAGAAAATCTCCTTTATCCTAAGGGCTAGTCAAGGGATTTTAAATTCCATCTTCTCTTATAGCTTGTGGTTTGTATCTTGGTGTTTCGTGAGGCGTGTTGCTTTGGCTGGGATTTGCAAAAGCACCTAAATAGGCTAGGCACCAAGCTGCCTGTGAAATCCCCTGCACTTACCATTAATAGTGGTTATTTTCCAGAACCTCTTTCGAGAGCCATGTAGCTGGCACTGACCTCTTCTCCAGCCCCTCGTGAAGTCTCTGCAGGGAGTCGCCTGTCCTAGCATCATCCACAGAGCTTTACACGGACTCCGTTGTTTTGTCCCCAAAATTTGACATCGTAGCATGAGCTCCCACCATCTGCATCCCCGATACTGTGGGGCTGCTGAGACGATGCGTGTGGATGGGACACTGCTGGGTACTCTCCTGTCAGTAGCACTTTTCAAAGTACTTAAAAAATATACAGAATAGGTGTAGTCTCTGGTTCTCCTCTGCTGTAGAAGGCAGCAAAACCAACCCAGTTACATTGAGTAACATCTGAAATAATTTTCATTAAGCCTTTTATATTCAAAGACAGTTTAGTTTGTTTAAGATTTTTCCTTTTTTGTGCATGAAGATCTGGGGTGAAATCTTGCACGCCAATAAAATATTGTGTTAAATCTGGCATTGAAAATGAACTCCCCCCCTCACTGCAGCTCCTGCCTCTGTTTGTAATGTGCTCTGGCTCCTCTGTGGACGAGTATTTTGCAGGGCTACAGGAAGCTGTAAGCCTCTGAAATGGCAACAGCCTGTGTTTTGACATACACTGAAGGAATGTATTAGCTAACCACACCAGACCCTTCCCATCAAGACTGCCCACTTGGGAATTCGAGGCTGGCTGGTACAGACAAAGCCTGCGGCTGTGGCGTGTCACATAGAGGGTCTGTGGTGCAAGCCCTGGTTTTGAAAGCAAGGCATAGCTGCAGAATCATGGGGAAAAGGCATATTGCATAAGATGTCAGTACCACAAGCCCTGCTTTCAGGATTGACTTTCTGGATGAGGGAGTGTTATCTCTGGATGTGAGTCTGATCACGTCTGCATTTTAGTCTATCATGAAAGTATCCACCTGTGCTGAAAGCTGTCTGAGCTTGAGATGTAAACGCGTCTGTAGGTAACTGTGCCTGCCACTGGCAGCACATGTACCAGTTCCCGATCCCAGGGCTTCCCAGGATGCTGCAGAGGAGATCCTAAACTGATCGGTGCCCTCGAGAGCTCCACAGACCTTTCTGCAGTCACTGCATGAGCACAGGCACAGAGGCAGGCGTGCAGGTGAACATGCATGCCCCACCATTAATTCTCTGGGGGTACCTGCAAAGCACTCCCAAAACAGCGCTGCTTGGTGAGGTGCCTGTGCCTGGTGCTCCCGGACCGCTGGGAGCTGGGCGCTGCCTCGGAATCCGCCCGTGAAAACGTTCAAGGTTAGTAATTGCAGGGGATGCATGAAGCATTGTGTGTTTAAGACCCTGTTGTGGTGGGAGCGGGGATGAGACCCCACAGTTCCCCAGGCCTGTCTGCTGTGTTGTCAGAGTTTCTGACATGCTGAGAGGAATGCAGCGAAGACAGGGTGCACGCAGGAGCTTTAAGAGGAGCTATGCTGGATTAAAAGCCAGGACCACACCGGCCGTTAGTTGATCAAATAGGTGATTCAGAGAGAAGGGAAATTGAGAGAGAACAAGGACGTTTCTGTGCAAGGACTGCATTCCCTTCTGTCTCTGCAGCACATCATTGATTATTATCCCTAAAAATATTACAGTGTGAAGTATCCCGTATCTCTTTGTGACACAGAAGATCCATGCTATATGAGTCTGACTTATTTTTTGGGGTCAACTCTTTCCATTTGCTCAGACTCTGTGAAAAGTAATGCTGGTTTAAAAACACCCGAAAAATGTCAGGGTGGTTTGGGGCTGTTTGGAAGCATCAGAAGTGTGAGTGTGCTTGTGTCCCAAATGCTGGCTGCAGGGAGATTTACTGCTACAGTTATGAAGCTGACAGTTTGCAACACGATGGCAAGCTTTAGCATCCTTCAGTTTGTAGTGTGTCCATGTGTTCGATGTTATCTTAATCTCTTGGGTCATGTCTAAAAAGGAGACTGTACGGTAGCTTGGGATCTTTGGATTTTGTTAGATGCACCCTTAAAAAAAAAAAACTCTTGCATGTTTTTCCTAGTTAATTTCATATTTAAAAGTCTCATTTTAATTACATTAATATATATTGGAAGCAATGTGATTAAAATTGTTTTTTGTTTTTTGTTTTTTGTTTTTTTTAAGAAATGCTAGTAGTTTGCATATTTTAGACCCTTTGTCAAGCTGCAGTGGTCCTGCTGCAGTATAAATGCTTTTGAAGTGAAAAAGATGAATCCTGTTAACTCCCCCCTAAATTAAGTGGGCTCATAGAGGTCTGGAGTGTGCTACTGCCACAACTCAGAAGTTTCCCTGTATGCTGTGTAGTGAGGAGGTCGAGATGTCCCTTTGTAGCTGGAGATAGATAATGTGCCTCCTTGGGAATATTCCCCAAAATCACGGTTGTGCCTGCAAGGCATGAGTTTGGGATGTGTCCACAGGAGTTGCTGCACTGGGTTAGCTCTGGGTCAGTCACACGTTGTAATCAGTTAAATGAATTCAAATTATTTGTCATACCAAGGTGGAGAATAGACTAAATCAGTAGAACCCGGGTTTCGACTTGCACCACTAGGAACTGGTGTGAAATCAGTCTGTAAACTGAAATCTGCACCAGGGGCTGTGTGGTTGCTTGGGCTTTTTATCACCGTTACTCGCTTAATTGCAAGCACCAGAAAGCTTTGCAAGTGACACACGTTTAGTTTCCAGATGGCATGTGAGAGTCACCCTCAGAGCAGGAAGAGCTGATGTTACCAGCTGTGGCTCTGGGCTGTGCCTAAAGACAAATCGTAACCATACCCCTCAGCGTCTAGGATAGGATCAAAGGTACCATGGCAGTGCGTATCTCGGGATGCTGAGGATGAAAAGGATGCTGGCAGGAAAGATCCTGTGTATTTAGCTGGTGGTGCTCTGCATCTCACCCGAGGCGACTCCTGCCATACCTGTGAGCATCCCTAGCCTGGTGCTGGTGGGGTGGTGGGAAGTCTGCCTGCCCTTCCCCACCTTGCAGGTAAGGCAAGTGCAAGCCCCGATGTGTCCCTCTGCCTCCCCATTTATTTCACAGGAACTCTGCTACTTGAGTCACAAATAGTTTTCAAATATAAGAGAGAATAATTGTTATTTGTGAGAAAAATGGCACTGATGGGCTTCCTAGGTGGTTGATGTGCAGAGATGCTAAAAAAGTTAGCTTAGGCTGTAGGAATTTGTTGCCTCACTGTGTGTAGAGACCCTCGTACATATGCAGCGGGTTTCTGTCTCTGTTATGTTAGGAGATGCTGGCTGCATGCAATGTGGAGAGCTTGTGGTGGGCATCTCTGCACTAAGGGCAGGGGTGGTTCCCCTTTATCACTCATTGGTTCATGTTTGGGAGGGTCTGCAGTGCACAAACCAGCTTCCTTCCTGAGGAAGAAGCGCTCTGCCAGCATCCCTGGGGCACCGATGGGCGTCTGGTCCTGGGGTGAAGCAGAGCCAATCCAGAAGGAAAGCCCTGAAAGGCAGGAGACGTGGGTACCAGGACTTGAGCACCCAGCAAGTCGCTCTTCTGATCAGTGCTCCTTGCTACTGCCAGCGCTTGTTCTGTTCAGAATAGAGTATCTTTCTTTCTGTAACATCAGGGAAAAAGCAAAGCTGCTTGGGTGATACTGCAATTTTTGTTGTACATATTAGTGGTGGTGGCTTGTAGAAGGCTCCACCATGCCCTCCCAATTTCATTTGAGGTTTCAGGAGAGAGCAGCAGAGATGGTGGGGTTTTTTTATTTTATTATTACAGTTTATTATATACATATATTCAGGTCAGATGCAAACTCTCAGCCACCAAATCCTTAGGACCAATCGAGTTGTGGAGAATAGTCCCCCTGTATGAAATCCTTCAGTGTGAAACTAGATCCTCAGATGGGGAGGAAGATGTCGCTCTCCCTATCTGGCTTCTCTCACTACGGCTACATTGATTAGAGAGCAAATATTCCCTCTTTCATTCCTTTTTAGCATCACATATATGGTCTTTTTTTAATTAGACACCTGCATAATATTTCCTGCTTGTCAGCCTGGGATATTAATTAAGACGTGTAGAGGTAGTCAGAGCCATCAAAATGGTGTTGCATTTTGTGCAACTGCACTGAACAGGTTGCAGAACTGCGATTGCATCTTGTTTCCAGCCTGACCCCAGCCGGCTTCTCTTTCTTGTTTCTGCAGGCCTAAAAACGGTGGGAAATACTGCGTGGGCCGTCGCATGAAGTTTAAATCCTGCAACACCGAACCGTGCTCGAAGCTGAAGAAGGATTTTCGGGACGAGCAGTGCGCCGACTTCGATGGGAAGCACTTTAACATCAACGGGCTGCCCACGAACGTGCGCTGGGTGCCCAAATACAGCGGCAGTAAGTGGCAGAGGGGGAGGGATGCAGATCCTGCGTCACCTCATCGAGGTGGTGTCATTCGGATAACGTGCTTCTGATTTTCCTCCCTCGCGTCCCCAGTCCTGATGAAGGATCGGTGCAAGTTGTTCTGCCGAGTGGCGGGAAACACGGCGTATTACCAGCTGCGGGATCGCGTCATTGACGGGACGCCCTGCGGCCCCGACACGAATGACATCTGCGTGCAGGGCCTTTGCCGGGTAAGATTTTTTCCCTTCTCTTTAGCCAAGGTGATTGCAGTTTGCATTTCTGCTCACAACTGTTTTTCACACTCTTCTCTATGGAAACAACAATGCGAGAAGTTTTCTGTAGCGGAGGCATGCCTGGTGCAAATGTCAGTTGTGATTCTCGCTTTGTAAAAAAGCCTTTTGTTTGAAAATGGTGTGGGATGGCCACACTGTAAATCAGCGGAAAAATGCGAGGAAGCAAAACAATTTGTCTCACGACAACCTTTTGCATACAAAGCTTTTGTGTGCCTTAATTGGGAGGTTTGTGAATGCTGTTCTAGTCTGTATTTGCTCAATCTAGTTTTTTCGATTTCTCTCTTAAAGCAAGCTGGATGTGATCATGTGCTGAATTCAAAAGCAAGACGAGATAAATGTGGCGTTTGTGGTGGGGATAATTCTTCATGCAAAACTGTTGCAGGCACATTTAACACGGTGCATTATGGTAAGAATCTGTTGTTAAAAACTTTATAGTGAAAAATGCGAGTCTATAAAAGCCATTACCACACTTAATCTACAAAAACACTGATGTAATACGCAAAATCCTTCTAGCTCTAGCATACTCCATTTTGTAACTATTTATGCTATCCCTAAATGAAAAGTGTCGGCTTGTGTAATGTGAGGTAATTTTGCTCATTTCCCTTCCCCCTGTAAAAAACAAATGAAATGTCTGTGTAATAGCCTTGACTTTCTGTAAAATCTTTTCTAGGCTATAACGTTGTGGTCCGCATCCCAGCTGGTGCAACAAATATTGATGTGCGTCAGCACAGTTACTCAGGGAAACCAGAGGATGACAACTACCTGGGTGAGTTTCAGTCCTTCTTTCAGTCCAGAACTCTGCTTTATTGTCTGATTGTGATAAATCTACCAGCTGCTCTTTGCTAGGGAGGATGAAGAATTTGTTTAAGGGAGATGTTTTCTTACCAAGAATTTAGCTCATGTATCTACCAAACGTTCAGCCTTATCTTGCTCCTTCTTTTTGTTCATGCCATCCTTGATGCAGAGTTTGGGATGCTCAGGGATTGTAATATCCTCATAGTGTGTCTCTGGGGCTGGGAAGGGCTGTCGAGCCTGGGCTGTGGGTGGGAGCTGAAGCTCTAAGCTGGGAACCAAACAGGCTTCTGCATTCTGCTGGAGTCTCCTCATCACAACTTAACACATCTCTGCTGTCACCGTGCCTTGGCTGGAGAGTAAATATGCCATACCCTGAAAGACATGTACCAACAAATCCAAAGAGAAATTATTTTCTATTCCCCTGAGAATAATAATTCTGATTTCACTTAGACTGAGCCCTTCTTGTCCCTGCCCAACAGTGGTATGTAACTGTGATGGAATACCCTGTGCCAAAGACGTTGGTTAGATTTAAACCTAACAATAACTTGGCCTTTGGCTGTTGGACATTGACAGTCACTGTTTTTTCTAAGCTGTGGGTCTGTCTCTAGAGGCAGAGAAGAATGCTTGCAGTGCTGCGTTATGCTAGTCTGCTGCACGCACGTGTGCTGTTCACATGGCCGTGTGTGTCTCGTCCACCATACTGATCAGTAATTCACCCCGTAGAGAGTTCTGTCTGGGTTCAATAGCCGAGATAACACAACCGCACGTTATGAGTGATGTTACACCTGCCAGTTGAAGGCTGGTTTTGCCTTTAAGCCCTATTTTTGTCCCTCAGAATCTGTGCAGGCTGCTGATGGAGCAGGGAGGCAGGCTGTGGGCCACTGCAGTGCCAGGGAGATGGCTGCTCTCCCGCCTCTGTTCCTCCTCTTCTTGCCTGGCACTGCCAGCTATGCTAGCGCAGGGTTTCATATTTATATCCCTGAGCAGGGCACTTCATCACATTTCATCTCGCAAAATCTCTGAGTTGTTGAGTGGTTTTGCAAAGTAGCATAGCCCCAGCGCTCACTCTAACTGCATATGTTAAAATCAGGCCTGGGCTGGTGGTTCCTAGCCCACTGAAGTTAAAGGAACTCCCTTGAGAAACAAGTAGAGGAGATTATGGTGCACCAAAGGGAAATGGTGCTGGCAGGTTTGGCTATCGCTCTGAAATGCTATCCGTGAGGCTGGACCCTTTATTCAGGCAAAAAAGCTGAGCGGGTCCTCCCTGTGCTCGTTCCCAGATTGGGGTCATGCAGGGCTGGCTGTCCCTGCACGTACGCAGCCGTTCGCTTACAGCTGCCTTCCATCCGTACTGCACATTCACAGCAGTGAAATGAGATGGTGCAGCATGAGTGGACATCTGTACCAATAAAACCTTACTGAGGTGTGATAGTTTTCCGTCCTGGGGGAGAGAGATACATTTCATTATTCATCTTTTCTAGAAAAACAATCCTTCCTGTGTTGCACCTATTCAAACTGATTCACCCCAAAAGGAGCCCCAAAGAACTTCTCAGTTCTTCTTGGAGGGCCTTTAATCTTCTTGGGAAGCAATGAAGGCAAATCTTCTTTAATGTTGCTTTAATATTGCTGGGAAAGCATCTCTTCAGATTAGGCCTGACTAGAAGCAAATGAGAAGTGTGCATGTGTCCACTTATTTTGCAGCTCACTGAGTGTGAAATCTTGGGCCCTCAGTACTATGAACCTTGTAGTTGCTTAACAATTTAGGAGGAATTTGGTGTTGTCGTCAAGTCCAAGATGTGTACCTACTGTTATAGGAGATACAGCAAATGGGAAAGAATCCTTTAATGAGTTTTACTACTGTCTAATGACACTAAAGCATCCGAAGTGTGGAGTTTTCTTGAGTGTAGCATCTGCTTTGTGAGTTTTTCCTCTCTGTCTCTTTGCTACCGAACAGTGTTTTGCTTCGTTATGGCTCCTCGTTTGGTGTAAAAACCTTCCCTTTGGTGTTTTGGTGTTAAGTTTAGATTTTTTTCAGTACAGAGGCTTTGTAGTAATGTAGCTGTGATGGGTGAAATGGTGGGGAAACTAACTTAGGAAATTAGCTACATAATCGCATTAGTGTGAAGTTGTGCAGCAGACTGCTGTTTTCAGGAAACTGTTCCTTTTATAAAGCATTTAGGCTTTAAGCCTTCAGTGCTTTCACATACCTTAAGATTTGGAATAATAAAAAGTACAAGGGGGAGGAGGGAGAGGGGGAGATACTGACTGTAATTACGTACTGGAAAACAACGTCTGGGCAATTAGGGTACGTGCATTTACCCTAAGAACACACCTGGAAACAACAGGGAAGCCATCCTATCTGTTTGGCTAACAAAAAGATTTGGGCAGGGTTATTTCTGCGGTGTATGAGGGGATGCAGACTGTGTTCTGCGTACAGCAGCCGGCCCGCCATGCCTTTTGGGTATCTCTCTGCCCTGGGTTATGGGTGAACTATTTAGCAACAACTTCAGGAATTCAGCCTTCATTTTAATGAGGCTTGCTGGTGGAAAAAGGAGAAGGCACAATGTCTGTAAGAGCTCTGCTGCTCTGTTTACATCCTTTCTGTTTGAGAGTGCCAGTGGGCTTTTCCTCCCGCCCCAATGAAAGGCAGCCCTGAGAGAGCATGACCCACGTTATTATGTACGTATGAGTTAATTCTGCGTCTTTAGTTCTTGTTTTTTGCACCTATGCAGCCTTATCTAACAGTCAAGGAGACTTTATATTAAATGGAGACTTTGTCGTCAGTATGTTTAAAAGGGAAATCAAAGTTGGGAATGCTGTGATCGAATACAGTGGATCGGATAATGCTATTGAAAGGATTAATTCTACAGATCGGATTGAGCAAGAAATAACGCTTCAGGTGAAGTATATGTTGTGCGTGTGGAATAGTCTGCCCAGCATTATTGGACTGAAAACAGCGGGCAGTGAAGTCTGTCGCTTTACTCTGCTCCATCTTCTTTTCCCCCCAGGTTTTATCAGTGGGGAATTTGTACAATCCCGACGTTCGTTACACATTTAATATCCCCATTGAGGACAAACCTCAGCAGTTTTACTGGAATGTATACGGCCCATGGCAGCCCTGCAGTAAGCTCTGCCAAGGTGGGTGCTTGGAAAGGCTTTAAAGACGCTACCATTTTGTCCTGAATTCATCCAGGATCTGGGCAGTGCTCTTAGATCCCTCTCCGTTTGCTTTCCATGGGATTCTCACGTCATGGGCACGGTTCTTACCCTGGGCTGTAGCGGTAGGTGTTACTGCATGAGGTGTAGCTGCTCAGCTGCTTCTCAGTTTCAGAGCAGGGCACAGCCACAGCCGCCTCTAAGCCGGGTAAGCCTTGCAACCTGGTTTGCAGGTGGGGAAGGTCAAGTGCAGAAAAGGTTACATAGCATTTCCTAAGGCTGCAGGAAGCATCAGTGTCTGTTCTGGGTCTGATCCCCCAGTCATTCCCACCTTCCAGTGCTGACTCTGCTAAAAGTGCAGAGTCCATCCTTGCAGGCACGCTGCAGCTCTGCCTGTGTCCATCTCCTCTGCCTCAAACCTGTTCTGCTCCTCTTAGAGAGTCTTTACCCCTTCCCTGTTTCTGAAAGAGATTTAAAAGCATGATTAAATGTCTGTTAATTGCTACCATGAAAGGAGTAAGAGAAATAACTGATTTGATTGCTTTCCTGTAGGACTTAAACAATGTGCTTTTTTTATTTCCTGTGTAGGAGAAAGAAAGAGGAAACCCGTGTGTACGAGAGAGTCGGATCAGCTCACGGTGTCGGACCAGCGATGTGATCGAATTCCCCAGCCTGATCCCATCACTGAGCCTTGTAGCACAGAATGTGAATTAAGGTGCACTCTACACAGCCGTGTGTATACATTATATCGTATATTTATTGTTTACTCCTCTTTCCTTTCACTTCTCACCATAATTTCTTTTCTCGCCAGCCTGTATTGATTTTAAAAAAAGAAAAGGATTAGCAGTTGCCTCTTTGTCAACCAAGAGGGATTGATATCCACCAGCTGTGTTTCGAGAGGCGCTTTTCTACGTTTTCACATTTCTCTTGTTGGCTGAAATTAGTGCTAACTGTAGAAGAAAAAAACAAAAAAAAAAAAACAAAAAAAAAACCACCGAATGTTGAAAAATCTCCCTGTGCAATACAGTGCCTGAAACTCGCATCTGCCTGGGTCAGAAATGCTCAGAACCATCCTACAAACAGCATGCAAAGGGGGAAAAACATGCTCAAAGCAAAAGAGTAGCTAAGACTTGGATTTATCATCATTTGCATAAAGTGAAGAATAGGCTTAAGCGTAGAGTGGGTTTGGGGCTGTCCCCGGACAACTCCCAGCGAGTCAAAATTGATGGAACATGGCCTAAATCATTACAATCCATTTTCCTTTAAAAAGCAATCTGTTTTCCTTTCTGGAGCTTAAATATGGTGGCATTAAACGGCTGCTGGTGAAACAATTCCGATGACTGTGTTTCCCGAGGGGTTTCCTTGGCTGTGTTAAACCTGGGGCTCTATAGGGGCTGTAGGTCGGGTTGTCGCGGTAACAGCTGTTGCCATTGCAACAGGTTGGAAACTTGAGAAGGGCAAATGTCGGAGTTTGAAAAGCTGGCAAGGATGCCAGCACTCCTGCCATTCAGGGAGCTATTGACTCCAAATCCCCTTGATCTTATTCTTCTCCTAGCTGTGCTGAAGTTTGCTCTCTGGGCTTAGGAGCAGGGCTCTGCGCTCCCCGCGCAGGCGTTTGCAACAGCCCTGGGGTCTCCAGGACCCTCAGGGGACGTCACTGCCTCTTTCCCCAGGAATCAGCTTCTGTTGACTCCAGAGTCCCCAACATCTCCCTGGACTAGGCCACATGTCCAGCATCTCTTGCCAGAGCTGGGACTGATGTAAACCAGGGGTGGGTCCTTGATGGCCACCAGTGCCGGCCCTTCCTGGGAAGGGAGGCACCAGAGAGAATAACCCTGATCCCTGCTGGTACCTCTGGGGCTAGTGTGTCTTGAAGCAAGTAATTTGCTCATGCTTTGGAGAGCTGAAACTGTTTTGTAGGCATCATGCCTTGCGGAATGCCTTGTCACACCTTTCAAGCCTTTGCAGATCATTTTCTGACACAGTATTTTTCAGCTTTTTGTTTTTAGAGGCTGAAGTGTCACTCCTGCAGGGGAGGGTGGGGTAGAAAGCCTTCGAAGCACTGCTCCTTGCTTGGAGGACTGCCCCCGCCGCCACGCGTGGTCCTGCAGGGTCACAGTGTGGCTTTGCTGCCTGAGAGAAGGACCTGGAGACAGTTTCTTCCCTGCAAGGAACAATGCCAGGCTTAATTGCCTCAGGTTTTTGGAAGCCACAAAGCACTGGGAAGTGTTGTAAAGAGCTAACACTTACAGTTGAAGAGTGTATATTCCTTATTTATGTCACACACCCCTGAGCGTGTTACCTGCAGAATCCCATAGCTTCTTCCACCTTTCCTGATCCTCTCCAAAGCAGGTGCCTTCGTGTGAGGTTGTGGGTTTTTGCCGCACCAGAGCTGACGTTTGCTTTCCTCGTCTCAGGTGGCACATCGCGAGGAGGAGTGAGTGCACAGCCCAGTGTGGGCTGGGGTACCGCACCCTGGAGATCTACTGCTCCAAGTACAGCAGGCTGGAGGGGAAGATAGAGAAGGTCGACGACCGCTTCTGCAGCAGCCAGCCCAAGCCGAACACGAGGGAGAAGTGCACTGGAGACTGTAACGTGGGAGGGTGGCGGTACTCGGCCTGGACCGAGGTACGGGTTGCTCAGCGGTACGGCAGGCGCTGGTTTCTCTGCGCATGGGGCTGTCAGGCTGTTTAGGCTGCATACAGCACATAAAAGTTGGCGGCAGTGATTCTGCTTTCTTAGCTTTTTCTGTAGTCCAGATCAGCCTGGCACTCCTTATTTTCCACTCCAACAAATTCATGCTTTTAAGCATCCCAAGGTCTGTCTTTGTTACACTAAACCTTGCTGGCTGCTTCTCCCATCACAGCCGGCCTCACTGGCAGGAGCCAGGAGGACACGTTACTATCAGTGGAGGACTTGTGAAATGTGTTTCCGTTACACTTTTTAGCACAATATTTTTTCTATGGCCAAGAATATTCCTGAATGTAGACCTAGCACCAAGAAAATGACGAGCCTGGGGCTTTCCAGGGAGGGCACAATGAAGGGTAGCAGGCCGGTTAGGGAGAATTAATCTCTCCTAAAATGAGAACAAGCGACAGCCGTTTGGGAGAACTGAAAGGCAACACTTGTAAAAGTAATAATGAGGCTGTAACCTGAAATGAATTTGTGAAACTCATTGCCATGAGACTTTATTAAGCTTAGCAAGATCGGATTTTTAAAGGAATATAAAGTAACAGCCTGTTCCTTAAAGTACAAATTGTTCTTCCGGAGGTTTTCTGCAGTCTTTTCACAGTCCTTGGCTGCAAGGGGGGAGAAGGGAATAAATGGGCTCTCAGCCTGTAATAGAGTGGCAGAAAGTATTTACTCCCTGCCTCTCCTCCCCAGTGCTCCAAGAGCTGCGGCGGGGGCACGCGGAGGCGGCGGGCCATGTGCGTGAATACCTACAATGACGTCCTGGACGACAGCAAGTGCAGTCAGCAGGAGAAGCTGACGGTGCAGCGATGCAGCGACTTCTTGTGCCCGCAGTGGAAAACTGGCGAGTGGTCTGAGGTAGGTGCTGGCCACTGTGGTGGGCTCACCCAGCTGGTCCTCCACCCTGAGGGGCTGGTGCCTGCAAAGAAACGGCTCTGTTCCTGCTCATCATGTTTTGTTTGCACCCCAAGGTGTGGTGGCACCGTGCCTCCTGCAGCAGGTCTCCCCAAGCCTGTGCACAGGGAGGTTTGAGATGGGCAGCAAAGTCACTGGCCTGGTCACTGCTGGTCAAGTGACCATTTCCCTCCCTGCAAAGCCACAGGAGGTTAATTCCTCTCCAGTCATGCAGTAATTTCTCCCCAGTTTTTCCACGGTTCCTTTGCAGCTTGGGGAAGAAAAACACCTCCTGCCCTAATTTTCCCTTGAGATTGTCCTCACGAGCCCTGGCAGCTCTGGCTGTCGCTGGAGGGCAGGGTTTCACCCTACTAACATCTTACTCAGCCCTCTCCCTGCTGTTTATTACCATTACCTCTTCCACTGCTGCTGGTGTCCTTTGCAATGTAGCAAAACCATGTGCAACAAAACTGGTGAAACACTGGCCCAGGTTGCCCAGAGAGGTGGTGGATGCCCCATCCCTGGAAACATTCAAGGCCGGGTTGGATGGGACTCTGAGCAACCTGATCTGGTTGGAGATGTCCCTGCTCCTTGCAGGAGAGTTGGACTGGATGGCCTTTAAAGGTCCCTTCCAACCCAAACCGCTCTGTGATTCCATGATTCCCTGCAGCAGGATTGAGGATGCTGGAGTACAGCCTTCAAAGGCTGCTCATCGCCTTTTTGGCCAAACAGCTCTCGTTTCTGTGAATCACATTCCTTTAGGAAGTAACAAAAGCAATTAAGTGGAAACAGGGATTGTTCTCTGCAAAATATCTGTCTTCCAACTCGAGCTGCTAGCAACCCGAGCCACAATGGGGTGGTGGAAGAGGCACTGGCAGCCCACAGGAGCTGAGATCTTTAACGTGCACACTCAGAGCCAAGCAAAGGTTTTTGTAAGCCTTTGGCACCCTGACGTGCACAGCTGAAGCCTCGTTGGGCAGTGCTGTGGCTTTGCCCTGCATCTCACAGCTGCTGGAAGTAAAGAGCCTTCATGGTCTGACTTTGTTATTTAGGATCCCAGCCTGGCTGGGCTTTCGATGCTCCAGCATCTGCTCTGGACCAGCTCCTGAGAGCAATCTCCTGTCATTGCGGGACACTCACGTGTTTTCCAGTGCATGTGGTCTTTATCTAAAGAGCCACCACTCAGCACCAGTTTTTAAGCAGAGATCTCCAGGTTTGTTTTTCAGTGCCGGGCAGGTGCTGAGCTGGCAGCACGCCCCCGGCACCACCTGAGCTTGTGTTTTACTCCTCCCAGTGCCTGGTCACCTGTGGAAAAGGGCATAAACACCGCCAGACCTGGTGCCAGTTTGGAGAAGATCGGTTAAACGACAGGTTTTGCGATCCCGAAACGAAACCGGAGTCGGTGCAGACGTGCCAGCAGCAGGAATGTGCTTCGTGGCAAGTGGGGCCGTGGGGCCAGGTACAGCAGCGCTGCCGCGAGGCTCCCAGCTGGTGGGACCTGGGTGCTGGTGGCCGAGGCTGGGCGCTACCCTTTCATCCAGATTCAGTGGCATAACTGTGTTAATTGATTTGCACACAGAGCAGCCCTCTGTTCGCTTGGGTTCAGCGGATGGGCAGCAATAACAGTACCTGCCCTTTGTGCTAAATTTAATCTGTGTCATACTAAATTGGCCGTGATTTTCAAAAAAGGGGTTTCCAAGGTTACACTCCTAAATCCATATTTAGGCACCTAAATACATGGCCTAATTTTCACAGGAAAGCTACTCTCATTGAATAGCTTTTGTTGCTTTTAATGTTTTTGCAGTTCCTGAGTAGGTGTGGGGTGTTTTTTTCTGTTAAAATACAAGTTACTCATTTCTCCTGGAGTGTTCTGGCATCTCCCTTTCCACAAAGCTGTTAGCTCTTGGCTCAAAAAAAGCAGCAACAAACCCCGACCAGTTGTCCCAGTCAGACTTATTTCCCATCAGCAAAATTATTCATTAGCCGCTTGTGCTACCATGGGGCTGAACAACTGCTTTTAAAGAAGAATATGATGCAGGTTCTACCAGGCTATGATTTACTGTATGCGGCAAAGTAAATCATTTAAATGCTCGCACCTTCATTCCCAAGGAAGCAAGCAAAACGTGTGAGGCTCTGGTGAGCGCAGTGAATTAACACTTTGCCCTGATTTAAAACTGAAATGCATGAAGTGGAGAGAAAGCAGAAGGGAAGCTGGGTTTTATTTTTGCTGCTTATGCCTAAACACAGCCTGGGCTGATAAATACTTTCTAACCGAAGCAGCTACTCAGACCCAGCTCTTCTTTCTCCCCTCTGTCCTCTCCCAGTGCACGATGACCTGTGGCCAAGGCTACCAGATGAGAGCGGTGAAGTGTGTCGTGGGCACCTACCTGTCAGTGGTGGACGATAACGAGTGCAATGCTGCAACCAGGCCAACAGACACCCAGGTAAATCCTACTGTCCTGTCTCCATCTTTTGCCAGCGTGTGTATGGAGGCATCCATGCTGCAGCTTCAGGGGATGTCTTGCTGCAGCAAAGGCTTGTCCTGAATGTCAGCCCATGCAGAACAGTGTATGTTCTGCCATATGGCTGTTGGAGAGGTGCAGCACAGTGCCCTGTTTTGGTGGAGATGGGACAGAGAAGCTGTGTTTGGGGAGTTCCCATCCAGACTCTCTCCATGTGGTTAACCTTATGCTCTGAAGCACTAGATTGCCAAAAAGGCAACCGACAACTTGTTATGAGGGCATCAGGACTTCACAGAGTAAAGATTACCTTTGCTCACGGTTTATATCCATGCAGCTCTAGTAGAGGATGGGCTGTGCAAGGGGCTGTTCAGGTTCAGAGCTAAGGCTGGTCTCTGAAAGCTTGCGAGATAAAGAAGTGGCAGTAGATGAGTATGGGAAGACAACCAGAGACCAGAAGGATAAGACGGGTCAGTATTTACTGTCCTCAGAGGCTGAGGTCTTGGCACAGTGGACACCTCTTTTGGCTTGCATAGGGTCTGGGATGCCTGGCTACAGTCTGAGCAGGACCGTTGCTGTGTAGCACAAATGACGGCTAGAGGCCATCGTTTGTTGTCTGCTGCACGTGACAATATAGCGTATGTGCCAACTACAATCCCACGCATGTTCCCCCTGGCTGGATAAATTGAGAAATGTTGCATGCCCTTTGCAAGTTTGCTGAAGAGGCTTTCCATGCTGTGTTTGCTGGTGCTTGGAAGCAAACATGTACGTTCTCATTTCAAGCAGAGGATGTGTCCAAGGTGTTTGAAGGAGTTTAATAAAACAGAACATTACCATCTATCTGTCATCTAGGAGAGTCATAGTGCTGATGCCCTGCCCAGCTTCAGTCCTGCCTGACTTCACAGAGTTTAGCTAAGGCTACAACAGTTAGGAAAGGGCTGTTTTTCCCATTGCACTGGAGACCCATTGCACTGTGATCAAGGGGTAACAAACCCACTTGTCATCAGCCATCATTTGGCACGCACATCTCCAGTGTAAGTAAAATCACAGCAATGCGGAAATCCTTTATGCCATTTGTCAAGAGTCGCTCTCTCCCTCGCAGTGACAATCAGTATTAATTTCCGTTTTGGCAATGACTACTCATGGAGGCTCAGGGAGTAAAGTCATGGCTATTCATCATTTCTGTCACCAGACCTCCCAGGAGGTCCACACAGAACCAGAGCCCTCCTGCTAGGCACTGTACCAAGACTGAGCAGAATGACATGCCTGTCCCCAAAACCTTGCATGCTTAGTGCATGGTGAAGATCAGCATGTGGATGTAGGTGGTCTGGTAGGCTGCAGGGAATGAAAGGGCTGCGGTCAGCTCAGCGGTGTGACCTTTATGAAGCAATCTGCAGGTCTCGTGCTGAAGGAAGGGAGCTTTGAAGGGAGATAAAGTTGCTGCTTTGCAGATGTTTGTTCATACCAGAACTCTCTTAATGAACTTTCATCTTTTGCCTCAAAACACCTGTTTTTGATGCATGGAGATGGCACATGGGTATGTGCATCTGTATTGTAGAGTTCCTAAGAAGTCAAAAGTCCATGGAGATTCTGCATGTGAAGCCCTCAGGGTATTGATACCAAATTTTGCTGATTCAGCAAGAGGACGCAAGGAGAAAGCCTGCCAACACACAGGCATGCAGATCACAGATCTTCAAGACATTATGTGCGATTCATAATTACATTGAAGAGGAGGTGGTTTAACTGAAACGTCTGCAAATTCTTTATTTCCCTCTTTTCCCTCATGTATTTCACGTACAGGACTGTGAAATAGCAGCATGTCCTCCCCATCCAAAGAGTCCCGAAGCCAAGAGATCCATATCGGGCATTCACAGGACGCAGTGGAGATTTGGATCCTGGACACCGGTAAGCATGTGTCATAATACTTTCAGGATTATTTTACAGTAGACAATGTGATATTTTTAAGTGCATTTGACCAACTTTTTATTCCAAAGCCCTTGTGAATATATATCAAGAAACTTTCTAGTGGAGTGCTTGTTGCTCTTCCCTAGTGCTCCGCAACGTGCGGGAAGGGTACGCGGATGAGATACGTCAGCTGTCGGGATGACCAGGGCTCGGTGGCCGACGAGTCAGCTTGTTTCCACCTCCCAAAACCGTCAGCCACAGAAATGTGCACCGTGACACCGTGTGGGCAGTGGAAGGCCTTGGAGTGGAGCTCTGTAAGCATCGCACTGTCTCTTGCAGGAGAGCCTGATGGACCTTGTTGCTGGAAATGTGTTTTGTTAATCTGTCATGCTTGCCCTTTATAAGTGGGGAAATTAAGGTTTTCTGCTGTTCATTATTAGCAATAGTTGTCTGCCTGATTTTCAAAGCTGGAAATGTGACTGTGTCTCCTTTTCCCACTGTAATGCAGTGCTCGGTGACTTGTGGTCAAGGTAAGGCAACGCGACAAGTGATCTGCATCAATTACAGTGACCAGCTGGTGGATAGGAGTGAGTGCGATCCAGACGACCTCCCTGCCACTGAACAAGACTGCTCCATGTCTCCTTGTCATCCAAACAGCCATGACTACGGCAGGCCCATCCACCCTTTCCTCTATCCGGATCATCGCCTGAAACTGCATCCCGGAGGCAGCCCGAACCGAAACCGTGCACACATACCGGGAGGCAATCAGTGGAGGATTGGCCCGTGGGGTGCTGTAAGTGCCCTGGTTTTCTTATTTCCAGTTTGTTGTTGGGTTTGGTAGGTTTGTTTTGTTTTGGGTGTTTGGGTTTTTTTTTTGCCCCTGGGCTAATCCAGGATTTTTTTAACATCACCACGCAGGGAAAAGAGGGACCCTTCTCCCCACTCCTTGCTCTCCGCTCACGCAAACGAGTGTTGCAGTAGGGCTCAGGCATCACTTCTCAGCCTCTCACACCTATCTCGCAGCCTTTCCAGGCAGAAAGCTGGCAGCATCATTTTCCACGGGGCAAAGGCCAGCCTCTGCTTCCTGGCTGTCTCCTGGGACACTTAGAGCTGTGCAGAGCTGTTGCCAATGCTCAGCAGAGCCTTAATGCCAGCTCCTCTCACCCCAACCAGTGCAATGCTTTATCACAAAAGTCCCTAAAGGGAATTAAGCACAAATGGGATGTCAAACACTGCGTTAAAGGCAGTGGAGATTACTCACCTGCTTAAAACTAGGCTCGTGTTTATTTTCGTTGCTTAGTCAGCACCTAAGTCATTGCACTGCTATTAGTAATAGCTGGGTTTTGAAGTTAATAATGCCTGTTAGCTGTATTAAATGTCTAGCGGTGCGTTCCCACGGTGCAAGGCACTGGGAAGGAGCTGGGAATGCAAAATTATTCCTGGAAATAATGAAGCTGTGGGCAATTGTGTCTTCCAGTGCTCTAGCACGTGTGCAGGGGGGTTCCAGCGTCGGGTCGTGGTGTGCCAGGATGAAAACGGATACACCGCGAATAACTGCGATGAGAAAAACAAACCCATGGAGCAGAGATCGTGCGAATCTGGCCCCTGTCCGCAGTGGGCTTATGGCAACTGGGGAGAGGTGAGTGCACCATTCATCCTGGGCTCCCTGCGCAGGGGAGGGCTTTCATTAGCAGATGGCTGAAAAATGGGAGAAGAGGGAGATATTGCGATGACACTTCTTAAAAAGATTGGAGCACGAAAGGCAGCCTCTGATAAATGAGAATACCTTAGCAACTGCTTGGTGGTGTTTGCCCTTCCATTTGTCATGGGAAAATTTTCTTCCTGGGCAAAAGCAAATTCTACAAAAATTGAGATTTTTTTTTTTTTTCTTTTTAAGAGAAGTCTAGTATAACTGAAGGCCATTTTTCTTAATAAAAACACTGCTCCCTTCTGAAAAGTCATCTGAGACGAGCAGTTAGAGATGTTAGCCTCCAGTTGGGTCTGGCAGTGTCATCGTGGGGCAGCGTGAACAGCTTTAGGAACAGAGAAGCTGAAGCATCTGATGCCCCATGTGAGGCTCATGCAGCATTTGGGGGAATTTGACTGGAGTGGATTGGTTGGGAGTAGAAACAACTATGGGGTCTCAAGAGGTGCTAATGCTTCAAGCGACCAGTCAGCAGTATTTTTGCTGCCCTGACGGTGATTACTCTGTCCTCTGCTGACTTGCAGTGCACGAAGCCATGCGGGGCAGGGACGAGAACACGGCTGGTGGTATGCCAGCGCCCGAACGGAGAAAGGTTTACGGATCTGAGCTGTGAAATCCTTGACAAGCCACCAGACAGAGAGCAGTGCAATGTGCAGGACTGTCCTAGAGATGCTGCCTGGAGCGCTGGTCCTTGGAGCTCGGTACGACCATAAACTCTTTCTCTTTGTGAACAGTTTTGTGGATATCCCGTAACAACAGATTTAATTTGCTTCAAACCAAGGTGCTAATGCTTCGTGTCTTAAAACTGCACTTAAAGAGGATTATTGACAATATATTCAGAATAACACCTGTTCAGGAAGGGCTTACGTTAGGGGAGCTCGAGTCCTTTAATTTAAAAGGCACTTTCTGCTAAGTAGCCACCTTTGTCCGTTTTATTACACTGTGCGAGCGCTGTGCATTGTGAGTCTTGGTTCTGACTGAGTTCTTTGCATATGAATTTAAACCTGGCATTTAAGCAGTACATTTCCATTGAAGTTAAATTGTTCTGATCTTTAATGGTAATACTGCACTGTGCACCTACTGGTTTACCAGTCGCGTGTTCTCTGCCAAAAACAAGATGACAGGGGAAAACGTGTACTAAATTGCATCAACTCCCAAGTGTGTACAGAGGTGTGTGCGTGTCCCTGCCTGCCCACCAGACAGCTATGTAGAAACACGTGTACATTCCCACCCGTGCTCTGTTTCTGTTCCCGTTTATGTATAACATGAGTGTGATGCGCTGTGCAAAGGCACCTGTAAGATATTCTCATGCGTCTCTCTGGTTCTGGGGAATTATTGCTGGGCCTGATCTCCAGCTGCTGCTCTGGTTATCATTGTCAGCAAGGGAGCAGCAAGATGGTGGAAGACTTAAACCCCTGGGAGTTCCCTAATAACATAAAAGTGTGTGGAGCAGAGGTGTCTCACCCTGCTCCTTTGCTGCTGGAGGAGTCTGCTACACAGATGCTCTTGCGATGGCAGAGCGGCTCTGAACCAGGGGGCTGGGGTGCTATTTTGGGTCCCACAGCTTTGAAATTCTCCCTGCCCAGAGCAGCAGCTTCTCCTCAGCACGGAGCCCCGGTGTGCAGCCTGCACAAGGCGCTTCTGGCGTGCTGGAAACCACGGACCTGCTGGTTCTGGAGTGTCCTTTGTACTAATATCAATCTTTATTGCATATGTTGTTATAAAAGCATTTGAAGAAGATTTTTTAAAAATTCAATTGGACTCAAAAGCACTTTATAGAAAAAAAAAAAAGCATGTTTGTAATGTATTAGACTTCTTTAATTGTCATGGTTTGAAAAGTCATCTTGCTAAAACGTAACGGCACTCTTGTTTCTGCGGGTGCTTTCAGTAACGCAGATGCCATCAGTAATGCTCCTCAATATTTTTGTCATACCTCAGTGAGTTATGCAATAGCCATAAAACTGCTGAACTGGTATTTATATGGTGCTTCACCAGTACAAGGGACAGTGATATGAAATATTTCATTTGAGGTGCTAATGTATCACTTGGATGCTGATATAGTTGGTGCTAAAAATGAGCGAGGGCAGCTAAGCAGAGCCAGCAACCCGCGCGGTGGCTTCCCCGCAGAATTGCTGGCTGGGAGTTGCTGCCAACCTGTGTTACCTGTGCTGGACCATTCGCAAGAACCAAAGGTGCGGACAGAGTTGTGTTGCATTTTGGTGTGGCTCAGCATTCAGCCTCTTCACAGATGTTGAGGAGCAGGCTCCAGGGCTGCATCTGCTCCTCTGTGGTGGAAATGCAGGGTGCAGTCCTGCATTTCAGTTTTGGGTGGTTCCCTTGACTCTACTAAGTCGTATTAACCTTGGTGGGTTGTCCCACTCGGTCCCTGGGAGCAAACGGGATGTTGGGCAAACAGGCAGAGGGCAGGGGCACCCGATCCTGCCTGCAGCATCTCCCCCCAGCCTTCCGCAGGTGAAGGGGCTGCGGAGCTGAGCCCCAGTCATTGCCACAGTGTGACTTGATTTCTCAGGTCTCACTACCACGGTGTCCTTTGGCTCTGACGTAGGGGACCCCAGAGCTCTTTGAAGACTGAATTGTATCTATGGGGTTAAAAGGGCTTCATGTCCCTCCTGAAAAATGCTCCCCATATATGTCTACCTCGTGCTACTACTGTAGGTAGTAACATCCAAATTTTTTTTTCCTTAGTGTGATATCACCTGGATTTGCTTTAGCTCTGTCATCTGTTGCCAACATCATTCTGTAGCTGTACGTACTTCATCCGTTGGGATGGAGTGTCACTACCATATTTTTTTGGTCACTTTTGAAACAAGAGTATAGTATTAGCTGAAACTTTTCAGCAGTATGGATTTATGTATTTATGTAAAAGTGTATTTATTTTTCCAATATTGTTATTTAATTTTATAAATATTGCATACATTTACAATGTTTAATGTTAATGTTGAACAGTGAAAATTAAAGACAAGTAGAATATAATCATAAATGAATTTGTATAATGATTTCTTGAGTCTTTTGCTACATTAAGATCATATACTTAGTTTGGGTAACTTTTACTAAATTTTCTGAAATGGCACTGCAATGTTCCATTTTTTGACTCGCTTTTATTTTGCTTGCTTTGTTCTCCAACAGAAATTGTCATTCTCGATAATTAAACAAACACAGTTAAAAGTGTATGAAATACGAAGTTTGGATAAATAATTTCTTGTGAGCATCTGATTGGCGTAGCTTCACTCAAGTTTCAGTGAAATTAGTACTACGGAATACATACAAATTAAAGTGGAGAGAGTCTGAAGGGTTCAACCCTCAGTCCTCAGGCAAAAATTCCACGGGGATTTTATACAGTAAACAAATTATTTTATCTGACTGGTTAAATCCAGGTTTTAAAGAGATCACTAAATGAATAAACAGATTTTGTATGTAAATGATAATTTTATAACAGGAGACTGGGGAGATGCCTTGTCATTACATTGTATGTTCCAAGAGGACTAAGAGGAGGTGACACTTTGATTTCTTCGCTTGTTTAAGAACATGTATTTAAACACTGCAGAATTGTACGCCATGTGATAGACTTGACCTTTTTTATTAAAATAATGCTTTAGAAAACATGCAGACTGTCACCAGGATACAGAGACTGTTTTTTCTCCTCTGAATGCCTCATAGTACGAATACAGATCTCCGTACACTCTCTCGAATGCCGAGAGGAAATCTTGCCATGTTCTCCAGAACGAGGGAGATGCTCAGGGAGGGTATCATCCATCACTTCGCTTAAACCTGAGGCTGAACCCACTTATCTCGGAGCAGATCTGCTCCTTGCAATAATCTCTGAAATTTTGGTGCTGTAGATTTTACCATAACATACAGCTGTATCCTGATACAATTTATGAATAATTCACTTGTCATGGGCTTCTCATTCTTTCTGAGTTAGGAAAGGGGCACAGATAAGGTAAAACAACTCTATGTCACAACACCGTGTCCTGGTTCAGTCGGGTGAGTCACGTGGGCTCCGCTGCCGTGGGATGGTAATCGTTTGAATTGGACCTGTGGAAAATGGATGGGTGGGGTTTGGGGTCTGGGTGGTTGGTGTTTTTTTTTTTTTCCTGAAGAACATTATAGTTTTAAAAGTAATCTGCTTTGTCAAGTACCTATTGTGTTTGGATATCAAAAGTTCTAGCTGCTGAAGCAATGGTTGCGTAGCTCTTAGTGCCCGCAAAACAGCGGTGTGTGCTTCCTAGCTCTTTATCAAATGGGCAGAAATGCTGGTGTCTCAGTTTTTGAGGGCTGTTTGATCTGACAATGAAGAACTGGAAGCTTAGTGTAAGATAATTAGGCTATTAGCTGGCTAAACATCAAACTGCTACTGTCAATGTGAATTCAAGTTTGCGTTAGGAGGATGATGCCGTATCCCCTTCGCCAGAGCTGGAAGCTGGTGGCACGGATGGCTTTGCAGGGCTCTTTGGCTGCATGCAGGGATGTAAAAGCAGCGAAGGGGCTCTGGACTGGGTGGGAAGCGGGAGGACTGCCTGGCCACCAGCTGTGTTGGGGAGTTGGTGCTCAGGAATTTTAATCTTAAAATTGGTGTCCATGGGAAGTTCACGTTATTTGTATTTAATTCTTTTCAAAGCCCTAACACATTGTTTACAAAATGCTGACTGCAAATAGGCTGTTCAACAGCAATATTCTCCATGTTGTTGTTCTGATAATATTCTTAGCGGGCGGGATGTCAGCTCTTGCTAAGGCAGAAGTGATAACCAGGGGCGGATTTGGTTGCAAGTGTATATAACTCTGCTGTTCTCTTCCTCTCTTCTGCAGAAAGTGAATTTGCTGTGACAGCAGCATTACTGAGCTGCTGTATGAGTCTTTACACGTGTTTTTGCAATAACAAAGCCATCCTTGAAAATGAAGTGATAGGCACGCTGAACTCTGCAGTCACTCAGTGATTTACATTGCTTTTTCTGTCCTTCATTCATATGATGTTCGTTCAGGCTCTGAGACTGCGACAGCAAGTCTGTATTTCTCTGTAGTGCCAGGTATTATCAGAAAACTAATGAAATCAATCCTGCCTACCTGAGAGGCTGTGGGGGAAGGACAAATGTTGCCGCAGCAGAGGAAGGCTGCACGTGTGGTCCTAGCACCCATAACCCAGGCAGAGGGATGCACTGGCTGGCTTGCCTGTCCTTAGAAAAACAGGTAGAAATAGGTGCCTTAGTGAAGATAGAATAAAGCTGATTCAGACCGAAATGAGAATTTGGTAGCCTATGGATATCCTCAGGCATCTGTCTGAAGCTGTCTCCGTCTCGGGGCTGTTTACTGTACGCTTAGGCTGGCCCACCAAGGCTGCTGTCCCTCTCAGGCCCCTGGCTGTCTCCCCTCTAGAATCAGTCAGACCGACTGACTCCAGGGACTGCCGGTTCCTTGTGCTGATGAAAGGCAAGAAGTTGTCTGCTTTGGTTCCGCAGTCAGAAAAAGGCCTTTGACAGTGCAGACCTCTTTGCTTTTGTTTAAAAAAAGCAAACCAGATCCATTTCAGCCCTTCCCTGTACTCCCTGCTGTATGTCATCCATCCAGAGCATCCCACTGCTGGTGCCCAGCTTCAGCTACTCTCCAAAACTGCACGTCCCTGAGTGACAGCTGGTGTGGGCAGAGCCATGCCAGCCATCTTACCATCTACCTATTCACTGCCTTGTGCCCTTCTCAGAGCTTGTCCCAGAGGGTAAATGCTGTTGGGGTTTTTGTTTGTAGAGCTTCAGCTCGTTGCTCCTCTGGGACAGGGGTAAGGGATGCTCCTGCAGCTCTTTCCTCAGCTCGGTGCCCCCTGTCCCTGCTGAGGCTCAGAGCCACAGCTGGTGGCTCTAGACCAGTTACAGGTGGGTGAAGCCAGTGGTAGCCAGCTGTCTGGCAGAGGAACATCAGGTTTTTTTCCTCTCTTGCTACTCTAAAATCTTCAATTTTTTTTCCCTTTCCATTTTTATTGTTTCCCTGTTATCACCAGATATCTTTCATTGCTGCTTCTGCTTCTCCTTAAATAAGGAGAACTATATAGGTATACTTCTGCTATCAGTTTTGCTGTCATCCTGTTTACTATGATGTGAGCAGGAAAACAGCCATGGAAGCCCATCTGCTACACTACAGGTGAGGGACTACCCTGCGGCCCTGTGCCCGTAGCCCTGAGCCTGCACCGAAGGCAGCTCCTTGCAGGACTGTAATGCGCAGCTCCTGCGATCCACGCTCCTCCCTTGCAGGCACTCCTTAGTCTTTGCAGCCGTTGTGATCTGACCTGGTGGTTAAATCCAGCATCTTTCAGTCTGATGGAGAATTAAAGAGACCGGGCAGAAGCATCCTCTCTAACCTCCCTAATGCAGTGCCTGAATGCTGGGGAGGTGCCAGGGTAAGGAGCTGCAGAGAATGGCCAGTCTCTGCTGCTCTCCTTCAGTAGCCTCTCCTGTTGTCTCTGCCAGGACAGAAGTGAGCTAGACCAGTGGTTGGACTCAGGAAAGTTATTTTCTTGTATCTTGAAACTTTCCTCTTTCCCCCACCCCCAGATGCTGCCTCTTTTCCCAAGTTCCTCAGTGCATTTTCCCAGTCAGAGCAGGTAACTCCAGTAGTATTCACTGATGTTTCTTGCCACATATAGTCCAACCCATGCTTCTGTCTTAACTTACTGTAAAATACTTGCCTTTATCCTCCCAAAGAAGTACAGTGACTGTTGGGCTGCATTTGGTTGTACAGCTGGCCTGAGCTTGAACAATAAGTGGTGGGACTGCTGCTCAGCATTTGGTTGTACAGCTGGCCTGAGCTTGAACAATAAGTGGTGGGACTGCTGCTCAGCGATGACTGGTGTCAGTCTTCTTGTCATGGTCAACTCATCCAGACTGCTGCCTTCGTAAAGTCTACAGACATCCTATACACGCACGTATGCATACACTCACACACATGGGAAAAAAAGCAATAAATAAAAGCACCAGTGCTAGGAACACTTGTCCCCCAAAGCACTGGCTTTGAGTGCAGTAATTGAAATGCATGTTGTATTAGTCCCGTTAGATTGCAGGAGACGTGTTAGAGCAGTAACAGGCTTTCAAGGATGTGCTGCGAAGTTCAGCAGCCTCAAGCAGATCCCAGAGCTGAGCTGGGCGTTGGGAAGCCTGTGTGTGTTTTTGCCTGCGTTCCACATTCACACTGTGTACCTCAAACTGCAATAATGACCGTCACTCAGATTCTAGGGACTGTAGTGTTTAGAAACAAGGATGTGTGATGGTGAGGGACACCAAGCACAAAGGCATTTACTGTGTCTCCTCACAACTGATTTGTGCAGCCATTAAGGAAAAACAGTGTTGTGAATTTTGTTCAAAGGGCACTTAATACTCTAATCATGTTTTAATTTTTACTAGCTCGCGGGGAGGCGAGTGAGCCAGCAGCATGGATGAAAATCTATCTGATGCCCAAGACTCTGTGCAGGCTGAGAGCGTTTGGTCCCTAGTGCATTAAACCAAGATTTTTCTTGATAATACCGGGAAGTAAGAAGCAGCGCAAGGCTCCTACAAATCCCTGGTGTGATGCACACCTGTGCAGTAGGGCTGCCGTACTCTGGAGAGCTCTTTACTTTGTGTTTCACTCCATCGGATGCAGAGAAATCCTCTTCTTGAATGAAACTTCTAAATGCCATCATAATACAATTGTTCGCTAAAAACATGAAGTGTCAGTTAGCCTCGGCTGCTCGCTGCTTCAATTGCTACTTTCCTAAAAGTGCCACAGCATGGAAAATAGGCTTCATCAGCGCCTTCTACATCGCATTATACTCGCGTCCTTGGGTAGCTCCTCAAATAAGGAGGAGATGCATGAAATACCATCTAACGCCTCCCTTGCTGGAGAGACCTGCAGTGGCTATTTGGGGGCTTTTGCTTGTTTGTTCTTGGAGTTAAATAGCATGGAGCAGGGCAGGGGCACAGCTTTTAAGGCAGATTTCTGTGTTCACATTCCTGCTGTTTTCTGCACGCGGTGAAGTCTTTGTATGAGATGTAACAACGGGGCAAGCGAAAGTTGGGTAGAAGGTGCTACTTAGTAGGTGGACACTATGGAAGAGAAGATGTATGGCTTCTCCTCCTGCTGCAGTTATCTGCTTTTCTCCCATATATCTTGTGAGGTTTCCCAGCTCAGGGAAATTATTGTATTGACTTCAGTGCTCAGGGCCTCAAATCTTGCAGGAATTAAAGAGCGCAAGAGCATCCTGCTGGAGGAACAGGCTCCAGACACACCAGCCTCTTCCCTCTGCTGCAGCAATACATCAAGTTGGACCCTTTTATTTGAGAAATTTCCCGGGTTTTTTTGTTTTTTTTTTTTTTTTTTGGTTTTTTTTTTTTTTTAACCTATGATGAGACTTTATTTGAGGTCTCTGCAGCTTGGTTTGGCAGCAGGAAGGTGAAGGTTTAGTGGATTGTTTTACTTCTCCCTTTTGCAAACAGTCACTTGGGAAACTCTGTGCCTTTGCTGCAGAGCAGCCAGAGGACAGGGGCCCTGCGTGCACTGCAGAGCCAGGGCGAGCTGGAGTGGATGTTCCCTCTCGCCCGTGCCCGGGGTGAGGAGCACTGCTTGGGGACACGGGGCTTCAGCCTGCTTCTGCGCACAGCAAGGGCCGCCCTTTGCTCCAGGAGGGCTCCCTGGGATGTTTCCACAGGGGTTCTGGACAGTGCTCACAAACATACTTGGACTACACACTCCAAAATCCCTAATGTTCATGTCTTTTTTTTCAGTCTTCCCGTTACTGAGGGAAGTCAGCATGGATGCAGCATTTCTAAAGCCTTTCCGAACTGCAGTGCAATGCTTTGGCGTGCTTTGCTCAGCTCTCTGGTCTAGTTGACCTCCCTTGAATGTAGAGACCCCTCTTCCCTTTTAAACGTACGAAAGTCAGATGTATTTTCTGGCCTTATACCAGCTAAAATTACCATGACCATGCGCTCTTGGCGCCTGTATGCGTTAAGGTATGGGTCCTTCCTACAGTTTTGCAGGAAAGGAAAGGAAAAGCCTAGCTGGGTGAATCCTGCCCTGAGGACCACACTCCCACCGCGCGGGCACGGTCTTCTCACTGCGCTGATGCAGCCAGGCATGAGACGACGCTAAAACAGATTGGGGGAAGAATAGGGTTTCAAAGCAGCTAGGAACAAATATTATGTCCTAAACATCTCCTGAAGTGCTTTAGCCACTGGAGAAACAAACCATAGCGTGAAGATGTGCGCTTGTTTGAAGCCTGTTGCTTGTCTCACTGAGTCTGAGGGAGTTACCTGCTAAATTACCTTGCTGTTGTGAAGCTAATTAAGGCAGTTTGGATGATACAGAACCTCTGTTGCTGGATAACGCACAACTTTTCAGACATCCAGTAAGGACTCAGCTGATAAGGAGGGATCCAAGCTTTCCTTGGTGGTGTACCTTGCAGTGTCCTTTGCACTTAAGAGACCTCAGAGGTGCGGGTGTCACTGGGCTGTGATTTCAGCATCTGATAGCAGCAGTGTAAGCTAGAGTAAGAGCTGATCTATGCTAATAGGTTGATGAAATCTTAACTCTGAGGGTTCATGGTTGGGCTCTGCGTGCAGCTGGAGAAGTTTGACACCCAGGAGCACAGCCCCTCATGGGCAGGGGATGTAAAGGGTGGTAAGGCTCTGTCGTATTTCTGCTTTATTTCACCCAGTACATGTTTCAGCTTAGATTGTTGGAAAGGATGAACAAGGGATTACTTACGAGCGCTTACTTTCTGTATAATCCTTAACGTGTGGAAATCTAAACCTACAAGGATTGATTTTAATTTCCTCCAAAAAGTTGCTCCTGGCAGAATCTGATAAAACCATTTTTAGTCTAATTCTTCCCAGCCCTGCACTTGGTGAGCTCTCAGAGCATACCTATCTCTAGGAATTCATTTGGTGATCACCGCAGCTTGCATTCATTATCTCAAATACCTCCCAAATCGTTGGCTGATGCATGGGGGCCTGGAAAAGTGGCCTAACAGCATTTTCTGAAACTTTTCACTTTGGGGGGAGAATGTCCTCAGATTCTTGATGTTTGCTTTTCTGCCCTGTGTTGAGCTGCCTATTCAGTGCAGAAAGCTGACAAGAAGTGGAGCCGCTCTGTAGCTCTTGACTGATCGGTTCTGCCTCTTTCTTTTTACCAAGATTTGCTCATTTGTGCCCAGGGCTGTTGAGTCCTTTCGGTGCCAGACCGACCTCGCTCCGAGCCTCCAGCCCGGTCATGGCACAGCCGTGACACAAGCTCCCAGTGTGGAAGAGCAGGTTACAGGCTCCTGTGGGAGGGTCACAACCTTGGCCCAACCAGCTGGAAATTTTGTACAAATTTTTAAGACCTTTTGGGATACATACTCTGTTTTTTACCTGCTGCCAGCCCAGTGAATTTAATAACAGCCTTCCTATGTTGGAGAGGGCTTAACGAACAAGATGTACCCTCACCTTCCAGTACGTCAAACTAGGAAATGCAGGAAGGTTTAAAGCAATTTGCACATTCTTGGTAAAACAGAATGATCTTCGTCATTCCTGAACTCTGAAACAGCAACCAAGTTTCTGTGGAAACAAAAAACACAAGCTTGCCGCTGCGCTGGAGCAGAGCGAGGTGTTGCAGGAGAGATTTAGCATCGTGTTCTGGCCTTTCTGGAAGCAGTTGATATGGAAATATTTTTGTCATATTTATTTAAACTTTTTTCCTTGCATTTGCTAGGCAGTATATTTATTTGAAAAAATCAGCAGCATACCAATCACTGGTTCTTGGCCTGTTAACAAAACTAATTGTGCAATCAACATAATACCCTGAAATCTATGCTGAAATGCTTTGATCCTAATATTATTAAAGTCCTTTTGTGCTTATTCCCTATGTAGAGCACCAGGTGTGACTGCGCTGATTTTAGGAGATAATAAAGGTGGTAACAAGGGGAAGGTTTACTGGAGTCTTTAGTGTAATGACTGTAGCTGGTTTTTTAAAATATTATTTCTCTATTATTTTATGTGCCACAATCATCTTGGTTTTTTTAAGAAATAACACAATGTGGTGTTTTCGCACTGTTCTCCGTGCCTCACCATGCTCGTGAGTTCACCTAGGGATGTTATTGGTTGCTGTGCCTCTGCCACAGACTGAAAACAGCATTTCAGAGGCAGGTCGACCATGGACTTGCCCAAGTGCATGTGATTTTTGACTCTAGGAAGCTGCTGAGTGAAAAAAATCAATACAATACCTTGGCTATGCCTTCAGGGCTGGATCCAGAGGCGATTAAAACCAGTAGAAGTCTTTCTGTTGACTTCAAAGAGCCTTGGATGAGGCTGTTGTTCCACAGAGCCATCTGTCCCTCCCCAGTACTTTGAAGTAATTTCTGTGAGGGGTGGGGAATAGGAAAGAAAGAAAGAAAGAGAGACAGACATATGAAAGGAGTGATTTTGTCTGTGCTACTCAAATGTTTTAAAGAGGGCAAGGTCAAAGCTTACCTCGCTATGGCACTGTTACTGATAGATACCGTAAGCGGGCAGCAGCGTTTGCAGCGATGAAGAGTCCTGCTGATGAAATGCAAAGTTTTCCCCAGAGTCTGAAATAAATGATGAGGCTGATGGCAGTAGCTAGGTGTATTGCTTCCCTAAGTCACCTGGTGTTGAGATGAAGCCTACTGTTAAGCTATTTTCTGCATGTGGCTCACATATGCTTAAAATCTATGTGCCAAATAAAATTTGGAAACACCTGAGGTGAATTAGAAGGCAGTTATGAAGTAGGCTCTTTGCAAAGGAATTTTCAGTCTCTGATACTTGATTATGTTAGATTATTCAACCTCTCTTTTTTGTCAGTGCAAATGAGATCATAGCTCATGTGTGCATGAAAGCAAATGGGTGGCTTAGATCAAAAAATGCACAGCTGGCTAACTTTGATTTATATTAAAGGCAGACATAGAAATGATTAATTCCAGCATCTTGAGAATTACATTCAAGTATTAAGAAAATTAGACAAACTATGGTTCAGCCTCTGGATGCACTGAGGTATGCATGCAGTCTTGTTTGATGGTGAGATAAATGTCAGAATCGGGCTCCACCCCAAAGTTGAGCAATTTGTAGAAGGGGGATACCAATTTTGGAAGTGACTAGCACCATATTAATTGTGAGATCAAATATTTGTCAACCAACTTCAGGTCCCCAGAAGTGTTCTTGCATTGTTGCACTATGGGGTTATTCTTCCTTTAGAATAAGTAGCGGATCCAGTGTATTTTTAAATTACAGAAAAGATGCACTTGACTGTACCGGCTTGGGATGTGGGGCAAGAGAAAGTCCTGTTCAAGCATGTGTGAATGTAGTCTTCAGCTTTGGCGGTCACAGTAAAGTGGCATCAACCTGCACTTACTGAGGAGCACACAAATTTTTGCTGAAGTATCAGTGTTGATGTTTAGTCCCAAGATAGTAAATGGGTGAAAGTATTAGAAGTTTACAGCTGGGTTGGGTAGGATTTGACATTTCCTTCCTGCTGCTGACATTCATTGCCTGGGGAGAGATGTAGAAAGAATGAAAAAATGAACTTCTGATGAAATTTGAAGGCTTATAAAAATAGGATAGCAGTAACTCAATCTTTTTCCTGTTGATACAAAAAAAAAAAAAAAGTGAAGTTTATGAATCTGGGTAACTCATGAAAGTCTTATTTTAGAACAAGGGACAGCATTTCCTCTGTTTCTCAATACAAGGTTTAACGTTGCTGTTTGGGGTTTTTGGCCAATCTTGAAATTGGAGCTGGACTCAGGAAAGCTCAGAAGTGGCCATCCCTGCCATAGGCTCATCTGGCTTCCCGCCTCTTGCGGAGGACCATCATTAACGGCCCTAAAACCCTATTGATTGCAAGGGACTTCAGCTGCCTTTTGTCAATCTGCAACAGTCTTCCAGCAGGAAAGCAGCCTTTTCCAGGACATCGCTTATGCAACCTTTTAAGCAGCAACATCTGATCTTATGAGTTACCTCCATTTCTCCCCACGTTGATCTGAACTTTTCCATTTTGGAGCATATTACTGCTCCCTCGCTGGTTCTTTGTGTACCACTTAACACAGTAGGAGCTGAATTATTTGGAAGTAGTGCTGTAATTTAAAATAATCACAGCTGCCAATGCATATGCCAATTTCAAATCGAATGGATCTTCTAGAGCTGCTACATGTATAAATTGTAGGTTTTTAGGTTTTAAATGTATCTGTAGACTGGGAAGAGCTTGGGCTGTAATTTGTTTCTTAGGAAATGTACTGATGGGGTGGCTCCAAAATGAAGGAAGAAGCCTCATCTCTGAAAAGAAAGCAGAACATTTTGTGTTGAGAGATGGTTGAACCAATGTGTTTGTGCTCAAGGATTAAACCGGGATGCTTGTGACATAGCATGTAATGACTTGCATAATGTGTAATGAAGAATTAGAAGCTGAGTCTCTGGGTGCATCATGCTGAGTAAGAGGCTTGTTCTACACGAAACTGTCATATTAAATTCTTGTCGTGGTTCCAGACCCCTTTGATTTCTAAATCTTTTGGAGGAGACTAATCTGAAATCAAAGTGAAGTTGCTTAGGGTTTGCATGCCAGAAGTGGTCACATTTGAAAAAGTTCAGTGAACCTGCAGAGGGAGGTTGAAATTAGTTGCTTCGCTACAAAGCTTGCAGCTAACATACCTGCTGATTTGCTTTTTGCTTTCATTCTTCAGGCTCTACCTTCTTGCCACCTTCTGAGTTGTTTTCAAAATGCATAAATCTTAATGATGAGCATGTCCTGGTTTCAGTCTGTTTAGTAGAAAAAAAAAAAAAAAAAAGTAAATCAGTCTACACTGGTAAAACAAACATGAGCTTTACTAGCAAGGACATGGAAAGACTGCGTTTTTCTCTTCTGCCTTGTCCTTTGTGCAGTTATTTCCCATTGCGAAGGTGTATATCACGCTTTACTCTCATGATTTACCAACATTTTACCTCCCTTTGTACCAAGGTAAATGGAAATGGTTCCTTTCAAGTTCTAAGTAGGTACTGAGGGGCTCCTGCCTTGATCCCTGTAAGATGACTCTGCTCCTTTGAAACCACTGGAGCAATGCCAGGAATCTCGCCTGTTATCCCTGCTGAATGTCAGCCGCTTTCTCTATATTGATATTGGCATTTTGGGGGGGCTTTGACCAAGAAGATCATGCAATATTGAGTGCAAATGGGAATGTTTCCAGCGGTTAAATTCTGCCCTTCCGCATCCCCCTCGAGCTTTGTGTAGTCTCCATGGATGTGGGGATGTGCTTTTTGGTCCAGTTGAAAGAAAATGCCCTGGCCCATGTACAACCACGTAGATGGCCCTGTGTGAAAGCTGATCTGTTGTTACTTTATATTTACAGTGTTCTGTCTCCTGTGGAAGGGGCCAAAAGCACCGCAATGTGTACTGTTTGTCAAAGGAAGGGAGGCATGTAGAAGAGGATTATTGCAAACACCTTGCTAAGCCCAATGTGCAAAAGAAATGCAGAGGGGGCAGATGTCCGAAGTGGAAAGCAGGAGATTGGGGACAGGTGAGACGCCTTGTATACCCTTTTGCACCCTTTGGTATTCTTCCTCCATCCGGTTGGTTAGAAGCTGTTTTCCCATCACTTCTGTCCTTTTCAATTTTTCAAGGGTAAAAGTTTTGGGCCAAATCCTCAGCTGGTGTAAAACAGTGTAGCTTCATGGATAGGAGTGAAGCAGCACTGGTTTTTACCAGCCAAAAACTTGGCAAATTGCTTTTTGTATCTAACTGAAAGCAAATTCCTTAGTATATAATACAAAAGTGAATCTACTATTTATTCATCTTTTTAATATCGTTATTATTTAAATAGGTCACAGTCCAAGCAAAATCTTCCTTAGTTTTGAGAAATCTGAAATTGATTTTATTATCAGCTTCCTGGGAAAGCCTAAAGAACAATCTGAGCTGTTGATTGAAAATGCTTTTCACTACCTTTTGTTTCTAACAAGCTCATCGGTTAATTTTGCTTCATTAAGAAGTCAGACACTGATGCATAGAGCAGAGGCTGCTGGAAATGTGAAAGTGATAGGAGTTATTAAGCATCTCGTTTGCTGAAAGCATAGCTTGAATCCTTCTTTTGCTGAAAATAATGTCTTTGTCATCACCTTGAATCTGCTGCATCAGATTTTTATCTCTGAACCTCGCTTTTCCCTCTACCTCATTAGTGTGCTGATCAGCAGAATTATTGAAAATCCCAGACTAAATGAACTGTTAACTTGTAAAACATCATGTTCTCCTGCTGTCTGTCTTCCAAATTAAGGTACAAAACACCAGTTCTCACTGTATGCAAGTTCCCTGAAAGATAAACCGTTAGCATTGCTACAGGCACCCATGCCAATGTTAGGACTAGGACAGCACGCTCTTGTTTATGTCGACTATTAAAAAAAAAAAACAATAAACCCATTGATGTTGTATGATTGTTTTCAGACTTGTATGTTTTTTAGCGCTTACCTTTGAATTCAGAGGGTAGGAGTATTTGCCATTACATGTGAAAAGGGATAAGATTGCATTCACCATAGAGGTTCAGTTTCTGAGGTCTGGGTCCTCTACCCAAGCTATGGCTGGGAGCACCCAGGTAGCCCTGTGAAAAGCACAGTGCTGCTCCCACACTGCAAATTAAGTCAATATTATTACGTTTATTACCTGCAGGACTGAAACCTCAATTTTATACAGGAAGCTAGACTGGAAAGAAACACCAGGCTGTTAGACAGTCTTGTCATATCCGATTTGCACCTTATTTAAAGTGACTGCTCCTGAAAGCAATTTTTTCCAGCTAATAATTGTAAACATAATAATGTAATGGTCTGTTGATTGCGTTAAAATCCACTAATGTTAATTGATAAAAGTAAGTGTTTTAAAATTCCCAACGTTCCTTCGCCTCATCGGAGTTAATTTTGTGCAAGTGGAGAAAGAAACCCAAGTTAATAGGAGGATGAGATGATTTATGGCCTGAGGTAATCTCCTGTGACTAGGAAATTAAGGAATATTTGTGTGCTAATGATAAGGCTAAGAATAGGCAGTGCTTTTCCAGCATGCGGGGTGGCTCCGCAGCCCGGATCCCTGATGCTGCATGTGCTCAGCCAGCCAGCATCTTGCGTGGGGAAAAAGTAAAGGGGTAGAAACACCCATTTATATTGCAAAAGCAATATAAATCTGGGCTTTTTTAAGCCATCTGAAATGCTCTGTCGTGGCTTCCTTGCACCCTGATCCTTACTGATGCTGGCAGCATTTCTTTGCCTGCGACAGGTGAAGAGTTGGGGGTGTCAGGAGTTTGAGCCCCAGCTGCAGCCGTCCCTGTGAGAGGTGCGCAGGGCTCGCGTGGCTTTGCTCAAGATGTAATGCCTCGCAGCCAGGGTGAATTTAGGGGCTGAGCTTCTCATTAAGACTATGAAACGGGCAGGGGTTTGGCATGCTGAGTACCCAATAGATCAGGATCTAAACGGGCACAGAAACTCCATGTCACCTTCCCCATCACCGGTGCCACTGTTGAAAATAGGAGCTGTGATCAGTTTGCACTTAGATACTATCAAAAAAAAAAAGCTTTCTGAAGGTCTAATTGCCTCCGAGAGATAATCCCAAAGCTGAGCTGCTGTGAGCTGCCTGCCTTTTGTCCTGGGTAAGCCAGTAAAAGTCTGCACGAGAAAAAAGGCAATGTTTTCCTATAAAAGTGCATCCTCTGTCAGATGCACAGGACCTGTTGCATGTGCCTTTAGGGTTTGGTTTTTTTTTCTTTTCCTTTTGATTCAAAAAATCAGGATTAAAAAATACAGGAACAGTTAAAAATTAATCCCAATTGACAGCTGACTAAGCTGGTGCTCTGCTCCCAGGTATTTTTCTCTCTGAATGTTTTGTATTCAGAGGCTGCATAATTCTTTTCTAGGTTGTTATGAATCCACTTTCCTTCAGCAAAGCATTTTTTATATATCCATAATAATCAGAAGGGAAGAAAAACGGCTTTTTTTCCTCCAACTTCTAAATGTGCTTATGTCTGCACTGAAATGTCAGATTTAATGTGTTTGCATCTCCTAAGTAGTATCAATTATGGCCATTTACCTTTCACTTAGCAAAAATACCAATATTTATTCTGCTGTCTGGTATTTACATATTTTAGCTACAGGCTGAAATTCAGCCCTGTCAGAGCATCAGGTAGAGCTGGCACTCAGCAGTCTGGTGATTGGCTTCCTCAGTGGAGAAGGGAAAATGGGAAAATATATAGACTTTATAGAAAGGACAAACAGGCTGCCTGGCTCATGGCATTCCATAGGGGATGTACTTAAGTACTGCAAAGGTTGGCTGCCCCAAACTGAGTATCTTCTGGCAGTGTCAGCCAGATTTATTTCCCCAAGGTAGGCACAGGTTGGCTGACCGGTGTTCTACATTAAAAGAGCCAGGATGAAAATGGTGAAAAAAACCCCTCCTTTTCTTGCCTGTGTAAGAGAGGTGTTATTTTGAAGCCAGCCATAAATCCAGTCGGAGCCACAGCAGTGCTGATGCTGCAGCACAGGCGGTGGGAGGAAGCGCCCCGCAGAAGGAGACGCCTCAACCCGCTGGGTGCAGCACTTATGATAAGTAAGGGAGGAGACATAGCTGGGCACATTCTTTTTAGGTGGGTGGTAAACGCAACCCAAAAGGCGCCTTAGAGCATGGTGTGCCTCCTAGGGTGTATGTTTCTCCAAGTTTGTGGCCGTTATTCAGTTTAACTGTCCCCTATGGAATGCGTAGGGCAAACGGCGCCGTTAATCACGGGGAGGCAGCGCAGCATATGGGAAGCGTTTGCATCACCAGTGACAGAAATCTCACTGCTGCTTTCCAAAGTTAGACAAAAAAAGCTCCCACCCTCTCACAAATATCTGAAGCCAGGCAAATATTCACAGTCAGCTTTCCTTTGGTCCTCTCGGCTTTAGGGGACGTTCGGATAGTGAAGCAAACGGAGCATTGCAGAGGAATGCTCGGCAGAAAAGAGAATTACTTCCCCGTTAGGCACCGCTTAATTCCCTGCCTTAGGAAGGCTCGTTTTTATGGGTATTGCAATAACGCGCTGTAAACTTGTTTTCTTAGTTCCTGATGTATTAATAAGGTTGCTTATCTTAATTGTTAACTCAGCAAATGGCTAATCATAATAGCTGTGTTTTAAATGCGTACCTTTGATTTTTACACGCTTTCTTCTATAAATGTAAATCCTTTTTATTCCAAATCTATATTCTATGCTTTAAGATCTAGCAAGGAAGAATTCATACCAGAGGGACATTAAGTACTGCTCAACATCTTATGGTGTGTAGTAACAATAAGAGATGTTGTGTGAAAGGAAAAGCAAGCTGTTAAAAGCATTGTAGCGTAGATAATACTTTGAAGATGTCTGAGAAACAGACAAATTCAGGCTTTTCTTGCTGTGCCTGGAAGTGGGAAGAAATGTGCCCACAGTGTAATGAAGGGAACATGAAATGCGGTTAATTCCAAGAAGACATTTATTTTCACAAACTAACAGTATGCCCTGGCTCATGTGCATCTTTAGATGCACACTGAAAGAAATCCCAGTTGTATCATACCTTTCCCTCTCTGCTGCCACAGGCTTTCTTCTATATAATTCAAGTTTGCTTTTCATTAAAGTCCGCTCTAGTGACACTTGGGGCATTTGATATATTTTGAACTATCACTTTTTTGAGCTGAGAAGTAATACGCAGAGCTTCGCCACCTCTGGCGTGTTGCGATGGTTTAGCAGCGCCGCTATCTCCAGAGGTTTTTGCAATATAAATCCTGTCCGGGAAATCCTGACCCCACTGAAGCCAACGGCAAAAATTCCCACTGGCTTCAGCGGAGCAGGGATTTCAGCCTGTCTGCTCTGCCCTTGCAAAATTTTTCCCTCATGCGATGAAAAGCCTCACCTGGTAGTTTAAATGCCGGTGTTAGAGCATTGCTATCCCTGCTGTTGAGCACAGGGGAGAAGGCGAGCCCCGGGAACTTACCCTGACAGCTGCAATGGGGTCCATCACTCACCTTTTGTCCCTTCCTCCAGTGCTCGGTGTCCTGCGGCCAGGGCGTCCAACACCGTGCCGTGCACTGCCACAGCGGCACCTCGAAGGCAGCTGAGGAGGCAGAATGCGACCCGGCCGTCCGACCCCCTCCGCAGCGGGACTGCCACCTCCCCGAGTGCCCCACGCACCACTGGGCAGCCGGCGAATGGCAAGCGGTAAGCGTGGACCCCCCCTTCCCCCGGGGTCACGTCACTTGTGCTCTCACGCATGCAGGCGCGCGATGATGCTGGAGATGAGGGGCCACTGAGGAGATCGCTGCCGGAGGGCTGGGGTTTTGGGGTTGCAACCCGGGCTTCTCAAAAACAAAAAAAAAAAAAAAAAAAAAGGCAGAGGAAACACTCATGCGAGCCGACTGGAAGGGGGAGCTGAGAAATACTTCTGTAGGGTTAATTTATTGTTTCGTGCTGCCCTGTGTTTGGCTGGGACCTATGCAAATATCGAGCAGGTTCTGGGTAGGGAGGATTTGGGTGTGTTCCCAGAGGCTGAGCCCTGCCGCGCTGCTCTGGCATTGAGCCCTGTGCATGGAGGTTTGGAGGAACTGGGGAACGTTAGTAATTCCCACTTTCCTGCCCCGTTGCGCCGGCTCTTTCTCACAACTCTCTCCTTTTGCTGAGCTCCCAGTTAGTGCTTTTGGCCAAGCCATGAGCAGCACTGTGATGAGGTCGCCCATGGGAGAACGGTGCTTTTCTGTGTGAATGGGATCGATTCCCAGCAAAGCCTGCCCCTTTGGCTGGAGTGGGGGATAAAGCTGCTGCTCCGATGGCTCAGGGAGTGACTCCGACCCACCTGCAGCGTGGGCAATGGGTGAACCCAGGGCTAATGGGTGGCAGGAGGACAAGGGGACTCCAGGCAGGGGGAAGGGGTCCAGGAGGAGCCTTCCCATCCGTCGACTGCCCGTGTGGTGCTGTGGCAGGCTTTGAGAGAGTTGAGACCAGGCACCAAAACAATTACTTTGATTCTGGTTTTGTTCCATTTTCAGCCATCCTTGGGTGAGAGAGTCCTGCCCCAGTTCTCCTCCATCCCTGCCCTAGGCTCTTCCCTGCGGTGCAGGGAGAGATGGGAAAGGTGATTGGGCTGCTAGCTCTGGGGAGCTGACTCCAGTGTCACACAGCCCACAGAAGAGGTCACCACTCCTATGGAGAGGATGTCCTTGTCATGGAGAGAGAGGGGGATTGCCCATCATGGGCCCTCCATGGGGATGGAGAGGGGAAGAAGACCCCTCCGCAGCAGGTGCATCAGCCTTCCTGCAAAACCATTGCTGGCCCGACTGGCAGGGGAGCCAGGGCTCCATCCTGCGCCCTTTGAACAGCAAAGACCCCATTGACTTTGGAGGTGCATGATTGGAGCCTGATCCTGGTCACCCTGATGCCTGCAGTGCCCAATTTTGGGGATCAGGATAAATATTGATCAAAGGGGGGCCTGGCTTTCTTTGGCAATTAAGCTCCTGCTGCATTGGCCCAGGGAGGTCTTGAAGGGGGATGAAATTGGTCCAGATCCCTTCCCCTGCCTAGACAGTGTGAAGAGGCTATGATTTAAGTGCAAAACAGGGCCTCCTGCTCCGGTATCAAAAGATGGGGAGGCACCACTGACTTCCTGCTCAAAGAAAAGCAAATTTACTGATGAGAGAAAAAGCATCTCACGCATGCAGAGGCTGTGCAACTCTTCTGCTGCAGCAAGAAAAAATTCAAGGTTAAGGCAGCATCTGCTTTCCTCTGATCTGTGCTTCCCCACAAGCTCATTCTTGGCTCATGGCTGCATGGAACACCCCAGACTGCAGGCAGACGGGTGTCTGACATTATCTAACATCCTCCTGCCCACCGTACCGTGGCCTGACAGGGACCGTACAACCAAGTGTAGCTTCATTTCCCCAGTCTTGGCGGTGCTGAGAAGTTGCAGTGAGTTTATAATCTGATGTAACGCAGTCATGGCTACAAGAGGCCGGAGGGACCCTGCCCCGTTCCCACCTGCCGGGGAGCTGAGATGTGATGGGAAGTGGCAGGAGGCAAAGCTGAGCTGACCACGCAGTGGTACCCAATGGAAACATCCCAGCCTGGGAAAGAAACGTACGGCTGATGGGGCTCCAGCAAATTCCTTGCAGTGAACTTCTGCTTTCACAGCGCCCATTAAACTTCTTCAGCTAATAAATTTACAGGCAGGAAAGTAGGTCACCAAACAGCATGTAGTTACAGTCCTTACCAATGGTGTAATTAGCCCTGAAACGCCACGGCTCCTACCCCATCCTTTCGCCCTCTTTCTCTTATTTTTGCAACTCTTCAAACTAGTGGTGAGACCCTGCCTGCCCCTAACCTGCCAAGCCCTTGGTGGGAGGTGGATGCTGATGTTTTACTAAGTTTTTCAGGGCTCCCCATTGCACTAGGGAAATTTTTAATGTGTTACAGAGATCTTTGTTTTTTTTTTCCCCGGGGGAGCTTTGCTTGGGGTGGTCTGGAAGTTTCCTCACCCATAAACAGTCATTAATAGAAACCTGCAGGAGATGCCGAATGGCTGACTCCAAGCAGTTCTTCTACTGAGCACTTCTTATTTTGTTCTGATGTGCCCGGTGAAAAAGAGAAATGGCACCTTCTCCCCAGCCATAAGTGCTGGCCGCGTGTTATTTACAGCGAAGGAGGCACAGATTGCGGGAACGGCAACGGACCCTAATTGACATGAAAGGCAGGATGTAAAATAACATCCCAGCACTGTCTTGTTCTTGATTTGTTATCTTTAAAGGGAATCTGTCGAGAGGGATTTTTTATTGTTCCTTTTTGTTGTTGTTTAGAAAAAAAAAGTTGGTCTTGCCAATGAAAGGAATAGGGAACTTATTGGAAACTGTTTATTGCTCTGCTGGTGTATCACCATTAATTAGCTGTTCTCAGTGCCCACATCAGGGAGAAGAAAGTCAATAGAAAGGGCCTTGCTAATGTCAAAGTAAAACCCAGACCAAGGTTACAAAGAAAAAGGGAAAATTGGGAAAGAGAAGTTTGTTTGCTTGTTTGTTTTTTTAATATGAACTTCTGTGGAAGGACAACATACAGCTCTGGAAGCTGCAACGTTGATTCTTTAATCTTCAGCATTTGCCATTTGGGGGAAAATCGTGCCATCCTTGCCTGAGTTGGACTGCAGAGTTTCCCAACGCGTGTTTGAAGTGTTCATGGCGTGGGGCTTCGTTTCATCTCTGTGTCAGATTTTTATTTAAAAAAAAAAAAAAGAAAAAAAAAGACAAAACCAAAAACAATGAATGCTTTTGCAAAGCAATGCCTTTGGGGTTTTTTAGTTATTATCATTACTCTTCTAAAACAGTTGCAGAAGTACTTGAGATGGTCCTTAATTTGAACTGCCAGGAACGTATTTCAAAATTTGGGAAATGAGGCAAAAGAGACAAATACTGTCAAATGCCTGACCTGTTTTTCAGCTCTTGCTATCAATGGCTGTTATCCCCCGGCTCTGCTGTTCTATGTGAGATTTAGATCAGTCATGAACATGAGATTTCATACAAAATCTATCACTGTATGAAAAGGAAAAATAGACTTTTCACGCTAACTGAACTGTCCGCTTTCCATGTGAGTAATGTTTTACAACCTTGGGGTGGCTGATTGGAACCTCTGATTGGAACCTTTTATTTGTTTTACAGTGGTCTCACTGCCTTTGAGTCGTGTTTAATATCTCAGTGGGGTTATTTTAATTGCCAGTTATCCCTAAGGTACAAATAATCAAACTTAAATGTGCTGATGATGACAAAACGCACAAAGCTGGCTCGGATTTATTTGGCTGTGTGACCGGTATTTGCAGAGAACCCAGAACAGGTTGGTGTGTGTTTGAGAGCATCAATCCCTCATCAGCAACTAATGATTGATCCTCTTCAATATCTTTATTGATGATCTGGATGAGGGCATTGAGTGCACCCTCAGTAAGTTCGCAGATGACACCAAATTGGCTGGGAGTGTGGATCTGCCTGGGGGTAGCGAGGCCCTACAGAGGGATCTGGACAGGCTGGAGAGCTGGGCTGAAGCCAATGGGATGAGGTTCAACAAGACCAAATGCCGAGTCCTGCACTTCGGCCACAACAACCCCAGGCAGCGCTATAGGCGTGGGGCGGAGTGGCTGGAGGACTGTGTGGAGGAAACGGACCTGGGGGTACTGATTGATGCTCGGCAGAGCATGAGCCGACAGTGTGCCCGGGTGGCCAAGAAGGCCAACGGCATCCTGGCTTGCATCAAAAACAGTGTTACTAGCAGGAACAGGGAGGTAATTGTCCCCCTGTACTCGGCACTGGTGAGGCCGCACCTCGAGTACTGTGTTCAGTTTTGGGCCCCTCACTGCAAGAAAGACATTGAGGCCCTGGAACGCGTTCAGAGGAGGGCTACGAAGCTGGTGAGGTGTCTGGAGCACAGGCCTTATGAGGAGCGGCTGAGGGAGCTGGGATTGTTCAGTCTGGAGAAGAGGAGGCTCAGGGGAGACCTTATAGCTCTCTATAACTTCCTGAAGGGAGGTTGTAGTGAGCTAGGGGTCGGCCTTTTCTCTCGTGTAGACAGTGATAGAACTAGAGGCAATGGTTTCAAGCTGCGCCAGGGGAGATTCAGGCTGGACATTAGGAAATATTACTTCTCGGAAAGGGTAGTCAGGCACTGGAATGCACTGCCCAGGGAGGTGGTGGAGTCACCGACCATGGGGGTGTTCAAGAAACGTTTGGATGTTGTGTTGAGGGATATGATTTAGCTGAGAAGTATTGGTGATGGTTGGACTGGATGATCTTTTAGGTCTTTTCCAATCTTGATAATAATAATTTTAAATGAGTGGGCTTTTGCTATGATAGCTCTTCATGGCCAATGTCAGAAGACCCACTGCTGGCATGGAGATTATTCACCCTCCTAAAATTAAGCATGAGCCAATGTCCTTGCAAATTCAGGTTTAAATATACATGAAGGGGAAGAGACAAAATAAGCCTTGTCCCTTCCCACTCCTTGCAAGGTGCCTTCTTTGGCCGGGTGTGGCAGAGGGCTGGAAGGATTCACCCCACGCTGGTGACCACCTACTGGGCTGGCCTGTGCCAAACCAGAGACAAGGGGAGCTCTGAGCATCCCATAGCCCCGCTCCCACTGTGCTGGAGAGTCAGAAGCAGGAAGGTCAGGGCTCAGGCTGCCCCTGAGAGGTGCCGCTCAGGGAAGCTACGTGGCGATGGAGCGCTTGTGATGTTATTCACACGCAATAATCTCCCTTCGGATTTTACTTTATGTAATGGGGAGATACCAGAGAAGACCAAATATAGCACAGTTAGTTTGCTTTCTGGGGAAGTAACACGCCAGCAAATTCCTCCAGCCCCTGTAGGGTCACTGTGTTTTGGCACAGACCTAGAAGGAGCGTCCACTCCGAGGACTTAAGGCAAGAGAGCAAATAAGGTTGAAAGCACACAGAACCCTTGGGGTCTTTTGGTAGACTGTGGATTTTGCAATGTTGACTGTTGCCTAAGAGCTCCTAAGTTATTCCTTCGGAATAAATGCTGCTTCGTGGGGCTGCCTCTCCTTCCCCAGCCCCCTCCGCTTTGCACAGTTACTAAATAGTTACGACCAACATGACGGTGCGCTCGCTGCGGCTCTCCTGGCTTGATGCTCCTGCCACAAATTGATCTGATTTTTCAAAGTTCTCACATAATTTGCAATCTGGATGCTGACAGCTAATTACAGAAAGAGGGGGCCTGACAGCGCCTGCGTTTTGCAATTAGGTAAACCCACTAATTGATCTCGCCAATTGTAGGCCAGCCAGGAGAGCAGGAGCTGCTTCGGGGAGGCTGGAAATGTTGTTTGGAGGGTGAGGCTCTAACTAGATTAAACTGGCATGGTCCTCTGAGCCTAGGTGACTTCAAACGGTGTTTCTGTACAGATAGGGATGGTCTGATGGAATGCTTTATCGTTTTCCTTAGGGGAAGACATCTCCTGCACATTATATAAAATGATTATTTTCATGCATTTTTCTCCTTGTTAATCCAGTTAGTTGAAAGTGTTAGAAGTCCATTACAGGCAGTATCTTTAAGAAAACAGGGTTTTATCCAGACAGCTGCTCTTACGCTGATTTATTTTGGTTTATGTGTGTTTTTCGTAAGCTGTGCTGTGAGCACAGGCCCACTCCCAGGAGCACAGCCTCACAACCGGGCTGGGTTTTCCAAGACGAGCAGAGAAAGAACCAAGTCCTTAAAGTCTCCAGAAGGCCCCCAGGGAGCAGTTGTGCTTGGCTAGCAGGAGTTGCTCTTTCTATCAAGCAGGGCAGTGTTTAAAAGAGAATAAACCCATAGGGCCCGCTCCACCGTGCTGGGACAGAGCACCACTGCTCGCCCGCTGGCAGGGACCAGGGAAGGGACTCCCCCCACACCAGCCACAGCCAAGGGTGCGACGACATATATTTTGGAAGGGGGATGACTGGGTGGATGTTCTCCAAGCAGCTGTATTTACTAGGGGCTGAAATGATGGGAGTTGGCCCCTTTCCTTTCCCCTTTGCCCCATCTCCTGACCCAGTATGCCCATGCCTGCATCTCTTGGTCCCATCACAGCTGGACCCCACATCTGCCCCATCCCAATACCTGCTGTCTTGGTTGCTCCTCTCTCCCTGCATCTGCAATTAGTCTTGGTAGCTCCAGAGGATGGGAGCGATTTGTCGCTGAATGCTCCCGCAGTGCCTGACACAGTGGGATCCTGGTCTCAAATTTGCCTCTGAGCGACACCAATGAGAGATGCCAACATGGGGCACAGAGCCATCCGCTCACTCGGGCTGCTGGGAGGAGGGCTCGCTCACTTTGCAGATGCCGGTTAATTTGCTGAAGTCCCTGATGGGTTGCATGAGCCGTTATTTCTTGTAAACAGTGCATGAAGACGTGCGGGGAGGCGTCCCGGTACCGCAAGGTGGTCTGCGTGGATGAGAACAAGCGGGTGCAGAACAGCGGCTACTGCGATGCCAGCAAACGACCCCCCGAAATCGAGAGCTGCGGGCTGCCGCCCTGCGAGTACGTCTGGATCACCGGGGAGTGGTCGGAGGTGAGTCCCCATCCCCGCACAGGGACTGCAATGCTTGGCACTGGGACACGCTCTCCTCCTCTTGCCGCCAGCCTCCCTGAGATATTGCAACCCAAATCAACAGTGGCAGGGCAAGGCTGCGTGGTTTAATTTTTTTTTTTTTTTGCTTGTTTCTGTGTCCAATAGCCCTGCTGGAGAGAAAGGAGCAGGGATGTGGGAGAGGACCAGGATATTAAAGAGTAAATGCCAGCACGCTCGGAGTCCTAGCTAATATCTAGAGGCAATTTTTTTCCAAAGCACATCACATCCTGCAGGCACCCTCTTTGGTTTTGTGCCATTTTATTTCATTTATTTATTTATTTGGTTTTAGTCCCATCCCCTCCCAGGGGGCTCTGGAGCCCTGTGAGCTGTATGAGGGTCCGGGTGAGCATCCTGGGAGAAAGGCAAGGCTGGATGTGACCATGGTGACACAACCTTCCTCAGTGCCATCTTTGGCAGGAGCGAGGACCTGGTGTTCACCCCTACGGCTGGGAGAGGGCTCAGCAAGGAAAACAGATGAGTTTTCTTTGCAGCAGGCGCTGCGTGCGGGAGGACCCGGGCTAATCTCAGCCTGTTTCCTTCTGCAACGAGTGAAGGATTACTTTCCACTTGGAGGAACAGCAGAGGGAAATGACAAGGCAGCTGCTGACACAGCACTGATTAAAATGAAAGAACAAGAAAAAGGAAGAAAGAAAACATGCCGGGACTAGGGGGGAGGAGAGACAAGCCACCCGAGATAGTGCAGGAGGGAGAAATGTGGAGAGATGAGAATTTATTGGAGCAGCCTGGTCTTCTGGCTAGTTCCCTAAGGAAAATATTAGGGTGCCTGTGAGGCTGGAGCCCTGGCTGCCCCGTGCCCAGACACCCTCTACCCGCTCCCACCACCTGTGACCCCCTGGAAGCACTCGGACCTGTGAAGTTGAGGAGGTGGGCGAGGGCTCGTGGACCTGGAGCTCAGCTTGCCCCACCTCCTCCTCAACCTTTTGGTGAAGAGGGCAGAAGCACTGTTTGTCCTCTAATTAGAAGGAAAACCTTCTCTTTCTTTCATTTGCCAAGTACCTGCAATTCAGGGTCAATCTTGACCATTTTCTTTCTCTGTGCAATGGGGGAAAAAAAAAAGAAAGAAAGAAAAAAGAAAGAGAAAAAAGAAAACCCAAATAATAGAGACATTTCTGAGTTCCCAAGGATCTCCTGCTCCTTTCTTTGCCCTTGGGGAGAGATAATTTGGATCCAACCCAGAGCAGCAGAGGGTCCTAGAGCAGCTGTAGGAGCAGCACAGGGAGGAACTGGGTGCTCAAAGGTAGTGTTGGGCGCCAGCCCACTTGTCGCCACTCACAATACTCATGGCTGCCTTAAATAGTTACTAGTGGATCCCTCGGAGCACCTTGCCATGTTAAAAGCTGCTAAGCCTGCTTTTCCTCCCGATTTTGAGCAGCCTTCCCAAAGCACGTGGTGCTAACAGGCGCATCCTCTGCCCGCAGTGCTCCGTCACGTGTGGGAAGGGATACAAGCAGCGCCTGGTGTCCTGCAGCGAGATTTACACCGGGAAGGACCACTACGAGTACGGATACCAGAACACAGTCAACTGTCCTGGCACGCAGCCACCCAACATCCAGCCCTGCTACCTCGGCGAGTGCCCCGTCTTGGCGTCCTGGCGTGTTGGCAACTGGGGAAGTGTAAGTTTGGCAGACTTCTGTTTTTAACTGGAAAAAGAAAAGGAACAAACTTACTTTTCTTTATGCAGGGGACACAGTTCCAAGGTTTGGCAGGGAAATGTTTAAGATCTGCTTGAATTAGCACAGTGAATACCCTCATGCAAAGGCAGCCCCAGCAGCTCCATGCTCCAGACTTAACACTGTCATATGGAAGAGTCCCAGCAGCCCTCAGTGGAGTCAGGATCTCCATGAAAATTTTGGTTGTAGCCAAAATTTGTGGCAATGTTGAGGGTTATTCTGAATGCTTAATCAGAAAGTGGGGTCATTGGCAGACCCCACTTTTTTTAAAGCCTTGTGCTAGCATAGATGGAGCGATGGATAGCTGGCAGCTGAGGTTGATCCCACTTGCCCACATTTCTGAGCAAGACTTGGGAACCAGCAATAGGCCAAAACACTGGTAATTGGAGCCTTAAAAGGATTTTTCTTTCTTCCTTCCTCTCTCCTCTTACAAATGGTGGGACAGAGCAGGTGAAAAAACTTCACCTTTCTGTTAAAGTTATTTGTGTGAAGCCTTTTCTAGGGCCTGAACTACGAGATCGAATTTTAGTTAAGGTGGTAACATATCACTTCTTTGGGCTTCTGACATTCTTTGAAATGTGGTGTTTCTCCCATAAATTTGATTTATTAACCCAGCTCAGGCATTTGTAGGAATTTGACAAACCTTTACAAGGCAATGAGGGTCAAGTCAAGCAAAATGTGGTGGAAGTTGTCACAGTAAATGGCAGAGCCGTTTGAAACCCAAGTTCCTCCTGCCCCATAGGAAGCCTCAGATCCTTCCTGCGAGTCAGGGCAGAGGAGTTACAGCAAAGAGCTCAGCCTCAATTAATTGGTATTTTCCCACAGAATTTTAGTGCAAAATGTCTAACTCATTAATACAACTTCATTGTGAAGACTATGCATTTCAGAGAGCGAGACCTTTCTCCTCGCTTTGGGCTGCTGAATGTCCCAGTGACTACCAGGTGCCATGACCCTGATTTTTAAAGGCATTTAATGTAAAATACCATCACCTTTGGACAAAAAGAATCCTGCTCAGCTCCTTAGTTAGGTTTTATGGATTTGTATCTGATAAAGAGTAAATGCCAAGTTGCATATACCATGAGCTGTTGAAGCTGACCTCCTTCATGGTGTGCTCCTTTAGACTAATAATTTCCAAATAGATAAGCAACATCATTTTCTTGGCAGCCTAACTTGGTACCTGTAGAACAAGCTGGTTTCAGTTCTCAACTACTCAAAGAACAAGTTGCGGAGGGGGAGCAACGTGATCCCACCTCCCATCACCTGTGGTCAGCGGCAGCCAGTGCAGAGGAGCTGCTGCTCGGTAGCTCCAGTAACTTGTGCAATTTCAGCCTTAAGATTGCCCTTGATTTGGGCTGTTTGAGGCTGACTCAGTGTTTGAGAAGATTTAGCCTTTTTCCCAGAAGGCAAGGGGAGAGAGGATTTGGAGGTCATGGGTTTTTTGGTGTAGTTTGAATAGAAAACAACAACCCATGTCATGTTTGTTCAGAGGCCCCTATCAGCGATCCAAGCATCGTTCCCAGTCACCAGGAGAGGATTTTTGCCATTCAGACCTTCTGATGAACATTCCTCTCTTGTACAAAACCTTCCTAAAGTGAAAAATAAACAATTTCACGTGAGTCCATGGTTCACCTTACCAAACGCTGCCTCATCCTGTAAAGTATTTAAGCGCTAAGCAAAATTCAGTAGTCTTCTTGAAATAATTAGTGATGATAATAGCAATGAAGGGATTAATAATAAAAGGGATTACTTGTTTGATTAAAATTAAGCCTGTGTTTGAACACTTTGCAGGACTGGGGCCTTTGCTGCTGTCTCTTGATACAAGGGAAATGGGCTGCCTCTGTTCTTCTGGAGCCCAGAAACCCTTGAGATAAAATACAAATCTGTCTTCTGTCTTGCAGTGCTCCGTCACCTGTGGAGTTGGAGTCATGCACCGGTCAGTGCAGTGTTTGACGAATGACGACCAGGTCAGCAGCTTGTGCCACGCAGATCTGAAACCTGAAGAGAGGAGGACGTGCCACAATGTCCATGACTGTAAGTCTGCACATTTACACCTTCCTTTGCCTTTCTCGTGGCTTAAGCATCTGTTCCCATCAAACTTGGTATTTCCAAGCATTGGGAGCCATCCACCTAAGCACTAAGGCACTTCAGGGAAAGCTCTTAAAAATAAACAAGGTGTTTTGAAGCTTTGGATGCCTTACAGTGTTACAAAAGGAATTTTGATGTACAGTTGCTCAGTGACTACAAGTATTTCTGTTTTGTTTCAGGTGAATTACCAAGGAGTTGCAAAGACGTTAAAAGTCTCAAAGGTGTCACTGAAGATGGTGAATATTTCCTTCAAGTCAAAGGAAAAACACTGAAGGTGCATTTCAGCAGCAGATTGATAGTTAGTGCATTTCCCGAAGGTGCAAGAGAACCCTGCCTGTGCTCTTCACTTCCACTCTTGCATTTTCTACCTTCAGTTTTCTCGGCCATCCCTTTGTACATGATGCCTTGACAAAATTCTGGCTTCTCTCTCTCAGGTGTATTGCTCTGGGATGCAGACTGACAGCCCAAAGGAGTACGTGACCCTTGTAAATGGGGATGCAGAGAATTTTTCAGAAGTATATGGATACAGGTAAGAAATCCCTTAATCCTGAGCTTCACGATATTTTTGCTTTCCATGGCAATATTTTCCAGTCATGAGTAGAAAGGGTTTTCTTTTGATTTAGATTGCATAACCCGACTGAATGTCCGTATAACGGGAGCAGACGAGAAGACTGCCAGTGTAGGAAAGATTACACAGCAGCTGGGTTTTCCACCTTCAGCAAAGTAAGGCTGGACCTGAACACTATGCAAATAATAAGTGAGTAAAAACAGGGCCTTGCCATTAAAAGAAAATGTTTATTTAACACAAATATAGCTGTAACTACAAAAAAAAAAAAAAGCAGTAGTGCTCTTGTGAGCAATATTCCTGAGCTCTCCTGTTAAAAGCTGCTTTTAAACTCGGTCACCTGTTTGCTGCTTTACACTTAGAGACTGCAACTCGAGTACATCAGGGATGCTCATACTGTTTCTCTGTAATACGGGAAAATATTCAGTTGCTGGTGCATCTGCTATGCAGAATGAATATCTGGGTGCTCCCAGCAGGCCAGTGTATTTTTGAAGGATTTTATTTCATTTGGTCTCCTATTTTCAGACTGAACTCAGGCAGAAAGCTTAACCAGGGAGGAGCTGCCCCCCCATTTTACACACAGGTGTGTAAGGATCTTGGCAGAGCCAGACCATGGGGAAATAACCTGTGTTGAGAGTGATGGAGCTGGGGCTGTGGATTTGCAGGGGAGGAGGGGGCTGGAGCTGTGCAGTATAAGTGAAACCCTGTCTCTCTTGGCATTCATGGGAGCTGGGAGCCATCCCACCGCCGGAGAGCCCACAGCATCCCATAGAGTTACAGTTTCAATCCCCTTGACTCCAGGGATGCTATCAGTTTCCAGCAAATGTTTTTAAAATACAATGTATTGTTGGGGGTTCATTCAGTAAATAGGGGAGGTTTTTTAGCAAATCAAAATCCTTCCTTGTAAAATGACTCTTTATCTGATAGGGGGTTTTTTGATCACTTAATTTTCAAGCCATGAGACCTCCCAGTCTATCAATCTGTAAAAAGCTACTAATAGTCTGTAAAAGCTCCTAGGTAAAGATCTCAAAGGAACCACCCTTGGGGAATTTGATACCAGCTCCCTTTGAATTTCAAAAGGAGCTGGGCACCTACCTCTGTCAGGCAGGAGCTATCTCACATCCCCATCTAAATGAGTCTCGGTTACTTCAGTCCCCTTCAGAGCAAAATATCCCAGTTCCTTTAAGACCCCGACCCCTGGGCTGGGGCAGCCAGGAGAGCACAGAGATGGTTGCTTGGCTTTGTTTGAAAGGGAGATTTAGAGGGTCCCATGGCCTTCTTGAAAGTGGGGAGTTTTCTGACAGAGAAATAAAATCCAGGTCATGGCTTTGAGGTTTGTTGTTATTTATACCTAGACTCTAAATCACCAATCTACTTAAACTGAGCTGTAGATATTGTGTGAGTGTCCTGTTAAATTCAGTGCTCAGATACTGGGAATCACATGTGGGATAAACTGGGGATTTAATATTAAAAATCCAGCAGATGAAGTCTTGACTCTCAAGATTAATGTATGAAACCAGCTTTAGTGAATTTAAACATTAGCAAAGAGGCATGTGTACATTTATTTTGTCTCTCTCTCTGCATCTTTCTCTCCATGTTATTCACCAACTGTTCTCCACAGCCACCGATTTACAGTTTGCACGGACACATGATGGACGACCTGTTCCTTACGCCACTGCTGGGGACTGCTACAGTGCAGCCAAATGCCCGCAGGTACTTGACAATGCAGTTTCATAGGAATCCGTGCCATTTGTTATGTTCAGGCCCTCTGTTAATTACTGCTGATCACATCAGCCCAGCTCCAGTGAGTGTTACATTCACATCTCAGCGGTCAGAAACTTTTCCCTTTCTGCAGAAAGCACCCTCTATTTTCCATATGGGAAAATGTCACGTTATTATCAGACTGACTAAGGGACTTTCCCCAGGGCCTCAGGCAGTCGACAGTAACGGAGAAAAGAAACACTGACAAAACGAAGGCAGTGCCAGAGCATCAGGGCAAATCCAGCCTGGCCCAGCACCGCAAGGTGCCCGGCCACAAAAAGCATGGAGCTGGGCACAGGATAAGTCCCACCTTCAGTAGCTTCAGGAGGTGATGTAGGACATCTAGCCCAGTCTTTGGAAGAAATCTGCTTTCTTGAAAGTCTTTAGGCTAACGAACACTGTGCTACAGGTGGCTTGTTCCATCTCCCCAGCACACATAGTGTCTGTGGAGCTGGGGGATGGGAACTGGTGAGTTTGGATATTCTGAGGGATTGAGTGGGCTGTATCTGCAAAGGGCATTAAGTAGGGAGCTGCAGCAACAGACGCCAGAGGGCAAACGTCTCCATCTCCTTCCCTCCCTACCTTCAGAGCTGACGCTTTTCCGCACAGCTCAGCGGCTTAAGGATTGACTTCTTACCTCAGGAAGGCTCATGAATGTTCATATCCATCCGACCCAGACAGTTTGCTCCTTGGAGAAAATCAACGTTCCCAAGGCAGCAAGTGCAGAGAGTGAAGCTAACAGCCATCTGGTACCACACTGTCCTACTGGACTGTGGGTCAGCCTGGGGATGTGGCCACAGGATCCCTCCTTGGGTTCAGAAACAGGGCTGGGGGTAAAGGGAAGGCTGGGGGGATCTGCACTGGATGCACACATAGCCCTTCATTTTCCACCTGTTTTGTGCGTTTAGAGACACGGTGGAATGAAGTAAAGGACATTTTTAAGAAATAAAGAAAAGAGTTTTGATTTTACTTGAAGTCTAGGAAAAAAAAAAAAGCTCAGTGCAAAATAAGGAAAATAAGGACGAGTGTGCCCTCTCCAGTTGAGGAGGGAGCAGCGACAGCGGCTGCAGCCCATCCCTGGGTCCCCTTCCCATCAGCTGCTGGAGCGCGTCAGGCTGCGCAGTTTGCCATGGAAAAGCCAAGAATGCCCTCAGCCGGCAAACCTTGAAAAGGCAGGGCAAAACCGAGGGGGGGAAAAAAAAACAGAAAAACTGAGAAAAAGCCCCTCCTTCCCTTCAGCCACCAACGAGAAGGAAATTCCTTAACTGGAGACATGCTGTGATTTGTACAGTGTGTGCTAATCACTATCAGAGCGATGGAAAAACTGAGGACATTGCCGGCAAGATCCTGTCACTTAGAAAAGTGACACTATGGCAAGCTACGGGAGACCAAAGCGTGGCATTTTAGGATAACCAGGCTCATCTGCTTGTTTTTTAGGGTCGCTTCAGCATAGACCTTTATGGGACAGGCCTGTCCTTAACGGGAACAGCGAAGTGGCTCTCACAAGGGAATTACGCAGTGTCGGAAATTCAAAAATCCCCAGTAAGTTGTAATTTTAATTACAGTTACGCTTGCTAGTGAGAAGGTTTTAATTGCAATGTTATCTTTCATGGCAATGTCTTCCAAGTAGAGACTAACAAAAAAAAAAAAAAGATCTAACGTCTGACATCAGAAATGAAGCATTGCTGGTAATTGTATGTGATGTGGGGGGCCCCTAGCAGGTGTAACTTCATTTGAGTTATTGCAATTAATTAGTGTTTCAGCTTGACCGTGAGGCTGAAAACACTGTGTGCTATGGGGCAGACATATCCTTAATTAGTTGTCTGAGATGTTCTGCATGGAGCGTGCATCGCACAGCAGGTAGGACCTGGGGTCAGGGCTGCAGAGTGGGGCTTGATTGAGGAGGGTCCGAGTGCCAGGCAAGTGTGCCTCAAGTAGGATTTGTTCCCAAAACATGGCTAGTAAAGTGTGGAGGACATAGACCTTCCTGCTGGGCTGGGCTGGGTTGGGTTTATCTCCTCAGGAGAGACCCAGGTCGCCCAAGCTCCAGTGGGCTGAGGTTGCCACACAGCACGCTGCATCCCAGGACACCATCCCCTGCGGCTGCCCATGGCTCTGCTGACCCCGAGGCCTTCAAAATCACTCCACAGACAAATTTGAACTTGTACGGTTTAATTTTCCTGCCCGTTAACACCTCTGTCACTGTGTGCCTTCACACTGTTGCTTCCATGTCACGTTCTGAAATTGGAGAAACCCAGGATCCCTTTTTGGCTGTTACTTCATGTGAGTCATCCTGATTGCCCCTGTTAAAACTCTCCAAAGAAGGTCACCGTAATAATTTAACAAGAAGCAATTTGCAAAATATCTTCTCCTGTGACTGCTTTCAGTCTCCCTGGCTCTGGAGCCCCATGAGCTTCATCAGTGCTGGGGCTCTTAAAGGAGGATTAAATGTTACTGGTCTGACCACACTGCAGCAAAGCATCCTCCAGTACAGGTAGAAGAGGACAAGCACAGACTCTGTGTCTTAGTTCTGGCAACTGCTTTGCTATTCTTCTCCCGTTCAGAAAGGAGAAGCCCAGGCAACTGACGTTGCAGAGATCAGCCACCATCACAGCTGGCAGAATTAAAACAAACTTTAAGGGACAAGGAGTCTAAGAGACAGCTCATACCTGCATCACTCAGTGGCATCTGTCAGATGCAGTTCTAGGGGTGTAATTGCCCGCAGGAGCAGAAGAAAGGCAGGCATAGTGAGAAGAGATGATAACAGCCCGCTGCAATCACAGATCGATAGTGTCAAGGGCAAGATGGAGCTCATTTAAAAATAAATGCTTTGCACAAGCTTGTCCTGCCCTTAAGTCCAATTTTCTGGTAATTGAGGGTTGAATTTCCCTCAAGGACTCCCTGTCCATTGTAATGACCAAGAGGAGAAAGACTCCGTGGAGTTGGGATAAGGAAAGCCAGATGGAGGTATTAATCTCCTGACTCAAGACCAGAGATGCACCACACTTGCTGGGCTCTCCTGGAGACCAGGCCAGCCCCAGGACCACTCCACGTCTTCCTTGTCTCTTCTGGCTGTGCAAGTGCAGAGCTGAGAGGGGGTGGCACTTCAGCATGTGGTATAGCCTCGCCCCATCGCTTTCCCTCTCATCTGGGCTCTGGAGCCGCTCCAGGCCTTTCCTTTCCAAACGGATATTTCTTGGTACTGCCTGCAAATATCCTTCCTGTGCCCTTTGCATGCTCGGGCACAGCTGAGGAGCTGGTATTGTCTAGATGCGGTTTTGCTCTTGCACGAGCCAGACTTTCCACTCATTACAGTTATTCACTGTGGGGCAAACAGGAAAAAGCAGATGCCCTTGAGATATCCCTCCAAATGGCCTTCTCCTTGGGCAGCTTTCAATGTAATAAATCAAAACTACTCTTTCTTAATTGAGTTCAGCATCTGACCTGGTAGCACTAAAGAGAATTGCATTTGCATATATTTAAATATAACGGTGATTTCATAGATTGATTTAGGCGTAATTTGTTTTCCTTCCAAGACATTTTCTGTTAAGATCCCTGGCTAGAATAACCCAGATCTGGCCCTTCTGCAGCATGGAGTTCCCGAGCCCTCATGTGAGATGTTATTTCTGATTTTGCCTGCAGGATGGTACCAAAGTAGTAGGAAAATGTGGCGGTTACTGTGGGAAGTGTACTCCATCGTCTGGAACAGGCCTCGATGTTCAGGTGTTATAGCGATGGTGAGTTCCCAGCTGCTTCTGCACGAAGGGAAATCTTCCCCAAAATGTCCTGAAGCTACAGATCGGGCCATGCCTGCAAAAGCACTCAGGCATCGAGTGCATCGGTGACAGCCACCCACCCCACGCAGCATCCCGGGAACAACGGGATCCCATGCTCCGCAGTGCTCGCTTCCCCCAGTAACCCTTACGGGTGTAACTCTGCCAACTGGAAACGCACTTCCCACCTCGCAGGCACCTGCTTTGGCTCCGCTCCTGTGCTGATCTCTCTAGTTACAGCTTTCAGAGGCAAAGGTGATGACCTGACTCTAACGTGCGTGCCTTGTCTGTATTTTCCAGGTTCTCTGCGAGCAGCCAGCGGAAAGGAGACGGATGAAGGATAGCGATGCAATACCTCTGCCTTCCACTTTTTTATCTGTTTATGTGTGTATATAGATCGCATATTCTTAATGTACAGTATAATATTTATGTTTGGAATTATTTATTTTGATTTAATATTTTTGTACGTAAAATCATTATATTAAGGCTGCTTTTACTATTTTTATTTTTTATTGTTAAATCCTGCAGTCAAACCACTGCATTTTGCGTACTCTACATTATATGTAGCATTATGACAAGTGATACTTTATGGTCACTGTATTCAGTTGTTTACTTTCAATCAGTAATTTTCCTTCAGTTACGGGCTGCTTTGGCCCTTTACGGTGCTACACAATCTGCACAGGGGTATTTTTGGCATTTCAATCTGTCTTTATGTAAAGAAAATAGACAAGATGTGCTTAAATTTTATTTTAGGGATTAGGCCGACAGCACTCAAGGAAAACATGACAATGAATACAGTGCTAGTTGCATTAGCAATCTTTATCTTTTAGGTATGTTTTGAATTTCACATGACCTCTGTGGCCAGTGCTAAAAGCACTGGTTTGGTGCTAACATGGTATTTATTAATGCTCTGTAGTTTTAGTTAATCCAGTGCCTTTATCAGTGAAAAAGGGAAGAAAGCAGGAAAAAATTATCAGGGGATTCAAGTAAGTTAAGATCTACCCCAGGTTTGGGAAATATCCTGCAGATGGATCTTCAGCTCAAGCCATTTTTTCACAGGGCTCTGAAGTGAACCCACTTTTTTTTTTAAAAAAACAGATATTTGTCTCCTAATTGCATGTGCCACTGTGCTTCCTGGCTCCATCTGGAAGCGGGGTATTAACTCATCCCAGACAGGCTGATCAGGCCATATGTTTCCCTGGGCTGTGCGCTGAGAAACGCTGCAGTTTCTTGTGGACATTGCCACAAAATCCTAACGCGAGGCCAAAAGCATCCCTGCCGCGCGTTATCTCCCTGCGGGGCTGGTGAGGACTGCAGGGTCTGCAGCAGCGGATGGGGTCCAGGACTCCGCACCAGGCCACCCCTTCCTCTTGGCCAGGGGCCCCCGCTGCAGGCACCTGCAGCGCTTCCCCGGCTTCCTACTCACTCAGAGACCATCTGCAAAGGGAGGCTTCAGCACCGGCTCTGCCTCCTTTCAACAAGATCACTCTGTACTTACGGATAACTCGCCCCCCCCTTCAAAAACAGGCTGCTTTACGCCTACTTTTGTGTTGCTTCAGATCTTCCTGGTAAGGCATCTGCACTCCTTGCCTATCCGCCATCCCATGTACAACCAGACCTTTAGTGCTGGCTTTTTTTTTTTTAATTTTAAGTTGAGGAGACAGCTCCCATCGATGCCGAATGCGGCTGTGCGATGGCTCCTGCCTGTACATAGCCCGCCGCTTCTAGCACGCCACGTTTTTGCAGAGCTTCGTAGCACGTTGAACGGGGGTGATGTGACCAGATTATTTTTGTAGTCTATGACTATGTTCCTTATCTCTTTCTCCACAATTTTACTTAGCGATAGCAAGATGCTGCCCCATCGCCTTATATGTCAGGGCAGCCGGGAGCACAAAGTACAAGGAAAGGAAGCTTTTCGGCACAAAATTGCCAGCAATTTGGACAACCAAAGAGGTTTATCTGCTACTTCGGATAACTCTTTCAGTTTTGGATGCAAATAGTCAACAAACACAAGCTCAGGATCTTGTGTGAGTCTTTTGCAGAGCTCCCCAGAGGATGTGTAATCAGTCTGTCACAAAACAGTTGGATCAATAGTGATAAACGAGCCGATCCCTGGATTCATAACCCATGCCGGGCTGTGTTCAGCCTTCAGAGTGAAACCTGCCAACCTGGCGGCCGGGGACTGACGCACTCACGTCAGCTGGGAGTCATCTCGTAGGCGAGCAGGGCTGCGTTACACGGCAGCAGCTAAAGAACTGGTGCTCTACACTCATTATCTGCCACTCTTATTGGTATTCAGACTTAGCGGAAAGAATGAGACTCTTACTCGTAATTTGGGGGTTTTTTTGGCTTAATAGTGCATAAGTAGACATGATCATATCTTAGACTAATTTTTGACCTATGTTGTATGTCTATGTGTAACAATCACAAATTCTACCTTTCTGAGGAAAATGCCAAAAATACCATTTCGAAGTTGAAAGAAAAGGGGAAAAGGGAAAGGGGAAAAGGGAAAGAGAAAGAGGAAAAAGGGAAAGGAGTAGTAATGGAATAGTGATTTTTTAAAAATGATAATTGCTCATGTATAACTTCTGTAGGGGAAAAGGGAAAATTGCACTATGAACTTTAGAAAGAAACAGTGGTGCTTAGAAAGTACAGGCTTATATTTTCTCTAATGAAGTGAATGGCTTTTTATAAAAAGAAATATTATTTTGACCTGTACACATTAATTTCTACCATATAGTTTCATAGCAGCTATTAACAGAGCAAGAGAAACCTAAAAAAAAAATAAATAAACTATAAGGGAAAAAAATTATAGAGCACTGATCCAGTGGTTCATTAATGAGCTTCATTAAATAGGAACAGACTTGGAGGACCAGAGACATCAGACATTTCTTGTTCAGGAAACAACTCTGGGTTTTGTATATCAATGCCATTATTTTTCTACAAACTGGGTTTTTTTTTTTTGCAAGCACTTTCCTGTACAGTGTTTCTTTTCTTTCTGCTTATACTCAAAAGGAAATGAAAAGACCCGTAAGACATGTCTGTATGGTCTTTTTGCATTTGCCATCGTATTTCAATACCTGTGTGCTATTATAGAGGCAAAATACTTTGTACACAAGGGAATAATACATTGAATGGTAAACATTCCTTTCTGTGCTGGTGTTTATTTCCAAGCTTTGGGTTCCTCGTTTGATTGTCCCATGCAAAAGGAACGAGGGAGGGTAATAATGATGTTATATGGAGCCCTGCCCCAAGCCCACGCTGGAGTCTGTGGAACCAGGGACCATCTTGGAGAATGGCCATGGCCATCCACTCGTGTCCTGCTGGTCGGATAGACTGATGCTCCCCAGTTTCTGTCCAGAAGAGGAGTGCGCTGAGGAGCAAAACATACACAGGCAGATCTCAGAGGTGCCCCGTGTGCTACTCGGAGGTGTCTGGTGATGGGCTGGTGCTGCCATCCATGCACCATGGCCAACACTGCCTGTGGGACAATAAGGAAATAAACCAGTTCATTTTGCAAATGTTTCTGAAGGATGAGCTGGGATGCTGGACCTGGTCCACAGTGCTAGCAGTCTATTTAAAGAAATCTGAAAAAAAAAAATTCACCTTTTCTAAGTTTGAAAAAATAATATCAAATATACAAGGAAATTCAGGTAGAAGAAATTTGAATTAAAATGAAGCAAATATGGGGACGAGCTCCCAGCAGGGCAACCAAGTGACGTGGACTGCAGCCAGAGTCTTACATTGCCTCTGCTCCCAAGGCTGCAGGTAAGAAATTGCATTTTCTGTCCTCTGTTGTATGGTTCTCTTGCTTTGTCTCCAAAAATGCAGCAGACCTCTTAGTGCTGGCAGCTCCAGCCTTTTTCAGCTTCTATGTTTTTAACCTAAAAAAGGAGAGAGGATACCTTTCTCGTGCTGTCCAGGACACTGTCAGATGCAGAAATCAGAACATGCAGTATTTCAAAAGCTCGACTCTTAGTTTAAATGATCAGTATCTTAAAGGTGTCTTTTCTTTTCCATCATTTATCTTTAATAAATTATTACAAAGGCTTTAAATGTGGGCTGCTGTGGAATTAAGCCAACAAGGGTCTGTGCACAGGTCCTGAATCATATTTAACCTTCCAGCCCTGTATAATGAAAGGGTCGTTCTAACACTTTTGATGCTTAGGTCTAGTTATTCTATGAAAATCACAGTGCTCTTCAGCCTCATTGTATGGCCTATCAGGACTAATTGCTCCAGAGCCAGAGGCAATTGCTTCATCTCTTCAACCTCCCTTTCTGCCTCAATAATGGGCATTTCTTCCTCTATGGAAAAATAAAATACATTTTGCTGAAGGCTGTTGGAAACGCACATCTCAAGGAGCTAGTCTTAAATGAGGACATTTGCTAGAAAACCTTCTCCTGCACAGCTATGTATTGAAAATTGTATTGGAAAACGGGGAGAGGCAGAAAAGACTGAGGAAGTCAGTCTGGCCTTGCACGACAGTTTTCCACTGAGGCAATTCCAGACCTGGCTTGTTGGCTCTTTCCGATATGAGTCCTCTTCCCAAACAGATGATTGAGGGCTGACTTAGAGAAAGCATTTCTGCCAGGGGAACAGCCCTGAGGCGAGACAGTTCTCCCGTCTACCAGGCAAAGACAGAGAAATTCAACCCAGCCCAGGAGTCATTAACAGCTGAAGCAGCTCAACCCACGTGGTAAGTTCTCCCATTGCTTGAACCCTTCCAATCGAGAACTCTTCAAATCAAGTCTTTTTAAGAATTACGTTAGAGTTCATCCAGAAGTCACTAACCTTAGTAGCTGTTGGTCTTTTAGTGGGAAGGAGTGAGTCCTCTCATGATGAAAATTCCTTGGAGGCAGCTCTCCAGCATGCATTGTGCAGAAGGAAGGAGACGATGGCCAAAAGTGGAGCCTGTCAGTCTCACTCCAGTATTTTCCAAGTATTTTTGCCAGTGTGGGATTAATCCAGGCAATCAGAAACCTGCCTTCCAGAAGCAGGTTTAGTTGACAAGTTTCTGACCTCTCTTTGCAACAGTGAGATGAAGAATGCTAAGAAGTTATTTTTGGCCTTCACAGAAGAGTCTGAGTTTCCACTTCAAAGTTGGCTTAATTTTTCAGCTATTTTATTTTATCAAACATAAGGCACAGATTTTGAAAAATAAAAATGAGAAGAGAATACTATTTTGACCTAACACATATGCTTTTTATATTTTATTTCCTAGGAGTTTTTTGGTTGGTTTGTTCCAATAAGAAAAAAAAACAAACCTGTGAAATTTTCCTTGAAATGACTTCTGCCTCTCTCTATTTATAAATATTACTTCTGAAGTGTTTGGAGACATGATCTGTTGACTGTAAGTACTGGGAGATCTGATATAGGTACCGTGTTAAGATGAGGGAAGGTAGAAATAGATTTCTCCTTTGTAAGCTGATTCAGGTCCTTCAAGACAGTGGCTGGATATGGAGTGCAGAGGCCGAGGCCATGCACATCAGTCCATTTCCATCAGGAAAAACTAAGTTCTGCTGGGAGCGTAAGAGCCCAAATGGTTTCCACGTTACATCTCCTTGCAGGCTCGGGCACATGCCGAGCATTAATGCCCCTGCTCAATCTGAACTGCCAGCAGCGATATCAGGCTGCAGCTACTTCAACATTTGTTGGTAGCTGGTGTCTCCATCTCTGAGAAGACAACATGAGAAAAGCCAGAAGTCTGGAGCAATCTCTGAACACAAACTCCTTTGTATGCAGGGCAGAGAGCGCAGGGAAAGGCAGGGCTCTGTATTTTCTCCTTTAAAATCATTACTTAGCTCCATTCATATGCTTATAATTTCTTCATCCTTCTTTAATCTGTGACTACATTTCAGATGAGCAATTAAATTAATCAGGTCTTTGCTGTATTGTCCTTTACTAATCCATCTTTGCTGCCTTGCTGACCTTTCTCTTTGAAGCTGTTCCCTGCTTACAGCCTGCCTTCCCCCACCCTCGCACAGAAGGGAGTATTTGCTGGGAAATGCTTTAATTGCTCCTGCTCACGGTAGCAGGGAAGCGGGGACGGGTCCCTGCAAACTGATTGGCAAGAACAAACGTGTCCAGGTTAGCCCCTGTGACTGGCAAATACAAGCGGGGGCTTATTTGCTCCTGTGCCTCTGTAATCCCCTCACAGCAAGGGTGATGTGAGGATGCAAGCAGGTACCAGATGCTGCCAGGGGCTGGAGCTCTGGCCTCATGCACGGCTTGGGCTCCCCAGATGAAGCTGTCTCAGCTGCAGGTATTGGGTTTGAGCAGCCTTTTGGAGCAGGGTGTTGGGGAGCACACAACTGTGCCCTTGCCCCGGAGGTTGGCACCTTGCCGGCGCTTAGCTAGAGCAAACACGTAGCCGCTGGTGGCAACCTAAGCCCTGGTTGAGAAAATGCAGCCACAGATAAAATGCACCCGCTCTCGCTGAACAGGCAAATAACTGAGCTCTGAAATAATAAACCGCATGTGGTGTCGGCCAGGCCATTGGAAGGAGGCGTAGTTCAGCAGCTGCCACGGAGGTTTGCTCCCTGGCAGCGGTGGGGAATGACATGGTCAGTCTACGCCTTGGCTTGCGAGAGCAGGAGCCAGTGGCCTTTCTTCCCCTCCACGCTGGGGCTCAGCTGCTGGAAGCCTTTGCTGTTTTCCTCTCTCCTTCACTGCTCTCTTCTCAGGGGATCCCTGAGCATACCGGGCCTCTTCATATCCAGGTGTCTCGGGGGACGATCCACCTGGAGCAGCGGCACAGATGACCTAAGGAAACCCCAGCCAAGGGCATTGCAGCGGGCCGCTCTGCTGTCTCTCGCTTGCGCTGCTGTCCCCATGCAGATGGGGCAAATGGAGAGATGCTGCCTTTCAGATATATATATATATATATTTTTTTTTTAGAGCTATTCCTAAATTCTGCTGACCGAATCGCATGATGTGGGGTATCTTCAAGTCCTTCCAACAGCTCTTGTCAACGCCTACAGCTTCACCCTGCTCTACATGGAAAAGGCCGCGGGTGTGCCTTGTGCGGGTGCGTAGCTCACCTGGAATAACCCGAGAGCTGCACGCCTGTCCCGGGAGAGCCTGCCTGCCTTAGGTGCCTGGGATAATCTGATAATACCCTCCTCTTCATCAGCTTTCCCCCACATTGTGCAAGTGGTACGTGAAGCTTTCCAGATATTACTTGCATTCAGACTTCACTAACGGCGTTTTCCCATTTGATCATTCCTAATGGCCTGGGCCTTTCAACAGCTTAAATGTACAGAAGTATTTAACTTGGGAGTAGCAGGAGCTTTAGACAGCAGGTAGGTCCTGGGCTGTTTGCCTTGGCCAAAGAACTGGCATCTCCAGCAGGTAAAAACAGCACAAATGTAAAACCTGACAACTTTTGCAGCCAGAAGAGAAATGGTTTTTTGCATCTCAGAGACCATAGACACAGTTTTCTGAATTTTCCTTTAGAGCAGCTACCTGACTTCTGCCTGATTTGAGCTACCACCCCACCACAACCACTGGCAGTCTGCTTTTGTCAGGTATCTCACTCCTCTATTTATCAGCAAGTTTCAATCCTGTGCAACAGGAAGAAAAAGGCTGTTTTCTTTTTCCCTGATAGAAAGAGAATAGACAATAAAGCAGCTTTAAAAAAAAATAAATAAAAGGACTTTTCCACCTGTGGGATGGCGAATGCATGATTAATGTCTGCGATGCTTCGAGGGCCATTGCAAGCAAAGTGCAGGTTGGCTTCACTCCTGAGAGTTCACCCTTCTGCCTTGGCTGCCGACACTTGCCTCTCTGCAAGTTACCCCAGACAGGTTTGGGTTTTCTCATCTTCGGGAACGGTCCTGAAAAGTAAAAGGAGCACGGACGGAGTGTGAATTTACAGCATAAAGCAAATAATTCTGCTGGATCACAAGAGAGCTCAAGGGAGTGAGAGGGGGAGAGTAGAAAATTACTTGTTGCTATAGCGCAAGGAGGTTTTGTGCAAATTGCCAGAGCCCCACTTGATTGCTTTGTTTAGCCTCTAATTGAGAAGCATTAAGGAACTGCATGAACTGGGGCCATCTACCACCCACCTCTCCTCAAAGCGAGAGGCGAGGCAGAGCTGCGCCTGCGGTGTCTTGAGCTTGACAGCAAAGAAACCCAGCTCTGGGCAAAAGCTGCAGCGCTGTTGTTTTGGGAAGGGAGTAACAGCCTGCAAGGATGAGGAGGGGGCTGGAACGAGGAGCAGGAGGGAGGAAAGTGGGGCAGCAGCTGGGATGTGCTCGGCACCTGGCACCAGAAACTGGGGAGCCCCGGGGTCCCTCCAGCACCCCAGCGGTGCTCAGCCTGCCTGGTTACAGCGAAGAAGGGCCCTTTTTTGGGGAGAGATAAGCTTTACATATCTACTTGGCTCCGTGTTTCATAGCAGGTGCTCCTCTCCATGGTGTGGGACTGGGCTGCAAGTTTTTATTGGTGTGGACTCCAACTCCCAAATGCTATTTACAGGGAAATTGAAGACTGCCTTCAAAATTAACAATAGATGGCTATAAATCTTACTCAGTTACCTAGCAACTAACACAATAAAATCCTGAGGTTAAAAGGAGAAGGGTTATTTGGAGATACCTTGGGGAGCACATAATGGCCATTTGCATTCCTGGGTGGGAGGACAAAAAAAAATTCCTGGGATGTTTACAAATTACTGTATTGATGAAGGAAAAAAAGATGAAATTACTCAGTGTGGCTTTAATCAAAATACCTCAGAACTGACAAATTAACAAAAAAAAATAGTAGTCAAATGGCTGTGAAAAAGAGCACTTGGAAAATACACGGTGATCTGCAGAAATGACGGAAGGGTTTTGTTAAGTTGCTAAGCCCACTTTGTTACTGTTTCTGACATCTGAAATGTGTGTACTGCGGACTAACAGTGTAATAAATGTTCAAAGTGCATTTCACCAGTGTGTGCCTGATGGAATATGCCCTAGAAAAACCTACGCAGTGCAAAAAAAATTTAAAACTGAAGTAACATAGCATGATTCATCCCGGCCTGGGTTCCTGTTATGCACAGCACAGATTGAAATTCCATATCCCTGCCTCAAACTGGGGTTTATGCACAGTCTTTTCTGCCTGCAGTAATTGCAAATCTTGAAGCCGGGAGGAGCGGAAACACTGAATTGCTTCCCTCCTAAAAGACCCTCATGAGGGCACGTTTACCCAGGAAGGAGGAGGCTCGGCTCTTGGAAGAACTATGCCGGAAAACAGACGCCCGGTCTCTAGCACACTCCTTCAGCAGCTGTGGCACTTAGAGGCATTTTTTAAGCTCTCCTTTTTTTTTTTGTTGAAAGGCTTCAGACAATAACTACCTAATAACAGTCAGATACTTACTACCTTCAGGGTGCTGGATGGCGACAGGATTCATGTTGAGTTGTAATTCACCTGCACAGGCTGCTGGCAGGAGGAACCGTGAGGGGACTGACTCGATCCGTAACAGCCAAATTCACCTTGACGTGGCTGAGGGGAGAAAAGCATGGGTCCATCTGACAAAATGAGAGCTGCTTTCTGCCTTACTCCAGTGTTTTCTGTTGGCAGTACCGCTGCCTCAGTGCTGACGGCCAGGGCTGGATCGTAGGAGGCACAGGGATTGTCAGAGCTGATGGAAGGATGCTAAGAGCTTTCTGCAGGTGTTTTGGGGGTGATTTCCTAACACAGGGCAAGGTTTGCAGGGTAGAAGAAGAGCTGGGGGCACTTCCCTGGAAAAAATAGCACATTTTCCTGGCTCTGTACACTCTGTGCCTGCCAGCCAACTCTCATCCAAAAATGCTGGGCCAGAGATGGAGGCGCAGACTCCGTGGTCTTTAGTGGCATGTGTTGTCCCCACATTTCCCACTCCCTGGTTGCAGCTGCTGCTGTAGGACCTGCAGCTCCTCTTCCCGGCTGGTAAGAGCTGCCTGCTGGGCTTGGAAACGGTGACTTCGCTCCTGTTATTTGCTCAGGCTGGTGTCCCAAAGGGGATGAAGGTCACTGGGTGAGGAGAACCCTAACAGCATCTCCTCTCCCTCACGCGCAGTGGCAGGCCATAACACGAGGTGAGACTCAGCAGAGCTCAGACATTGGGCACATACCCTGGGATCAGGCAAGCAGAACAGCTCTGCAGCAACATGGGTTTCTTTTTTCCGCCTTCTGCTGCTAGAAACCGAATTTGCTTGAAGCAGCGCATTTATCTGACCAGGAGGCACAGCACGATGTGCACATTGGACTACCATGCTCTGCCGGGCTTGTGACCATGAGAACCAGCGCAGCCTGGGTAACACAGGAGCTGCATTGTACCTTTCCCCAAGCTCTCTGAGTTTTATCGTAACTATTTTTGCAGTATCAGGTACAACAGGGAGCAGGAAAAGAAGAGCATCCCTGTCATTTCCCTCCCCTCAGCCTCTCATAACTTCAGCAGGGAAAGGGGTCCATCTCACAGTGCACAAATGGAGCACACTGGATTTTAAACTGGTTTAGTCATAAGAAGGGCTGGAAGAAGTGTCATCTCTAGGCAGGCTTGGTTGAAACAGAAATGGGAGGGGAAGATGACATACAGAACAATTTAAGTGACAGCAGAAACAATAATTTGTCAGACAAAATGTCTGGCATATATTATCCCTGTGTCTCCCCCTGAGCCTATTTGACAGCAGTATCTGACACCCCCCACCTCCAAGCTGAGTCTGTCTCCTCTCAAGAGGAAGATCTACATGTTTATAAAACAAACAAACAAAAAAAACCAAACCCAAAACTCCCTTTTTAAAGTACCTCTCATGGTAGCACAGGTAGGGCTGGAGCTGTGTTGCTGTCCCCTGCCCACCCAGCCACGCCAGGATGTGTGCATCATCCCCTCTGAACACGGTGAGAACAAGGGAGTGGGAGTTTATTTCCTGAGAGATCTTTACTCTTGGCAGCTTTTCTGGGGGAGGAAAGAGAAGAGAAGCATTCAGACCAGTGAGATAATGTCTCCCCTCCCTTTCCCAAATACATCCCAGAGATGATGTTCTGGCCTGGCTGTTTGTTTACGTAAATGCAGCATCTGAGCATCTCTAAAATGCGGATCGAGTCCTCCTGACTAGCCCCTCATTTGTCCTGGATATCTTGGGCCACAGGGAAACTGCTGTGCCCATGAGATATTTAGATGCCTAGAATCACTAAGGACCCGACTCTGCTGGAGTCTTGGGTACCTGAATATTTTCATGGCTCTGGGTGTACGTGATTTCCCCAGATCCCCCTCCAGGCACACCAGGGCAGAAGCAGTGAGCACACCTCTTATCTGCATCTTCTGCACTCCAAGGCTGAGCCCTCATCTTCCCTCTCCTTTCGAACATGCTGGTGCAGGTCTGGATGCTCAGAGCCTTCCCTGCCCTTTGCCTGTGTATTGAGGGGTCACCCACCAGCATCTGCAGTATCTGCTGAAATTGGGCTGGAGGATACAAGCCATTTAGGGTAGCAGGCAAGTTTGGTGGCCCCATGGACAGCTTGGGCTGGAGGGAGGGACCAACCTGCCTGGTTTTAAGAGGCGATTTAGGACCTGCCACTTCAGCAGAAGGCTAGAGCCGTGATTCAGCACGGCCACACCTCCAAGGAATTTACCCTCTAACTTTGACTTACTTTTGCTGTTTTAAACTTATAGCAGATGTCCTCACCAGCCCTGTTATTGAGGGCACACAGCACCTCTTGCAACAGCAAAGCAATTAAAAAGGATTTGCAGGTCACCTTTAAAGCATTTCCCACAGCACGTTGAATCTTGTTACAAGTCCTGTATCCAATAATGCTTTTATTTCGACGGTTTTAATTGGATTTTTAAATATTCTGAATCTTATGCAAGACACCAGAAGTGCTGGAGATTTTCAGGCCCTCTCTTGCACGATGCTCATTCCCTGAAACCCCATTGACCTTCAGCAGAGATTACAGTAACTCATCACCCCTGGTATTTCTGTATCTGACGTTAGACCCAGCTTATAGGTAGGGATGTCTTCATATGAGGCCAAACACCAGTTAGCAACCAGTTGCCCACCATGTGATGAAACGTGTGTATTTGAAAAGATTGTCTCCTCCCATGAGAGTTTATAACGTATTCATGTACCACTGTATGAGCTGGAAACTGAGAAGGAAAATGACGAAGAAATTTAGAAGGGAGTAATGGATAGAAGCTGGGTTTTGGAATGGTAAAAATAGCAACCACAGAAAAACAGAGCAGGGATGAGAATAGAGCACTGACATGAAGAAAGCCTGTGAAAAATACAATTTTCTCTGTGATAAAATTCCCTGTTTGTTTGGGTTTTTGCGTTTGTTGTTAGGTTGGTTGGTTGGTTGGTTTCTTGGGTTTTTTTTAAAGAAAGCCCTACGTTTACAGGGGGAAAGTGTGAAAATCTCCCTGGAACTTTTTCCCTGAGACTCTTCAAAAGGCAGCCCCACAGCTCCCAGCCTCATTTCAGTCTCCTAGAGAGGAAGGTACAAGTGAAAAATTGATAAAAATGAGAACTGATTAAATGAAAAAGAAAATTATCAAAGCGTTACAGTTTTAACCAGCTGTGAGGCAGCAAGCCAAAGGAACAAAGAGGCAGAGAAGGAGGGGAAGGAGATGACAGGATTTGCGAACAACTGCAACCACGGGGTGAAGCTGTGAAGTGCTAATGGCGAAGCTGCTCCATCCCCACTGGGGACGCGTTGCCGAGGACCCCTGTGCTCCACGAAGCTTGTTTGCTGCTCCCCCTTCTCCCCATGTTTCATTTTGCTCTGCCTTGCATCAGATGTGCTGTTTGACTGCGAACCCTCAGGGGTACGGGCCAGCTGTTGGCTGTGGGGATCCCTTTGTAGCACATCGTGGAAATGGCAAGAGGAGGCTGATGTGTGGGTGCCCCACAGCTCCCAGCCCCACCACACACTGGTAGCTCTGGGAGGACCATGAGCCGTGGGGCTGTAACAGGTGTTTTGCGTCCCCGCCTGGCATCTCAGGCTGCAAATATATTTCACATGACTGTGTCTCTCCTGCACCCTGCTCATGTTTGTGGACTGAATCTGCCCTCCACAACGATGGGAACAGAAGCCCAGCAGGAACCCAGGCTGTTTGCTCCCTGCCTTTGCCTATGGCGGTAAACCCCTCCCCCCCCTCCCCCCCCCGCATCGTGCAGGCTGCAATGTGCTCAGAGCTATGACTTCAGTGCCTTCCCCTTCAGCACAATCCCATGCCTGCTCCCCTGGAGCTCAGGTTTTTTATTAACATCCGTGCTCTGGGGCGTAACGAGCACCGCTGAGCAGAGCTAGCCCGAGCGCCGTGCTCCCGAGTGCGGCGGGACAACAGCCAGCGCCGGGAAGGGCCCGGGGAGGGTCGTTAACTCTGAAGCGGAGTGATGACAGCAGGCTCCCCGGTTCAGCGGGGCGAGCCGGGGCGGGGCGGGGCTGGGGGGGAGCCGGGCCCTCCCGGGGCGGTGCCTGCCGGGCCGAGGGGCGGGGTGAGGGGGCGGGAGCGCGGCGCGGCGGAGGGGCGGCCACCGGGGGCGGGGGGGGGCCGGGCTGGGCCGGCCGGCGCCGCGCACTCGGGCTGGGCTGCGCTGGGCTCCGCGGGGCGCGGCGCTGCCATGTTCGGCCGCGGCTCCCGCAAGCGGCTCTCCGGCCGGTCGGTGAGTGCTGGGGCTGGGGAGGGGGCCTTCCTTCACCGTCCCGTCCCGTCCCGTCCCGGCGGGGTGCGGGCTCCCGCCCCGCTCCAACCTGTGGCTCCGTCCCTCCGCCCGCGTCCCCGGTGCGGTGTTTGTGTCGTGTACCCCCCGCCACCCCCAAGCGCCCCTTTCTCCCCACTCCAGTCCCGCCGTGGTCCCTCCACTGCCCTTTCTCCCAACCGTGCGGGTGCCCCCTGTCCCCCTGCACCCCCCTCTCCCCCCGCACCCCCCTGTCCCGCGGCTGGGGGGCCGGGGCTGACCCCTGCGGTTTGTTACAGCTGACGGCGTCGGGGGAGCCGGAGCGGGGCCAGCCCTGCACGACCTGCGGGGACCAGTGTCCCGGCTTCGCCCTGCACAAGTGGAGGTAAGGCCCCACGAGACCCCTGTCCCACCACCCCATACCATCGCTTCGTCCCACCAGCGTGTGCCGTCGCCCCATCCCGCCACCTCATCCCACCATCCAGTCCCGTCACCCCATTCTGTCGCCCCATCCTGCTACCCGGTCCCATCACCCCACCCCATTGCCTCATCCCACCACCCCGTCCCCCCAACGGCAGCGGGACTCCGATGGATCTCCCTCCGGCTCTCCCTTTGCAGGGTTTTGTGTCTCCCTCCCAGCGCTGCTCAGGGTGTAGATGGGGCTTTCTGGGGACCGCTGGTGTTGGTCTGAAAGCATTACGCACTCGTGGTGGTTCTCCAGACACGGGTGGGTTTGTTGGCCCTGCCAAGCAGCCAGCAGGTGTGCCCGTACCTGGCGCTGTGCGAGGTACAGCAGGATCCAGACCTGGGACTGGGGTAACTGGTTTGCTAATTATCACCTTGCAGCTGATCCGCTCACTCCTCGCCGTTGTCAGGGGCTCATCCTGCTGCCCTGGGTCGTGCTGGGGTTAGGGTCAGCCTGGGTTAAGTAGGGTGGGGTGGGAAGGGGGGATTGGGGCAGAAGGGGGTCTGGGTGGTTTGCACCAAACCACTGCGTGAAACTCCTGCCTCCCCCCATGACCCAATGGTGGGGTTTTCCCCCTCTCGGTGACGCCAAGCAGAGATTTAGCTATTAAAATGGATGAGGTGTGTGTAAGAATGAACAAGTGTTTTTGGCTATTTCCGTTGTGTCTCTTTACAAAACGGACGATGCTGGTGCGTACAGCGAGCCCTGGCTGGATCAGCCCCTTCTCCCCTCCCCACCTTGTGCTGTCTAGAAATGAGTTCCTGCTCACAGGCAATCTGGGACGTGGCAATATTAGATCTGGGCTGTGGGCTCTGGGAGCCGGTGCACAGTCTTAGTAGGCCAGGGAGCCCTTGGCGACCTTTTAACTTTATTTTATAGACTGTACCCTTTTCTCCAGTATCTGCCACGCTCGGCACTCATCCCACTTCTCGGAGCTGCATCCCAGCAGATAAAAGCACGGGTTCAGAGTGAGAAGGGGGATTGATTTATTCAAACTGAGTTGTGTCTTCAGCTTCAGCCTTGCAAATCATGGTTGCTGATGGCGTTCGCTCCGGGGTCCATGGGCTGAGGTCTACCCCAAGGGATGCACAGTGGTAGGTGGGGCTTGCCGCGGTCCTTCAGCCTGGCTGGTGGCATCGTGTCCCACCTCAGACCTTCAGGAGGTGAAGGTGTCTGTTTCTCCCAGGCTGCAGGAACTGTTGTCTCCTGATACCCTCCCCATAATCTGAATCTGCCAGATTTATAGATTTATAAGGTCACCCCTGAGTTGTTGTCTTTTCAGGGCTTATAAATGCTTTCCCCAGCTGTCCCACGTTTCCTTGTAGCTGAAGTTTAGGGCAGCAGGCATTTTCACAGATGCACTTCATGATGATTAAAAGTGTCAAGGGGAACTCTTAACCAGAGGATAAGAAGAAAATGTTGGTCAACCAAGCTATTTCTCCTCTGAGAACTTATGAGGTGCTGTGGTTTGTATCTTGTTATGTCAGAAGGTGCAACTATCCAGCGGCTTTTGAAAAATGAGGTGCATTTTGATAGCATCCCCCCAAAGGCCAAATGGCCCAGCAGAAGAGGCACCCGGCTGCCTGGGGAGCGTCGAGGGAGAGGTGGTGTCATGGCTGTGTTCAGATTGTGCCCGCTGTGCCTCTTGTGCCAGATCCTGCAAAACCCCATGTGCAGGAGGAGGTGGAGCAGGAGGCTCCAGCCTGCCAGGACCACTTGGAGCTCTCTTCTGGCTGCCCTTACCTGAGGCACCCTGGGCACAGGCAAGGATTTTGGCTAAAACCACGTGGATTGTTCCAGGAGCCTTTTCTTGGGAAGGAAGAGGTTGCCTCCCGTGGAGCAGGAGAAGGATAGGGGTCCTGTGAGTATGGGTGGGGGTCAGCCCCCAGGAGCATCGCAGCTTACGCCTTACACCAAGTTACCTTACACCAGGGACTGGACAAGCCCAGAGCCCTCCTGCACATGCATTTACCTTTAATTGCCTTGATGTGAGAGTAATTAGGCAATTAAATAAAGGCAACCTATTTGCCAGAACACACCAGAGAGGAAGCACAGTCATTTTTTATTAGCCACTGGTCTGTTAATGCCAGGGACTTGTGAGCAGGCGAATTATTAATAGTTTTGTACGTTGCTGGGGATGCTCACCGGCACCTGGACGCGCAGAGTGAGATTGGGAGACGGCAAGGGTTTGCAAGGAGATCTGCAGATTAAGGATACAAACCCAGATCGATTAACCACGAGAGATTTGTGAGCCTTTTTTGTAATCCTTTAATAGCAGAGTTTTGCTGATAAATGTAAATGGGACTTTTTCACTTCAAAGATGGGAACTGGTGATATGCTGTAGGGAGAAGGAAAGGAATTTATAAGCTTGCAGGCACATTGCTGATCCAGGCATTGTCGTATACGTAATTATGCAGGACTGTGCATTTTCTAGTTACCTGTGCTTTTAGGTGCGATCTGTGCAGCTACTCCATCAAGCAGGCAAATTGCTTTGTTAGAGGCCAAAGATTTCCGTGCCCGTACGTTCCTTAAAAGCCACTTTTCTCAGGTGAGGCGATGCCTTTGAGTGTCGGTTGAATTTATCATTCCTGGAAGCACATTCCCTTCCAGGGCCAGGGAAACCACTCAAAAATAAATTGTATTCTGCAGAACTGTTTTCTTTTCAGCATAAAACCAGCCTCTGCGGTGTAGGTGTTGTGCAAAAAGAAGATGAAAAGAGATTGCTAAGTAATGCGAAAAATGGCCCTGGTTTTAGAGTTTGTTTTTTGAAGCTTCTTAACTTTAGTCTGAAATTATAATCTCAAATTCAAGGTAGTGGGTGAATTATCCTGTAAAAGTGGCATGCTATTTTGGTGGAAGCAAGGAATTGAAAATGCCCCATGTCATAGACGCAGTTAAGCCGGAGCCCGCTGCCCGCGTCTTAGCCCCTCGAAGCTCTCGGACCTTCTGCGTGCCGCAGACCTCTTGTTGTAGGACAGAATTCAATTTTCAGTTTTTAATCGTTTAGCCCCAAAGAGGAGAAAGTAAGTGGTTTGTCTGAAAAGATGGAAGGTTGAATTCCCTCATCCTTGGGCGCGAAGTCTGTGAGGAGGCAGCTATCAAACTATAACCAGTATAGCACCAGTTTCTCATGGCTTGAACAGCAAAATGACTCCTTCCTCTGATCGCATCGCTGTCGTTTCGGTAGGTTGTCAGTAAAGTACGTGAGGACTGAAAAGTTCATCTGTGTGGGCTACGGTCTGAAGGATGGAAATTGGGTGTGCATAACCAAATCCTCGTTAATACACGTCGCTCCTTGAAAGGTGGCTTTGTGTGGGGAAAAAAAAGTGAAATCAAATTCAATAAAAATCTCCCAACTCGGTAGGAGCCTGGTTGCTGTTTTCTAATCAGATCTGCATTACATTAAACTGTGTGCCATTCAGCTTGTTAACAAGCTTTGGCATTAAATAAAGCTGTCACTGGAGTTGGGTGAATGAATAGCCATTAGCAGTGTCTTTTGCATAGTGTCCTGCGGAGAAAAGCCTTCCAGGGAGGTGGTCCGGGAGGAGGGAGGGAATTTATAACCTACTCCTGCTGCAATTAGTGGGAATATGCAAACCTTATAGGTGACAAATGGTTGGCAACCCCGGGAAGGGAGCGAGTGGCTTTTGCTGTTGTTAACCCTTTCGGATTTACTCTGGTAAGTAAAAATTACAGCCTTAGCACTGTGTTTAAAATAGCGGATCCTTCGTGTTGGGAGATTGGCATGTGTTTAGCACACAGAGGCTTGGTTTGTTTGCTCCTTGAGAAAGCCTTGCAAAAACCGATACTCTTGCCATTCAACAGACCTGCCCGTTCCCTTCTCCTCCAAAACCACCAGCTAAAAACCATAGACGCAGCGCACCCGTGCCTCGAGCCCGTGTCTGAGCTCTGGTGTGAGGAGGGGGATGCACCACCTGGTTCGCAGAGCCTGCCGAGGCAGCGGCGTGGGGCTGATTTCAGAGGGAAGGCATTCGGATGCTGTGACAGATAAGATGATTTTTAAAATAGTGTCTGAAAGCCTTTGGAGAAGTCTTTGTTGCCATAGTTATTCTTCTCGTCTGCAGAAGCATTTAAATAACAGTTATAAACATGACATAAAGACAAAGACTGGCTTACTCAGTTTTTCGTTTCAGTGTGAGATTGTTTTACATCTTTTCTTGAAGTTTCTTTTTTTTCTTGCATATGCTGTGTAATCTTTGCCCCTCAAAATCACGTTTTGGTGGGGAAAAGATCTGCTTCTCTTCATGCATCCCTGTCACACATCATGGTCTTGGTATCAGCAGTGTGTGTTCGTACAGCGCGTAATGCCTGGCCCTTGCCTTCCAAGGAAACTATTTATGTGACTTTTGGGTTAATGTTCAGTATTATGCCATATTAGCAAGTGAAGTTTGGATCCATACAATTGTTTTGAGCATTCATTTGCTTCTGTAACTCAGCATCTCGCTATAATCTACTGTGGCCAGTCCCACAGAAGTCTGATCACATCTGGCCTCGTCAGATCTGGGAGCATCTGCAGGGACAAACTTTTTGACTTCTCGAGAGAGACCACCTGGAGATCCCGGATGATACAGGATCGGCCCAAAGGGTCGTGATTGACCACAGGGTCATGAAAAACCCATGGGCAAGGAAAAAGGGGAGATGTGTGTGGTGAGGTGGTGACCTGCTAAATGGGGTGGTTGACCTGGAGCCCAGAGGTGTTTGAGGTTGCTGGGTGATGGTGGATAGGACGCTTTGCGACTCCCGTCTCTGCCGTGTTGACTGTCGGCAGGGAGTTGCTAGCGGCAGTGCATAGTTTATATTCTTTGTGTGTTTGTCCACTTCCCAGTGCTCTGGACCTTATCTGCTCGTGTGTGGCGAGCAGCAGACAGGACTGTTCGTGCAATGAAACTCTCCATCTGTTTGTAGCCTCAAATCTGCATTCGCCTGGTCTTGGCCCTGCCCTCAGGAGGGACATCCCAGCAGGCACGTGTGCACATCCCGGCGCGCCTTTGGGTCTTCAATTTGGTGCCCAGTGCTTCATCCAGTGAGCAGAAACAATAATATTTGTAATGCAGCACGTGAATTAATAACACAGAGTCCTGAAGCATTTGTTTCTACTTTCCAAAAAAAAAAAAAAAAAAGTACAGATTATTGCTTCCATATGTTTTCAGCATTTTTTGTAGGTTATGTATCTTTCACACACACGCTCCCAGTTTTTCCCTTTCATGAATAACGTGCTTTGTGCCTCCCTCCTTTAGGATTCTGATATTCCACACTTCCTTGCATGTTTATTTGAAAGGCTTTGGGGAAGTGAGAATAGCAATACCTTATCTTCAATAGGCTTACGCTTGCATCGCTGCTGTGGTGAACTGCGCTGGGCCTGGTGGGTTTTAGCAGATTTTTCATTTTGCAATGGGGAACCTGCTGAAATAGGCAGAACCTGGCTGGTGCAGTCCATCCCTCTGCTCCAGAGGTGAGTCCCTGAGGGACCATGGAGGGGTGGGCGGGAGTCACCTGGCTCCGGAGGACGCTGTTGTCATGGTGGAGAGGATGCAAAAAAAAAAAAAAAAAAAAAAAAAGAAACAACCAAAACAAAAAAAAAACCCAGTGGGTTTTCAACCCCTGTGACAGTAGGGAAAGAGCAGGGTGACCAGTGACGACTTGTGCTGCCGCCACCATCCCCACCATGTCTGCGCCGAGGGGCAGCTAGGCCATCAGGATGGGAGTTTGGGTGGGCTGGAGTGCAGGGATCAGCTTCCTCCTGCCCTGGGACAATATATCTTTTCATGAATGTCGAGCACACAGTTGTATTTAAGGAACTCCCAACCGATTTTTTTGGCCTGTCCCTTCCACATCTTCATGCCCTGCTGCTGAAACAGCACTTAGACCGGCCGAGACTGATAAGGTATCCTGTTTGTGTTGGCTGGGAGACACCATATCCACTTTAACAGAGCATTACAGTGTTGGAGGCAGTGTTGTCCCTGGCGAAAAGCCTAAAATAAATTCTTAAATTTTTTTGCATGAGATGTACAAAAGAGCAGGTGAGGTATGTACTTGTATCTGGGCAAGCCCCGGGAGGACGTTTGAAGTCCTTTACAAGCCACTCCGGATTGTATTGCAGGAACTCAAAGGAGTTTGAGACACTTCTTGATTAAATTTCAGCTGAACACAGAGCCCTAGTCTGCAGCTGGTGTAACTGGAGTTGTTCTGCAGCCGGGCTCTGCCCCGCTCTATCGCAGCTGAGCTGCCGGCAAAAGCCAAAAAAGCAGAATTTCTCCCAGAGAAAGGGCAGCGTGGGTATGTTTTCTGTCTGGTTTGAAGCAGCCGTGTGCAATTCTAGTTTTATGAGTGGAGTGAAGAACCACTCTTAAGCTGCTGTGGGTTTTGAGGGGTTTATTCTGTTTCTGGGGTGATTGTGAGTGACACCGATGATGGAGGGAGCAAAGGGGACAAACACCAAATTCTAACTTTACCTGATACTTTACTCCTAGACTAAACAAATCTGTTTAAAAGTTGGTGAGGTTTTTTTTTGCACTGAATTTTGGCAAAAATGACTACAGCTGTTTCTTGGTATGGAAAGAGTGAAATGTTATCTGCCTGGGTGAGCGAGTGGGGTTTGCCATCCCGAAGGCAGAGCGGCGGCTGGCAAGCGCGTTCCCGGTGCCTCGGCCGTGGGGCTGTGCTGCCGGACACCGGAGTCTTTCGGGATGGAGCTGCCCAAGGCAGACCCGCAGAACTCGGAAGAGGGATGGATTAACTTGCAGTGGGGATCTCCTCCAGGCAGACAGCTGTCAGTGTTGGAGGCTATGGTTATGGACTGGGGTGCCATGTAGGGCGTGATTTAATGGGACAAGGTGAATGAGGTCCTGAGCTTCCCATGCATCCCCCCAAGATGGGGGTAGTGGGTTAAATTGGTGGTTGAAGCCTCTGCTGAGCTGGTGAGAGCAAGGAGATGGGAGATGAAGGATCACATCAGTACCATGGCATGCAAAGCCAGGCTGTCATCCCTGCCTTCAGCATCTCCATCTCATTACTGGGCTTTGCTGCCCTGCCATGGCCTTGCCCTGCAGGAGCGTCCAGAGTCTGCTCTTCCCGCAGGATGCATCCCACCGACCCCTCGGAGCCCTGGCTGTGCCGCCTGCGGCTACGATTGCCTGCCTGGGGCGTGCGGCGTGTGTTCAATGGAAAGGGAAAACTCCTACTCCTTTAATAGAGGGTTTGCAACAGGCCTTTGTCAAGAGCGTGGTGTAGCGTGAAAGAAAGAGCTCCCGGCCACTGATTTTGAAAGAAAGCCGAGTGGGATGGAGAGGCTGGGAGGTGAGATCCCCAGCTGGAAGGGGCTAGGATGGGCTGGTGCCCGCCAGCGCTGCCCTCCTCTTTGTTGCTCTCCGCTGTAGAGGGCTGTTAGTGCTTTCAAGAGTTTTTCTTGGGTTTTGTTCCCTTTCTGTTTGCCTTTAAAAAGTCAATCTGCAGTCTTTTATTTTTTTTTTTCAAAGACATTCTTCTCCCCCGCCCAGTAATCCATCCTTATTACACCAGTGAGTCACTCTTCAAATAATCAATTGCATTTTCATTGTCTGGCTTGTAAGTCTATCACCGAGCTTAAGGACGCGGATAGCATCAGCTGAGACCTTTGGCAGATGGTTTTGCCATTCGTGATGCTCATTTGGATATTTGCTTTTTTTCTCCAATGAATAATCTCCCTGCCGTGGCGGAGGAAAGCCGGGCTGGGGACTCTTCCCTGCGTGCACGGCATCTCTGCGGTCACTATCTAATGTCGGAGGAATTTGTAATATTAGCAGAATTGTCTGATGCGAGGAGAACTAATTTCAGGGTAAGCCTCGCGAGTGTGGCTGTCAAGAGCCTTTTTCTCGTGGGCTGTCGTGTCCTCGCAGGCTCTGGGCGTGCGTCGGTGGCCAGAGCCTTTCTCAGGTTCACTGATGCTAGGGGCAAGAGGCATATGTAAAATTGAGAGTGCTCCTCTCTGCTGCTGGCGAGGCCGTTTCTTCCCCTGTGTGCGGCTCTTTGCTCTCCGCAGGGCCCTGATGCCAGAGCTTAGCACTTGGAGAGCTAAGTATTACAATTATTATTCTTACCGCGGAGGGAGGCACTTTGTACTCAACCATCACCGCAAATATTTCATCCCCTATCAATTGCCCTCGTGCAGACGCTGCCGCCGCAGCGATAAAAGACGTAATGGCTGCTTTCACTGATAAGGGAAGTACATAAATATGATTATTGAAGTCCCTCCACAGAGCTGTGGATGGGTGGAGGATGGTCCCTCTCCCTGCGAGGGGTTTCTCTTGCTCCCGAGCCCGTCGGGGAGAGCAGGAGCAGCTCCTGGCAGCCGAAATGGGAGCTGCTTGGCTACAGCTGGGAGCAATTATGAAAAGATGTCTTTTTTTTTTTTTTTTTTTCTTTCCCTCCCCTCTACTTTCTTTCCTCCTCCTCTTCTCCTTGAAACCGAGCCATGGCCCCGGGACGGCTGGGAGGAAAGCCCCAAGCAGCTCAGGTGTGAGATGCTCCTGGGTCGCACCTCAGTAGTGGAGTGCAGGTCTGAGGATCCAGCCCAACTTTACAGGAAGCGTACTGCCACTGAGAAGCCAGATATTATTTAGATCAAGCCAACAAAAAAAAATTTCCATGGCAGCAGTAACCATAGGAAACCTCCCCGGCGTGTCTTGGGTGGTTCCCGTTTCCTTGCCTTCAGCTGTTTGCTTTGCAAACGGAGCAGTGGTGGCAAGCGCTCGGTGGCTGTGGTGCCACCAGGAGCGGCCAGTGACATTGCCTGTCCCCTCCACCGCCTGTCCCCTCCACCGCCTGTCCCCTCCACTGCCTGTAGCCAGGGGCTTGGCAGCCACTCTCCGGGCTGCATGGCTGCTCCTGATTTTCTCTTGCACTCTAGTTGGTAAAAAGATGCTTTCAGAGGCTCCTTTAGATGCAGCAAAGTCTCAAAGCCACCTTTTTACCTTGTGTCAGCTCACAAATGTGTGTTTGATCCTTAAATACCCAAGGCATGAAAGTGAATTGGCTCCCAGGGTCCAATTCTTCTTCTTTTCTATAGCGTCTTAGAAAGATGCTTTTATATTCCCTCTGGCTCAGCTAGTGATGCTTGGCCTTCAACCAAGATGGGGAATCTAGGACAAGAATCCCTGAGAACAGCAAGATGAAAAGTTATAAAAATGCCAACATTTTGTTGGGGGGAAAAAATGCTCATAAAAGATTTCATTTAAAAAAATAAACTGGAATATTTTTGATCGACTTCATGTGGACGCGTTTACAGGGGGGTGTAAGAAGCAGCTTGTTTTCCTGGGTGCTGCCTCCTCCAGGAAATCCAAGCTGTGAAGCGAATACAAGTGCTGGAAAAGGAGAGGTTTTGCAGTGAGTCACTGGAAGGGATGGGGAACCAGTTGTGCCGGTGTGGATGCGCTGGTCGACAACCAGCTCAAAGACTGACAGGGATGGGGCGGCTGCGTGGGAGCTCCCCGGGGGCCTGGGCATCGCTCTGGGTTTGGTGTGGAGGGCTGGAAACTGCACCCACGGGTGCTCTGACCTCCGAGGGAGGTGTGGAGGTGTACCCACGTAGCTTTGTGGAGCAGATGGGCCCCACTTGCGGAGCTGAAGTGTCGCACAGAGACAGGTTAAAAAAAGACGTCTCCTTCTGCGGGAGTGAGAAGCAGAGGGGAAAAAAAAACGTAGTGATGGCAATAACTGGGGTTTTGATGTTAGCGTACCGCACAGCGCTGCTCCGTCCTCCCCAAGCCGCTGGGTGCTCGTTGTGGTGGAGTGGGGGGAGACCTGGTTGGTCTTGGACCCATCTGCCTTAGGTGGAGGTGGACCCCTTTGCTGAGATGCTGCTGGGCTGCTCGTCTCCTAACCTACCCCGGCTCTTTGCAGGTGACTTAATCCCTGTTTTTGCAAAACCCGTAACGCTACAGAAGTCCGGCTTTTGCTTAAAATTGTGCGACATTTGAAGAAGTGGCAGTGGGGCAGGGACAAGGCTGATTCCCTTTCCCTTCTCACCTGCCGAACAAATGGGAACGCTCATCGCATGCACCCATGCCGTGTTAAATCCGCGTTCAGTGCCGTAAAGGCCATGTGCTGGGAATGCAGCCCCTTTAAATGTCAGATTCGAAAAGAGCTGGGACGTGAGAAGACAATAAAAGTTAATATTCTTAGGTCGGGTTTGTGCAGTGTAGCTTGGATTTTTAATATCGGGTGCATAATTTATCACAAGATGTAGCCGTTTCAAATACATATATTTGAATATGTTTTAATATTATCTTTCCTTCCAGTAGCAAGAACAATGCTGCTTGACAAACGAAAAATGATTTCGTGTTGCCGTGTGACAGTTTCGGCTCGTACCTATAATAGATGTGCGATTTGCTGAAGTGTGAAGGCTATCTGATAAACGCCTGAGTAATAAATCTATATTGTTGGTTCTGTTTTCCCTTCACTGTTTTCAAACATATAAATAAAACATTTTCACGCTGTACCCCATGCGGTTCCAGCCCAGACTATTTTCCTTCTGCTGATGCAACCTGGAGGAGACGTGAATCCTTCAATCTGACAGGAGAGAGCTGGTGGCATTGGTGCTGTGTGTGGTGCTCAAAACAATCGAACGTAATATTAATAAATATTTTGTCCAAAGTAAAGTTATAAGTATTTAAAAAAAAAAAATCTTTTTAAACAAAGACGCATTTGTCTTCATGTACAGCAGAGGGCACCCGGCATCGCTGCGCTGGGGAGGCTGCTGTAGGGGAAAAAAAAAAAAAAAATCCCTCTGCTTAAATTATATTTTGCAGAAATTAAATATTCCGTGTGTGCGTTTGCTTATATATGTGTGTGAGTGCGCGTATAAAAAGACACAGGGTGGCATATGTATAAAAATAATCCCAGCACATAATATAAAACTTAAATATTCGTAGGGGTTGCTGAAGTTGGCTGAAGCGCGTGTTGTGTTGATTTAACGCTCAGGCTGGTGTTACGCTGAGCTTCGGAGGGGACTGAAGCCTGCGGAGAGGGGAAGCGAAGAGGCCCGGGTCAGTGAAGGGTTGCGGTCTTCATCTTCCTTGCAATGACCCAGAGTCTGGAGATATGATGTTGGGAACGCCCCTGTTCAAGGAGAGGTCTTGAAAGGGTGTGTGGAATTAGGTGTCCTTTCTTGTAGAAAAGAAGCAGCCCATCTGGGTGCTTGGGAGGTTTTTTGTGCTGGAGTTCGCAATGCTGTGTTCTCATTCCCAGCACCAGCCAAGCTGGTGGAGTTGCAGGGCTCTTGCAAAAGTCCTTGAGATTATTCTTATCCCCACCTTGCAAGCTATCAGCCATTTAAGAAAACTTAAAATGCTGAGTTTGGTGGATGGAGCAGGAAGCAGCCCTGGCCCCAGGGATGAGGTGGCAGGGCTGGATGCTGGCCTGAGCATCCTTAGTTGGGAGATGCAGTGCCTGTTGGTAGTGAGGGACGCTGTCCTGCGGGTACGGAGATGTGTGCGCAGCTGTCCAGAGCCAGTCGTGGAGATGAGGGCCTCACCTTGTGTAGTAAGGTTTTTCCAGCAAATATGGACTTTTTTGTCCTTTTATCCTTTTTTATCCTTTTTAATTTTTTTTTTTTTTTCTGTAGCTAATTGCACAGATGCTACCAAGGTGTGTTTCTCATTGAACTCTCCGTGCACCTTGTGTTTCTTTTAGGAAGGAATAAAGAACTCCAGTGCCAAGCCCGTACTCACTTTTTGGCGCTGTTAAAATACTCAGGGCAGCTGGATTTTGTGCCGCGCTTTGGGCGATGTGTTTCCTGGTGAAAACCGTAAGATGCCAGGCTGAATTTTCACATGTTAGTAATTAATTCAAGAGGAATTTGGATTTCCTCTGTCTCCGCCAGTGAGCTGCTTGGATTGGGCTTAATCTAAATCTCTCAAAGCAGTGCTCCGGCAAGAGGCTGGAAGTGTCAACCCCATCATATAAAATACGGGGTGGGTAACAAGAGTGAGAGGGCATGTGGTTCAAGATAACCAGTTTATGCAAAATACACAGCTGGGTGGATTTTGCTACTGAATATCTCTGGACTGTAATGATCAGAGAAATACAGAAATGTTGGTGGGGCTTTATAATAATGGGCGCTAATTAAGAAGAAATGGATTTGGGTGGTAGGGAGTAATCCAAGATTACAGTAGTAAGATTTCTTTAAAATAGCCCCTGCTATTTGTGAGGGCAGCAGAGCTCCTTGTTATAGGGCTTAAAACAGCCTCTCCACAGGATTGCCGCAAGCAGCATTCACCTTTGGTTATTTCACAAGAGCTTGGTACAGCTAAGACATGAAATATGTGAGTAGTTTCAAGGGTACAAGCTGGCCTGCGTGCTGTAAAGCACCTTCTCGCCAGGATAAAAATGCTGTTCTATTGACGTGCCTGGATAATTGCTTTTCTGAAGGTCTCACTGAAGCTGGGCTCCGGGAAGGGATGCTTTGTTCCGTTACGGCGATTCCTGCATCCCGTGTTTCGGAGCTGTGAGAGCAGCCCGGTGCTGCTGCTGGGCTGAGAGCAAACTCTTGCAGCTCTGGGATGGGGAGCAAAAGCAAGATGCAACGCCACAGCCTTGGACCACAGGACCCCAGTTCTGCCCCACTGGCTCCAGGTTTTTGGGCAGGAGGGGGTGTGCGGAGCCAGGCACATTTCCACTTGGGTTGGTTGGCTTTTCCTCTCTTGTAAGGCTCCACTGGTGTTTTTTGAGTGCTGACCGTGCCCCAAAGCACTGGACTTAGCACACCAAGCGCTTTTGGCACCCGGCTCCTTGGGAATTGATGGTTCTGAAATGTTCTCCAGGAGCTTGTCGCTGTTACAGGAGATTTGGCAATGCGCTGGCCGAAAGGCTGCACTCACGGGCAGCCCAGCCTCGCGCTGGAGGCCGGCGAGCCTTCGCACTCACCTCAGCCAATGTCAATAGAAACGAAACTGCTTAAATACGCAGTTAAAATATGTTGTTATGTTAGCATGTGGACCTCCGTGCAAGATTGCTCTTTAACTGTAGCCATTAAAGGACCCCCATGGAAGACGTATGGTAAAAAAAAAAAAAAATTCCCAGTCTTAACTGCTTGTTTGCTGCCGAGTGGATATTGGGCTGAGGTGAAAGGTACCTGGTTTGGGGTATTTCTATCCAAAACCTTGAGCTTGTAAGAAGCAGTGGGTTAAAAAGATGCTGCATGCTTGCTTTCAGGTGATGAAATCCAGCTGCCCAGTCTGCTGGCTTTTCCCTTCCGGGGTTTCACGCCCAGTGCCTGAGCCGTGGTTAGCGGAGAAGGTCATTACCGATGGCTAGCACGTCGCTGTGGTTCAGCTCAGCTGCCTTCCCAGGCTTTTCCAGATGATCCGGGAGCTTGAGTAGTTCGTAAAAGGAGTGAGTAGCCAAATGGACCAATAAAAGGAGTTTGTGGAAAAGCCCAATATATTTTATGAAGAAAGAAACGGATCCTCTAACGTGAGGGTTGTGTCTTGTAAAATTTTGCAGGGCTGCTAGCGCTGTTGAACGCTGGCTTTCCCTTGCAGCCGCTCTCTTTGAGCGCATGCAGTAACTGTCTAAGCTTTCTTCCTGCCCTGAGCTCTTCCAAGTTTGGGGTGAAATCCTGGCTCCGGGGAAGTCGCTGGGAGATGTGCTGTGAATTTCCCGGGGACCTGGAAAGTGATCTTCAGTTTGAGACCTGTGATGACAGCCTTTGGATAAAAACAGTCAGGCCTTGTGGGGCGTTTTAGGCAAGGTAAAATATGGCTTTACATCTTCTTAATGCTCTTCGATGGGAACAACTGCAGCTAGAAGGCCAAAAATTTGGCTTGACCTGTGGTTCTCGCTGAGAAATGCCTTTGTGCGCTCCAGGAAAAGTTAAGCCGTTTGGATGCAAGTGATGGATGAGCTTGCAGTAGCGAGATGGTGCGTGCACACGCGACGTTTCTAACCATGATCACCCAACGAGTGAAATTTCAGCCCAGCACAGAGGGCAAGCGTGAGGCAGGTCAATTATTTAAATCCCCCCTGAGCTGTTTAAAGGGCTTGAAGTGGGCTGTGGCACAGGGAGCTCGGTTGCCCTGCCAGCCTGGGTGGATCTCATGCAGCATCCATAGCTGCAGAGATCGCATCTCCCCGTGCTGCCCTGAAGCATCCTTGGAGGCTGAACCCCTTCGAGTCATTGAAGGGACAGGCAGGGAGTTGCAGGAAAGCAGAAAACAGAGATCTTGCTACAAATTCAACATTTTCTACCTCTGTGCAAAGGAGTGTCTGCAGCTTCGACCTTGATGCTACCCAACCTGTGAGATTCTTAACTAAATCTTTTTAGTATTCTCCTCCTGCAGTTTGAATTTATTCCGATGGACTGCAGAGATGTGGTGGTGTTCAAGCTAGGCTTCAATTTCTTAGGTGATAAAAATTTGATATCATTCTTCTGTCTTGGCCCCAAAGGGCAAAGCTGCAGAGCTCAGCTAATCTTAGGAGATCTGTGTCTTTTTGATCTTGCAGTTCCTGAGAGCGGTTTCTGCGGCACCCAGACTTTAAAATGGGGCAAAATCGTGATTTCCAACCTGCAATTAAAATTTGTCATCAAATCCAATTTTGCAGTTCCTAATTGCTGAACAGTGACAAACTTCGGACCGTGTCCTCTGTGTGAAATGCCGGTGCATGGCCCTTCACTGAGCCACGGTTGGGGTGACCCCAGCTGCAACCAACCCTAGGAGAAGGGTCCAGATTTTAAAGAAGTGACATTACATTTCCCAGTCACTGGAAGTCTTTACGGTCGAGGAGGGTTACTTTTGGAGAGGGCTTGGTCATCCCCAGCTCTGGGGAGCTGGCTGTGCTGAGCTCTCCTCCTCGCTGGGGATGCTCAGCTCTCCTTCGGCTTCATGGGAACGCGATGGTGTCTCCTTTTGTGCATAGTGATGCTCAAAAAAAATACACTGTGGGGCTGGATGAAGCACGGTGCCGACCGCCATGCTTTTGGCTACCGGGCCTCTTCCTGCGAGCTTTCTGCAAGGAAAAGGTTGGTTTTTACTGCCGCAGTTTGGCTGCCGCTCTTGCTTTCCCCATGGCCACCTTTTGAGGGGATCGATGGTTGGTTTTGGCAGGAGCTGGTTTATTTCTTGCTTGCGAACATAGTGATCTCGGCTGTCTGCGGGTTTGCGTGAGGCTTGGTATTAGAGCTGCTTTGATGTCTGCGCTGATACATCTTAAGGCAGCTCAGGATGATTTTATGCAGTATCCCTGAGGTGCTTGTACAGAAAGAGGTGCTTTAGAAATGTAAATTTTGTTTGAGGACAGATTTTTCTCTGCTGCTCTCTCTCAATTCAGGACGAGGCAACAAAAATGTAGCATTTAATTAAAGTTTGTAAAGGTTTGGAAATGAATTGCTATAAACATAAAAGACATAATCAAATGCATACCTAATCCCCACCTTAAGGGCATGTTAAATGCAGAAATAATATAATGTGTTGGAGACTAGGATTGAAAAGTGATGAGGATTTGGGAGCGTATCTTTTATAGCTGGAGCTTCTAAATTATTTTACTTCAGGCTTAGGGATTTAAATATCTTCATATTATAGATAAACATGAAGCAGCCCAATTCTCAGCTGGCACAACTGGCATCGTTCTACCGAGTCATTTTAGCTAAAAATCCGTACAGCGTGGTGGCCTTACGACGTGTGTTACAGCGCAGCGTCTTGTCCTGACGGTGGATGAGATGGGAATCGGCCCTCGATTTACCACCAGGTCGAGGACTTCTCCTTTGAAGTCAATAGCTGTTTAGACAAAAGCACCTGAGACTTTTCTGTTATTGGAATAGAACAGAGTGAAGAAGGGGATGTGGTGTTACGCAGTGTCAGCCAGGGACCTGGGCTTCCTCAGCTGCAGAGCTGCCTTTTGCCATCTCCAGCTTCAATTTAAAAAATAAAATAAATAAATAAAATTGAAACAATCTTTTATCCTGAAAAACTCAGACAGCAGGAACCAAACGCTGTTATCTCTCTGGGTCTCCAGAGAAATAAAATCTGGGCATGATGGAGCTGCCTGGCTCCATCACCATCTCCCCTCCATGCCCCCTGTATCCCCAGGAGCCAGACATCCCGAAGAGCCAATTTTCCCCATCAAACCTCCAGGCCCTCCCATTACCCTCCAGCAGCGTGTTATCAGCAGGACCTCGCCGTGGTTTTGTTCTGCAGTTGGTGGTGTTAGGCTTTGTTCAGTTTTGGGTAGAAACCAAGCTATGTTCTGTGGTCTAGCTGTGATCCCTGTTGTTTTTTAAGGTATTGCGATGTGTGTGGAAATTGGGAATATTTCTCTTGGTGGAGAAAGAAAGAGCAGCAAAATGTCGCCAAAAATCCCAGCTAGACCTGCGTCTCACAAGGCTTTGCTGGGATGGTGGCAGGAGAGGTTTGCTTCCTTGGGGACCAAGGCTTGGAGAGGTGGGATGGGGAAGGGCTGTGGGGAGAGGAGTCACTTGGGTGGTGACGATGCTTGGAGGAGCAGAGGTGGTGGTAGGGAATTGCCCTTGTTGGTAGCATCAGGGAAAGGCAATGTGAACCAGCAAAAGATTAACTCGTCCTCTAAATGGCGAGGGGAGGAAAAGAGCCTGGGCAAAAGGGAAGGGGACGAAATACTTGATGGCAGAGCCAAAAGGTGCCCAGTTAAGGGTAAAATTAGTCCCGTGTCTTACACTGCAGGGCCCCATGGAAACGAGGAAGGCTTTCTTTTTCTGTTGAATCGGGCTCTACGCCAGGTGAAAGAAAACATTTTCCCAACACCAAATGGAAAAATGCAAGGCAGACGTCTTAAATGAACTGTTAAAGGAATAGAGCTGTGAAAAGAATAAGTTTGCTGTGCGCCGGGGTTATGCGTTTAACAGATTTTGACTGTATGTGACCTTTGCAGTTTGTAGACAGAGAAATCTGCTGCAAGAACTCGAGTTGGACTAAAGGCTGAAGGCAAACGTTGGGGGATCATCGCTGTTCCTGGGCTGGGCTTTGCTCAGGAGGAATGGACAGTCTCTTTCTGTCCTCCCCCAAAATCTTGCCGCGTGTTTCCTTTCCCTTCTAGCCCTCCCCACTCTGTTTCTGCAGATCATTGGCAGCTCTGCTCCTGCTTTTAAATAACCCAGGCTAAAAAGTGCGATTTGCGTTTCAGCGATTTTTGATTACACCCACGTCCTATATTTATTGCCGTTTAAATCATCTGTGTTAGCTTGAGATGTGTTTCTTTTGAGCAAGGAAAAAAAGCTTGACTCTGTTGCTAACTGTTGCTAAGGGAAAGAAGATGTTTATTCATCAGGGCACTTCTTCAGGACTGCGAGGCTGGTAGTCATGGAGGAGGAGAGTAAGGAAAAGAAACGGTTATGTCTTTAAGCCCTTTCTGTTATTGTTGTTGGACTCTTGCCATATCTACTGATGGTCAGCAGATGTCTTTTTTTTTTTTTTCCCCTCCCAGCGTTGTGCATCTTGGGTTAGAGATGCGGCTTGGGTTTCGGTGCAGAGCGGCTGGTCCCCGGAGCCTGGTGTGAAACCCAGGGGTCACTGGAGGGATCCCTGGGGCTTTGGTGGGTCCCCTGTCCCACAGGCGTTACGAGGCTCTCGTGTTTTGCAGCTATTTCCCCTCAGCCTCTCCTTTCTAGTCCTTGGCTTCGGTATGTCCGTTTTAAAAATCCCCATCAAATCAGAGACCCTGAGAGCCAAAAATGATGCACATGGCTGCATTCCCTCCCTGAGCTACTGCTGCCGGGGGACGCGCGGCAGTGCCGTTGGCTGGCTGGCGCGGAGGTAAGAGGTTTTCCTTTCAGCTGTCATAGCAACAAGGAAATATTGTTTTGACAGAGATAAAATTAAAAATTAAATTTGTCTCTTTCCTAGTAAGCGAATTGCTCACTCGTGAAAAATACAAATCACTTTGATCAGGGTAGATGTCTTTGTAAGCACCTCTGTGGGTTTCTGAAGTGGATTTTGCAAATGCCTCGTGCCATGTTACATCCCTGATGGGTTTATGTAGAGTGTCCCGTGAATCTGAGCTGTATTTAATGTTAGGCTTAGGTTGAAAAACTTTCTTGGCAAAACTTCCTTGGCGCTTTTAACCCACTAAAGCTTGGGAGGAAAAATCAAGTCTGACTAGTGTCTGGAAGCAAGAGGGATGACTCCTCAAATGTAGTGTTTCTATTCTTTCTACTGAAAAAACAGACAAACAAACAGTAATTTGGTGGTTTACAAAATGTTCTGGTTCTTGGAACGCGAAGCCAAGCATAACCTGAGAGCCGAGAAGAGGTGAATCAGAGAAACGGGAGGGTTTGCGGCAGTGCCAGGAGGAGGAGAGCAGCATGAACGTCTCACCAATGCTCTCCCACATCCAAAGTATTTCCATCTCGCAGGCTTTCTAAGCCAGGCATGATTTCTAGGTATTCGGTGTCCCCGGGTGCCTTTCTGTCCCATGAGTTGTCTGTTTTCCCTTTGAGCCCACATGAACTTTTGGCATCTGCAGCAATGGCATCACTTGCCGCGGCTCAGTGTCCCTACGTGGGGGACCACCTCGCTTGGGCTGCATTGAACCCAGTTATCTTCCTTCGGCAAGGTCAAGCCATCCTTGGCCAGGGGTGAGAGGGTAAAATGCTCCCAGGCTGCTCGCAGGTCTCTGTCAGCCCCAAGGCCGCTCTGATGGCCACGTTTCTTCTCAAAGCAGCATATAGAAGCTCAAGCAAGACATATCTGTGTACCTTTTGGTTTATAGTGTAATAGTGATAGCAGATTTACTACAGCCAAATCTATTCTCTGATCAGTTTATCTATAATTAGGGTTCCTAGTTGACAGGGAAAAAGCTTTTTGATTGAAGGTAAAGTGGAAAAAGGAAAAGATTTTTCTTAAAAAGTGTTTAAAAATCAGTGTTGTTCTTCAGCAGAAGTGAACAATCCACTGTCCAATATTGTGCAAATAATTTTTTTTTTTTTTTCAAGAGTCATCCTGTTAGCATGGATGGTTTGTGGATGTGACCAGGCTTTCTGACTGCACAAACAACTCTGGCCTGACATCTGGCACAACAAGGGCTGCATGAGCCCGTGGTGCTTTGACTGGAAAGGATCTCCCAAACTTTGGTGACAGATGGAGGCCAGGAGCTCCTTCCAGGTTCATGGGGTGCATGAAGTCCAGCTGTAGGTGAGAGGGGCCGTCCTGTCAGCCAGTGTCCCTGGAGCTGCTATCTAGACAGGCTTTGGCAGTGGGTTGCCACAAGCAGGAGGAAAGAGAAAAATCACCCAGAAAATAACCAGGTCCACATTTTCTGAAGTGACTTCTGGGCTTTTGGTCATCTCAGCTTTCCAAGTGCCCAGTTCTTGGTTCAGAAGTGGTGGCTTTTTGTAATGAGATTCTATTTCTATTATTTTTTTCATCTACCTTGTTCCTCTGCAAGGGGCTCAGCCCCTGGGGACGCACAGCTGCTTTCTCTGGCCTGGGGAAGCCTTGAGCCCCATGTCCCCTGTGCGTGCCACAATGTCTCTCAGAAAGGAGGACAAAAAAGAGCTTGTTTGTTTGAAATGTCAGTGTTGAAATTATAACAGAAAATTCCCCTTTTTTTTTTCCCCCATGGAAATCCACATACAAAGCCTTTTCCAGCCAGCTCATTTCTTAAGCACTCAGTATTGATTTGTGAAATCAAATCGCGCTCGGGCAACGTCGTCATTATCTGCCACAAGCTGATGGAGAAAGTCAATGCCAACATCAATTTCCCATTGCACGTGGCTTTCGTGGAGTTCATGGCAGACTGAGGCAGCGTGACACTGAGATTGTATCTGTGCGGTCAATTATCGCCCACTTTTGGTAAAATCCTCCTTCCTTTCCCCAAACTGAGGTCTGCTGAGTGATGCTGGGGCTGTGGGGACCTGCATCCTTAGCAGATGGGCAGCTGCCCACAGGCAGTGGTGCTGCTCAGCGCCTGCCTCTCCGCACCAGCAGACATGCGTTTGGCATTTTATTTTTCGCTTGTGTTCATCTTCAATATTACAGGCGTGTATGTGCAAAGCAGTGTTGGCATGCCAATGAGGATTATTATATTGCTGGGTTTTTTGCCACATATATTTGAAAAAGCAACACAAAATTACATATATAAATGGCAACATCTGTTACGGAAGCTTGTCCCAGGCAAATTACTGCTTTAGAAAGTCGGTGCGGATACTTGTGTGATTCACTTTCATGCTTGCCAGAGTCACATCATACCCACAGCGCTTTATTCCAGCTACCATAGGTGTGTCTTTTTTTCTTTTACACCCACATCAAATTCTTAAAATAAGAGCACTGTAAAAGGAAAAAATAACTTGAGTTTATTTTCCTCTGGAGTCCGCGGGGCCCTAGAAGTTATTATTAGAGGTGAAGTCATCACAGAGGAGGCTGCGTAACCCTTGGGGAAGGGTGTGGGCGATGCTGCTCTTGCAGAAAGAGCAGCGGTGATGGTGTCCGAGGGCAAGGGGACACGGGTGCCGGCAGGAATGGTGGAGAAGTCCCCATCTACCTCTTACCTGCATCCATAATTTTGGCCAGACGAAGATGGGGCGTTTCAGTGCATCCCTCCTCTGGTGCAGTGGCACTGGGAGCAGAGTGGATCTAACTTGAGCACCGCCGAACTTCGCCACGTCTGCAGCACCGTCCCTGTGCTGGCTTGCAGTGCCGAGACCACACCAGCAGCTGGAGTGGAGCTATTCTTTTTTTTATATTTCACATAAAATGGAGTTGGATCCTTGTTACCGTGGAAACCAGCAGTCCTAATTATAAGGAGTTTGATTCACTGAATGTGAAAAACTATAATTCTTCTTTTTCTCTTAAAAAAAAAAAAAAGGAAATAAAAAAGACGCATCATGAAATGATAACCCCATACCTGTCGTAAGGTTAATCGTGAGCACTTTCTGCATGAATGGTGTCCTAGGACACCAAAATGCTAGTACTACTGCGTCTGTAATGCTGAGCCAGGCTGGGATCAGCAATGCCATCCTTTGCTACCCTCAGGCTAACGCTGAAAACAAATCAAAGCCATTGCATTCTGTATGATTTTTTTTTTTTTTTTTTTTTGTGATTGCATCATGGAGGGAGGAGATAAAACCAGAGGGCAGAGGTGAAAAAATATCTCCTGCCGGGAACTCCGGGTTGCAGCCAGGAAAAGAGCTCAGCACCGCTCGGTGCAGGGCCCGTGAATGGCCCCATTGAGCAGCTGCTGGGCTGGAAGTTAAGCGGTGGCTTAAGTGTTTTGCCAGATCTGCTGGAATTCGCTCATTTTGCAGACAAGGATGAAGTAGTGTTACGGTTTACATCAAAACAGGATGCGGATCAATATGCAAATACTGTGTAAAGGATGCTGTGTGTGTGCAAAGCGGCCTTTGCAAGCGGTCTCAGAGTTCATCCTCCTCATCCCTCTGTCCTTTGAAGGACATCAGCTGAAAGCTGCAAAAATTGAGGAGTTTTTTTCTGTCTTGGTTTTCTGGCTTCTTTTTCTTTAAGCGAACCATGAGAGGATTGTCCCGTGTGGGTCAGAGCATCGGTTGTATTTGGGTCAGGAGGGTTACCAGGGGGGCAGAGATTTGCACATGGAATTGATTATTTTATTCCATTTTTAGAATGTGCTTACTGCGGTTTAAAACTCAAATTCGTCTTGTAACACAGATACTTAAATCCTGGCCTGGAACCGTAGCTAAGAGGAGAGCATTTAATACTTGCTAAATCCCTATTTCAAATAAACATGTGAGAGAGTGGCTTTCTGGTTTATTGGTGAAGAAACAAAGCTGATATTTTAGAATGTATCCAATTAAATTCTGCAGAGTGGGCTTTCACATGAGGATAAGTACATTTAGGGCCATGTCCCTCTGAGCATGAAAGACAAGGACTGTTGAGGGGCTGTTTTGCTGTACCTTCATTCACGCTTGTGACAAGGATCTTTTTCCAGCCCTGGGTGTGGTTGCTCATGAGTTGGGAGCTCGTCTTCCACCTGGGAACCACTGGTGTGTTCTTGGTGTATGGCTTCATGGAAGAACCAAGCCTCATTATGTTAGGTTTACAGTTGGACTCGATGATCTTAAGGGTCTTTTCCAACCTAAATGATTCTATATTTCTATGATTGCCAACCGCGGTTGGCTCAGTATCTGCATTGTATGGAGGGGAAACCAAGCTGTGAAGGGTTGGAGGGCCGCAGCAGCCCAACTGCTTCGGCAGGGGAAGCCTGGGCTGCTCTGCGGTCTCTCTCCATGGGCTGCACCCCGCAGAGCACCGACATCCCTCCGGCTGGGTGGGACGCACCAGTCTCTCCTGGGGATGCTGCTCTGGCGGGGCGAGTGGCTCTGAACAGCCCGGGCAGAGGGGCTACTTTCGCGTGGAAACGCCTTTCCCTCCATGCCGGCCAAGGGTGGCTAGTGTTGGTTTTCAGTGATGACCTGACATTGCTGCACTTTGCTTTTGTGGGAATGATCAGCGCCATTGGACACTCTTCTGAGGCCTGGGGGAATAACTTGGGAGCAGGGAGGCAAACAGCGTTCCCGTTTGCAGGAGTAGGATGGGTGCCCACACCTCGCATGCGTGCAAGTGGGATGAGCGAGCTGGAGACCCCGGGGATGCTCATTCTGCAGATGGCTTCCAGTTAATTGTGTCCTGTTATCTGTGACTATGTGGCAAGTCATGTGCTTAAAGTTGCATACATGGATGCTTTATCAAAGGCAGCAGAGCCTACTCCTGTGCTTAATATTAGGCGTGTGTTTAAGTACCGTGTTGAACTGTAGCAAAAGCAGCTCACCCCAGCCAGGACTTTAACTGGGCTTTTTCTGGACTGAAATAATTTTTCTGCCTTTTAAATGCCTTGAGCTTTTTACAAGACATCCATCTCTGGTTTTAAAAACCTGTCACCATGGTATAGCATATCAATGTCTGACAGCTGTGACCAGGTAAGAATTATGATATCTTGAATAGAATTTATGAAACCACAAATTACCTTTTGCCTGTTGAAAATTAAAACAGCACTAGCAGTTTTGGACTAATACAAAGGAAGCATAGTACTTTTTTTGTTTAGCAGTCACCATGTGACTGATATAATTTTTTTAACGTACACGCCCCCCCTCAATGTTTGGAATGTATAAATATATATTGGGCATTTAAAAATTATAAAAATCATTAGGCAAGAATAGCACATTAAAATGTATTTTACGTGTTTTTCTTAGGCTCAGTTAGCCATATGTTAAAATAAACTTCAGCAATGGCAACAGTTCTTGTTTGAGGTTATGTCTTAATAAAATAGTATGTGGGTGGTAAATACAAGCAGATACATTTCTGAGCAGAAATCGGGATTCAGCTATTTTATATGGAGTTTATCCAAACCATCCCCACTGAGCAGCCTCTACCTGCATCCCCTGGGTTAGGAAGCAGTTCTGTTCCCACCGGAGCCAGTGAGATGTCTCTGGTGGGGTCAGTGGGCTGCGATGCTGCAAGGGTGTGTGTCTGGTCCTGTCCTGCCCGTGGGGTGGATGGACTGTGGGGCGAGCCGGACAGCTGGTGCATTGGGAGTGTGGTGAGGGACTGCTCCTCTGATAGCATCTTTAGGGCTCCTGCATCTTCTAAAATCCTTGGTAGATGCAGTACTGGGAGAGCATGCAGGACCTGCAGGGCTCGGTGCGTGAGATGGGCTGCATGCAGCAAGGAGGGATGCAGGTGCTGGGAGCATCCGACCCTGTTCTCTGGTAAGATATGGCCCAGGACTGGGATGAGGAGGATCCGTGCAGGCTGGCTGCTTTAGGCTTTTTTCCCCGCCTACCAGCTTGACATGCAGAGCCTGTGCTGAGGAGACAGCAAAGGAAAGTGCTCCCATCCATGGGCACACGGCCGTGTGATGTGGATGGTGGGGACCACAGGAGCTTCATGTGGTCCAAATCCCAGAAGCCAGGACCTGGCAGTGGGTGGTGGAGGGAAAATGACAGGATAAGAAAGATGAGGGCTAGTGGGGTTGTTCTCCTGCTTACTTCGATTATACCAGCTGGGAATAGGTCCTGTGGTATTTTGGCAAATTTCTTCCTTTCTGGTGCTGTTTCACCACTGCTCGTTCCTCGTGGAGATGGTTCCAGTTACCTCCAACAGGTTTCCAAGTGCTGAGTGGCTCAGGGTCTTGATGTATATAGGAAATTCATATATATATACACACACATATATTTGTGCAATATTTACCATTATGTGCCTGCGTGTGTATGTGCGTCCTTGCATGCCTAAGCATCCGCAGAATACCAGCGTTTTCTTGATGCTTGCCCGCGGAGAGTTGGGAGCACGGAGAGTTAGCTGGGGAGCCAGCAGCCTTAGGACTCCTCCGGTATACAGACTGCAGCGTGGTCTTCTGCAGGCTTTTTAGCACATGGCAGTTGATATTTTGCAGATGACGCTTAATTTGCAGGGGTTGGGTGATGGTGGGGCGCTGGCAGGTCAGCCTGGTGCCCAGCTCTTTGCCATAGCTGCGTAACACGCTCTGTTTATCTCTGCTTGTTTTAATAATTTCGTACTTTTCTGTTCAAAACTTCACAGAGCCATGGAGGAAACTGTTGTTTCTGGATATTTTTTTTTTTAAGCAGGAGAAAATAATCAAGGTCAGCTGCATGTTGGATTTTATTAAGGGTTTCTGGAAACCACATCAAATGGTGATGATGAATGCTGGGGAGTTTGTCTCCCAACCCGATGCAGATGGTCCACTCCCTGTTTACATTTTGAGGGCATTGTTTCATGTTGTATCGCTCCGGTCACTTCTGCGAACACGGTGGAGGCCCAGGCTGCCCTTTCATGGTGTGCCCGTGTGTGGTTGTGTTGTTTTCAAACTGCCTTGCGTCACCGCTGGCTTTCTTGTCGGTGAGTGGTGAGGAGAGGAGAACATGCAGGGCATCCCCCTTGGAACTGGCCTTTCAGCCTTTCAACTTGTTCTGCTCTTGAATAAACAGGGATTTGTTTTTTTGCAGGGCTGTTCCCCAAACTCAGGGATCTGCAGTAAATTGTGTTTTCACCTGTAATGTTCTGCTGCTCTGTCCCCGTTGTGATACTGGTGTAGCGAGGTGCAGCGCAGCAGTCAATGAGCAGCTGAGTCTGCGTTAAAGATAGACCAGACCGCGAGCGATGTCCTGATGTCACTGTCCCCAGTCTCAGGGCTGGGAAGGGGACTGGTTCTACCTGGGGTCGGTTTGGGATCTGTGCCCTTGCCTCCTGTTGTGCCCTGGCCCCTCTGGCTCCCGCTCCCCATCCCACCCATCCCCACACTATTTATCTTCACTGCCGATCATTTACTTAACTTTGCATTTATTCAGGATTTAACTCCAGCAGCCTGTTTTAATTGGGGCTGCAGTGTTGTTGTGCTAAACTCGAGACAGATGGTGCTTAAACAGGGACCACACACCGAGACCCGCGGCAATGGTGCTGACCAGCCCAGCCGAGCAGGGTCCCGTGTGGATCCCGGCAGGTGGGAGAGTCCGGGATGCTTTGCGGAGCTGCGCGAAGCACGAGGTAGGGAGAGGCAACAGAGCTGTGCTGGATGCAAGGGGAAGCGTCGCCCCTCCAGCTCGCCCATCTCTATTTTTCTTGCGGCACAGAGTTTTTCCTAGAAGAGCAGTGGGGAGTTGGTCAGGCGCAGCTCCATCACCCTGATGGGACGCCTGTTGCCAAAAATGCATGGCCAGCAGGTCGAGGGAGGTGATTCTCCCCCTCTACTCTGCCCTGGCGAGACCCCACCTGGAGTACTGTGTCCAGTTCTGGAGCCCCCAACACAAGAAGGACATGGACCAGTTGGAGAGGGTCCAGAGGAGGGCCACGAATATGATAAAAGGGCTGGAGCACCTCTCTTGTGAGGACAGGCTGAGAGAGTTGGGGCTGTTCAGCCTGCAGAAGAGAAGTCTCCGGGGAGACCTGATAGCGGTCTTCCAGTACCTCAAGGGGGCCTACAAGAAAGATGGGGAGAGGCTGTTTAGTAGGGCCTGTTGCAATAGGACAAGGAGTAATGGTTTTAAAATAGTGGGGGGTAGATTTAGATTGGAAATTAGGAAAAAAATTTTTACGATGAGAGTTATAGAACACTGGCACAGGTTGCCCAGAATGGTGGTGGAGGCCCCATCCCTGGAAACGTTCAGGGCCAGGCTGGATGAGGCTCTGAGCAACCTGATCTAGTCGGGGATGTCCCTGCTCCTTGCAGGGGGGTTGGACTAGATGATCTTTGAAGGTCCCTTCCAACCCTAACCATTCTATGATTCTATGATTCTAAAAATGCCCTTTTTGCTGGAAGGAGAGGGTGGGAAGAGCCCCACACAGCCGTGGCTGGAGCGATCCCTTCCCTTTGCAAGCAGCACGGGGAGCGAGGACGGAGCCAGGCGAAGGCTTTCTGATGAGGCGATATAATGCCTCGTTATTAAGCATTGTGGCTGGATGTAATTAGCTCAGCACAGCAGTTGCCATAGCGTCTGGCACATGTTGGCATGCGCGGTGGGTTAGCTCTCTGCCCAAATGCTCAGCCAGTTTGTTTCATCGCTTGGAGCCTGGAGAAAGGAGATGTCCCCAGTCCTGACCCCTAAAGAGCCTGTGGCTCCTCAGTGTGAGGAGGAGGAGAGCGCTGGGTGAGGAGCCCAGGGAGGGGGCACGGGGGTGGTTTTCCACCAGGAAACCCCAAACCTTGTGCTCTGCTGCAGCATCCGCCCCAGGACCCAACAAGGGCTCACACCACACCTGACCGATGCTCAGATAATCACCTTGTTACAGGACTCTCCTAGAAGACGCTGCTACAAGTGAACGGGAGGAGCGCTCCTAACCCCTTTTTCTTTTTTGGGTTATGCCTTGCAACCAAATATGCTAAACCTTTTCCCTCCTGAAGAGGATTATAAAGTCATAAGAGAAGAGATATCACCCTGGGCACATGTTTGTATGGTGCCTGCTTCGCAGCTGGGCTTTCTCCTAAGCTGTAGATTCCCTCCCTTCAGCCTGTGCAGTCTCTGTCGGGGATGTACTTGGAAACCCTCTTGAGGAAATGGCCTCAAGTTGTGGCAGGGAAGGTTTAGGTTGGATATTAGGAAACACTTGTTTACAGAAAGAGTGATTGGGCACTAGAACAGGTTGCCCAAGGAAGTGGTGGAGTCACCATCCATGAGGTGTTCAAAGAATGTGTAGACGTGGCACTCCAGGACATGGTTTAGTAGGTATGGTGGTGTTGGGTTGGCAGTTGGACTTGATGGTCTTGGAGGTCTCTTCCAACCTTAAGATTCTATGATTCTATGTAGGGCAGAGCATCCTGAAGTGATGGTCTTGCAACCAAAACTTGGTGACCTCAGACTGTGAGTTAGAGGCCGTGATTCACAGGAACTCCTCTGATGAGATTAGAGATTTGCCCACCCAATCTCTTGAGACTTCTGAAAAAAGAAGCAGCCTCTGGTGAACAGACCTGTCCTCTCTTGTCCATTCCTGCAGGCAAGCAGTGAACCTGATGGTCAGTGGTTTTGTGAGCTGCCAGGAGAGTCAATAAAATGTGCTGACCGTGTGAGAGTGCAGGGTTTGTGCAAAGGCTTTCTCGTTTCCCACGTGGAAATTGGTTTGCAAGTAGAAACAAGGAACCTGGGAATGGTTCTGCAATTAGAAACTCATCTGTCTGTGACTCCGGTGGGATAAAGAGGCTTCAAACCTTACTTAGAGTAAATGGCAAGGTAACAAATGCTGGGATCCTGGCAGCTGGATTAAGGGCGATTATCGTAGGATTTTAGGAGAATTAACACGGCAGTAAAATCAAAAAGAAACCCTGGGAAACAGTAAGAAGCACGACTGGAGAAGACCCGTCCTGTCCCTCTTTCTAACGGCTGTGCGCTCACGAGTGCTCAGGCTGGTCAGGTCAGAGCGGCTTGGGAAGTGGGAGCGGGTCCAGGGCTGTGAACCTCGGATACGTGGTTGTGATGGGGACGGCAGAATGAGATGTCTCAGGGTGTAATTTGCCCGGTACAAAATAAAACGTGATCCTGGGTTGTTGGCTGTGCTGCAGCCAGGATTCTGTTACGTGCATTTTAATGAGGCATTTTGTCTAGAAGTGCTTTTTCTCTCGAGGACCCTTTAAGTTGATTTTCCGCATCAACTTGTTTTTATAATTGCATCGTGTTTACTGATTCTGGCTCATGAACTTATAATATCTGAATGTTATAACTGCGAGGCAGCCAGCCTTTCTGGGGAGACAGCATTGAATAAATACATTACAGAGGAGCAGATACACTCAATTAATTAGCTTGCACCCAGCCTCAGTAACGAAGTGACTCACAGGGCATTTATCCAGGGATTGCACCCTGCTTTGGGCTCTGCCCAGGGCGGGAAGAGGAGAGGTTCCCCTATTTCAATCAGTCCAAGTCAGCTTGCGTGGAAGATGAGAAGCAGCAAAGTGAAGCTGATGTTCAAAGCTGAAGTCTGAAATGTCTAAATAGGAAAAAACAGGAAAAACACACACAAAAAAAAGCTCTTTATTGAAATATTTGATAAACAGAAGTAGTAACACAGATATAGTGAAAGGGTTTGGAGTCATTAGTGAAGTAAACAGGGATTAGACAGGATTTGAAATAATTTTTCCTATGGATTTTTTTTTTTTTTTTTTCTTTCTGAACCAAACTGGTATCGGTTGCCCGGTCATTTTTTCAGGGAATACCATTTTACTGGAGAATATTATTTTTCATCACTTCAACGGCTGATCCGCGGCACAAATTGCTTGCCATAGTATTTTATCCATCATTTCAGTCAACTCCACTTGCAAGGCTCCATCTGACTCTGGGGTAAAATGGTGACACAAAGCAAAAAAAACTGTCCCAATTTCACCACAATCTGACATTTCCACTCAGAAAAATGTGCCTCTTCAGAACCGGTTGGGACTTGCAGAAAATGGCTTTACGTTTTTGGGTGGTGCATGGCGAGCCCTAGTAGCAGGCTGGGGTTCCCTCTGATTGATACCCCATCAAACCTTCCCACATTTCTGAGGTTTTTCTGCCAAAATGTGGGTGCAAAGCTTCACAGGCCTGGGTTCGGGCATCGCGCTTTGTGCCTGCCGTTAGTAATCGGTATTTACATAAGTAAGAGGGTGGAATATTGCTTGCAGCCCTCATTTGGTGTAGAGTAGCTCTCCAGCGATAAACTGTTTATAGCAAAGAGGAAAATAATGTTTAAATGAACCGGATAAGCAAATAGCTGGGTTTGGCAAACAGATGCGAGAAACGGAGTAGAAGTCAAATCCTGGAGTTGTAATAACAAGTAAAATGGTTTTCTGGCTGTTCAGTGTCCTGGTTCGCCTCCGCCTCCGGTCCGGCATCCAGGGATGGGAGGAGCGGGAACTCGGTGACCTGCGCCATGGAAACCCGGGGGGGGCTTCTGGTGGGATTTCCAACCCGTAGTGAACAATTTCTTCAAATCACTGGTGAGCAGGAAATTTTTCAACAGCTTTGGGAACGATATGTCAATGGCAACTAAACACGTTTTTATTAACGTTTACAGAGGGGCGGAGAACAGCGCTTTTCTCCCAAGATCGGTTCCTCCAACACACAAGTGCCAGTTTGTACTGGGACGCTTCGCTAATGTGATTTATTACCAGCCTTGTTATTACATGGCCTTTCTAAATGATTTTTTTATTAATTCCAAGCGTTTGTTTGGTCCCTTTCAAGCAGCAAGGGAAAGAGCCAAGTCTGGCAGTTTGACGTATTTATTGGGCTCTGTGTGCTCTGGTTATCACCCCCTCCATCTCCACAATGGGTTTGTTTACTCCAAACAGGGGTTTGTGTACTGCGCACGGAAGTACTATAAAAAATTAAAACAAGTTTTACATTTGTTTTCTTTGCTGTCTGAGCTCCAGCCTCGCAATCTGTCCCAGCCATCCGGAGCTGGGAGAAGAATTTGGCAGGACAAAAGCAAGATGTGGCAATTCTCACTTAAATTCTCCTCTTCTAAGGTAGAAAGCCCTTTTCTGTGTCGCTGAAACACCTTATGCTCAAAAAAGGAATCTAGGTACAAAAGAGGCACAAATTAAAGGGGAGCTGGGATAAAGTCTCCTTGGAAAAATGTAAGCAACATATATGTGCACTATAGATATACTATATGTATATACACTATTCTTTTTATTCTATTTTTTTATCCTGTTCTATAAAAAGAGAGGTTTTTGCAATCTCTGTTTTCAAGTGGTGTGATCCCATCTGGAAACCATTCTTTCAGATGCACTTTCCACACAATAGATCACTATTGTGCTGTTTGATACGAGTCCGGTTCCCCCGAGCATACAGTATATCCAGGCACTGGATGGGTTTCTTATCATCTATATTGCTCCGTTAATACTGCACAAACTGACCCCGTAGCTGCGCAGCCGCTCTTGTGTGGTTGGTGTTGTCTCTTGCAGCCAAAAGAAGGCGCGTGCCAAGGAACCGAGGTCGCAAATCTGAGCATGCAGCGTGCTTATGGGGCCGTTCACCACCACCGGCTAATTAAAGCTGGACTCCTATTTTCTAAGTCTCTGACCTGACAGATTGCTGGAGGTTTTTTGTTTTGTTGGGGTTTTTTTTTCTTAAAAAAAAAAAAAATCCAAATAAGCCTCAGGTTCAGAAATCTGAAGAAAGCATCCTCCTGTGATGGCTGGTGATGGCTTTGCCAGCCTGCGGGGTTGCTGGGTGCCGTCCGTGTAGGAGATGTGCTTTTGGAGGCAGCTGGATGGAGACCCTGCACTTAATTTGAAGTGCTCCTCTAGGCCCTTTTTTTTTTTTTTTTTCGGCATCCATGGCACTGAGCTGATTTAAATGAACTCCAAACAAGTCTCCTTAAGGTGAGAATGAGATTTTTCTGGGCTTAATAAAAATGGGAACATTTTTCTCTGAAAGTGGATAGAACATGGGAAGTTCCCAGGGAGGGTGAATGTGTAAGGGAACCCCACTCCTGCTCCAAAAAGGAAAAGAAAAGAAAATAAACCCATACAGAAAGCCATACTGGAGCCAGGAGGAGGGTGAAGGGGTGCATGGGCTCAACCTCGCTGAAATCCATCAGGATTTGTTACTTCAGTGAAGAAGCTTTTGCTCCGTGTTTGTTTGGGAAGGGTGATGCGCACCCAAGGAACCATAGAAACAACAAATAATAACGGCAGCACTAAATAGCTTGCTCTATTCAAGTCTGATTGTTGTAGTTGTATTTGAGCACTGTCATTACGAGAAACTCTGTAACGAGTTGTTTTTTTTTCATTTGCATCAAACAGATTCCCTGTATTAACATTAACAGCATTCTGTGGAGCCCGAGGTATTTACAAATTCAGTGGTGCTGCTTCAGTCTTATGTGAAGATTTTTCAGTTTTTGTTTAAATCACTCAAGACAGTTACGGTAGGCAGAAATGAAAGCATAAACTGTGGAAAATAGCACGCATAAGCTTTGCTGTTGATGAGTGGTCTATAGTCCTGTCCCTTTGGAGACACAGAGCATTGAGATATGTAAAATATGTGTGTGTATATATATAAAAAATGTAATATATACAATATATATATTGACTTACTGCATTGTGATGTCAATTGTCCAGAGCATCTGAGAAGGTAAAGGTGGAGCATTCTTCTGCTAACAGCAGGTGAGGCTTTGTTTTCTTCATTTGCTGAAACCTTTCTTGTAGGTAACTTTGGATTTTGGTAGGTGATAATTGAGTTTGTTCATAGAGTCATACTCTTCTTAATTGAAATGTAAGTTACCAAAAGTACTATGGTTAATCTGTTTTTTTGGAGAGGGAGAAAATGTATCTCAAAGGCCTGTGCTGACATCCTGTCTAGTGCAAGAAAGGCAAATCTGCTTAGGATAAGCTGAAATGCTCTTTCAGCCCTGGTTTTAAGAAGTATCAGTGAAAACAGAGTCTGCTGCAGAATTAGTTTAGATTGCAAACAAAAAGCATGTTTATGGTGGATGGAGTCTATCCCGAGTTGCTTGACATCGAAGCATGGCTATGGACTCGCAAGGTGTGCGCCTGCATTCTCACCTTGCAGTTACCGCAGCTGTTCACACCTGCCAACCCCTCATGACGGTGTCACCTCCATCTTCAACTGCTACTCCAAAGCAAACTGTCTACCAGCTTCAACCTCGCTTCCCCCCAAGGCGTTAGCAAGGATCATGTCTGCTCACGTCTCAGTTATACCAACATATAATCACACCTCAGTGGTGCATAACATGGGTTTGAGAGCCCTTGCACCGCGAAGGTGATGGCTGGGGCTTTGACATTAGCTCAATAAACCTTTAAACTCTGGCCAGGAACTCTGAAAAAACCTATAATTTCTAAGCATCGTAAGCATAGTCGTGGTTGCATGATACGTTTCTGGTGGAGGTGCAGTGAAGAAGCAATGCTGTGGAAAGGTAGCCTTGTCTGGAGTAAATCACAGTGGCCAGACCTCTGGTGCCAAAGACTTGAAGAAAGCCTCCAGAAAGGATGGGCAGTGGGGTTTTGCTTGTGCTTAGAGACAGCTGGCCCTGCTGGGAGCCTTCCCAGAGGAATTGATCTGAGGAGAAGGTAGTACCCTGGAGAAATGCCTCCTTGTTTTTCAGGACAGGTATAACGTGCTGATCCAGGTCAATTTGCTATGGGTTAAAGCATGGAAGGACCAGGATTATTTCCTTTGCCAGAGAGCTCAGCATGCAGAGAGCATGTGGTGTCCTCCAGTAAAGCACAACAATGAATGTTTAAGGGAACATTACAAGTATTTTAATGACCTTCCCCAGGTGTGTTTGTCCATTTCCTGCTTTTGGTTATGTCTGATGGACCTGTAAAAGCAAGGAGACTCAATGAAACTGTACACGAGCAGCATGGGGCTGTCTAATGGGGAAGGACAGAGCTGCTCTGAGGTTTCCAGAAACAAAATCATGAAGCCAGTGCAGGCTTGTTTCCAGTTAAAATTTTGCATCCCAGCCAGCTGAGCGCTGTGAGTGCCCTGGGGAGAGAGCAGGGCCCCAGGTTGGGGTGTGATGAACAGGGGCTTGATTTGTCCATCAGAGGATGTTCTCCAACAGATGTCCCACACTGGAACCAGCAGTGGGAGAAAGGCAGCTGAACTGCAATGTCCATCTGCACTGTTGTTGGGTTTTGGTAGCATATGAAAGCTTTCTTTTTTTCCCCTGTTTTGTTATTCTCCAGCCCCCTTTAACGCAATGGGACTATTTCCACTTGATCATTTCCCAGAAAAGAGTTGTTAAAGCAAAATTCCTCCTTATTTCTGCAGTGCTATGCAATCACTCCATCTGCTAGGTCATCCCTCATCAGCTGAGACAGTGGGTCAACACTCTGGACCAACAAATCTGTACAATTTGGCACATGTTTAAACTGGAAATAAAAATTCTCCTTTACAGGTTGACAGAGGTCTTATTTAATTCCATGTTTAGTTTTCAAGGGTTCAGAGAGCTTGCAGAGTTTTGGAAGACTTGGGTCGTGTGTCAGCTTTCCTTCTCTTTTGGCATCCAGATGTTAATTACGGATGAACCGAGCAGCGATGCCGATGAGCCAGTTCCCACCCGTAAATGCACATGAAGAATAAACGAGTGTCTTGGCTGGAGCGAGCGCGGGCTCACACTCTTTATGTGGATCCGCGTACCTTTGAAATCGATAGGCAAACCCACGTCACCATGGTGCATTCTCAGTGTATTTAGCATATGTGCTGCAGGAGCTGGGAATAATAGAATCAAAGGGTAATTCAGAGCATAGCCAGTGTTGATCCAACTTAATTTATCATCATCACTGTCCTTATCTTTTGTGATTTTGACTGTGGGCTGCTGTTGGGCAGATGATGGCTGATTTGTTGATGGTGCTGTTTGCGCGTTTTGTTGCACTGCAGCCATTTGGGGTAATAACACAAAGTTTGAAGTTCCTTTTTCATACTATTGGTTTTCTGCTGCTCATGTTTATGGCGTCTTGGAAGTAGAATGTACTTTTGCACATGATTTTTTACATTGTGGAGAAGTGGTCCAAAAGTATTTGGTATTACCGAGATGTTTTTTAATGGGAAACATCTCTGTAGATACAGACTGAAGTTTTCATAATTGCACGCTCAGTAACTAGCAATTGTGTGCTCATTTAAGCAGATACATCTCCACCCATTCCCTTCAGTTCACATTTAATAGGATAATTTGTTTGGTCGGGAGACTTGGAGGATTTCAATAAGCTCAATTTGTCGTAAGAAAAAAGGGAATAATACATTTTGCAGAAGTCTGTGTGTGCTGTGTTTAAGGTACAGGAATTACTATTTGTTCAGACACAAGCACAACCCGGGCTGTTACACACCACTGCGTGACGACGTGATGCTGCAGTTGCTTTCTTACGCTGCTTCTTCCTGCATGCACGGACATAGCCAAGGTTCGAGACGTGCGTGGTTACCCACATGGTCGATGCACCTGCTCCTCAGGCCGTGAGGCTGGACTAAGGGTCCTTGCATGAGCCCTTCTTTTTTTATTAGTTGGTTGAAATACTGACTTTATATCCTGTTTATTAGTTGGTTGAAATACTGACTTTATATCCTGTGTGCACGTAGTTTTGCAACAGGCTACTGGTTTTATACCATTCCCTTCTCTTGAAAAGAGATTTGCAAGGTGTTAACCATTCATCGGAGATTTACTGTTGAATTCTGTGCTTGTTCAAAGATCCCAGCAGCTGTTGGCTTCGAATCTTCCTGATGCATATTGCAGAAATCACTCTCTTCTATAGTGATCATTATAGCAGGGAGTATCTTGGTCCCAGCTGGTTTCTAATGCCATCCGTTGCTGCTTGGGATTGTGCGTTGACGCACGAGCATTTCCACCACCTGCTGGTATCTTAAATTCTGTTTTGCACACAGGTGACCAGAGTCCTTTAGAAGTACTTCTAGCAATGCTGTATTTATCACAAGAGATGAAAATTCAGTGTTTTTCTATACTGTCCTTATATGTCATAGCCTTCTGTTGGGTTTTTAAAAGCCAGCTGTGCAATTCGCAGTTGGGCTGTCGATAAAGATGCCCGACGATTTCCTGCAGCGGCTGTAGAGATTTGTTTTGCGCGTCTCTGGGCTTCACATGGTTTGATAAACATGCTTAGTCTATCATCCCTCCCTCTGTTTCCTGCAGTGATAATGGATTGTAGAAACCTTAATAAGCAAATTCAGGCCGATCCATCAAATAGCCGAGGTGAAAGACATCGTGTCTTTCTCTCACTCAGCAAACAGATGCGAGATATTTGGGCTGCGAGTCGCAGACCTGTGTGAGTTTAATGGGGAGGTTCTCATCGTTCCCAGGGCCTTTGCCTAGAGTTGTAAAATAAATTATCCTCAGTAATTTTAATATTTCATGAAATCTTGCAAAGCAATGGCATTCTGGGCAGATTAATACAAAAGCTATAAAACTCACATGTGCCATATGTTATCTGAGCGCCAAATGGGACGCCTGGGATTCTTAGCATCAATATCATTTTAATGTTGGCTTCGGCGGTGATTCATGACATACTCGTCCCTGATGGGAACCTCGATAGTGTGAGTGGCGTTACCTCAATGTGCATTTGCTCTATACAACTGGTTATTTGACTAGATTTACAAAAAAACCCCACCATACGTGGTGGCGTGCAGTAAAGTCTCATTCGTTCTCAGTTAAATACCTGGGCTCAATTACACCAGGTTGGTGCTCTGGTGCAAACGTGAGCTCTTTGACAATGCTTGCTTCTGTGCTAATGAGCCATCTTGGGTTTCGGCATCAAATCCAGCTGTATTGTTCTCTCTTCGTGCTAGCAGCCTGCCCAGGCTCCTCTCATTTAAGCAGCCCTGTTTAAAAGCAGCAGTGCATGTGCAAGCGTAATGATCCTCTCTTGGTCGTCCTGGTTCTAAAGTTTATTTGGGAGGTCTACCCACTCAGCACTAGCAGGTCCTGTTTGTAAACTGACAGTATTAATGACAACTGTACTTTTGATATTCCTTCAGAATCTGTTGAAACCTCATCAGAAAGGGGTCTGCCAGTTGAGTTTGCCTTTTTTTTTTTTTTTTTTTTTCTCCTTGAAAGCCCCACCAGCATCGAGCCTGTGCTGTGCCAGGATAATGATGGGCACTGCTTGCTACCTGGCTCTGCATTTTGCCCTACGTCTCCTCGGATGGTGCCTCTATTGTTTTATCTCAGAACCATCCATCACCCTTAGGTCTCAGCCTGTCTCATCCAGGCTACTTTTTGGAAGAGGGATGCTGCGAGGACCCGCATGGGTGTTTCAGTGTGCCAGGCTCCCCCGTAGCGACCGCATCCTGCAGCAGCAGGTCCTGGGTCACCGTGCTGGCACTAGCCCTGTCGAGGTGGCCAGGATAACTTGTTCCTGCAACTGGGAACAAAACGATGGCATGGTTTGGTTTTGTTTGCTCACTGGGGAGCTAAACCCATCCCTGGACGTGGGTTTGGGAAGGCAGGCTCCTTTTGTGCCAGCACGGCTTCAGGAGTTCACTCACTGTACAAAATGCTGCCAGGTGACAGGGATGTTTTGGATATAATTATCTTAATGCACTTCTAACCTGGAGGTTATTCTGCAGCTCACAGAATGGTTTTAAAAATCCTGTCCCACGAGCTTTCCTGTGTGCAGGGTTTTAGTACCATTAACAGGGAGCACAAAACTGTGTGTATTTTTCTTTCTATGTTTCCTGATATTTAGCCCAACAATCTAACGTGCTTAAAATAACCAATGTTCTTCCTAAGGCACAAACACCGTTTTTTTGTTGTTTTTTTTTTTGTTAAATATTCAGTTTTCAGTTTTTCAAGTTGCTTCTTTTTCTCCAAGAAAATAGGTCTTGTGTTGCAAAAAAAAAAAATATTCAAATACAGTTATTACTCAAAAAAGAGAGGATTAGTTGGCAACTTACTTATGTCTTTGTAGGAAAAGTCACACAGGGCCAGAGTCTCTAGCCCAGTGAAAGTGCAGTTGCTCTTAGATAGTGTTTTATACCCTTTGCACTCTGATTTCGTGGCACTGTAGATGCCCTGGGGAAGGTCTAAGCAGAGCCCAAGCCCTGGCTGTTCTGTATGTACAGGAGGAAATGAAGCCCAGCAATCGGGATTGGCACTGTTGGCTTATGGCCCGTCTCTTGGATACCACTTGAGAGAAGAGTCAAAGGTCCCTGAAAGCCACTTAATCAAGGCAATCCAGGAGCAATTAAAAGCATACAGGTGTCTGTACCGCAGGGTGGGTTGTGAGCATTAATGAGTAAAGCATCAGGAAGCAAACAGGAGAAAGGCAGCGGGACTGAGGTTCAAAATAGAAAACTTCTGAAGTCCGTGGATGAGAGCATCGCCTCCCGATGCCAAACGTGCCTGAGTCCCTGTGCGGCTGCTTGCTGCCTCCTGGCCGAGGGAGAGAGGTGCAAGGCCAGTGCTGGGAGGTGTGCGGGCACCCCACCGTGCCTCGTTAGCCATCAGCTGGGAATGAACCTCATCTGGGGTCCCGCTCGTCCCCGGGCATCCTCATCCTCAGGGCATCCTCAGCCCCCAGGCATCCTTCCAAGGTACAGCCTGCCATGGCAGTGGTCCCCTCCTCTCCAAGCCTTCTTGGTGCCCTTCTTGGTCCGAGATGGGAAGGGAGGAGGCAAAGACAGGCAGGGCAAAGGCAGGGTTAGGCTTTGCCATGGTGCTGCCATGCCGCTGGTGCCAGGCATCTCCCCCAGCCCCGCGCTGTGCCCTGTGCTGGGCTGCACTGGCTTGGCAGGCAGCTCGCTGGCGTGAATAAAGTCATCGGGAGGGCTGAGGCATGCTTGTGCTTTGCCTTGGCCACATGATAGCGGGGTATCACTTGAAAGAGGTTCTCTTGATGCGATTTCCACTCTTCCCTATTCCCTCAGGATTTACGCGTGTCTGAGGCAGGCCGCGCGGGTATCCTAGGAGAGAGACAATGCAGCGCTGCGCCCGTCCCCGGTGACACGTCACGAGTTGTCTCAGCTCCCTGGCAGGGCTGACTCGTGCGGCACCATGACACCAGCGGCTCTGACATCCCACCGTGGCGTTGTCTGCCCACGGTGCTGGAAACCTCATGAGCCTGAAAAAGTGGAGGGGAAAAAAAAGCTGCAGCTGTGAAAAGGGCACAGGGGTGTCAGTGTGCCTCACCGAGGCTGAGCAGGCGTTCAGCCAGGCCCTGGGTACAGATCCCAGCTGTGGGATGAAGATGCATGGTGGGGATGTTGGGAGGAAACTCTCCAGCAAGCGATGCGGTTGCAGGGAGGAGAGGAGGAGGAGGAGGAGCCATCCATGGGGCAGGCAGACCTGGCCATCCATCGGCATTTGCCGTCCTTCCCTTGGTCCAGAGACACCAGTTTGGGTTTTTTGGTGGTGTCGCTGAGACAGACCGTACCCACCTGACAGAACACTCAAAGGTTAATTCTGAGCATCCCTCCACTCTTTCAGCAGAAGGACAGCAAGCCCTAGCAGTGTTTTGTTTTTAATATCAGTTGGCCAGGACAAGAAAAGTGATGTCAGAAAAACCATCTCTCAGTGACAATATGATTAATTCCTTCTTAAGAGGGGGGAAAAAGAAAGGGTTGAGTATTTTTTTCCCTTTTTTTTTCCATTAATGAAAGATGGTCTGACAGTAAAGAACCTGTGATTAATTGCACCAAAAGAAATATAATAGACACCTTTTCTTGGCATCATCTGTATTTTGTGTGATTTTGCTGTTATCTCGTTGGCTCAATACAGAAAAATTATCTCTGAGGCTGCTGTAAGGGATGTTAACTTCCTTTTCCTTATTACAGATTGATCTTTGATATCTGCTTTTCTCTGGGAGCTCTTTTATTCCCACAAGTGGTACAAACCTTCTGCTGTTTTCCATATATTGCACTTAAGTAGTTCAATACCTTTTGGAGAGACTATGGGAACATTTAATAAAGACTCAATGATTGCCATATTTTAAAGGTTATATGAGATGAGAAATTATATAGTGCTTTAATAGGTGAATAAGTCTATGCTGTTGATTTCAGATAAACCAATGTTTTTCTCGTAAGGTGGAGAAATGATACTTTTTCTGTTGTTTCTGTCCTCTAGAGTGTGAATATTTTTCCATCTGTGGTTTCCAGTAAAACGAATTTCCAATCTCTCAGAAATTTCTGCCCAAGCCTCCACAATATTTGCTTAAGAGTAATCAGAGCATTACCCAAATCTCTGTTTGAAGCAACGGTGACCTTACCAGTGGTAAGCAATAATTGGATTATTTTTCAGAGGTGTAGGAAGATTCACTGTAATAACAAAAGAAGAAATACCAACTGATAACACCACTTGTCTGCAGCACTGTAAGCCACAGCGCTTTCTGAAGAATAGTTTAATAGCTTAGCATATTATGAATACTGAGTGAGAAAGGCAGAGACTTGGGGAATAGACGCTGCCTTGCAGTTTGGGGCGATGCACGTGCTTATGGGGGGAGTTCTCTTATTGATTATTATTATTAAAGTGCTTTTGTCAAGAGATGATGCTCTGTCTGTGTACGAGTTGCACCCAGGGCGGCGCTCACCTGCCTCCAAGGTGTGTTGCAAGCGAATGTACGGCCTAAAATGTCCTGCCTTGGTGGCAGTACCGAAGGATGCGGTGTTTGGTGTAGGGAGGCTGTGGCTGGGACACTTGCGTGTCCCGGGTCCCCCCATGCCCTCCGCTGCCCGTGCCTTGGCTGTAGTTGGGTAACGCCGATTTCTTGCCGTGGGTTTCTGGGCAGTGCGGGTGCCAGTCAGCTGGCCAAGCTGGTGGGGTTTCTCCCGGAGAGGCTGAGCTGCTGTGAAGACAAATTAGAAACCATTTGGAAGAGCAAATCCATACCAGCACGGTGTGGGGTGAGGCTGATTGCCTCGCGCTCTGTTTTTAATTGTAATGAATTATATGGCTCGGCACGGCGGGGTGCCGAGCCTCTTGGCTGAAACTTGTGTAATTCACGTAAGTGTTTACACAAAAGCCAAGTAAATGTTAAGCTTCCTACAGATTTCAATGTACACGAACCTTTCTTTGTGTTCAGTTTGGGAGACCGGTGGAAGCAAGGCAGCACATGTGGCTGTGGGTCTGGGCGGGGGCCCTGTGTGCTTATGTGAATTGCACATGTTAAAAGCTATATTAAAAAAATATAACCTTTAACTTTCCCTAGAGTGGGTTTTGCAGTGACCTGTCCATTTCTCCTCCAAAAGAATTCTGTATCATTTTGGTTTATTAAGAGATGCTCAAGGGCATGGGGAAGTTTTTGCCTCTTGACCACTAAAAGAGAGACATGTGCCGTCAAGGCTACCGGCGTCCTTTGAAGTCTTCCTGTGTGCCCACATGATGCTTCTAATTACTGCAAACGAGCCTCCTGCAGCACAGGCTGCTGTGTAATTCAAACCAACGCTGCTCGCCAGATGGGATCCCTCTCAGACTAGACCGTAGCAACGTCTGGCCCCACAACGCTGTCAGGGAGCACGTCACACGAGCAGGACGAGATGTTGGTCCTGACCTCTGATGGCACCTGGTTGTGGAGCAGAGGTCTCTTAGTGTGGCCGGGCTCTGCGTGTTGAGAGGTGACCCTTGGCTCTAACACAGGGTCTGGCCGTGCAGGGCTCCGGGTCTCTCAGCTTTTCCTTGACCTAAGGGGAGCTGAAATTTGGGACCCTGCACATCAGCCAAGCCCTTGTTGTCCTGATGGGGCCAGGTTTGCCTTAAACCAACAAAGCCAAAGCAGGCTGTTAAAGAATTTGCATTATGACGATTCCCTGGGCACGGTGCAGCTGGGAGATCTGTATACCTGGATGTAATTTTATTTTTAGAAAGCACGTTAAGGAGCATAATGACCTCATTACCATGCCAGTTGCAGCCCTGCCTGCTTGAGAGTATTTAATTGTTTTCATTCCCTGTGTGCAGCCGTTTCAGTGGATAGGGCAAAAGCAGGAGAGGAAGGGAGTTTGTGTGATTGGAAACAATAAGGATGCTGAAGCAGAAAGCAAAGTGCTTGTCTTGAAGCGTCCCTGTAAGATTCGCTCCCCAAAGCATCCTGGTACTCAAGGAACCTGCAGTGTTTTGGAGACCTTTCCTCCAAAGAGGAGAGGTGGCTCCTCCTCCCGTTGCCTTCCAAGGAGTCACGTTTTTTTCCTCTTTTAGACCTCTCTCTTGGGGGGATTGGAGGGGGGCAGGAAGAAAGTGTTTGAAAGGCAACCCAAGCTCCCACTTCATCAGGTGGCGGTGGAAGCTGGGGATCGAGGAGAGGTAAGAGATTTGCCCCAGCAGCCTCGCTGCTAGGCAGGCAGTGCTGATCCCCGGGGGTTTTCTCGTACCTGCTTGCCTTCAGTGTTTTTAGCCTCCTTACCACTCCTGTGCAAGGACAAATGTATAAAAACAGGTAAAAGGGGGGAGGGGGGGGGGAAGGATTTATATTTCTCTGGCAATGGTTTTCTAAGGAGCCCTGATTATTCAGCAGCAGTGGAAATAAAAAACTGCAGAAGATGTAAATAATCTTCAGGATTATGCTAAAGCCAAGCTTCAGTCATTTTCCTGGAAGAAAATGCATGAAGCCTGTCCATTTAATAACCATCAACCAGAATTTCTCTAGGGCTTCTTATATTTTCATGAAAAGGATCAGTTGCCTTGAAGAGAAATGGCAATTCTGGTATCTACAAATACCCTTCGGCTGGGGAAGGCGTGGTTCAGGCTGGTGTTCTTTGATTGGGCTTTTTCTTCCCATTTTCTTTTTGTGATACTATCGTACGTTCACGTCCACACACACTAAAATGATCAAAAGCAAGGAGCTGGTTTATCATGAAATGTCAAACCGCGCTGTACTCTGTGGTGTAGGCTGTATCAAGGTAACATTACGTGATTTTTAGCTTTCCCTGTGTTTACATTTGGTGCCAGAGGTACTCGAGCGATACTGCAAAGTGTGTATACAGTGCAGTCAGGCTTTAAAAAAAAAAAAAATCATAGTATCGTTTGAAATCTGTACAGGATCTTTCTTACCCTGCTGGGCTTGATTTTAGACTATCGAGTTTATCGTTCAAGGAGAAAAAAAACCAGGTTTGTTGTGTGCTGTATTTAATCAAGTGCAGCAAAGAACTATCACAGGCATCGTTCATCTTTGCAAGCCAATTTTTGTTTCCATTTTAGTTGTAGAAAACCCAGCCTTGGTAAAATGGGCTCATTTATTGTGCAGGTCTGATGGCACCAAGCTTATGGCTGCTGGCAGGTATCGACTGGTTTGCAGTGGCAGTCCTCGTATGGATTTTTATGGAGTTTCAGTGTTGAGAACTGCGTGTTTAATCGTTGTAGAAATGCCAGGAGCTGGGGATTTGGGGATGCTTGGAATTAACGGAAAGTGCACGGCATTCCCGTTGCGGCTTCCAAAACGTGAGAAGCCTGGGACCGCTGGGTTTCCAGTGAGTGGCAGGGTTTAGGGTGCTCGTACATCCCTAGGCAGCTTTTATCCTTCCCATCCATCCACCCTCCTGAGAAGCCCATTCCATGGTGGAGGTTACATTTCCCAGGGGACAAAGCTGCAGCTGAAGTTCTTGCTGCGAGGAAGCCTGTTGACTACAACTACGGAACGTTTTAGTATTTAATGAAAACTTGGAGAAACATCATGATTCACCCATCTGGGCCTCGGTGGCACGTGGGTAGTTCAGAGCCTGCTTCAGCCGCTGCAGCAGTCGCACGTGCAAAGCAGCCGGTGAGGCGCCTGCCTGGCAGTAGTCTGAGCAGTGGGGATCCTTGCTTGCATAAATTTTGGGCAGGCAGGTATGAAAAACCCAAGCCCTGAGTGTGGTGTTAATAAAAATGTCTGGCTTTGTACCGCATAGCCTTTTGTGCGGTGAGGATGCTCTGATTTATTGGTGCGCGGGGCTCGTTGAGGTGGAACGGTGGGGGCTCGCGTTGCTGGGGAACAGACTCCAGTAACTCGCCACCCGTAGACCTCTCTGGGGTTTCATTTCCAGCAGCCCTTAATTCAAGAAACAGTTTCTGTCACTCCAGCTTCAGCCACAGGGAAAGAAATGGCTGAGGGAGAAGTAAGTGATTTGTCCTAAGCTGCAGGAAGGGAGCGGTGGTATTTTTCATAATTCGATGCATTAAAACCATAATCTTCCAGTTCTGTTTCTGAGCATCCTGGCCGTCTCGTATATCTGTGGGCCCCTAGAGCAGTCTGTTCTCCAGGTTCACACGTGCTGGGGGTGATGGCTTCTGAGCTATTCTAGCAATATAAAAAAAAAAAAAAAAGAAAAGAAATAAAAGGCTTGGAAAGGGATGTGATGCCAAATGGAACAGCTCTGTCTTACCCGCCTCGAAGAGAAATCATCCGAATGCTGAGGGAGACAGGCTCCATTGCGCAGATTAATGTTCAGTGTTTGAAAGCAGCCAAGAACAGTTTTTACACACATACACGGAAGGAGCTGGGCGGTTCATCTCTGCAGAAGCCATTCCTTTCCCTAAGAGGGCATTAAAAAAAAAAAAAAAAAGTACAAAGGTCTCCGGGAGCGCTCAGCTGCTCCGGCAGTTTAATTGGCTGAACATAGCGCTCTACAGTTGGGATTAATATGGATATTTCTTAATAACGTGTCACCTTGTCAGGAGTTTCAGGGTCAGGACTGCAGGGCTGCACGGTGCTTGCAACTCAAATTCTCGCCTTTCCTTCTGGTTTTTATTATTACAATAGCTCCTGTAAGCGAATATTCAAAGGAAGATAGTGTTAAGTTGACTTATTCTTTTCTTCCCATGCAACTAGTGAAAAAATTGGGAAGGTGAGGGGAGGGGATGGTCTGCAGAGCTTGGCAGGAATGGCTTTGGCGTGGGTCGGCTTGTGGGTCCACGCTGGCTTTGACCTGCGCGCCAGGACACGCAGCGTATCGGCGTAAACATGGTGAGCTCATGGTGAGGAAATCCCAGGCAGAAAGCAAATAAAAGTGATGTAGCAGCGCTCAAGATGGCTTCAAAGGACCTGAGATCATTAGCATTTTTACAAGCATTTTACAACTGGTCTTGCTGCCTTTTATCTCCGTGGGTCTCCCCTAAGTGACCACCAGCACAGGGATGCCAGTGTGGAGGAGCCAGCATGATGTCTGCCACCGTTGTTGAGGGTTATTTTGCTTTTTCTCTGTTTTTCTCCTTTTTCCTTCTTTCTCACCCTCCCTCCCCAGTAATTTCAGAGGGGGCTCTGGGCAGCCCACCTACTTGATCAGCAGGCGTGATTGCCGCCAGCGCTAATGGGATGCACTCAGAAGAAGGTTCCTCTAATTTCCCCATGCTCCCGCCTGCCCCTGCCTCCTCTCCAGGACTGATTGCCTCTGCGGCTTTATAATCACCGTCTGCCCACCGCAGAGGAGAGCTTCCTCTGCCTGGGGACACCGCAGGGCAGCGCGGCGAGGCCGAAGCCTTCCCTGCTCTCTATAAAGTCGTTAGCGGCACAAAAGCCAGCGGCGAGCGCGCAGCCGCTGAAAGTCTCAGCGAGGCGTTTGCTCCTGTAACGATCGTCTTTTATGCATAGGTAATTTTGATAGAGTTGCACTCGCGAAGCCCACTGTCGTCAGGGTGGCGTGAGCTGACCTGTTAATCATAAGAGGAATTAATGGGAATTACAGCCGGCGGAGGCCTCTCTCTGAAGAGCTGGTTCAGGGCGTAGCAGTGAATTTAAAAACACAGCAGTGTGTTGTCCTTAGAGCAGCAGATAAAGTGGCAGTGAGTCGGTTCCGAGGGGAGAAGGGGGATGTGGAGGAGATAAACTCGAGGAGTATAAACACCAGATTAACAGCCTAATTCTGAGGAGCGTGAACACACGTGCATTTTCATTGCATCCACTCCGTAATTAACGGAGACTTTTAATTGAACTGGGCTGCGTGGAGCAGAGGGAGGCCAGGGCCGCCAGGATTTGCAGCCTTGTGGTGGCTGTACCCGAAGGAGACCTGGGTGAGGTGTCCTGCGTTACCTCTCTCAATGGTGCTCCCGCCGTGTAAATTGGTTTAACGCCATTGACTTGAAGTGAAATGAAATCGAAGGATCCCTGCTGATGCTTTACACCACCTGAGGTCTTGGTTGTCTCCAGATATTACCAAACAGATACTTCACAAAGCAGTTCCTCTGAGTTTTCTCTTTGTTTCTTTGATAAGTTTCTTTTAAAATGCTGTGTATCCACGTAGCCCACAGAGATTAAAAGAATAGCTTATCTCATCCGTACAGAAGACCCATGAAGTCCTGAAATATGCTTTGTATTGGTGCTTCTCAAAGGAAGGGTTGATTACTTGGTCTTAAATATCCAAAGTGTGGTCCCCGCGTGCCTGAATACACAAGAGGTCTCTGAAGAGCAGTCGGAGAGGCTGCTCGGAGAGACTGTCCTTAGAAGTTTATAAAGAATAACGCAGCAAGTTGCAGTGAAGTGCTGTTGTCATTTGTGCATTCAAAATGCACGTGCAGTCCGGGGTTTGGAGGAAAGGGCGGCAATTAGGCAGTCCTGTTAATAAGGAGCGTGTGGCTGGGAAGCCAGTGGATGATGAGAGCGAGTCATTTCTTCTTTAACAACAAATGGAAGATAAATGGTGTTTGGTTGGTTCCCTGTGTGCCCTTTGGGACTGTTTAAAGTCTGTTTACCAGTTTTTGGACTAATCTGATATGGAGGAGGGGCAGGTTTTCTGCAGTATTAATGAGCAGTCTGTATTTTGGGAGACACGATGCAGTCATCCTCTCCCAGGGTGGCTGGAGAGCAAAGCCCTGAGCGAAGGCGATGTCCTTCCCAGTGCAGGCGCTGGTGGGACCATGGGCAGCCTCGTGCTGTGCCCACCAAGGAGAAGTCTTTCTGTCCACCTTGGCTCCCTCCAGCAGCGGTGGGATTCTCCACTTCCTCGCTGAACAGTGACAGTCCCACAAGCATGCGAGGAACAACTTGGCCGGAGAAAGGCAACCGGTCTGCAAAGTCAGGGATGTTTTGCGAGACAGCCAAGCAGGTCCCTGGGGCTGGGCGTCCTGGCTGGCAGCGATGCTGTGGGATGGTGATTTCCTTCTGCAGTGGAGCCCGGCAACGTGAGTCGGGACCCAAAAACCCTACAGCCTGAGCACTTTGCAAAGGCTATTGCTAGCCAGGCACAACCCTCACGTGCGAGGCTCCTACAGGATTGCAAACCAAGGAGGTGAAAGCCCCCATGCGGAATATGTGTCCAGAAAACGGGGAGCACCTCTCCTAAAATGATTTATTTCTTCTTGAGACCGTCAGGTTGTCATTTAAGGATTTAAGACCAGGAAAGCAAGTACATCGCACTGCTCTCCGCTGTTGCTGTCTCTGGCTCGGCTGAGGCTCGCGCCGGGTGGCACGTGGGTGGCTCTCACCCTGTGTTTGTTATGGGGAAGCTCCGAGGGTCCGTTTGCCATCCCGTGTCTAGTGGTGAGGTGCCGCTGCTCGCCCTCCGAACAACCCATGGGAAATAAAGCAGCAAGGAAAGCTCAGGCGTGCAGGGGAGGGTGAGAAGAGCATATTTTGGGTAGTCTGTCAGTCAGCTTGACACTAATTGGTTGCAATAAGTAATCGTTCTCCATTTAAATTAGACTCCAGTTTCCTCTGTAGTCTGTCTGTTTGCTGTGTGGGCTTCGGTCTCTAATTAGGCTCTCACGTGGCAAACCTGGTTTGTAAGCTGCTTTTGTTCCTGGAGAGCCAGGCTCAGCCCTCCCTGAGGCCGCCCGCGCTCTCGAGCCCTGCTCCCGAGCGGGATGGTTCTTAGATCAACACCACCAAGTTCAAAATAAATTTTTCTTTTAATGTATGTTTTGATTATTTCTATATTTAAAGCTTGCAACAGCGAGGGAGGTTAAAATGCAAAGGGGTTTATTGGACTGGCAATGGGAAAACCATTCGGAAACGCTTCCTCTGCGTTCCTGGAAGGCCTGCTCGCTCCTCCGTGAATAGGCTTCATTGAATTGCCAGCCTCTGCGAAGGCTGGAGCAGCTTGCTCGCATCTGGACCCTGCCGCCTGCCCGCCCAGGACACCTGGAGACCATTCCGCCCGCTCCAGCCCCCCTCGCTCCGAGGTAGCTGCGTACACGCGTTCAAAGCTCGCCCGGCCGCCGGCCCACGGTCTGGAGCCGCTCCAGGGCTGCACATCTGTAACCGAGCGCCGAAATGCGCAGTTGGCACGAGAGGCTTTTATCCCTGGCCGGGCGGTTGCTTGCCAACGGAGACAGGGTTTCTACCGTCCTGACCCAGATGCGTCAGCAGGATGGTTGGGCATTCTGATAAACACTGGTTTTATTTGGCATCCCGGTATTTACCTTACTGCCTTCTGATCCAGCGATACACGCTGGGAGTTACTGGCTTTCTTCAGAGCGCTCGCAAGGCTGTGGTCCCGCCGAAGTACGTAGATAAGAAACTCTTTGGGGAGAAAGAGGTGAAGCAAATTGAGCGTGGGGTTTTTTATTGCTTCTCTTTACGTGATTTATGTATTGGCAAGGTAACTTTGCTTTCATGCTGCTAGTCAAAACTGGAAGGGATCTTGGCTGCGTGGAGAGCTAAATTTGGGTAAAGGGACAGGATTGGATTAGGGCTTACGATTTTCACCAATAAGCTAAAACTGCGGTGGGCGTCACTCCGCCAGCTGGGGCTGCAGCCGGGGAGCCTTCCCTTCCCAAACCACCGCAGCCACTCGCTGAGGCGCAGGCAGCCTCCCAACCCAGGCACCGCTGCCGCCGGAGGATGCACCGAAGGCGCTCGCCGCTGCCCATCCTTCCCATCCTTCTCGTCCTTCCCATCCTTCCCTCTGCCCGTACCCATTACACGGGGGTTTTCCAGCGTGTGAAGTGAACGCCTGTTTAGCCTGGGTAAGTTATCGCGCCCGGTTTGTAGCCTATGAAAGTATAAGCCGCTTTAACACCGTACAGATGTTTGCATTGGGAAATTATTCTCTTTTTCAGCTCTGATTCTCATTTTTCAGCCGGTTCTCGCTGCGGGCAGAGCCCAGGGGCAGCACTCCCGCTGCTGCTGTGGAGCAGGGGTGTGCCGTATCCCCTGCTAATATCTGCCTCAGCAGAGACAGGAAAACTTTTCCTTGATGCAAACGTGACTTCTGTCACCAGCCCCTGAGCCGCTCCTGCTTTCTTACTCTGTTGTAAAACCCCTGAAGAGTAAAACTCTGTGGGAGGCTGGAGCTTATCTTCAGCTCCGGCTTTCCAAACGTGCTGTGTGTCTTCTCAGCTGTTGCAAGGATTTGTGTGGAATGACAAAACGTGAATTTTGAACCTTTGGCAGCTGTGTTTAATACAGGATAAAGGGTTATTTTTAACTTTGGGATGTTGAATTTTTTTTTTGTCTTTGTTAACATGAGTTCAGGAGAAAATGTCCCGTTTCATTGAGGCAAAGCAAAGGCTTCTTTTAAGTGGAACAAAGACTTTTAAGTACTTAATCAAACTTGCTGAATTGAATTGCTTTTGGATACTTTAGGAATTAAGCAGATAGGAGGTTGTGTTTGGTTGGAAACAAGGACCCATTCCTGCCCAGAGGAGTCAGAGGAGCATACAGCTTTCAGGACGCCTGCGCTGGGCAGGGGTGTTTAACAGCATCCTCTGTTTTCTTCTGCTCAGGCAGCGCAAATTATTTGCATGCTTTAGGGTTGCTTCTTTCTTCCAGCAGATGTTTTATCTGTGCAACTGGTGGAGTAATGAGAGAGAGATGTGGTGCTGGTGTGCAAACACCCCTTTGGGGAGGGTTAGAGGAATAGCAGAGTCCCTCCTGGGAGCAGCCGGCTGAGGAGCGGAGTTAGCACAAGTTGCCAAAAGCAAAATGCAGATGGCCCGATGTATTTGACTTCATTTCTGTGAAGAGTTTGTTCCCCCCACCGCTGAGAACGGGCAGAATGCCGTGCTGCATCTTACAGCAAATTTCTCTCAACGTGCGAATCATTCACTTGGGATTTTTGTGGTGAGGGGTGGGGGATGATTAAATGTTCTGTCTGTGGGAAATTACCAGGAGATACGAATGTTTTCCTCGGTGGCTTTGGCACTGGCAGTGGGGTGACATGGGAGCCTCCCCACGCGTACATCGGGCCGCCCAGAGGTTTTGCACGCTTCGGTTGCGTGAGTGTATTTTTGCTCTGCTCCATTTGACTAATGATAACAACATGCTGATTCCTCTAATGATCTTGATTAAGTTATTGGTTATTTCCTTAATTACCTACTTGATCTACTTATATCTTAAATGAGTCTATTTGTTCACCCAGAGGAGGGGAAAAAAAAACCAAAAACTTGTTTTTTCCCTTTTAAAAGGTTTTTTTTTTTCCCTTACCAAAAGGCAGCTGTTGTCTTAGGTCAATAATGAGCTGGCTTCCCTGGTGCCGCTGCATCAGGGGTCCGTGGGGCAGTCACGGTGTTTGTGTGGTGATGAGGGGACCACGCCAGCCGCGCTGGAGCATCATGCCTGCCACTGCCGGGTCTTTCCCCAGCAGAGATGCCTTGCAGGGCTGGAAGCAAGCTGCTTCCAGAGACTGAGCAAAATGGCACCATCGCTTTATGGAGGTGGTGACCTATAAATCCAGCCAGTTGTTTCGGGCTGGCCATGGGAATGTGCCAGTGTTTGCAGATATGATGCCGAGAGATGGGTGCTGGTGCTCCCCGCGGGCTGGCTCTCCTAGTGGCAGCGAATAGATGTACATTGATTCCCAGCATCGGTGTTTTGTCAATGTGATCTTCTGAATGCTCTGTTTGTGCGTATAAACCAAGCTGGGGGCAGGATGGTGTCTCAGGGCCAGTTCTGGAGTGAAAAAAAAAATATATCTTTTAATCTCCAGTGGTCTTCGTTTCCCATGCAGTAGCACATGGTACTCCGTTCACCACCCAATGTCTCTGCACAGCACTACAAAAGCAGCCTCACCAGTTCTCCACCTGTTCTCCACCAGTTCTCCACCAGTTCTCCACCTGTTCTCCACCAGTTCTCCTCCAGTATTCACTACCGTTTGTTGCCTTCTCTCCCATCTCTCGGGGTAGAGAGACTTGGATTTTTCACTTTGGAGACTCCTCATGATATCCATAGCAGCAGCCCGTGCTTCAGACAAGCCTACTTGTTCATGCTTTTGTACCATTTATTAGTCTTAATGATATTCCCCTCGTTAGCCTTAGCTTCACACCCTCCCTGATGCCGAACTCGCTGAAACACATATTGCGTAATGAGCTTGCTTCCACGTGCAAATTGGAGACACAGAAGTTGGGACTCTCCCAGCTAAAATAGAACGAAATGCTTGCCCTCCAGTTAAATCTTAGCATCTGTGCCAAAAAATTATGTATTTTGGAGGAATTACAAGAAGTTCTGACATATGCAAGCATTATTCCTTTGGATCCTTTATATTTTTAGCAGTTTGGTGTGAATTTGGATGGTACGACTTTCCTCTCTCAGAAGAAACCTTCCCATGGCCTACGTGAAGGCCAGAGCATCGCCCTGCGATGCAGGGAGCTGCATAAATGTGTCTCCAGTGCTGGTGCTCGCTCCAGCCAGGATGTGTTTGGATGGCAGCTCCTGAAAATCCCACGTGCCGTGTTTGGCAGCACACACGAACCCCATACCCGGTGCTGCCGGCCCTGCTTGCCGCCTGTGTTGACTGAGTCTGGGCAGTCAGCACTGGTCTTGTGGTCTTGGGTGTCCCCAGGAGAGCTGCAGCTTTTGGTTTGGTTTGCAAAATAACTTCTGAGCTGAGGGTTGGTGGGGAGGACTGGAATATATCAATTCTAATGGCTCAGAAAACAATATCCTAGTATTTTTATATCACAGTTCATAAATGGTTGTTATGACATTGGCAAACGCAAGCGTGGTGGACCTTGTGGTCAGCTGTGCTTTGGACACCGCGTATGGGCGTCAAGGATGTTGCAGTGCCAGAGCAGCGATGGTGACACCTCTGTGTGATCCATGTTCCCTTCCACCTCTATCCTGGGTCGCTTGTGTAATCTCGGACAAATCGTGAACATCCTCCAGCCTTCAGATGGGGGGAGAGCAGCAGAGCTCCTGTGGCAGCTGTTCGGGCTTTGATGTCAGAGCAGAGCCAGCCCCGGGGTGGTACCCAGGGATGCCCGTGTGTGGAGTGGGACCCCGCTGTGACCAGGACATCCAAATGCAATGGAAAAAGACAATAAAAACAGACAAATAACCGCACTCAAGAAGAAAGTATATTGCTGTCTTGTCCCCTCTGCTTTTCTTTCTCTGTAAATCCTGGGAGGGGGTAGCTGAGATGAAATATTTGCTCTGCTGGGGTTGGATTTCTCTTTACATTCCTTGAGAGTTTGTGTTTGGATTTTGCCCTGTTGGTGTTGGTTTATGCAGTGATGTTTCCTGCAGCTCGATCGCGTGGGTATAGTTCTAACTCTTGGTATTTTGTGCAAAGATAAAAATGAAATAAAGATGGGCCTGGGTAATGAGGTGGCTATTTAATCACAGCAGGACTCGCAGGAAAATGTACATTAAATATTTATGGGACGGTATTCATTAACATTTTCACTGTGTTGGCACTGGGCAGTGCAGGAAAGCTGTCGATAGAATTAGAGTGTGTTACACAGCCATAGACCTGGAAAGAGCGGCGGCAGAGGAGAGGCATGAACGCTTGCTTTGTTACCCCAACGCGTTCCTTGTAGCTGGCCTTGCATCTGGAGTTGCAGGAGCAAGCAGGATTTCAATGGTTTCACTTACAGTTCTGAAAATGCTCACAGTAAATATTTCAGGTCTGGTTTTTCTGACTGCCGTGTCTTACGCGAGTGCAAGTGGCTGACACCGAACCCCTGATTCGCGGGCAGGCAATTAGAGAGGTAAGCCTAAGTGACTTCACGTGCCTCCTCTTTAGATTGCTCAAATCTGCTAATCCCAGCCCTTTAAAGCATCTCAAGATTGAGTTTTCGCAGCGCTGGAAATCGGCTGTGGCTGGGGACCTTGTCCAACATATGCTATGGGTACAGAGTTACGGAGTGAGTTATCCATGGGCATGAAATGATGCCAGGAAGATTAGAACTGATGATAAAATGGAATTAATGCTTGCTTCATTAACAGTGTGGAAAGTATCAAATTACTTATAAATCTAATCATTTCCTACATCTGTTAAGTGAAGCTACTTAAATGGTTGAAATATTTTTTATTTGCTGTCCATTGCATCCTCAGATACAGGATCACAGCAAAGGATGTTAGACCGCCCACAGCAGTAAGAGGAAGGTCTGAAGCATCAGCATCAGCAGCCTGATGAATTAAATATTCCTTCAAGATGAGACTAGGTCTTGTGTCAGATTTTAGGACACCTTGTTCTAGATCAGTAATGTGAGCCCAAGACCGGTCTCAGGCTCATGCCAAAGGCTGTACTGGTTGCGCAGGTCTGCCAGATTTGGCCTTTGGGTCCAAAGTCCGTGACCTGTGCCATTGACCACAGCAAGCGACATGCTCAGCTCAGGCTGCGCCCACAGACACCTCCCTTGGGGGAGAGAAACTTCGTCTTGGTGTTACTGTCACTGGGTGAGAGCTTTGCCCTACTTTTTTAGAAGTGTAAAAGGAACATATAGAGATATAAGAGAAGTACTTCCTTCACCTGAATGCCGGTTGGACAAAATAAATGGTAATCTTGACTAATTAGCTAATAGACTCACTGTGGATGTCTCGGCAATCCATTTAGGTACTTGAAAGGCCCATTAATTTCCACTGGTGCCTTACAGCAGAGCGGCGAGTAAAAGGCTCAACCGTACCCATGCTCTTTGCTTTCTGGTGCCTTTTTTCCCCCATGTACATGAGAACGGAGCCCTGCCGCTCCCGATGGCAGTCACGAGAGCCGCGTGGCTCGTGCCAAGCCTCCATCTCCCTGCGCCTCAGCGTCTGGTGCGTCATGTTGTGTCAGTTCGCATGAAGCCATGCCTTGTAGCACCCCAGGTAGACTGCTTTGATTAACTTTCCGCTTATCTTTCGGCTGAGTAACTGGTCGTTATGGTGCGCTGATGGGGAAGGTGTGGGGACTGCCGTTGCTGGTCCCCACGGTGAGCTGGGGATCGGAGTCACGGCCAACGACTTTTGTTCCTCTTGTTGCTTTGACATGCCACTTGTCAGGGAAGTACAAATGTGTTTCTTTGCACCAGGAAATCTTTATTCTGGCTTCACACCCCATGGTTTTTATCCCTTCGGTGCAGTGTTTGTTGACATCCTGGTTCCAGCAGATCAGCGTCTGTTTGCAATTACTCCTGAGCTCTCCCACCCGGTCTGGCTGGGGGTTCTTTCTCTAAGGGGTTGAATTTCCTCAGTGTAAACATTTCTGCTTTCTAAGCTTGTGGTTATTTGTTGTCTCCATGCTCTCATTTTCTTAAGCACTGCAGGAAGCAGTCTCTTGCATGAAGAGCTTAGAGCTCACACCTCCAAACATCTTCATATTAGACACTTTCTCAGTATCTAACACCCACTAATAATCAACGGGAGCTGAATCCTTAGCTACTGCCGAAATATCCAGGTATCCTGAGCATCTGACTGCTTCCCTTGACCGCCTCTGTTACACCAAGGGCTGGAAGAAAGGAAGCAAGAGCAGCAATCCCTCCTGGAGTGCGAGCACTAGAAATGATTCAGAATTAGTCTGGGTCTAAGTCACAGCTTATTTTGCAATTCAGGACCCAGGGCCTGTCACATAAGTGACTTTGCCACCCCTGCGCTGGCTGTGGATGATGATCCAACCCCTAAAGCTGGTCGTTAGGGGTGAGGGTGGTGGAGCAACACGGGTGAAGCAGGTCACTCTTTTCGCTTGCTGTGGGCTCCCCAAAATGAGAAAAGCAGCAGCATGCAGTCGTTCGAGGTACCAGAGGGTGCTTTAGACACCCCTTAGTCCTCGGCTCCCTGAAATTTAGAGAGGACTCACTCGAATTTCATAGCACATGCCACAAAACTGAAGTGGAGCAGCAAGCGGATCTGATGCTGGCCATTCAGAGCTGTGGCCACAACCAGTAGCAGCGCGGGGTGGCACCGCCGCACAGGGACATGCGTGGCACCTGGATCCTCTGCAGGTGGCACAGGCCCCACTGGTGAGCTGCGGGCAAGTGGCGTTTTCACCTAAATCCCCAACTGATTTCCAATGACCGTCCACCCCGGAACTTTTAAATGTTTCCAAACCAATTAACTGTTGGTATAAAAGATCACAGCACTGCAGTTATATCACTGTATCTGTTTTCTAATCCTTTAAAATATTCTCCTGTCAAGAAATCTCATCTTTTAAAGCAGGGCTGCTTTGGATTTTGATGAGCTGCACAGCAGTTTTTCGGTGCTGAATGGTCACTGCCAACTTTCTGCAGCCCTGGTGGGAGTGGGGACAATTTTGTTTCAAAGGAATTTATGTTAGAGATGCTTCAGAGGAAGATGGATATATGCCCATGGTGAATGATTTTTGTCATGTTTTGCCATTTTCTGTAGAACGGTTCATCTCTGACTCTCCAGGGACTTCAGAAAGTTGACTATGGCAGGTTTGCCTCAACTTAAAGGTGATGAGGTTTTGTTCTAAGCCACATGCAAAATGATAGTTGACACCAAAACTAAACCCATTTTCTCAACCCTTGCATAAGCACAGGGTGCTGTTTGCTCAGGTGAAGAGGCTGTGAAAGCAGAAGAGTGCTCTCCTCTGTCTTTTGTGAAATGAAAAGTTTACCAAAGTCAACATTTTTTTTGAAGCAGTGCTGTTCAGAGTACAGCAAGTGTCAGAATCCTTCTTGGCCATGGGTTTGTGCTGTTGTGTGCAGCAGATACTCAGGGAGGGGAAGGCAGCTGTTGAGCTGTGATTGCAGCTTATTACACCAATTATAAGAGCCTTGCCGGTACCGTGAGCTTCCCTTCTCCTTCCCCCATCTGTCTGTTTGGCCGTCCATGGTTGCTCATCTCTTTGAGATGCATGTTTGAAGGGCTTAGTACCGCAGGGAGCCCAACTGCGCCCCCCCTCCACTTCCCCACACTGGTACAAGGGAATGATTGTGGTTTGCACAGAGAAGGTATTTTTGGGATTGAGCTGTTTGCCCTGAAATAAGGCCACAGAAGGGTGCGGTGTTACCCTGGATCTGCAACTCCAAATTTCCAAGGATCTCAGCCAGCTGAGCCACTCTGCTCTGGAGCATCCCAACCTGTTTCGGATGAAGGAAAGAGGACAATGTCCAGCACTTACTTCATTGCCTGTTTCCTCCACATTTTGTTTTCTGCTGCATACCAGTACAACTAGTCTCATTCCTGGTCAGGGCAATCCCCTCCAGTCCTGGCATGCCGCAGGAAGGTTCTCAGCTCTACCCAAAGAACATCCACTGTTCTCCAGAAATGTCGTCACTCCTCTGCTGTGGATCCTCTGGCTGACCCTGCCTTCGGTACAACCACTGGCGGCAGCAAGCTGACCGCCAAATTGCTGTTCTTTTATTGCAAGGCGACGCTGTAAGTTAAATCAAAAAGAAAGCACGGCTTCTTTGGATGCCCACCTGTTTTTTATTTCACTGGGGAGGGGTTACTCGCTGTCGCAGGGAGCTCGCTTTGAAGGAACAGCCCACTCCAAAGCAGCCAGCAAAATGCTTTCTGAACCACGAAACAATGAGGCTCACTAAATCTCTAGCGGCAATAATTGCTTCTAAAAGGCTGATGTATTTAGTCTGCTCGTGTTTAGCAAACATGTTCGCTTCGCCCTTTGAAGATAATGCTGCGTGCAGCACAGCATGGTAGGGGAAAAAAGAGGAAGAAATGGCCTGTGGTTTCCAGCGTGTTTAACGAGCAATGACTGACGGGAGCAATAGCATTTGATGAGGCTGGTGTCCTCCCATTAATCGTGAGTTATTGGGTTCCTCCACCCTTCCCAGTGCTCGAGCTGTGGGCAGGATGCCCTCGTGGGCTCGTACAAGCTGGGGGCGCTGCACCTGAGGCTCGATGACACTGGTGTCTCCTCCGCAAGCATGGGGCACCCCTGAAGTCCCCTGGCTGGGGACATCTGCAAGCCATGCCTCTGTGTGGCTGCGATGGCACCAACCAGCATCTCCTTGCAGGGTGGCTTCACTAGAGCCTGGTACCACGTGTACCGGCCGGGGCCGGGGAGGGATGCTCCAGGGTTGCCACCTGCACGGGACCCATCCAGGACAGCGGAGACAGGGTGCGACCCTGTGGAGAGGGGAGCCAGCGCTGGATTCCAGGGCCATGATTCCGGCCAGCTCTCTCCTGATACGGTCTTAATCCCTCTCCGCCAGTCCTGATCCCCGCTGTTCGTACGGCAGCTGGTTTAGTTGCGTTTCCCTGTAGATCGCGATAAGATAAAAGCGTGGCCGTGTTTTACAATAAGGGAGCGGGTTTAGAGGATGACAGGTTATACGAGGAAGGGTATAACCGCTGCCACGGCCGCCTTTGATGAGGACTCTGATTGATGCTGGGTTTGGAGCAGGCAGCCGTCAGCTGGCGACGCGCTGACCTTTCCCTGACAGGCTGAGCCACTCTAATGATCTTGATGGGGCGGGCGATTTGTATATTGGGTTTGATGTATGAGGCTTGACACGGCACGGAGAAATGGGACTGGAGAATGACAGACAGCCCTTTCCCATTGAGGATGGTGAGGCACGGGCTGATTTCTTTCAGTGGGAATGCATTGCCAAATTACATTGCAGCAGAGAAGTTTTATTGTTAAATATCTTCCTTTGTATAGAATGAAGTAACTTGCAGGCCAGAAGGCTTATCACTGAAAAGGCTTGTCAGACAGTATGCTTAAATTAATTAACGTTTAGTGAATTTTTTTTACCCCGATTTTAGTGTTCAGGCTCCTTAGGCAGATAAAACAATGCAGTAGCTTGTGCCCAAGATTGGTTGGGGTTTTTTTTTGTGATTCAGCTGTATAAAATTTCAAACCCTTGACTTCTCGCAGGCAACATTAAAAGCTTTTCATTTCCATGAGTCGAATTGTGTATAAATCACACCCTGGTTGGCACATCTCATGGGTGCTTGTGGCAAGAGTAATGAATTTCATGGTTTGTTATGAGCTACTAAAACCAACACAAACACAGAAAGCCCATTGTAATCTCAGCATATCATTCTAGGAAGCAATTTATTCCTAAGTATGAACAAATGTCAAGCCACGATAACAAATTGTTATTACTAATTAAAACAAAGGGAAGGATAGCAAACATCTCTTGTCATTTGTGCACAGTGCCAGGCTGTCTCGGGGACACCAGAGCTCCATCCAGCTTCAGCCGGTGGGACAGCCAGGCTGCAAACCTCGCCGTAGCCTAAGATGCGTTGGCCTCCTCTGTGCGCTTCAGGCAGGGCATGGGCTGTGGTCCCAAGAGGGCTGGGGCAGGGGAAGCACCCAGGCTTAAATTAAGATGCCACTTTTCATAATTTTATTGATTTCTTGTTTGTTTTTTAGATCAATGTTAGCTGTATTGTGTAGAAGTCTTCTAATGGGTGGAGTTTGGCACCAAACAGCACATGCCAGTCCATCTGCTCGCACTAGCTAGTTTTATATCATCCAGGTCTACGTCACGCTCTCAGGTACGAAATAAAAACCTTTCTTGGCACCTTTCTGCCCACTGAGCAGTTAGGAGGTGAGGAGCCAAGTGCGTTCCTGACCGCGACTGGTCTCCCTGCGTTTGCAAATACACTGGGAAGTTTAAGACTCGAAGGCATCGTGAAAGCTCATTTCCGTTCATGACCGAACGTGCGTGATCTCCTCCCAGACGCGTTACGGGAGCATCGAGTGAGGGGGGACCTGAGTGGTGCGTGGCTGATGCAGAGAGGAGCTTGGTGAGCAAAGGAAGAAATCCTTCAGGGCATAACCACTGACCCGAAACACCCTATTAGACAGGTTTGAAGCCAAAAAGTAAAAAAAAATCATCTAACGTGACAGGGACCCTGACAGCGTCGGGCAGCGAGGGAGTCCTGAGCTGCTGCCAAGGCACATGTTAATGCTGACTTGCAGGGTTAGTTGGTTATCCTGGAAGTACATTTGTGTAAATGGAAAATTAATTTGTGGCTGATCAAAGGTTTACATCTTTGGAAAATATTCCACCAGATAAGCTGAAGATTTATGTGTTTCCTTCGTAACATATTTTCAGTGTGCGCTCTATTGTTCATGGGAAGGCCCCAAGAAAAATACAATTATTAAAATATAACTGTGTTGAGTTTATTTATCTTAAATTATCATACAGTGCTTTAATGAAGCTTTTGTAGACATCATTAAAGGACACTATTATAAAGTCTTCAGATGGGAATACTGTCAGGCTAGCAAAAGGGAGAAAAACCACATAAGAATCCAGATTGTTGTTCACATTCGGTTACAAATTTGATTTCAACATACAAAAGTAAAAAACGTAGTAGTGCCGAGTCAAAGCCGGAGGCTATGAGAAGCCTTATTGCTGTTAAGCTCTCTAAAGCTTCTTGCACTAAGGTGATAAAAAGAAAAAAAAAAAAGAGAGAAAGAGATACAGCGATTGATTGAAACGCCATCTGCGGCATGTTCCACGTGTCGCGCTGGGGCGTGTGGTGCCGGTCTGCGAGGTGGGGTGGTGAGGGTCCTTTTGGGGTGCATTGTCATGGGGAAGACGAGGTGCAGGACAGCAATGCTCAAGAGTGCCAGCGCAGCGTACTGGGTCCTCCCGTGGCATCAGCTCTGTGTTTGCATGGCTCCATGCTGCTAGAGGACATGGACGGCGCAGGGTGTGCTCGCGGCCGCTGCCTCGCCGTCCGGCTCTGCCTGCGCACGGGAGGATGCCGGCGACGGTCAGGCCTGTCTTGCTGGGTGCACTGGTAGGAAATAGAGAAAATTGTCTCTCAAATCAGCTGCAGTGTGTATGGGCTGTACTTCCCCTTCTGTGTCAGCTGCTGCTGGGCTCCATGGTGTTTTAAAAACGAAATTGCTTCTTGCAAACCGACAGCGCAGATCCTTACCCGTGGCTCTGCCAAAAATGAGCGGTACTCAGCAGAAGCGACAGCAGGAGGAGAGGGTCTCTCTCGCGTGGTCTCAGGCAGCAGCCATGTGAAGGTACAAATGGCAGCCCTGAGGAAAAGTAGAGGAGGCCAAGTTTTGGGGATTAATGATCTGCATCTAATCTTGGTCTCTCTGCCCCTCCCTCCATCCCATTTTTCTTTGAGATAAGACATCCCTGCTTCTGGCAGTGAGAAGTCTGGGGAGGGTCTGCTGCTTTGCTAAAAAAGAAAAAAAAAAAAAAAGGAAAAAAGATAGCTGAACCTCATTTAAAGTCCTGACCTGTATTTCATGACTCGAGTTCTCCAAGAAGCTTTCCCCATCCCTACATGTCTCCTGAAGAGCCAGGTATTTTTGGTTGGGAGAAGTGGGGCTGGACCTTGCCATGTAAAGTCTTCTCCCTTCCCTGCTCACTCCTGACAGCTGTTTGCAATCACCTTGCCTTTCCTCCGTTGTTTGCAAAGCTGTGCCCTCTCCAGCCTCTCGTTCTGCTGCTTTTTGCTGCCCCGTGGCCATGGGAGAGCAGCCCCGGCTGTCCCCCGGCCCGGGGACCGTGCTGTGCATGGCCCGTCCTGGCACCGGGGCGGGAACACTGGCTCAGCGAGCGGAGAGTTCTCTGCAAATTACAGGGGCGAGCGTGGGAACAGAGGGGAAAGAAACCACTGTGGGTATCCAATTCTGCATTTCTGTGGATAGAAAGAGTGATGGGAAAGTAATTTGTTATTGTGCCTGTTGCCGTGAGCCAGGACGGGCTCAGTGATTGGGGGGACCTGCCATCCCACCGATCCCAGACAGGCTCATGATGCGTGTGGTGCAGGGGCCAGCCTTTGTCCGCATGGGCAGCATTTTGGGGCAGAGGAGGCTGGAACCTCTGTGACATCCCAAGGTAGCAGTGCTGTATGCTGCCCTGGCAAGCTGCAGCAGAGGATGCTTGCTAAATAATTCAGAAAGGCAACTTGATCTGACATTCATCAGGTTAGTAGCCTGGTGACCTTGAGGACAGCAGTCTGCTGTCGCTGCGTGTGGCCGTGCCGTGTAGCTCGTTGTCATCGGGAGAGAGTCAACAGTGTCACGTGGAGCCCTATTAATTGACGGCCGATCAATGCACCACGCTGATAAAACACAGCGTTTGTGAAACATGGGCTCTTGCAGTGATCTGTTAAATTAGCCGTAGGGATGAGTTTGTGCAAATGGCAAAAAGTTTAAATTTGACTGGGTTTGGGTCTTTAAAACTAGCAGCAAAGGGAAGAATGATGTGGCTATATTTACAAGCAGGGTTGTCCATCTCACACCTCTGCACCTAAGCGAAGGCTTCCTGCTCTTAATCTTTCTTTATTTCAGTAGCTAAGGTCTGGTATAAGTAAAGACTGAAATAGTCTTTACTTCTGGTTGCTTGCTTCATTGCTGGCAGTTGTCAGCATCTATCCTTGTAATGATGCAAGTCCTTCACGTGACCTTTGATAATGCGTTCCACCGGCTCGGTATTCTCCTTGCTGCTTAATGAAACACCCATTTCACCTGCATAATGTGCAGAATCCGTCAAGAAATCTTGTATGCCTTCTGGAGTTATTCCAACACATGACCTTTTCACAAGCCTTGCAGTAGGTAATGGTAATGTGGAGCAATCGCCAGCGAACTGGCAGCTTTCAAAGCAGGAGGGTTCGTTTCCACTTTCCTAAGACAGTTGTTTGTCCAAACGTGGCAGCCTGTAATCTGATTTCTTGTCTCAGAAGAGTCTGTTTGTTGGATTTTGTGGATATTTAGGTTTGCAAGTATTGGAACAAGGAGTCTGCCAGGAGTGATAACGATTATACATGCTCTTTGGAGACACAAAGCTCTTCTGCATATAGCTAGCCATGCAGCTGAGATGTTCTGAGTGTTGGTCTTACTGATCTTTTATATCAGCTCGATTGTCACTCCCATTTTATCTTTGTGGATCAACTTATGCTTAAAAGTTTGCCATTTCTAGTGTGATCCCTTTCTTGAGGATAATTCAGTTGGCCAGGACAGCCAAGCAGAACTCGGGATGAGAACTTGTTGTCCACAGGACGACACCGCCATCCACCCTGTGGATCACGTCAGACTGGGTGATCAAAGCTGCTGTAGATGGAGTTATGCAGAGCAGGTCGTACAAGAGGTGGGGTTGGACACTTGTGCTTGTGCCCTGCCAGCCTTTCCCCTGGGCACGGGGCCGGCTGGCGGTCCTGCTCGAGTGGCACTTGGAGCATTAATAGGCGCTTTGCTCCCAAGTGTTTACAGCGAAAGGGCCTTTGCCCCTTGAAGGTTAATGCAGATAAAGTCAGGCATTTTACTCATGTGTTTGGTGAAAATTAGCACATACAGGACGTGCCATACAGAGCAGGACTTATTCTTCATGCTGGTTGTAGCCCCTAGTCGCTGCTGGGTGCTTTTGACAATGCATTTCCAGGGAAGGTTCTTACAGTAAACACGGGTAATTTCTGCTCCGCAGCGTTTCTGCTCAACATTATAATTTTACAAGCAGGCTTCTTTATTTGCTTTTGCCAGTTCATTTTTGTCTCCTTTCCTTTGTATTGTAATTAACATGTTCAGAATTTAAGAGGAAAAATACGTCATCTTGGGGCCTTGGCATGCTAGCTGGAGAGAGGCGAGCTAGCAGCCCGCCCGCAACACCAAAGCGAGCTAGAAGGGACAGAATGTGCCAGTTTAAGAATCTGAAGGGTCAGGGGAGTTTTTTTCCTATGAGTTCGGTTGCTCTGTGTAGTTGGAGGAGCTGGAGGAGGACCCTCCTCGGCGCTGCCGCGTTCCTCAGCAGAAGTGGAAGTGATGCAGCTGGATGCAGGAACAGGGTCAGCGCTCAACTCTTGGACTGGCAGCTGCAGTTTTAATTTAAAAAAAAAAAAAAAAGGAGGGTAAAAAAAATAAAATAAAATAATACCAGAACGGTAAATGCTCAAATATTTCATCTGCGGCCATGAATATTTTCTTTTGTCTAAAGTTCTGTCTGCGCCAGATGAGGTCTCTGTACATTGTCGGTCCATCCTGCTTGGCCAGGGTGAGTTGGGGCGACTCTGAGGAGGAGCTGGGCTGGTCCCAGCTGAAGATCTCACCCTTGAGATTTTGAGTGTAATTCCATATAATAAAACCTAATTTATGAGCCTTAATAATAATAATTTAAGGCATCTGAGTCTGCGAAAAGACTCGCAGCTGTAGTTTTTGCATCTTTCTGTGTTCTGTAAACATAGCTAATATTGCCAAAATCAAGGGCCAGGCCCCAAAAGTCAGGAGTGTGCTACAAAAGCACTACATGTTGGGCAGATTTTATTTGCTTTCTGTATTTTTCTGAGCCCACAGAAAGAAGGTTTTAAAATTTCTTTCACTTTTTGCGAATGCAAAAGCAAAGAAGTATGCTCTCCTCCCGTTGACTTGAAGCAGAGATTCGTTTGTGACCACCTAATTCCCAAGCAACAAGCTTTAAGAGCAGCAGAAGAGATTTGGCAGCATAGCTCCTTTTCTGCGTTTTCTTTTCTTTTCCGAGGGGAGGGAAACTTCAGCATCCCCGTTGGGCTGGCGTGTTCCTGGGGCTCGCAGTACTCACCTGCCATACGCATAAAAGGTGTGAATTGGGCATCTCTTGGGGCCATATGAAAGAAAACGTATTAAAATATGCGGTAACCAAAATGCCGTGCTAATAACTTGTATTTCCCAGAATATTTAGCCCTGCTGGTGCACAGACATGCTGCATCTAAAACCCAGTGGGGAATCACAGCAAAACGACTGCAGAAAATAATTAAGAGGGCATTGAAAGCCAGGAGAAAAATGATACGTTGCTCAGAGCCAACGGATCGTTGCCTTAATAGCCCGCGTACCTAAGCAGCAGTGCCTTGAATTTGACAGCAAGTTGAGATGCGGTCAGCATCAAATGAGATGATAGTTGGGGAGGGATAATTAGTGTCTTCGCACCATTCAATTTGGGCTGCTGGTGCGGAGCCAACTCTTTGAAACACACACATGTGAGCCAGCGAGAAGGAATTTTTTTATTATTATTTTTTTTTCTCTCCTCTTCCCTAAGCAGGCTACGGGATTTATTGATTTCTAAGAGCGAGCCGATTTCCATGTAAATAAATGGGAGGGTGGCCGGGCCGCGGCGCACGGTCCGGATGCGGTGACTTTGGCTTGCTGACATCATTGCTCATTAGCATGCAGGAGAGGAGAGCAATGCAACAGCAGAGCCCCGCGCCGCTCCCGCGCCGCCAATTATTCTCCATGGGCTGCATCTCTCCTCGTTAATGCCTTGCGCTCAGAGAGCAAATTGGACATCCTCTTGCCACCTCGCAGGGTCATTTAGCGAAAGGCAGGTTGAATGGGGAGCTGTTGGATTCATTGGGATTGAGCGCAGAGAGTGGGGCACCCTCCAGAGCTGGATCTCAGAGCGAGGCAATTTAAGCGAAAGCTTAAGACGCGGGGCAGGAATGGCACGTTCTTCCACGGCGGGTTTCCTTCGGAGACACGCCGCCGTCTGAAAGGCTCTGACAAAAACGCTGGGCAGGCAGCCCCTTGGCTGCGTGCTGCGGGGCGGTGGGCTGCACCGGGAGAGCGCGGGATGCTTTATGGCACTGCGGTGCTTGGGCTGGTCCTGCGAGCAGCCCACCCGCCGACAGGCGACTGCCACGACTAGGACGGCTCAGCAAACCACCAGATTTTTTCCTCCTGCGCTGCCGTCGTCGGTGGGAACAGGTAAGAAACTGCATTTTGCCAGCAACTTCAAAGTTGTCATGGATTTTTAGGAGGGATGGAAAGTAGCGGGGAGGAGGAGGAATAAGCAGCATTCCGTGCATGCACGTAGCTGCGTGCTAACTTTGCTCGATGTGCTGTTGGTGGTGATCCGCGGAGGGGCTGCGCTGTTTTCCCACCCTTTGCTGTTCTCGTTGTTTGTGGGTGTAAAAGGTTAATTGTGAAATTGCATTTCTGCAGCTGCGGGAAGTCGAGGAGAAATGTTGATGCCGCTGTAATGGATTTCTCATTTTAAAAATAATCAGGAAGGGTCAGCTGGCTCTAAATAGGAATAAATATTAAGAAATCCTCATCTTTCAGTGTTCATTTTATTGCTCTGGTAAATGCAGCTTCTGGAAGCCTGGGTTCTCTGGGCATTTTTTGAGCAGATTGCATGCAGGCTGGGGTTGTGGATAAGGACATGGCTGTTCAGATGTTTATTGTGGCGGTTTTGCTTTCCTAAGGATACAGAGTTTTAAAGTAATAATCTTTCTGCATCCTTTTTCATGCCAGAATGCCTAAGTGTAAACCAACCTGGGGTTGGTTTTCATGTTGAACTGTAAACCAACCAAACGGCAGCCTGGGAGTTAGGTTTTTTCCGTGCAATCTTTTCCAGTCAAATTTCCATTTTTTCTGTTCATTGAAGGCACAGTTTAAGCAGATGTGACACAGACGTGACCTGTGACCACGGAAAGATTTTAATCCAGTTACTCTTTGTTTTGTAGTCATGATTCCTTGGCGCTGCTAAACACTGATTGAATCTTTTTCAGCCGTTGAGGATTAGCGCTGGACAGAATAATGCCAGAATAATTATTCGCACCAGATGCAGTGTCATCCTTTCCGATTCAGCCCTCTTATCTTGTAACTTATCTGACTTGTTTTTATTCCGCGATTATTTCACCTACTGTGGGAGCACTTACACGTCTCACGTCACTGCGTTGTATTTATAAGGGTGCCGGCTTGAGCCTGCGATAAAGATTGGTAAAGTAAAACTACCTGCAGCTAACAAGATTATATTTTGCTTCGTGTTTTAATCTCCTGCCGTCGCGTGTTTTCTACCAGCCAGATTCAGCTGAACAACATGACCCAGCCTTGCGCACTTGCCGTTGGCAGACTCGCTCGGGCTTAGCCAGCGCGTACGCAGATCCGGCTGGCAGTGATTGCGTTCACAAGCGGGTTGGTGTTGCCTCTCTCAGGGGACACCGTCTAAGCCTCAACTTTTGAAATAATTGCAATTTTCAGCCCGGCTCATCCTGCTTCCAAGCATTTTTGCCGATCATCCGGGTTTTTTCCTTTAGGACGTATGGCCTGGGAGATGGTCGAACTGCAGCGTGTTTACTGCTTCCCGTGGTTTCTGCTTGTCATGCTGCAAATGCAAACTGGTGAGGTCCCTTAAAATAGCACTTACAGTCCCAGGGCAGACCATCGGGAACTGTTTCACTTAGCCTGTCTGTCTGAGACTGGTGCTGGAGAGATGGGCTGCCAGCCTGGAAAGGGGAGGAGGAAGAGAGGGGCAGGAGGGTAGATACTGCCTGTGAACAGACCAGGTATATGCAAACTGGAGAAGACAGTGAGCACCTACATGCTGAACAGAGCAAGGCTTCTTTGTGGAGAGCTGGTTTGGGGTCCAGAGGTAGAGCTTAAATCTTGCTAGAAATGCAGGCTTGCAGGCAAGTTTCTTCCTTCAGTTAAGCAGCAGGAAAAAAAAAAACCCTGTGATACAGCTCTGCGTCTTGTTAGGCTGAAAAGCCACCGAATGCTATAACTGAAAATCTGACAAGATAACCCGTGGGGAAGGACAGGGGCTTTGCAGCACAGAGGGACATTGGCTCTTGGGTGGGGAGCGCTGCTGAACTCAGCCCAGAGGGAGTTTGGTGAGGGTCCTGCCGCTGCCCCCTCCCTCCGCTGCCCCCTGCTCCATCCCACTGCGCTCTTGGGGCCTTGGGGTTGTCCTGTCATGGGGGACAGCAAACCCTTCCCAGGTATCCACACCTCCCGGGTTAGCCCATCCCATTGCTCTCCCTGCCTTCCAAAATGATGAGATTGGCCTCAGCATTGTTTGCCCACCAGCTTCAGGGTTGTGATTGCTGTTATTGAGCCTGTTTGTCTCTTCGTCTTGGAAACTAGTGGTTTGCATTTCTTCTCCATGGCCGGGGAAAAATATGTGCTGGTTAACATTTCTGTATGTTAAGAGCTGGTCCTTTAAGGGAGGGGGGAAAAAAAAAACCAACCAAAAAAAAAAAAAACCTAACATAAATATTTTGAGATGAGTGGCAAGCCCGTGAGCTGGCAGACTGCCTCCATCATCTTGGATGTGCCAGAGCAGCCTGTTGGACGCTTTTCCTCCTGGTAGCACGGCTGGGCAACAGCCTGGGGCTCGCAGCACTTTATTTTTCCTCTTTTCTCTCTCTCTCTCCCTTGCTTGATCTGCGGCTCACACGGATATAGCACTTTGCCCACCTCTGTCTAACCTCTATTACAAAAAAAATATTGCGTCTGCTGCAAAATATCTTGAGAGCTCCAAATAGAGAGTTCTTCTGAGATCTGCCGAGTTATTAATATCTCTTAATTTAAACATCTCATCTTTATGCATCAGAATTTTCGTGGTTTGTGTCAGGGGTTGTGGCTCACGGGAGCAGCCTGGCAGAGTGGTTCGGGTCAGGAGGATGTTGAAGGACCCAGGGGCTATTACCCAGCTTACGAGGAGAAACTGGAGCCTGAGCGGGGGCTGGTGTTTACTGCAGAGCACTGGGGTGCTCCTGGGCTCCCCCAAATGACCCGTGATGCACCTCAGCTCTCCCAGTGTGATTTAGCCACAAGTTGGAAGAGTTGGTTGTGTTTGAATTCATCCTAGGGTGTAGCTGAGAGATCTGGACACAGTTTTGGGCTGCGGTCCTGGTTCTTCGTTTGCCTAAGAAGGCACCAAGACAGCCCAGATGGGGGATGTGGGGTTTTGTACATTGTGTTGTGTTTTGTCCTAATTTCTTGGTCTCACCTGGGAAGAACACAGCCTTGTGCACTGGTGGTTGTTGTCTGCCACGCGGTGCCTGAGACCACAGACAGCAGAACTTGAAGCAGCCTGAAGGCTGCCCTGGGCTGTGCCGCAGGGAAGCAGTGGTTTGGGGACCCATGGGCAGATGTTCCACCCGCTTCTATGGTCCTGATTCACCATGAAAGCAGACCAACTGGAAAATCCTTGGAGACTGCTTTTGCTCATATTTAGCTGCAGCTGGCAATACTGGGGATAGTTATTTTTTAAATTCATTTTGTTAAATAAGCAAGAATAACCCTTGCAATGGTGAAGGATTTTTACAGAGTCTTGAAAATAAAATTAGTCTCCAGCCTGAGATTGAGCATGGACGACTTCAGCCAGAGAGGAGAATTTTTTCCAGGAGTGGAAATGGGGTTTGTAATAAAAGTGTCAACACCACCCTGGATACCTTCACAATTGCAGCTGTTGGCACTGTGCAGGTCAGAGGAGATTAAAAGTAAAGCAACACTGAAAATCTGACTTGCCTCAAGCGAATCAAGTGGGTAGAGAAGGGAAGATGGATGGGGAAGATGGAGAAGAGTCTAACTTGCAACTCTTCCATCCTCTCAGGGTTTCTCCACCTACTGCAGACCTTTCTGGAGATGTGCAGCTACACATGCTCCCCTATGGCCACTGAAACTGAGGGGAGCTGCTTCTATAGGAGTAGTTGGGTTCCTGGGTTATTTCTCACTTCCTTAGCTTCTTGGCAGCTTCGTGCTGCTCTGTTGCTACCAGCTGATGTTGATGTTCCTACAGCATCTTGGGTCAAGTGAACATTGTCCTCCCTTGGCCATCCTTGCAGGCCACCAAGAGCACCTTGGTGTAAATGCTGGTGTCTAAGTCACCTCCTTAGCCTCCTGCACCCTGTTTGAGCAGATAAATGCTTTCAATAAGATTCCTTTCCAACCTAGGTAGCACAAGGCCTTTGCAATTTGTTCCCACTGATAGGTTTTCTTCTGGCTTGAGTGACTATGGAAGAGCTGTGAAGTTGCAGAAATATTTTGTCCAGAGAGATGCTGAGGTCCATGGGACCCAGGGTTGTGGGCAGAAGCCAGCTGTGCTACTGGGAGCGTTTGGTTCAAAATATGGGGTTAGAGAAGTTGGAGAAGGAGACAGAACTTCAGCTCCAATTGCCTGTTTTGAGAATAAAAGCTTGGGGCTCCTCTGGTGAAGCTGATGAAGGTCAGGCAACTGATGGGGAAGCCACAACTGGATGCTGCCTGTGGGTACTCCCACGCCTCAGCTTCCCCATCTGTGAAATGGGAGAGCAGTACCTGTATTGGAGAAGAGCCACTGGGCTTCTCCTATGGCAGTGAAGGACTATGTTAATTTTTCAGTTTAGATAAATGTTTGCCTTGCCTGTAGGGTCTGGAGAAATGGGTCTGCATAGCTGGAGCTCACTCAGGGTGGGAAGATGCCTCATTAGCTCTCAAATGAGGGGAGGAGATAACAGGTAGGGATATTAAGACGCCCTTGTTAAGAGGCTCAGGGGTCACATGAGCTGCCCCAAATCCTCAGCCTTTCCCATTTCCGAGAAGTCTTGTGATTTATTGACTGACCACTGGCCCAAAAGCCTCATTGCAATCAGAATGATGGCACGATGCTAAAAAAAATAATCAGGCTGCTGCATATGTCTTAAGCTGAGTGGGAAGGGAGTTGCCCCTTTGCTTTCACACATCCCATCCAAGCTGAGCAGACCATTGTTTTTGGAGGGATTGACAATCTTGTATGTTAATGTGTGCACACATGTATGCAAATCCTTTATTGCGGCGCGCGGCAGAGGCATCACATGGCCCGGCGCGGGCTGTGGCATTCCTGCTTCTCGCATTGTCTGGAGACGGAGCTGCTCCCTTACACAGCCCATTTATTTCCATCCCGGAAGAAACAAGTGAGAAGCAGAGATAAGCAGCGCCGGGGGATGATAAGGGCTGTTTGCCGAGTTCCTTCTTTGTCCGAGAGGAATTTTAACATTTCTGCCACGATTTTAAACTCTGCTTTCGTTCTTGGTGCTGCCAGAAGAGCAGCTGCCCTTTCTTAGAACAGTCGCATTGCCCAGCCCGGGCAGGCTTCACTTTGGTGGGGTTGACCTCCTTAGGTCCTGTGTGTCCACCAGCCAAGCCAGCTGGAAGAGGAGATCCTTGCAGCCAGTTACTTTAGGCTGCCCTAGGTCCCTCTTCCCAGGCTTTTTAGCTCTGTTTGTGCTTTCCCAGTTTGCAGTCATGGCTGGTTTTTCACAGCAGGGAGTCCTTGGCTCTCTTCAGAAAGCTGGGGGCACGCTCGCGGTTCTCTCCGGAGCCTCTTGCGCAGCACTAGTGTTTTCAGTATGGTTTAACTTATTGTTGGTGCCGTTGCTGTGATGAAAGGGCTGCGGAAGGCTCCAGCGGTGGCAGAGGCTGTGCTTTGCAAACTGCGGCGTGCAACAAGAGGCTGCTTTGTCCCAGCGACCTCGCAGGTCAGTTGGGCTCGTGGCGAGCTGTGCGTAGGTGGACCTGGGCTGGAAGCAACCTTCTGCATCCCAAGCGAGAGAGACTCAGGAGCCAGGTTCTCTGCTTGGTGTGTTGGATCCTGTTTGCTTCAGATTTCCCGTGTAAGCCTGGTTTTGTCCCTAGAGAGAAGAGGGCTGGCATGGGGCGGTGGATCCAGTTTGCATCGTCCCCCTGCACCAGCGGATGGGTGGGGATGTAACTGGGCAGGGGGGGTTAGAGTCTCCTCTGAGGAGAGGAGCAGCCGCCGTGCCAAGAGCACCGCGTCAAAGCAGCCATTGCAAAATAAAATACATCCATCTTGTAACTTCATCACGTGAAGCGCTGGCCTTGAGTAGAACAAATTTTTCAATCTGTTTTCGAGCCATTGCTGCTTTCTACCATGTGAAGTCAATTCAAGGCAGGCTCCTTTCCAGCTAAATCTGACACCAGGAAATGTTCTTTTTCTCCCCATTTGCTTCCCGCTGTCCTGGCCCCACTGCAGGGCAGCTCTGCAGCGAGCAGCCCTGCCAGGTGCTCCCCAGCCTGTGCCTCCCATAGCACCGTGGCTGCTGGCCGGCTCCGTCTCTTCTTTCCTCCCTGTCCACAAGCTACAGCTGCTTAACGGCTCCTTTATTTACCCTCTGTGCCTGAAGCTGGTTGTGCTGTCAGCTCTCCTCGCTTTCCTGGGAAACACAACATCACTGGGTTTCTCCTTGCCAGCCCTCAGCTCCTGGCGTCAAATGATGCTCCAGGATGTCCCCAGCTTGTAGCAACAGCACCGAAATATCTCCAACTCTATGTCCTCCCAGATGCTGGAGATCTCTCTTAATCACCAGGGCAGGTAACTCCCTGAGATGAGCTTGTAGATCCTTCTCTGATATAAGAGCAAGATGGAAAGGCTCAGGAATGAAGACGGAATTTCCAGAGAGTGATTGGCATTTGTTTCTTCTTGCTTAAAAAAACCCACATTCTTCTGAAGTTGTGTGGGGTCCTTGGCCGCACAGGCAGCAGGAGTCATTGTTGATGAAGCTTTGGTGGTGGTTAGGTGAGGCTTGTGACTGGCCAGAGCCAAGCTAATGGGTTTCCCTTTGCAGGACATGCCATGCCACCTTTATATGGTAAGGTATGCGGCACGCCAATGTGCTGAGCATCTCCAGGCTCCACCACAATTCCCGCGTTAATGACTAACAAGCCGTTCCTGGCAGGAGCAGCTGGGCAGCCTGCTGGTTGTGACCCCTTTCTGGCACCCACCAGCTCTCTGCTGTAGCATCAGCACCCACGGCACGTTGTCACTCCGGTCATCGTGTGCGCGGTCAAGCACTGGCACGTGCATCATCTCACTTCATGCCACCCTGCTTTGAGTGCAGTGGGGGAATATTGCTTTTTCAATTTCATCTCACATTTGAAATGTACATTTTTATATTAAGTTTTTACTATAGGGAATTATTTTTAATTATAGTGAGCTGGAAGACGATAAAGTAAAGTTGAGTAAGTGAGATCTATGTGAAGAAGTCATGGAAACCGTATCATAGGAGTGAAAAGACACTCCTAGGACACTGAGTATTGTTCCCATGAAACAACATGTCCTAAAGAAAATAGTTGTAATTAAAGCTGTTAATCTTCTACTTTTAATGAGGGGAAAGGAAGACAACGGAATATCCCAGGGGCAAGATCTTGGAGTTTGTACAGTTTGCCCAGGGAGGTGCCAGAAACTTCATGCCTGGAGATGCTCGGGTTTTAATGGTGTGAAGTTTTTACAGAGCCTGTTGACCTGGCCTGGGGACATCACTGATGAGAGACAGGCTACCTGTGACCTTTTCATCCTTTGCTTTTCTGACCCAGAGAAACCACCGGCCGGCGGTACCCAGTTGCCTGGGCGGGGCAGGAATGGGAGTTGGTGTAAATCAGCTTCCCATCCTGGTCCTCAATGCTCCTGGCTGTGCGCGGTGTGAGCTGCGGGATGGCAGTTGCATGGAGTGACCTGTGGGGTCTAATTGATCGTACATCTCACCTACTAACTCTTTGACACGGTTGTTTAAAGCCCTCGCGATGGCCTGGTTTCTCTCATTTATTGAAAGCCAAGACCTCTGATGCTCTCCTGCCATCTGCCATCTCCTGGAGGGGATGTGTCTCGAGCGGGGAGGAGGGCAGAAGTGTGCAGGCTGGCTTTTTCCCTGTCACAGCGCTCGTGCTCCTGGCGTTGCCGCTGTCTGAGCGTGGACTGTTGGGGTTGTCTACCTTTGAAGCTTGCAATTGATATCCTGAACACTAAAATTTGGCTAGGAAGTCCTAAACTCCGTTAGAGTAACTGTCTCCAATGCCGAATCCGGGGCTCTGGAGCTATTAATGATTCTTAGCATCTTGTTGCATATTGAGCTGAATTGAGATGGAAACAGCAAAGAGAGCAGCGGCTTTGCTGAGGCAGAACGCACTTCCCCGGTAGCTGATTAATTAAAGTATTCACATGAAACGGTGCCTTGATTATTTTTTAAGGTAACAGCCGGAGGCGATGCTGAGACTCTCCGACTGGACGCAAACCAGACGCCGGGGGTGCGTGGGGGTCGCTGTGTGGTTTAGAGCTGATGAAAGGCAGGAAATGGGAAAATCTGGCAAATCTCCCTGGCTTGACTTAGCGGAGCCTCTTGACTTTTGCTAGAGTGCATTTTTTGTGCTGTAATGGCCAAGTGGAAATTTAGACTTGAATCTGGATCCGGGCGCTGGTATGCTTAGCTGGCTTGTGCACAGTGGTGAAAAAGGAGGAAAGGTGTTTGAAAATTAAAGCCCCCGATGTTTAACTGTTGCCGCCCTCTGAATTTCTTTGCTTCGCCTTATAGCAGAGAAACCTGCAATGGCAACAGTACCGTTTTCCTTGCTTTTTGTGTGGTACCTTCTTATTTCTGAGATGTCTCCCTTCTGCTACCCAAGTGAAGCCATGTTCCTCAGGTGTCAGTGGCGTTTCATTAGCTCAAATTAATTCAGAATCCTGCATGCTTACTTTAAAATAGATACCATTGACCCATATTGTGGAAGAGCATGGCGTTTTCAGAAATAGAAGCCAATTTATCACCGTTCCCGTTAACCTCTTTGGGAGGGGCTGGAGGATGTTTTCAGCCAGGTTAGTCCTTTGCTCTTACCCCGGTGAAGGGGTTTGATGTCCCAGCAGCCCTGCAGATACCTGCTCAGGTCCATGAAGAAAATCTCCCATGGACCACCAGCTGCAGGAATGACCCATAAAAGAAATGCAAAGAAGTGATATTTGCAGTGAATTAAGCTAGTGGCTGTTAAATTGCAACCTTTGGGCTCTTTTTTCGTTTCTTACTGTGCTTCCCCCACAGCCCTGTCCAGCTCTCGGGTGGCGTGCGAGCCGATGTGCAGCTGCACCGTGGCACGTGCCGTCGAGCCGGGTGGTTAAGATGCCGTTGTCATGTGCCTGTGTTTTTTTTTTTTGTAGCCTCCCGTAATTTAATTTAGCTTTATATGTTCAGACTATAATCAATTTTTATGCTACTTTAATAAGCAAATCTATGCTATCTGCATGCTAAAGGGACTTGTCATTCACAGCTTCCCAGTCAATCCACCATTTTCCGTGTTAGCCAAGTGCTCGGCTGCCCCACACTTGGGAACTGCTCTGCAATTACCGGCTGGCACGCCGATCCGCACCAGGCGGGCCCGTGACCCTTCCCTGTGCCCCCCGCTCACGGTGCAGTAACGGGACAAGCAATTACACAGCCCCAAACATTGGACAGTCTGGCTCAGCTTGATTGCCAAGTGTTGTTACAGCAAATACAGACTTTTATTTCCTCCTTGTGAGGGAGATAAATCCTGCGTTAGGAAATTTCTGAGCATATAAAAGAATTGAGTTTAATATCTACAGGCAAGCAAGTGGCAGGAATCGCTTTGCTTTTGTATGTAAAGTGCAACTCATCGGGGCATCCCCTCTTTTTCCTCTCTCCTCCCCTTGCAGGAAGATTTGCCTTCACTGTAAGTGCTCCCAGGAAGAGCACATCGTAACAGTTATGCCTCTGGAGATGGAGAAGACCGTCACGAAGCTCATGTTTGACTTCCAGAGGAATTCAACTTCTGACGACGACTCCGGCTGTGCCTTGGAAGAGTACGCCTGGGTCCCGCCCGGCCTGAAGCCCGAGCAGGTAACGGTGACACCACCGAGTTACCAGAAATGAATTGATTTAATATGCTTTTTTTGGAAATAGTTGCCCTGATTTTTCTTCTAGGGGTGTGAGCACCTCTGTTTCTGGGTGCACTGTGGAGGCTTTCAGAGACAGCTCTGGTCTGAATGCACTCATGAAACAAAACAGAGGTGCGATCCTTACAAGACTTGGGGTTTTCTGCATCTGTAGATGCAATTGGTAATTGAGAGGGAGGAAACAAAATCCTTCCAGGGTGGAGTTTGTTGTGGTTGTGCAAGGGAAGAGATACCAACATACATACTACTGTTTCATGGTAAAAAAAAAAAAAGTGGTGGGTTCCGGCGTGCCCAGGGGACTCGGTACTCGTGTTCTGCCCCCTGGACAACTCTGCTCTGCGGTAAGTGCAGGGCAGACAGTCAAAGCTGGTAGATGACTCTAAAAAAACAGGCCAGTCTTTGAGGTTGAGTTCAAGCGTGATGTTTGTGCTTTACTGGAAAGAATTGCTCAAATGAAGTTCAAGCCTGTCGGTACCGGAATTGAATGGAATGGATTAGACCTCAGCATGCTGTCTGCGCACAGCGCACGTTGATTCCTGCTCCTTGCGGGTTACATGATTCGCTTGGTTTTTATGTTGATCTTTTACGTGTTCAACTCAGAACCTCATTTGCAGAGGGGATTGGAAAACAAACTTAGCCTTGATAACTGCTATGGCAATCGTTTTGAACTGTGTGAGGAGGCTGGGAGAAGCTGGAAAGCTTTCATTCTTACTGTTGTAGTTGCTGTCCTTAAATATTGTGTTTTTTCTGAGCTTCTTTAGAAGGGCTTAGGCATTTCCTGAAATATTTTGGCACTAACCGTAGGCTGTAAATATTATCTGTCTGATTAGAGAAAATCCAGTTGTTTGGTGGTTTGTTTTTTTTTTTCTTCTTGTCTTATAAGCCTTGCTCAGTGCTTGCAGCACCACATGTTTCATTTGGTGCTATCCAACCATGCAAATCAGGCAGCAGCCTTGTTTTCTGTCACCTTGCTTATGTCAGAGGCTCCCTTTGTTCCTCCCAGGAAGTAGGAGACATGGTGTAGGGAGAGATGCAGATGGTCCTGAAGTAGCTGTGCTGGTCCTGTGTGCTGTGGGGACACAAACCAGTAGGGTTTTGGGAGTCCCGTTAGAAGACCCTACCCAATCCAGTGCCACCTGCTCTCAGTGTCACCTTCTCTCCAGGTGTCTTGGTGGCTTCTGGGGCTCAAGCTGGCCCATGTCCCTGTAGCTTTGAGTGGAAATACAGATATTTAGTGACAGGTGGCACTTGATGAGGTAGAAATCATCTCTGATGAGTACAGCATGGCATGGACAGCAATTGAATCCCACTTCCAGCATGGTGGTGACGTATTCCAGAAGACCTGGATGCTTCTTTGATCCCTCAGGTGCTTTTTAAGAAATAGCGTGATGTCAGGGAGTTTGGGATACTCAGGAAAAAATCCATTAGCTCTAGCAGTGGGTAATGACATGTCATGCATTACTCAGGTTAGTGTATTTTTAGGTTCTTCCAGCATCTGTTTCTTGCAGAGGTCACAGTGCTCCTCGATACGAACACCCGCTTTCTAATTACGCTCCTCTGTCTGCGTTGCTGGGTATTTTAGCAGATTTGCCACTTCAGACCTGTCTGTTATCACCATGGTGATGAAGAGCAGCCGTAAGCAGAGTCTAAGACAGGCACTGAAATCTTTCCAGCATAGCTGATCCGCCGGCCCTTTTTGGGACCTTTCACACGTCAGATGAGCCACTAAGGAGACAAAAGCAAGGGGTGACTTCTCTGGGCTGTGAAAGAGCCAGGATGCAGGGCTGGGGGGTTGTCCCCAGGTGAAGAGCAGCACCCCGAATTTCCCTGAGAGTTACCTCGTGCCCAGGGTGTCGCAGGGCTGGGAGGTGCCCCGGGGTGCAGGAGGGTGCCGTTTGCCTCCCACGGGGGTAGGAGGTAGCTCCGCAGCAACTCGCTGGAGCCGTGCGAGGCTGCAGACAGACATGTGGCTTTCTGGTCGATGAGTCAGGTGTGCGTACGTGATGTGGAGCCTCTGGAAGGCTGGCGTCTGCCGCGGAGCAGCTGGTGGGCTCTGCTCTGCCTGAGGACGCTGCCGTCAGGCTGGGCTGAAAATCTAGATTTGCAGGCAGCGAATTTTTCCCTGCCTTCCGCTGTTTCACTGTCGTAGTTCTTTGACGTGAACCAGATGAAATGAAACAACTTTTTCTGCAATATTCGACTTTATTAAAATCTCTACGCAGCGTATGAGCTGGGGAAGTAAGTGGTCCCCTGAAAGACTAATGCAGTTTTCTTATTGTACTTGGACGACAGCCTTCCTACCTCACTATTCTTGGGAGACAGCGTTCACGTCTCACTCAACGCAGCAATTTACAGGATTTCGAGGGGAGAAGCTGGCCAACAAACATGACATCGTTTTTTGGCAGTTTCCATAGGTCATTTCAGAATTTGGAGAGTCCCTTCAATCCATAGCTTAAAATATTAAGTATAATCTAAAGGGGAATTGACCCAAACCTACAAGGTCTCACTGTATTCCTGGACGCTAATTCAGGCATCAGATGGTCTGTGGTACGTGGCAACAACGTGAAAATCGTGTTGGTTACTTAATGCACAGAAAAAAGAATTGATCCAGTGTTTACGGATAATGATCCAGACATTGCACTGAAAAATGGAGCTGAAAGTTAGCCCTTGTATGATGGCTCATCAGTGTGCAGGGCTACAAAGTGCTTTATGCAACAGCCATAAATATTATATATTTCTAAATATGTTTATAACACAGAGATGAAGATAGTAATACAAAAAAAAGTTATAATACCACTGTGTAAGGTATGGTAAAAATTCCTCTGAAAAACTGGCTAAAATTTGACATCTCCACTCAAGAAAGAGGGGTATAAACTGGAAGGAGACTGGAAATGTTATTTGGCTGAGGAGCCCAGAAGAGCTTGGTTTGTTCAGCCTAGCAGATCGAAGGGTTATGATCACTCCCTCTGCATTAAAGGAGGAAGAGCAGTTATTCAAGCTCCAACTTTGGCACAAGAACATAGATATAAACTGGCTCCGAATGCATTCAGGCAGGAAATTGGAAGAGGTTTCAAACCATCAGAAGCATAAGGCTCAGCGGCAATGTGCCAACAGGGAGAGTGATGGGTAAAACCCAAGGTGAGCTCCATAAATTACAAGGTGATTAGAAAATGTGGCTTCTTGTAATAGCAGTTGGCTACACAGGATGGCCAAGAGGCTCCTGTGGGCTCTAATCCCGCTTGGATTGGACCTCGATGAAAAGTTGTCTTATGGCAGAAGAGGGACTTCTCTTCTGGAAGACTCAAATGCAGATGGGAATGGGAGAGGTGGCTGTGCAGGAGGCGAGGCAGAAGCTCAGGACGTAGGCTTTGAGAAATACTCTTTTCTCCTGCCTGCCACTCAATGGTCGGATAAAGAAATAAGTGTGAAAGTCTTGAAATGGGCCGACACCGACAGAAACGTGTCCTCAGCAAGGCAAAATCCCAGACTGGGCCTGGCTGCGAAGATGAGGGAAGGCAAATTTGGGAGCCAGTTTGTCTGCAGGGGCTGGCAGTCTGACAGCTCATCCTCCTAGCACTGACATAACTTTGAGGGCAGATGCTTAAAAATAAGTACTTTTATGATGTGTTTTTCACATTTTAGGCAAGATGTGTAAATACATGTGAATGCATAGCCTTGAGTTCCTTGGGCTTGTGGTTTGGAGAAATCCAAAGGGGTTAGATCCAAACATGCCAGCTTGAATTTCTGAATACAAGGGATTTTTGAGGATTTCTATCTTTATTGTGTCTCAATAAAAGGAGCAGCTGGTTATGGGCTCAGATTTCCAATTAAACAAAAGATGGGGCTCTACTTCAGCTGCGATGCGGCTTTCAGCATGGCTCCGGGAGCCAACATGCCAACATCCTTGTATGTGTCATAAGAACTTAATTCCCTCTTGCTGTCAGCATGGTTGGTCAGGTCGAGTCCCTTAAAAAGTTAGGAAAATTTCATCTGAGCTAAACTTGGTAACATAAAGGTTCAGGGGACCGTTTTCCTCTAAGGTGGTCGTTAAAGCTTGGACCTGGAGAGCTTTGTAGTGTGGTGTGAAACTCGTAGCTGTCATAGGGAATTTGTTCAGGGGCTAACGTACGTGTTGATTCCTGCTCTGGATCTTTTGCAAGACCTGTAACAAGGGCTTGAGTTATAAAACCTCCAGGCTTCATCAGTTGCTGTTCAGGTTACAAAGTGAGGAAAGCAGAGCAGAGATGAACCTCCACTGAACGTGCATTTACACCTGGCCTAAAGATATCCACTTTTACCACCTCAGTGTGGTAGAAAGTACGTTATCTGGGCCAGTTGTCTCTGGGGGACGTGTGCCTCACTTCTGCCTATGTGTCACAATCAAGTGCGTTTTACCTTCTCGTCCTTTCCTGAGCCCTGTAAGTTCAGCAAACTGTTTCACTCCTCAGGAGACTGAATTCTTGCATGCAGCAAGGAAGGAACAAGATAGACCAAAGCAACCCTGTGCCCCAAGCCTACATAGTCATGGGGAGCAGATAAGCTAATTTTTGGCCAGGTAGAGGAAGAACAAAAGCCCCATGAAGAGCTCTACTTTCCTTGGTGGATCATGATCCTGAGAGCAGAGCATGCCGGACGGGGAGCCAAGGGTGCGGAAGAGGAGCTGTACCTCATGTAGCAGAAGCTACGGCCACCTCTAGCTCTACCCACTTGCACATGTGCACGCTGTGGTATTTTACCCAAAAGCTGCATTTCGGCACATTTTTAAAGGCTCTCCTGTTTCACTTTGAGGTAGCGGTAAGTCCATCACCTCCCCAGTGAACTCTTGCAGTATCTAAATAGCCTGGCGGTTAGCGGTTCTTATTTCAAGGCTGGAGCTGTCTAAATCCAGCCTCCAGGCATCGGACCGTGCCGAATGCTTGCCAGCCGGATGGAGCAGCAGTCACCCACATGAAATGCTTTTTCCGTGTGCGATGGCTGCGACTCGGGGGTGGCTGGGGTGGGTTAGGAGGTCCTGGAGCTATTCCTTCTGCCCCAGCGCAGAGCGGATGGAAGAGGTGTGAGTGTATCTCGTGCTGCAAAAAGAAAAAAAAAAAAAAAAAAAATCAACAAGGCAAAACCACGCATCTGGGCTTTTGCTCCATTTCTGTATCCTGGGGTGTTTGCCTAATCGTGGTGAGCCGATGGAAGCTGTTAAAATTACTTAATCCTTGAACAGTCTCATTACTGGGGAGGGAATCAGCTGCTTTTGGTGGGCCATGGAAACAAAACCACGTTCGCTTAGTTCTTAAATCTGAAGTGGCCGTGTGGTGGGCAGCAGAGATGAGAGGCAAGGGAAAAGGAGGGAGTGGAAAAGAAAACAGAGAAATCCCAGACTCCACATGATAAACTTGTCCTAGAGCTTTATTCCAGTGCACAATTACAGCTTTTCCTTGTTGCAGCATTATTCTGGTATGCTGCCCCGTGCCCTATAAATACAAGAGTATTTTAAGCGGCAGACCCAGGGGAATTATTAGCCATGATCAGTGCAGCAGATGATCGTTATAATTGTTGGTGCTCCAGGGGACTGAGCTCTGCCAGTCAGCACCTCGCAGCACAAAGACCACTCTCAGATGCTTTTGAAAGCGCTGTTTCTGCTCCTTTTTATCCAAATTCGATTTCTGCTTAAAAAAAGAAAAATCATGTCCTGCGCTTTCACAAGTCTAAAACTTGTGGATGTATGGCCTTCATTCAAATGTTCCTCTTTGATGCCAGCAGGAAGCAATGTTTCCGCGGGATCTCTTACAGCCCCAGAACTGCTCCAAAGGCTTGGCAGGAATGGATGTCGTTCTCAACTGGCGAGCAGCAGCACTCAAGCGACTCGGCTGCCGTTAGCCCTGGGAGAGAAGCGCACGGAGAGCCGCAGAGCGTGCCAGAATAAATAGCACTTAGGAAAATTATTTTTACTTTGTTCCCTGCCTTTGTCCCTGCGACTCAGAAACGGGTTTCCGAGAGCAAACCCAGCATTGCGGGACGCCGAACCGCCCGGCGCCGGGGATCGCATCCGCCTCCCACCGCCGCGTGCCGGCACACAGGCGCGTTCGTGGAGGTGAACAGGGGTGACAACTGTCTTCTCCCAGGCAGGGCTGCGGGGTCTCGGGGGGACCCTGGCTGCATGCCTGGCCACATCCCCACGCTCCGCAGACCCGGCCAGCAGTTCCCACTCTCCTCTCTGTTTCAGAGCATCTGGCCTTGCTGCAAGGATTGTTTTGCCTCAAGAAATAAATAAGAGCTTTGTATCCTGTTGGCCATGGAAAAGGAAGACGTGCCAGGCTTGGGCCCAAGCACACTGAACCCGTTTTCCACTTTCACACGTGCTGTCATCTGTGAGTCTACGTGCATAAGCTCTGGCAACGTTTTGCAGGCACGTCGAGAGGGTTGCTTGCCTGTGGCCTCTCTGGATTTCTTTTCCCCTTTGCTTTTCCAAGGGAGGCCAGCAGGAGTGAGAGAAACACCAAAGACACTGGATTAGTTTCTCTGTCGATTTTAAGCGCTTGGCGTAAAAGATCATTTAATGCCTGACGTGTGGTTAAAAGCCAGTGCTGGGGAGGAGCGAGTGAGCCACGGGAGCAGCCCTGCTCGCCCGGGCCAGCACGGGCTTGTCGAAGCCGCTGGCCGCCTTCCTCCCACTGCAGCCAAAGCTCGTGGGAGCTCACACACAGTGAGCCTCAGCGTGGGGCCGCGAGCGTGTGGCCACACACACAGCCCGGCCGCCACTGCTCCGCAGGTCATTGCACAGGCAGCTCCCCGTGCCGAAATCGCCGGGTGGCACGGGGTGGACTGCTGGGGCTGTGGGACCCTTGGCAGAGAAAAGATGCTCTCCTGGGCACGAGGGGATGTCAGAGAACGTCGACATGTCTGAGTTTTGAACAGATCCCCGTGCGTGTGATGATTTACCGTGCTGTGCCTGAGTGGTGGCTGACCCACCAAGGTCCCCTTTTCGAGGACATCCATGCCCAGGCACTCTGCTGCGCACAGGCCAGCTGGTGCTGCCCTCGCAGGGCTCTTTGCAAAAGCCTTGCAGCCAGTTTTGCAGTTTGTTTTGGTTTCGTGCAAGCCAGGCGGGACTGCCCAGCGGGATGTGCCGGAGCTGTAGGGCTGAGCAAGTCGGCACCCATCAGCTGAGCCACTGCGTGCTCCTTTGTAGTCCATCCCAGCGGTACAGTCATCCCAAACAGCCCAGTCTGGTGGGTGCTGTCCGTAGGGGTGTTGTACTTGGGGCGAGTACAGCCAAAGGCTGCTTCCCAACAGCAATTCATGGCGTAAGAAACATGATATTTCCCCTCCGCCTCCTTTAATTCATTGATCAAAGAGATCCTTCACCCACAGCTTAAATTCACAGATTGTTTGCAAACTTTTCCTTCTAGGAGAAGGTGTAAGACTTCGCTTTCTGGCGTGGGTTTTGTCTTTGCTCGCCCCTGGGACTGCCAGGAGAAGTTGCAGCCCTGCCTTTATTTAGCAGGGACGGGAGGTTTGTAAACTGTCAAAGTTAAAGTGAAAACACACCCCAAACCTGGAAGACTGCAGAACACAAAGGCATTTGTAAACTAATGTAATTACTCTCCTCAGTGCCTTTGAATGAAGTTGGCTCCACTTTAAAGGCTTTTTTCCTACCCTTGTTTTACATTATGTTCTTTCCTTTCTCCTGCTTTCTTTTTTAATTTCTATCTTCTCCCCATGCCCTCCCCTTTTAGCTCCAAGCAGCTGATCATTTCCAAAATGTGTATCAGTTTGGTGTTTGGACGTTTTCCTTTTGAAGGTGAGAATAACACCCTGGGAAGATGGATATCCGCTGCGCCGGGTTCTTGCGGCACAGAGCCCGTCTAAGTGCCGGGGAGACCTCCCTGGGGCAGGACGGGACTTGCCCGGCCGCGGCACCCAGCACCCACAGCCGGCCTGGCTTCCAGCGCGCTGGCCAGCCCATCCCCGTGGCATTAGGACCTTGTGATGTTGTCTGAAGGCTCACTTTAACTCAGTCTGATGTTTTCCAGATTCCTCTGGGGTTTCTCCTATCCAGATGTGAGCAGAGGTCACAGTGAAGAGGGGCAAGTGGGGAAACTGAGGATGAAACCGAGCCCGGCCCCACGCGTGGCTCCTGTGTGTTAATGATGCTTATTAGGATAATCATGGCCAGAGTAGATCTGTTGCGAGGAGAAATAGCGGGATGTGGTACAGCAGAAGTATTTAATAATAAAACAGTTAAAGATACCGCAGGATTTAAAAGGGAAATGTTATCCATCCTGGGTCACTGCCCCACACTGTTTCCCTTATCTGGATGCAGCTCATGTTGCAGAGCCCATAAGGTCAGCGAGTAGCTGTCTGCTGGTGCTTGGTGGGCCTGGATCAGGCCCTTTGGCCGCAGTGGCCCTGCAAGGCTCACCAGCTACAAAGGCTTGTGCCTGCTCCGAACCGGAGCTGGACAGAGGAGGAGTTATTTTCATGGAAAACAGTGACCTTTTGTACAAAAGCAAAGTGCAGACTGAGCAGTTTTAGTTTTCCAGTGAGTTAACATTTTCTGCAGGCCTTTTCCCTGAAAAGCTAGATTGAGAATCCCCCCCTTCCTTCTTTTTTTTTTTTTCCTCTTATTCTTGAGCATCCCAACTGGGCTGTGCCAGCCCAGCCGCCAACTAATCACTTGCAGAGGTTGGAAATGCTGTCAGCAGCCAGCTGAGCGCGGAGGCAGGGGATGCTGAAGGCCTGTGACCCTGTCCCTCCCAGGCTTGGGTCCGTGGGGAATGGGTGATGGATGAGAGAGCGTATTTGCACAAGTCCGGGTTAAGATCAGCACGGACAAGGGGTGTCCTTCTGCTCTGCATCTGCACTCTGGCTGGACCTCTCGGGATAGGAGTGATGCTTCAGGTGAAAGGATCTGCGCATCCTCCCGGTTCAGGTTTGTCCCCAGGACGGATGTTGGGTGTAAAGGCAGCAGCAGAGGAAGCCATTGACAGGCGTAAGGAAAGGGTTTTCTCCACACAAGATGTCCCGCAGGCGCTGGGCAAGGACTGGCAGCTGCCTCCACTCCATCCCCTCCATGAGCACCCCTGCAGAAGGTCCCCTTGGCTGCTGCAGTTCCAAAGCAAACCCTCTCGGGTTGTTTTAGGCAACAGAACACAGGTTGGAGCCTGTTATGTTTATTTTGGTTTGCTTTTCAAACCAAATTGCCCATCCCTGCCGAGCTATGTTGCTGGTGCGATGGGAGTGAGTTCCTGCGGACCTGCTGGGACTAAATGGAAAACTTCCCAGCGGAAGCAGGAGCGGAGCTGGGCACGTACCTCCCGCCGTGTTGGGCTCCGGGAAGGCAGCACCCAGGCTGCCAAAGGAAAATCTCACATCCCTGCTTTTTGCCCAGCGTTGAGCGTCTTACAGCTTGTTGCTTTAGGGACTGGAGCAACCTGATGGAATTTGGCGACTCTTCAAAAAAAAAAAAAAAAAAAGTAATTTCTAGTCTCCACCAGCCTTAAGGACTCAGCAGGCAAAAAAAAAACTTCATTGCAAGAAATAAAAACACAAACCAACCAACCTGAGCGTAGGGGAAAGCGAGCAGCCATCCGCACGTGGGGAATTTGGCTGAGAGAAGTCGGCAGGCGTCTGTGCCGGCCGGGAAGGCACGGCGTGGCAGCGCGGTAGCCTGGCAGCCCGGTAGAAGGTATGGCAGCCAGGGCATCGCCGGGAGATTTTCAGCTGCAAGCTCTGCTGTGGACTGCCTGCGTGAACTCAGGGAGCTGGTTTAACATCGTTGTGCTGCAAATAGTCTTTCCCAGTGCGTATATTTGCTACCTCGTGTAGCGTGTCATAAGAATTTAAGTGTTTTTAATGTGCTTTGATGTCCCTGGATGAAGGATGCTCTATAAATGCAAAGTAAGTATTCTAATGTACATAGTTTGTTTTCTTTTTAACATAACAAAATACTTCGCAGCCTTTCTTTCCTTGACAGTTTCCGTAGCTGGTGGGTCTGTTTCTGCTGTGCTTTGGCAAAACAAATTTAGAGTTTTGCAGTGGCATATGCTCAGCACGTTCCTCAGCTTTGTGACCCAAGCAGTTCCCTTGTCATCAGCACTGCAGAATTACGGGTGGAAATCTGCTAAAAATCTCCCTTTCCGCAAAACCTGATGATGGGGAAAGGTGGGTGTTAGGATCGGTTTGGGGAGGAACCATAAATTGAGAAAAGCGATTGCAAGAACCGGAGCAGCTCTGCTTGCGGGTCACTCTGGATGAGACCAGGGCGTGAACTGAAGGCAGAGTCATTCTTCCTGAATTATGCCAGGTTTAGATATTTATTCTGGAATAAAAAGTGATTTCTTCCTCTTAAAGGTAACTCCCGGCATAAGCTGCCCCCAGCAGCCTGCGAGCCAGCCCCATTACCCGCCTCTGCGTGCCCGTCCCTCCTGGGGACCCGCGGTACTTTGTCATCCCATGGATGCTGTGCGGTTGCGCGGGCAGAGGGGGCTTCTCTGGGGAGAGCTGGCCCACGTGGTGCTTTCTAGGCCAAAGCCCAAAATGTACAGCGAGGGGAAAAAGCCGATCAGAAGCCACTGCAAAGCAAGTGTCATTTGGGAATAGCCCTGCGAAAGCTGCAGGCAGTGCAGCTGCTGTGTCGGAGAGCCGAGGGAGCGTCTCGGGGTTAATCCCAGCATGGCACAAGCAGAAAGCTGTATGCACGACAAAAAACAGTTTGCGTATCTCTAGATGAGCTCAGATTTACAGAAGCCATCCAGCCTCTGCCGCTGCCCGAGCATCTGGAGTGTCCGGGGCTGCAGAGATTCCCGATCACAGCTGAGCAGCGAGAGCTCTCCCTTACCTTTACCTTCTCCTGCTTCTTCCCAAGCCATTCAGCGTCACCGTGGCCATTTCGGAGCTGATCCTTGGCCAGGGAGTCCCATCCCGGTGCCTGGCCCGGCCCTTGAGTACCCGTCCCAGGTGTGGCAGTCGGAGGAGAGACGCTGGGGTTCGGGGCGTGCTTCCTCTCCGGGCTGCCATCGAGCTCCTCCAGCGCCGGGACACGCCGTGCCCCACCACACTGCCTTTTTAATAGCCGATTTTAATTATACGCTCCGAGACGAAAGAGAAAAACCAAACCTTCCAACAGATTTTTATCTGCTGTTTATTTCCACAAATTGCTGCAGAAAAAAGCCCGGAGGGTTTTGATGGAGGTGGAGGCTGAGATAGCCGGCAACACGGAGGCTGCCGGGGCGCAGCCTTTTTAACCTCCCCTGCCGAGGCAGGTGCCGACACATCCCCGCAGCCGGCGAAACATGCTAACGCTATGGAGGCTGACCGAGCAAACGGTAACAAGCTCCGCCGCCTCGCCGGGGCCACCAACCCTTCTTCTCGGTGGAGAAAAGGCCATAAAACCGAAGCAGCACCGGCTTGTGTTTTTCCACTCAATTTCCTTGAGAAGATGCGGTGCCTGCTGGCTTGGGGGGTGGCTGCTGGCCGGGCAGTGGGGCACAGGCTCGGCCGAGGAGCCCCACTGCAGTCCCCTCTCTTCCTCCATAGGTGCACCAGTACTACAGCTGCCTGCCCGAGGACAAGGTCCCCTACGTCAACAGCCCGGGAGAAAAATCTCGCATAAAGCAGCTCTTGCACCAGCTGCCGCCGCACGACAATGAGGTTAGTACCCAAAAAAGTGTCCTCGGACGTCCGTCAGGGCTGGGGTGGGGAGGGGACCCACCTCCTGGGGTTGCTCTTGTGGGAAGCATGGTGGGACCTTTCTCAGCCCTGTCTGCTTTTTGCGGGGATTTACTTGGAGTTTGGTCATGTTGCTGTTTAAGTGCTGTATTTGCTCCCTGCTTGGATGGCGTTGGAGGTGGGGAGGGAGTTGTTTGTTTCTAAAGTTAAAATGTTTAAAATCATCCTTCCTCAGTTCTCTGAAGGAAAAGCACTCTGTCAGCCCTCGGAGGCCAAAGCCACGGTAAAAGTGGCTTGAAATGTTGTTGAGATCAGCTGGAGCCAGATGCGGAGTTGCAAAAGCCTTTTTTCCCAAGTGCTTGTTCCAGCTCACCTTGGGAGTGGGAGTGCGTGTGCCGAGGAGGGGTTTCGCTTGGGCTGGGCCTCGCAAGCCGGGAGAGCCTGGCAAGCCCGAGGTTGAGTCAAGACCAGTCAGAGCAAATAAACCTCCTTACATCTCACAAGAAAGATGTGAGGCAGCAAAAAGGGTCTGGTCTTTCACATCCCGTTCTCTCCAGTGAGAACATTGGCTTCTGGTAGCCCATGAAATTTCCCTGTGTAAACAAAAAAAAAAAAAATATTTTCATGCTGCTTTCTGAAGAAGCCGCTCTGGAAAATAGGTGCAGGTAACTTGTTTGATGTAGGTCAGATTTTAACGAGTTTGCCTGCACGTGGCTGGGTGCCATGGGCGCAGCACGGTGCTGCCAGCGCCGAGAGAGCTCCAGGCACCGGGCAAGGGCTTCTTCCCCTGCACCCTCGGGCCCCAACCTGCCCACCCGCCTTCCCTGGCAGCCGCTGAAAACCCCACAGCCTCCGACAGCCGAAGAACATCGGAATAAATACACATGAACACTGCTACTGCAGCCTGTGCTGCTGTAAGCTGGAGGCACGAGCCTGCGTGGATTTTCTGCAAATTGGCAGATTTTTGCATCCAGTGTCCCCTCCTGCTCAGTTTTGCTCCTTTGAAAATTCAAAACGTGTTCCTTGCTCACATGAATAATCCTGCTCGGCTCCGTGAGCCTCCTCTCCAAAGTAGCAGAGGCTGGATTGGGCGCGGGTGCTACACGTGGCCACCTTGGCTCTACAGCCGTATTCTTCATTGAGATGCAATCAGCCAAGAGCTAAGCCTGCAGGATGAAAACAGCCAGGAAAACCTCAGCGTTTTATAAGCTTTGGGGAAATTGCATCATTCATTGTTTGTATCCTTTTATTTTACTTATTTCCTTATTACGCAGAGGTTTTGCATATGTGCAAACTTGACCCTACGTTGGAAGAAGAGTTTGAATTCCCAAATAGCTGGAACTCCATCATTGACACTGGGAAAACAGGCTGCGCTCTTGAGATGTCCATAAAACATTTTTAAGCTGCTGTAAGACCTCTGCCATAAGGAGAAACCAGGAAAACCATCAGTCTGATTGCTGGTTCTGGGTGGGACTCAGAGGACCCAACTTTTAAGACTTTTCTAGTAATGGAGAAGCCTTCCTCCTGCCCTTTATTCTCATCTCTACCTCTTGAAATTTTGGCTGAACCCCGAGATGACTGGAGCCTGGACAGCTGTGTTCTCCAGCCTCCCCTAAGCCCAGGATGGAGTTTGTTTGTGTGACCCCCTTGCAGAGGTTGGCAGAGCCCGCAGATCTGTGGCTTGCTGGCCAGAGAGGCAGGGACACCCCTAACACCGAGCACCACTTGTGTTTTTTAGGTCCGCTATTGCAATTCGTTGGATGAGGAGGAGAAGAGGGAGCTCAAACTCTTCAGCAATCAAAGAAAGAGGGAGAATTTAGGGAGAGGCAATGTCCGGCCGTTCCCCGTGACCATGACAGGAGCCATCTGCGAGCAGGTGGGTAGCGGCTGATGAACTGGCGCGAGCGGGGCAGCTTTTTAATCACCAACGTTAAGTGAAGCAGCACCCACCCTGTGCCCTCTGCCAGTTACAAGCACTGGAGTCTGTCAGGGTGGGTGCCAAGAGCACCCCGTGATATTTGATGTAGAGCAGTCACGCCAGCTCCTGGCCTTGTGCAGGGGGGAAGCTGTTGATATCCTGGCCACAAAATAGGGATGAAGAGATTAAGGGATACCAGAAAGGAGCTGTGAATTAGCACCTTCTGCTGTGGTTGTGAAAGCATCTGGCTGGCGATGGGCGGCAGCGGGCTCGCCAGCGCCCCGTTAAACACTGGCTTTTCTGACAGTGTGGTGGCCAGATCAACGGAGGGGACATGGCCGTCTTCGCCTCACGAGCAGGACATGGTGTTTGCTGGCACCCTCCCTGCTTCATCTGCAGCGTTTGCAACGAGCTGCTGGTCGACCTCATCTACTTCTACCAAGATGGGAAGATCTACTGCGGCAGGCACCACGCCGAGTGTCTCAAGCCCCGCTGCGCGGCGTGTGATGAGGTAAGAGCCAGTTTGCCCTCGCTTCTGTCCACTTTAAAAGATATCTCTGCCGCGGATGCTGCCCGTGGGGATGGCATGAGAGGGTTCCCCTTGCCAACTGGAGGGTATTTCACCTCCATCAGCTGTGGCCTCTGCACGGAGGCATGTGCAGGAAATGTGATGGTTCGACTTTGCCAAGGGTTCATGCAAGCTTTTGCTGGGGTTTCAGGCGAGCATCTCGGGGATTTTTAGTTGCAGTCATCTGCTGTTCTGAGAGAGGTCCTCATCTACACGCAGGGAGCTGGGCAGGCTTTCCATGAGCATTTCCACCAGCAGCTCACCCCCCGTGCTGTGTGATTGTAGCCCAGCTGCGTGCAGTGGTCCTCCCTTCTCCTCTGTCTCCCCAGAAGAAGCCTCTGGTGGGTTGACTGCCATGTTTCCTACAAGACGGTAGTGCTTGAGTACACGACGAGATGAAACAGGCTTTCAGAGAGGAGATTAACGGGCTATAGGATGCTGAACAAATGGAATACAAAATGAATATAGAAAACCGTAGAGAGTCGCCTCTGAGCCTTTCTCAAGTGTCAATCTCTGTTTAAAAGGCTGGTGAAAGAAATTGTTCTGGCTTTTAAAGTTATGAAAACCATAGTGTGGAAAACCATATGTACTATAAAATACCACGTCCCGTCTATGCGAGCGTGTAATAGTAAAAATCCAAAGCTACATGCACTTCAAATATAAAGAACATTGACGTATGTATCCAATTAAATTTGTAACGTTACCAGTAAAAAAACAACTCCTAACCATTCAACTGGCCCTATTTCTTTGTGGCTTAGGCTGGGTAATTTTTTTTCATGTACTTTTTATCCTTGCAAATTCTCATACAAGTCTTTTATTCAGCTCCTTCTTTAACATGTGCCTCTTCCCCTGAAACATCCAACACTAATTGCGAGGAAGAGTAGCTCGGGGTAAGGGGAACCACAGGGGAAAAGCTTTCGGTATGACCTGTGCCGGAGCAGAGCCGGGACGCTGCTCGGTCCCCTGGCTTGGCTTTGGGAGCAGAGATGGGGTGGGGATGGGAAGTAGAGACAGCAAGAAAGCCTCTGTTAGAACCGTTTCAGATTACTGTTTCACCAACCCACTCTTAACAGCCCTCCGTGCCTCGATTTCCCTGCTGGTGTAATGACTGCGGTCGTCTTTAAAGGACTCGGGCTGGGGTAGAGGCGGTGGTCAGGAGCCAGGTAGCTCTGTTTTCTCTTCCCTGCAGAGAGCTGCTGCTTCTCCTTGTGTCTTCGCTCATCCTTTGTACTCAGGTCGCTGTTTCAGAGACAGGTAAATGTGTTCCATTAAGTGGCTGCTCTGTTCTTCGAAAGTCCCCCCGGATCGATAGGTTGTATATAAGCCCGTTTATTACCCTGATCGACCTCTCCTGCTGATGGATGTGCTCATGAGCACCTGCCGTAACGCTTTGTAGTCCCTGGCTAATGTGATCCTGAGGTATTTGCATTTTAATGGATTTCCTTAAGAAGTGATGGGTGCCCATGCCACAAGCCAAGCGACGGGAGTTTCCCGTGCAGGACGGGACAGTTATCTGTAAAATTTGGATGTTGTATGAGCAAAGGGGCACAGCTGCCATGCACAGGCAGGAGACACGAAGGTTGGTGACCACGTCTGACCAACTCTGCTCCACGTTTGTGTTTCCCCCTCCAGATCATTTTTGCCGATGAATGCACCGAGGCCGAAGGGCGGCACTGGCACATGAAGCACTTCTGCTGCTTTGAATGCGAGACGGTGCTGGGGGGGCAGAGGTACATCATGAAGGATGGCAGGCCCTACTGCTGCAGCTGTTTCGAGTCCCTCTACGCCGAGTACTGCGACACCTGCGCCCAGCACATCGGTACGTGCCACCGTCCCTGGGCCCCGGGGCGGGCGCGCTGCGGGAGGGGAGCGGGGCAAACTTCTGCTGGGAAGGTTGTTTCTGGCAACAGGAGCTGCTGTGTTCGGTCTTTGTCAGTGACTTGGGACTGCGGGCAGGACTGCCTGTGCCCCAGCCCTGCAGCATCCCAAGAGGCTTCTTGCCCCTCTTGCCAAGGAGCTAGCATGGTAATTTGTTTGGTTAAGCCACCACTTTTCCCCTTTTGTGGTCGGAGAGGGGAGGACTATCAGAGAGCAACCTCAGGAGCCATTGCAACTAGTGAAAGCTTTCTCTGACCTAATGTAACACACTTTCTTCCTTTAAATCTAATTTTCCTGTAAACAGCCTGGCTCTTCGAGTCGCAGATTCTTCCCAACCAAGCTTGCCAAAGGATCCTCATGAGTTAATGTGGTACTGACAGGAAAGATACTTGTTCATTAGGCATCATTATTGGGTTTGTTTGCCTTTTTTAATCAACCTGCAGATAGATGTTCTCAAACAGAAAGAAGTGACACATCAGAGTCAATCTACATTTCTAGGACAGTGATGTAAGATGGGTTTTATTCTGGGGGCTAGCTGTCCCCCCAGCTAGTGGGGGGAGCAGCTCGCTGCTCTCTCCGATCCTGTTTGCCACTTGGCTGAGCATTTGCAGGCGCTTGCGAGCAGGCAGGCAGCTCTTTCTTTGTCCATAGAGGTGAGCTCTCATCTTCAAGTAATTCATAGGCTGCAGGGAAAGAAAAAAAAACAAACCGTTTTGCTCTTGTGCAGCGGCCAGATGGCACGAGGGGGAAGATTCAGGGATTCAGTGAAGCACTTGGAGGACGTGTTTGCTGTGACCTGCAGCACATCCCTCCCGAAAGCTCAGCTGCGGAGCGGTGAAGCAGCTGTTAACGCTTCTCGCATGCTGCCTTCTCTCGTGCTTCCCCCATCTGCTGTGCTCCCCTCTGTCCATCCGTCCGGAGCCTGCTGACTGTCAGGTTTTTGGGGCAAAATGCCTGTTTTGGTGCATATCTGCACATTTCTAGCAAAGGAGGGACTGCAGCCATTTTGCTGCAAGTTGCTTGTAGTAGTCACTGTGTGTAAGAGCCACTGTGCGCCCATGCAGCATAGCAGCCCGCCGTGCACGGGGGTTTCTCGGGTAATAGGGGCTTTTGCCATAACGGCAGCTTATGCAGGGAAATAAATGTTATAACTGAGCTTTGCTCCCGGCTCTGACCGAGAGCGATGTGCACGCAGCGGGCGTGTGCTCCCACGGCTCTGGCCAGTGCCTGCGAGCAGCCCCAGGGTTTCGCTGGCGGGGAACAGGCTCTCTGCATCAATTCCTTTACTTAACTCAAGGGACAACTGGGGAAATGTGGCTGGGTGCAAGGCAAGGGGGTGTGCTCAGATCCCTGGGGCCGGCTCTTTCTGCTCCCTTTTGAAGAAAGGGCCCCAGTAGCCAAAATTAAGTTGAGATGGGGCCGCGGTAGCAGCAAGGGGCAGGGATGTGATCTGCTCTGTTACACACTTAACCGAGGCAGCACAAATTCCTCATTACAGTTTGGTTGCAGGCTTTTTGGTTTTTTTTTAAATAGGCAGCATATTATTGCTTTGACTTCAAGGACTTTATGGAGACCTTCTTGCATTCCTTTGCTTTATGATCGGAAATATCCCCATTTAATACAGAGTAGCTTAAGGCTCGGTTCTCCTGCCTTTCCTAACATTGAGCAACTCCGAAGCAAAGGCCTGCAGCCTGCAAGGAATTAAAAATAGGCTTAACTTCATGCATCGAACAAACCCTGCTGAAGGGTTTTTGAGAGCGAGCCCGGATGCCTGTCGCTCGTGGGGATGCACGTGTTAAGCGCAGGGCAAAGCGATGTACGTAGGCTAACTCTGATGCTGTGCATCTTCCCCCTCAAGGTATCGACCAGGGCCAGATGACGTACGACGGCCAGCACTGGCACGCCACTGAGACCTGCTTCTGCTGTGCGCAGTGCAAGAAGTCCCTGCTGGGACGGCCCTTCCTGCCCAAGCAGGGACAGATCTTCTGCTCCAGGGCCTGCAGCGTCGGCGATGACCCCAACGGCTCCGACTCCTCCGACTCGGCTTTCCAGAGCGCGCGAGCCAAGGAGTCCCGCCGCAGCGCCAAGATCGGCAAGAACAAGGGGAAAGGCGAGGAGGGGGCGCGCAGCCCCTGCAACCAGCTGCAGGTCACCTCCAACCGCCTCTCCACTGACGTGGACCCGCTCTCACTGCAGATGGACTTGCTGAGCCTGGCAAGCCAGACGCCAAGCCTCAACAGGGAGCACTTGTGGAGGAGCCGGGACGAGCTCTACCACTATGGGAGCAAAATGGAGCAAAGTCAGTCCCAAAGCCCTTTGCAGCTTCTCAGCCAGTGCAACATAAGGACCACCTATAACCCCAGCCAGGTCCCGGGCTCGCAGCCGGATTTATGGGCAAAACATTTCAGCAACCCAAAGAGGAGCTCCTCGCTGGCGATGAAGGGCCATGGCGGCAGCTTCATCCAGGACTGCAGAGAGGACTACTACTCGGGGAGGCTTCGCTCACAGGAGAGCTACAGCGACATGTCTAACCAGAGCTTCCCCGAGACCAGAGGAAGTCTCAAAGTCCCCAAGTATGAAGAGGAAGAGGAAGGCGGGATGCCGACGCCGCAGTGCCGCACCCGTCACCCCATCAACGCCCTCAAGTTCACAGAGGACCTGACACCCACCGAGCAGACTCCTCGTGGCTCCATGGAGTCCCTCGCACTCTCCAATGCCACAGGTACGTCACCTCTGCCCCTGTCACCCTGCGGCCACCCCGGGGCCTCCTCCATGTGACGGGGTCCCTTGTGCTCCAGATCAGTGCCACGGCGGGTGTCTTCCCATTACAGGGGTGACTGGCAGCTTGGGGACTGCCACTCAGTGCCATGGGCTTGCCTGGCCCTGATGTGCTTGGCAGCCCCGTCTTGCTTGTTTACCAAATGCAGGGCTTTGTAGATGGTTGGCCTTTCTGTGTAGCTCAAAACAAATGTTTTCAAGCTCTTTAATCCTCACTTTTGTGAAGAGAAGGGAAGAAATCAAGGCCAGCTGCTAATGCAGAGGCAGATTCCAGTGTTCAGTGCTGAAAGGACTGCTGTCAGCTGCCCTTGGGGACTAAAAATATTTTTAAATGCTTTGAAACAGACCCAATTAACCCTTTTTGCATGTTAGGCAGCCCTCGAGCATGTGACTAGTTGCAAGAAGTTCTCCCTCTATGCACGGCTCTTTTTCTCCTCTTCCCCAATCCTTCCTAGTAGAAACTGCAGGGAAAAGCCAGGTGAGATGCTTGTCCTGTCAGGCTGAGCCCGTTTCTCCTGAGCACATCCCAGGGTAATATTTCTCAGCCCTCTCACCCCAAACGTGTTTGGGTTTCATTTTGTAGCTGCGGGAATGCGACTGCGTGCACGGACGTGTCTGTGGCGGGGCTCTGGTCCGCAGCTCAGGGCTGCATGTCCTGCTTCAGCCCCCTGCAAAATGCAGCCCATCTTTCTTGCTGTCGCCAGCAGTGAGCAGCCTGCGGGGTGATCGGTACCCGGACCCGAGGGCCTCCCACGGGATGCTGGTGATGGGGATGCGCCAGCCGGCATTGCCGGGGCCCTGGAGAGCGGAGTGCGGCTGAAGCTGAGCTCTGTGCCTCTGCCCTGCCTGGATGGATGGGTTTGCTCTGCTACACCCATGCCTCCTCGCCCCGCTCCTGGGGTTTCGGTGTGTTTGTTTAGGGAAGTTGCCAGGCCCGTGCCAAGGTGTGAAATGGTCTCTGTGTTCGGCCAGGATCCCCCGAGCCAGCGAGTGGTAAATCAGGGTGGGAGAGGAGAAGCTAATGAGCTGGAGAGGGTTTTGCTCAAACAGCCTCAGATATACACGGAGGAAAAATAGATGTGAAATGGCGAGGGAGTTGGGAATCACTCTCCAAAACAAGGTTTCCCAAAGCAAAGCTCCACATCTCTAAAGCCGCTCGTGTTCCTAAAAACTCGTATTGTGTAAACCCCATCAGTACAAAGAGTCTTGAGCAACACTGAGTTCGGATGAGCAGTCCCTGAACACTGAAGCAGTTGCTGCATGCTTTGGAGCTGAAGTGTAAAAAGTTATTGGGGATACAGGTCAAGAGATGAGAAACGTGGTGAGGCCTTCATACTAGAGTGAAAATCATTGTCTCTTTCATTTTAGAAACCCCTTTTTTAAAATGCTGGGAGAGAGATTTTCCAAAGGCATCCATCCTCCCTATGTAGCCAAAGTATGAATTTCCTTACGGGCAGTGCCTGCCTTGACAACTCGCTGCTTTCCTGCTTTCTGGAGCAGATGCTCAGCATGATGGGGCTTGCAACGAATTTAAGCAGTTCCTCTGCAGAGTGAGGTGATAACAGTTTTATTCATGTGTAAGATTCTAATAAATTTCCTTGTTCTGGGACCTGGCTCAGCTCAATCTTGGGGGGCACCGCAGCAGTAACAGGCAGCTCCCCCAGGGCCATGTGTGCAATTACAGAGGACAGAATTATCAACCCATTTAATCAGCAGCATTTTGAAGACAGGCAGATGTGGTGACCTGGCTGAGATCTGCAGGAGAGCAGGGTTTTGGGCAGGGGATGTCAGGGCACAGCACACCTCTGCCCTGCACACCCCAGCTCTGCTTTGCAAGAAAGTCCCAGGCTTTTGGATACAAGGTCCCTTTGAGATACTGATGCTGCACAGTTTGCTCCACCTTATAAAGTGGGATAATTAACACTGCATCCATCTCACATTTTATGGCATTGCTGAAAACATTCCTTTTTTTCATAAGGAGCTGAAGGGCAAACAGTCCCTAACCTGCAGAGCACACGTTAAAAGCTGGTCCCTCCCTGGCAGCAGGTTTTGCTGTGATGTTTCTATTACAACTTAACTATTAATAAGCCAGAGACGTCAGTAAAAGCAGATAATACATGAGGTGTGCAGCAGGAGTCCCCATACGCTGGCTGGAAGGCTGCCTCCGCTGAGGAGATCTTGTCCCTGTAATATTTGTAATGCATCCAGTGTGGGCTGGGGGGGGCTCACCCACTGCGAGGGTCAAGACCTGCTGTGATCCCTGCAAGTCTCCTGGAAGAACCCAGGTTTTCACTTTACATGTAGGCTCTCCTTAATTGCTTCAAAGCCAGTTCCTCATGGCTTGGGTAAGAGGCGTGACACCGATTGTGCTCTGCTGTCGCAGCCTGGGTTGTAGTGCCCCAGTGGACTCCAGAGTGGCAGGGGTGGCTATTAGATGGAGAAGCAAAGAGCGAGAAATATTTCCCAGCACATTTTCCAAGAGCAAGCTCATTTTTGTTGATTTTATATTCTCTCTTGTGTTTTAATCCATTTGGCTGCTTTAGCTTTTTTTTTTTTTCATGGCATTAGCAACAATACAAAACAGTGGATGCTGTAGCAATGTTTACTCTAACTCCCTTCATTAAGCAATCAGGATGATGCTAAGAGGGAGTTTGTCCAGGCAGCTTTTCTCATGAGGAGGAGCCTGATCCTAGCAGCGGTTAATCACTTCCCAGCAGATACTCGGTCCATCACAGCCCTGCTCCCAGTACTCGTGCTCTGCCTTGCTCTCTTGTGCTTGCGTTGTGCTCTAAAAAGCTTTTGCAGGCGCTGTATGTGCCTAGCAGCTGAAGTAGAAGTCAAGAGCTGATCTCTGCTGATTCCAGGCAGTCATTTTCACAAAATGCCAGCTGGTCAAATAGCCCACTTAAGAAAATACCTGCGGGCTAAATGTTGTTCTCTGGGAACAGTCTCTGTGTGTGCAGCTTGCAGAGAGCAGGAGTGCTTTGGAGGTAGAAGTCGTGTTGAACGGTGACACTGTCATATGCAAAAGGAGAAAGATATTTTAAGTATTCTTTAAGAAAGTGAGTTTGGGCGAGGATAACAGCCTCATCTGTCACAGGCATAAATCCAGGGGAAAAAAAAAGATGTTAAACTGGTGCTGTTGCAGGGTGGAATGTGATTTCACATGTATGGCATACATTTCTGCTGTCATCTGTGTTTTGAGATGCCCAAAGGCCCCAGATAGCTTGTTTTTCCAGGACTAAACAATGTGATATACCCAGAAAGCAGAGAGAGGAAAAACGTATGAATATGCACAGGGGTCAGTGTTGATCCCTGCGCATCGGAGTTGCAGAGAGACCTGACGGCATCGTCCGTCTCCAGTCCGCTCTTCTTCCTCTGCGTGAGGAGGAGCTGAAAGGGGACGGGGAGTAGAGAGAAAAAGCCATGTTCCTCAGGGCTGGCGTACGTTTTCTGGAGAAGCATTCAATGGCCCTGCCTCTCCTGCTTGGGGAGCAGCTCCTGAACACCCTCAGGGACGGCAGGGAGGAGTCCAAGGGCTGGTCCCCATCCCCGTGTTCTCAGTGCACAGAATCTTGTGGGTGCTCCTCTCCCCCCAGGCTGGAGAGGGCGGCTGCCCCCGGCACTTCAGCTGAGTTACGCAAGCTGAAAAATGACACATTGGCTGTTCCTGACTTTTTCTAAGAAAAAGGAGGCTCCCAGCTCTCCTCTTTCACCCAGACACTGGCAGTGTAAAACCACTTCCGAGTCAGAAGATGGGATCCCTGGGGAAATTTCTTGCAATTCTGAGATCCAGCTATAACATTCCCCAATCCAAGCCTGGTCATTTTGAAACCCAGCATGTGAAGACAGAGGTTTTCCATCCCAAAAGCCCAATGCCAAAACATTGTAAAACTGCCAGGAACGTTTCTTCTCCCCCTCGCTCGCCTTTTGCCACTCATCAGCGGGAGATTTGGTGTGCTTATCGCGGGGACTGGCCACGTGCAACCTTCACCCCTTTGTTGTCACACACGGACATGCCAAAGCATGTCGGGTAATGACCAAACCAGAGGGAGAACTGAAATGGACTTCTGGAAGGAGATGATGTCGGGGGAAGCAATAGCACATCATCCCTGGCCCAACGTGTTCACCATCCTGCCTTGTCTGGGGAGGGCGTAGGAGCTGGGGGTGCCGATGAGGGGGATTAGAGGGGTGCTTCTAGGTTAAAATCCAACAGACAGAGGGACAGATCAGGTGTCATCCCTGACACCCTTGGGATGGCACACAGGGGCATGCCGTGGGAGGCTGTCGGCACTGCAACCCGCTTGGCGAGCGCTCCTCTGCTTTCCCCGAATTGTTTATTTTCCGCAATTTCCAGTTACATAAGGGTTCTGCTTTGTTTCTGCACACCCCGAGGTCGCTGAGAAGTGAGACAAGACTGATCTATAAACAAAGCCCTGGGAAGACTGCTTCTCCTTGAGTTCCTTTTTAGTTTTGGGGGTTGAAATTGAATTAAACCCTGTTTCAGGGGCAATGAGGATGTGCCTGCTTGGTACTGTGGGAGAGAGAAGGCTGTGACACACGGGGCTGGACGTGAGCAATGTGCTCCTGTGCCTCTAGAGCTGCACGTAAACACTGGCTGGGCTGGGCTGGGCGCGGGGTTTTGGTGCAGGCGGGCACCTGTTCGGGGCCGAGGTAGCGAGGACTGCGATGCACAGGTGTATGTGTACTGTGATCAATGTAAAGGCAAGAAGCAAACGTCAGCATAGCCCTGTTTGTTTGCAGTATCCTAAGTCAGGGCATTTTGCATTCCCCCGTCGGGGTGAAGCAGACGATGCTGTCTCGGCAGCGGGATGCTGGCTGTGGTGCAGCCTCACCCCGTGTTAGCCCAGCTTCACGGGGAGTTTGATTTAATGGGGACTGGGAGCTGCTTCCCCTCGCAGTGGGCTTCATTCCCAGCCTCACGCCCAGCATACGTGCTCTGTGCGGCCCCTCTGCTGTCATTTGCTGAGCGGTTTAATAATTCATAATTAATGCAACCTGCAGCCCCGGTTTAGCAAAGCACACGGTGAGATTTAAGCGCCTCTGAGTGCTTTGTTGTGGCGAGGCTGCAGAGGTGTGATGCTCACGAGGAATATCTTTGTGCCGTCACTTTGCTTATTCGGTTGTTATTTCCCTCGGCAAAGTTTTATGGGATAAACACGGTCCGTAGTAGGGGTGGGGAAGGACTTCAGAGAGGATCGTACAGCATGTTTTTAGCACACCTTAATGTTATGTTCTTAGCAAACCTTAATGTTAACCAGAAACCTGCTTTGTGTTCCCGACGCTGTAGCCAGCTCAAGTTTTATATCGAATGCCCGCAGACGAGCTACAGCTTTCACTTGTGCTCATCCAAAAGGCGTGCGTTTCCATGGCTCCGGGGTGAAATATTGAGCCTGGCAGCCCCACGCAGTGGAGAACGGCTGCAAAATAACCTGCTGTGTCCACGTGTGCCGCGGCGCTGGCTCCAATCTGGCCGTGGGACGGCCACCGGCCAACAGACCGTGCTGGCGGCAGCAGGTGCCATCTCTCTTCTTCCAGTGCAACGGCCTTGAAGGCAGCTGCCGACGGATGCACTTGATGTCTCTTGGAGCATCATTTTTCAGAAGGAAAGTTTCATGGAGTCAGCGTGTCATGCTTGGGTTTGGACCCTTGGAACAGGGTAACAACCATCTCATGCCTTGGGCCAGAGCAGGGCTCCTGCTCCCCTAAATGGCATTGGGAAATAGATTCTCAGGTTTCCTTGTTAGAAAAAAAATCAGCTCTGCGTCATGGGGTCCCCCCTCGCACGGTCTTTCTTCCAGGTTAGGGCTCACTCGGGTTATTAGCAGTGTTCCCGGATGAAACGCTTCATTAAGAGGGAGCTGCAGTTCTGTAAGTAAATACTGGTGATTCAAGAAGATCGAGCCTCAATGCATTGATGAGGCTCTGAAATTGCAAATGACTGCAGGAGAGGGGCTCAGTGCCACCTTCACCCCATCCAGGGCAGTGCTGGACCGGAGACGCAGAGCCACCCTGCCTGTGCCCTGGCCATCTTCTGCTGCAATTGCATAGGAAGAGTTTTCTTCTTCTCTGAGATTAAATTTTCCTTGCAGGAGTTCAGCAGACCTGGAGAATAATGTGTTTCCCCTCCTCTTTGCAAGCATTTTTTTCTGCGTATGAAGGCAGTTGTTATAACCCCTTCAGCCTTCTCATCTCTAGACTAAACAACCTCTCTTCTTTCAAACTTTCTTCCTAGGTCATGTTTTCTAGAATAAATTTTTTAGACAAATGGTTATTGCTGTCCTCTAACCTCACGGTGGTCAAGCTGAAGCACTCCTGGCTTCCTCCCACTGCCTCGCTGAGGCTTTGCAGTTCTGCAGAGAAGGGCAGGATCATCTTGTGAGCTTTGAACGACTAATCTGGGCCTAACCCCTGCTCATGATGCTTTATGCCTTGCATCGGTGTAAATGTAAGGTTAAGCCTGGAGGTACCTTTGTGTTTGGTGTTGGTTGGAAGTCGCATCCTTGACCAGGTACCTGCTTCAGCACCATAAGAGCCACGTGGAGTGCTCAGTGCCTTCAGTGATGCTGTAAAAATGCAGCCTTGCTCCTGAGCGAGCAGAAAAAATCCTTCGCTGCCACCGTGGGCAGATAAAACCAAATTTCCCTGGCCCCTGGTCATGTTGCTTGCTGGGTCGTTTGCTAGTGTGGCTCCAAAAAAAAAGGTTTGTGCACGTGCAGCCTGCCAGATCAGCCTGGGAAGATGCATTTGGCCCTCAGTGAGGAGCATTCCCCACTCTGTCGTACAGAGAAATGAAGCCGGTGGGTCGGGAGCGCAGGCTCCGTCGTGCCCTGAGCTCCCTGTGCTGGCGATGGTGGTGTACGTTCTCCATGCTGGATTCCTCTTACAATCCACATTTTCCCAGTGATTTGAGATCTTAAAATGCATGTGCTTAATTATAATCAGGCTGGCTGAATGAACAGGCAGACACATCCCCTGGACCTAATAATCACTGATTAAACCTTGCACTCCAAGCACGAGCCATACGCGTATCGCAGGCTCCTCATCTGAAACTGCTTCCTCCTGTGCTGACCGGCGCTTTAAAGAGGAAAAGAAAAAGCACGCACAGTGTCTGCGGGAGATGTGTGCAAGGGGCTGGAGACCGCCATCCCACGTAAGCTAAACCTGTGAAGCTCTGGCTCTGCCTGTCCCAGAGCCGGAGCCCCCCGCGCACCGCAGTTTGCTTTACTCCCAGCAAAAAGAAACGCGGGTTTCACCGCAGGTCATCCTGCTCAGCTGCTGCGGCTGTGCGCGGCCCTCCTGCCAGTGATGTAGTGGATGCAGATATATATTGCTTCATTTGAAAATATTGTTCTGCTCTTTCTCTGTCTCGGGAGCCTCTCCCCAGATGCTCCATTCTGGCTGGATGCAGGGCCAGAGGATAGAGATGGCCGTGGCAGAGGGAGCCGAGACCCACGGGTGCCATCCGATGCAGCAGGCTGTGTGTTGGGGGCAAAGCACCGGCTTACCCCTCACCTTCACAAGGCAGGATGGGGGTCAAACAGTCCACCTACTGATGCCGCAGAAGCATCCCGCGGTGTTTGGAGCTGTGTTCCTGCACAGCGCTGCCATCACTCGCTCTTATTGCGGGGCTGCGCCGGTTCTCTCAACGACAGGTTGCATAAATGTCACCAAGGGCTTGTTTTCTTTGGCGTCAGCTATTGTCTGACAGATCTGATTAAAGCCACGTTCGGCTGTCAACAGCTGTGATTCACATTTGGGTCAGTTACGCCAGCAATCCCACTGTTACTCTGGCTTTTTGGGAGGTTTTTGTGCATGGTACCGAGTTGCTTTTCCCTCCTGGGGGGCTGCTGGGCTCCTGCGCGGTGGCACAGGAGGGACATGCGATTGCCTTCGCCTTACCTTCCTCTGTAATGATAAACTCCAAAAAAATTCCCCATTTACAGCAGAAAAGCAAACGAGCAGAGAGAAATGCCTGTGGCAGCTGGGACCTGGGGAGCAAAGCCAAATCCCAGAAGTGGCTTGTGCTCAAGTGCTAAAGCTCTCCCTGGTGCCACACCGAGGGGAAGGTTTGGAAAACCTTGCCCATCTTTGCAGGACCTGTTGATCTTTTTAAGGCTGAGGCCAAAGAAACGCCGAAGCGGCTCGTGAGCCGGGTAAGTGACAGCAGCCCTCGTTCTCGTTCAGGCTTGGCAGGCGGCAGCTGATGCCGAGGGAGCTGAGCTCTCGATGAAATGTAAGCAGCTTTTGTTAGGGGGGAAAGAAGTTTATTCTTGAATTGTGGGCTGGGTTGTTGGGTTTTTTTTTTTTCAATTAATTTACAAAGTCGTAAATTCTTGGTGATTGCATAAGGGCTGTGCGTCATGCTGAAAATCCTGCTGATGGTGCACAGCTCCCCGCGTTCGGTCTGCACGGGGAGGTTGTCGGAGAGGGACGGGGAGAGGAGCGCCAAAGCAAACACTCTGCGTTTGATTTGGGATGAAATGGATTTCCTTTGAAATAGCTTGCGAAACATCTTGTCCCAGGCCCACAATGCAAGCGCTGACTGCTGCCAGTTGTCAAGCCAACAGGGAGGTAGTCAGAAAATAGTCAGGAAACACCCAGAAAACAGGCCAAGGGCTAGGGCGACGTGGGGTGCGTTGAGTTTCTCATTGATGGGCAGGTGCTGAGGGACACCCCACTTCTCTGCTGCTGGGCAAAGGCTTTCTGGGCTGGACGAGAGCACCTTGCAGGAGTTGTGGGCTGGAGGAGAGCACCTTGCAGCAACTCAGGGCTGACTAGCACACAAGAGAGACCCCATGGGCCACCTTCCTGAGCAGAACAGCCCATCAAGCTGGAGCTGATGTTCCTGGCTGCTGCCTACATGCAACTCCCTGGATATCTGCAGGGATAGCCTGACCCTCGCGCTGTCCCACTGAATACGGGGAGCTCCAGCAGATCTTCTGGGGCTCGGGTGTTTCCTTGCCTTTGGGAACCCCAACTGCATGCAGATAGCCAAGGCTGTGCCTTCAGTTGCCCCATGGGTGTCATTCAGGGGTCCTGTGCATGGCGACAAGCCCGAATTAGTCAGTGGCCCCATTTTCAGCTGCCCACGACGTTGTTCAGTCCTTCAGTGTCATTGTTGCACAAGGTGTGGGTGCTGGATCATGGCACCCTAGTTATCTCAGCGTGCAGGAGGCCTCAGGTTACCTCTGACGCATAATTTCTCGCTGGCATCGCTAGTTATTCCTATTAAGTCACAGGCAGTGTAGACATATGGGGAAGGAAGTTGTGAAAAGCAACTTGGAGTCCAATTCAAAACACCTTAAATTGGTGTGATTTCCCCAAAGGAGGAACTGCCTGCTCTATAAAAGAAAAAAAAATCATCCTCTTGAAGGGCTCTTCAGGACAGCATCTAAACCACTGAGTTATTTTTATTTTTTAAAGCAAAAGTCTCAAGCCAAACCCAGCCTTCTCCCCACATCTCTGCTGATAGAAAATTCTCCTTCTTAACTCTCTTTTTTACCTTCCTTTCTCCGTTTTCCTCCTTAACTCTCTTTTTTTCCTTCCTTTCCCTGCAAAGGCCTCTCTGCAGATGGTGGAGCCAAGCGCCAGGAGCATCTCTCCAGGTTCTCGATGCCTGACCTGAGCAAAGACTCAGGCATGAACGTGTCCGAGAAGATGAGCAACATGGGGACCCTGAACTCCTCCATGCAGTTTCGAAGCGCCGAGTCCGTCCGCAGCCTGCTGTCGGCGCAGCAGTACCAGGACATGGAGCCGAACCTGCACAACCTCGCCAGCCCTCTCGGGTACCGAGAGCGGCCGTCGCACGGGCGGATGCACCAGAGCTTTGACTACGGTAGCGGGGTGCCCGGGGGCAAGCTGGGGGTGCAGGAGGGCTCGAGGCATGCCCCCATGAGCGAGCGCACGCGACGGCGAACTAACCTGCGGGACGATGACCGGCGTTACCGCCCGCACCGGCCTCGGCGGTCTCGACGTTCCCGGTCGGATAACGCCCTGCACCTGGCCAGTGAGCAGTACTGCCGGCTGAAGGAGAGACCCTCGCTGCGAGCCAGGGAAGACTATGACCAGTTCATGCACCAGAGGAGCTGCAGAGAGACGCTGGAGCAGGGTCCCCGCAGGGACGTCTACGGCCACTGTCCCCGGACGGTGTCGGACCTCGCCTTGCAGAACCACTTGGGCGAGAGGTGGGGGCCCTACTTTGCCGAATACGACTGGTGCTCGACCTGCTCTTCCTCTTCGGAGTCTGACAACGAGGGCTACTTCCTCGGGGAGCCGATTCCCCAACCCGCCCGCCTCCGGTACGTGACCAGCGAGGAGCTCCTGCACAAGTACGGCTCATACAGCATGCCCAAGTCTTCCACGCTGGGCGGCAGGGGACAGTTGCACAGCCGGAAAAGACAGAAGAGCAAAAACTGTATCATATCCTAATGGCATCCTTGCCAGGCACCTTGGGAGAATGTAAATTAATTCACAAACTTGCACTGTTTTAACTCATGTAAGCGCTTTTATTGTAACAAGAAAAAGAGTAGGGATTTGTAAGAAGGTTGTAGACTGGCTTCTATAAATAGTCATAATCCTGGGCTCGGTGAATATATTTTGCACATCTTACTCTGGAGAAAAAAAAAAAAAAACAAACAAAAAAGTTCACTTTAGCCTATAATATTTACCCAGTAGTTTTTCCTCTTTCTCCCAAATATTGCCACCTTTTTGAGTTCTGATTGTCCGTACGTTTTGGTTGCCACTGTTGACTCTCAGCATCAGTTTGCCCATAGCTTTTGCTTTCCATCACGTTTTTGTTTGCCGTTAGCCACGTTGGTAGGTAATTTGTCTCTCTCAGACGGTGTGGGAGCCTAAGTTATTTCCATGATTGTTGTAAATGCAATGTAAATGAGAGTTTGGAGAAAATATTTTTGTATTTTGTAATATCAGAGGAATTTCTATATCTTAGGAGTCACTGGGAAAATGCATGCACATTCGGAATTGTTTCCAGCCAGAGCTAACCAAACAGTACTTTGGACCCCCCTTTCCATTTCATCATCAAATTTCTTAAGTATATCAGTGAGAGTTTGAGTTGTCATTTGCTTTGAGAGGTTTTCTTTGTTTGTTTTAACCCATTGTTCTGTTCATTTTTGTTTTGATCCTGGTAAATAAAGAGAACATTTTCTGATTCATTAAATCTCGAAGAGGCCTCGGTGGCATTTTGAAGTCTGCTCATGCCTGTGGTTTTCAGGTACGCTCCATCAGGCAGATACAGGAATCCTGACAGCTGCAAAAGGGACTTTTTTTTTTTTTTTAATTATTATTAAATAGGAAAGAACAGAACTACCAAATGCCTGCAACGTTGTAAATGACCAAAGCTGGAGAAGGAATTTTACACCTCTGTAGAGAACGCTGAAGTTACTAAACGTTGAACTATTCTTTGGAGTAAATAAAAGTGTAAATGGTGCAATTGTGTGATGTCAGCATGACGTTGTTTTGAATATAGACGTGTCTTATGGTGCTCTAGTCTCCTGGGTTTTGTAACTGCTGTTCATTACCAAGTGGAAGTCTCAATATTGCCTACAGCCTAACACATAACAGAACAACTGCAAGCTGCTCCCCGCGGGCCTGGTCCCCAGGCCGGTTGTGGCCCGGGGTGGGGCCTGGTCCCCAGGGTGGGCTCAGCCCCGGCTTGCGGAGCTGGGACAGCCCCACAGCAGCTTGGCCGTGGCGGAGCATTCTATAAATAGGGCTCAGCTGTGTTGTGTTATGGTGGATGTGAGTTTGTTCTCTGTATGCTTCAAACCATTCGGGTGCTGCCATCGCGGCGCATCCCGCCGGATGCACCGGAGGATTGCAAGCCAACGCCGACTTGTCCCGGTGCTTCCCGGGAAGGAGCGGGCTTGCAAAAGGGGCTCTTGGCACCCAAAGATGCAGGTTAGCGCCCGAGGGTGTTGAGATAAATCTGGGCTTTGAGCCGCAGGAGGGCTGAGAGGCTCAACCGGCTACGTCGCCCTCGCCCCGTGCGCTGCCGGCATCTCGGGGTGCCCCCACACCTCCGGCGAGCCGGCCCCTGCCCTGCACCCCGGGGATGAGGGTCCCAATGCAGGGCCGGTGCCAGCACCCCCGGGTGCGCGAGGACGCCCCGTTGCCTACTCAAAGCAGCAGATGCAGAAAAATCTTGAAGATGGATGTCTCCATACCACAGACTATTGCTAGGAATTTTTTTGTTGTTTGTAAAGGACAATGTGATAATTATTATTCATTTAAAAAGAAAAACAAACAAACAAAAAAAAGAAATGACACTTACGTATATTTAAAAAAAAAATGTTTTTTTCCAGTTGGAATAAATGGAAGTATTCATCCAAAGGGCAGAGTCTCATGTGTATGTTTTTTTGCTCTTAAGGAGTGTTGGTTAGTTGTGAGTAGAGAATTTGATTTTCATTTAGCTGGTCTTGCACTAAAAGCACAAGAACCAACTCAGCCCCATCCCTGATGTGGTTTTGATGGGCAGGGAAAGACGATGGAGGAGCATCTCCTGCATACCTCAGGGCTGGTGACCTGGACCGAGCTTTTGGGGTTAAAAAAGCCAAGTCTTCACCTGCCGTTAAGTCAGCGCAGCCAGCTTACGCTGGGGGAGACTTCAACCCATAATTTATAAATACATAACAGCCGTTTTCTTAGAAAGATCACAGATCTTTCCATGTTTTCCAAAACAGACTTGCTAAGTCAGGTAGGGGTATTGCTTTCAGTGACAAATATGACATTGTAACTACAGGTTATTGTATAATTGGCACTTAATAGGTACAATTTAATTCGTTGTTAGTGATTAAAAGCACAGTGAATGTTGTCTGTCAGCTCTGGTACAGCTGAGCTGCTCTTTGTACAGCGGGAGCCTGAATCGCTCAGCAAATGGTAAAAAAAAAAAAAAAAATAACCACAATTCCCAGCCTTTTCCCTTTAACTGCTTGCTGCCTCTCCCCGGAGGTAACTTAACAAGCTTTAAAGACTCCTTGCAGCAGAACTGCAGTGCCTTTTCCTGTGCAGTTTGGTACCGAAACGCAGGGCCCAGTACCCCTGTGCGTGGGATGGTCTCGCTGCTGGAAGCAGCTCTTCAAAAATCTGGTTCTCACTGGAGAGCATCTCTGCATCCCTGCAGACCACCGATGGGCAACCCAGCTTTAATGCAACGCTGCGATCAGAACAGTCGGGCAACACATGGGGGAGATAAGCGCATCTGGGGTGATGCTCCTCTCCACCTGCAGAACAGACAGGTCTCAGATGACAGTTCGTAAGAAAGGCAGCGCTGGCCAATACTGAGTTGGTACAAATTTCAGCACTAGAAGTGCAAACGCAGCTTCCAAACCTTTTTTTTATTTTTCATATGGGCTCCAGAAGTCCCATAGACTCTGAGACACATGGTTAAAAAAAAAAAAAAAAGTCATTCTTTTTTTCTTTTTCTTAGCCTGTCTGGAGTATGATTAACCATTTCTGACAAACCCACTGAGCCTGAGGGATGGAACTATAAGCCTGTAAAATTTTGCTCCATCGCCATCTGGCCCCGCTGGTCTACCTCTCTGTGCACACTGTGCACGGGTGCCAGCACCCCGTGGGAGCGGGGGGCACGTACAGCCCTCTTCTTTCATGTCTCCGAGAGGTGACCCATCCCCCCCACCACCACCTGAAGCTGAGGATGTCTGTGGGTCCAGTTGCCCGGTTGGGGTGGGAACCGGGCGCAGTGCTGGGGTCCCTGTTTGGCTGAGGGAGTGGGAAGTCTTTTGCTGGCACCCTGCACAGCTGTGCTGCCAGAGTCAGCCTGGCACACTGTCAGTGCTGGGGGGAAAGGAAAAAAAAAAAAATCAATCTGATCAGGTGTATTTCCTTTAGCAACTGGGCTCAGAGCTTGCATCGCCTCCCGCAAGCTGGTCCTGAGTACGCAGACGCACGACCCTTCAGCAGCTGTCACCTCCACTGCAAAGCCAGCGTCCACATCGCACACTTGGCCCTGGCAGGAGTGCAGCGTCCTTCATGTCCACCCTCCCCAGCACCCTGGGGGGCTCGGTAGGGCCCCTGCCACACCTAGAACACCCCAACTTAGGTGGCATATCAGCCCAAAAGCCACTGGGGCTGTGCAGGGAAGCTTCCAGCACACTGAGGCTTGGTTTCTTTGGGAAGCCTTGAACCCGTGCAGATAAATTATAATCAGATGAGCAGAGTCTCTGCAGAAAGACGCAGAGATAGGAAGTGTGAGGTTGGAACTAACCAGAAGCACCCTGATCTGGAAATTGTTATACACAGATAAGCTCGTGTTTGCAAATGGCCCAAGTGGCTGTGGCTCCACCACCGCTGCCGAGCTCGTGGGAGTGAGCGGGGGTGTGAGCGGGGGTCTTTGAAAACCCAGTTGCTCATGAAGAGGTGCCTGTGTGCAGCTTAAAGACAGCAGCTCTGGGGGTGGTTAGACGAAGGCTGAAGGCTGCTGCCAAATGGGCATTTAGTGTCACAATTTCACACCCCCCCCCAAAAAAGACCTGCTTCTGCAGCGTGGGGCTGGAGGCACCAAACCTGGCAACGCTCTGCCGCCGCTGGCCCCGCTCCCCAGACTCCTCCCTGGTTTGCAGCTAATCTGGGCCCCTGGGATGGGAGCTGCCCTGTTATCTGATGAACTTTGCTCTTTCAAGCTGAAAGAGAAAAAAAAGAAGATCTCTGTTCCTTGCATTTAGATACAATTATGCTATTTTTGAAATCTAGGCTGTCCTCCTTCTCCTGGAGATTATATGTCACCTAGTAGATGACCATCCTCCATGGCCAGGAGAAGCTCATTAGCTAAGAGCAATTTCAGAGGACTTTATTTTAAAGATTTTTCTTTTTTTCTTTTCTTTTTTTTTTTTAATGCAACACATTTTCAACCTATATCCTTACAACTATTTAGGAATCCAGTTCCTATTTGAGTACAAGGGGAATTGGTGGCCAAGGATGCTCAGGGCCATGAACAAGTCACCAGAGAGCTGGGTCCCATTTCCAAAAACATCCACAAGTCATGACATATCACTGCATTTATAAACTGTACCCAATAATATTTTTTTTTCTTGTAAGGACTGGATCTTAATTCGACCTCTGAAGTATGAATCTTGTTACCAGGTCGCATGCCCACCACTCTGCCAGGAGACCCAGAGCAACCACAGCCAAGAGCCAGTCCTTTCCCACCCTGTCATTCCTGCACATGATTCACCAGCCCTGACACTTCAGGCATCCATTTTCCAAGTAACGTCAACATGGTTTGATCAACTCCCTTTGCATTTGTGAGCGTGAGATCGCACCTTTCCGTTGCTTTTTCACTTGGCTGCAGACAAACAGGACCACCTGAAGGCCGGCAGCTCTGGAGGCAGAGGATGTCCATACAGGTAGATTTGCTTTGGAAAGTCTCACTAGCACCTGCCCAAGTCTCCCTTAGGAAAGATCTTCCCATTTTTCACAGCTATTTCAATATTTTACAATATTGAAAGGAAAAAAAAAAACAACAAAAACAAAACACAAAAAAAAACCCCAACCAAGCCTTTTATTGCCAGGTAGGTACTGCTAGATGCTGACATTTAATTTGTTAGAGAGCAGAACACTTTTATAGTCTCGTCCAGTGCCAAGAATGCCTGACCAGACCTCTGAACAGGAAAAAAAAAATAGGAAGTTTAAATTATTTGAGTTTGCTGCCTCTGTCCATTGACCCTGGACTTTGGTGTTGTGCTATGTGCCTCCCTCCACGCTATCGGCATCAGCTTCATCTGCCTCCAGGCTTCATCCTCGACTGGAAGGAGTGGAGGAAGCCAGGTCATGGGCTTACCCCACCTGATGGCACACTGTCCCTTAGCGTGGGGACCAAAGACCCCTTACCTGTGGCTGGCCCTTTCTGCTTCACTTCTTGTTAATAGCTCCGCAAATCACCAGTTTCCCTGTTTTAGGCAAACCCAGTCATTCGCTAAAGCATTCTCAGGAGAGTTTTCCTGTTGTAAAAGCAAATATTTATATCTGCTGTGCTCTTAGAGGCTCTGGAAATCATCAACTCTTAAGGCAAGATTTAGCTGAAAGAGCTGATTTATTAAAATGGATAAACAAAGCCCTGTGAAGCAAGTTAGTTCAGTCTAAATAAAGCATTAAACTCTGAAGAGCACACATCAGATCCCAGTATATACATACACATCTATATGTGTGTGTGTATATATACACACACATAATTCATACACTCAAACACGCGGTCCTCTGGACTGGGATCCCACAGCAACACCACCCCAGGAGAAAGCTGGCCCTGGGCTGCGTGTGCATCAGGCACTGATTATTTTAGCACATGCCCCGATTTTTAACAAACCCAGCCCAGCAATCCACTCCCACCCCAGCCCAGCAACCCCTTCAGCTGCCGGCCCTGCGTGTGCGCCGTGCCTCAGTTTCCCCATCTCCAAACCTCCACCGCAACGATGTTTATACCAACAAGGAGCTTAAACACCTTGGATGAGGGAGGCTGTCAAAACAATTCTAATTTAAACCAGTGGCTCTGGCTCAGGGTTTGAGCCAGTTTTGTTGGCACCCGGGTGTGAGCACGCTCAGGCCCCCGCCCCAGCCATAGCTCATTTTCTAGCGACACAACCCTCCCTTAGATCCTCGCTGCTCCAAAGAGCTCACTTCAGCTGTATACAAGGGTTTATTTTTCCTCTTTTCTGTAAGCTGGGCTTTAATTGTCAATTATTTGCTCATGAGTACTCTTTTATGGCTGATGCTGGAGCAGACTCAAGCAGTTTTTATTTTGGTACTTCGTTTAATTAGCTTTTTTGAAAGACCGAGGCAGGGCATTGATCCATTCTTGCTGCTCATCACATATTCATTATTTACATTTTTCAGTATCCCAAGTAACTCGGCACAGAAAACAAATAAATGAAGACTGAAACATGCAAAACATCTGGAGATGCTGCAATTCTGTGATTATTACTGCTCATTCACAGTGCACAAGGGCTCCAGTGAGTGCCTGCTGGAAAGGCCATTGACATATTGGCCTGATGGAGATTTTTGCGGTTGGCTGGATGCTTCTAGATGAGCACTCCCCCCCGCTCTCCTCCCACCCCATCTGCCTGGGTCCTTGCTCACCTTGATTCACTGCCAAAAGCCGAAACAGCGAAATTTCTGGTCGGCGTTGGGAGGCAGCAGCCTCTGGAGCTCTTGGCCCACACCAGTAAATACAGCTGGTCAGATTAGGGCTGCTGAATAATTTATATGATGACAGTTCAAAATAGTAAATCCCCCCCCAGCCTGCGCCATCCTTCATCAGCTTCAACTGCTTCCTTCAGAGCAGTTTATGAATATTTAGGAAGTTTTACTAAATTCATAGACTTTAGTGAAAAACAGTTTAAAAATGTCAAGTGAAATATTTACGTATCACATTGCACACTGTTCACATGGCTACAGGGGAGGAACAGGGAGCTGGGGAGAGCTGTTCCAAAATCTTCATGGTTTGACCCCTAATTTGCAAGATTTCGGGCCAAGAGACGTGATGCTGCCCTGTGCCACCCTGCAGCACTGCATTCCCTGCTCACTCGCTAGAGAGGAGTCAAGTTAAAACCTTGTCCTTGGGTAAGATACAGGTGAAATGGTTATTTTTCATGGGCCAGAGGAGGGGAAAAGGGAAAGGGAAAAAGGAAAATACAAAAAGGAAAAGGAAAAAGGGAAAGAAGAAGGAGAAGAAGAAGCAGAAGGAAAAGAAAAAAGAAAAGGAAAAGGGAAAAGGAAAAGAAAAAAAAGCAAGGGAAAGGGAAATGTAAAAAGGAAAAGGAAAAAAGAGAAAGGGAAAGGGAATAGGGGGAAAGGGTAAGAGAAAAAGGGAAAGGAAAAAAAAGGGGAAGGAGATGGAGAAGGAGAAAAAGGAAAACGAATGAAAAGGAAAAAGGAAAAGAAAAGGCAAAGGGAAAGGCAAAAGAAAGGGAAAGGGAAAGGCAAAGGGAAAGGCAAAGGGAAAGGCAAAGGCAAAGGCAAAGGAAAAGGAAAAGGAAAAGGAAAAGGAAAAGGGAAGCAGCTCTCCCCAGGCTGAGTGCACAGACGCGGTGGGCAGCCCCTCAGAGCAGGGGCAGCAGAGCATCTCCCGCAGGAAGCCTGTGCCCTGCTCCGCAGCCGGCTCTCCTGCCACACCGGCTTCCAGCAGCTCACCTCGGAATGCGCAGTGATGGGAGTAAGCGCGTCTGACTTCACCACTTGGCCCGCTTGTGACGGTGGAGGGTTTTGCTCGGAGGAAGCAAATCTTTGCATATTTATGAGCGCAATCGTTTATGGCAAAAGGTACAAAGAGAGGACGTTGATTTTGGATGCGCAGAGAGCTGGAGCAAACAGCCTTGCTCCCCGTGGAGGCTTTATTGTGGCCCCAGAGATCGCTGCCTTTAATGCTCCCTGCTTGTTAGCAGCCAGGAGAGCGTCAGGAGAGCCTGTCTGGGCGGGGAGAAAGGCGAAAATCTCTCAGTATCACTTTCATAATTTGGAGTTTCAAACTAATGTTGACGAGAACGTCATTATTGCTGAGCTCAGGGAGTAAAATTCCATTTATTCATCTCAAGTGTCAGGATTTGCAAGTGCAAGAAATTTTCCAGTGCTTGCCTAGGTCCCTGTTTGTATGCAAATGATGTTGTAACATTTCTTAGACTGAAAGACCCGATTTTAGTTAGCATCAGTCAAAGCATCTGTCAGCCTTGTCAGAAAAGAAATACTTTGATTCTTTCAGGTCAAAACAATCTAAAATTATTACTAGAATACTGAGGCAGTTTAAAGATGTGAAGAGTAAAATGAAAATTGTTCAAAACCATTTTTCCTTTCAATGAAGGTTTAATTTTTATTTTCCTTCTATATGTAATGTGACAAAATTTTAAAATCAAATAATTCAATGCCATACTCCAGTTCTGGGCACTGAGCAGTATTGGATTCAACCACATGTACAGGACGAAACTGGGATGAGGAATGAAACAAGGTAAGGAATGAGGGAAAAAGAAAAGGGAAAAAAAAGAAAATTAAGCAGGGGCTTGTGCCAAGGCTCGGAGGCAGCGAGCGAGGCTCTGAGATCAAACACTTGCAGGGACGGGCACGGGGTCCTCTCCCACAGGTAAGCCCACTCTCCGGACAGAAAACCACGCCGTTGGCCCTGCACACACGGACTCTGGAGTTGTTCGTGGTAAAACCAAAAAGGGCTGTCCTTGGCTCCAACTTTCAGCTAAAAATGTACTGATTTCTAAATGGCTCAGGCAAGAAGAAAGAGCTTTTCAAGTTATCAGAAAAAATACAAGGAGATACAAGCTCCTGTGAGATTTTTACCTATTTCATCCCAGAGCTTCAATCCCATAATTAGATCTCCTGTCACTTCATTTGATGCTCTGCCCCATTTATCTATAACTTTCTGACCCTCTTTCCATATCTGTTAATATTTTTTCCATTACTGTTCTCAAAAGAAGGAAGAAAAAAAAAGGATTCTTGACCTTCACTCAGATGACTGAAATCTGTAAGAACTGCTCTAACTTTCTATTTTGAGGGAGACGATCGTGATGTCAAAGTAGGATAACTATAAAGTAGGAGATATATAAAAATATATTTAATATATATAAAGTAGTATATATATATATAAATAAAAGGTATCCATCGAGCAGACAGGTCCCAGAGAGTCCAATGGGCTCTCTCGAAATTGGACCCTGAGGGGAAAGGGCTCCCCACACCCCAGAGAAGCACCAGGTGCAAGAAGTCTGATTTTTTTTGCGCAAACCTAAGCATAAAAAACACAGGCAGTGGCCAAGCACACGCTGCAGCCTTCAGCTGGGGCAGAGAGGACACATGCTCATCTTGCATTTAAATCAGAGCCAAAATTTATTAACAGTGAAGGATCTTCCTGTCTGTGAAACGGGACGTGCCTCCAGTCAGAGCCGAGGGACAAAATCATGTTCCCACATGCCAGATGTAAGGACAGATGAGCCATGTGTCACCCGTGTCACGTTTTTACCTGAGAGCTGTCTATTAAGTGAAGACAGAAAAGCTGTTGCATGAAAGCACCTGCTGCCAACCAGCAACCGCCACTCTGCCGCAGCTAAACGGGTGCTCAGTTAATTTCTGCTCATGCTGTACTTCCAGTCACGCCACGCCTGCGAAATTTTGAAAGATCAGAGTTCTCAGTGCTACAACACAACCCCTAAAGAGCTGCCGCCTCCTCTGACAGGGGTATGAACACCCAACGGTGGCCACAGCTCCCTCGAAGCGACACTCAGCCAGGCCATTGCAACCGGAAAAGACTGGATCCAGGATATTTCGGACAGACTCCCACCCCTTTTTGACTTCCACTTTTTCAAGTCTCTACTTTTCATTTGGCCTCCCACACCTTTTCAGCCTCCGCTTTTTCCAGCCTCTACTTTCCTCTCGGCCTCCCACCCCTTCGCAGCCCCAAGGCGGGCTGTGCCGCGCTCGCGTGGGCTCACTGAACCAGCCCTGCCACAGTGCCACCTCAAAGCCCCAACCTTCACCTTTCTCACAATCTTTTGCAGGTGGGTGTCCGTGCTGTTGTGATGCCTGAGGGATTTTGTCTTTCCAGCTCAGGGAAAAGTGTCTTTTTTTTTATGCACAAGCTGGGCAGCTCACGCCGGGGCCTGCGCTGCTGTGGGAGGGGTTTTCACCCTGACCATGGGGCAGGAATACACTGGACACCAACCCAGCGCCCGCGGGTGAAACCCACTGCACTGCTGGGATTCCCTGAGGATCGCTGGGCAGGATTTAGCCATCCATCACTATTCAAAAGCCAAAAGGCATTTCTGTCCCACAGGTCCCATCCTACTCACCCCAGTCTCTGCCACCGTGGTGGGAGCTGTCTCCCTCCAGCTCCGTGCGCCAGGATACGAGGGAAAGCAAATCACACCGGGTTTAGGGTTAACGTGTTTGCATTCATATTCCAAGCCTTGCTTTCACATCTATAACTCATTTTCCAACATCTTCAAGCAAATTTCACACTGTTGGAAAAATGTCAAGGGTTTAATCTGATACGTGTGATATTTACTGATGCCGCTAGGGAGAGAGCTGATCAGACCTTCCACTTCCCATCACGTTTCTCATGAGAGTGAAAACACATCAGGAGAACTCGCTGGGTTTCGCTGCACTTGGTACATGCAAATGAACACAAAGCAAACTATCTGAGGAGCACAGACCAATAACTTTGCATATGAGAGACCCAAGGAAGAGCTTACGTGACCGTAAAGCTTATCTGTTTTTCCCAGTTGTATTTGATGGGCTTAGAGTATCCGGCCTTGCTCAGAAGCCTTGCCCCAGCTGCGCTTTAACTGCAGCAGACCCAAAGCCTAGGACCAGCCTCCCGCAAGCCTTGTGCTTGGCATCAACTGGATTAAACGTGGAATTAAAGACAGAGCAGGAAAAAAAAAGGCAGATGGATGAAAACTGTAGTGCATCAATACTGGGATTTTCCTCAGATTAATTTATTCCCTGGAAAATCAGCAGGAAAATATTCCTCCAAATCAAGGTTTTCAGATGCAGCGGAGAGGTTGGTGGCAATCTCATGCCACAGAACAAAACAAGCAGAATGAAGCAAGCAGAGATGTTCTTTCTGGTTTGGGTTGATTGATAAAACCCAGGATTTAAAACAAAGTGGCTGCAAGACTGGAAATCAGTGGTTTGCAGAGCTGTGGTGGGGCGGGGGCTCCCGCGGAGTCTCAGCGAGAGGGTGGCAGGGCTGATGTGGGCATGGTTGCCCGCTCGGCAGCTGGCCTGCAGAGCCGGGCAGAGGGGATTTGTGCCACAAAACCAGCTGAAGGAGCCCAGCATGCCCAGTGCCAGAGGGAGTGGGAACATGTTGCAGGCTCGCACTGCATTCGGGCAGCCAGGCTCGCACCGCTCCGCATCCTGGGCAGAATGAAAAGGCTGCAGTTCAGCCCTTTGCTGTATTAAGCCCTTTTCTCTACCAAAAAGATAAATGTTCTGTTTCAAAGCTTAGGATGTGGTGAGTAGAGGAAAAAAAAAAAGCTCAATATTTGAATTTTGGTCCTAACCTGACCACCTGCAAACCCAGGGCAGGGTAGGAGGCAGGGATGGGGCTCTGGTACCCATGATGGGGAGGACACCCATCGCTGGGCAGAGAGGACCAGGATGTCAAATGTCACCCCAGTCTGGCCAATTCCAATACCCACATTGCTGCCAGGAGCCCTCTTGGGCCTGTGGATTAAATTCAGCTATTATTAATGCATGACATTCTGCTGATACTCAAATATCAAACAATATTATTGCCTTCAGTAAATTTTACTCTGAGCCTATAACTGTAACTCAATTTTGCCCAGAGTGGGAAAAAAGAGAAAAACAAAAAAACAAAAAACCAAACCACGCTGCATGAAAGCAATATTCCTAAGGCTTCATTTTGGAAAGACATTCAGATCTCAGAAACAGGACTTGAAGTGTTTGTGGCAAGGAATACGCTTAATTAGATTCATGTCTGAGAAGTCCCCAGCTGTTCCGCAGACAAACAGAAATATCTGAGATTTCTTCCAGCTCTACGGAGACAGAGATTGGCTCCTCTCCCTGTTGCCCCAGTCTGAGAGATTTGCATGTATGATTATTATCTGGTCCTGTTTCAGACAATCCAAGATGCCACACAATCTCTGAGCACAGAGCAAATATTCCAGCATTTTGTTTCATGATTACTTCCACCCTGTTCGCTTCAGCATCTGAAAAAGCCTTTGCTATTTTTTTTCATTTGAAAGGCTTTCTGCAAGTTGGACATAACATGTATTCATTATGAAATGAAAATACCTCGTGTGTTCAGGATGGAAAAAAAAAAAATCCCTGGCTTTCAAGAAAGCTTTGTGAGCTTATTAAAAACAAGAGTGCTCGCTATGCATGCCGTTCCGCCAAATGAAAAATTCCCTCCTCTCTTCTCAGGCCTGTAAGCTGCTTTGTGTGCTGAAGACATCTCTTTCCAGTGTCCAGCACATTTTCGTGGTTAACCTTACTTGGAATAAAACATCAGCTGCCTTGCAATGACAGGAGGGGACCACAGAGCAGCCGCACCTCAGCTCTATCGTCAATGGGAAGGGATCCTGGGGAAGCCACCGGTGACGACGCCATCCCGGCCCTTGGACCTTGGGAGCAGACCCCCGTGCCGCAGGGAACCTCATACCCGAACCACACGTCTGGGGAGAAGCTGCAACAGGAACTGCGTGCCAAAACCACAGCTGGCCATAAACACCACGGCTCGAGAAGAAGCGAGCCGTGATCGCTCCCAGAATCCACATCCCCGGGGCCGCGCGGCGAGTCCAACCACGCGCCGGCAAACTCCACTTGGGAGCTCCAGCTCCAGCCGCGATTCCCAGGCCCATCTCACCAGCCAGGCTGCTTTCCCCTTCTCTTTCTCGCTCCCCATTACTCACCCCATCCCTGTTTTAGGGTTCCCACCCCCAGTCCCTCTCCTGGCTAATGATTTGAGGCAAAGCTGCAGTGCGCGGTGGGGTGCTGAGCACAGGGGTTGGTCCTCCACTGCCTCCCTTCCTCTGATTTCTCCTGCCACCATAGCCCATCCCAGCACCCGGGAAGAGGTGCAGATAGGCACTGTGCAAACCGGGCAACCAGCCCCTGCACGTGGAGGAACCAAACTGAGCATCACAGCACGACCGGCCGCCATGCTGCTGGGTACAGCCCTAAGCACACGGCATTTTGGAAATGCAGCTCTTACTGGGGTTTGTCCCAAGGCAGTGGGGTTGGATACATCAGCGGAGCATGAGGACAGGAGAGCATCAAACACTAGCGACTCTCAGGAAAGTGAGGTTAACCTCTCGCTGCCGGAGCTACCCACAATGGGGAGGCGCCGGGTCCTGGTGAGATACATCGGATAAGGAATATCACCCCAAACCCCACTGTGGCTGGGATGGACCTGATGGTGAACAATACATATTGCAAAGATCAGACTAGCAAAGCACAGCCATGGAGATCGCCTCCAGCAGGCTGTGGAACAAGTCAAGGCTCTAATCAGTTAATAAAAAATAACTTCTTTCCAGAAAAAAAAAAAGCCTTCCAGAGGGAGAAGTAGACTTTTTAAGATAACTGGAAAAAAACTGCACAGAGCAGCTGAATCTCACATATCACCAAGATCTTCCTCCCCACCCAAGGAGGGTCACACGCTACTGGCAAGCATCCAAAAGTTTTCCAGGAACTGGGATAATTTGTTCGCACAGGGCTGAGCAATTCACCCAGCATGGCTGCAAAACTCTGCATTTCATCTGACTAAGGACGAGATGAGTAATGTAAGGATGAACAAACACTTACAGAGCTTTGAAGAGCTGCTCTCGGTAGCCAGCAGTAGCATTCATTACCCTGTAACCGCCTGAAACGGGACCTCGTGGTCTCCCTGGCACGCTACGAGCTAGGCCAGTCTGTTGGTAGGTGGTGGCACCTGGGCAGGCGGGCTGGCCATTTGGGACGATGCCCTACTGGATCACAGCCGGCTCATTTGCCAGAGCAGATCACATTCTCCATTCTCTGGAAGCGTTCAAGGCCAGGCTGGATGAGGCTCTGAGCAACCTGACCTAGTCAGGGATGTCCCTGCTCCTTGCAGGGGGGTTGGACTAGATGACCTTTGAAGGTCCCTTCCAACCCTAACCATTCTATGATTCTATGATTCTATGTGGATTATCCGCAAGGCTCTCTCTTTCCCCTAGTTCTTCCTTGCCTTTTATCCTACAAGCAATTAAGACTGTTTAGTAAGAGGACAATCGCTTTGGACTTCAAAGCTTTTTTCTCTGATCTGGTATGTTTGCTTCTTAAAATATAACTTCAAATATTGTGGCATTTTGGATGTTTTCTGTTTCAGTAATGGGCTGGTAATTGTAATTAGTTTTATCACGGTGGAAATTCAAAAATCTGCTCTGAATGCGTTCCTTTGAGTTCAGTTAAAAGGCCCTTTTTGAGCTGACTATCATTTTGACTGTAGTTTGTGGGAAAGACTCAAATTTTAAACTTACGGGAAAGGCTCAATTTACTGCAGGGCTGAGAATCCACTGTCTCAGAGCTCACTGGCATCGCGAGGTGCTAGCGAGAGCCAGAGCAAATATTTCTCTGGGCTTCCACTTTCATGCAGTATGTTTTAGATTACACTTAAGTAGATTCAGGAGAGGAAGCTGGAGGTGGTGGAAGGGAAGGACGCGAGGACATAAGAATGAAAGGAGGCAGCGCACGGAAAAAGGGAAGGAAACGGTCAACTAAAGAACAAAACAATGCACAGAAAGGGTGAGGAGGTACTGGCAGGACTGAGAGTGGATCATACAGAAAGCTCAGAGTTATATGTAGCAGACTGAATAGATAAGGATAATAAAGAAATACATATGGAAAATGTATCAAAGGATTGCTGCTCGGCACTTGAGCAATGGCTGTGAGTCACTGGAGGTGGGATGGAGAAAACAGGAAAAGAGGAACGAGCGAGAGGAAAACACCAAGAAGATGCTAAAAATGTTAAAAGATGTTGAAACAGTCAACATACTGTTTAAAATGTCCAATATATGGTTCAAAATATTCAAAATGCTTTTTTTCATATTTGGACAACTCTCCAGTAAGAGCATGGCCGCTGAGCAATGTGCCCAGGAGGGAGGACGTGGCTGGCAGAGGCTGTGGCCAGCACGGAGCTGGTACTGGGGTGCGGCAAGTGCAAACTGGCACCCACACATAGCACAAACCTGCTCCTTCCACCCTCCTCTTTTATTCTAGCGGGTACCGAACTTGGCTCCACCACGCTGCTGGAAATCTGTGTGGGGTTTCAAGCGGGTTACCTTGCGCCAGGTGAAGCTAGTCCTTTCTACGAGCCCTCCCGTGGGTGATGTGTCATCTTCCAAATATGCTGTTCCTCTCAAGGATGAGATGGCTTTGCCCTCCAAATCATTTCCGTGGCAATATGCAGAATGCAGGATACATTATGGTAGCCTGCAGCACCCATATAATGCTAGTGGGACACATAGGAGATCCGAAAATAAAAAATTGAATTGAGCATGAACTTCTGCAGACAGATTCTCAGATGGGCAAGAGCAAGGACAGCTTTGCAAAACAGCAACCAAGGGCAAGGCTGGCTCTAACCCTGGGGATAATCGTCATGGAAACAACCAGTAAAGTAGCACAAAACACAAGTAGGTATGAAAAAGGTAGCTGAAAATAGCTGCTCCAGGAATGTTTCTTTCAAAGGTTCTAGACATTAAAAGTCAATTCAATAAACAGGCTAGTAATTTTAGACGTTCTTGGAAAATGGATTTTAAAGGGCAAAATAGGGCAAACCAGAAAATTATGGCTCAGTGAAAACTCCAGGAGAAAAAAGTTCTGAAAAATGAATGCAAGTAAGACTCCTGGAAACTATATCATATACATAGCTACATACGTATAGATAGATAAACTCATGTGTGTGTGTGATTATATACATATAGTGTGCACGTATCATTACATATATAACTATATACAGTATAGTGTGTATCCATATATATTACAGAAAAAAAAAAACATTAAAAAAAAAGCCAGCATAAAGCAAATACTTCCTGCATCAAACTGAAGATGAGAGGGTTTCTCAGAGGTTAACTTGACTGAAGTCCAAGGCCTTGAGCTGGAAAGCAAGTTGTTTGATGAGTTGGAGCAGTGTATAAATGGCATCTGACCAAGGATGGCTACGACCAAAAAATACACAGTGAGGGTGAGATCCAGCCACCCAGCAGCAGAATGGATGGGTGCCAAAGAGCTGAAATCATCAGAGAATGGATGAAACGGAGCTCAGCGTGTCTGCAGAGAGCCCCGATGGGCGGAACGCGGGGGTAAAGCCTCCAGCCGATTGGGAGGTATTCTGCAATTAACAGCAAGCATTTGATGGCCACAAACCAGGACACCTCTGTCTCTGCTCAAGAGAGCAGCAAACCACGTTTCACAAAGTGCCTTCTCTGTGCTGTGAGGAACGCCTCCCCATGCCAGAAGGACAGTGGCATGTCCTGGGTTATTCTTCCAGCCAAAACTGCCGGTGGGCTGATGCACATGAGCTGCAAGCACAAGGGAATAAGTACAGGGTGCCAACCTGGAAAGCAGAGCAGCAGGTACAGCCTCCATGAGACGGCACTGGGAACGGCAGGGCAGGATTCAGTGTGAACACAGAGAAAAGAAGAGAGGAAAGAATTGAGTTCTGACAGGGAAGAATGTTAACTGGAGGATACAAGAAGCAGCAGAATATATGTGATATCACTCATCAGCACATGCTGCTGGCTGCGGCCAGGATAATCCCACTCCATTTTTTATGCCACGTTGGAATAAGCAGTGAATAAACGGGAATAATCCTGTGACAGCGAATGGTGTCTGTGCACTAGTAACTGCCAAGCGGTATATCTCAGTAAGTGAGCCAGAAGAGGTTGGTTCACACACCTGAGAAGCGCTCCAGCATCACACCAGGCTCATGTGAGTTGTAGGGGGGATTTTAGAAGCTGGTCACATCCACACCATGTAAAATATAACAACCAGAAACTCAAACTGCAGCCTGAAAGGAGGCCACAGTGGGAGAACTGTCTCATTTACCAGAGGAGGTGATTGCTACTACCAAGTGCAAGGAACAGGGGAAAAAGGAAAGGTCCAGAGAGCAAGAGATGAGGAGGTGAAAGTCAGGAGAGGTGAAAGGAAAGTGGAAATCGAGAGTAAAATAACCCCACCTAACAGGCAATTCTAATCAGCCACAAAAGGAGAGTTAAACGCAGCCCCGGTTGGGAGCAGCGAGCCGTGCAGGCGGGTGGGTAACTGCCGCGGCAGCGAAGGCTGGACACCGCAGCCAGCCGGGGCTTTACAGGGTGCTAACCCGGTGTTGATGAAACACCACCGAGGCACTGGCTGCTTTTCCTCTGAGCGGCTGCAGCACAGGAAGACAGCAAAAGAAACTAATTACACAGGTTTTTATACTCAATAATGTCAGATCGCAGCTGAAGAAGATTAAATAAGCAACCAAAAGTTACCTACATTGCTGTAATACCACTAATAACACTAGCATTTATAGAGGGCTAAATCACGCGTTCCTTGCTTAAGGCCCCTCTCTCTGACCTTTGAAGGTTTGATCTCAAGACGTGATGTAAATCATCTGGAGAGTTTTCCTCACCTCTACCGGATGAAGGATATTCCTATTCTGGGAAAGCAGGGTTAGTCTTCCAAAAAAAGTAAAAAAAAGATACTGCAGGTACTTGGGCATCCGAGTTCTCCCTTTCCCAAGTCACTCAGACACCTCTGCAGTGGTACAGCCATTTCCATCAGCCAAGGATCACCCTCCAGCACTGCACACCTCTCAGTTCCAGATGGTCCAAATTTTCTGCACACTTATTAAGAATGACATAAAACTCCCTAAAGTAATAATCCAGCAATTTTCACCCAAACTGAAGTTTCTCAGGCTAGCAACTTGCCCATTAGTAAAAGTACAGCACTTAGGGCGACTGGGGCAGTACAGCACAGCACCGTGAGTGTCTGCCCTCAAATCCCTCTCATGCTGGGACTCGTGGTGCCCTCAGGAGAAGGAAGCAAGAGCAGCTTCTTCAGTTAAATCGATGCTCAAACTAAGGGCATGTGGTACGTGCTCTCCAGGTACAGACAGCCTGCAGCAACGGCCAGAGCTACACTCCCACATGTTTTGGAGAAGTACCTTGCCCTGTGAACCTAGCAGGACGTTCAGACTGCATCTGCTCCACCACTGGGTTTATTTTAAAAGCCAACACGCTGTTAAAACATAGCACTGGTGTTTGCATCAAATATCACTTCCCTTGATTAATAAACGTTGCCTGGTTTGCTATGGGATCCCAATAGAAGTCACACAGCACTTCTCAGCCAAGTGCTTTTCTTTGCACAATGTGAAAATGACTTGTTGTTATAAAGAGTAGAAAAAAAAAATAAACGAGGCTGTGTGTTTGAAAAGAAGCTGTGGAAAATACATCAATATTTGTAATTACAGAGGCAGCTGCTGCTCTGTGAGCAGCCACGGATGAAGGCTGCTATCCTACGGATCCCGTACCCCTTCTCCCCACCACAGCAATACTCCCAGCTTTTCCTTCCTGTGCACCCCACGTCTATATATTTCCCATCCCTCCATACGGCTTGTGATGGCCACACAGCAGTCCTTGCTGCTGATCACGCTCCCTAAGTACCAGCTAAGCAAAAGGCATCGCTAGCACGAGGCACTGCGATACAGGCAGTGCAGGGCAGGACGGCATGCGCTACCCGGAACGGCTGATCCTTCCCAGTTTGGATCTGCCCTACCTGATCTGCAGGTAACTTCAAGAACTGGACATTGTCAAGAGCTCGTGACATCTGCCAGATGTGGTTCAAGTTGACCACGGGGTTCAAACGCATTAGAGCACAGAAATACAGACTGATGGGCAGAGGGTGTCATCGCATGAGACTATTGCCTCAGAAAAAGAGGCTTAAAAAAATCATCAAAGGACAAAAGTCACTAAGGCACCACGGGGAAGGCTGACAAGGCTGAGGGGGAAAATGGAATAACTCCCCAGAGGACTGAAAGATTTCCAAATCCTTGCTCTCCATTTCAAATTATCTCAGTAAACCGATAACTATCACACCAACCTGAGGATTTAAATAAGCTTTTTGGTACCAGCACATGTAAACCCCAATGAATTCCAAACAGATGGTTTATTTAAAGATCGCATTGTATGTGCTATAATCAATATCCAGATCACGGTGGGGCTGTGGCAAGGAAAAAGATATAATTGTAAACATGTAAAAAACCCCCAGTTTGGACAGAGACTGGGCAAGAGTAATCAGCACTTAAAGTCTTAGAAATGTAGTGAAAGAGCTGAAGTGTGTGTAATTACCTGTGAGAGGCATTGTAGCAAAGCAGATAAAGTTAATTATACAGTACAGGAGCATTTCAGTCGATGTGGTAGTAATCATTGTCAACAGAGAAGTGCCCAGCAGAAGGAACTGCATACAATAAAAGCAATCATGTGGTGAAAGTGTACAGCACAAATTACCTAAAAAACAAAGGCAGATACAGACACACAGCTAGAGCTGACAAATCTTAATAAAAATTTGTGGATTTCTACATGCAATAGGATACCTTAAAAAGCCTTACCCTGCAGATGGTACTCCCCCAAAACTGTCACATCAGTCTGGAGGAGGTATCAATATTTGTGCTTCATGTAGGGAAGCAAGGGCCAGATCCAGCACCAGTCTGTGACAACATTCGCACCGTTTGCAATGGGAAACACCGCTTATGTCCCGGGTGCTGCTGCTGGGTATAAAACAAATGCACCAGCGGGTCATTTCGGTGTCTCTTGGTTTGATGATGGGACACACAGTGCACACATCACTTCCCCGTGCCGGCGGTGATCTCTCCCACCCCTCATTACAAGCCATTTCCCCCAGGAGCTGACTCTTCACGTATGTTTTCGTGGCACCAAATACACCTGGCATCACCCCTGCACCCGGGGCTGCCGCAGGCACAGGGCAAAGAAGAGGCTCCTCGCCGCCCCATCCCTACCTGTCAGTTTTGATTTCTCATGACTGTTAGATATCAATGGCTCTTCAGATCTCTAATTAATGATGCGATTTCATTCTTTTTTCCCAGGGTAATAACCTCCCCCTAACACGGCTGCTTGTTGGAACACCTCGATTAACAGATTTTAATGCTGTAAAAGACTTAATCTGGGGACTACATGAATGTTGTCCTTTGAAGCATTCTGATGCACTAACAGGAAGGATTTACAGATTTGAAAATATCCAGATAAATAAATAAAAGACACTAATTGCAGTGAAACTGATACCTGGCCGATCAGATGCAATCAGCAATACGGAGAAGGTGACCAAACAACATCAGGGAGGTCAAGAGATGCAGAAATCCCACTCCAAGGGCATTTGCTAACTGTCCTTACGCTTGTGCCAGCGCTTGTCTGACGGCAGCTGGCCAGCAGTGCTGCACTGGCAGAGGGCTTGACCCTGTGCCTTTCACTCCTCGCTAATCCAGACGCTAAGCTCTGAGAGCCAGACTTCCAGAGATGAGAGCCATATCTCTGACAACAATAATTACTTATGAAAACAGATAACTTCTAGGAGCTTATTTGGAAGAAATCAATGCCTGACACCTGTAGGCTGATGTAGTGCGGCTGTGAGTGTTGCTATCCACACTTCCACTACTGAAGGGCGAAGAATGAAGCCAGACATAACTCAAGTGCCCTCTTTCCCACAGTTGAGTTTAAACAGCCTTGCAAATGAAACAAATGCGTCGGCCTTGAAGATGTCTGAGGATCACAGCAAGGTAAAAAAGCATAATGGGTATGACTGAGGTGAGCCCGCAGCTCGTGGTGTGGTGGCTGTGCACAAAGAGCTCTGCGTTACAGCGTGGACGTGCCAACCAGCTCCCAGGACCCTTCACGCCTTTCGAGCTGGGAAAGCAAAGACATTCAGCAACACTTGGGTCTAATCTGTGCTGCGGCGGATCCTGATCTGCTGGCAGAGGATGCTCACCATGCCAGCATCTCTGAAGCCCAGGAGAGCCAGGTAGTGCCACAGGACCTCCTAGGAGAGGAAAGCAGAGCGCTTCTGTGACCTTCTGCTGGCAAGTGTACCCTGAGGTGATGTGAGCCTTCCCTGAACACACTCCAGGACCATAAAGGTCTGTATTACTGCCCATCCCTTTGTTACACATCCTTTGGAGAGTCACCAGCTGCAAAAGAAAAGCCCAATGGTTCTGGCTCAGCACAAACTAACACCAATCACCTGCCACACCCATATTCCCAGGGGTGAAACAAAGGGGACTGTGGGGGACCAGGCTTCGCAGGCCAGGAGAGAGGAGCCCCAGTACCCAGTGGGGCTGGATGAGCAGAGGGAGCAGTGAAAGCCAGGGTCCCTGGCTCCATCAACAGCACTTGCAAGCAAAAAGCTTTAATTCCGACACTGCCATAACGTGTGGCTCCCTGCAAGCAGCAAGTCAGTGTCTGGCTGGACACAGGGCCCTGGGGATGGGGATACAAAAGGTTTCAGGTGGTCTGTCTCAGCTGTGCCCCTGTAGAAGGCTGGTGGTCCCCAAAGCTTTCGGTTAGCATTTAGCGATGGCGGGGCTTCACTTTGCACGCTGCAGGGGAAAAAAAACCCCACAAACCAAAAACCCAGCAGTCAGAGATGCAGCACAGTTAGAGACTCAGTGCAGTTATTGCTCTGAAACACTGTCATCTTGTGGCAGTTCGGCCGCAGCCGGACACGCCACAGCCGATGTGACTCACTGGACATCGAGGTGGCCTGGGAACGGCTCCGAGGGTGAAGAGCTGGCCAGGACATGACAAGGAGCAACCTCACACAGGGGCATGGAAAGCCGTCTTGTTCTGGGTAGCATTTAGTAACAGCTGTTATTGGGAAAGAAGGAGGCCTGGAAATCTGTATTTGCACTTCCAGCTGTGTCTGTGGCTTCCCACAGCTGCAAAAGTGATAACAGGGAAGGTGGCACTACTTGGGGTGCCCGTGATCACCCGTGACTGTCAGGGGTACTGACCGTGCAAGATGAGTCCACTCAGGAACTGCGAGGAGCAACCGAACCTCCCTGTGTGCACGAGCATCACTGCGGGGAGCACTGGGTCTGCACCATCCTCCACAACGCCCGGGGAGAGGGAGCCCTCTGCTACAGGGACGAAAAGTCAACACGTCTGTTCCTCTTAGACACCAGAGAGCTGCGATATCCCTTGATTTAACAAGTGGATGGCAAACCTCTGCTCCCTGTGAGAGGAGTACGGCCATCAGCTGCACAACAGGCAGCACTGGCAGGGAAGGAAGCAATCATTTAAGGTCCTTTTTTTTTTTTTTTTCAATTAAAAAAAATTATTTTTATTAAAAAAAAAGAAAAAAAGCATTTATTTCTTTCGATCCTTTTGAATGCTGTAAGGACACATGAGAATTGCGATCACCGCAAGGACTTACGTCATCATACAAGTATTTGAGATATAAATATTCTCTGAATTTCCTTTCATGCTTAGCAGTGAACATCATGTGTGTGTAGCCAGCTCCCTTGCTCCCAGTTATTGCTTAAATATACATAAATATGAAAATGTGGGCAAATATTTACAGACAATAAATGCTGGGGGGTTTAATTAACTAGCATTTCATAACGTTACAAAAGAAAACACAACATTTTAGCAATACTAAACCCAGGAAAATTAAAACTCGGCTCCTTTACTCTTCCCGCACCTAGCAACTTACTTTGGGGCCAATTAAAAAGTGGCAAATCCAGAAAAGGGAGAATGAAAACCTTTTTCTCCCACAGTACATAATGAAACCATGGCTTTTACTGCCACAGTGAACTGTGGATGCCAAAAATGCAGCAATGTTGACAGGGTGTGGGCATTTCTACGGACAGTAAGAACGGCCAGAGCTATCATAGTTACAAGTGATGTGAATTTTGGAAGAGGGGCAGACCTCCGGCTGTGGTGGCAAACCAATCTTTATTAGGGATTAGGAAAAGAGCTAAGGTGACAGCCAGGTTATCTCTTACAAGGGAGTGGCACATACTTTCCGCCTTCCACCCAGCGCTGGAGAGACCGACTGCAATAACTGGACATTGGAGCTGATTCAATTTTTTTTTTTCTTCTTCAATTTTTGTGAGCTAATCCCACAGTCCCAGCTTGGCTGCTTACACAATAACGCTCACCCGTGTGTGCAGTGTCTGAGCGTATGAAACATCAGCCTTACTTAGCAGAAAAAAAACCCAACTGTCCTTTTCTTCCTAAACAAGGCACGCTAATAATAAACAGCATACCGCAGCGCCGGAGCGTACTGCCCAAGAAATATAGCTCGGAACAAGATTCAAAAGGAAAATACGCAAGAGGCCTAAAAGTATCTGTCATAAAAAGTCCTAATAGATCTCTGAGCAAATACAAAGGCCAACAGGCAAATAACATAAACACTGCTGCAAAAGAGCTACGTGCAGTTCTCTGCAAAGCATCAAAGCAATTCCTTATCACAAAATCAATACAAAAGTGATTGCAACTCAAAAAAAAGAAACAGAAGACATACACAAAAAATGACTGTCTCTAAAGAAATAAAGGAGCTGCCCAACCTAAAATACAGATTCTCCTTTATTTTATCATACAGCACTGCAGAACTACAAACCAATGATTTAAATGAAGAAAAAAAACAGAATAGAAATATTAGCACTTATCAAAAAATGCAGCAGACAACTGTTCCTTCCAGCAAACTTCTAAATAATTCACGCCCAATATAAAGAAGCCAATCTTAGACTGTGCCAGAACAGCTGAGGGAACAGTTTCTCCCATGACCTAGATGAAAAACTCAACACCAAAATAGAGGCACCTGCAAAAAAGTGTTATGTTTAAAATCCAATTCCAATAAAAGATGGCTTTTAAAACCAGAAAGTGTCTGGAGGAGATCAGCTGGGCAAGCAACTGTGGTCCAAGCTGGGCTGGGTGGGATCCTGCATCCCACAGGACAGCCCTGGGCACCTAAAAATGCCCTTTGCAGGAGCCAAGCGTCCCATGCCCCAAGTGTTTTATGGGATAAAAAAGGGCTTTGGCTTAGGGTAGCACACAGGACTGAATCTTAACAACTCCCCCATAGAGAAATTCATGAGGATGCACACGATGCCGCGCTCACATACCCACGCTCCACCTACAGAACTGGGCACAGACAATCTGCAGGCAGCCCCCGCAGACACGGCAAGCAGGGCAGGACTGTGGCCAGGGCTGATGGGGTGGGGACCACCCAGCCCCGCTGTCACCCACCCAGCCATCTCAGCTTGCCATCACCGAGGGAGAGGGCACTTGCTAGGAACGTGCTCCAGGCCCTGGCACTAGTGGTGTGTGTTGCATGAGGTCAGAAAAGATAAAAATCATAGAATCACGGAATGGTTTGGGTTGGAAGGGAACTCAAAGATCACGCGGTTCCAACCCCCCCTGCCCTGGGCAGGGACACTTTCCACCGGGTCGCTCAGAGCCCCGTCCAGTTTGGCCTTGAACTCTACCAGGGAAGGGGCATCCACAGCTTCGCTGGGCAACCTGCGCCAGGGCCTCACCGCCCTCACAGTGAAGAATTTCTTCCTTATGTCTAATGTAAGCCTACGTTACTCCGGTTTAAAGCCGTTACCCCTCGTGCTGTCACTACACGTCCCTGTCAAAAGCCTCTCGTGTCCCCCCAGCAACCCGCTGGGTGCCCACACCACCCACACCCAACCCCGCAACGCAGCCCCACCCGGAGCGCCGCGCCCCCCCCACCGCGCATGCTCGCTCGCCCGCCCTCCGCGCAGACTCGCCAGCCCCGCCCCGCGCATGCGCACCCCCCCCCCACCACCACCACCACCGCGACCTCCGGTCCGGCAGGGGGCGCTGCGAGGCGGAAGCGCGTCGCCGTTTCCGCCCGTCGCGGCTGAGTCACTGGGCCGCGCCGCCGCCTGCCCGGAGCCGAGCCGCCTCGTCCCGTCCGGTTACCGCCGCGATGCCGCTGGAGAACCTGGAGGAAGAGGGGCTGCCCAAAAACCCCGACCTCCGCATCGCACAGCTCCGCTTCCTCCTCAGCCTGCGGCCCCGCGCGCCCGACCCCGCCGCGCGCGACGAGCTGATGGCGGCCGTGCGGCTGCACAGTGAGTGCGGCCTGGTGCGAGGGGAGGGGAGGGCTGCGTGCCGCCGCGGGGGGGCAGGGGTCCGCTGCCTCTCCCCGTGTCCGTCTGTCTGTCCGGAGGAGCCGGTCTGCCTGCCTGTGTTCATTTATCCCGGGGGCGCTCTGGAGTGGGTGGGTGTTTGTGCGTGTGCGTGTGTGTACCCCTTTTCCCAGCTGGAGGGCACGGACAGTCCGAGAGCAACGGGCAGGGGGGGAAATGGGGGTTTGGACATACCGGCGTGGTGTCTTCTCCCCCCGCTTTGGCCACTGGTAGCATCGTGCTGGTGTTTTAAAAGGCAGGAGTTGAGCACCGGGGTCCACTGTGCTCAGAGTCAGATAAACAGTAAGGAAAGTGCAAGGGGGAGAGGTGTAAAGAGAGCAGTGATAGAAAAGAGTTGGCAAAAAGAAGCGTGGTAGGCAAGGCCTGCCGAACCACTGCCTCTGTCATGTCTGGATTTAACAGGTACCTGATTAGATAAAGGACGTAGCTGGCACTGGCGATCAGTGGTGTCGTCCTTCAGTGCTCTGCTGTAGAAACATACACATGCTTGCTGGGGCAGTTAACAGCAGAAGCCTTCCTGCTTTTCTTTCAGATATGGCTCCATATTATGAAGCACTCTGCAAGTCCCTGGAGTGGCAGATAGACGTGGATCTGCTGAACAAAATGAAGAAAGCAAACGAGGAAGAATTGAAACGTCTTGACAATGAGTTAGAAGATGCAGAAAAGATCTTGGGGGAGAGCGAAATCCGGGATGCAATGATGGCCAAAGCTGAGTACCTGTGCAGGATTGGGGACAAGGTTGGTTCATGGCAGAGGCTTTATGGACTTATATTAAAAACACTGCATTGTAATCCTCTTAGCTAGGCAGGTTCCAGTGAGCGCTGCTTACAGGGAGGAAGCTGGATGACTTACAGTGTGTTTCTCTGTGGCACAACTCAGACAAGGATGGGAGGTAGGGGTGGTTGTTACTGAAATTTTTTTCTTCAGAAGAGGGAAAATTATTTTCCATTTTCAGATGTTATTTTTCACTTTCCTTTTGTGTTTAGACTTTTCTAAACTATTTACATAGTGCAACTTAATTTCAAGTTACAGTGTTGATTTTCATAGTCCTCAGATTTACAAGATCTATGAGGAACAGCTCTTTAAACTTTGATCCTTTAAGATTATTCAGAATACATGGTGTTAAGGTTCTGTAGGAAACCGACAAAGTCACAGCTATCAGTGGAAGACAAAGCAGTTACTTATGACAGATATTCTGCAAATATTCCAGATGCTTTTAACATTCTCACAGTAGAAAATACTGTCGTCTTAGGAGGGAGCTCTGACTGCGTTCCGCAAGACTTATGACAAAACTGTGGCACTGGGACATCGCCTGGATATCGTGTTCTATCTTCTAAGGATTGGCTTGTTTTATATGGATAACGACCTCATCACACGGAACATTGAAAAGGCAAAAAGGTACTGCTTGGGTTGCTTGAGTGCACTAAAGCACTTTTGGGACAAACTGGAACAAAAGAAATGGAAGATAATTACCTTGCTGTCAAGAAATGACTAAGACTGGCTGTGAGACAGTCGCAGAGTGATGAGTGGGTGTCACCTTGTACTAGAAAGCTTCCTATTCCTGGATTTTTTTATGAGGGGGAAAAGAAATGTTAATACTTTGTGTCAGCTGTTTTCTAGCAGCTGACTTGATTTGTATTTGTAGCCCACCACCCACTCCCGTGTTTCTGTTCTGTAGCTGTTAGAAGACAAATAACTTGGTGTGTGATTAGATTGTATGGCAAAGTGCAGTGCAGGATTGCCAGCTGAATCCAGCTGCTGCCAGTGCTGCCCAGCTGACTCTACAGAGCGCCAGCTTTTCCTCTAGAAGCAAGAGCCCAGTGTCAGCACAATGTGTGTTGGTGCAGCTGCCCTTCCCTCGTTCCCACTGCCAGCTTCAGCATCCCTGTGCTCCCAACGTTTTGAACTTGAGTGGTTCCTGCAGCAAGCTGCGGTTTCCAGTCTCTTTGCTGTTGTCGCAACTTAAGAGTCTGTAAACTTTTCCTTTCAGTTGAAAAACTTGCGGCATGCAAAAGCGTCTGGCCTCTCCTGCTCCAAGGAAGCCACTTCCCTACCCTGACAGGTGCACAAAGCCTGGACTGTTTCAACAAGCTGTAACATAAAACAAGTTATTCTTTCTCTGATCACGTGGTATCAGTTGATTTACTGTACTTGTTTCATATAGCTTATTGCATAATACCTTGACAGAAGTAAATATTTCTTTTTGTTCTATTTTAAGTCTAATAGAAGAAGGAGGAGACTGGGACAGGAGAAATCGTCTCAAAGTGTACCAGGGTCTTTACTGCGTAGCTATTCGGGATTTCAAGCAAGCAGCAGAGCTCTTCCTTGATACAGTTTCGACGTTTACATCCTATGAACTTATGGATTACAAAACATTTGTAACATACACGGTCTATGTCAGCATGATTGCCTTAGACAGGCCTGACCTTAGGGAAAAGGTAAGGAAAGCAGATGAAAACACTGGTTCAAAGAGATACGGCCTTTCTTTAACCTGTTTATCTCCAGGCTGAAAGTGATGGTGTTTAAACGTGTTTGTTTGCTTTCAGGTTATTAAAGGAGCAGAGATTCTGGAAGTGTTACACAGTTTGCCAGCTGTACGACAGTATCTCTTTTCTCTGTACGAATGCCGTTATGCAGCCTTTTTCCAGTCATTAGGTAAGGCTGTGTTTTGTCCTACAACACTATTCCAGGTGCTTCAGTTATTTGTTTCAGACCATCCACAACTTCTGTGGAGTAGCTGCAGTCCAGAACTAGAGCTACTTTATGCAGGGGTGGGGGGGGAACAAACAAAAAAAAAAATTTTTTTTTTTTAACAGTGATCTAAAATTTGCTGCTGTTTGATTTTTCGAACAAACAAAGAAAAATTTCACAAACAGTGAGCCTTATGAAAAGTCACATGTGGTTAGGTGGAAAAGCATTCTGAAAATGGCTATGGAACACAGTCTTACTTGAAGAGCCAGCTCAGGTGGGAAAGCTTCGAAAAACTTTATCTTTGAAAGAAGTTACAAGACTTATAGTCTAAAGGCCCTGAAATCTCAACTTGTAAAAGAAATGACATAGAAAGTTTTCATTGTTTCATTGGCTTTCTGCTCTGATTTCTTTGTAAAAGAGTGGCACTGAAGAAAATTCAGAAAACTCATTCTTCACAGTTCTCAGACTGCTTGTGTTCCTTCTGTGAGATTTAGAATACAAGAAAATAAGATATTTAGAAAAAGCAAAAAAGAGCCTTTAATTTTGTGGAAGACCAGGCCTGATGCGATTAAAAGCTAAGGGTGACGTTTTTCTATTGCTGGCCTTATCGCTAGCTGAGAATTAAAACTGTCAGGAGAAAAAGTCACTTCAGTGCCTGGAAGGCCTTGTAGCTAATTTAAGAGCTAGTACCAAAAAGTTAATCTTGTTTCCTTACCCAGCTGTGGGTAACAACATTTCTTCAAGACGTTACATATCAGGCACTGCTTGTTTCCCAGCACCACACCGCTCCTGCGTGACAGCAGATCCTGGCGCTTGCCGTGAGGTGGTCCCTTGCCGCAGAGGAGAGCCAAGCTCACACCCTGAAAGGCAGCTTCTGTGCTGACAAACAGCGTCTCTTAGCTTTGCCACAATACTGTGTGCATGTTATTACTGCTTCTGGTTCTTGAACTGGTGCAGATTATACAAACTTAACTTCTCTATAGTGCAGAATGCTTTTCAGATCCTGAAGTAAGCAAGAATACAATATAGATATGCTCACACTGATCCCGTATTAACTGGTGTCATGTGTTTTATTTACATAGCTGATATTTTACATTTCTTAGAGGTTGACTCATTTTCTTTTTTCTTTCTTTTTTTTTTTTTGTCTTTTCAGCTATTGTAGAGCAAGAAATGAAAAAAGATTGGCTGTTTGCACCTCACTATCGATACTACGTACGGGAAATGAGGATTCATGCGTATAGCCAGCTCCTTGAGTCCTACCGGTCGTTGACATTAGGATACATGGCAGAAGCATTTGGAGTCAGTGTAGAATTCATAGATCAGTAAGTTATTTGGCTTTTTAAGTTAACGAATATCCCACTTTACACCTTTTAATTATTTATAATGATCACATTATGAATAAAAGTCTTTGTTGTTGTACTTCTATTATAAACATGCCAAGTTACGTTTCTACAGAAAAGCTTGGCTGAATTTAAGTGAACCTCATGTTTGTTTCAGTAAATAAAATAATTTGATTGCAGTCTCTTATGACAACTTTTCCAGTATTTCTTTCACTTTAAATACTGTATAAAAAATGAGTCTTTTGTTAATAACTTTGTTCTTTATACTGCTTTATCTATTGACTTCCATGTGCTATGAAACTTAAGACTTAGTTCACAAGTATGTGAAAACTATTACAGCTTTAGGGATCCACACATTTTACATACCCTATAAGTCTCCTTATTTAGTTTTGCTTCCTTTCTGGTATGTGGACACGATCTGATGTTTTTCACTTAAATCAAACATACCCTGCAGTCTCATGTTGCAATTCTTTTCTAGTGTAAAACCAACAGATTTAGATCACGATGAGAACGAGTGTGATGTGAGAAGTTGACTTTTACTCTGTGCACATGAAATGCTTTGTTTCAAATCCTTTCACAAGAATAGAAAAGTGTTAGAAAAATATGAATACTGCTTGAAATATTCAGAAATTAATTAATAGGTGTTTCAGGAGAAACCGAATACCATTCAGTTCAAAGGAAAATGTTTTTATGTGATACTAGTTCTTATCCTTCCCAGTAATTTATTACGAGGGAACTTGTCTTGCTGTTGATCACAGAAATATTTTTTCTACCATCAGTAACGTGCTGTAGATCACCAGCTGGTTAAGCGAAATAATAATTTTTTAAAAGCAACATATTTAGAGCTACTGTTAAGAGACTTCTCTAATGAATTGACTGGCCTGAAGATATTTACCTCAGGATAAATTCTGAACAGGCACGCTACATGACTGCTGCCTTTGAATTTGAAGAGTAGTTGATGCTAAGCCAAGTGATAAATTTCACTAACTCTAGTATGACACTTTGACCTCAGAAGAAAGTACTGAGACTTTTTGTATTCAGAGAGCTAGAATGATTATTCTTATGAAAATATATAGGCCGTTGTTTCAGAAATACAGTGTGGTGACACTGTTGTTTTGTAACAGCAGGTCTACAAGTCCTTGGTGAAACATGATTTAACCAACTGTTTTTTTTTCTTTTCTTAGGGAGCTTTCAAGATTTATTGCAGCTGGGCGATTACACTGCAAAATAGACAAAGTAAATGAGATTGTAGAAACTAACAGGTATGCTAACAATTCCTAGAAATAATTTTTGACAGCCCCGTTGAATTCTATACATTTTGATAACACTTACTTATTATAGAAATGTAAGTGGTTTGGTATAAAGCATATCCTCACTTCTGAACCTTTTTTTTTCCCCCCACAATTCCTAGGCCTGATAGCAAGAATTGGCAGTACCAAGAAACCATCAAGAAAGGAGATTTGCTGCTAAACAGAGTTCAGAAACTTTCCAGAGTAATTAATATGTAATTTTTTAATGCAAGGGAATGCAAAATTTAGATGTTTAAAGCATTTTGGAATTAACCTATAAATATATTGTATAACTTGGTATACTGTAGGTAAAAAGATTACTAGTGCGAGAGGTAGCGTTTTTACTTTCCACTTCATTATGTAAACAATGTTCTGTTTTGGTGTATGGATCTCAGTTCATTTATTAAATGTATGATACAGGTGGTGATCTCTTGCAATACACGTTGTTGCTTTACTTGACTGTCTATGCAGTGTTCAGTATTTAAGAGCAAAGCAGGGTCAAGATCTGTGAACAGAGCTAATGGTGATTCCTTGCTTGCTTTAAGACATGTATTGAATCAAAGGTGAAAAGTTGCATAAGTTGCATAAGAGTAAAGTAGCCAAATGTTTTAGTTTGTGCACTGTCCAGAAAGAACAAACTCTTGTTACGAGAGGATTACAGTTTAAGGGAGAAGGAATAGGGATGAAAATGACTGTGGTGAAGCAATAATATAACCACAAAAACTGTAAGGACTGTAACCTTGGGAACATCTTTAACTGAAGTAGCCTCTTCCTTAAAGTGACATTTTTGCCAGCTGTTGAACATCAGCACATTAGCAAAGCATTACATTAGAAATGACTTCCTCTGTTAGATCTGCAGATGTCCAAACGGTGGTGGGAACAGCAGAAGATACTATTGCAGTTTGACACAACTGATCAAGTACTGGAGGGGGCTGCAATTTCTTCCTTCACAGCTGCTGAGGAATAAACGTTTTAAGTAGGCTGCTGCCATACTGATGACACATGGTTTCTGGTTGTAGCAGAGCGTGCAGCAGCAGCTGTTTACCCTGCTTGCTTTTTCCCTCCCAAAGAAAGTCTGTGACTTAGTTCTGTTAGCTGTTTGATGCCACTGCACTTAGCAACAGAATCCCTTTGCTGTCTGTATTCGTTGCGACCTCAGTGCTTGGAGTAACACCAACAGGTAAATACACCACAGAATGATCCTGGCATTTGGAGGTTACTCTGTAACAGCATGGACAGGGTGGAATTTCACATGCCCGCTCCTCTTACCGTGAGATCACAGAGCATCTCCCATCTTTGAATGCTGCCGCCTGCCCAAGGTTAGCCTCCTCGGCCACAGTGTTGTGGTCCATCAGTATTCTTTGTTGAACTGTTCTGAAACCCAAAATACGATCTAATGATTTTTTATTTTCTTTTACTGCTTTCTAGAAGCTCTTTTGGTTTGGGTTTCCTCCTCCTGTGTCAGGGAGTAGCTACTTAGCTAGAGTATGAAGATTTAAATTTCAGACAGTACTAATTAGAACAAAATCCTGATCTTCACTTCCTTTACAATAGTGAGAGTAATAAAAGAGAACCCTAGAGTTTGTTTACCATATGGTCAGCTATTGATTCTGTATTTTGTTTGTTCACACACAATTTCTTATAAAGTTTTAATTAATTTTTAGGCCAATATTCAGACCTTTCAGAGCTGCAATAACATGTCTCGGTTTTTCTAGGTCTGTTCCATATCAGATAAAGTAACCTAGCTAGGAAGATTTGAGTTCTGGCTGCCTTTTGGTAACATCTTTTCCACCTTCCATACATGCAAACGTTAAGCCTATCAGAAGACCATGCTACAGACAGTATGGGCTGAACTGAGGGATTTCATTTCTGGTGCACAGATGAATTTTCCCTTCCAAAGTATTTGTACTTGAACTGGCCTGAATGAACTATATTAAAGCTTCACAAAATAAATCTTAGTGTTTCCATTCAGCTTATGTATTACCACATATGCATTTTAAACTGTAAGCTGAAGGGAACAGAAACTTTACTCAAGAAAACTAGGCTAACATAGGCTTCATTCACTCCAGAGAAATCTTGCTACTCTTTGTAGGTAAAAGCAATAGAAAAAAAAAAAGTCTACTTTGTGAGGAAAATAAAAGTATTACTAGAGATTCTTAGTGTGCTGTAAGATATTTGCAGAGTTTTCAGTTGTAAAAACTTTATTCTGGCCATCACTATCATCCTGTGGGAGCCAAGCATTTCAGGATCTGGTGTTCCCTGCTCAGGTGGTGAAAAAACTGTGTTCAAAACAGAAGCACACATATCCTACCAGAGCAAACCCCCTTTAAAGATCCCAACTTGCCTTGCTCGTGTTCTGATCTCAGCCTGTGTCCTGTGAAGGAGGATCCAGGAAGAACTGCAGAGCTTGACGAGCTTTCTGAGCCAAGACCTGGCAGGAAAGAGTCACAGCAATTTTACCTGAACAATTTTAAGGCTTTCAGTAGCAGTTCAGCCTCTCACCCATGCCAGATAGTGGTGCGATAAAATCTTGGACAGTTGTAGGGCAAGGCAATACCTCCTGAAGTCCACAGCTGGATGCACAACGCATAGCCAGAGCAGCTGTTTACATTGTTTTCCTGGGAAAAAAAAAAAAAAAAGAAGAAGAAAAAGCAATCTGGTTCATAGTCTTTTTCCACAGGGTAGGAATGCTGGTGGGTCCAGGGTGGTCAGGCCTTGGATCAGCTGATCAAGGGCATATTTATTTTTTTCTATTCTATAATTTTTAACTGCCTACTTCACTTTCCATGTCAAATCAGAAGCAATAGGATTTCTGCTTCCCTTAAACCCTAAAGTAACTTCAAGTTACCTGTCGGTGTGCCGTGGTCACATTAGTTTTACTTTTGGTTTCTTTCATCTCATGACTTCTATTTCTTTAACTCTGACTGTGAGTGGCACGCCAGACACAGCCGTTCATGCCTCAGTCTTGACACCTTTCCATGGATTTGCAGTCCACATGCCAAAGTTGTACATTCTCTCTCTCGTAATTTAAGCTTGTGCAGTTCCTTGAACTAACGCCATTCTCTGATTTTGCTTTGGAAGGCTGACACCATACTAGCAACAAGGCAGTGAGAATCAGACACAGATTTCAAGATGCAGCCGCACCACAGGGACACTTTCCACCTCGCTCTGCAATACCCGCACTGCCAATAGCTCTGAGAAGGCGGGAGGGAAGGGCAGGAGATGGAGCGTTGTAGGGTTTGTCAGTAAAACTCTGCTACAAAGTGGTTGAAATCTAGTTTGATTCCTGGGCTCACCTGTTTCTCCTGGCCTGCCAAAGGCTCCTTTTCTTCTCTCACTGCACAGAATTTAAGGTCTAGCCTTGCAGACAAGACAAGGCACTTGCTTTTGAATTAATTCACCTGCTGTGGATGGGGAGGGACACAGGTGAAGGGAGCCCAACTGCAAAAGAGAGGACAAAGGAAACTTCCAGCACTGTCAGAGAGCACCTAAACCGAGCAGCAACAACACACTCCCTGCTGATGCTGAGGAACGCTTTTGTACCAATTTGGCTACAGATACCAGCTCCAGCCATTTCTTATGGGTTTGGATAAAGCATTTTGACTGCATTTCTCAGGCCAGGTTTTGTCCTTTGCAATAAAGTTGGACTCCAGGTTATTTGCACAACTTCAGAAAAGGTTTTTGAGATTCCCCTAAAGTTCGGTGGGCCAGAAAAAAACAAAACAAGCATATGCTGCTTTTCTGCGACAAAGATCCCATGCTGCTTGTTAGGAACAAATCCAGCAGCTAACACAGTCCTGAGCCAAAGCACCGAGAAAAGCATTCAGTCAAATTAACAGTCCCATGGCGGATCATACAAGCCACGTGTGTTTGATTATGTGTTGCAGCAGAATGTGATAATAATGAACCAACGGGAATTTGCATTTAAATAAAGCCAATTGCGAGCCCTTGTATTGGTTGTTTCGGAAGTCGGCATGGAGCGCTTCAGCCTACAAAGGCAGCGGGTGCTGGGGCGGTTTGCTGTCGGCCAGGCTGAACGCAGCAGGGGCACCGGGCCAGCTTCGTGCCCGTGCTGCTGAGGCAGGACCAGGACTTAGAGGAGTTTTCCTACCAAAGGCAGGTTGTAGCCTCGGAGCACAGCACCAGGAGAGGGCTGACACCTTTGGGTTCGAACGACACAGCACCAGCTTCCCTTTTAAACGCGAAGGGCACTGACAATACACACATGTGCACAAATCCACACGCACAGAGAACCTCTGACACTTGGATTTGCATTGCACGCACTACCAGGCTCAAACTCTTACATCACCCCGTAACTCTTCCTGGAGACAAACGGGAGTATTTTCCTATGAGGCGATCAGCGATAGGAGCAAAACTGTTTTCTATCCACTTGAGTGGTCTGTGTTCACCAGGTTCCACTCCAGCACCTGTCCAGAAGGTGTTTTTCATAACAAACCCCTTTTCTGAACTGACTGAGTCACTGGGAGAAACAACCCACAGCGCAGCTCTGCTTTGTGCTGCAGGGTGCCGGTAGCGGTGCCTAACGCAGCAAAGGAAGGGGACGGGGGGACACTCCAACCCTGCAGAGCTCTGATACCCCAAAGAGGTATCTCATACAGGATAAACACAACTGTTCCCCTCTTTCTACACCTTACTAGTTTTAGAGGACACATAACTATTTTAAATGCAGTTAAACAGAGTTAATCCTTCAGTTCTGAAGCAGATACAGACAGCTCAGTGTCATGAACTTGCCTGAACGTGGCGACAAGCAAGAGAGCTCTGCTCTGCGAGCTCCCATCTGCTGCACGCTCCCTGCTGCCATCACTTGTACAGCCCAGCAAAACCAGCTTCAGTGCCAACAGCTTACAGGCTGGAGCAGAAATTGGAAACTGCTACTAGAAGAGAAAGATATTTGCAGGAAATTGAAACAAAAATAAATAAATAAAAATCTTCAGTCAACGCAAAAGGTAGGAGAATAAATATTAGAAGTCCTTATTATAAAAAGGCAAAGCAGAACTTGCTTGCTGCCTGATCTCTCATTTATATCTTGTAGCATTTATTCTAAATACTAAGGAAAACTTTGTTCTTACTGTTATAAAAAAGAGAGAGAATGAAGGCAGCATTGCCATGGATGTAACTATGAATTCCCATCCCACTAACAGGAGTTTTACTGGTTTCACAAACTGCTCCTCAGAAGTCATCCACCACACCTGAGTCCCGAGTCACATGCCGAGAAAAGCCTGCAAGAGTATTTCACCTGCTGAATTCACACACCAGATCTTGAAACCCTAAAAATATGGAAGATACTGTTTTGAAGGAAAAAAAAGGAAATATTCAACATACTGCATTTAGGGTTGTAAAAGCTGTGTCTCATTAATCCATTTAGAATAAGATACAAAGCGTGAACCTCAGGTAACAAAACATCCTTTGCACAGGAAAAACACAGCAGAGTTGATAGAGGCACCTCTCAAAAACAGGTACCAACACCCTGTAGGATGCAGAGATCCAATCCTACCGGGCTGACTCTGTAGCTGCTCACGCGATGCTGAGGTACGGTGACAGAATTTGACCACATCCAATTCTCTGAAATTAGTTCACATAGGCGCCGATACAGAAAATGTTTTCCTTTAATGGTGAACGATTTTATAATGAAGCAGAAACATATAATGTATTCCATGCAACCAACCTCATTTATTGAGAAGTCCTAATTTTATTGCCTTGTTTAGTAACATGTTTGTTCAACAAACTAATTTTTTTCATGAAGCAAAGCACAACTTTTTCTTATAAATAGTATAAATTATTTTATTTACAGAAACTTGTTACAAAACAAATAGACTATATATTTATTTTTCTTTTAAATATCCAAAGTAATTTTTCTATCCCATGACATTTGTTCATGTACTATACAGCAGCCAACACAGAGTTCAGCTGATCAGATGGTTTTGATTATGTATACAAATCATCAAACTATTCACACATTTTACACAGGAGATTGCTTTTAGAACCAGGCTCAACACCGAGCAAGATGCTTTCAAGGCCTACATTCACATTGACATTATGTAGTGCTCATTTTAAAGTTATCTTTAAAACGTAAAATATCTTGCACAAAAGGTAAAAATGATTATTTTCTGCTGAACAGTGAAACATTTAAGAATCTTTCTAAGCCCAATTCCCTCCTCCAGGACAGAATGACTGAAAGACGAGAGAGAGATTCCTTGGCAAGAGAACTCTTACAGGAAGACAACTGCCTTAGAAATGTCATTTGGAAATCACATCTTTATTTTTAATGGTTTTAAGAGGTACTCGGGGTTTTTTGTTTGTTTCATTTTCCTGGAATACCAGCTACTTTAAACATTTCCTAAATAATTTAATTTACGAATACCGCCCCCCACTTCCCGAAATGAGACAGTTAAATAAACTGCTGGTTAAAACCACATTTCAAACCCTTGGCATTATATTAAATATGAGTTATCAACGAGATTGTTCCAACACAAGGTGTTCTAATGAAAAGATTTTACAAAAGTTACCAGCATCGTTCTCTTTTTTTTTTGTCAATCCATCTCATTAATTTCAGAAAATACATATATGTATGTGTGTATATATACACACACGCACACATACATATACATACGCACACATATATTATATATAGGTGGAAAAAGCAAGCTCCAAAATTTCAACTGAACATTCAAGTCTTTTAAGGAGAAGCTGTCTAAACAGTCCAAGCTTAAAACTAGTTATATCAGGCACTTTCAGTTTTTCCATTAGTTTTAAACCACATGAGACCCACACAAATGCGCACGCACACACACGCACACAAACACTAAAAAAAGAGAAGCAGTGTGTCACTTAACTAAATGTAGTCTTCGGGGAATCAGGCAACTGATAAGCAATGCCGCATCGACCATTTCAGCCCCGGTCCTGCGCTCGGGTTCCCACGGCAGAACCTGGCCGCGGGACGCGGGCAATGGCTTGCATGTATCCACTCCCAAGACGTGAAAAGGGACACAGCTTTCACAAAACGGAGGCATCCCTTAAGTTGCAAAGTAGGCATGTTAACTATTGGCTTGGCAGTGAACCACTTCAAATTATAAAAAGGTATTTGCTTTTTTTTTTTTAATTAATTAATTAATAAATAAATACTAGATGATCTCAATTGTACCAAAACTGGATATAAGAAAAAAAGACCTGTGCAAAAATACATATTTAAATATGTACAATCAATTAACAAAATATGTCTTCTGAAATAGGGATACTTCAATATTTATAATAGAACAAGAAATTCCAAAATAAAGATACAAAAGTATGGTTTTTTTTTTCTTGTATAATTCTTTGTTCATCATTGCAGCAATTTTTTAGGTTAAGAAAACTGCAGGAGTCATAACGAGAAGTTGGAAAGACTATAAAAATTGTATCTTTTAAATTAATACCAAAATCTGTCTAGAAACAACCCAGCCACTGCAAATTCAATTTTGCAAGGAAAATTAATTTTAAGCTTCCTTAATATTTACAGTAAGAACTATGTGACAATAAAAGCTTCAGGAACAATGTTCTGCTTATAACCAAGATCTAAAACATATTTAAGCAGGTCTACGCTCAAGGGCAGACAGAATTTACGATGTTCTAACTCTTTACTCCCAATGGCTTAAAACCACACGGCGCAGGTGACTGCAGACACTGGCTGTACAAGCAGCAACCAGGAATTCACTTCTGAACACACCTGCACGCTGTCAAAGGAGCATGAATTTGCCATTATGCTTTCAGATCAACAGAACCTTAAAAAACCAGAGGAGAGTTCGATCACAAACTCACCAGCGTTCAATCTTGCCAAATTTTTGTTTCCTTTACTTCTGTGTCTATCAAGAGTCAAATTGCACTTGTGACTGACGCTACCCTGAAGCGGAAGCTCTGCCCCAGGGACTTCATCAGAGCACGGATTTCACTCCAAACATGCAAGATTTAATAGGCTTTGATTTCTCTTTGTGGCGTATAACTTTGGTTCCTTTTACTTTAAACCAAATCACAGTCCTAACAATCCTTTCAACAGGGGATCTTACTAAATATGAATCCTTTTGTTCCTGAAAAGTTGTCTATTTTTTTTTTTAAAGTTTGCATAATAAGTGTCTGTAGTAGGTTGCTTTCTCAATGTGATCTTTTGTATCAATTCAAAGCTAAAGTGTCTGCATAGAGGCTTCTTGTTGTTTTGCTGTATAACAATGATTTTGTATCAAGTTCAGGTTAAACTGAAAGCATTGTTAGGTAAACAACTAAGCAACTGCTACTCAGAGTGGCTTTGGATTCCCTGATGTACTACTTGCCACCAGAACTGGGGAGAAGGCTGGGCTACACGAACAATTGTACAGGCTCAGATTGTCTCTTCTCAGCAATAGCTGGTGCCCCTTTAAGGCAGAAAAAAAAAAATATCTTCGTGGTTAGGAATTTGTTTTCCTCTGCTTTGTCCCCTTAATAAAAGTGTAGTCAGTTTTGAGACTTCACCTGATGTTTAAAAACTTAAAAACATCCAGATGAATCAAATCATAATACAACAAGCCCTTTAGCGGAATTCACTTTTGAGGTGTTTTGAAGCAAGACAAAACATTTCGTAAAAACTGACTGGACTATATAAAACTGTGTAAAGCCCCCTTTATTCGTAGAGCCTGGGAAGGTGGGATGGCTGCGATGCACACATCTGCGCTTTATGGTGAACTCTGCTCTCAAATTGGCGTTTATTCCAGAATTCAGAAAAAAAAATCTGAGTGGTTGAAAGCGTAAATGTTAACAATTTAGTTATACAAACAAGGCATAAAGTAACTGACTTTTATAGTTTTTAGAAAATATTTAAATACTTAGTTTTAAAAGGGCTATTTTTACCAGAAAGGTAAATCCAGCTAATTTAACCAATACAGTTATTATTTTTAAATAACAAAGGTCTGTGGTATACAGTATAGGGCAACAAATACATTCTTTGGGCATATAGTTTTAGAGGTTATTTGCCTTTGTCTGTTTGATGGGTTTGGATTTTTTAAAAAACAAAATTAACTTCTATTTTCTTCTGCAATCAAATCTTACTCAAGAGAATAAAAAATAGGCTTTGTATCATGCAAGTACCACAATTTGTTCTCAGAGCGATGGCCTCAAACAAGTTTTTCTGGTTTCTGTTGGGTTCTTTTTGTGGTTTTTTTGTTGGTTTTTTTGTTGTTTTTTTTTTTTTAAACTCCTGATAGCTTCTTATCCCAAATTACTGGCAAAAGGCTGGGCAAAACACAGACTATTTTTTGTATTGTGCTATTTTTATATTCCATTAAAGGAAACATTGCTATAAAAACACTAAAGCCATATTCCCTTCTTGAGGGCTTCTTTCCATTGTGCCTCACACATTTTTCCCCCTTGTCGCGGGGTCCTCTCCATTGAGGGTGTCTGGTTAGCTATCACCTACAAAAGACACCATCAGTATAAAAATAAGTCAACAGTAATGTTTATTTCCCCCCCCAGAAAACATTCGTTTGCCCAACCAATCTATGTCAAATAGTGGCAAGATGATGTACTCCTGTAAGTAAAATCTCACAGGTTTGTAGCAAACAGTTCAGACCACCGTTAACACTGATAAGAGCAATTATGTGGCTGAACTTCATCCAGTGTCCATTTCTAGTATATTCGCTGCTACAGACATGGCTTCAGGGAAATTCCTTGTTTAAGTGACAGTCCAGTAGATTTCCACACCTGAGGACCATGGGAAGTTGAGAAAAGTCAAGGCATCTTGAAGTCCAGAAATCCAGAGGGAGGTTTTGCTTGTAGTGAAAATTGTCCAGTTCGTTTCTCACCATGGTGCATTCAGCTATTAGGGACGCGCCTTTGGCTTTTGAGCAAGCAAAAGAAAGAGAAGGATGAGTGACCCAGGCTGTCATAGCAGATGTCCTTAAAAGACAATTTCTGGATAACGACAGCGTATTTTGGAGAGAATCAGCAGGCACAATGCGACACCACTAACATGAGGCTGGCTTCTCTGAGACTTGACAATTCTCAAGCTAAAGTTCTTTGAAGTTATAATGGTTTCAGACGTGACTTACTGCCTTAATTCACTCAAATTATATTTCTCCTTTATTTATATAGTTGAAATAGTAACTGTTAGATAAGTCCAAAAATAAGTTCAGCCATTTGAATGTGTTGGTTTTTTTTTTTTGTTACAGTAAACACAACTTACTGGTGAAAATCCTCCCGTATGGCTGAAACTGAAAATTAAGAAACCATTCTGAAAAAGCTCTTACTGACATCCTATCTCTCCAGGTACACAGATTTTCAAAGCACCAGAGGAAACAAAGTTTATTAGGTTTCCATCTTGAAAAATGTAGTTCTAAAGCTACTCTCTGAAATTCTATACTCTCCTCAAGCTGTATCAAATTATTTTTACCCCTCCAAGCCAATTTGAATAGTTTTATAATGAAGTTTGAGCTACCAGTTTCTAAACTATATCTCATCCTAATTTCTCAAGAACTTTCTCTCCCAATACACTACTTTTCCAGTGCAATTTGTTTTAAAAAAAAAACAACAAACAAACAAACCCAAAATAATTTTTAAAGTTGGATCTTACGTATTCATGAGATCTGCTTCCTTTATAGCGGATCTGTTTGCTTTACCAACTGAAAAGGTTTCTATTTTATTTATAACATTTAATCTCGTTATTACTAAGAAGTTAGCCAATGACACCTTGGGATAATAGGCTTATTTTATCACAGTATCACAGTTCTGTTATCAGCATCATTATGTTCCACTTTGTGGAAGGTTTATTACTGACACAGAAACAAGAAGTCAGGCTGAGACGTGCAACTCAGTTCCACGGCTGGCTGGCAAGACTTACTTTTAGTATTATTTTTTTAAAATGTGAGGACTGAATTTAATTCCAGAGCATTTTACAGGCAACATGTAAGGAACTTGGAACATCATATTTATGGTTACTTTAGAAAAGAAAGCTTAAGAGAGAGTTTATAAAAATCTTGTGTAAATGTAATATAAAAACACTCATTTTGAGTAGTGGACAAATAAGAGAACTACCTTTTACCTGAAGAGGATCTGGAATTGGCTAGCTAATAATGAAGAGAACACATCTAATATAAGCAGGTAAAGATGCATGTTCATATTGGCTTAGATTGAGACAAAATTTCATACCTGATGAAAAAGAGAATTGTTCATCAGCCCTTGCGTCCCTGGGATTGCACCAGTGTGTTTTGCATGAACATTGTTCACTGATGTCAATTTGGCAACTTTGTTTGATTTGCTGCTGCTGCTGCTGTTTATGCTGCTTGAACCAGGTGAGCACTTTCTTTTCTTTCCTATTAATTTGTCAAGGGAAGTATGTGAATGTGAAAAACTGCTGTGTGAATTTACAGTCAGCTCGCTGGACTGATGAACAAACGGCCCTAAGGAGAGCGTGGAGTCGCTGCTGTTCATCATCACACTCATTCTCTTTATGGATTCTGCAGGGCTTCCAGTCGGAGGACCCCTCCCTGATTGGTCGTGTTTGAGGCTAACAGAGTTAGCTTTGCTAGTCATACAGTTGAGGCCAACGCTGTGGGATGAAGCTGTCACCGATGGATGATAGGAGGTCCCAGAGTTTCCAGAGTTAACCACACAGTTTTTCCTAAAGGACTCTGTGGAATGAGAAGGTGCTAGCAGTGTGGAACTGTTTTTACGCTTCTTTCCTGAGCCGCTGCTGCTACTGACGCCGCCGGTACTGTTACAGGTGCCACTGCCAGCAGAAGATTCCTTAGGTTTAAAAGATTTGCTGGATTTAATTTTCTGAGGTTTGCTGGGCATAGGTGAAGGTACAGAGGAAAGCACTGTAGGTGTTGAAGGGGATGAAGACACTTGTCTTGATTGCATACTGCAGACAGGATCCACGGCACCCAAAGCAGCAGGATTGGCATTTAGTGTCGTTCCATGTGATGGTACCGATTTATTATTCAAAGACACACAGGAAGGAGATACCAATGCTGGCGACGACATAACCGTGGTGGGTAAGAGGAAACCTGGTGCACTGACGCCGAACTGTGAAGCAGGCATTGAGTTTGTCCTATGTGGTGCACGAACTGATGCTGTGTTACTAGATGCTGGAGGAATTTTCCTGCAGGTGAACAAAAAAACACAACCCTACATAGCTACCATTCTTCAGAATAATACCCAGTCTAGTAACGCTACAGTAAAGTGATTGTATCTTGAGACTGATTAATGCCACTAAAATATTTCATTAAATTACTAGTTAATTGGTGCAAAAAATGTAAAGCATAGACTATCAATCTTTGATCCAACTATTCTGAACACGATTACTGTTCTTTTACTGGAATCACAGGCTTCATGTATTCCTACAAATACTAAGAACTCTTTCACTTCTACTCACTTCCACATCTGTGAATTCAGATGCTTCTCCAACATGAAGTCGAGTGCACATCGAGTATGGTTCCACCGCTTGTCAAACACGTAATAACCTCTTCCAATTTGCCGACTACCAAATGTGCAAAACTGAAAAGACAGATTTTTATTGGTGTTTTCTACTTTCAGTAACAACTCTCTGAATAACAACACACTTGTTTATAAATAAATATTGCTAAATGCATACACTTTCAGATGTTTAAATTAAGGATAAAAAAAAAAGATAAATTAGAATTTTTACTTCTATGCTACAACAACTATTTCAAATTTTTGGCCTTGGTATTGGGATAATTTTCTTCCCATCTGATATTCCCATACTTATGGCCAAAAGCAGCAGCCAAATTTGAATCCCTCTGATTGAACAGGGAAGGACAGTAGTGTGTGTTCGTGGAAAAACTTTTTATATATATATATATATATGTAACATCCGCTTCTCAGGAGCTAGCAGCTATCTACTTATAATCTGTTTTAAAAAGAGCTGATAATTTGATATACAGGCTAGGCAACAAACCTTGCGCTTTTAGCTAGACTAACTAGTTTAGTGAAGATTTAAATATTCAATACTTAATATTTAAACATTACTGCTGCCTTTACTGTGATGACTGGCACCTCGAGCAAAAAAAATGTGCATGTGTTTGTAGCAAAGTCCAATAACAAAATCTCATCAAAAAGGCATTGTTTACATGTCCTTATTCCAAAACCACAGCCCTTTAGAGCTGTTACTGATTTAATCGTCAGTATTTTGGCATTTTGATTTCTTTTGCATTGCGGAAGTGAGGTTCAAACGTATCTCTTTAGCATGTTTACTCTGCAACTACAATTAAACCTTCACTACTCTAGTAGGCAACCAAAAACATTTACTTAAAATCTAGGAAAAAAAAAAAAAAAGTCACATTCCCAACAGAAAAACACCCTTAAAACCCCCAAGTAATTTGTTTACAAGTTCTGAGCCAGCAAGACACCAACGTTAACTTTTACTCAAAACGTACAGCGGCTGGTTGAGGATGATGACCTGAATAATGACAATCCAGTTTTTCAACAGGCTCTTCTTTTTCATCACATTCTCCCTCATCACTGGATAACCGAGATGCTGGCTCAGCTGCAGGCAAGGGAGGGTGCGGGGCCTCGTGGACAGAAGGAGACTCGCTAGGGGCATTTCCACTGTGCTGGGCTGGACAGCCTGGAGGCCTGGGCAAGGCAAGCAGTAAAGGTGTTACTGAACTAAGCATAGCTAAAAATTCCAAGCTTAAGTACTTATTACTGAGAGAAGGAAACCTACATTAACAGATTTCTGATATTTTCCATAGTGTCATAACACATCTACCAAGAGGAAGGACAGGAGGTATGGTACCCTGGAAAAGTGGCATTGCCCAGTCGTTGCTGAACTGCTTTCATTGATGCAAGTTAGCTTTTACTATTTCAAACACCAAACCATCCTCGCTACGAGTTACTGCTCAGCGTGTAATTGCAAGCTGCAGACAGCCAGTCACCAGCCCCATTCAACAGACCTGGATCGCTCTTTCAAAATCCACCTGACGAAGCTATCAGGATTGATTTCATACCATTGGGTCTGCAGATTTTGCTTACCTTGGAAGACTGGGGGGGTGAGGTTTAGGTTTATTAGGTAATAAAGGCTTTGACTCTGTAAGAGTAACTCCATGAGAATTTTGGTGCAGCTCCTGGGAAGTTTTAGTAGGTGAGGGATGTGGTTCCCTGAGAGGGGGCATCTGCTGATGATGATCCGAATGTCGAAGAAGTTCCTTTTCCCTGGTTTTGCTTTTGTGCTCGGCTAATAACACATCAAATCGTTTTCTTCGACCCTGTACAGCCCTCCGCTGGGTTAAGGAATGTGTCTGCAAAACCATGAATAAATCATTAATCCCAGGCTATTAGATTTGTGGAAATTAAGCACGCAAACTTGTGTCTAGAGCTCTGAAACAGAGAAAATCATCACACTCACGGTTTAGTAAACAAATGGAAGAATAACTCAGAAAACAAACTTTAAAATTGCTTTGTGGATTATATCCCTGTCTGATAAAATATAACAGAGCCAGCAATTGAGTAAAAGGCTTCTTTCAAATTTCTTTTTAAAAAAGAAACTGTCAAAATTCTTATAAGGTTAAGACTAGAATTTAAAATTTTTTTTTACATGGATATGTTAATTGCCAAATAGTGCACAATGAAAATTTACTTTCACTTATGAAAATATTTATCATGATAATGTTTAAAACCAGACATTAAAAAATATTTAATAAAATACATTGCTTCCTTCTACATACTAATATATTCCTTGAAAACTAATGTAATCAAATAGAGAAAGGAATGTAAAAAAATTCAGCAGAATCCACAGTCAGACAGAACTCAAAGTCCTTTCAGTGTCCTGAATGCTACACATAGTAAGATGTATATGTGCATATATGGCACGAATTCTAAGTAAAGTGAAATAGATGGAAGTTATTTTTCTGAATTGTTAAAAGTCACATACAGTATCTTTTTTTTCATATGGCATAAAAGGTTCAATTGGGTTCATTTTAGTAAGTAAAAATTAACGCATATTTCAGACACAAACAGCAATTCAAAAAATATTTTATGAGTAGGTATAACACAAGGAATTGCTGAGAAATGTTTTTACTCTTTCTGTTATACACTTTTGATTTGCCTAGTGTTCTTGTAAAATTTTGAAGCTTTTCCCTCCTGTATTAGCAAAACAGTTGCTTCTCCCCTGTAATTCCAAAAGGTCAATGTGTTCAAGTTCATTTCCTCTGGGTCATTAGTACCAGCTTCATTTACCTTTGTTCTGTAGGTGGTTTATTTACCAGATGCTTCCCCTGCTGATGGTTTAGCTGCTTTACAAGAAAGTAGCTAAATATTACACAATTGCAGGGGATCTGGATTTTTGGTTCCTTGGGACTAAATGCTGTCCCTCTGAACACCAAAATTTTTGAGCCAGAGGATATATTTCATCTCATGGAAAGTTTTTATGAATTGTTTAATTTGGAGTTTGACCCCTAGACACACTCCATGGCTTTTTCAGGACACTCGTTTCTGAGTTGGCTGTAGTCTACATCAAGCAGCAGTAGCATTTACACAAATACCTCCTAAGTACCTGCTGTAGATTCTGCTGGAGGAAAGGAGTGGTTGTGAAAGGGTAGGAGCTTGATTTATTTAAATCCTGCATAAACAAACAATACTTTTAATGCTTATGAGGAACTTTAAAATTCATGATCTATGACCCAAAGGTTATCCCCAAAAAGAGCAACATGGCGGGCCCCTACTACCTATATGCGGAGCAACATAATTTGTCCCATGCCAACATCCGTGTCTAAAGGGTTTATACAAAAATAGAAATCTCCAGGTTACTTTAAGAAATACATTTTTGAATAAATAATTAACTGACTTTTGAAAGCAATTCATTCTTGGTTCTGTGCAACATCTTTTGACACGTACCATTTACAACGGTGACTACTGACAGCAAAAGTTTTAGTTTTCTGTCATATTCTGCAGGAAATGGAATTAAAACTTTACATAATCTTATGCTGATTAAGATATCCTACCTTGCATGTCAAAGACCTAGTACAAGGTTTCCTGGTTTCCACATCAATTACACCACAGTATATATCAGGATCAAATTCTCTCTCTGTCAAAAGTATATAGTATTGGAAAGTTATGAAAAGATATTTTGAAATACTAACATTTATTTTCGTTATTAAAAATAACCATATTGGAAACTGTTTTCAAATATAACACGGGCGATGTACAAATAAAAATGCACATAAAATGGTATAAATAAATTTTTCCACACTCTCAGCAAGTGTACCGAAATACAGATTTAAAGTCTACAAACAGAACAGAGAAATTTACAGCTGTAAGGGACTCCAAATGAGTAGTAGATTCTGCAAATTAGGACTAGAGGTCATCATCAATACGAACTGTGACAAATAAATGGTGGGTTTTCGTTGTAGGTTTTAGTGTTAAGAACTTTTCTACCATTCCACTAACACTCAAACTTACTGTATTAAGAAGCGTAAAGAGCAGACTGGGTTTACATTTTTGAGTTTATGAGGTGCTAGTTGTTCTGTTCTCTGTGTACATTTGGATCTTCCATACAGAAAGAAGGAAAAGAAAATCTTTAAAGATAGTAGAAGATTGTGATTTTAAAACAAGCCTTCGAGGTCTGTATGGTTTCTGAAAGCATGCTTCTAAAAGCACATTTCAGGTCATTTGTGTCCTTTAAGAGTATGTCAAGTTATAGATTTAAATTCTAATACATAAAATATATCTAATGACAAGTTACAGTGTTACAAAAGTGTATAGTTTACTTCTGAAAGTTATTTCTATATGTTCTATATAAGTATTTCTATAGATACACTACTAAGAGGAATATAGCAAATAATAACTAAAAACAATTACCTGACAATCTTTTATGTAAAAATTTCCTATTATTTGTATTTTCTTCAGGTTTCTTTTCCAAAAAGGGAGGCACGGAGGGAAGACCTTTACCATTCAGCATCTGTCCAGGGGAAGGCAAGGGTGGCTTTGGTATTGAGGGACAATTAAGGCCAGTCTTTATTGAGGAACTCACAGTAGTAGAACAAGTTGGACCAACAGCAGCTTTCAGTTGGGCACCATCTATCTTTGGATGAATCTTTTCCACTTTGACAGATGGAGTCATACTACTATTTACAAAAAACAAAAGGGGGAAAATCGAAAATTATAAGTTACAAAAAGTACTTAAAACATGTTATTACTCAACAACACTCTGATCTATTCACAAGACAAATGTTAACCTTTCTCCTTTATCCCGTTTTCTTTTTTATTTTCACATTTTTTATGATGTCTATAATCTCTTCTGTCCTTTTTTCCCCCATTTCCTTGTAAGTATTTCAGAGAGTTATCAGGAACCTCAGAAACTGTTATTTGGATTCACAGACACAGCATACCACCCAAAGCAACTGGAATAGGCCTGTTGTGTCCAGTGATAAATACTCCATTCTGTCACAGCAAATGGTATTATCAGTTCTGCAATCTCACGTGTGCAGGTCAAAAATCACCTGAATCAGAGCTAAAATCCCCTTATGATCAAAGTATGCAGATTAGATCAAAGAATTCAGAGCCCCTAGTAAAATGACCTTTATTTATAGTGATTTTTATTTATAGTGATTTAAGATGCAGCTTAAGAATTCTTGTTCAACTAGAACGAGTATTATCTACACTCTTAGACTGGGCTGTTGGGGGAAAAAAAGAAATCAGGAGGAGTTTAAAGCGATTATCTCTTAAACCATAAACCCTCTGAAACAAAAGGAAATTTTACTGATATGGCAGTGTATGCAAGTAATAATTTTTAATTCTTTGTCAAAACACATACTTACCTTTTATCATGGGGAACTTTGCTATGCTGTACCGGATGCATTAACCTGTTGTTTCCGCTGATCTGCAGCTTGTCTTTGGCTGATTTCAACAACTTGGAATTTGATGATGACGTGCTAGTACTAGTACCTCCACTGGATGAACGATTGCTCCCACTTCCACCGCTACCTTTGTTTTTTGAAGGGAAAGATGAAATGAGGGAAAATACTGAAGAGGAGGGAGGAGTCAAAGGCGGCTTGCTGGAGGAGCTGTGTCTTCTTTCTGAAACGGAGAAGAAAAAAAAAGTTTTAAGCTCCCATACAGAAACAATTCTTAAATACTTCATGTTGTCACTTACTCCATTAACATTTTTCTTTATTGGCTTGGAGTTCCCCTGCCACACACAGAATGTACAGGATTCAAGCCTCACTGTAGGCTCCATTCATTGCTGGTCCCCAGTCAGTTGTGGGAGTCTCTTAACTTTGGGAGCTACATTCCTCAGCCATTAAAGCTTAGTTTTTAATAACACTCTCCACTCTCTCTCCATCTTAATGAACAACAAAGTGACAACCAAACCTAGACCTCAGACACACAAAGCAAAGATACCTCTATCCTCAGGCCAAGCAAGCTTAAATATCAGATTTCCTCAAAGGATAACAATTATCTGCAAGTATGTCTTCTAACGGTCAAAACTATTTTGGAGCCAACATTTTAACTTTCACTTCACAACAACCTTTCGGTATGGTCTACTAGACCTTCAATGTGGAACGCCCCTGAGAACAGCAGCTCAAATACTGACGTACACTCATTCTTGAGGTGATGTGGATTTGTTTTGTTTTGTTTTGCTCTTATGAATTCTATTAACTTTTTTCATAGTATGACCAGTTTAGGGAAGATTTCTATTTAGGAATAACACCAAAGGAGCAACATATATTCTTCTACCAAAAAAAAAAAAAAAAAAAAAAAAAAAAATCAACATTTGAATGAAGAGTGGTCAAGTTCCATCAATGAATATGTCAGAAAACAAGTTATTTAATTAACATTAAATCATGAATATTAATAGCTAGCACCAGTTAATATAGTGCATATTATAAAGGTGGTTATTTGGAACAATGAAGTCTCAGTCACAAAACACCTGACACCTTCAGGGAGTACCCAGCTCTGCCTACACATGGACACGTTAACTGACCGTATCAACTGATACTTGGACACTTGTAATTCCTCGATGATCTGTGGCATCAACACCTGCTTAAGAGACATGTCTGGCAATCATGTACATGCAAACCACAGATCAGAAAGGCACCTTTCCCCTCCACAGCAGTAACATCTTTTTCTCAGTCAAGTATTGTTAAAGGTGCCCAAATCTACCACCGATCAATCCCAGAATCAGCTTACAGACTTTGACTTAAGTCTAAGCAAACTGTGAAAGAAGCAGGCTGCTCCTGGAGTTACGACAACTACAGCCCACAGCGAAAGTCAAGTCCAGTGCAACCTGTATGGAAGCCATCAAACAAGACAGGACCAACCCTGCACCAGCGTTGTCAGGCACATCACTCACTGCACGGCTCCTGCAAGCAAGTAGCAGTGTGCAACAGCAACAAGCAGGGGAAAAAAGTCAAGCCGCTCCAGCAGCGCAAGAGGAAGACATAGGAATCTAACACCCGGCAAGCTAATTTCTTAGAGGTGGGGAAGAAGCATTTTAAATATATTCTTTATTCATGGGATGCGGGAAGCATTAAGCTTAGACCAGGAAACTCCAGTCAAGCAATTGTCTTGAAGACTGACCCAACTGATGTGTATTTCTCTGTTTAACTGCAAAATGAATGCAAACCACCTAACAAACCGTGTGCAAGAGAGCCATCACTTCTTAATTAGTATTTGCCAAGAAGCTCTGAGAGGTCAGGAGAAATGCCCAACAAATACCGCAATTTATCACCCATCTCAAGAAACAACTGCTTCTAAATTATAGTATTTAGAGCAACCAGTTATCTGCGATGTTCAAAAATAATCTATTTGGTTTTCTAGAACCAGGTGCTATTGAAAAGTTTGTAAGTGAAGCATGTTAGTATATTTATGTTCTAGTAAACGGCTGTGCTTCTAATATGACATACTGCTGATTGCCAAACGTCTTTTTATAGCAATGGCAAGAATCCCCGAGCAGCTCTGATAAGTTACTATTTGAGGGCCATTAGTTCAGCGATGCTACACCCGGTGAGATTACTCTGCGAGATAATGAGAGAAATTGCTCAATACTCTTCCACCTTCTGTATATTTAGAAAATTCAAAGTCCAAGTTCTTATCACAATCACAAATATTCTCTAATAATCCAGTGGATGACTAACGCAATCTTTGTGATTTTTTGATCTTTGTGATCTTTCGATTTTTTTTTTTTTTTTTTTGAAGGAAGAGAGGGTGTTACTTCCTTGGAAAAATCTGGCAGAAGAGAAGAGAAATGGACTAGACAGAATGGACTAGACAGAATAAAACTGAGTACCTCCTTGTGTCCCATCATTAGGAAGAAACTAGACAAAATATTAATCTGAGCTATTAATCCAAATGATACGAGCACTTCTTTTCTGACAATTTTAACTGGTACTGTTCTGGCACTAAACTGAGAAGTTACTGACTACTATTTGCATGAATGTTTCATAGCACCAATCTCAATACAAGTCAGGTAATACAAAAAGAAAGCGTTGTAAACTGTCGATAATAATAAAAAAAAATACCCCTAAAAAAACTAAGGCTAATGGCTGATCACACTCCAAGATTACAGTCTACCTGTCAGAGAGAATTTCCATACTACAGACAGATGTATGATTCAGAACACGCATAAAAAGCCAAACGAGCTTTTTCTAGAATTTTGGGACAATTTCTGAAAGGATATTATAACACTTTAAGTCTATGAGACCTTCACTGACTCCTCCTGTACGTGACCACAACTTGAGTAGCTTATCAACAGACCAAGAAGACTTTTCAGCTAATTTTCCATAACCTGCCTGGATCTGTTTTGTGTTGACTTACGTAGAAGTAGAGGTAGGGCTGCTACTAGGATTTCCTTATATTTAATGTTTCAATCTTTTTATAAAACGCATGTTTTTAAGTGAAATTTGCTTCAGGTCTGTTTTGGAAACCATGTGAAGACTACTGATGTCTCATCTTACTGGCGAAAGCTAATATTATTTGTTAAACCAGACATGAGTTAAGCATGGCATACTTGATCTAATGAATGTATTTATTGACAGACTGACATAGTCTTTAATGGAAAAATTACTACACAAACTGTCACTGAATAATCAAGATCACCATGCTTATTATGCTAAGCATATTATAATGATAAATTCTACTAATCACCTGCCAATCTAATACGGTTCCCATTTGCCATTAACTCTGACTCAGCCTGAAAACATTTAAAAATATAATTATCTCCAGGTGTTCAGTTTTCACATTTTGAAAGCTAGCACTCATATCCCGTCCCTCCACATAACTCTTGAAAGAAAAATTATTTTATTTATGTCATGATTGCTTTTACAACACATCAAGGTGATATTTCAAATACTGCGCCGGATCCCATTGCACTGGGTAGAATCTGACCTAAAATGAAAGCTGCATTCAACATTAAACCTTAACAGATAAACTCCTCCGTAAGTGTCTCTGGATTTATATAACATCTCTGTGACTCTAAGGAGAAGGGCTCTACAGAGAGTTAGAAAGATGTGAAAAGAGATGGCATCCCAGCAAAGGCTGGGATGTCCGTTAACTTTCAATTTGGAAAAATACAGTGATAATTTGTACGCTACTAGACTTACAGTTGAGCAAGAACTATACATGCATACTGACAAAGCACACAGGGCTTCCTGATAAAATGGATATTGATAATTTATATCTCTTTAAGAGCTTTAGGGGAAAAAAAAAAAAAAAAAGAAATTAAACAGCTTCACTTGGCCCTTAGTCTAGCTGACAAATTTCTTGGGTTTAAAATCATCTTATTTTCCATTGTATATTTCCTACTAAACCTGCACTAATTTCAGACAAAATGTAAAAAAGTAACCTGGAAAGGAAAGAAAAAAAGGGGAATGAAAAAAAAAAGAAAGCTTCTCACCGTTTTGGCTACTACTTATCCTTCCACCAATGAGTAAACACTTGGACTTACTGTGATTTATAATCTTATTTCTATATTAACATAAAAGAAGATATACTGTTATGGAGAAAAATATCATGTTTTTCTTAAAATGCTAATTTCTTTGTTGTACGCATAACAAAAAAAAAATGTTAAGAGTAACAATTCTTTTAAAACTTTTCAAAATGTTCCTCCCATGTTTCCACTTAGTTCTCAACATCTAGGAAGTGTTTTGGGCTGTTCATTCTCTCTGGGCACCAATTAATAGCTTTGGGCAGCAAATACAAGATGTACAGATCAAATTTCATAAGCTCATTTTTTCATACTGACTTCTGACGTAAGTACTGGGCAAAGAGTCAAAGTGACCTGTGTCAGTGCTAGCAGAGCCGTCAGTAAAACCCAAGCACATCCATTCCAACACACACAAGTTTTTGTGAAATATGCTGCAACTTCAGAAAGACAGTTCTAACATAGCCTAGGTGTAAGAGTGTCATCCAGACTATAGAATTAAATGTGTGTATTGAAACAAAGCATAAAGGCAACTTTAAGTAACTATTATTTCTTATCTCTGTCTTGCCTAAAGTGTAAGCATGATAAAACTACAACTTAAAGCAAACTTTTTTTTCCCCATCATATGGAGACAGTTTGACTTGTCATTTGGAAATTATTTAGTACAGCCATATTAAAACAAACTCCTTTTACTTGAGGATAAAATTTATTTTCTGTCACTATGACTATTACATTTCTAGAATAATTGTGGAGAGCTAATTCACCTGATGTTCTAATTTCTGTCTAGAGGGATCAGATCCATGACATGACAGGAGAGCACAGACTGGGACCCCATCGTGGAACGACACCTCACCATAGCTCCAGATTTTACTCAGCAACCAACTAAAATCCCTTTTGCGACTCTACCCCAAATGCCTGTGTTGGGCTCGCATCCACCATCACTCTGACCTCACCATGACACAGAAAAAAGGGGGGGAAAAAAAAAAAATCCATACTTTACTGGGGAACCTCAGGAGCTAAAATGATCACGGAATAGCAGGCAAATTACTCCTCCTTTGATGCCACCCTGGCAGCGTGCAGCTGCCCATTCAGGATCTTGATCTGCTGCTCACTCACTTATTGCTGCTTCATTATCCCGCTCTAATCACGGGGCCTAGATACCAAGGATTCTGACTTAATCTTCCACTGATGTCCCTTTAATCACCCCATCAGTTCTGTCTGCACTGTAAGTCACGATGAGGTCACTCCACCTTCCATTGCGTGGTGTTTGAACTTATACTATTAGCTGAACAGACAGCATCTAAACAAAGATATATTTTTCACTCCAATAAGAAAGTTTCACAAAAGAACATTTATGGAGTCCAAGCTATAAGTATGACAGATTGCCAGGGCTCGATTGGCACCAGTAAAATCTGTCATGTCTCTAGAGAGACAACTTCTTACTATTTCATAAAAAAACCATTGCTTTGCAGCTGGCAGATGATATTATTGCTTATCTCTCAGTGTCAGCAAAACCACAAAGAAAATCTGATAACCATGTACGCTTACAGCACTCAATTCACAGAAAAATAACACTTTAACAGAACATGGGAAAAAAAAAAAAAAGGAAGTATATAATTTATATTGCAGCACACGAAACACAAGTCAGGGCGGCACATACGTAAGCATTACGCTGCTTTATGCATTTACACCACTTACCATAATGGTCTTCCTTATCTTGGCCAGAGTTCTTCAATATTATAAATAAACAGTAATAGGTACAACTATTTATCTAAGAAATAGGTTTATATAATATCTTTTATACAGATTATGGCCAAGTTAGCAATACTGATGCAACCTTATGTTCTGCACTTCCTCACTTCAAAAATATTCAGCGCATCTGCAGTACAGAATGTTTCTGTTGGTGTAGATACCATCACGTAAAGAGGCATTTAAGCTACAATGATAAAACTTTATTTAAAACGCGTCTCTTCTCAAAAATCCATTAAAATGCAACACTCAGCCAATTTTGAAGAGTATATTTTAAACCCTAGAGTTCACCTTCAGACCTTGGTATGTTGTTAACAGGTTTGCTTTGCCTAGCAGAGACCTAAAACATGCTGGTTTACATGTTTTTACATTGCACCTTCCCCACGTACGTGCTACAGCGTTGTTCAGAAACAGTCTTACATTCACATTGAGACGGTTAATACCCAAGAAGATAAAATCACCTTCTTAGAGGCCAAAGGTAGAATTTAAGTTAAAGTCATAAATTACAAAGCAAAATATAACTACATAGATCAGTGAAAATTTGCTTTAAAATGTTCTTTCATATAAAAGCAATTTGTGGAAGCTTCAGCTGGGTAAGCACCATGAAACACTTGCGCTCTCCCACAACGAGAACTCGGAAAACTATCTTTCTCTCAGAAAATCCTTTGTTGAAGCCGACAGGCAAATAAAGCAAATACATCAAGACCTTTCTAATTGCTGACTGGGTATGCTCCAAAATTATGTGTCTGTTCTAAGATATTTTTACTTCTCAAATGAGGGCTGTATCGCCACTAAGATCTACGTGTCGTCTGCTTTCTGTATCTTTGTTTAGAGGTACTGCTGGTGTGCGTACTTCCCCCTCTGCTGTCCAGCACTCCTCCTCAGGGTGAGGGTCCCACTGTTCCAGGTATGAACTCCTGCATTATTCCCGCGTCAATCACCTCCAAAACACACACTGCAAGTCTCCCTAAAAAGCATATAAAAGCTGGCTATGCCTTAACTAGGGTGCACTGATTTATTACAAAAACTCATAATTACAGAGAATTTTTTCTTAAGATACACTTCAGTTACGAATGCTCAATTCAGGACCTAAAGCTTTCAGATACACAAATACTTGGGCTTCAGTGTATCACTCCAGTTCCAAAATCCCTCCATAGTAGTTTACACTGATTTAAGACATGTAAATAAAACATATCTGGATGTTTATGATGGTCCAGCACACTTAACTAATCTTCGTTGTGAAATCCAAACTTCAATGCAACCAAAAGTCACTGATAATTTTGAATGTTTGTAATAGCTACTTTAACAAAAAGTTTCACGTAACCTACTTACTATCAGTCCAGAAGTCCTAGACTGACAGATTGTAGCTCAACTTTCACTTTGGTTTGTTTTTTCTTTAACCCTCTGAAGTTTCCCAACATCTACTTTTGAATATTTGCAAATTATTTACTAAACTCCCAAGAAGTGTTATGATGGTTAGTTAGCTACATCCCTTTGAACAGAACACAAACATTAGCTATTATTATTATTATTTTGTTAATTTAATTACAGTAGTTATAGAGAAGCACTGGCTACTTTAAAAACTGTAAAACCAACTACTCAATTCAACTTGTGATTTCTAAATACATATCTTTATAGTTTTCCTAGAGATTTACTTTCAAGAATGAAAACCCACTCAACAGGCTACCACTGTAAAAAATATGTTAAAGCAGCATGAAATTCTGCATAAGCGGGGTCACAGTTTTGTTGCTGCAATTGAAGAACACAAAGGGAGGAGTAGAAAAATATAATTTTCCACTGTTAGAATTCTGAATGTCAACTTCAATACTTTAAAATGGTATTTCAAAAAGGAGACGATCCTGTAACTATAAGTTAGGGTATTTAAATAATGCTTTTTAAATGGTACCGCTACAGCATAGCCGGGACGGTGATGTAATTCTGCAACAGCACAGCACTAACTGGGCAGAAATGGCCATCCCCACTACGAGAACTGCTGCAGAACGGCTCCAAACACGGCACAACTACCCCATCCCCCTGAGATCACCACACAGAAAGGAGAGTGAGGAGCAGATTACAAACAGTTATTAAGAATGTAGCAAAAAAATAGCAACACTGAAATATATTTAAATAAGTAACCTTCAAGTACATCTCTTTCTTCACCACAACTCTGTACACTACTACAGCTAGTTTTTCAATTTTTCCATGTTTGTAACTAATCCTTTCAAACCCCCTTGTATTCAGCGCACAAGTAGTTCCATAATCAATTTCCACAGAATTTAATATTCCTGAGAGATGTAAAATAGCCTTTCAAGCCTTCATCAACCAGCACACACTGTCGTCCCAAGCCCACAGACAGACTAGGGTTTTGCTGTGTTGCCCAGCTCTCTCGTGCAGTGGTAAACTGGAATTAGGGATGCTCCCATCAGATTTGTTTCAGCTATTCAGACCCTCCTGAAGACTGGTAAAGCTCTCAAGAGTAATGCAGGAAAACGTTAAGTTATTCACAGAGCAGAACCAGAAGCAAAATGGAGCCAAGAACCGGCTGTTGGAAGGTCTCCTTTGTCACCCAGAGGAGGCTGTTTTCCCCATCTTTCTCCATCCCCCTCTTTGCTCAGGTAAACCCAAACGCAAGGGCTTTGTCTTCTCAAAAATGCTCTGGCATAATATCCAAGATCAAACTTCTGGTACACTTTCCCCAAGCAACTTGCCAAGAGATAGAGGAAAGGAGAAATTTCTCACCAGAGAACTGGCCCTGGACCTTTCGGTCAGTAGCTGTCTTGTAAATCTGTCAAGCGCTGGAATATAAATTGCAAAGTTACTAGGGAGGGACAGTAGAGTGTCTTAGATGGTAATCGGGCCACAGAGAGATTATAACGTCCACATTATGAGCACTAATCTCCGCGTAGCCTGTTGACGACATGACAATACCTGCGCTGTCTGATTAAAAACCAGGTATTGAATAAATGACCTTTTGCTATTAAAAAAAAAAATTTGTTATTTGGAAAAAAATTTGGAGAAGCCACACTGATAATAAAGAAAAATATCAAACAAAGGTAACCGGTACAGACCAGCATCGTACCAAGATGCAGTATGGGTCAGCTTTCTCAAAAATACAGCTGGAAAACTGTTGTCATATATGCTTACCCTGAATGACATTAAAAAAAAGCTGCAGTTTTTCAAAACAAGCATAAAGCAAGTTAAAAAACCACCATTCTGAACTTTTTTATTAAAAGTTGAATAAACAGAAGTTTAGTAAAGAACTGTGTATTGAAAGCATGGGAATAAAGAGTTAAGCGAAAAGCCACCACCTAATTTCGGATTTTCTCTCTCTGCCCATTTCCTACCCAGAAATCACGTTTACATCCTTAACACCATGTTCTTCCCCTTCAGCACCAACAGTACTCCTTACAAGACCTCATCGCGTAATGTTATGATATTGCGTAACGTATTCAGATGAGTTCACATATCCAAATGCCTGTCTAGCTTTCATCTTGCTAATGCTTCAATTCACGTCACAATCATGAATTTTAATATTTCCCCTCTAGCTACTTCTTTACACACAGCAAACTTTAATTGTTGTATGTTGACTTTCAGACTCTGCTCCGCTACAAAAAAAAAAAAAAAAATGCTGATATTGAAAACTGGCTTAAAAGCTGTTAGTGAACCAAAATACAAAGGGAGTTATGGTCTAACTGATAAATTTCTGGGGATGAGTGTGAAAAAAAGGTCTTGAAATGGAAAGCTCTCCAAATGAAAGAGATCAAGAGGAATGAACTGACTTTGTTTTGAGCAGGAGAATAAGAGGAACTATCACAGGATATGCAAAAATAGTAGTGTTGGCTAAGTAAATCACACTCTGACTTTGTCATTAAGAAATGATAGGATAAAAAGACATAGAGCACAAATATTTTTCTTAAGTACTGCATGACTAACAAGTGACATCCACTTCCACACGATACAAAAGCTTTATAAGATTAAAAAAACAAAACAAAACCAAAAAACCCCACCAAACCAAAACCAAACAACAAAAAAAAAAACCAAACATGTACCTGGCTACTTAGAACCAGCCACATGCCAACTTCAACAGCCCCTCCTCTCCCTGAAGGTGCTACTGCTCACGGCAGAGATGAGGAAACGCTGACTGATGCACCTGAAAAGGAAGCTCCTGTCACTACCTCTGATGTTACCTGTCTCTCACCTCTGTCGTATGTACGGCACCAGCCACGCACGTCCTGTGAACATCCTGTGAATGCCCTTCCGTACGGCAAACGTGACAAAAGCGTTACCGAGCCACCACGCTTCCTGCAGTGCTCGCTTGCAGGAAAACCTCGCGAGGGATCCAGGGGGTTCTGCCTACACAGCTAACACCCTATTTTCTGTCCAAGTCTTTAAACACAAGAAATATCAAACTTTTTCAGGATGAAAATGAAGATGGGAAGCAAATCTGTGATAGGGCAAACTGCAATATATTTAAAAGATGTTTGAACACCCAAATAACTTTCCAAAATGTGAAAGCTCTTGGAACATAAATACTTGATCTCCAACACCAATGGAAAATAGAAAATAAATATATGGGTTTCTTGTTTTAAATCAGATCCTTACATTATTGTACACTGATTTAAGGTTTTCAGGCATTAGTAATTTTTCAATTATAAACAAGGATCATTACAGCTGATTTCATTAACACTGGTCAATCACAACTGGCACGAAACAATTGTTCTCATGTTCAAAAATACTGACCATGTTAACTATACACTAATTAAAATTTTACAGCAGCGTTAGCACAGCAAAGCTTCACAGAAATCACTAATACAGTCAAACGAGGGCACAAACCTACTGTGCTTGCACAATAATGTCTTTCAAATTAAATAAACCAGCCCTTTCACATTTCACTTTGAAAGAACCAAGCAATGCTGTAATTAGGATGTGCTAACTAAAACGTTTGTGCAAGTTTAATCTTTTAAATAAAAACACAACTGCAACTGACACATCCAGGCTATGTCTGTATTTCCTATTTCCTCCAAAACAGAGAGGTAACGGCACAGACCATCCTGCCCGTGGCCAGCCACACAGAGCCGTAACAAGGAACGTATTTGCCCTCTGATTTATAAATTACACAGATGAGAGCACTCAGGAAAACAAGCTAAAATAAACACATTCTTAATAGTTTCTTTCTTTAATTAGCACCCTGATTAACAGTCACCAATTTATCTAGAGGCCTGACAAGATTGCAATCAGCTGTCTAAGTTTTTATTGCTATTTTCTCCCCTTACACTGTCCCCACGAGAGCTGTGGTTTCAGAGTGCTTTTTGGGGATTTTCAGGTTTTTGTGGGAAACAATTCAGGAGCAGAGCCCCCCCCCAGCCGCCCCCCAGTCAGGCGCTCACACAGCTGGGCCTCGGCAGGGGCTGCCTGGCACAGTGTGGAGCGGAGCTCATCGGTTTGCCCCCGTCCGTGGCGAACTCGCTGCTTGCCTGCTTTTGGAGCCCGGCCAGACTGCTCTGGTGACATTTCAGAGGGCTCAAGCAGGCCGCTTGCAGCGCTTAATCCCTCACTGTGAGATTATCCACCTCGCTCGGCAAACTCCGTCAAGGCCCCGCCACGTCCCTGTGCAACACTGCCATCCATGCCGGGCCCCCTCACCACTGGTGCTGGGGCTCCAGGCCAGCCTCAGGCACCCAGTGGCCAACAGCTGCCCCCGGGGCCTCTGGCGAGCCCCACCTTCACCTACAAGTCTGCTGTCAATGATGGGAACAGGAGCCACAGAGGTGGCACTGGCACCCTTCAGACATGGCCATGGTGGCAGGCCGTGCAGATGAAGGCTAATCCCCTCCGCGATTCCCAAAGTGAGGTGCTATGCCCATGCCGGCGGCACTGGGACGGTTCCTCCAGCGAACGTGCTTGTCACTCGCCACCCCACGCTGGGACGGTTCCCCTGTGGCTGCATCGCCCAGCCCGGGGGTACTGAGCGTCCCCAGAGCTGCAGCTCCCTGGGCTGTCGGTGGTCCGGGGGAACGTGGCCCCTGCCACCCTGGCAGAGCACCGGAGGACGCTCCTGGTGTGCTTCTCCACCAGCACAAATTCACTCCAGTATCTACTGTCCTGAAATTCCAGATAGGTCTTGACAGCCTGAATTTCCAGACTCTGAGGTCTGAACATCAAGGTTTGATTTCCACCCACAGTCAGCACACGGATACTAAAATCTAATTTTTACCAAATTACTCATTTCTGGACCACTTCCTAAGCAATCACTTTGAAAAATTACAGTGTCTCTGCTAACAAAAAAAAAAAAAAAAAAAAAAAAAAGAGAATAGAAAAACAGCTTGTAGCTATTGCTCGTTTTAATTTACTATAATGAAAGCTGAAATATCTGGTCTTCCCTCACTTAAAAAATTATACCCAAATTTATTTTTTCAAGTGAAGCAAATAACTTTTCCACTAAAATAAAAAGTTTGCCAAGAAGAAAGGCAGTTGGCTGTACAAACACCTTTGTGTATTGGTATCAGTGTGTTAGCATATTACTTTATTTTTATTAAGCAGGGTTAAACAGAAATAGGGAGCACCATTTCAGCAGTTTGGGTTGGGTTTTTTCCCTTTTTTATTTTTATTTTTTTTCCAAGGAACATACAGAAACCTGGAGACTACTGCTGCCATTAACAAGCTTAGAAATGAATACTAAATCCTAAACCACAAATAGTAAATACTAACTTTCCCATGTCTGTGCACTCAGAATACGAGACAGTAACCAGTTCCTCTTGAAATTCAGGGCAAAAGAAAAGCTGACAGCTCATGTCACCTGCCCATTAATTGTTAAGGACAACTCAGGAATACAAAGACTTCTCCTTGGATTATGCTTTTTTTAAAACACATCTCCTTCCATCACTAAAATTAGTACCAGAGCCATGTATGTTTTTGGAATATTCGTTACTATTGTACACTCTTCTACTTGACACCCATAATTAAAACCGGGTAAGTCTCCAACAGATTTTAGTGGTTCACAAAATTCTTGACTCTAAACTACTATGTGGGGAACCAGCACTGATGCATTTGTGTTCTTAAGAACTAGAAATTATTTTTCTTTAGTCTTTGATTTGGACTACTCTTATTTTAGGACCAAGAGGGCAAGTAACTTCAATTTTGTTGCTTGTTCCACAAATAAACCAACCAAGATCAGGCAATTTAATTCCCACATGGAACAACGTAGAAAGCTGTCTTCCTTCTCAGTAAGAGCAAAGACAAAGAACCCAACTGCTAAGAAACCCCAGCAGCTGGGCATCAAGGCAGGAGCTGGAATGGAAGGGAGAGGCATGACAGTACATTCATAGAGGGAGAAAATGGCAACGGCCCATGGGAAGGCACACAATGGCCAAGAGAGAATGCAATGGGATTTTATGCCTGCCTATTCTATAACAGTATCATATAAGCCAACTGTCTCAAACTGTGTGTTTGTTTTTATTTACTATTTTATACAGTAAATACTCACAAGGTTTCACCTTGAAACAGACTGATGCATGTGCCACAGTTAAATCACATCCTGCAAGTGTACTCTGACAAATGCAAAACTAATTTTACTTAATGTAGTGAAAACAAGCTTATATAAGGCAATGAAATTCTGAACTCCTTTTCCTGGTACTAAATATCACAAGAGGTTTTATTTTCTATCAACACTGAAGTCAATTAAAAAAAAAATCTTCAAAACACCAACAATATCTGGTTAATATAAACACTTACATCATCAGTTAATATTTGAGTTCAGAGACCTAAAATTAGCCTTGCAAGCTGTGATAATACTTGCTGTAGTTACATACACAAAGGGACGTACACCTGCGCACGCTGCTTGCTCCCGGGGAATGAAGCTGAAGTGATGAGACTCCTGCTTGAACGCCAGCTCCGAAGGACAGTGCAGGCAGGGCAGGAGGAAGAGAAGCGGTTCAATACGCGCCGCTGCAGAGAACCCAATTTCCAGGTCTTTGCTGTTGCAATATTACCCAAGACTGACAACTTGAATTGTGTTGAAACCATTGCAATGGGAGAAAGTTTGCTTCCTAGTACTCAAGATAAATAGCATTACCCCCTTCCTTTCTTTGTTTCCTCACTGAACACAGGTAACATGAAAACACTTCTACCGTGTGATACTATCACTGTGCATAGTACATCCAGTAGCTTCCTAATAGAAATGAGCACTGCAGAATGTTAAGAAATGAAAAAAAAAAAAAAAAGAAAATTCTACAACTTGAAGTATTCTGCACATTTTGTGTTCCCAAGAAAATTGTTTGTATGATTGGCTAGAGAATTTTTAATCTTTTATTTACGTTTTCTTGTCTGGTCTTGTGAAGTGAGATGAATGCAGCTTTACTGTGTTTCCTTACACTTGTCTGCATTTTAGTGTTCTGTTTACTTAAAGTTAACCTATAATTTCAAAATAGAGGAGAGCTGAATTTGAGGTGGCATGCCCTCCTGCCTCCTCTGCCAACAGAAGTCCTAAAGATAGTAGGGTTTATCATTAGCGTTAAAATCAGCATTCAGACAGCAAAGGTAGGACCTCTCAGTGCTCTTACGGAAGGAAGGCAGGAAGATCTTCACTGACCAGTCATCACGTGCACGCTCTAGCCTAGCTGTGGCGTGTGTATGACTTATTACGCTGGCAGACAAAAAAAAAAAAAAAAAAAAAAGAAGAGCAAAACATGACATGAAACCTGAAGCTATGTATGTGCACAGAGCAGGAGGTGTTGCAACGGGGAGAGTGATGGCAAAATACACAGGACAAAGCCACAGACAACCAGGCTTCATTATCTGCACTGCACATGAAACAACTCATTTATCCTTTCTCAAAATTCAGCAATCTCAGGCACCAATTTCACAATCACTCCAGGCTGGCTGGTGTGAGCTAACACTGCCACTGCGAAAAGCATTCCTGCCCTCTCCCCCAATCCCGACCACTCAGTTCGAGCCCTCGCACCATCTGCTCTCTCCGTAACAAAGAGTAAAACCATCCGTTCAAAGACCTGACAGTCTCACAAACCACGAGCCTTCTTGTGCCAGAGCTTGCAATGAACAGAGCGAGGACCAGCAAGGATTAAAGTGTGACTTGATCCCAGGGAACGGGCCAGAGGCCTGAGCAACTGGGGATGACAAAGAATTGGGTTATGAGCTGGAGTAATGATTAGTTTGCCAGTTCCTAGAAGTTTGGAGGGGTACATTGGGGTGGAAAAAAAAAAAAAAGATTTCCAGGAAATTTAATCTGATTGATATCAACACTGCATAAGCTGGGCTTGCATACACTGCAGCCTGCTTATGTTTACATTTAGTACTGTCTAAAATGATTTTGTTGTAAATATTTTGTTTTAAAGAGATTGTTTGGTTGCTGGCTACTATTATTATTCTTCCTGGAAGGAAAAGAATGATGAGCCTTGTGCCAATACCAAACTCCTTGAAGTTGATCAATTGAGAACTCCAGCGTAGCTACTTGGAAAACTGACTGTGCTGCTACAGGGGGGGCACAGAAAGAACCCTGCCATAGGCTATGGGACATCACAAAATCAGCCTTAGTGAAGGGAGCACCAAAATCATATGAAAAGTAGTGTTACTGATTTGTATTCTCTTTGGAGAGTGCCTTACGTCCTACAGAAAACACAAACATACCAGGCAAGATTTCTAGTTTTCTTTTTTCTTTTCTGTTTTCTTTTATTTTCCAAGTGGGCATGCTTAGAAGTTCCTCAGGTTTCAGAAAAGTGGAGCAAGTCCAAAATAAGTTGGATGACTGAATACAGAGGACCAATTTGACAGGCTTGCTGGTGCACAATCAAGTGACAGCATTTTATGCCTTAGTATCAACTCCACTTCCACAATGTGCTTGTTTACACCAGAAATACAAAATATAACTGCTACCCATACAGCACGTGTGTACACACAGCACAAAGGCTTCTATACAGACTTACACCATTTTCAGGGACTAAAACCAGAAGGAGACATCTAGTACATCAGATTTCAAGCGTACAGCCACAGCTACTGCAGACTTCTGCCACCTGGACAACTGGGACAGGGCAGAGGAAATAGCAAGCAGACCAGGAGCTTGTCAGAGTTTTCAGCACGTCCTAACTATTGGCCAAGCCTCCAGCTTTCCCAGCACATTCTTGCCATCACAGAAAAAGGTGATAGGTATGGTCCTAAAGGTCACTACCCATCCTCCTTCTGAACACGGATCGATCCTCTGGAAAGCAGATGCTGGACTGAGAGAGGAACTGGCCACTATTAAATGTAAGTGACACCAGTTGTGATTCTCCATCTGTGAGAAGTGAGATGCAAGCATCAAGTCTTACAATACTATGGACATATATGAGTTTATACCATTTCTAAGGTTATCAAAGCAGTCATGGGTATTTGCAGAAGCTGGCTGGCGGCTAGCTTTGTGACCCACATGATGACCTTTGGTCAAAGAGTACATGGCACTATGACGGGGAGGGGACTGAACTGTGGGGGTTTAAAAATTTTTCCTTTGACCTCAGAGGCCAGGAGAGGGCCAAGATGGCATGCTTCCAGGCACATACATGGTTATGTTTGGCTTGTCAGAAGCTGTAAGCCAAAATGAAACCGAAGAAAATGAGTGCTAGCTAGTCCTGTCCCAATGACGAGAAGGGCCAGAACCTTACAGAGTACTATAAGGTTTCTCATTATAACTTAGAAAAGTGAAAGAAAGGAAAACAATTACTTCATGAAGTTCACCCTAATACAGCAGAACATCAAAATGCTTAGCCGATGAACTCAGATGAAGACTTCAGCCACACAGTGACAAAGGAGAGACAGCCAATTTTCCTTTTAGCAAGGACAAGGAGCCATGAATTCCATGTGCATATCTATAGACAATAACGAGCAGCTCTTAAAACTAAAGGATATCACACAAAACTTCTGATCAGCTCAAATTCAGCTCTACAAATAATCCACAAATACCTGAAAGTTTCAGGCTCACAGGTGGAAGGGCATACTGAAATGGGTACACCTTTTACCTAATCCACAGAATTAGCCACAACGCGCCTCAGAAACTAGGGCTTCTCCCACCACCAGACACGACAAACAGGTTCTTCACAACCCACGGGGTCACACACAGAGGACACGGCACAATACAGCCTCTGCTTGGCAGAGGAAGAGAATTCTATGGGGTAAAAACATGAGGAGGTGATGTGGCTAAAAGTGAAGACTTCCTTTTGAAAAGCTACTCTATACAGAATTGTGTTAAAGATTTTCTGACAATCTTGCCAAACAATGAGGAAAAACTCAGTTATGTAGGAACTGCTTCAACTCTCCGGGAGCCTGGCCTAATTGCATCCTTTACAAACCCGTGTAAAGAGTGAGAGTTTCATACCAACATGGGCAACTCATTATTTGGGAAAGAGAGAACAGAAAAGAGGACAAGAATCTCTTGATGATGGCTCTTCTTTCTCTAATAAAACCTGGGGAAACAAGTTAAAATGTAATTCCAATCTTTGTGTCCAGCAGTGCTCTCAGATCCTGCAAAAGTTGTATGAGGCAGCAGAACAGACAAAATTTATTAGGAGTTTACATATCAGAAACACTGATAGCTTTCTCTCCTACATCACTTGGCTACTGTTCAAAGGATTAACCTGTTGCCCTGCTGCACGACAACGGGAGGAACATCTACATAAATTATAGAGTAAAAATATTGATTTTTCTATATAAGCACCACATTATGTTTCTGTTTCATCAATAGCAGGTAATAGGGTTTGGCAGTATTTTAGCAGTCGCTGGCTGAGATAGGTAATGATGGTCTGCTTCATCACTAGCTGTATCACAGGCTTATGTAAAATTTTGCATCATATTTATCTATTTCTGTTTGCAATTTTCTACCTTTTGAAAAGATATTTGTAATTGTTTTCAAGTTTCACACTGTTATGGAGCTCTTATAGAGCTGGGTACTGCAAGAGCAAATCCAAAGCTGCTACTGAAAAGCTGTTTGAATCTTTGTTACAGGTAGACACAACGTAACATATGGGAATCTGAATGGATTTCAAGGCCATTTACATTGGATATAATTATCTAGTGTTAAACTGGATTAAGCCTAATGAGAAGCTTAAAAAGCTGGCATTAATTGTGCTCTTTGGAAAGTTAATTTCAGCCCGCCATTTTTTAGTTTTTTTAAAACTTATTTTAATCATGCTGTTATTGACATTCATCAATAAACTTACAGGTTTCATTGTATCAAAGTGTTATACATCCCTCTTCTGGTAATATCTTAAAAACACAGTTTCTAGACTTTTGTGTATCAAATGTTAGATTTTTAAGTGTATCACATTGCCTGGAAAAACAAAACAAAACAGTATCAAAATAAAACAAACGTGGAAGTTTGTTTTTAAAAAGTCGCACACTGATGAGGAAAAATTAGTGAGTAAATAAATAAAAGGTGAAAATTACTTGACATAATGCCTAAGTAAAATTAGGTAGCCTTCATACTTTGTAGTTGTGCCTAAAAACAAAATGTTATTGGTTCCTTCTAATTTGATGACAACAACACTGTCTCAAGTGTTCCCAAAAGCGCCAGGCTCCCGTACATGCCTGGTTACCACGCGGTGCACCATCACCGCAGGCGAGAACACCGCTTTCAAAGTACTGCCTACTTGTCCCAAGGCAGCAGATGCAGAAATCCTACAAAACACGGCTTTTATGTAGGTGCAGCAAAGGTAACTTTCTCCCAGCTAGTAAACTGCTTCCTTTTCTCTCCACTTGTAGAGAACTGGTGAGCGTTCCTCTTACTGCAAAAGCTGTGTGAAAGCTACATGGTACATCCTGTGCACCTCCTACTCTCTAAAACAAATCCAAAACTTTTTGGAGTACAAAAAATGAGAATTTAAAAATAAACTTAAGTAGTCCAGCAAGAAAGGGTAAAAGTGATGGATAAGAAAGCAAACATAAGATGACCTATTAATAAGCGCACATGCATGCATATAACCATCTCTTTCTTTGATGGTCAGTGCCTGATACAGTCGGGAGAGGCGTCTCAACAACAATGCACTGTTGCTCCCTCGCCCCCTACCAAAATGAGCAAAATCCAAGGATGCCATGACATTACACAAACCACACTAACAGCATTGCTGCCAAAACATCGAGAGGAAAAACTAGTGGAAAAAAAAAAAAACAACTTCTATTTGTTTTGCCCTATTAAACCACTCATTTCTTCCACTTTTCCCCTTCAACACTGAGTAATAAAATCAGCACCATACCCACTTCATTCTCCCTCTTGCAAGGTAATTTTCTTCCTTATTTAGCTTCCTCCTTATTGTCTTCATCTATTTCTTTTTATATGTTTTTTACTTAAGTTCTTTGTTTTACATTTCCCTTTTTAGCTATTCCCTCGTGTCCTCTCTTTCCCCTCCTCGGACACAAACCCACTCAATACAAACCACTTAATTCTAGCTGTGCTGAACCAGCCCTGCCAAAGCTGCCGTCCTCCTGCCCGTGCTGGCTGGCTGCTGCTGCCCCAGCCAGGTGCTGCACAGCTCTGTGCTGGGAGCAGTGCTGTCTTGGCAAAAAAAAAAAAAAGTCACGGAGCTGATGGTTACTGGTGAGATTTCCTATCTGTCCTCTGTAGCTGTACTTGCCGAGAAAAAGAGACTACACGCAAATCCTCTCCCTTCCAAACGTGGCAGCTGTTTGAGAGTCGGCTGGTGGAATGAGAGGGTACAGTCTGTGCAACTTGACACTATGTGCTTCTATGAAAAAAAAAAAAAGCAAAAAACAACTCAAATTATTTTCTTCATGACAGTTCAATACTCAACATTGTTTTACAAGCTTCCCAGAATATTTCTCCCTGGAGTTGTGAAGCGCTGTGGTGTTCATCTGAGGTTTGCAGTTCTTGGAATAATCTGCACAGTTCATGAGAACACATACTTCTCCCCAAAAATAAACGAGGAAGTCCTTACAAATAATTGATTCGCATGTGGTTAGCTTTTGAAATTAAACTACTTCTAACTCCACCCTCCTACACCAAGTTCACATCTCAATGGCTCCGACACATTCCCAACTCCCTCCACACCAGCAGAAATCCTGCCCTTTTTTATTCCCATTCAGATTCTTTCACCTCCCCAGCTCTTAAACAGGTTGCAGCTTCGTTCTTCTGGACTCAGCCGAGGGCTGCGTGCCAAACGCTGTGTGCCCACGGCCTGTCCGAGCAATGCGTGCCACCTCCTCTGGCCAAGCTCCAGCACGAAGGAGGGGCGTAGGCCTTAGAGAGCGTCCCTTCAGCAGTGAAGGAAACCTTTCAAGGATGTGGAGCACTTAAGCTGATGCAGAATGGCCTTCCCTGAACCTGTAGAAAATCTGAAGTGACTGTTAGGAGAGCTGTGCTCTGCTCCATGTGCTGTTTCATCATTCAAAATTATTTCTGAATGATGAAACTTAATATTGACTTTTAGATAAGTTAACACTGTCACTGTCAATCATTTTTAATTGTAGACCTGATGTGACTGTCCCAGCTGGTTTCTTCCAAGGTGAAGCTGTAGTCCAATAAACTCAACAGTTACTTTTTGTTAGAACTACTTACTCTCTTTAGGTCTTACTCTAACCTACTGATCAACATACTCACTTTCCTCCTCTTGTTGAACAACTATTTCTGTAAGCAACAGCGAATGCAACACTGCTTCCTCTTTTCCCACAAAGATAAACATTTTTGTTTTTCTTTCTTTCCACTTGTTCTTCCCCCATCAATGTTTCCCTTGAAAAGGGAGTAGTCGGTCCCAGTCTCCAAACACCTAGTAAGGAGGTCACTATAAAGGAGCAAGGTCTTCATGGAACCTTTGTATAATTTTTTTATGTTAAGATTCGTTTTAGATAGTTCAACATCTTAATAAGAACAGAATTAAAAGATATATTCTCTACTCAACCACTAATAAAACACAAGAATTTCTGCATGTAGGTCTTCTGTTAGGGCAGAACAGCATGAAATTTGATTCACGCTAACCAAAGGTAAGAAAAGCCAAAAGCACACCCAAGCATTTTAAGTCTGCAATATTTTAGCATGCACAGTGCTGCAGGTAGAATAACACGAGTTACATGGTAAGCAGTAACCTGAACAATTTCTTTTTTTAAAATCTGAAGCTGAACATCATCTGTTTTGTTAGCTGATACTTAAAATCACTTTATGTCTTCAACAAGAGCTTGACAAATTCATGTACCCACAAAAAAGCAGGAAGTTTTACTAGAAAACTGCCATCAACTTCTCAAACAGACTCCCTATGCTTTCATGCAATAAATGAAGACCACAGTCATCACGCTTACGAAAATAACCTTCTGCACGAGAACCGTTTGTGATGTTACAACTAACCACAGCACCTAACTTCATCTCTCCTTAAAATCTGCAGAGCAGAGCTTGCTTGTGACTTTAAATCCCAACTAGCACATTTGATACTCAGCTGATGGCTTTGGGGTACACATTTCAAAGCTGAAATATATTCACAGAGTTTCTTTCCAGGTGGTAATACTTTCTTATTTAATGATACATTATTTAAAAATAACTAAATAATCAGCTGAAATGTTGTTTGTTGTTTTTTTTTTTTTTTTTCTGAAATGAATCCTGTGCTGACCTCTGAGCCCATTCCCTTCTGGGAATATGCTAAGATGATTCTTGCAAGAGCTACAGAATTTCAAAAATCTCTGCCAAGAAGAAATTAAACTAATTGTTGCTGGACTCGGAGATTAAGATCCAACTACTAGAATCTGGACTGTGCAAACTAATGTGAGAGGGCTGTGTATTTAAACCGAAGCTGCCAATGACAATTTGTTAAATCATATACATTAACTCGAGCCATAATACGCCAAATGCCACCCGTGCACATTTGGCAATACACTCAGCAGATTACTCCAGCACATCTGTGACACACCACATAATATTCAAGTTTTATTTTGCTTATTAGACTACTACAGAAGATTACTGATACCCAAGAAAATGCCTATGATTTATATAAAGCATTCTCATATTGCTTTGAAAAGACATTAGTGAACAGTGGACATTTAATTACTGAAACAAATTGCTTGCTGCCAAAAGTATGCAGGCCATAATGAAGGCTTATCCCTCCAGAACATAGATGAGCTCAGGCAATCTCTTATGAGGTGGGGGAAAAAAAATAAACCAGCACAAAACAAAACAACCCCACCAACCAATAAACCCCCCAGTCCTCTGGTTGAATGGCTTTGGAACAAGACTCAGTACATTCTTTTTCCTATCTGCTTCAAATGTTGCGTTGTACAGACACTATCTTTGACGTGAGTGCTAAACGCTCACTCTGTTCTGTTCTAAACAAGCAACATCCGCAGAACTTTGAAAAATTAAAAAATTACATACTGATGTCAGATTTTTCAGAACAATTAGCTGCTGCCAAATTTGAGATAACAGAAACAGGGTAGGACAAATTTATGTTCCGTTCACAGTATGTCAAAAGAAACCAAATATGTAATGCTGCAGGGACTGTAATACTTAAATTACATATGATAAAACATCTAAAATATAACAGTGTATTAGCAGGGATAGTTAATGGATCATTTATGCCAATTAAAATCACAAATACCATGTTCTCTCTGAATCCAAACACTTAACATCAACACCAAAAAAAACCCCTATGACTAGCCAAAGTAGTAAACCTGCTAACAAAAGGTGGGTGTGAGAACTGGCTGAGGAAGGAAGGAGTACGGTTATACAACTAGATGAAGGAGATTCACAAGAGACCTTACACTGACGTGCAGGATGGACCCAAGTAACACAAGTGAACATCTCTCTCCTTATTGCCAGGATCTGCCCTCGGAGTCCCCTCGGAGTCTCTCCAGGCTGAGTATAAGGTCATGAGATGACCTTCTCTATTCCAAAGTCAAAACTTCCTAGAAACTACAAAAGGTGTGTAAATCTGTATTACTACTGCTTTATGAATCCTATACTTCAGGTTTAAACATGTGCTGATCAGAAACTGAAATGCTTAAGCGATTCCCCACCAGCTCACAGAGCAGCAGCAACCACAGCTCACAGTATTGCTCACCTTTGCCACCGCATGCCAAACCTATGGAAGTTAATCTAAACACCCGACATAGCTTTTTAATGACTCAACAGCCCAACACACTATCATCATCTTTTTCCAATACACACTGTATTAACAGTTTTCACAATCACTACATGACTCACAGGCGTTCTCAGTTTAAGTTTTACAGGTAGCCTTCACTATTATTGCTGAGAGTTTAACCTCACTTTGGGTTTACAGAAACCAAGGTACTCAGGAAACAAGCAACTCTGCAAAAAAAAAAAACTGGGAAAAATTAGAAGGAAGAAACCCCAGAACTCTACACTGATGCTACTTCCACTCTGCTGAGCCATCTCCTCTCTCTGAGCCACAAAGCAGCCCAGACGGCGCAGAGAAGCATCTCTGCTCAGACAGGAGGTTGATAACCACAGGGAGATGTGAGAAAACTGTGGAACGGCTGAAACACCAATGAAAGGTCATATGGCCTGAAAACTACTTCACTTCAGGGTTTTTACAAATAACCTCAAGTAACTGTTGCAATGGCTTCCTCCAAGAGCAACCTCTCAGTGCAGCACAAGAATCATACGTAGCACGCTTTCACGGGAAGGAGAGAGAGAAAACAAAAGGGACACAGGCACATCCCCGCTCTCTTGAGAAGCATGACAGTTAGCAACTTGACAGACAGCAAAGTCATTTTGACTGTAAGAATTTACATATTAAGAGAGGAAACTGTGCAGGGACTTCAGAAATATACCTGATTTCAACAGAGGGAGAGTCTATGTGGCATGAAAGTTGCAGATGCTGGCACCCTATCATCCAGAGTGTAGATAAATGCTCCAGCTGGAGAAAAACACCATGTTTTCTGAGACTATGTCATAACAGCAAGCAATCTCAAGTGCTTCACCCATGAGATTGAACACCTGATCATTATATCTTTTTTCCATCTTTCACCTCGGCACTGTTCTTGAGCCATCCAAGGAAGATGCTGATACCATGAAAGCTTAACCATTCAAAAAGCAGCAGCAAGAATACTGGCAATAAAGGACTTAAATCCCTTGTCCAGCCCCACAAATGGAGCAACTGAGATCTATCAGAAGAGAGGATTTGTCTTCAAACAACTCCTCCTCGACTGGCTGGCCTGCTCCTGCCCCGCCAGACCCCCAGCATCACTGTGACCCTGCGCCAAGAGGGTAAAACCATTTGAGTGTACTGACAGCCAGCTGCTGTACACAGGCTAGAAGAAAAACCACAAGCAGACTTCAGATATCTCATTATATTAGATTGTTTTTAAAAACAAACCTACACATGGGGTTATGTATACCAATACGTCATTGAATTTCACAAATCAACCATAGTTTATACACCAACAGAATAATTAAAATAGCAATTCGCACTCTAAGTGCATGCTTAGATTGCCCCAAAATGTAGAATTTAATTTAAAATTAATATTTCTTCTTGTCAAACCCATGAAATATAAAAGTAACAGTTACACACAATAATCTGATCTGTATCAATAAAGTATTTTACTAAAAAGGTCAAATATTCTGATGAACAAGGCTATATTTAAGTTACTTCTGACTACCTGTGGTCCAGGGAAAAAAGCCAGCGTATGCCATGCAATGCACTTTCAGCCTACCCAGTTAAGTAGTTTAATCACAAATATGCTTTGGAATAAATTAATCAGCTCATTAGGTTTAGCTAATAGTTTGTTTAGCCTTCCTTTGACAAAAGTGACATTTTAAAAGAGCGTATTCTACTTCAGAAAACAAAATTCCACGTGACAAGTTTCAAAAGAACACCAAGTACAAGTGACACACACCACCAGGAGTTGTAGAATATTTTAAGAGATTACCATTTCTCTGGTAACAATTAAAAATAACTTTAAAAGACCCTAAGCACATTACAAAGGTACAGCTTCATCGATACACTGTAATTTTTCAGAACTTGTTGAAGTAATCTCTTCTTTATCAATCCCTGAAATAATGACACAAATAAAAGACCTAATTCAGGGAAAACTGACTGTGATGAATTCAAATACCGTTTTATTTTCTTGATATCATGAGAGTGTAGTTTTTGTTTTAAAAGAGCTATGTGTTTTGAGGACTTCAGCAACTTCCTTCTCCTAAAGTACACTGTGTTTCAAAAAAAAAAAAAAAAAAAAAAACCACCAAAAAAAACCCCCAAAAAACTAAAACACCACCACTGCCTGGTAATCAATCACCTGCCATATTTATCAGCGTTCACATTCAATTTGCTAAAACGAGGGACAGCTACATAAGGATTTCAAGAATGTGAAGACCCATAAAAACCAACGAGAGTTAGGGCTACACAAAACCACCAAGTCAGACTTCGTACCTTTCTGCAGCTATTAGTTTGGCAAACTAAGGTCCTTTAATGACGGTCACCCCACCCAAGCCTGTTTTTCTCATCAGAATGACTCCGCCTGTTTCCTCTGCACACCGCAGCTCTTGCCGAGCGTCTTCATTGTTCAGGATGGGCTTAAGAAATACTAAGAATAACCTCGTCATTTCCATCCCCTCCTTCCACATTTTTCTCAGAGTATGAATCTGCCACTGATATAAGGTTTACATCAGAGAAAGTTTCATGTTTAGAGATCATGCTCCTACAATGTGATACAGAATGGGAATATTACATTGGTATCTATTCTTTCAGTTTCTGAAAATCTTTTCCATACCTTCATTTTGTAGTTCCCTCTTCACTCTGCTCCTTTTAAATTGCAAGTAGTGCTTACAGAAGAGCTTGAATTAACTTACATAACACTGGTACAAGCAGCATTAATTACAACACCCCATGTTCTCATGTCCACGGTCAAGAAGCAATGCCGTACCCATTCAGTTCTTGAACTGCTTCTTCAATCTGCCCTCAAGGCTGTCATGCCAACAACTACAATACTGGTTCCTACAGTATGGATATCCACTTGTCAAGACAGTATTTGGAGACCACCTGCTCATTTCAGAAAGACAACCCAAAGCGCCTGCATATGGCCACAGCTCTCCATCACTACCAGCCTGAGCCAGCTCCATATTACTGACCTCAAGATGGAAGATTCAATATGCAACACAGAATGTTTATCCTATAGATTTATATTGAAGTATCAGAATCAATTTATTATGATTTTTAGAAGGACTTACTGGACACACCAAACTGATACTCAGTGACAGGTGAGGAATCGCACTGGCAAAGGGCAGACTTGCTCTTGGCTGACACAAAGGCTTTAACAACCAGAGTAAGAAAAGCTGATGTCCTTTTTCTCTACTGGCTCCCTACAGCTCCAGAGACTTATGTCCACAAAATTGTGGGGTTTATAAAAAAAAAATTATTAGTACTGCCATCCACAGAATAACAAGCAAACTAGAAAGAATTATGTGACAAAACCTACTCAGATTCTTCTCCAAGTCACTCTGTGTGACACAACTGCAGAATCCAGCAGCAAGGGCAAGGGTATAAACCATAAGGCATAATAAAACAAAACCAAACAAGTGAGAGGTGGAAAGGATAAGAAGGTCACCCTCCGCATAGCATAGGAAGACCCCTGCCCAATCTCTAGGAAGCAGAAGAAGCCAGTACATCTTTTCTTGCCAAGGGGCTGGATTATTTAAGATGCAATAAAAGTTATCCTTTGTTCTCAACTCTCAAAGAGGCTCCCTACCCATATCCCGTATCTTCTATCCTTTTAAACACCAAGGCAATCAGAAGGTGCACTGGCCTAGAAAAAAAGAGAACGCCTACAAATATGCACACGGAGAGGGAGGAAGGAGTAGTTCAGAAGATGCTCTGTCCACCTTTTTTATTAGCACTTGGTCAGAAAACATCTCCTGAATTTCTCAGGAAACAAAAGGCTGAATAACAAAAAAACCTCCTATCCAAATATTATCATGAAATTGATTGAGGTTAATTTCTAGTCTTGAGAGCAGTGTGGAAAAGAAGAACCACCAGCCTGCCCCAGTTCGGTTTGCAGGAAGTAACTGAGCACGTGAACTTGTGTAGCGCTTCACTTTTTCTCAGTCCTCCATAAACCCTGGCTAACACCAACCAACACAACAAGAGCTTCCTAGCATAGTTTATATACAAAACCACCGGACCGGTAAAACAAATACAAACCGATACTTCTGAAAATAAATAAGCAAGCTTACCGGCCATTGGAAGCATACTATGTTTTACAACAAAATTTGTGAGTTTAGCTTTTAGCTCAAGCTCACAGTTTACACTGTAACAGTATCTGTGTAAAAATAATCCTTATAAACACACAAGGAGAAATGACACACACAGACACAAACACACCACACATACTGTCTGTGAAACACACTATATATGTCATTTCAAAATTGAACTGTATGTATGCAGCATTTCTAGAAGGCATTAAAAAAATCAAAAGGAACAAGATCTTTATGTAACTGCATTATAATGTATATAAAATGATTAAACACAGGTTATAGTCTTTCACGTTATTTATAATGTAATGATCTACATACCATCAATTTAAAAAAAAAAAATTGCCAGGCTTAATCCTGATTTAACCTCACCCTTAATTATTAAAAATAGTTAAGCACTTACCATAATGTGATTGAAATGCCTGTGGTTTTACGACCTGATTACAGTGGTTACACATCACCAAATAGAAATCATCATAGGCCGGGCAAAGACCAAATATTGGCATATCTAAAAACAAAAAGACAAAATGGCATCTCTCAGCTGCTGACAATTATTGAAAAAACAGTTTAATTACAGAGCCATGACACTAGTGTTGAATCATAATTTTAATACATTCGTATCAAATTTGAAAATGAGGAAAAAAAGAGCATATAATGCAATAGAGAAATTTGTGCTGGAGTATTACAAAAGCAAAAATCTTCCTACAAAGATAAATGTAAAATAAGTGATTACTTGTAGAAAATATCTATTAGAAAACTGATTTAGGACTGATTAGCTTACACCAGATGCAAGAATGTAATAAAAAAAAAGACTGACTTCAAATGATGAACACAACAGAAGAGGGGATGTTCTATGTATTCTGAAAAAGGTTTAGATTTCATTCCAATTTCATTAAATGAATTCAAAAAATGAACTTTATTTTCTATTTAATTTTTTTAAACCATTTTGAACACACAGTCATTTACCAGGCAGTATTACACGCCTAATGGTTTTATTTGTTTAACAGTGCATTATAGTCCAGCCATCTGCTGCCAGAGATCTGGGTAACAGCTACGTATGAGAGAGGAACAGCGATAACAGTATGTCGGAGCATGTGTGGATTTCGGAGATAACACACATACTTGCAGACCTCCACTAATAAAATTAGTTTCTACAATTCTGTTTTTAATAACACTGTTTCTTAAGAATATAGTTCAACAGTTAAAACTGCATTTAGAGACTACTGGAGCATTAAATACAACATTTACTACACAACTTAAAGGTATATTATATTTATATAGCTAAAAATGTTATTCAGTCACTAGGAGACAAAACCCAGGAAACTGGAAACATAAGAGTATAAATTCATTATTGCTGAAGCATGTGGCTAAGGGATCTATAACACTATTTAAAGGTTTAAAACTGATATAAGAAAACTTATTTTCTAAAAAAAAAAAAAAACACACTCAAATAATAGATTTATGTTAACAGTAACTTAGAAATTAAGTTAAACTTATTTACTTCTGTGCTAGAACTGACTCCAGAGTTTTGTTTTAGAGTTATGATTTGCCTATGTGTATTTTTGACAATATCCATATTTTTTTCACTAATGGAACACCAATTATGAAATAAATTGAGTGGGCTGCATTTTAACAGTGAATGTGCCATACCACAGGGTAACCGCTGGCAGAACGACGCTGTCAGCCCTGTAGAGCCCCACAGACTCCACTTTGTTCCTCCCAGACAAAAGACCATATCCACAAACAGCTTCCAGAATTAAGGGCGCCCTTTGTAGTAAGTATCTTCATAATAAAAATTGTATTACTTTTCTTTAAAAACTAAGGTCTATGCCAGATTTTCCAAAAACCTTATTAGTGCTGCATTAAAATTAAGCATGACACCTGCAATAACAGCTGCAACTGGATTTTGCAGTTGGACACAAATACAATGACCACGGACATCTGACACGGCTGTGATAGATCAGAGCCTCGCTTATCTAAGTCACAGGCATCTTTTCACAACTGAGGTTACATTAAGTAAAAAAAGAAATGAAAATCTGATTTGCTTCTCATTAAGTAGCTACTCTTGCTTATTTATGATATTTATTTTAAAAAGTATTAAGACCTCAGGCACACCTAACTTACTGCAAACTAAACAAAAATAATAAATATAAGCTGGGCAAAAAAAAAAATCAGACAGGAATAATAAACCTCTATTTTTCAATATCTACTTTCTGTGACGTAATATTAAGCTAGGTCAGGAAAAAAAAAAGCAGAAAGTTAAATGTCATTGCTAACATTTCATGCAGGAAAATGGGTATGCCTGTGTAAAAAAAGTTTCCACATGGCACGCAAATACTCCAGGGTCATTTCCATGTGACGCCTGTTACACCACGATGAGCAGGACAGTAACAGCGCGCACTGCTTGCTGTTCACACTGTTAACATTAGCACACGGACAGCCTACTACCGTACAATGTCCAACCAACGGTAAATCCACCCCGTCACCTGTTCGCACAACCGTACCTTGCAGACAACACTGGATTCGTAGACTTTACACCAGCTTGTACAGAATGCAGGGGGGGAAGCGTTAACACCAGAAAAGGATTGCCTACTTCTGTGTCTCTTGCAAGATAAAGCACTCCTTGACACTAGTCTGAGACATCATCTCACTCTATTTAAGTACCCTTTTATGAATATTTGCTGGCAATACAGAGCTGCAATTTTAAACAAGTGAAACAAATTAGCAGAAACTGATGTAAATGAAAACACTTTCCTAATTCAGTTTGGCGATCCCAAGAAATCTGAACAGTGTACAAATGTCCTTTATGCTGTGAAGTACACCTTGAGTTTTAAAATCAAAGCTCCAAGTGACAAAAAACAATGCCAAAATACTAGGAAATACATGAACTCATAAAGAACCATTCTAAGAGTAAAACCACCAAAAAAAGGATTTGCTGCACACCCAAAATCACAACCATAATTTCAAAGCACATCACTGAGAAGACTCCAAGCCAGATCACACAAATCAACGTAAAAGGTCTTCTACCCCTGCAGTCCTCTCCTACGGGACTGATCACGGAGCAGCACCTAAACGTAACCAGCGAGGGAGTAGTGAAGGTTAAGAGTCTTAAACGCAATTCCTCTTGTAATCTCATATGAGGTAAAATAAACCATAGCTTTTTATTATCAAAGCATTTATTTAAAATACACACAATCAAATTCTTTTATGAGAGAAACCCATAAAACCCAAGTAACACTGGAACCTGACTGTGCTGAGCACTGCGCCAGCACACGAGACCAGCCCATAAGGGTCACAGACCAGAGACCAGTTGACAAAGAGTGCTATCAATACTTCAGAGACATGAAGATAAGTTTTAACAACAGGTTCGAAACTTAAGGAGCGTGACTCAACCAAGATCAGTTAAGACAACTGGAAGAGACCTGAATTCACGACTCCCAACCCAGGAGCCTCAGTCTTAGGCAGATAAGCTCCCATGTGTTTAATACGCTTCACTGTCATTTCAGTCAAGCAGAGCAAGAGCAGGTTTCAGGGAAATCTTATTTCTGTGTTCCAACGGGACAAACACCTCTGCAGCACTGTTCTGAGAACAATGAATTAGACCATGCAGATGTTAGAGAATAAAATACAGAATAGTTTAACAAAACTTACCTCGGAAGTACGTACCAAGAGTAGGAGATGGATGCCTAATTTTTCTGTTCTCCCCTCAACCACTTATGAAAGTTCAGAAGTCCCACAGTTGATACTCTAATACTTTATACCTATTTCATTTAAGTACATGCAAAATTTCTATTTAAAAGTCTAATAAGTTTATGGTATTTCACCAGTGTCATTTCAAACGCACTGCTCCTCTGAGTTTAAAGATTACTTTTTTAAATACTTGACTGTATATGTAAAGCCTGTGCCTCTCAAGGAAGAGCCTAGCAACCGTGATTCATATGTTCCTCTTTCAAAGCTGGGCTCATTTAACTCTCTCCATCTGGGAATGTTTTTCAAGGTCAAACTAAAAATTTCAACCAAGACCCTCAAACTTTCAATTTATTTTTCCATAAACGCAGTCTTTATACGGTATCAACATACAAATACTACGATAGGAGCTGCTAGTTACATTAATTCTATTAACGCCATAAATAAAACTACCTTCGTTTACCTCCATAATACAAAACCTCTGAATGTTGTGACCTCCAGAATTCACTTCTCCTTTCAAATGTAACTTAGCCATAGTGTTTCTAAAAAGGTAACTTTAAATGATATATTGCTGTACTCTTCACCAAGACTAGAACAAGCCCATGCCATTGGCAATTCTGAGATATCTTACATGCTCAACAAATAATGCAGTTAAGGAGGAAAATGCTTCTTATTTGGAAAAGACCAATATAGCTTCTTTCGTAATAAAAAAGAAAACCAATAATGGGCAATCTGGCATACCGTACATCAAACAACATGAAGCTCAGCATGTCTACTCCGAAAAACTTAAACCGAACTGCCATCTTCTCTTCTCTACAGGGATGTAGAAGCACATAAGTCACATAGTAATATCTTACTATTAATTTTCAGGACAGTTTCAGACACTACATTCAGTGACTATCACAGCTCCACTGCATTATTGGATTTTTTTTTTTTTTAACTCTCAAAATTTATCAAGTTTCCTACAAATCTTGTTGTCCCTTTCCAGACTGGGACCACTGCATAGTCCATCTATCCTAGCACCTAATAAGACAACTCTAGAAATGAAATTAAGTATCACAAAAAAACTGATATCAAGATCTTGTCCAGGACAGCAAACAGAGGAAGAGGGTAAAAGGAGCCCTAATCTTGGTTGTTTGCAGAAACCAGAACACAAATTTCCTATTTTGCAGAAGTCTGCTCACCACGACTGAAAAAAAGGAGGAGAGTTAAAACTGAAACAGAGGAAGAGAAAGCAAAACTGGCAAGCGCAGAAGCAAAAGGGCAAAGAACAAACTCTATCAGAGTCAGGGCAAAAGAACAGAAAGCTTGATCAAAGAAGTGACAAGAATACATAAGAGTACTGTAGAAATATTTTTTAAGCCAGAACACTGTTAATGTTCACTTCTTCCCTGTCCACTCCCAGCATAAATATCTGCTTATTAAGACTGTTTTTAAAAGTCTGAGTCCCATTTATCACAAATATGTACGTACTGCTTGCCATTTAGAGTAATTTGACAATGGATATTTCATACTGGTGCTTGATGTGAACAGTAAAGTGTTTTGACTATAAAGATCCCCACAGCACAGCATAACACCTTCAGCACAACACCAACCTGATTACACTTCCAGAATATTTTTAAATCACTACAGCTAATATTAGATGCATTAAAAACATGATGCCCTAGACTATTAATTTTACACTTACAACAGATATAATTCCTCATAATCTTTACAACTCCCCAAACACAGAAGGTACGTTTTCTTTTTACGGGGGCCTGATCCAAATCTACCCTAAGTAAATGTACCCACTTTTATAAATTCACTAGGCTTTCCATTAAGATATCAGGGAACTGTTTTGGGGCACTACATAAGGAAATTGTAAATATATGCCATTATTTTGAAACGTTGTCAAATCTGGATTGTTTGAACTATATACTTTATGGATCAAGTAAGTTCAAATAGTGTCCACAAAAGCTATCTTGAATACATTTGCTCCATACTAGCCGTGTTTTCTTTTCTCATTAGAAGAGAATTTGTCTTGATCATACTAAGGTAAAAAAATACGTGAGCAAACCTTGTTTAAACCTGACAACTGGTAGATCTTCTTCCCTAAAGCTTTTATTAGAACCCTTATTTAAAGATAACACAACTCTTTCACTAGCATCTAAAAACATTTCAAAAAAGGGGAGAAAAACCACAGCTGCAGTAATTTCAAACTAGTTGACATCCTGAAGGAAAAGTCTCATAATTTGCTTATAACACTTGTCCCAGCTACTGTCAGATCCTGTTAAAGTAATAAGAACATTTCTATTGTTTTCACCTTTATGGTTATGGAGAACATGACAGTCATTTTAATATCTGAAAGCAGACAGAACCTCCCAAATGACTGTTTGTAAGAGCCTGCGATCTGGGGGAGAGGCACAGGGAGGGAGAAGGAAGGTGACAAACCAGCACTCAGGACCACATGAAACAGCCTGCACTGAGCCCGGGCAGATTTCAGATAGAAAGCTGAGCCTCGTTACAACCAGACTAACGGCTTCTAGTCAGCCCCGAAAGCTAAAATTCTGCCACAAAATCTGCACACCAGGAGTCCTGCTGGATCTACTGCTGACATTAGTTGTCAATAACAAGTAATCTTCAGGTGCAAGGAGGATCTTAGACATAAGCCTGAGGCAGCAAGCTTTCTGCACAAATAGCACAACAAGGTATCTTGACCAAGTTATCCTAAGTAAAGCTCCCACCAGTTCTAATCATATAGTCCCTTATTTTAATTGCTGTGGATGTTTAAAAAAAGAGTTATCTAAGTCAGCATCTCAAAACTTCTCTCTCATACACAAATATTTCACTTTCTGAAACTAAAATATTCTTTTCTACACAATATGTTTCCAAACTATTTTCCAGAAACACTCAAGTGCTTATCATTCACGAACATGCATGTGTTTTGAATACTTATCAATATTGAAGTGAAAGTAAAATACTGGCAATTTTTTTTACTGTGTACTATGCAAGACAATAACAAAAAGAACATTCCTAAATAGATACTGTGAACAAAGTAACTAAAACCACATAATATTCAGAGTGCTTTGGTTTATACAAGTTTTAAACCAAAATAAGAGATTGTAGTAAAAAAGACACACTTGAGGGCTTTCTGCAAAATTTCAAGTAATGAACACTTCTGTATTAACAGAATACAAATACTTTATGAACCATATGTGCAGGTCTAACAAATTTGTGCTTGTAAATAACATATGCATAATCAAAGAAACTGAGCACAAAATGATCAAATTTACATAGAGAACCACTTTAAAAAAATCTGTCCCATAAGGTTTGTGCCCATGCGCTGCCTCAGATACAAAAAAAACCAAACAACTCTAAATACAGAATAAAGCAAAACAAATGGACACTCCCACACCTGAGTTGTTTCATTTAGGCTCAGAGGGAAGCACTGCTGAAGTATTTTCTGCAAGGTTATCTATTTTATAAAATTCCTTGCCAACTCCGCTCTGTCCATTAAGTAACTTGTGTTCTTTGCACATACAGCTTTGAAAGCCCAGCTACTCATGGAGACATTTGAAAGCCACAGCTCTCCTGGCTTCCAAGCACAAGTGCATGAACTCTGTTTCGCCGTGCAGTTGCTGATTGATTGGATGAAGGAAGGAACAGCTGAAGACTTGATTAAATGTTTTTACTGCGTTTTCCACTTCGGCAAATATAGCAGTTACACAGCATTTTATTAAAGTCCTAAGAATATCCAAACCTCAAAGTTTTGGCTCAAAGGAATGACTTTCACTTCAAGACCAAAAACCCCACAATCTAGTTGAACTAGGCACAGGAGCTGCATGATGAGATTTGATCAGTGGTAAATCTTTACCAGTGTCAGAATGCTTTATCTCTAAAAGCAGAGACTTCTCTGCCCAGCCTCCTTCTGAAACTCAAGACATTCCATTTTTCCAAAGCTACAGTTCTATAATTTTTATTTGGCTTTCCCAAATTCAAGGCAGAATCTTGCCCAGTGAAACTTGCAAGGGTGAAGGAGGACCTACCTCTCTCCCAGCTCACCTTTTCCGTAGGTTCAGCCATGCTGCATTTCCAAAATCCCACCCTCTGCACCGCTCCCTCCAGCTTCACCTCCAGCAAAAAGGTTTGCCACATGCTGCAGGCAGCAACACTCCTCTGGGCAAACCCAAGCGGCAAATCCAAGCATCAGTCCTTTTGCAAGGCTACAAGCACACAATCACTGCAATTCTCCTGTACCCTTTCCTCCCTCTCCCTGCAAGGATGCAGAATGCAACGCTGACAGTCACTGCGTCTCCTGTCCTCTAAAACTTAACAGTCTTGGGAGATTTCTGCATCGTGCCCACCGATAAAATCTGAGAGGCAGATACCAAAGAGAAGCACGTCATGCACACGTGCACCTGCAGCCCAGCGTGCAGCTGGGAGTTCTAATTTTAGACTCCCAAAATTTGAATGTTTCTGTCATTACACATAAAACACATATAAAAGCAGACATCTAAGTATTTAGTTAAATTCTTTGTATACAAATTCATTTACATGCAATTAATCTTTCAGAAGATCTAACACAAAATGTATGTCAAATTGTTCATTCAAAACGGTTAAGCGGGTTTTCTAAGTTTATGATACAGAATAATACAAAATTTCTGTGAGCATGTTTACAGAAGACTGTCTGTAAAAAGACTGATTAATAAATTTCTCAATGAAACACAAGGAGTATATTTAAAGCTATATGAAAAAGTCTCCCCCCTCACATTGTATTCTAATCAGGTTTTTACCAGCAATTTGAATGAAGTCAGTCATCTGCAAAAACTATTCCCATTTACTCTTTAATGAGTTCAGTGTTGAAGATATTTTAAATTTCTCCCGTCAATTCATATAATATTACACAAATTCTGAACATACAATTTGTCACATAAGAAATCCTCAGTCATGCACTATTTTATAGTGCCACTGCTGTATTTTAGGGAAGCCAACAATTATAATTTATGTTTTTGCGTCAGAACTCCCTCCTATTTGTCACATATCCAATCCTAAAATAGCTTAAGGAATCCTAAGAGTTGAGTTTAATTTTACAATTATGACACAAGAACTGGACAGAATTCAAAAAATACAAAACTTTGAATTTACACAGTAAAATTAAAATCTGTGTGAATTTAATATGAAAGCTCCGGTTATTATGCAGAGAAACAGGGGCTACTACGAGGGTGGGGGGAAGTTCTGGATAAGCAACTAATCACAAACACAGTCTCAATTAAAGTTAAATAAAACACGCATAGAATAGTCTAAACTGTATCTTAAGTCATATACCCCAAAGTATGCTACTACCATGAATTGTTTTAACATCAACAGGTTCGGTACTTCTCTCCTCTCTTACACAGAGCACTCTGTGTACTTTGCAGCAGCTGTACTTTTGTAGTAGGAAAAAGGAAGTTTGTTTTATTTAAATCTAAACTCAGTTTACACAAAACCGCTCATTGCAGCAGAAGTATTTTGATACACTGTGATTGCAAATGGTGAATATGTTCCAAGCTTCTCCCTCACTCTCATCTCTTATCTAGACATGCTTTTGAGGGAAAAAAAACAAAACAAAAAACCAAAAACAAAACCCAAAAAAAGAGGTATGTGTGGTTTTTGCCACCATTCCCTATGTGACTGTCCACATCACAGCAATGCAGCTGGGTGTTGACCGTACCTCGGCGCTCAGTAACTGAGAAAGTAGAGCGGTAACAGCCGTTCACTTTTAGATTTACAGATTTTCATAGTAACTGAGAACTGGAGGAATACAATGTACCCATCACTATACATCTTTTTTGACAGGAGAATAACAAGAAGACACAGAATAACACTAAAAAGAATAAACAAAAAAGTGACATCAGAAACCCCAGAGTCAATACAGTCTTTACAAACTTTTTCAGAGAAAAATAAGAAGCAGAGACAGTTACGCATCTCTCGCACGACAGTATTACTGCAGTCCTCGTATTGAGAGCATCACCAGTTAACACGTTATTTCCCTGTGACACAGGACATGCGTAACGCTTGTCTTTGAACCTCTCCTACCCTCCCCCTGCAGACCACAGCCCCAGCTCCTGTTTAATATCAGCACGCCATTATTCTTTAATTGTGCAGAGACAACGCGTCTTGTCACAAAGAACATTCTCCAGACATTTTACATCTTGCACCTGATACCTGGGGGAACAAATCAGCATGCGCAAAAAAAAATTTAAGGAAAATAATAATGGTGACCTGTCAACTGACTTCTATTTCAGTATTTTCTTTTATTAGGCAACCCAGCTACCTCAAATCACCCCACCCTGCCACTCCCATTCTCCATGCACTGGAACATCCACTTCAAAAATAAGACTGTTTCAACCACGTCTAATAACGCTACAAGGAAACTGACGCCTGTCGATTTTCACATACCAACTAACATTTCCGCAGCCCTCTCAATTTGGCAGGCACTATTAGTTTTCCCATTAAAATTTACTTCCTTTGCTTTACAGATTTACTAGCACTTGATTTGATAGAATAAAAAAATACGCAAGTTGCACAGCAACAGGCATATAAATGTACGATAGTGAAAAAACCAACAGTACAGTGATATTTAATAAGATTAAATATAAAGTGCAAAATAAAACAATGTTTTTGTTGTTATAGTGCAATAAAAGAGCTAACTCATTTCTTATGTATTTGAACACACATGTAGTGACACAAAGTACTTTAAACTTGGCCATTGCATAGCTTTAGACAAATAAATACAACTATTTCAGTTATATAGCTGAGGAACCAGTAAGCCATCTTCAATCCTCACAAGTGACGTATTCCAGCACACAGAGTTGCAGTCGTCAGCTTCCCTTCCAAGAGGGGATCTATCAGGAGTGTTAGGCTTTAAACTGGTGCTACTTATCCTCTGACACACAGTTACATTAACCAAAAAGGTACACAATGAAGAAAATCAGGCTACCTGTTCTCAGTATAAAGTCAGTAACTCCACTGCTGCCTGCTTGTGACCCATCTGGAACTAGTTCTCTGCTACTGAAATCACCCATTTCACTCTTAAAAAGAAACAAGTTTGGAAGGACTGCAACTTTCAAAATATTTTTAAGTACATCTAGGTTTAAAAATAAAGATCACTTAGATCGTATTATACATGCAGATGATCTAAAAGGGCTGGCATGCTTTAAAGTAATTTTTCTGCTCTTTCATGGACTGGGCCTCTATAACTTAACTGGAAGACCAGCCCACTTCTGACATACACAGAAGGTAATACCTTCAGCAAAACAAAACAAAACAAAAGGGAAGGAGAGACGAATTTGCTCAGACTACTTCACATACTGATTGGGTTGGTTTGGTCTAACTCATTTTTGACAGATGCTTCTAAGACTGCTTCTCTCCTCTGGTCCCTCTGCAGCTAACAGAGCTCCTGTCACACTTGGGAAGATGGTGTACAGATACCTGTGAATGGACCTAAATACACAGGGGGACGTGAAAAAAAGACCTTTTCTCCCTTTTGTAGGCAAGTTCGGAAGGAAAATGATCTAGTCTTAGAAAAAAGTACTGAATTGGTCACAAGTTTTAATTTGTGCATATCTCATGTCAAAAAGGACATAAAAACAATAAACCTGATTATACAAGCAGCAAGACGAAGTCATCCTTACGCAGGTACAGTAAGATGAGACATATTTCGTGTATGACTGTGCAATGAGGCACAGGCACGCGGTGCCCTGCACCCCCGAGAACCCACAGACGTCACACGGTGGTCCCACTGCATCCTGTTACAAGACCAGGCCTGTCTGCAAGAGTCCGTAGAGGAGACATTAGAGAAGACATGGAGTCAGCATTAAGCAAGAGGCACAGCAAAGAACATAATGGAGTTGGTATTTAAAAAAAAGGCATGGAAAAGAACATTTCAGAGTACTAGTTAACTGCCCCTAGATGACTCAGGATGACAACAGTAAGAAAGATTAAATAGATAAGAGAAAATTTAAAGGTAAGCAGGATCCTTTGATATTATAACAAATTCACAGAGTTTACCACTCTCCAGTACAATGACAACAAATAACACATCCACCTTCCCAAAGCAGACAAAAGATAAGTACTGCAAACATATCTAGGATAACAAAACTGTGGTTTACAACAGAAGCATATCCTTTGCCAGACGCAGCAGTTGCATGCGCCTGAATTTCAGGACCTAGGCTGAGGTCTTCAGCTCAAACCCGCTGGGAGACTGCGGCAATCTCTACTGGTAGCCTATCCAGGGTAGGCAGGAAGCCAAAGCCACTGCTGCCAAACTTGTTGAGCCAGTCTTCCCAGCGCTGGCCCACAATGCACCGCCTTGTGTTTGGAAATTGCTCAAAAACTTTTGCTTCCAGCAACAGTGCTGAGCACTTGGGGAAAGATGCCAAAGGAGTCCAAGAAAAGGTATCGCAGGGCCACCATAACAGTACGGACACCCCAAATGCTCCCGTCAGCTGGTGACATCACCCTGAATCACTGCGATGACAAAGAACACAGCGCTTCCTGTGAAGCCTTGATCTCAACACTGCTCATAGGTGTGCAGGAAAATTCTTAGTGTGATTAAACTATAAATAAATCTGCTGATGGCGCATCCTACCATCACGTCTTCCCGTTTCACAATGAAAAGCACCATCTATCCAGGCTGTGATTTCGATCCTTTCCCAGGACAGTGGTCTTCCTTCACATCATCGTGTTTACCTACAACTCTCCACAGTGTCAGCAGGAGGACTGAGAATTGCAGCATTGCAGAGAAATCCTTTTTCATCCCCAGCAGTTGTAAACAAGCCTCAGATGAGACGCACTGACAGCGCACTGAAGATTTTACTCCTGGACTCTACCTACTCGACAGATAAAAATAGCACTCTTATCTCCAAGGCTATCAAGCTAACAGTTCAGATCATTAAATTCAGGACACAAAACCAACAGAACAGACTTGCAAGTTTTCTTCCAGTAAACAACACAGTGGTCTAAGCACAAGTTGATCATCAGGCAGAACAAAAAGGAAATTTCTCAAACAAGGGCCTACGTGCTTTGGACTTCTCCAAACACCTCATGGAAATAGTGGTGTTGAAACAGTCAGGTAAAGCAAACCAAGTCAGCTGGCTACTAAAGCAGGTCCTACAGAAGGAACAACAGAAAAGAAGAGGGGTCTGCCCAGTCCAGATACAAAACATAATCAAATTGTATCAGGTACAGTTCAGACATCAGTATTTCCCCCAGTCTCAAAAGACAACTGGTAGAAGTCTTCCTTCAAATATTTAGCCACCCAAAAAAAAAACACCCAAACAAAAAACTAACTAGGACAATCTATTATACAAACACATTACACTAGCTTTGGTAGGTGAAACAGATATACTGAATTTGGCTCAAAACTTCTCTGTAAATTACAAGCTACAACATAAAACAGAATCTCCTAAACAAGCATGGTTTCTAGGCAGTTGCTTTAGGTAACACAACTTACACAGAAACAAAAACCAAAATTGCTTTCTGAAAATCATCTTTAACTACTTTTATGAAGCAAATGCTGCCTATCAGGAAAGTCATTTAAGCCTTTCCCCTCAAATACTTCCAGCGAGAGCTGATCATAATCATCTCTCTTAGCAGAACAGAACAAACATATTCAAAGATAAAAATCTACATCTTAAAAAAAAAACCAAGTTATCTGAAGAAAATATCTTAAAAATAAAAATTATATTCCTTACAAACCAAAGCCCAGTAAAGCAGAGGCACATTAAACTCCTTTAATACATTTCTAGAGTCACTCTAACTGAACAGGAATGAAATGGACAATTTTAGCATTTCCAGGGAAAATTCCTAGGAAAGTTTATCACCTTCAAAGTTGCTTTCCAAATGATTTTACATGGTTGTTTCAACAATCCAACACCTATACTATCTGACTACTGGGAACACTTTTTGCTCCTTTGACATATCCAACAAAAACACAGCCCGTTAATCCAGATCTTTGGAGAGCGTGAAGCCTCTGGATATTCCACACTACTACAGATTTGTTCTGAAGGGATAACAAGAATATTTGGTATGGCTTACATTTACGTCTGCTGTTTAGATGGTGCCTCTTTCTCCTCTTGGCATCATTTGCAACAGCCCTCCAATAACAGATAAAAATAAATGATGCCGTAAGTCTTCCTCAGCAGAGTAACCCAGATCCAAATGGTATTTTCACCAGTTCACAAAGTTACAGGGAACCGCCTCGGGAACTTCAGTGAAAGAAACTTGATTTCTATTACCTGGCTTTCCGACACAGCCAATTTCTGAAAATAAATCTTAAAGAAAACCCTAAATAATATAAACTAGTTCTTACTTGCTAGCTAGTTCTCACAATACACTACCTATAACTGATCCTGATTTCCCCTGCAGTTATTAACTGATACATCTCTAAATGCTCTTAAAGATAACCAAGATACAAGAGTTACTATGCTATACAGTCATGTAGGTAGCCATGTAAAAATCAGATCTGATTCACTCTGAAAAAGATACATAATCAAGTACGGTCCAACGGGTTCTAGGATTACCAGACCAAATGTGTGCTGGAAAATTCAGTATCTTCTTTAAGTAACCATCACCTACTTTTGGAAGCAACTTTAAAAGTTACAATGCAACCATCATTTCACAAATGTTTCACTCAGCAGAGACGGTGGAGCTGCTTAATCTAGCATTACTGGGAGGAAAAAAAACCCAACAAACCCGATTGTAGAACCACACCCTAGGTGTAAACTGATACAGATTTTCTTCTGTATTTTAGCCTGAAACAATAGCCAGAGGGTGTCATTTAGGCTATATACACCTTGACAAAGCAATGGCTACAATATCTAGGGACTGACAATTAAAATGTTTGTATAGTGAAGTACTTCTCTGGTGCTGTTTGATGAGAAGGTTGCAGTGAGCGTGGCTATCTCACACATGCAAACTCTCTCGCCCGTAGAGCCCCGTGACCTGGTCCTGCGTCCTCCCTCCAGTCACAAGCAAAACCCTTGTTGACTTCAGCGGCTCACAAAAGAGACCTCACACCCCTCGACAGCACTTAATAAACTGAACTCCAGTTTTCCCACTGACAACATCTCGTATATTGTTTATGCGGTCAATGAAAAAAAAATCTGGAGACAGAAAACCAAATTTATGAAGGGCAAAATACAACAGAATTTGATGGTAAAGGAAAATCAACATCCAATTTAGTGTGTATTCAGCGTATTATTTGCTTTTCAAATTTAACTCATTAAAGCTTCTACACTTCATTTTAATGCAAACTGCTGTAGGAATTTCAGGCAACCATATTAGCATGAAATCATCCAATAAACTTCCTTGCAAATAAAACCATGAAAGCTCTAGGTTTAGAACCACAGTGCACATCATGGACTTAGAGCCTCAAAGCTGCTCCCTATCAGATTTTAGCCCTTCAGCTGCTTTGTGTACATTTTTTTCAGTGCCAGTTGTGAACACTCCATTTTCTATTACACCACAAACAGCTGAAAGATGCAAGTCCTGCTTAGCCACAGAAAAGCAGATCAAGAACACTGCCTAAGTTTTCTAGCTGTTATGATCCCACCAGAACAGAAGGGAGGCGTAACCAGTTATCCCTTCCACCTTTTATTATCAATGAAGTTTGTCCATGGGCTACGCTGAAGCTATCAAAAGTCAAAATCAGGGCGGGGGTGAGCTTGTAAATAAGAGATCTTTCTCATGGGAAAACAGGTTACCACAAAACAGCCTATTCCACAAGGGCTGACAAGCAGCATTTACACACAAATAACCGAGCATTTGAGTCGTTATAATCTACTCGAGCCAATAACCTAGAACATTTACCATCACAGTGACCATTTCCAAAGCTAGCAATCATGACTCCAAGTGATGTGGGAGCAGCTGTGTGTGCAGTTTACTTTGATGAAGTCATCTCCTGTAGTATCCAGGGTTACCACGAGTATCTGACCACGAGAAACAGTTTGAGAGCCACCGCACCACCGGTCCTGTCTCACAGCTGCACACAGCCTGCACAAGCAGGGAGAACTTTTGACTGTGCAGAGCCTTCTAGCAACGGGAACACCAATTACAGGACATTCTTTGCCTTCCCTGACAACTGCTTTTACAGTTGTGCTACTCTGCTCCATTATACTTTGAATTCCCTTTGTCAGATTTTAACACTCGCTGCTAAGAACTTAAACTACACAGCTGTATTCATCTCCGTGCTGTCACCCACACCGTAAGAATGTCTAGGAAATAAAGTTGAGTATCATACACATGTGCAACTTCCCCAGCAGCAGCGATTTTCTTCATTAAAAGGGAAGAGAAACAATTTTTTTGCATCTTATAGTCTATTTGGAGTACTGAATTACAAATTACATATTATCATGATTTTTGAAAGATGACATCTTTTCTGCCTTGTAAGTGATAAGAGATCACATATCCCCAGCCCGCCGTTGGCCATTACAGCCATAGGCTAGGCATGGTCAGAAAAGGTGTAAGAACTGTGTGCATCTTTTATTAGAGATCCACTGCAATGGAAGAAATAGCTTTTAAAATAGTTACCTTAGAGAGAGTAATCTGCATCCTCTTAACCCAATTTATTTAAGAATACCCTTCACTAAGCCTTTTTGTCTTTCCTGCTCTACTTAAACAATAGTGTTATCAACTTACGAGAAAGTTGTACTTCTACATAATATTTATTGCATTGCTCTTCTCTTACTGAGCATTTGTTGTTAAATATAGAACAGAAACTACACAAAAAGTAATATTTAATCAAGTACTATGAAGAAATCACCTCTTCCGCACAAGGATAACTAAGCTCATCATACATACCACTTAAGAAGGGTTAGATAACAGTGAATTCCTGACTGTTATTCATGTGTATAGACAACTACTCCAAAGGTTCTTAAAAAAAAAAAAATATCCTGCTTCCCCACATATTATGGATAGATTGAGGCAGTTTCATAGCTGCAGTTCCAGTGAAAGTCCCCAAGGCCTTGCAATATCACACTATGATACGGTAATATCTAAAACTGGCAAAGTATCTTTAAAGCATAGAAATAACAGTTCTAACTTGCAGTCTAACATCACAATATTCTATTTATAACATGTGACTCATCTTGACAGAAATAATTAAATATTGTAAACAGAACTTGGATTTAAGGGAAAGGAATAACAAGAAGAAAATGAGGATCAGTCACTAAAGATAATCTCAAAAGCAACATCCTTTCAAATTGCACATTTTTCAAGCTATCACAAAAAATCTCTACAATTTTCTTAAACAGTTCAATGCACATTTAAAGTCTCCTTGTAATTGCTTTATAATAACCAGTCCACAAATCCTTAAAACGCTTTCTGTAAATAGTCAATTAAAATGCAATGAAATGAAGAGGAGATTTATCTGATTACAGACTGAACAGCTATGCAGAATGTCAAAAAAGAAGCATGGCACTTTGTAGTGCTACCTTAAAATATTTATTTCAATCCATTAAAAATTCTCACAGTGTATTTGCAGGCAGTCAAGGACTATACAGTCCTCCAAGCATCTTTGACATGATTTAACACAACAAAAATCAGCTCAATTGAGCACCTCCCAAGGCTGAATAAAAACAAATTTAAATTTGAAATAAGACGCTGTCTCTTACTTGTGTTTACAACTTCATAGTTGAACAAACATTTCACCAGTGCTTTAATTATTTATTGAACTTGCTGCTGGGAAAATTCTAGACCTTGGGTGTATGTGATAAAGATGCTTCCACTGAGCCCACCTGGCCTGGTCCTGGATTTCACTGCTCAACCCCACCCAGCACGGGCTCAAGAACAACGGTTCATTGCTTAGCTCTCAGTACTCTCACAACTCTGGTAACTTTCATTAGTAACAATTAATATAATCAAATATCAAAGCTTCTGGTGAATGCCCTAGAACTTTATGAAGTCTTCTCCCCGCCCCCTCCCCAGGATATACACTAACTGTCCAAGACCAGAAGTTCAACTGCTATCAAGTGACACGATGCTGAACAGAATTTGCTCCACATGCTCTCTTGATAGATTCCTACGGTCATAAAATCTTTCAAGGTGCCTCCCAAAAACCGATGATCTGCATTCCCACAGAAAATTCAACACTTCTTTATAAGATCAGTATAGTCTAAAAACTGTAAGAATGGTACCACATTACATCACCACACAGCCAGCATCAATTCTGACCTGCGATACATCTAACGTATCACTGACCATCACTCAACTAACCTCAACGTACAACAAAGTAATTGTCTCCTCTGCATCTCCCTCCGTGACCAGAGAGGATCACCTCATCCAAAATAGTTGTTACGTTCAGAGAGCAACCAGAAGCTTCCTCAGGATTCTCAGAAGCACCAAGTACAAATGGTTGGAACAAATCACTGGCAGACTGTGTGGATGCTGTAAGGATGGCAAAGAGCTCTATTTAGCCAAGACTCAACAAACTTGATCAATGACAATTGATCAAATCAAGCTCAAGACCCAAGTCACAAATGTTCTGTGGTCCTCTTCCTCCTCCTGTACTTTCTTGCCAGCTAACTATAAACAATGGTGATAGTAGTAGTGCACTGCTTGAAATAAGCAGTACCAAGGGATTAACCTCTCAAAGGATGTAACACACAAAAAAATGGGGGGTTGCATGTGCAACAAAGGATGAGATGCTTAAGCTCTTGCAAAGACATCCCACGGTTTCAGCATGCACTGAATAAGCTATCAAAACCAAACAAATAATTTTAAATTCTCTAACCAAATCTCTCTTCTGTTCTCCATACTTTTATTTTCCATTCTGAAATGCTACAGATTCCTTTGCATGTTTATTATTTCATGAGTCAGTATAAGAATCTAACAGACTTCCACCCTAACCATTTCAAAAGGGTTGCACACATTACCAAGTATTACTGCAAGTAACTATGATCTTTGTTAAGAGCAGATAGGTTCTGTCTCTCCAACACAGCCTTGGGGTCCTGTTGGCTTGTGGTGTTTTATTTAAAACAACATACAAGATAACTGGTAGCAACTGGAAATTTACTGTAGGGAGAGTGAGAGTTTCCTGGGGGGTGAGGGAGGGTTAAGCCCCTAGTCTCAATGAACAGCTTTGGTTCACATCATTTTTACTCAGCTTCTCTACTCTTCCACAAAATAGAACAAGTCAATCTGTTGTCAAATTCTGCAAGAAATAAAAGTTCACTCTGTTGAAGCCCGTCAGAGTTACCATGAATGAACTCTATCCTTACAAACACGGTTCTGTTTAGAGATCATCTTCAAAACAATAATGGGCTAGAAAAACTTTTAAAAGAAAACCACTTTAACACATGTTGCAAGAATCTTCTGAAAAATGAAGTTTGCCAAAATATTTCAAGCACTGCTTTCCAAGTTTGACACCACGAATAATTTTCTTCAAATGAAAACGTATCAGATACCATAGACACACCAACCTCCTTTTGAGACCTCCTGGGTCTCCAAGATGAACTGAGTGTATGTGACCATGTCAGCTGTAACTGATGGCACACGCTCCCAGTATCACACAAACAAGTTTGAAAGATGCACTTCAGCAAAGTATCCTTTTAAAATATAAGAAAAATGCATGAAGAGGACTAGATTTTCTGCCTCGCTGGTTTAGAATGCATTAACAGATCATAATGCAACATGCTATACTTGCTTCATCACAGCAAAAGCTGTGTGGCAGGGGAATCACAGCTTTAGCTGGTTCACAAGCAGTAAGTAATTAAGTGATTGTATGAGCTAAAAGATTCTGTCATGTGAACTACCTATGAAAATAAGTGAAGCATAATTGCTTCTCACATGCTATTACATCCATAGCATTGCTCATCACGAGACTTCGGTGTACAAAGTAAAAGTAAATTTTAAATAGCACTTTAAAACAAAATTTTCCTGTGATGAAGGTTGCCCCTTTCTCATTTCCATCTGTTGGGGATTTGCCATACCAAACGTGAGCAGAGTTCACTAGGCCTGTACCTTACTCCTGCAGCTCTAATCTCTACATCAAAGCTCAGCGTGGACTGTTACTGCCTCAAAAAGCAACATGCAGGAAAGCATCCAGTGAGTTTCTCACTTCGGTGAAAGTCTTCAAGGATCCCAGTAGGAATGGTTGAGTATTACAGACTAGCAGAACAGAAAGCATGTAAGAACAGTGAAATACAAACAGAAGTATGAGACACAAACACTAGGAGTTTGGGAAGCCCAAATTCAATTTCTAGTTCTTACATTAACGTGAGCTTGGTTATGCCAAGGAGAGTCAGATACAGAAAAAAGTGTCTGAGACTATGGACTAATTTTAGTTTCCTGATCCCTGCATGGAACTAGCATCACTGACAGGTATTAAGGACTCATCAGGCTTCATAACCACCAGCGTGCTGAGAGAGGAGCTGCCTGATCAGCAAATAGGAAATGCCAGTGACAAAGGTGTGTCTGAAATCCCGCCTCTCTCCACAGCTTGCAAATGTTGTCCTGGAATTGCACATTTACATCCTTTATTCCTTTAAAAGAATACCAGGCATCATTCTTTTCCTTGAAAGCATAACAAAACAAGAAGCTGATAATGTTAAGCCCCCTTTTAATACAGTGTTATGACATGGGAACACTCAGGAGACCCAGACTCTACTCTGCCTGCAAGCCTGAAATCCACCTCTCTCCAACCAGGCCGGCCAATGATGAAGCTGTTCCCACTAGAAGACGCAGAGAAACAGCACGTGGGAAAGGAAACAACTCAAACCCATAACCCAGTGGGTACCCAGGCTGGTGGGAGCCTCACCTGAAAGCTGGAAATTGTTAAATAAAGAAAATAGTTCTTGGCTTTGAACCCAATTCTAATAAGTGGGCTGTAAAGTCATGTTCCCTCCTTCACTCCCTCTCCAGGTCATGAATATTTAATTCTTTTATGCAAACTGGAAGAGTTGCAATGCAAGGTTAAATTAGCCTAAATAACCTTGAAATCCTTTCGTGAAGTTGGGCCTCTGAGTCAACTCCCAATCTGTAGAGAAAGAGCTTTCTTACACAACGAGTTCTGTCATTAGCCTTATCTAAAATATCATGTGGTACCATGACAAAAATCTTGAGGTTACAGTTGATTTGACAAAATTTACACCTTTGGTTCACCTTTCTGTGTTAAGATCCACAGTTTAGACAGCCCAATTATTTAATAAATGTTTGTTACTCAACTTTGAATGTAAAATTCTTCCTGGGAAAAGGCATCAGTTACAGCCTTGCCAAAATTCTATTTGGTAACACAACACAAACGTATGCTGGCATGTTTTCCTGCTCTCCTCGCTCTTTAAGTGCAAACTTTACTAATACTGCTTTTTCTTTTGCAGTAGGCCGAGCTGCATACAGACTAGTTACAGGTATACATGAAGTCAGCGTCTCATTCATGTCACAAAGCAACCAAAAGAAATAGACTTCTGAAAGCCTAACAGAGCTACAGAATTTCACTTTTAATTCTCTAAGTGTTTTACGAGCTTCCTTCAACTCATAACGCTACAAACCATTCACACGCTTGGAGTCAGTGCGGAGAAGCTGTGTCTCACTGGTCAGCCTATGCAAAAAGTTTCATGATCTCTCTCCAGAGGGGGGTGGGGGGAGGGCAATAAAAAAAAATTTCTTCATCCTGCCAGCTACTCTTTAAAATCTGGAAATCTTAGATGCTTGCATTTTAAGAGGTAGGAATAAGAAAGAATGTTTGAAAATCCTTCTCAGTACAATCTTTACTAGGATAATATGTATGCTTATTGTTACAGATGCTCTTTTAGCACTTGAATGATTTGCCTATTCAGAAAAATAAACTAAATATCCAACATCAGTACTACATTGGAACTTGGCAATGAAGCAATAAGATGATTTTTCAAATGCCTAAGAACTTACACATACACTTAGCAGATGGCAAAATGGCACAAGAGATTCTGAATGCCGCAGCATAGCTGTCTATTACATCTTTTTTACAGGTCAGTGACCACTGACTCCAGTCCTAGAAATCTATTTTTTCAGAATTCTAGCAACACTAGGAATTCTACAAAATAGACATTCTGAATCAGCCTCAGTACAGATCACTGCTTCCCAATATTACTAGCCCGTGCCACCTTGCTTTAGGTTTCATTTGGTGTTTGTAGCACACAAGCAGGTAAGTGCTGAATCAGATGATCTCCTAAGGTCCCTGGCAAGTCCTCCCTCCTGTGATCGTAAACGAAGTTTACAAACTCGGTCTTCCATTTCTAACAGCATCACATAAATGACTCGGATCTAACTGATCTGGTATTTAAAATAACGAGGCACATTTTACGGCACACTTCTCAGAAAGTCTGACAGAATTGAGCTAGCGCAACCAATATTACAACAGTTTTAGAACATTTCTCTGCTACAACTGGAAAAATAAACAAATAAAAAAATGGAACATCACAAACCAAATTCATCAGTTGGCTTTTTCCACTCCCTGTTACAAAGTTACCAGTAATCTATTGCTTTCATTCATCTGTTTACAACTTCAAGTAGCATTGTTACTCATGAAATGAACCAGGTCGTTAATGGGCTTTTGCTAATCACAGGTGAAAGGTCACTCTCATTTAGCAGTACGCTAAAAAATAAACATAGCACATTGACATGACAGAGAAGGGGAATCAGTGTTCAAATAATGACATAGATTATATTAAGCATTAAAATATTTTAGTTCAAGAGAAGATATTGTCAGCATTAGTCATACAGCTTCCTTAGGACTATTTATAGTCTAAAACAAAAAGAAAATCCAATGAGAAACACAGTAAAGACAATAAGTAACCTATGCCCTGCCTTGTAGTTTTGAGATTATATATTAATTTAATAATGAGGCTAATAACACCACTCACTGACAGGCCGCAAGTCCCATACCCAAAGTGACAGGACTGAAGATAAGTTTCCTTTCTCCTTCCCACGCGTGTCCTCTCGTAACTAGTTACGAGCAGGAAAACTTCTCTGCGCGCTTTTCTCCAAAAACGAATCGCACTCACCTTCTCGGCAAAGTCGCATTGCTTCTTGGTTTCGTCCGTATTCCTTGAAATTTTCTTCTAATGCTGTTCCTAAAACCAAAAAGCCACAAGACCTCAATCCACGCCGAAGTCAGAGAGCGGGGCTGACCCCCCCACTACTGACCTGTAACCCGTTCCCCTCTGGGAGCAAACCAGCACACCGGGGAGACACGCTCACACCGCTGCGGCAGCCAGCACAGCTTCCCAGAGACCGAGATGGGCCGGCCCGCGCCCCGCAGCGGGGTGCGGGGCTGCCCGAGCCGCTGTCAGCGGAGGTGCGGGGTCAGGGGGTCCCTCACCTGAAGCTGGAGCTGCCCCCGCCCCGAGGCCCAGGCTGAATCCCGGGCAGGAGGTGCCGGCCTCCAGGGACCGGCTCAGACCTACAGCGCGTCCCGGATTACAGGAACTGGGCCAAGCGTTGCCCACCTCGCGCCGCCTCGGGAACCGCGTACCGGACATCGAACTCGGACGCGACGTCGAGGCGGAGCGAGGGTGGGGGGGACAGGGGGGAAACGAAGAGACCCAGCCTCCTCCTCCTCCCTGGGCCCGGGACCCTCGGCCCCCTCCTGCCGGCCGCCCCGCGGTCCCTCCCGCGGCGGGGCCGCGCCCGGGGCACCCCCAGCCGAGCGGGGGCCGGACCGGTAGCGGGGGTTGGGGAGGGAGGAAAACGGCCGCTCACCGTCGTTCCCGTGAAGTTTAGCAGCATCGACCCAGTGGCTCCAGGGCTGCCCCAGCATCGCCTCGGGGCTGGGCAGGGACCTGCGCTCCCCGACGGCCGCCATTGCCGCTGCGGAGGCGGCGGCGGCGGGGCCGGCGCCGCTCCCGCCTCCTCCGCCTCCGCCTCCTTCGCCGTGGCGGGGCCGCCGCTGCCGCTGCCTGGCCGCCGCCGCGCTGCGCTGCTCCCTTCTGACGTCACCCGCGTCCCGCGCCGACATTCTTTCCGCTGCTATAAGGTAACGAGAAAAAGTCGTCGGGCGCTTAAGGTGGCGCCGAGTTTTTAAGGAAGCGCCGCGGCGCTGTCAGCCCGCTCGCTCTCCACCCCGCGGCCCTGGGGCGGCGTCGACTTACCTCTGCGGCGGCCCGGGGGGCGGGAGCCGGGTGCCCATTATTGTACGGGGAGCGCTCCCTTCCTCTTCACCGTGTAGGTGAGGCGCGTTTGTGTGTTTGCGCTAACAAAGCGGCGGAAGGGAGGGGACAAGGGCGCGGGGGGGGGGGGGGGGGGAGAGAGTAGGGCTACGCCGCCCGCCAGGCGCTCCCCGGCTCCATGGGCCGCCTTTCTTTCTCCGCACCACCGGCCCGCGACCCTACAAAAACAACGGCCGCATCACAACCCCGCCTGGCACCCGCTGCCCCGGGAAAGGGGAGGGGGCCGGACCAGCGACGCGACACGGCGGGGCGGAGTCTGGGCTTGCGCGCCCCGCCCATCTCACCGGTCCACCTTAAACCCGGCGCCTCCTTAAAGGCAGCGGCGAGCAGGAAACTCGCTCCGGGCGGGCGGTGGCCCCGGGCCGATGGTTGCGGGGGGACCGGGGGAGGGGCGCGGGGGGAACCCGGGCCGGGGCTGCCCGGAGAGAGTTTCCTGCTCGCCGCTGCCCTCGTTATGCTCGTAACCTATTTAAGCTCTGCAAAATCAAGTTATTTGATTAAAAACACTGGTTTTAGAATCCGTTTACTACCGGGTTTTCTCTCCAATCGACTGAAATGTCCGAGTACCAATGTCAAGTTAAACTCTCGGGCCAAGATTTCTGCCCACGCTTTACGCCACCATCACTAATAACATCACTGAACAGCTAAAGGTGCACATACATCTGCTGCGCTGCCTCCTCCGCAGGGACCCAGCCCACGCGTGAGCTCCAGCGCGCGGGGCTCGTGCCGTCAGCGGGACCGCTCACGGATCACGTCCGTGTATTTGCAACACTAGGCAGCAAAAATCAAAACTGGACATCGATGCGTTTGGACTGCGCGGCCCCAGTCCTGCAGAGGTGTACGTACCTGCAGGCTTAGCTAACGCCTTGCTGTTTTCATTTAAAGTGGGGAACTATACCGAGATATAGATGTTCCTTTCCAAATTTATGCACACATAAAATGTATAAATACAATCATCACGTAATTACAACCTATCCATCCCATAAGAACATTTTCAGTGTTCCACCTAACTGAAAATGTCTGTCACACTCAGGATGTATCTTGTAAAATTGCAGATCTACACAGAATAGCTAGTGAGATGTTTCCCTCCTCTTGATCACTGCAAGTCTAATTTAACTCTGCAATAAAAGGCAAACACCATGAGATTTAGATAAAGATTGCAACATTGACTTCTCCCATAAACATTTGTAGCAGGATTAATTAACAAAGGCTATCAGCTCCTTGAGCTGGGCCCTGATCTTTCAGTTACACATGTTCGTAACTGTACAGGAGCTTCCCAAAACAGTGGAACAACTCTTCAAGTTAGGTCTAAGCATGAGAAAAGGTGTTTATGCAAGCAGAATCTAAAGATAAATTATGAAGGGAGGGCATTATTGTTTGATTCATTATCAAATAATTTATAATAGAAAACTACTTATAATTAAAGCTAAGAACATCACTAGGAGAAAAATACCAGTCAGGTGCTAAGCAATTTCTGAACAGAACCTAAGCTTCTTTTACGGTGTAGAAGCCAGACAGGAAAAAAAAATAAAAAATCTATGACTGATTTCTTTCAAGCTTAGTTCTTCAACTACTCCAGAAGTGGAGACTCACTTAACATCCGTAGCTGAATTCAGACTCCGGCCATGGGATAAGGCAAGTTACAGACAGAACGATATTATCTGTGTCAAACATTCTGGTTTATATTACAAACTTTACTACTTTCATACATCTCTCCTTTGTTCTGGAGAAAGCTGTCAGCACGTTGTCTCAGCTGCAGTTTGAAAAACAATCATTGATACGTCCGAGCTAACTACTTTAACAAGCCAATATATTATCAGCTTTTCAGTTTCTAAGGTTGACACTCACCAAGTTATTCAAAAGTGCCAGCCGAATGGGTAAAGTGCCTTTATTTCACACGTCTTTGATTATCTCCTTTCTTGCTCTTTTTTACTCTTTCAAACTGGTTTTTGCATTTTTCCCCTCCCTCTTTCTTAACTTTTCTCTTCTCCCCCTATATATTCCCACTCCAGATCTAATTCTGCAGTCTGGGCCTCGGGCTGTCCTTTCGTAAACCTTTTTCCACTCGTATTTTCCCACTGTCGTGAATACATCAGTACTCCAGTAGAGGGAGGAAAGTGGCAGCAGAAAGATCAGTTTATCAGTTCAGTGCACAAGACCAATTTGTCAGAGAGCAGGAACAGGAGCAGAAGAAAAACTAATTTTACAAGGACTGGAGGTGGAGAGGATTTTCTTTTCCCACAAACTCACTAGGCTGACTATGTGTTTGGTTTTTTTTAAGCACAAAAGTTCAAGTCCCTTAAATTGTTTCCATAGTGCTATACATGGATGCATTGATGATTTTAGGGAAAACTAAGGAAAACCCTGAAAATTCATCATGTTAGAAGGAAATCAGAATTGAAAACACATGTACAAGCTGTAGGCTTTGAACAGAGGTGACTATTACGAATCTGAGACATACAGACCAGGAGTACAGCCATCAAAGCTCCTGTGGCAATCAGCAGAGAGCCAGGGATACCTTTGGGATCAGTTTGGTCCCTCCTGGTCCAGAGCACTTTCTGAAGAAGCCCTTCTCTTCCTATTGACCACAGAAGTAGTCAAGGATGACCATGCACATGAATTAGGCACCTCCGTGAGGCACCTAGAATTAAGTGAGATGAATCTGGTCAGGAGTGGGCAGAACACTCAAGCGTGGAAAGCGCTGCCTAAAGGCAAGGCTCCTTGAAGAGAAAAGAAGTGGTCCAGAAATGCTACAATTCAAAGGGCTTAACTGAGGGGGCAAAATAGCCCAAAAAGTAGCATTGGGACTGAGACAGTGTGTGAATAACCATAGACTGCTCTTACGTGTGAATGAGAACAGGCACACAGAGAATGGAGAGAAAAATATGAAGGACTAAGTTAAGCTCAGATGGAAAGTGGAGAAAGAAAAATGTGAGGCAGGAAAATAGCAGAAAACAGTGGATGATGTAGAGAAAACAGCCAAATAATGAGGCGAATAAAGCATAAACAGGCAAACAAAAAGTATAACACAGGCTGCAAAAGGAAAGAAAGAATGTCATCAAGAAGAGGAAACAAAACACACAAAAAGGGAAAACCCTTGGTTTTAAAGGTCACTAAATAGATTTAATAACATATTAAACATGGCTGGTGATACTCATTAAACATATGCCTACAAACAGCATGCAACTGCTTAAAACTGAGGATGGTTATTTTGTGGCATGACACTACAGGCATTTTTTCACCTGTACCAGCAGGTTTCATTCTTTGGCCAGGTGGTCCGGGAAAGCTGTTCAAACAGGGAACACCTACCTCAGCTGTTCAGTTAGAATCTGAAAGACAGCCTCTGTATAGGACCTGAGATATGTAACTCTTAACTGGAATGAAAAAGGACGGACAAATCTGCAGTTGAACTCTTTTAAGAACAGAAGTACAATGATACAATTCACCCATGATTTTCCACAACGAAAGGGAAAGGATGCAAGAACTGAAGTGCGAAGGAAGAGACAGGGAGAACCTACGAGGGTGTCACCGTGTCAGTACTCAGAAGAAAGAAAAATAGTGAATCCACAAAAAAGTCTGTCAAGGAAAAGATCTGAGGGGCGTTACGGCATTAAAGGAAATCAAATAAGTTAATTCTAGCCAAAAAGTATGAAACAATCAAGAAGGGCTTAACAACTAAGAATAAATATTATTAGTGAAGATTTTCTGGTCGATGAGTTTCAGGATGAAATGACAACTCAAGTAGCTGATATGCTGAAGTGCTCCCATCAGCTCCTGCTGGCAGCAGTGGAACTGGGAGTACATTTTGTGCATTTTAAGGTATGTGTCCAGTATGAGAAGTACTATAATTGGGCAAGTAGGGAAGCAAGAGATAAAAAGTTCATATAAATCCAGACATCCAGATGATGAGAGAACTATCCAGCCATAACAAAACAGACCATTTCATTTAAGCCTCATTATAGAAAAATACTAATATATCAAGAAAAATGCATTCTGGTAATCTGCAGTTCACTCTCACCTCCAGTGAAATCAAGCAACTTCTCCCTTTATAACTACACACAGGACTGTGATCCTGTAGAATAATAATTATGAGCAGCACACAATAAAAAGTTATACAACAAACCACGCCAGACTATTATCGTTTTCCCACAGATCCTGGGAACAGGTTGATGTGTATGATTTTATTTATGAGTATCACTTCAAAAGGGGAGCTGAAGATGCTCAGAAGTGCTAGAATACAGCTACTTTAAATACTGGAATATGAAATTATTGTGGATACCTACTAAAAAACACCTGTACCAGGGGAAAGAACAATATTGTTAAGATTAGAAGACTAACTTAAAGTATCCGTTTCTGAGGAGAAGGAATGGGGAAATGGAGGCTAATAAATGTAATAAATCTGCAAAGAATTCTGCATTAGGATGAGAATGCAACAGATGCCCCTCTACTTTTATCCAAACATCACAATGACCGTACTGAAGATAGTATAACCTTTTTAGACCCAAATCATAAGCCAATGTCACGACCATTTCCTTCTTTACTTAATTGTCAAATACGTCTTAGATGCAAGTTCAATTTCTGCAAGAAGTAACAACCTCGCGATCTAAAGTAGATTAGGAAGCACAAGGAATACAGGAACACAGATCTTTGCCCTGCTTAGATGTCACTAAATGTTGTCAATTCTTGAAGAGAATTTTACAGAGAAAACACTGAATAGTGACACAAAGTTTTCAGGTGTTAAAAATACATCCAGTTAATAATCTGGAAACCAAACTAATGTTTATTATTTTTACACAAGGTATTGAAATCACCTTTTGAAGTTGGAAATGTTAAAACGATTTTGGCAACCTAACTATGCAGATGAATCATTTTAATCAGAGGAATCAGAAATGGGTATGACCTTATAAATTCTGATTTATACACAGAGAATATGATATTACAATTTAGGATGATTAAAATACACAGCTATTCAGGTCAACTGTAACAAAATATTAGTGCCGAATTTCCATTTACTGAAATCAAAGTACTTAATGGAAACAGTTTGATACCAACAATCTTTTGATGGAACCTAACTACCACGCAAAGTTTCATAACCCTGCCTGGTTTCTTGCCAGCTTGTCCACATGGCTCCTTGGCAATTCATTGAGGCAGAAGACTCTGGGTCCAAGCACAGCCCACAGGACTGAGGAGTTCCTTGAGACCACAATGATGCCTACTTATGATAGGAAGCTGCCTGACTCCTCATAACCTCAGAAGTCTGAGATGCTGATTAACATCAGACCAAAGATCCTGAGAACCCTGGCACAAGGAAATTTAAATTTATACCATTCTTTTCACATTTGATTGCTGCTTGCTGATGCTACCTGCACTGACCACATACTTAGCAAGTTAGCAACAAAATATAGGAATTGGATGTGGACAGGTCTATGGGACTCAACGGGATGCATGCAAGGGTGCTAAGAGAGTTAGCTTGGAAGGTCATGGATGTAGACCATGAGATTGCTGGCAAACTGGCTGAACTGCTGTGCTCAGAGGGTGGTAATGGCTCAAAATCAAACTGGCAATCAGTCACAAACAGAGTTCCTTGGGAGTCCATACTGGGCTCAGTCCTATTCAGTATCTTTTAAAATGATCTGGATGATGGGAGTAAATGCATCCTTACCAAGTCTGCAGATGACACAAAACTTGGAAGACAGGCAGATATACCCAAAGCAAGTGTCACTATTTACAAAGACTGTGACAGGCTGGAAGACTGGGCCAGTTCAAGAGACACATTAAAAAACTGGACAGGGTCCACCAAAGTGGACCAAAGAAGGCTGGAAAACTTACTATAGAAATTAGAAGGAATGGGGTTCGTTTGGCCTAAAGAAGAGAAGGCTTAGGTGGGACATAATCATAGCCTCCCAATAAGTAAAAGATAGTTACAGAGAAGATGGAGGTGCTCTCTTCACAAGAAACACAGTGAAGGGCAAGAGAAAACAGGTACAAGTTGCTTCAGAAGTTCTGTCTGGATACAAGAAAAAGTATTCACTCTGAGGAACAATTAAATATTGGAACAGGTTGCCCAGAGAAATGGTGGACTTTCCCTTGCTGGAAATATTTAACACTTGGCTTGATCAGGCCTCAGATAACCTGCTTTCAGCAAAAGGTTGGATCAGATGATGTCCAGAGGATTCTTCCAATCTAGACCTTCCTATGATTATATGAGAATCTGACCGATGCTGTGGCCCTATTTAGTGACGTGGAGCAAGGAAGTAGATAAGAACAATGACAATTTTTTGCAACCCCAGGCACTCTGGGTTCACTAATACAGCCACTTCTCAGGCTGCTGAAAAATCCAGGGAAGCATTCTGTTACAGAAACTTCAGATATTACAGCTTCCAATGTTTCATATTTCAGGAGCCACACCATGACAAACATTCCTTGCTTTTCTTGAGCCCAGATTAACTCTGCCACTTAAATAAGTTCTGCAGACCAGGTCCATGCTAACCAATGGCCCTTGCTGCTGCAATCTATTTTTAAATACACTAAAAGATGATTTGCACAGCAAATACTAGCCAGGCTGTAATAGTCTGGATTCTTCAAGTCTGTGCATAACAAAAATGCAAACATAAGAGTGAAATATTTTCTTTCATGATATCAAGCAAAAACGTACAAAATAGTGAAATGCATGCAATGATAAAAAGTTAAGACAAATGTAAGGGAAACAGAGAAAGAAATGGATACTGTTTCAATGAATTAGCAGCACCTGATAAAATAATCTGCACTAGCAGCTTTTTAGCCAAAATTTCAGTTTATCATCATAATTTTCTCTTTTTCCTAACGTTCTGCCAGGAACGCTGGTCATGGAGAATAACTCCAGTGTGTTAGGCAACTGTACAGTCTTTGCCTCAGTTTGCAATTCTACTTTCTGAACTTGTAAGATAACAAAACTGATGCAGCTGGTAGGCTATGGTATATACCAGAGCCTAACAACCTTTAAATGCTTTCAAGTATCCATAGAAACGTGGAAATAGACAAAAAAAATACTCAGAAAAAGAAGTATAGTTCTAAAACTATAATACGTAAATAAAAAATATTGCCTGTCTGCCACATCTTACTTGTCCAAATCACTTAATCTAAGTGATTGAGATATATGCTCCCAATTTCCTTTTATCTTTTTAAGTTTGGCTGTTCCATGCATTGAACTCCCTTTAGGTTGATTGCAAGGTCACTTATTTCCCACTGAAAAATGTATTAAACACCTGCATTTAAAAAAAAAAAGAAGTCTCCCCACTGCATCTGGTAACACTTCAGACTTGCTTTGCAACCCTGCTAATATCCTGTTCTCCACGCTTCTCACATCTAAAGTATGTGAATATAATGCTTAAGGAAAATATTTGGGTAAGCATGTCACAGTACCTTGAAAGTATGGTGAATCGCTGGGTTGATTTATCAATTGATCTTCATCTGTTCAGATTTTGGAAGCTTTTTCTAACTTGTACCTGATTAATTCTGAAAGAAAACAAAAAGAGTACAGCAATAAGATACCTAAAACCTTATGTCCGTTTCCTAATTATAACTGTATCTATTTAAAAACTAATACAAAGCGTTTTATTAATTTTACAAATACAGTTTCTGCAATGGATTTAAAATTGAAAGGTAAGCAGGGAGCTGTTATGCACTCTTATGTACAGAGCAGCTCTTTAAATGGCAGCGTGACATTACCAGAAAGGTATGCATTGGATGAAATCTCAATCTTCAGCCCAGTTACTGCACTTACATCGACTATTACTGACCAGATTTCCCAGCAGACGGTTGTGTCTCTATCAGAACCTGGTGACACGACAGCACTGGATTTTCTACACAGGATTTTTCTAGAATATAGCACGACTCCAACAACAGGGGCTCTCGGTACGCAGTCATTGACATTTTTACCACCATGTCACAGAACGCGGATAGCTAAAAATGATCCCTCACGTAATAGTCATTAGTGACTATTACTGTATCGCTGATGAAGAATTTAACAAAAACTAGAGAGGGGTACAGATTGAGGCCTTTCCCACAAAAGGAACGTCTATCATCTCGAGATCAGGTTTTTAAAATCCCTCAATTCAATGCTCATAAACCTACTGCTTATATAAACCAAATTTAAATCCTGTTTGCTTTGGTTTAGCATAAATCAATGCCTAATTGGTTAAAGCTAAACCAAAGCCATGTTAAAACTTAGAAAAGAGTTCAACCGTCCTTGTCCACAAGTTATATTAAAGATGAAATCCTTGATTTTTATAAGTGATTTGAAATTAAACTGGTGATTTTTTTTCATCTACTAAAAAGTCATGAAGATATATATAAATGACCAGATGACACTTCAGAGAAAACTATTTTTTCCCCTCCAAAGATTAAAGTCCAGACAAGGGGAATGCAGTCCATAGGGCATCCAAGCCGTTCCACAGGCTGTAGGGCTCTGCCTCAGTGGAAGGTGCAGAACAAAGCTTTTCCTGGCTTCTGCTGCTCCTCTGGGAAGCTCTCTGCAAATTGAGTTCATGTCTGTAAAGTCTTCTTATGCACTGAGGATAAATCTCTTTTTGTTTTTTCTTTTCTTTTAAACTGCAGCTTAGCAGCTGACACTATCTTGACTATAAATCACCTACAGATATATTTACTTTTTCTAAGCTGTACTCTGCTCAGTGACATACTTGATCCTAAGAAGCACATCCAAGCTTAATTATATTCTAATTACTCCATAAAATCCAAAATTTTCTTATCTTCAGTGGACACCACTTAAGAACAAGCCCAGCATTGTTTCTCTCTCTCCTCTGCAGCTACTATTCTGCTTTACGGTTAATAGAACTGATCGTTAACAGATTTCTGCACTAGTAGAGGTCTCAACACATTGAATTTCCTTGTTACACACAGAAATCTCATTGAATACTACAGTGTAAAACTTTCTCTTCAAGTCTTGCTGCTGCTCACTGGGAAAGGCAATGCAATGTTTGTCAAAAATCCTTTTTTTCTTTCATTTGTTTAGGACAGGAGACTGAATTCATAGAGAGCATCCCCTCCACAGAAGACCATGCAACTTTTAGCCTCAAAGTCCCAATCCCTTCAAGCATACGACCTCCCTACTGTGGAAGGAACTCGCTCCGTCATCTCTACACCAATTTATTTAGGGGATATGAGGAGTCTGCATGTAAAATGCTCTTTGTTTTATCCTGACTTACATGTTATTTGTTACATAAAAGGCATATTCCATTGCTTCATGCAAAAATGAAAACAAGAACTACCTATAAAACAGATGACTTTTGCAAAGACTTACACATCTAGGAACAGGGCAAGAAGTAAGTGGTAAGTACAAAAAATGGACCAGATGAGGGTGAGGGAAGATCAGCCAAAAGTTTTACTCCTATATGCAAGAAATCAGAGTGCACTGTGTCACCACCTGCGGATTTTGCTGTAGGGATGACATCTGGAGTTGAGTCTAAAGGAAATTAAGAGAATAGTAAGTTTCAAAAGAGTAAAGTGACAGCTTAACGACCCTTTAAAGGGAACCCTTTCTCTGGATAATGGGTGGCAAAAAACAGGAATGATTCTTGTTGAGAATTTACAGCAGGTCAATTACAACCACAACTGTCAGCAGAGAGTAATGCAAGGAAGCCATGGGATGATTGAGAATAAGCGGAGGAGCTCTCTCTCCAGAAGGTAAGCACTTCGGTACCCTGCAAAAGGGAGAGCTAGATCAAAGACGGAAAGATGAAAAAAATAGTCAAAGCAGCAATCCAAGAAAATGGAAGAAGGCCTGCATTTTCAAACCAGCGAAGGAGACTCAGCATTATCTCACTCTCAATGCCTGGCTGTCAAAGAAACTTGGTTGCAATTGCTATTGAATACTTCGAGGAGTTACTGATGTGCAAGACAGGAAACCACAGCTGGCAGAGGAAAAGCTATATCCCAGTCACAACAGTATCTACACAGACACATATAATAAAGGCACAATTATGATGACTAATGCATATTATCCATTTAAGGGAAACATACTTACATGGAAATTGTAGTTGCAAAGCAACTCATGAAAATAAAGGAAATGTAAATATGTGTGATAAAGCATCCCTAACTTTTGAAAGTATCAAAACTAATGCTTCAGCTATCCAAACTCCTTTAACTCTTTTCCTTTTCAGCTGTCAGAAATAGGGACCAAAGAATGTGCTCACATTTTGGAACAGTCTTTCTCCTTTGTTATCTACTAAATATCCAAATGTAAGATAAAATACAATGTCTACATTTATACGAACAAAGATTTGGACACGCTAGGTATAATCACCCCAACACTGAGCTTCATTTAGACATTTTGTTTATGAAGATAACCTAATGAGGTCTTATTCTGCCCCCTGGAAAAATGGGTGCAGGAGGCATCTGTTGAAGAAACACAAGCTGGCCAGCAGAAGGCCGGGGCGGCTGGTAACAGTAAATCAGAGCAAATCTCAGAGTAATCTCATTTGTGCTGAAGACTGACTCAGGACCCGCCAACTACAGAATCTCAGGGGGTCAAAGATGGTATAAGGACTATAAGCTCTACCAATACATAATTGGCCCTCCTACTTTCTTAGGGAGACACAATTCTTTACATCTTCACAGATTAAAAAATAAATACCGTAAACTTCTGTAAATACCAATTATAAAATTGTGGCATCTCAAGATTTCATATAGTTCCTATGTATACCAATGTAAAATATTTCTCATAATTACCTACATATGTACTATGATTTGTGTAAACACAAATGCAATAGAATATTCGGTGCAAAATAAAGTTATTCTGAAACTATTTCAAACATGCACAGGTATCTTTATAGATAATGAGAAGAGTCAAACTTAAATAACTAGTATCTTAGTTACTAAATAACTAATATCTTAGCTAATAGAGAAGAAACAGCACCTCAGATAGTTCTAAATAAATTGATAAAAATTGCAAAATAATTAAGCATAAAGTGCAGTTGAGGGGTCTTAACTATGACTGCTGTCTTCTTCCTTTGTCTAATGGGAACCGGAAAACATTTGCATTAATTATTTTGCTCAACAAATCATGTTATCACTAACTGTAGTTTTATCTTCCAACAATTTCTCTTTTAACTTAGAAGTCTTCTTTAGCAGTAAGATTAAAAAGTCGCAGGAAGCCTTTGCATATTGCACTTCAACTTTTTAAGTATGACACACAAAAAGCACAGAACAGACAGGTTAAAAAAATAGTTGGTTTCAGAAATAATGAAAGATATTCTATAAGCGAGTATCTTGTTTTGTATTTCAAAACACCTGCATCTTGCAGTATGATTTATACCACCATTTGAAAGTTCAATCCATAAGACATATTAGCTTACTGCAGCTAAGATAAATCAGGACAGCTGAAATTATATTTATACATTTCTTTAAAAATTGTATTTATGTACAACTGTAGAGAAGAAAAAGATATGTTCTGCATTTTATGCCATAGGAATATTTCATACCAATTACAACTGGTATTACATCAGAAACACAAACAACAAAAGATTAGTAGCAAGCAATAAGACACTGGACATCAGGATTTTCTGTTTTTTTAAATAAATAATATTCTGATTGGCTCAATGTAAAGGGTGCATGAAGCAAAACAGTAATGTTAAAAAGAATATACAAACATAAAATATAAACATACTTTTCAAGACACAAAGGCTCAGCTAATCAAGACAATGCAGAGTACATGATTAACATGACTGGCAAAATTTATTACTGAGCTTCTCTATTAAAAGTAATATTATTCAAACTACACCGTCACGGTTACTGCAGATTAAAGATTTCAAATTAGCTCCTCATGTATATCATTATTGTGAGTGGTTGCATTTTATCTGTCTAATTTTAAATTACTGCAGGCAGATGAAAGTCATCTTAAAATCTGACTCATAATTTAGGTACCGTACCACTAACCTTAGCAGAGATGCTGGTTCTTACACAGGTACAACATTATTCTTAATGTAAACAAAGGACCCTGGCATGCACCCCAGGCTAAGGATGTCAGCATTTTTCAAACACCTTTCTGACTGTTCCATTTTATGGTGATGCAATATGACCTACATTTTCAATGGCCAAAGAGAGACAGAGACATAAAAAGGGAGGAGATAGAGAAAAGAAAGACAGACAGACCTTTGCTGTCCTTATCCTCCATTAACTACAGCTTTAACTGTCCCTCATGGGGCTGGTAATGGGCAAGAATAAAAGCAGAATAACCTTATGGTAAATTCTGAATGAGAAGCTGAAAGACAGGCTAGTATAAGAAATAGCAAGATTTTTTTTTCTACAATCCCATGAGCAAGTACATAGTAATAGTCTCAACAGGAAAGAGCAGTAGAATCAATGATTTTATAATCAGTTGCCAGTACAAAGCTGTCTGCAATACAGACGCTTATTTTACCGCCTTGTATTTCCCATCATGTTCCTGCCCTGCTTCATTTCTATGTATTCTCTTTAGATCTCAAAATGAAACGCAAAATAATCCATGTTATCATCATCTTTACAGACAGGGAAATTGAGGAAGAAGGAGCGATTTGCCCACAGTTACCTACCAGGCCCAAGGCAGGGCTGGGAACAGAAAGCATCACTCTTCATTATCACTGTGCAATCTATTAGGGACTGTGGTACCTGTCATCCTAATACATAATCTTGACACAATACCAAAATTATCTCTATCTTGTCTTTCTTGCACATGAACTTCACACAGAAAACTGTACTAGATTACTGCTAACACTCAGAAAGCTGTCCCTCACAAACGATACGCCACATTTCTCAAAGGGGCTCTGGAAATGCATTTGACTGCGAATTGTAAAACTTGGCATAAAATGCCAGTGCTTCACTATGAACAGGTAAAAATAAAGACCAAATTAAAGCTTTGGTTGATTTTTCATTCTTCTGCAACTTTCCTTTCAAAAATCAGCAGTTTTCCACAGTTAAACTACTACATTAAGAAATTAAAAGCTTGTTGCTAGGACTGTATTAAGCCAAAATCAAGATCAGTTACTCTTTTTTTAGTGCAAAAAATGTCCTGCAGAATATTTGCAAAGCGCTTACAGGATCAGCCCCTTTAATAATGCTGGTAGTTAATACAATAAGCAATATAACAGTAAATCATTTTCTTATTAGTGAAACTGAAGGCCAGAACTTGATCTTAAGCATACCTCTAAGTCCTGAGCGACTCCAGCGCTTTCCAAAGAGCTTCTTGAGATTTGCACATACATAAACAAGATTGTAATTTGGCATTGTGTTTAAACCAGAGATCAATAAAACGTATAGATTAATTCCTAGTTTTGAACTGTATTTATTATAACAATAGGTTTCCTATCAAGCAGTATTCATCTCACGAAGTGCAATCATCCCTACACAGCAAGGGCTCAGAAACTGTTGTTCCTTTGCTTGAGTGCTGCTGCCTTTTCTAACTGCGGCCGTACATCAAACTGTTGAGTAGTGACAAGTTAGGAAGGCAAACAGCACCTACGTGAAGAAAGGGAGAGAAAAAAAAAGCCAAAGCTTATCCTGCTTTAAAGAGAAGAGACAGAGTGGAGAGTCAAGAGACAGATTGCTAACAGGTATGAAGGAAAGGAATTAGCTATAAAATGACGGGAAGGAGTTTAGAAATTAAGACGAGAGGATGAACGCTGCAAAGGGAGGATGAGGGGGCAGGGGGTGCTGGAAGACACAACGTGAAGAATGCAAAAAGAACTATTTCTCCAACAACATGTACCCATATGACTGTGAGGAAACCCTCATTTGTTAAAATGAGATTGCAATCACACATTCCTCTATTCCTATTATCCCTGGTCGCACCTTGGTCAATCTATTTTACTCTTTGAAACTGAATTTAGTGGGAAACTGGTATTTCTCCCATTATAAACAAGTTTATTTCTGTTAATCTAGGACAAAGTCTTGCTGATATAAAAGAGATCTCTTCACTATTGTCAGCATTACTAAGGCTCTCTTTTGCATGTTTCACTGCAACATTTTCTCAGTTTCTCTTACTTTTTGTCCATGTTTTTTTTTTTTTTCCTTTATACTATCTCTGTTGCAGTTCTGAAGGGAGAGAAGCTCAGGTGACACTTTTATTGCTGTCCAACACCATAAAAATTCCAAGTGGAGAACCAACCGGTGCAGAGACTTGTAGGGTGCAAGGCAAGCAACCCAGCGCCATCCTTCCCTCTGCCTACCAGTGACTGCCACCTAGGGTCGGTGCGCCGCCTCACACGGAACAGCCTGGTACAGCAAGGAAATGTTAACCCCATTCAAAAAAACCCAAGAACTCACATTCTAGAAAGTTAAAACTAGCTTAAAAAATAAATTATTCGTGTTTCTCTTCTTAACATGCCTTCTGGCTAAGGAGCATTTGGCCCATGTCTCCCCGATTTTCTCCAAAAACTGCAATTGCATTTTGTTATAAGCACTCAAGTTGCACATGTGGGGAAAATACATATAAAATAATACATATAAAATACATAAAAATAGCACTATGCTACTCTTCAAGTAAATCCTATGTTTCAGGTTGTTTCCTAAGAAACATGCTAGGCCATGGTAAAAAAAAAGGGGATACAAAATTTCACCATTAGCTGAAGATGTAACAGTCACTTTTCAAAGACTACCTGTGCAAAAATGCTGACAAAGCTTTACCGTTAATGACATTTGTGATACTAATGAGACTAAAAATGTCTTTCTAGTGGCATGAAACTTAATTTTAAAACCTTAACATTTTAAGAAATACACTCATACTGACACAAATGTACTAGTGGCTTAAATGTCTAGAAAATGCCCACCCAAGCCAGCACCACTTCTTACACACTGTAAATCTGACACATATTTATAAACTATATTAATTTACAGCTGTTTATTATACTATATAAAATCATATATTTTTCTAACTACTACTACTTATGTAGCTATTAATAAGGCACTCAATACTCAAATATCAATCAAACAACCACTAGATACACTTTAACAGAATAAAAGGAAGGATTTTTTTTTTTTTGTTACTATTTACCTGGAGAATATAATTGCATTTTAACATATTCCCAGTAGCAGTTACCTTCTCTGAAAACGATACAGGGACATGAAGCTACAGCTGTGTAATTAAGTGCTAGCATTCTCTTTAGCTATTAAAGTCATTTATTAGCTAAGGCTAATAATGTGGTGTGAAAAAATCAGTTCTCCAGTTTCCCCACCATTCTGCTCATGGTCAAGATTGGTAATGAAAACACAAGATTTCTTCTCACATCTATCGTTGCAACAGATACACAACCTCCAGGTCACAGGTATACCTCATCTTACCGCTTCTCCCACTAAGGAATTAATTTTTCCTACGGGGACACATATTCACAGATAAAATGAAATTAAGTGGGATTACAAAGCTTGCTGTTGAACATGGCTACCTAGGTATAAACCAAAGGTCAAGCTGCAGTCTATTGAAATCAGCAATTTCTACCTCATGCGTGCATGCAGCCAGCTGGAACAATTGCTCATTCAGATCCACACTCAGGTGACACTTCTTCCGTACAAGCCACTCCATGAATCCTCTTAGTTTTTCCAAGCAGAATAACAATTCTATTACTGGCCTGGATGCAACATTACAGCAGACAAGAGTATTTAAATGGGGGGATGACAGGTAATTGCTATAACATGGTCCTGGAGGATGACATGCAAGAAACACCCCTCAAAAAACCAAACCCTTTGAAAAACATAACCTTTGCTTGACAACTGCCACAGCCTTTCTTACAGTTGAAGTAGAACTGCTAAACAGGTCACAGAGGTCGAAAATAGGTTTCAGCGTGTATCAGTCTTGTACTCTGATCCTATTAAAATCTGTGCAACGTGTAGGCAGAAGTCTGTTAACCCAAGGAGGGATGGAAGGAACCTCCCGAGGTCAGACAGTCTGTCACTCAGCCCCAGGGCATGGTCACTAAACTACCTGGTGGGAACAACACTGGTAATGGAACCTGTTCTTAAGGACCTCAGGCAATGGAAGCGCCATTGTCCCCGCAGGTGACTCTTCCAACGTTTCAATACTTCCACTAGAAAACTGGATTTGTCCAGGGTGAATCTTCATTGCTACAATTTGATCTATATTTTTTCCCTGCCTGCCATAAGCCCCCCTGCTTTGCAATGCTCTTCAAGAGATCTGTCTTCTCACTCTCTCAGTCCCCCCTTACGGAATTGCCCTCTTTTAGCACTTGTTTATGCATGATGTTTTTCAGATCTTTAAGCAATTTCACTGGCGTCTCCACACTCCCTCTTTCCTAATTTTATTCAATACAGACCCTGTTGTCCTGCCTCTGTGCAGGCATTAATTGTTTATTTCAAAACTAAAGGAGACTGAGCAGTCTGACTTTCAGAAACTCAGGATCCTTAATAATATATGTACTTTTTGTCTAATAAAGTGTAGAAAGCTCGACTGGAACACAGTACTCATAAATAAACCAATAAAAAGTATTTGTGATTTTTCTATCACTTTAAAATTTCAAATCATGTTCCTGAGATAATAAACGTCATTATTATGGTGTGGGCACAAATATAAAAAGGAGGTTGGCCCCATTGCCCTGCAGCAAAACTATGCACTTTCCTGTTGATATCAGAAATGGTACACAAACAAGAGCTGGCAAAGCACTAGGAACGTAGAAAAATAATCGCCAAATAGCAAGGAAAATAAAAAGTAAAAAATTAATCTGAAAGCATCAAAGTAAATCTTCACAAAATATGACCACATAAAAGTGATTTTTTTCTTTCAGGTATCCTCCAATATTATATTTACATGCATAAACTCTCAATAGCTACATTTTCTATTTCTGAAGTATTTATATTCCTAAAACAAATTTTACTCTTAAGCTTTAAACTCTCTGAGAACAACAGACAGCTATATCACAGTCTCAACATTCCTCCTGATGAAGACCCTTGCCTGGAAAGATCTTTGACTTAACATCAGATGCTTTTTGGCAAAAGAGACCATAGAATTTCCAATGACTCTTTCCTCCTTTCTCAACAAAAAGGATAATGGAGCCTAGCAAAGTCTAGGCCCTGCTGACAAGTGAAGTAGCAGAAATCACTCTTCTTTTAACCACAGAGACACACAGTTAAGGCAATATTTTCCTATTTCTATAACTTTGTAAAAAAAAAAATTCACATTTTGATGTGAATTGCTGTAAGACTTTTCTCAACCACAACAAAAAGGCCTGTGCCCTACCCATACCTACCAGAAGCTGTCTTGTGCTAGGGCAACCCATTACTTATTTTTTCCCCACACAATGACAGTATTGCAGCTGCTTAAAAGACACCACCTGCACAGAAGCCAACAGAGAACAACTGCTTGTCTGAAGACAACTGCATTTGCTGAGGAACTTTGAGAGGCCTCTTGAAGGGAGCAACACATTCTCATAGAATCCATCTCTGCAGAAGAGCAACAAGGAGAAAGACCAAGAGAAGAAAAGATACAGAATAGCAATTATACTCACTGATAGAAGCAGAAAGAGAAGAAAATGTAGGTTGCGAAATGGCAGTCTTAGAGTTGTAACTCTCTGTGCCAAATTTAATAGGCCAGTCCTAGAAAGACACGATGGGGAACAGACTCTATAAAGAGGCAATTACAAATAAAGGAGACTTGATAAGAATAATCCAGTCATCAGAAAACTTGTTACCTGTACTATCATCATATTGTAAGTCTATGCCAACATTTGAGAGGACTAGTAGAGCTCAAAATCCATTCAGGAGTTCGCAAGACCAGGACAGACTTCTTTAACACAAACATTTGAAAACAGCAGCTCTGGAGCTATTTCCTTCCAGTCGTTTGATGACACAAACTACAGTTGCTGTCAGTTGCTCCTGTTTGTGCAAGTCTTTCACGTAACAACAGGAAAGAAAAGCTTTACTAGAAAACCCGACTGTAAATATTCTACTGTTTGAATCCGGGAAAAACGGCTGCAGCTCAAGTGCAATTTAGGTACTTTTCAAATTAAATTTCAAATTCATTACATTTTTTAAAAATCCCATATGTTTTGTTTTAATATATATGTGCACAACTTTGTTTCAAGATGTTTTATTGCTCAACACCATTCTAACTTTGCATATATATATATATATACATATATATATACACAGGCACCCCAGAAACCACAAGCAGATCTCAAAAATGAAAAAAAAAACAAACCCCATAACTGCCAAAGCAACACTGGAATGAAACTGAAGTGAAAATATTCACAATGAACCACAAAATCACAGGTGCATGCTTGTAGTTATTATTAGCATGGCTTTGTTTTACTGTCATCTCTTACAAGCCAATCTTTATTCATTTAGGTTGTAAAATCCAATTTATCTGCCTTGCCTCTTTTATTAGTTCAATTCCCTCCATGTATAATCAGCATCTAATTTTTTATTAAAATAAAGGCAAAAGGCAAAGGACCAAAAAGATCTCCTCGTGGTTTTCAAACATTCTGCACTAACGTTTTGCAAAAGAAAAAACAACAAGCAAACCTGAATGTTTGTTTATACCAAGTCTCTACTAAAACATGATTATAAGACAAATTATCCTGGGAGTTTTGTAAATACTATTAAGAGAAATAACATTTTGAGCTTAAATGTTTTGGGCACACATATAAACACTTGCCATATCTCAAATGAAAATGTAGATGGATCTATAAATGCATATGTATATACACACACTTTATATAGAACGCATTTTGTGTCCAATTTCTGTTTGCCAATGTTTGAAATTAATTTTTCCATTTACCTTTTGCAACTCACCAGAATAGTTTACGAAGCAGATTATTTTATTCCACAATGGGTTTTTTTTTATGTTTATCTATACTTTTCAAGTCCAAATTCTATCCCTGCTTGCACAAAAAATCTGGGCATCACCAAGAAGGCACCCATACATCTTTGAGCAGAATCTGCTCTTCAGTTCAAATGTAATCCTTGCCACACTTGTGTGTTTTCCTGTTGCACTTCTGAAACTACTAGTTTGCTTTTATGGATTATTTCCTTAAACGCCTTAGTCCTCAGCCATCTAATATCCCTGTGTTGGGCTACACCATTGTGTGCAGTCTTTCTGACAGCAACACCACCTCGTACTAGTCAACAGCCTGGTGATTACAAATTCAGTCTGATGGAAAGAATTACGGGCATTAATCCCCTCAGGAAGGAGGATAGCTGGGTTGAAGTCTCCCACGCATGTGGGGAGCAGTCTAGCGGATAACAGCTCTGCTAATGACGAAAAGGGAACCAGAACCATTGCCACCTCCTGGGTTTTGAAAGCAAAGATTGACCTTTGCTCCCTTTTTGAAAGAAAGGGCTTATGATCCTAATTTCAAGAGAGCGTGAATCCAAAATGCTCCCTAGAGAAAGGTGCTTAGCCCTGGAAATAGGCAGGATTTAAGCACATTCCTACTTCAGCTACCGAGTAGAAAATGTGCAGATTCATCATCTCCTTCAAGCTGCTTCGGCCAGTATAATCTTAATGAAACACCAGCAAATAGTAAAGCATTTGGCCCCCTCCACCTTCACGGAAACATGATTCAACTGGCACCTGCCAGACCAACCTTCCCTTTTCTACAACCAGCTTGAGAAAGGTAAGGAAACGCCATCACCTGGATCTGCCCCTCCTGGACCTGAGAGTCTCTGCTGGAAAAGACCAGTTAACTTCTATCATACATCTTTTGAAATTTTTCTTTAAACCATCTGCTTTGATGGCAACTGAAGCAATAGTTTAGAAGCTACATTTCACCCACTCAAAAAAGAAAAAGAAACTGAGGAGAATGTGCCTTCCTCCTAAGAAGGCCACAACTTCTCTTTGGGGTTTTACCCTGCTTCCAGTCAGTACTGGTAGGATAACGATGGTCAGTTCAGTGTTTTCATTCAACATATCACATACTGAAACCTAAAGCTGAGCAGGCATCACCAAAGCATGCGACCATGCCTCCGATTATTTGTTACACTGCTCAGGCTTGTACTTCACTCAGAAATCAGGGGGTGAGAATATGCTTCAGTGTATCATGTTTTACGGGAACTGTAAATTGTAGCTGTGCTTAAACACTACCCACTGACAGAGTTACTCTATTAAAAGAAAATAAACCATAAAATAATCCAAAGCAAAATATAACCCAAATTTAAAATGAGAAACATATGTTTACTGATAAAGACCTGATACTACTCTCTTTCTTCATCTTCTGAGATAGAAGTGTTTCTTCCAACATCTCTTCATTACACAGGCAAGCTCAAAGCCTTGTAAAATTTTTAGGTCGTCTTTTACAGATTTGGACTGCTGAAAAAAACAGTAATAAAACAAAACGAACCCAACCAACCAACTTTTATTAAACTTTGAAAAGCTGACTCAGAAGCTGCGCAATAGCTCTGATTCAGCTTTCTTAGCCGAGTCAAAGCATCTGGCCACGTGATTCAGAAAACACCGCTCTGAAGTCAGGCAAGAGCTGCTTTCCAAAGGAGGAAATGCCTGTTCTCCCTTGTCATCTCTGTGCAAAATTTCCTCAGTAGCACTAACAGTTATATATTTAAACATCATATGAGTAAATATGATATTCACAACTCTCTTACTGTTCATCCAGTGTTTCAAGCCACAGTAAATACAAATATTGAACATTTGGCCTGACGCCAACACGGACAAACTCTTCTTCCTAGTCCGTGTTAAAACCTCATTCAACATCCACCTCTTCCTCTGAAAACTCTAGCACACCACTGATGATCTTCAGGGCACAACGTAAATGCTACCAAACCCATGAACTGAAGGACTGGGGAAGGAAAAATAAAAATATGCTGGTTTTTATACTTAAAAAAAATACAGAAAGCCACACTGAAAACATCCCGCCAACAAGCTAAGAGGGTACTAGACAGCTAACAAATCCTACCAAAAACATTCCAAAAGAATAAATGTCTGCTTCCTTACAAAATACATGAAACACAAAATACTGCCCTAAAATTACCTGACAGTCATTTTAAGTTACAGAATGCAGACACCATGTGGGATCTCCGAGGCATTGCACAGGCAGCCAAAGTCTACAGCGTTCACGATTTTTAGATTAAAAGAAAAAGCTAACGATCTGATCTGTCTGGCAGCAGTTTCATGACACTGAGTTTTGTAAGATACCTGCTAAAAAGCCTTGACTTTCTTGCCAGGTGGGAACCTATCAAGTCACTGGTAATAAGCATCATGACCCCACGTAGCACTTCTAACTTCTGATAATTAACCACTGCCTCAATTAAAGCACTTTTTGACACGCATGCAGGGCATGCTTTCATTTGCTGGGAGCATCCCTGCAACCTGGAAGCTCAGTTTTCTACACGGAATACCTAAATTTCAAGTATCATGTAGTTTCAACTTGAGTTTGACAAGCTGTAATAAATTAGTGACAGATCACCTTAAAATGTACATTAATTTATCTTCAAGCGTCATAAATATTCAGTAGGATCCAGATATGAAATGTAGAAAGCCGCTACATAATTCCTCTGAAGATATCTGTAAAAGGTCAATATCAGAATGTCACCTGTGTAATCTAGATTAACCAAGAGACAGAGCTCTTACTAAGGAAAAAGTTCTTTAAAGGGCCATTCAACACTATTTTTTTTTAATTACTAAGATAAGCTTTTGTCTCCCTTCATGAGAAAAGTAGCCGTAGTAATGAAATGTCTTTATAACAAACATAGTATTTCCAGTACTTGTATTTTTCAAACTGCTTCTGTCAAAAATTCTGGAATTTTACATGCTTCTTTCAATTACAAAGTGAAAAATAAGAAAAAAAAAAACAATCCCATAGTCAACAACTTGTGGTTACATTATTATCTGAGAGGAGCCTGGGTTTTAAAGTATGGTATTAACAGTACATTTAATCAATCTTGGTAACACAGGCAGTAGACAGCAAAATCGATTACGGTTTGGATAATAAAATGTTGCATTTTAAAATTATTGTTATTGTCACTGCAGTTGCAACAAGTATTTTCACTCTCCCTTCTCTTGTTATGTTGTAATTCTGTGAAAATGTGCTAGCTCTGCAGAAACACAAGGGTCCATGTTAGGAAAGCTTTTTACAAGGCTAAGAACCACATTGCTTAGTACTTTTTTTTTTAAAAAAGAAACCCTACTACTTTTTTACCTCTGTCACTGGGTTGAAAAACGTCAGGTTTGTCTGCCAAAAGTGAATATTTTAATATCTGCAGAACTAGTCAGCCAGTGTCTAAGAATTTTTGCAGAACAAGATTACAAGCTCTTCAAACACTGATGCTAGTTTTCAGGCTAAAGAAGACTGCAAAGAAAATGTAACACTCTAACATAATTTAAAATGAGAAAACAGGGTGACATCAATACGTTAGCTTGGTATCAGTCTTGCACAAAATCATGGTACAAAATCAACAAAGAAATAAAGGACAGTGGTAAAAAGTAATGCTAAACATAGCGTTACAGAAAATAGGTCTCGCTAAATAAATTTGGTATGGCTTTCTGACAAGAATATAGGTTGGACTGGATAAAAATACCTTGTAGTTTTTGACCTACCATACTTAGATCTCTGTAAGATTTAGTGCCACACAACAGTCTGATTTAGAAGTTATTCAACACGAAGAAAACCTGGAATCTAAAACCACCTCATAAATTATTAGGGAGGCTTAGGAAAATATTTTAAATCCACCTCATCAATAGTTAAAGCTGTTTTCTTAGCTCTAAAAATCATAGCTCATTATAGCCTAGAATACTATAAAAAGCTTCTTCCCCTTTAACTTCTTCTGCAGTTGGAGGATAAAAAAATATACACAGTTAAAGAAAAGGGGAGGAGGTATAAAGTCACTTTAAACTTTGCCTTTCATAGATTGCTTTTTGGGAAAGAAAACTTCAACATTAACAGATTTCCTCAATTTAAAAAAAAAAAAATCTGGTGTACTTAAAAGCCACTTTTTCAGTAAAGAAAGGATACTGACGAGAAATCTGAGCCAGTTCCACACACGTGTAACATCTTACAGCACTAAACTTGCCTAGCTTACACTTCTTGTAGCCAGAGTCACCTGGAAACATTACAGAGGATCATTTAACACTTTTGACAAGGACAGGTGTGCAACAAATTATTGTGTATAAGCTGCTTCAGGGTCTTACCATATGGCACACATAAAGGAATTCAAGGAAAGAGGGAAAACACCACCACATTTAGCTTGGTTGAAAGCTTGCACGCAGAGGTACATATTCCGAAAGAGCTGGCACAGAGAAAGGTGCTATGCCCTGCGCAAGACATTTTTTCCTACGGCATGAATTTCCAATACTGATGCCTTAAGAACGTCCAGTGCTACTCAATATTTTTGTCAGTCAGTTGAAAGGTTATATAGAAGACTATAGCTGATAGAATCTGCAGAGGATACAAACTGGTGAAGGACAAATAAATAAGAGTAGGTCAACCCTGCTCCAGAGATCTACATCATACAAGACACTGAATTAAAGCAAAAAAACATGTTTGTATACAGCCCAGTGCAACACACACTCCATATGTGTGAAGCAAGGGTTGTTTCATACTTACAAGATGAGGAACTCTACTTGGAAACGGAGCAGACTGAAAGAAGACTCCAAAGACATAGCGAATACTCAACTGCGTTCAGAAACCCAGCAACCTGGAACCGGCTTCCTGAGCAAAAACATCTCACGGATATTTAAAATGGCAAAAGAGAACAAGACAGAGAACAGGCTGCTACATCAATGCACAGCCTGATGATGTATTTACCAAGTTCTACTTCCCATTCTAAAAGAGAAAAGTTAATGAACATTGATGATGCCTGAAAGCCCTGTCTTAAAAAGAAAAGTAATGGCTTTGTTCCCACCTAAGTTGTTCTTAGGAGCCTAAGACCCAGAACAGAGAATTTGTAAGAATCTTGTAATTAGTAACACGCATGAAGATCAGAATGGCAGAAAAGTCATTAAATATTGTTAACTAATTATATGGACTGCTGTATTTTAAATTAATTACGTAAGGACTCTCTGTCATTGTGGAGAGTTTAGTAAGACTATCTGACAAACACTGGAATGATGAGCAAAACGTGAGAAACGATTATATTGGATTAAATGACAGAAAATAACACAAAAGTATTCTAACATGATCAAATAAATAATTGCGGATATTCACCTACAACAGTCACCAGTTCAGATCAACTTCTCTCTATGTTAGAAACAGAAAGGGCTCAGAAAATGGAAAGAGCTCAGAGAAAGGCAAGAAAAATATTAAGTCTTGATAAGACTGGATGCTTCAAGATGCTTAAGACTTCCAAGAGGTAATCAATGCGTGAAGAGGGAAAGGCAGCAACAAACCACATTGTATAAAATTTCTGCAGAGAATTTCAGCTAGGTCGTCTTCTCATCCTGTGCCAAAACATTAGGGCTATATCACAGTGACCAAAGCCTTAGGAAAAACACAGGTTTTTGTCAAACCAATGGTATTAAACGGCAACCAACTCAGAGTTCATAAAAGTGAGGTTTTCTAATAGTGCATGCATAGCTCAGGAATTCATGGCCTGTTCTTCAGCCTGAACTTTGTATATAGAGAGTCATGTTTTCACATAAAATTATATCACTCACAAATCACATAATAATACATGAAATTTTCAAGAACGGAGAACATTTATCCAGGTTTTCTATCTTGGAAACTCTTTATTCTCGAAAGTTCAGGCAGAGTTTTAATGACTGCTCCCTTTAATGTGAGCTCCCAAGAGCACCTTCCAAAGAATCTGACCAGCTACTTATTGAAGACAAAGTACTGGCTTAAAACAATCTACAAACCCGCAAATAGCTGTTAAATGCTGCTATCCAGAACAAAAAAGCGCCTGGTAATCACTCACAGCTCTGAAACCGGGAAAGCACAGATTACAGCACGCACTCACTTTGTTCTTTTCTTACCCTGATTTTCTCCAGGACCCTAAAATTGCCAATGCAAAGTACTGAGCTACTTAAGTGTGCACACCAAAATGAAGATGGAGGATGAGGGTGGCGGGCTCTGGACGTACCATAACGTGTCCCATACAGCAACACTGCCAGCTTCAGCACTGCCCAAGTGTCAAAGTCTGTGGACCAAAAGCCTAAAACTCAACACTTGGTATCCGTAACACCTTAGTATCTCTTTTCTCCAGACATCTCTAGCCTTTTTTTCCAGCACCGGCTTAGTTTTTCAGGGTAGGAAGAAACAACTTTTGTTCCTATCCACTTGCGATAGCCAAACTCCCCAGGAAACGGCTCAGAATAAGGATTTTTTGCACACCCCAGGCCCTGACAACTGTCTTCCCAGCATCGAGTAGGGGGATGAGCCCAACAGCGGCCAAGGGCAGGCTGGCCCGGCTCCCTCACGCCCGTGCCACTGGCATGTCCTCCGCACCCTCACCAGGGACTGGGCACCGTGGGGCTGGCGTCCCGCTCCCTCTGGCCACCACAGTGGGACCCGCCGCCCTGAAGGCACCATCACCTGGGCGCTGGGCGCCATGGTGGGACCGTCCACCTGCTCCCCTGTGCCGTCACCACCACCATCGCAGGGCCGAGGCCATGCAGGAGCCCTGCGAGGGGAGGACGGGACTGCAAAGGGCAACAGCGACAGCGGCCCCAGGAGGACACGCTGAGGCGGGAGCGCATCCGAGGCGCTCCCCAGCCCGGTGGCCTCCCCACCGCGACGCGTCGAGGGCGAGGGAGCATGTGCCGGGGGCATGGCGGGGCGGCCCGGGCGGGGGGCGGCGGGGCCGGGGGCGCGGTGGCGGGGGCGGGGAGGTGGAGCCTGGCTGCGGGCGCCGGGGACCGCCGCTTCCCTCCCCCGTCGGCCCCTCACCTGGCGGGGCCGCCCCTCGCCAGGGGGCCGGTTCCACGCGGGGCGCAGGCTTCGCCCGCCGGCCCTCCCCGCCGCAGCCGCCGCCGGGCCCCGCGTCCGCCGCCAGCCGGCTCAGGCCCCAGCCGCCGCCTCCCCCTCCATGGCCGCCGCTCTCGCCGGCTGCATTGTGGGAAGCTGACCTCACTCGCTGCTGCCGCCGCCCCGCCGGCTCCGGCACTCGCCGCCATGGGGGCCGTGACCGACGGTGAGACCTCCCTCCCTCCTTCCTCCCTCCCTCCCCTCCCCGCGCCCCGACCCCTGCCCGGCCCGCTCCGCTCGGCTCCCTTCGGCGCCGGGCCCGCCTCGCCTCCCGCGGCCCTGCCCGCCGCACGGCCCCGGCCGCCCTCCGGGGAAGAGCTCCCCGCGCCTGGGCCTCAGGCCTAGCCCGATCCCCCGCCTCTCACCCCGCCGACGGGCCTCCATCCTGGCCCCGGCCTCGCAGCCCCGCTCCCGGGCCCTTCGTGCCGGGGCACGCCCGGGCCTTCGGTGCCTCCCGCCCCCAGGCCCCTCCGCCCGGGCCCCAGGGTCCCTCAGTCCCGCGCTGCGGCCCGGGGCCCCGGGACGCCGCCTGTTTAACAGATCCTCCCGGTTTAGCTCCCGGGAATCGTTCCCCGAAGGCCTGGGGTGAAACCCGCGCTCGGCTCTGGGGTGCGGCTGCCATTAAACAGGAGTTTTTCCGCAGATGAAGTGATCCGCAAGCGACTTCTGATCGATGGCGATGGTGCTGGTGACGACAGGCGGATCAATTTGTTGGTGAAGAGTTTCATTAAGTGGTGTAATTCCGGATCTCAAGAGGAAGGGTATTTGTTTTCTCTTTTGTTTTGTTTTTTTTTGTCTTGGAACTTGCATTTCAGTGAAATAACTGGGCTTGATCCATTTTGAAAAGATCCGTGTTAAAATGTATACATCTGCTTTCTGTTTGGCTCTGTGGCGTTTCCAGTACAAACACCGAGTGCTGTGGTAGGAGATGAGGACTAGAGATGGGCCAGAAATTACAGAAGGCTGCAAGCTGTATCATGAAATCTGCCAGCGCCGTTCAGATGCCCTCAGGATTGTCATGCCTCTGCGCGATCCGTCCAGGAGTCCGCTATTATGACAGGATCATGACCCGAATATTTTAGTTGGCAGTTCTGTGCATGTTCTGTTAGGGAAGGGTAGTACTGCTGGTACTTCTGCTGCTGTGGTTCTCTTTTAAAAAAAAAAAAAAAACTACAACAAAAAACAGGATAAAGTAGTAAGAGATGAGTGACAACGTGGTATTCTGCTGGGGGGTCTGTGCTAGTACTGGATATAAATTCCGGGAGAACACGATATAATGATTGTGTGTACAGAGAAGCACTGTTTATAAGCCCTGGATCAATCTGCCCATTGCTTTAATACTTTACACCTGTAAAGACATGATGGAGGAATTAATGGGTGCAATGTTTCTAACTGGACGTTCAAAAAATGATATGTTGAATCTTTGAAATATATTATTTATTTAATAATTGCTGTTTAACTGTTCCTTACACTACATGAGGCTTTGTTTTCTTGTTTTGTAAAGGTAGGGAGTATTTTTATGCTGCTTAGGAATATCTTGTCTGTTTCAGTTACAGCCAGTACCAACGAATGCTGAGTACTTTATCACAGTGTGAATTTTCGATGGGAAAGACTCTTCTCGTGTATGATATGAACCTGAGAGAAATGGAGAATTATGAAAAAATCTATAAGGATATAGGTAAAGATGAGAAAATATTACTGGTTTCTGTTTGACAATTTCTCTTTTGTGAATACACTTGAGACAGTTCTGGTGAATGTAATATAGACATATGATGAGTGGTTTGTTGGTTTGGTTTTGGTTTTTTTGTTAATAGATAGCACTCATACATATACTGTAAGCATCTTACCAGTATATAAAATACACACAAATAGAAGCTTTTTTAACCTGTTGAAGCGTATGTAGTTTTGAAGCTGATGGAGCTCGCAGGCCACCATGTTGCACACTGCTTTCTGCTTTTTTTACTCAACAGAACGGGTTGTTTACATGTATGTTTCATTTCAATAGAACTCTGTTCTTTTTTTTTTTAAAGAGAGTAGTATAGCTGCAGCACATGAGAAGATTTCTGAATGCAAAAAACAAATCCTGCAAGCAAAAAGGATTCGAAAAAATCGCCAAGGTAAGGAGCAGTATCTGTATTTACACTGGTCAGTTTCAGTACTTTATATTTTAAAATACATTCTGTCAGAAGATACATTCAAAATTTTTGAAAGTGCAAGGGAATAGATACTGGCATCATGAATACTGTATATTGTGTGGTGGGTTCCACACTCACTTCTGAAAGTTTGTTGGTGGATGAGGCAGGCGAGATTCAACAAGTAAATCTCAATGGCATGCAGCATCAGGAGCACCTAAAACAGTAGTTCAGAGAGATGTTTGCAGGCCAAAGAAAAATCCCAAAAGCACCCCGTCACAATTTAGGTGACTTAAGAAGAACTAAACCACATTATTAACAGTGAGACAAGAGTTCAGTAGACTTACACCTAGCACTGAAGATCGTGCAAGGGTATTCCTTCAGCTCTTAAGGGAAGATAATGGCTGGCATACACAGGGACAGTGATGCCAGTTAACGCCCAACAACTCTGTATGTATCTTTACTGAATACCTGTTAGGAGAGGTGTGTTTTTCCCCTACTCTTAAAAGTATGTGTGGATGATTTTAATTGAAACTTAAAACATTTTCCTTTCATACTGTCTTACGAAAAGATTAGCAATCAAGGAGAAGCAAGAATTTGTTTTTTCTTGAAAAACAAAATGCAAAAGAAAAGTGTTTAAAACCTCTCACCTGTTACACTTTAAAATACAACTGTTTGATCAGTTTTGTGGATAATTTTAGACTCAGCTGGAAATTAGAAGAACCTTAACCAGTAGGTCTTCTTACATCTCCACAAACATAGGTCTGAAGTGTTTGGTTTTTTGACATGTTACGTCCACCCTGCAGCACCAGTTTTTCCATATGAATGAGGCAGTTGGCATATGGACAGTTTTAATGTCAGAAAATGGCTGTATTGGTTACCTATACTACCATAATGTTCTTCTTAATGTGTAATACAGTTTTGGTTTTTTTTAAATCCCATTGTTTCTTGTGCTGCATTTTGTACTTTTTTTTCTAAAAATCTTAAATGTTTATGTGTAACATCTTGTCAGCACCATTTTCTGTATCTATATATTAGATTCTGTCTAAAATCAATGCTTATGAATTGATCAAAAGACCAAGTGTGCAGCAATGCAAAGCTATCTGAAGGTTGTGTTTTCTGGCCTCATCCTTTACGGATCACTATCACTATGTAAGTTTGAGTAGATAATGGCCTGCAATCGTATCTGAAATTTATTTTAAATCTTCTTATGTAATTATCTACTTTGAAATGTTATAGCGTGGTATAAATTATATACATTTGAATATACATATATTTGCAGGTACTTTTTTGTATACATAGGGTGTTATGTACAAATTTGAAAAATGCTAAAATGTTTTTTCAAGAAGCAGAAAGAATCTATATCATTCTATGGTACCTGATTTTTGGTTCTTGAATCTATCCTTTCAGAATTATTTAGACTAACTATTTAAATTTCTTTCAGAATATGATGCATTGGCAAAAGTCATACAACACCATCCAGACAGACATGAAACACTGAAGTAAGTCTGAGATTACATTACATTATAATAAGCCAGTAAGCCAGAAGTCACCAGATTTGACCTTTCCTTGGTTTCAGTTTGACATTTCCTCACTTCTATGTAATTTCTTTTGACACAGGAAAAACTTGGGTTTTGTTTTAAAATTGTGTCCTTATCAGCTTTCTTTAATTAATCTCCACCTGTATAGGTTCTGAAGCATTGCTAATTGTTTTATATTTGAAGTTTTTCCATTGTTAAGATGAAAAAGTGAACTGCGATGTAAATGCACATCTAATGTCAGTTTACCTAGGATGACTTGCTCAGGAAAGAGAGGGGAAGTGCTGTAAAGTGTGCCAGCAAGGGATTCAGTAGTCATGCAAAATACATACCTCACAAACAAATAAGGTGGAATGAGAGAAAGCAGGAGAGAAAGCTCTTACATCTTATTTTTTAATGTTTTCCTTGTAGTAGTTTTTCCTGCGTGCCCGGTTATAAATTACTACGTTGTGTACCACAATATAACCTGCCCTGGCATGCAGGTTAGACCTACCTGTTGTCCAACTTGTCTGGCATATAACTTACAGCATTGCTTGTGTCATTGCTGGATTTGGATCGCTATCTGTGCTCTTGGGTCATTTTGGGCAGTTGTGGGATGTAATCTTTTTAACTTTATCAAGACACAGAAACATTCCAAGACTCACTGCATCTGTAAGTTTGTTCTTCTTAACCTAAATAAAGATGTAGCATGGAGTTACTGTTCTCATTTAAGCACAGCTTGCACCTACCCTGTTGCCCACTTTCAGTGAAATTGCAAAGGGAGGCTGTCTTTTCACATTCCATGGCCTTTCATAGCAAAAGGAAGACTTTTTTTTAATTATGTTGTTTTTCTGTGGCTTGATTTCATTACCATAACTTTGATTATTACGGACAATTCTCATGAGGCTTGACTACTTCTTACTTCATTAGTCAGCATGCGCCATTTATCAAGTGAGTCTTCATAATAAAGAATTCCCAAAAGTGAATTTTATTGGATTAGTTATTAAGAATTGAGTAAGAATGGAAACAACTAAGTGATAATACTTTTTTCTTAGAGGATGCCAGGTTGTTTAGGTTTGGAGGGGTTGTTCTAATTTTGATTAACATATCCAAGCCTAAGTTTCTGGAGCAAAGCTAGAAATGGTGGTAAGTTACAGCTAGTAAGTTTGGCATTTTGTCTTTTCTTAAATTTAATTTTGTCATCTCTTTTGAAGAGTATATTACGGTTAGAAATACCAGTGTGTTCATCCACTGGAAGAATGACTACAGCGTGTGCCCTTTTGTCCTTAGTCCTTCGGATCTGTAGTCAAAGACGCAGACTTGAACTATAGCAGAGTATGATCCCCATCTTACAGATGGGCAAGTAGGGCATTGTAACAGAATAGAACATTTTTAAAGGGAGCTTGGTTCATATGTATTTTATCTTTAACTGACCTCTCCAAGTGAATAGAATTTAAGTACAGGAACTAGATGAAGTTTTCATCCAATGTTTTAATTACAAGGCTTCCTTTCTCTCCAATTTGAAGAAGGCATACAGAAAATCATACTGTGAATCAAGAAGGACCACTCTTAAATCAGAACGGAGAAAGCCTCACTAACACTGTTATGGTTTTCATGGAACTCAATCTCTAGAAACACTTGAGAAAACTTATTGTGAAGAGAAATGTCATGGTTTATTGCGAGAGTTACATTTATAGCTTTTGCAGGTCATGTGGCACAATAGAACAAAGTTCAGAAAAATACTTTATGCTTTTAAGGGACTGTTTCTTGGAACAACTAGTCATACAGCACAAAAGAAGAGAAGGTACTATCAGCTTAGTCAGAAGTAATGCACAGGAGCCAATTCAGGAAGCGACAGGAGCTGAACTACTGAATGGCAGTGCCCACAGTGTAATTGGGTTCAGCATCAGAAGAGCTGCTAAGAGGACCAAGAAATGACACTCAGTCTTAGAAAAGGAGATACAAAAATGAGAAGGCTAGGCAAAAATTCTGTGAAGCAGAAAGTAAAAAAAGTAAAATTCCAGATGTATCTTGGACATTGTTAGAAAAAAATTGCACATCTTCTCACAGTCTGCTTATACCTGATGGCACAGTGTAAACAGCAAGGTTTAGTCAAATAGTAGTCTTTCAGAAACTAGAAACCAAATACTAGCAGAATCACTGTATAAGCCTATAAGCTGTCAGCCTGTTTCCATTATAGGAAAGGGATAATATCACACCCAACCCTCTTTTCATGCATTCCCTCAAGGTACCAAGCATACTGGCTCAAAAAAAGGCAACACTCAGGTAGCACTAAACCTGACCTTTTTCCCTGCCATCGTGAGTTACGTAGGACTGGAGGCCTTTTTGTGGTTCCCTGCCCAGATGAGTTGCAGCAGCTGTCAGTGCTTCTGAAAAAAGATTTTTTTATTCCCTCACTGACCCCTATATGGCTCTGCCTGATAATTAATCAGAGATGGTCAGTCTCAGTCCACTTCACCTTTAAAGAAACAGATGGTTCTCATTACATGGAGCATAAATTATGGTAGGCTTTAGAGGAAAAGTAGAAGGGACAAACTGGAGGTTTGAGTGTAAGAGTGGATGCTCCATCCTCATTTGAAAACTAATATACTTTATGGTACCTGTTACTCTTCGCCTACCTCAAAAAGGATTGTGGTGGGGCAGGTGAGAACAGAAAACAATCAAATGCTTGCAGAAAGATACAAAAGAAGTGTTGAAAGATGATGTATTTCAAAAGGATAATAATGAAGATTATAGATGTTGCATGTTTCCTTTACCTCTGAATGCCAGAGGCAATCAATTAAAACTGGCTTTTGAGAAGGAAATGAGTATTTATATGGATCAGTGTTAAATTCTGTGTGCTGAGGCATAACCTGTATCACGTAGTTTCATCAAAAACATGGATTATTCTACATGTGTCTGTTGTAAGTCTGCATGTTATCCAGTACTCTGGTCAGGCAAATGTCAGAGAGAAGGTACTTGACTGTGTGTTTGGTCAACTGTTGTGTCTGGGGATTGTGTTTGTGTGTTGGGTGTGTAGGTTTATCAAATACATTCTCCATGCTGATGCTCTGTTTTTATTTAATCTACTCATGTCAACTTAAAGAAATTTGTGAACTAGTGAAGCCTATGAAAATGCTGTGGGTGTTTAATGTAACTCACTTCTTTAACTTTCGTTGTATGGTCAAGTGTTTGTGGCAGGACCAAATTGTTCCAGTCCAAATGCCCAGTGTACAACTGTATTCAAGCTTGGAGGCCTTGTTTTCTGCAAAAGTCCTGAAATGACAAGTTTATGACATAATAGGTTGACATTTATATTTCTATGTAATTTCATTTGTTATGCTTTGTTTACCTAAGCTGTTTATTTCATGGTTCTTTTTCCTCCACTTAGTTCACATCTATTTTTCAAGAATTTTACAGAACTTTTTAAAAACACTGTAACAATTTCTTTTCAGGCAGCTAGAAGCTTTGGGAAAAGAACTGCAACATCTTTCTCACATTAAAGAAAATGTTGAAGATAAGGTAGATTTTTCATAGAGGTTGTTAAATAATTATTTATTAGGAACATAATTAATGGACAATCTGCTATGGATTGTTTGGCTGTATGTGCTCTCTATTTCCTAAAATACGTATTTTATCGTTCTAGTTGGAGTTGAGAAGAAAGCAGTTTCATGTTCTCCTGAGCACCATCCATGAACTTCAGCAAACCCTGGAAAGTAAGTGGTGTTCCTAGGTGTATATACATAGATAACTGGGTTGGGTTTCAGCGGATCAAAAGGAATCACAGCTTCCAGCAGTGGGCTACCTATATGCGATTGAGGTTGGTGACCTCTTGCATCGGCAGCATTTTTTTTTCCCAGTAGTAGTCCAGAGCCTGAGACTCCTCAGAATTTTGTTTCTTCTACAAGCTAGCCACTATATAATAATCTGACTAGCTTCAGATTATTCTGTAGGCACCAGACTTCTTTAAAATGTGGGGATGGCAACTAGCAATTTCAGTTTGTTTGGTTGGTTGTTTTTTTTTAACAGAAAAAGTATTTCCTACAGAGAAATATTATTGTGCATAGTTTCTGAACTTACTTGTATCATCCTTGTTTCAGTAGTTTAGAACATGTCACTGCCATGATGGTATCATTTGAGGCTTTACTAAAAAGAAACTGGAATACAGGAAAGCTGAATTACTTACGTACTCAGACAGTGAGTCTGTAATAGAGCAGGGACTAAAACTGTCATACACAAGAGCTAAATTCTGGAATTCAGTCATACAAATATTAAATATTTTCAAATCGGCACTTACTTTTCATGCTGTAATATGGATGATATTGTTTTACATATTACTGCTGGATTTCTGCCATGTCTTTCCAAGGCAGAGTAATTGGTATAGCCTTTGAGCATGACCTGATTAACATACAGAGATGGCTGTAAGAGCAGACTTTCATTCTCTAAGGCCATCTAGATCTTCTTAAGCAGAATGAACTGTTAATCCTAGGTGAGGCTTAGCAGAAGGTTATTGTGTGGTACTAACACTTGCTTAAGTATTAGTCTCCAAAATACGTTTTCACATGAATGTATAGATTGCCTTCCAACTTGTAGAATTTTGCGAAGGAAGTAACATTTTGGAAGACACAGCTTCAGTGTGAAATCAACCATTAATGGCAAAGAGGAGGCATATAATTTGAAGTAATCCAGTATTGTTTGCTTGAATTGATGCTATGTTTGCTGTAATAGGTGTTACAGATAACGGTCTTAAAAACTTTGAAGGAATTTTTCGTTGTTGTTTTAACATAGCATTTTGTAAAATGAGATATAACTACATATAACTACACATTTAAGACCATCAACGTAAAATATTTCAATGGGACACAGCTCTGCAATATAGCCTGTAAATATAGCCAAGCATGTTTGACTAACAGTAATATTGAATTTTAGATGATGAAAAGCTTTCAGAAGCTGAAGAATCTCAAGAAACTCAGATGGAAACAGAGGCGAAGCAGTAGATGTTATATGAAGACTGACAGTACTATTGAAGAATGTCCAAGTGTCTTCACTTTGTGTTGAAACCAACAAGAGAGACAGAGCCAAAAAATAGTTTTCTACTGTTTCTGTGAATTTTTTTATAAAAATACTTGTTTTGTGTATGCTTCAGGGGAAAACAGTTACAGATCTGTGCAGACAGGCACTTTGTGTTAATCCACAAACTTTGTAATTTGTGACAAGAAATGTATTTTGTTTTACAAAGGGTGAAGCTTCTACACAGTACTTGTGAACTAAGATGTTTCCAAAACATTGTCAATAAAAAGTGTTTACAAAGAGTTTCCTCTTTTTAGTAGGCATTGAGCCTGATAATAAGGGATCCTTTCCTTACTTGACATTAGACTGAGGGCAGTGTATCTGTGCATGAGTCCCAGCTTCCATACTGGTCCAGATGGGATCTAAAACTGAACTAAGTGAGATCTTAATTTTTCAGAGTAGCTGCCATTTTAGAACTTGATGTGTGACTAGACTAGAATTTTCTAGTTTCATATAAAACAAATTACTTCTATAGAACTAAGCTTGTCAAGGGGTATAAACCAACAAAAATCATACTGCGCTAGCTTTATTTTTTTCCTTAAGATGATGCAAAAAACTGCAGTGACCTGAGCCTCACGATGCTCTGTTCTGTGCAACCACATCAAAAGTCACATTTTGAAATGACACATATAAAACCGCAATGTAAAAGCTTTGTTCTTGTAGAACAGGAATCTGATCCTGATACCGTTTGTAGTCTGTGGCTGGATTTCATTTGTCAATTGACTATTACGAAATACATCATAGTTCTTGAAACAGATGGTGGAACCCTTCCTTTCTCATGATGACAGACCAAAGCAATAGAGTGGCAGTCATGATGTTAAAGACTCTCAGATACTTTTATTATTCATAGAGAGGGTGGAATCTATCCACCTGGATCATCCTGCAGTCTGAGCAGTCTGTTGGGAGGTGGGAAATACAAGTTTCAACCTTCCCAACGAGAGAAGAGAATGGAGTATGCTCTAAGCCTTTGTAAGGCAGGGAGGAAGGAACAAGGAGCACTAGTAGGTCATGTCACTACCTGTTAGCCATGTTCTAAACCACCTGTTAAATCAAACTTGCCAGTGGTTTGGGTAAAGGAACACATTTTGTATCTCACTCACACTGAGGCATAAGCGTACATGATTGAAGTAAAATAATGATGTTACAGAACCTCCTCCTTAAACTAGGTGATAGCTGAGGGAGATTTCCAGGGTTGCGACTTTGGGCTTTTATAGCCTAAATATCGTATAATTCCCCGCTCTCAGTGGCTGTGGATCTGTGCGTTGGGCTGAACAGACATATCTGAGCTTGTTTTGCTCGCATTCCAAGTTTGCTAAAGGCAAGCCAGCTGAACAAGAAGTCATACAACTTCAGTAGCGCAGTGCAGCCCTGGACTAACAAGCTGTCAAAAGTCTTCTAGTTCACAGCTGGTCAACTCAGAACAGAGGGGAAGCTTGGCTTTGCCTGATAAAGCCTGTGTAGACATGCAGTGCTGCTCATGCACTTAAAATTCTGCAGATAGAGGTGGGGAGTGGTAAGCAAACAAAAGTGATTTAATATGAAAAATACAGTCCAGAAGTATTTACTGGTTTGTGTTTTTTCCCCTCCTAACAACAGTTAATAGTAAAATATTTTGTAAAGGCAGCAATACTATTGCCAAACCAGGGAGAAGTCACTTCCATGAATGTATGATTTATGAAGATCATAAATGACAAAGTTGCAAGACACTTTTAAAGTATATTAACTTTTTTTTGTTGTTGTTAAAAGGCCCTCCATGAGCTACCTGGATTGTATTTTGGTGCAGAAGTGGATGGCATTTACCAGCTAAAAATGTGACAGCATTGTTACGAAAACCTCAATTTTTTCCATTTTCTGTTTTACCCAGAACTTTGGGATTTTACTTGGATCACTCAAATATCTCAGAACTTGCACTGCTCCATATGAAACCTGACCAGAAACATGCTAGTGCATGTGTCTGTCCCTCTGGTAAGGAACACAAATGCTGAAACAAAGCTTGTACAGAAGAGAAGCAATACAAACGTGTGGCAAGGTAAGGAGTATATGCTAGTTTCAATTACAGTGATGCAATCTTGAAAAGCAATTACTTTAGAAAACCAAGTTGCCCTAGCACAGTGTGGCAGCAAGAGGGTGATGTCACCATACTGCCTTGGAGAGCAACAAAAATACCCACGTGGCATTCATTAATTGCAAATGCAGCCTCAGTGGGTCATCTGAAATCTTTGCTCCTATTTCTTTCAGTATTTATACCTCTAACCTCCTGAATATTAGATCTTTACCAAAAGAGCAACAAAACCAAATGAAATTCTAGTACCTGGCAACATTTAACCTGCTCTGGTATCAAGCCCCAAGCTCCAGGTTCAAAGCTACTATGCATAGGTTGACAATAGATTTCTGCATCTCCTTTATTCTTCTGTTGAAGTTTTCTTTGTGTCATATTTCCGAGGCACAGACGACAGATGCTGTTTCATCCTTGCCTGGAAAGCTGTCCTGTTACGATGCTGCTTACCTGCACTGACTCTAAATGTACACGTATAAAAATCTGCACATATATAAACTCAGGATCTCAACAACCACGTTATTTAAATAAGAAATCTTTCCTGTTCTTAGGATTTGCCTGGTCCCTATCTGAGCTGAAAGACTATCACGTGCCTAAATGGTCCATCTTCATGCCATTGCCATGTGGATGCAAAAATACAAGCAAAAGAGATGCTGAAGTGATAAGCTGTCATTTTCTATGCCAGGACTTGTTCTTCTGTCTGCTCCAAACAAGAGAGCAGTAGAGGGAGAGTGGAACATCAGACAGAATTGGTAAAATGGGCAGAGTCTTTTAAGAGAAATTTAGCAAGCTCCACGGAAGGATGGAGGAAGGAGGAGAAAGAAGGTCACAGTGACACGCTGCCAAATGATGGATCTCTCTGAAACCATGGTAATTTGAAGATAGCTGCTCCCAGCAAAGAAAATTGAAAAAAAATATATATATCCCAACGATTTAAGACGGGAATTATAAATTATTTCAGATACTTGTCATATAAGTTTTCCAGTTGTCACAGCTGACTTGTACCATCCTTTCCCCTACTTTTCTCAGACCTCAGAAAGTTCTCAATTTCTGTAAGCTCAAAAAAAAATAAAATTCAGAAATACAGGCAAGTGCTGTTAGTTTTGCTCTGGGAACCTGTGTGACTTCTATTTTCTAGAATATGTGCATTAGGGAAATACTATACTAGTGCATACATCACTTAAAATATATATACACTACAGACCCCAGGGAAAGCAAGTTAGCAACAGAAAAGCGCTCTGCCTTTCATTCTTCATCCTGGTTGTTAAATCTGTTCTTGGGCTACCTCAGCCTTCATGTCCCAGGTCTGTTTTAACAAACGTTATCACCTGCGTTGCAGAAGTCCCTAGAAGCCCCGGTCGTAGCCCAGAGCCGGTTGTGCTGGGCAGTTGCTGCTGGTGTTGCTGCCTGAATGGCAGGAGCTGGCGTTAACTGAGGAACCCGGGAGGAAGGAACTCTGCAGCTAACATGGTTTTCTGGATTTCAGCTTGTGTTCTGCGTAGCTTTTGTGTGGGTCGCCAAGACTGTCCAGCTCCCGGGAGCGAGGTGGGGCGCTGGCTTCCACCACCCAAGGGTTGGGCCCCGTGCGCTACTGTCAGCCCCGAAACTCACGCCCGACAGGATTCACCCCTGCACGGAGGGGCATCCACCGATGGGCGGCAGAGGCAGACGAGTTCGGGAATATTTGGGTTCCATCCCACTGGCGTGAAACTGATTCCGAATTTCCATCGGCACAGAACTAGCTGCAGGGACGCCACGCTCCCGCTTGCCTCACGCACCTCCCGTTCCCCGCTAACGCAGCGAGACCGGCGGGGCGGGGCTGACCGGCCGCGGGGCCGGCGGGTGCGCGGGGCGGCCGGCAGGGGGCGGCAGAGGCCGGCTCGGCGGCCGTGCGGGGCCGGGGGCGGGGCCGCGGCGCGGCCTTGGTGCGTGGGGCCGCCCCCCGCTTCGCCAGTCCGGTCTGAACGTTCAGTTGTTGGGGTTTTTTCTTTTTAAGGTTTCAATTTTCCCTGATCGGACAGCCCTACCGGTGTCTGGAGTGGTTAAAGACCACAGAAGGTTTTCTCTGCTCACCCCCCGGCCCCTGGTTTTCAGTGTCCCACCTGAACTACCCCGATCCTCAAAGCCTCTCCTAAATCACGGACCGGTACCAAACCCTCCGAGCTGCCTCTCCCACGCGAGTGCAGGACGAGCAGACCCTGACCGTGCCTGCAGCGGGGGCCAAGCCCCCTCAGGCGGCTCGATGCCTTCTGCCCTCCAGCACCCCGAGGCCAAGGCCAGCGCTGTTTCGGGATCACTCCATCCCGGGATGCTCTGAATTTGCAGCATCATGGCGAGAAACTTGGCAAAAGTTTGCTGAAAGCGTTACACTGCGTGAGAATTTCTAAAATAGACACAGCCCCAACGCAGGCATTTTTTAAAACTGCTCTCACATTAAAGAGAAATAAAACCCAGACCAACTAAACAGCCTTTTTTATGCTTTGCCACTTTGCTTGCGATGAAAAAGCCACCTTGAGAGAATTTAAAATGATGCTTTCTCTCCAAGGAGGAAAGGATCGTGCTCTTCTCAACAAAAAACTGTTTCATCATAAGTACCCGCTGGAAATAACTGTGTACGGCGTGTAACAAATAGGCCCCGCTAGCAGCCCTTTTGGAACAAAAAAACCCAAGAATTTAAGAGTTGGCAGGGCAAGCTGTCTGCAGCCACCTTTCCAATGACTCATATAAAGCATCACGACACTTAAACCTCCTTATATGCACCTAAGTGAAATTAATCTTCAAATTGAACTCGCTGCACCAAAATCCCCACGCATTAGTTCCTATTCCAAACAAAATATTTTCCCTAAAGCATTGTATGGTCGCTGAAAAAAACTCCCAAACAACTTTAAGCTTACCAGGCACAAGAGACAAGTTTAGACACAACACATGGAAACAACTACCACTGTTCAGAGCAGCTTCCCCCAGTTACTCAGGAAACTTCTACAATGTGGTAGAAATTCAAAAGGTGGAGATGTTTTGACTTTTTTGACAGAAAACTTGGAAAAAAAATATGTCTTGATTTCTTTCTTTTTCTTAATGCCTTGTTAGCATCAATATCTTTTGACTTACTCTGCACAGACTCGCAGAAAGACTTTGGATGAATTCTGCTTTGCTCTGTTATTGTGACCGTTGGAGACAGTAAGCATGGAGCACAGGGGCCACCACCCCTGCTTTCTGTGTCACTCGTGTCCCCGGTACCCAGCAAGGTGCAAAACCGCAGTGGAAACATCTCCTGTAACAGGAGAGTCCACTACCTGACCATACATCGGTGAATGCCTCAGTGCTGGGAGGCAGGTTATGCTGGAGCTCTTCCCCAGGCTGGCCGATACGAGCCGGTTATTTTTCAAAGCTTGTAGAGCTGTATGAGATCTCTGCCCTTCTGACATAGCAGTGTGACATTTTATTGCAGTGACTTGAGAAGTGATTGAAGGAAAACTGATGGACCCGATGATAGAAACCTTCCCTAGGAGACCTGTGCCTCAGTCAAATAAAATGTGAGCATCAAAACTATTTGCTGGTACGTAACAGCAGCATGATTCACTGAAAGGATGAGACAAGTTCTGCATCACAGGACTCATCCCGTCCGTTCCTCATACATAAAAGAAGGTTCTTCCCAGCACTCTCTGGCACATTGATGGAGAGAACAAAATCCCTCGGACCAACCTTTCCTGGCCCTGTAAAAGCCAACACAGCAAAGGGAAGATTTCTTCCTGTACATTGCGTGGGCTCTGGCAATGCCCGTGGGTCCTTTTACTCCTGTACACGGGGCAGAGGGTGGCAGTGAGGGGGAAGAGGAGCCAGACTGGCAGTGCTCCCCAGGACCTGCCTGGGCGTAAAGGCTGTGCTGAAGAGCTGGGGGAGCAGAGCGGCATGTTTGGGGTGGGTTTGCATTTGACTTTTCAGTATTACTCATTCAGGAGGATGCTGTAATAGATAGCAAATCCCTCTTTGAATAGACAGATTATATTTGTATTTAACTTGTGCTTAAGTTCTCTCCCTTGCTCCTCGTTACAGCATAACCCATCAAACCTGCCAGCTGTTTCACTAAGTACACCAAGTGATGACAAAGGACCTCAAGGCACACAAGGAAAAAATCTCCTCGCTCAAATACAGTAAATAACCAACATATTTACTGAACATAAAGAGATGTAAGAAGGGGATTTGTGTTCCACTGCAGTGTCTCTCAAGCTGCAGAGACATTCCCTAAGCTTTGTAGGACTAAACCCACACCCCAATCCTACAAGCTCATGAGCTAATCCTGGTATGCCTATACCATCCTGCACAAAATAACGTAATATGCAATAAAACAAGCTGGTTCACCTGTATTTCAGGCCTCTCACATGATGCTGGTTCACTGGACACCACATAAGAGCTGCAGCATCCAACAAGCACTTCTCCTTGGGGACAGAGTGGTGGCAAGTCTTAAGAAGGAAACAACACCGGGCCTGTGATCTGGGTAAGGGGCTGTGCTGAAAACGATGCAGGGAGGTTGCAAAACCCGTCAGGAGAAAAAAAAAAAAAAAAAAAAAAGAAAAATTAAGTGAGACAGAGCAGAACCACCATAGTGTGATTTGAGGGCAAAATCCTAAGGAAAGCAAAAGGGTCTTTCGGCAGCACAGTGTTTCCGCAGAGAGCAGCGGAACGGCTGTGCTGTGCAAGCCCAGCCTTGGCAACGCAGCGAGGGATGGTGGGGTTGCTGCTCGCCCAGCACGGCAGCGGGGTCTGCCCGGCGCTGTCTGCTCCCTGCTCCCACAGGCTTGGGCTTCGCCAGTGTTTACTTGGCCTGTGGATGCTTTTTAATCCAATGTCATGGATTTTTCAAGTGTGCCAGTTCCGACTGTAGCCTGCTGCCAACTGATTGATGGTTTATGCCATTAGCAGCGCCTGAAGACGAGAATTGCTAAAGAGCAGTGGGAATATTTACTTTCTCCTGCTAAAGCAAGTAGCACGCAGAGGACTTCAAAAACCTTGTAACCTGCATGCAGCCAGCTGCAGAGCAAGTCTGGCTGGGGGTTAAAAGAAACTGCAGGACACAGCTCCATGGGGAGAAACAGCTAAAATATAACAAAACCCTCAGGGCAGAGCGCTCAAAGACAGGCTGTAGCATTAAACCACTTCATCGCCGGCAGGGAGTGACCACATAAGAGATGCGAGGCAGTGGATTTACTTTCTTAGACAAGTTGAAATAAGAAAAAAAAAAGAAGCAAAAAAGAAAGGAAAAGCAAGGAAAATTATCTGTGAGCTGATTGTCCCTGCCTTATTCCCATTCTCAGGGCTAGACCTTTACCCTCTGTGTGTGCATGTATATACACACATGTGCGCACACACACACACACATCCCTGCAATTGGAAACCTTGCAGACTGCCGGGTACATTGTACAAAAGCACTTCTGGAAACTTAAACTGACTAAATCAACACATCTCAGCGGCTCTCCTATTTTTCTGACCGTGGCTCAAAGCCTCATACTCTTCGCTACCACATCTCGATCGAGCCAGCCCAGAGCCACCTCTGCCTCTTCCACTCCCACGCCTCCACCAGCGATACAAACACAGAGCCACAGTGGAGGAGTAAATACTCATTATTCTCTGTCTTGACACTTGGAGAAGCATTGGAAAGTTGGGCTACCTTGCTATTTCATGTTGTCCTGTTATTACCCATTGTCAAACTTCCTCCGCTTGTTTGCTTTACAATTACTCATCTCTCAGGGGAGCGGCGGGGGAAGAGACCAGGCGTGCAGAGCAGAGAACAGCAATTTCACCAAGAAATAATAGTAACCGACCAAAACTAACTGATTACATGAATGCGTCAGTGCAAATGAGACAGGAAAGATTCCCAGTTGTGTTATCTCCAAATTGCTACCTGCCTGTTGCTGTGGCTGCGATTAGCTGCATCAGCTGCAGCAGGCCGGGTTCAGCACCCCGTCCTTCTCCTGCTCATTAATATCAGCAGCAATTCCCAGCCAGCGCAACAGGAGCAGGTTGGGTGTGTTTGCTAGAATGCTGTGAAGCTCCCTGGACGGTGCGCTCAAGCCCAAAAGACACTGGATCACTCTGAGGCGCCTGTCCCTGAGGTAGCTCCGGGTGGGACATGCAAGGGACCTGGTGTGGCTGGGCACACTGTGTGGGTGCTGTGTGTCCCTCTTGTCCCATCCTGTACCCCATGTGACCTGCTCCTCTTTGCCTTTTCTTAGCTTACAGGTAAAAGCAAGGTACCTGAACTGGCCATACAGGATCATTCAGTGATTTCGGCTGCAAAGGATCTTTTTCAGCATGATAGGAGATGAAGAAGTAGAGTTTCACGTAAGTTGGGAACCAAGCTCTCAGACAGCGTTACCACCTCCCTACCATCAGCACAGCCACTCCAGCATTCCAGCAGCCAAGGAGAGAGAGCAACTCCAGCATTCACCACGTCAGATCCCGCTCCACCGTCAGCCTGGGTGGCTGAAAACCTCACCCCAAAACTTTTCTTTCTGGAAGCAGTTCTGCCTGCAGAGTTGCCTCCTGAGCACTCACAATGCCATGCGTCACACCAGCACGGTACAGTCCTCCAGCAGACTGACATGATGACCATATCCTTTCCAAAAATATTTTATTGAAAGATCCTGAAGAAAAATAATTAGTCATGCTCCCCATCAGAAAGCCAAACAATTACAGTGGTGAATGATATTGTAGGAGTGCCTATAATTAAGGAACTGCCAGCATTTTAATTATAAACTAATATCTTCAGTGGCTGACAATCCAGCTGTACAGCAGACCCCTTAAAAGCGAGATTGCCAGTTCCAGAGTTATAGACCAGCAATTAAAGTTTTAGGGCTTTTTTTTTTTTTACTTCTTGCTTATTAAGACATGTTTCTTGCCTGTTAAAAGCTTTGGGGAAATTTCAGTGAAGTCCTGGTGTTAATGAGTAGTAGGCTTTCCTTTAACTTTCAATGGTTCCTCCATCATGGCTTGGGGTGGGGACATCCCCAGACCAGCGAGTGTCTCACTGGGTTTTCCCCCATCGCATTGAAGCCAAGACAGTGCTGCTTTAACATTTTCCACCCTCAAAGCACGGAGCCAGTTATTGCTCAGTGCCACTGAGCAGCTTTGCTGAACTCTCTTTAGAAGGTGCCCTAAGTACCAGTGGGGATTTATTTAGTTATTACCTAAAATCTAAAAATGCATTTTAAACAATAAAACTTCATCAGACATGAAGGGGCTGCTAGGAACTCACCAGTTTGCAATATCCAAAATACTAAAAATAAGATTGAACTTGTCCCTTCCACAAATTCTGAGCCACTGCAGAATCAAACTGTGGTTTACTTTATTTTTCCTTCATTCAGGAATTGAGACAAAGCATTCAAACTTTGCAGATGCAGAGTCCCTCTGGACTGCCTGTCCCTGCAAGGGCTCACACACTCCGAGCCCGTGCTTGACCCAGCGGCGGAACAGGTCAAGGGGAGCAGAGCAGCCAACAGCACACAGCCAAGGGGCCACCAGTGGTGGGCCCTGAGCGTTCGGGTATCAAACGCACCACCATCACCTACTCGGTGAGTTTTCTGCTGAAAACTTTCCTACCCTGCAGCAGCCACTGCACATCCCAGGACTGCTATGGAAACACCTCGTGGGTAAGTGATGCCATTTAGGTCAAGCCGCTTCAAGTCAAGCCTAAGTTGGAAAAACAGATAACAAAAAATGACAAACTCTGATCCAGAAAAGCCTGTGCAGACCACAGCCACTCTGCTGGCACAGCAGTGGTCACCCAGACACGCGTTTGCTGACTTGGATTTTACTAGCTGGTCCCGGGACAGAGGGGATGCTCAGGGCAGCAGATGCTCAGGGCAGCGGATGTTACCTGCCAGCAAGGTTGGCGTTTGCAGCTACCGCTGATCTCCCGAGACCCAGGAGTTATATATCGTGCTGCCTGGCTTACACGGCTAGCCTTGCCCTCGCTGCAGTGGGGACAAAACCCCAGCCAGGGGACACACAGGAATGCTCAAGCTTTGCACAGAAACATTCACTACCTGGAAAATCACCCGCACTGGCATGCATATCTGAGAACATATTTCCAGCCCTCAGGCCTGACTCAAGGGAAAGGTCCCCACAGAGCTCAGCAGAAGCAATACTTGGGAATAAAAACCTGCTGAACGAGATGTGCTGTGTCTTAATTACACAGAGCTGGTATTCCCCGGCATCGCCAACACTTGCACTGGGAGATAAGATGTGAAGCCTGTTGGGTAGGGATCCCTCCGGCAGGCGAGCTGCACAGCCCCCACTGTCACCCACAGCCTGATGCCCGCTGCCCTGGGAGCATTGCACGCCCCAGCGACCCGCAAAGTCAGGCTGGGCGGCAGGAGAAGAGCCGTGATGTAGCAGGCGGGGGCAAGGTGTTGACCTCAGCTATGAGAGCTGCCGGGGCAGCAGGTTCACTTGGCCAACTCATTCCGGCTCCTCCAGCGCCTGCGTCTCAGTTTCCTCCACCCTGCTGCCTCCCAGGCTGGGAGTGCCTGCCCTCCCCAGGGAACCAACGCCCCCTTTCCACTCATAAAACAGTAGAAACAAAACCTGTGCTGTTTGCAGCAGCCTCTCAGTGTCCACAGGTTTGCAGGGCAGATGTTCAAAGCTTTTAGATGCTTGGAAGCAGAGAGAGAAGCACTGGGACTTACAGAAATGTCTTGAGAAAACTGTGAGACCTCCCTTCCTCCTTAACCATGCTGAAGATCCCTCTCAGGGACCTGCCTCTTCACTGGGACATTAAAGAGCCTTTAAAAAATTTTGGCCCGTGGGCTGTCCTGGGATGAAGACAATGTCCTTGCACAAACAGCACCTGCAGCAATTCGGGAGGAGCGCACCTCGGAAAGAGGGGGACAGCTCTTTACAGCAGCAGATGCGCTGCCTGGCCTCGTGTGATTTTATATGTCACAAATATGATTATTTTTTTCCATTACTTACATTTTGCATACATATTTTTTTTGAAACCTCAGATTATGAAGCACATTTGTCTATGCTGGAGAGCTTGAGTAACTGAACAGGTAGGAGTATGCCATAGCACTCATCACCACACAAATACCCCAGCTTAACCCAGATGCAACCGAGTAACTGCCCTTAGCACTGTGCCCTGCACAGGGGCAGCCCGTTCACGTGCAGTTACCTGCTGTCCATGGGCAAAGCTGGCCCCAGGGCTCGGAGCTGGACTTCTCCAGGAGGGCTGAGAGTCCATCTCCGTCCTGCAGAAGGATGCAGGCACAGAGCGCACTACAAACCCAAGCTTCTAGCAGGCACCAGTGACATCTGAGCTATGACAAAATACTTTTGATTCCTGCTTAAATCTTATTAACCACAACTTGACACCTTTTCAATAAGCTTCTGAGGAGCTGTGCTGAAGGAGGGAGGACTGGCCTCAGGGCAGGGCACGAGCAAGGACAGAAACTGGGGCTTGTTCATCACTCAGATGATCACTTTTCATTCCAGGGCTCGTTATGTGAGATGTTAATTTGAAGTGGCAGCAGGTTTTGCATAAAGACATCTCAGAACACCAGTCAGCCCCAACATTTGCCATGGAATTTAGTTTTCATATTATTAAAATCTTACAATAAAGTTTTCCAATGCAGATCTTGCTTCAAGCTTTGCTGCAGTGACATTCAGTCTAGTAGAGAAAGTCGCTCCAAAGGGCAAAGGGATGAATATTATTACTGTTAAGTGTCCTGTGCTTGCCCTTAACTTCTTCGCAGTATAGGACACTAAGAAATTTTGGGGTTATGTCCATAGGATTTACAGCATCTTTCCTTTCCACGTATGTGACAGGACTGTCTAGAGCTTTTATGCAGGAGCAAAGCATTCACTGAACGATACTGGAAGCATTTCTATGACACCTTATTTCGATCTAGAACGTATTTATTTTATCCCTAGCTAAAAGTGTTTCAGTAGCTCTCTGTTTATAAAGATAGTTCCACCAAAGTGGTTACCTCTCTTCAGAGAATCCTCACTGAACAGTTGTATTTCCCTCTGAAACCATAGACAACTGTTGAAAACAGCTTATTCCCATTTTTTTTTCTAACTGGAAAAAACCCTCTTGAACCCTGAAGTTGCATCTTTAAAAGACTGATGGCAAACCCTGAATTCCTTCACTTGTTCTGCACATACAGCTCTTTGGGTGTCACATGGTTCTCATCTACTCACTTTCAGCTCTTTGTTCAAGCCTCCCATTTCATATTTTAAAAATAAAAAATAATCAAGAACAAACCCTGTGAAAGGACTTATTTTCCCCTCTGCTTGTGTCTCTGCTGTTTGCCTTGTAAACAAACCTGCCCTTGGCCACCTCCTCTCCACTCAGGTCTCGGCAGTGTTTGGAGCAGAGGCCCTCCAGCATCGCTTCCCAGCCGGGAGGGGAGGTCCCCAGCCCACTCACCGCTGCAGCCCGGCACGTTCCTGTGCTTGCTGGGAGGTGACCCACAGTCCTGAGTGTAAGAGGAGCAAAAAAACAGGAGAAAGGTCACTGTTCTTTGCTTGTACTGTCTAATTATAGGGAGTACCTTTACACACAGGCACAAAATGTCAATGCCAGGGAAGCACATTTCTGTCCTGTATCCTCCTGTACTTATTCTGCGCTCTTCTTAGGACACAGGAGAAAGCAACTCCTCCATCCAATTTATATATATCTGTAGATACATGTGAGAGATTTTTAATAAAAAGAGGATGAGGGTTGCCACAGGAAATTATGAATACATGCACACGTACACACACTCAAACACGCATCCTGAGCCTTTGAGACCTTTTAATTTTGTGAAGGAAATCTTTTCAGAGATGGGTGATGCCCCTCTGGTAGCTCTTGCTCTAACCAAGTGCTCAGGAGTGAAGAAGGGAATGAATATGCACTGAGCCCTTCTGACGAGCTCTGATCTCAGAGGACACGTGATTTTGGGATGCGAGCATGTAAGGTAGCTTTGAGTAAGTCACAGCACAGCCATTCCAGTAAATAAGCCTTTACCCTCCACTTACTGCAAGGTAGCACATATGGAGGGGTTAAATACTTCACATGGCAATTGGGAGCATCAGCTTTCCTCTACAGGAAGGAAGGGTGATGTTTCATTTCTACTCCACCCTAAATTTAGCTATCAAAGAAATGATGCAGCTTCACCTGAGATGCAGTCACTGACAAAACGCATGGAGACCCTTGAGCTTTTGTTTTCCTCTAAACCCCCTATAATTGCTACATGAACAATCAGTTCAGTGTAGGATGGTTCAATCAATCTGGCCCTGGGAAAACATTAAGTAATAACAGTTGTGCAAGCTGCAGACTAGTGTCTTTATTAAAAATCTACATCAAAGCCCATGCCTACTCTAGTCTATTCATGCTACCGCTCTCATCTCAAACGTGCTCATACACCGAAGAATCCTGACAGATTGGAGCCATAGGAGGTAAACCAGTAGATTGAAGAGGTTAAATCTATTTCTTTACTAATGGGACTGATGCCGTTCAAAGCTCCCATGAAAATTCAGCATGAAGACCTTCCTAAGCTCAGGGGTTTTATAGCCTTCATGATCATTCAACCTTTAAGCATGTACAAAGAAAATTTTTCGCTGCCTCTCTCTGAATATATCCATCTCCTCAGGAGCAAGCGAAAGACTTCTATAGAAAACTTGATAAAATTCCTGAGACAGCTCATTAATTCTAGTCACTTCATCAGTGACTTCCCCACCACTTGTGGCACTCAAAGAGGTTACAGATTGCTTTAGTAAGAACGAATCCTGTTCATGAGCCATTTCCCTGCACTTGCATATTAATGTTGTCTGGCCTTGTTAAATATAGAAATATATTCTTTTAATCCATTTTTAACAGTGTTTTTTTTTTTTTCCCCCTACGGGTAGCCACAAAATAATTGATAATGAATTATTATTATTTCTGAGAAGTTTGTGAAATTCAGCCTCCTGCTGCTGCTGGGGAGCTGCGGCAGGCTACTTGGCTCTATGCATATCGTGCTCATACCCCTGTTTTGATAGCAAATTTCAGAAGTTTTGCACTGCAAACCCTCTTCTCCAATTTGTGGAGGCATAACTTAATGAGCAGAATTTTTATCTCCGTTTCACCTGCGCTCATAAACCAAGCCCAATGGTGAGAATAAGAAATAATAATCACAAACGGTGCAAGTGGAAGGTGTGAAGGACCTTGCAGCAACCCCTTATCCTCTCTACAGCACAGTCCCAGGTAACTCAGAACCAGAAAGACTTGGCAGCAGCAGTTAACTTGCGACCAAAGAAATCTTTATTCCACAGGGTAAAGAGTTCTGTTAATTTATTTTACTAAAATGAGAGCTAGTTGAAATCTCTCAACTGTGTCTTATTGAATAAGGTTTTTCACATAAAGAGAAATTCTGAAGGACCTTGGGGAGAGGAGGTATATTGAAGAAAATGTTGTTTTCTTGGCAACAAAAATTTAATAATTTGGAGATTTCCATGAAAATGAGGCCTCGTGTGCCGTTAGCTACCTAAGGAACAGCGTTACAACCCCAAAATAGGAAATGGGATTTTCTGTCTTTTTTTATCAGCTTCCAAGATTAACAGCTTTACAAGGACCTAATCCTTTCAGAAATCCAGCACAAATATTTTCCTCTTGCACCTTGCCATAGCAAACTGTTCAGCCAAAGTGGATACACAAAAAACTAGCAACTAATTTGAGCTAATTTTGTCGTTCTGACGAGGCTGCAGGAAAAAAAAATTGGAAACAGAAGAGATACAGGGGAACACTCAGATATTAAGTGGCAGCCAAAACCTCCCCCTGGTACTGGCACGGCACCATAAACCAAGAGCAGCTCAAGCCCACGGCTGCTGCTGAGCTCCTGGTTGTTGGTGTGGCAGCGTTTTTAATATTCACTGCAACGAGGAGCTTCTGATGAGCTCTTGGTGCTGTTTATAGCACAAGCCCAGGTATAGCTCATTCTCCAAGAATAACTTTGGCAAAAATAATTACTATCTGTTGCAGCTTTTTGACAAGTCATGATTATGGTTGGAACTGCAGTCAAGCAATTTCATACAGGAGAGCATTTTCCCAGAGTTATCCACTGGGGTAGGGCCCACCCCATCTAAACACCCATGGAGAAGAGAGAATTCCCATTGTTCAAGTTCCTGCAGACTATGTGCATAAGGGGAAAATGCATCTTTTTTTTTTCCCTCTAAGAAAAAAAAAAAACCCAGAAAAACCCCAACTTCCATTCTTTCATGCTTTACAATCTCTAGTGATTTACTGTATGCTAAAAATACCCTGAAAATCCCAGCTCTCCAGTAGCATTCGTGCACAGCACTATCCTGACTGTGAAATCTGGAGTGTCCTGCACACCTGCTGCTGCGTGCCAGAGCATTACATGGTGAGCATCGCACTCTGGCATTTAATTCTGCACCCTGAGTGACCTCCACCTTTTTCACACTAACTCAACACACAACACAACCGTGACAAAAGTCCCTTTTCCTGCTCTTTTAGGAACTGACTTGCTTTCCGTCCTCAGTACCTGTGCTGGATGCTTGGTTCACTCCAGAGACAGTTCAAATGCTATTGACAACGGACCAGGTCCTCTGTGTTTTCAGGAGCCTGCCCCTCATGGGGTTGCACAGATGGTTTTGGGACAGCAGAGCTAGATTTAGCATCCTTTAACTCAATGCTGACTTCAGCGACGGTACAGCTCAGCCAACCTCTAACAAATCTCACCACTATGTCGATGTAGGGCTGGCATAAAAGAGATCAGAAATGTGATTCATCACTTTTAGAAGCTGCTTTGCTGTGTTTTTCAAGAGTCATTACACACTCTCAGCTGAATTTTACCAATAAATCAATTATCTACTAGCTATTACATTTATCAAAACAGATTTCCAGTGATGTAAATCATCATCACGTTGCTGAAGCCAGTAGCACCAAGCCCATCCAAGCCACGCAAGTAGCCTGTCTCCTGTTAGGATGGATGGCAAAATGTGAACCTTGTACAGCTGACAGAAGTTTATGGAGGATAATTACAGAGACTGCAAGAATATCAGTTACTTTGACATGTTAATAGTTTCTTTTTAATTAGATACACAGCCACAGAGGTGCTTGCAAATAATTCAGTTGTTGCTGAGGAAATGTGTCTTTACCGGGACAGGCCTCCAGATGCACTTCATTCTGCACCAAAGAGCAGTCCATCAAGTATAGGGAAGCTCTTCAAGCAAGACCAAGGCTGGGAACACCATCTGTGAAGTCAAATTGAGCCCATGTGCCTTGTTTGCCACAAACTCTTCTGTTTCTGATGGCATCTAGCTCGACCCAAGCCCACCCCTACCTGGAAGCAAGGTGGACCTGTCATAAAGCAGTTGGTGGTACAGGACTTGGGTGTACACAGGCTGCAGTGGGGAAAGGAGGAGAGATATTTGGTGGGAGGATGAGCCCCATGGCAGATCAATTAACCCCACAGTGCAGGATACACTGTTGTGCATGCTGCGCTGTGGGTCTGGGAGCTGCGGCAGTTATGCCTTTAATTATTTAAACCAGAGTAAACAGCAAAATGCTTTGATCTCGTGAATGCTGGGGATACCTGTCAGTATTTGGCAGGGCTGGTGCAGGCTGCCAGGCACAGCCGCCGGCGGGGAGCCCGCGGGCACCACCTCACCCCTGAGGGGACAGGGTCCCGGGTCCCTGGCCGAGGGAGAGCACCAGTGGGACCCTGCCTCGGTGGGAGCCAGCGCTTGCCATGCCGTGGTGCTCGGGGCAGGTGGGCCTCCTGCCCTCAGACGTGCCGCTCCTGCCTCGGGACCACTGGGGATGGAGGTGCCTTTGAACAGTGGATTATTGCTTCTTACCTGCTATTTTCAGAATGCAATTAGAAAAATAAGTAGATAAATGCTTTTTTTTTTTTGCTTTTGAGCTCAGATATGAATACCTCAAAGAATTACCCTGTCATTATGTGAAGTGTATGATTCCAACCATGTACATTTTTAATTACCACCTAGCATTAGTGGTATGGCTTGCTTTTCAAGATTTCAGGGTCACTGAGGAGTTAGTTTATAAGGAACCATCTGAAGTTGCAGGTGTCAATGTATGTGAAATGATGGTATCTGTATATGGTGACACAAGGCCTTTCCATACAAGAATATTTAAAATGTTAACTACTTTTAAAAAATCCTTTCCACAGACCCATCTTATTTTCCTATCCTTCATATCCATAAGCCGTATTTCACAAAAAGTTCAATCCACTTCCTAGAAAATTGGCCAGTGAAGCAGCTTTCAGCTCTCTCTCCAGGCACTACAGCTGTGATACTGTGACTGAAGATCTTCCCCATACTCCATTTCCCCAGGAATTTCTTCCTTGCAGTCTGCAGTGAATGCCACTGCATAAAAGAAAGCAGCGAGCTGTGAATTGGTATTTAATCCCTTGTTTCTAGGAGTAGGATGCAAAGCTGGCTGGATTTCCAGAACGGATGCTGGCTCAATTTTTCCAGTATCCCATAGCAATCCCGTTGGCATACATCATCCTCTACACAGACACCATGAGCGTGTGTATACGTGTGAGTGGAAAACCTATACGAGTTTCAACTTCTCTTTTTTTTTTTGACCTAAATGAGGATAACGGAGCACAGCATGTAAGATCCCGCCTTCACTGCGATTTAAGGAAAGTCAAAACTCCCCTCACCCCCCCCCGCCTGCCTCCAGCAGTCTCCGCAAGAAAGGGAGCCAGTTCGCTTAGCATCCGCCATCCTTGCTCAGAAAGATGGTTTTCTTTCATCAAGACATATAATTACTACATGTGGCATTCACAAAAACAATGCCCTGTTTAGCAGTTTGTAGTGTTAAAAATTTGAAAGGAATTTTCTCTAATGGAGTTTGACAATTTTGTCAAAAAAATTTAAATTTCCTTAAGCTGCAAATAGTCTTTAACGGAAGCAGATTTAAATACAAACTAAAGTTCTCTCACACTGTGCTGTGAATCACAAGGGAAATATAATTCATTTGCAGCAGTTTTCAACAAGAAAACTTGGCAGTCTTTCAGCAAGTTTCATAATTGCTCTATTTTAAACTTCAGCTTGAAAATGCTCAAGATAGCTTTTAGTTTTATTGAAAGGTTAATTTCACACCTACAGAAAAATATCAGCTTTCCATTAGATCTAACGGAGTGTTAAATGTGAAAATTACAGTCCCTTCATCTACATGTGCAAAGTTTGTTGCATTTTTAACCCATCTTGCTCTCCCATGCTTTCCCGGTGGAGCCCAGGCACAATAGGCGAGCACGCTGCTGCCGTGGGCACGTCAGGCACCCACAGCACCGACACCGACCACACGCACTTACGTAGGATTCCTGGGTGAAAGCTGCTAGACAATGACTGACGCAGTAATTCGGGTGCTGGGCTTTAGCAGCCTACGCTTGAAAAACACCCAGCATGGAGGGAAAATGGGGACACATCTCTGGGACAAGCGTTGAACAAAATTACTAATTCTTCACAGATTTATGCCAAGGTGTCTCAAAAATCGCCGTTGCCTCTCTGGGCTCACCTTATTGTTAGAACAATGCAAACAAGGGGTAGGCGAAGCAGAAATTTGCCCATCTCCCTTCCCATCACATAAGCTGAATTTTCTGTTGGGGCAAGATGTGCCACTGGGGGCCAGCCTGCTCCTGCAGCCGCTCTCCCATGACCAGGCAAGCACAGCCCCTCTCCCACTGGAGGCCTCAAGTGATGGTGCAGAATTAGGAAAAAACAATCAAATCCTCCTGCTGACCTGTGCATTTGGTGCAACATCCCATCACACCAAGGAGCACTGAGTCCAGCAGTCATTTGGGGTGTGGGAACATCCCCCAGAGCCACTCCTGGGCAGCCAGAGGAGCCCCAGGAGGACAATTCTAAGTATCTAGGGCTAAATACCTTCCTGTCAATACCTTCCCAGAGTCAAACTTCAGCCTCCCGTGCCCTAAGCCAGGGTTTAAGAAAGTCCCTGCAAACCCCGTGCTTTCACAGTCTGCATTTTGCAACCTTCACTTCCCCAAAACCAGCGCTTCCCCTCCTGCTTCTCAGCTCAGTGCTTTCCAGGGATTAAAGACAGATAGCACTTGTAGCAGTAGTTTCATTGTCCCTGACGGATACAGACACTTCGCGGCTCCCAAAACCACCATTCCTCCAAGCAACAAGTGCGTGTGTGAGCGTGAGCGTGCACGCTGCCGGCGGGGGCAGAGGCAGATATAGCGGAGCCAGTTCGTGCAGCCGTATGTACAAGGAATGCCATTAGGAAAAAGCATAGCTTTTGCCTTCAAGAAAACTATGATTCAGTCACTACTTTATGGGGAAAAAGAAAGTCACACTGAATTTCATTTAGGTATTTTAAGTTCAGTCTCACCAGAAACTATTAGTTGAGGGAAGAGGGAAAGGGAGGGGGTTAATGAATCCCAATAAATCCTGGTACCGAGGCTCTGTGCGAGGTGTATTTGTGATTGCATGGTGTGAAACGTGGCCCTGTCATTGCCAGGGGCTCCTGCCTGAGGAAGGGACTGCCAGGGGCAGAGGGATCCTCCCCGGGCATCGAGGGACATGTAGAGCTGCCATCTCCCCACAGCCGACCGAGCGAGGTGCCACCGGCACGCTGGGGTGCCGAGCCGCAGCTCAGCTGGGACTACAACACACACCTGGGCTGCTGCATCCCAGCTTCCCCAAGAACAATTTAAACACTACTTGCAGACAAAGGATTAACGCAATAGAAGAAACGAGGTACATCCCCTGTGTGTGTGCTTCTCTGCAGCTGTGAGGCACAGCTCAGATGTGAGCCTTGAAGCACCTTCTCCAAAGTACACAGTTTCCATCTCTTTCAGGAAGGGCTCCTGGGTTTGTGGCAGTTTTGGTAATCAGTGCCAAATTTGTTGCAAGCTTCAGATCCACAGCCTCCAAGAAATAACTGAAATCATCTCTTGCTCCAGGGCACTGGCCTCAGAGCCAGTCAAATGCTTCTCCCTCTGATGGCCAAGCACATCTCATGCATGGCAGAGACAGCCAGGCCTGCAAATGGCTTGGTCTGGACTCCTCACCAGGGCAGGGAGGTTTGGCAAACAGCTTAGAGAAGCAGCCTTCACCCAGGTGTGGATGCTGGGAGCAGCCAGTGCTGAGGCAGGGCTTCCCATGCGGTGCTCCGGGCAAGGTGCCACTTCGCCTTTTTAAGGTTGGCATCTCTGAGAAGGGGAGCACAGCTCTGCTAAGGGGCTGCCAGAGAACGTACCAGTAAAATAACTGGGTTTTCTTTAGCTGCTTGCTCTCTTTTTCAAATAGGTTTCTAGTTTCTCCCCATAATTACAAAAATAAATAACTTGGCTGTCTCGGATTCTCTTGTCTAGAAACAGCAGGAAAAAAATGTAGCTTATGAAAGAAGCTCCTGTCTTTTTAAAAATAAGCTTCCTTAATGTTAATTTGTTAGTTATCAGCATTGCAAGGATCCTGGCAGCGGGTGAGCCATCCTGCAGGAGAGGGATGGGCAACTGCTAAACAAAGGCTCATGCAGTTTGGCTGAGTTAGGGGGAAGTGAGAGAGAAAAAAAAAAAAAAAAAAGTTCAGTCATCAGTGAGAGCACCTCCAGGCATTGGCCTGAATGTCCCAGGTGAGCACCATCCCTCATCCAGAAGGCAGACAACCTTTTACTGCTCTCTATCATTCGGTCTCTGGCCTTTAGAATCACTGCTCTTCCGATCTTCCCAATGTAAATCATCACACTTCTCCTTTTTATGATATTCTAATTAAGAAAACTGTGATAACAGTAACTAATTATGTCCATAACACATTTTGAAGCGCTCTCTCCGCCTGTCAACACTCAGAATGGGAGTCTAAACTTTGGCAAGGGTCCCGGAGCCAAAAAAGAGTCTGGAGCAAGATGCCACTAACCTCCTGTCATTAATCTCAGATAAAGAAGTTCCTACGAACAGCCAACGATTCGTTTGCCATCAGTCTCCCAGATCCTTGTACGGCTTTTCTGATACAGCTCAGTTACACTCCTCTAATCACTCACTCTCAAGCATACAGTCACTGTCATTTTACTATCCCATTTTCCGGAATAAATGATACTTGTTTGGTAGGATTGGGCCTCAGGATGGACTACAAGCAGTATTTCATCTTTTCGGAGGCACTGAACCACACCAGTCCTTTAAAAAACTCTTAACAGATCAGTGCCATTGAAAAGCTTTCCCAAATACACACAAAACCATCAAGTTTTGTCACCTTGCTGTTTCAGCTGCAACATCTTCATCCCAGCTCACGGAGCAGCTCAGCACAGCCTGTGTGCACCAGAGGAAGCGTGGTCTGCGGGGAGAAGGGGAACTGCCCTGAGCTCCAGGAGAAGTCAAGACATCGGGATTGCCAAGGTTGGGGAAATACAATTGCATTTTAGCATCATGAGACAGCAAAGCTCCGTTTAATAAGCTGAGAAAACACACACACACACCTCTAAATATCAGAAGTTTCAGCAATTAGCAGAGACTTTCACATCTGCTTTGTTGGGACATCACGAGAGAGGTGGCAGCCGATACATCTGATGGAAGGTGCCGCAGGCTCTTGTCGTTACCAACAAGCTTCCTCCATCTCATCCTCCACCAGCAGCACATCCAGCCTGGAGCCGTAACTCCAGCCTCCCCCATCCCAATCTAACTGGGACATCTGCCCCCCACTTCCCACCGGCTCGCCTCTCCCACCATAAAGCACTGCTGCCAGCTGGAGCCCTGTGGATGTCTTAAATTTCCTCCATAGGGGATTTTTGTTTTTAAAAGGATGGAGAACAGACTGTCAATTCACAGCAAAGAGGCGACTTCAAGTTCCCCTAGAGCATCTTTGGCCAATGTGTTTATAGCATTTTCCCCCTCATTTAATTCCAGACAAAAATCATCTAATGCACAGAATTTCATATTGCAAAAAGAGATGTAAACCGTCTGAATGCCACAGCCCTGGGCTGTACCTGCAACGTCAAAAGCAACGCATCATCTTGATGGATAATGGGTGAAATCTGCAGGTGGCTGGCTCTCTAGATGCTGGGAAGTGCCTCTCCAGGGAGTTTTAATCTTTTAGCCATGTCAGGCCTCTGAGTTACAGCTTTCTGCAGTGATTAAATTGATTATGCAGATTCGTATGGTCTACAGACTACGTGCTACGCACAAAAGGTAGCATAAATATATGTTACGGCGCCAACAGCTTGTTTCATTTCAATGCCTGACAGGTTACAACTGACATCGAGGAGAGTAGCAACGAGCAGCTGCTTTGCAAACCCTCTCTGTAAAAGACAACCGTACCTGACAGTGGCACTGGTGGGACAAATCTTGATAGTTTTCAGCTAAACCGTTACGATAGGGACTTGAGCAGCTCTGCAATGCTGTTTCAGATAGCACCTGGCAAAGTGCTTTGCGCTCTCCTGAGCTTGCTGCAGTTAGAGCTGAGTTATTGGTCATTTCTTTTGGATGAACATGTGTAGCACAGCGGAGTCCTACTTGCCATTTAGAAAGCAAAAATGTATTAAAAGGACCAGATAATGAGCCTAATAACAGGGCTAATTTCACTTACATTATCAAGGCTAAAAACCACACAGCTATTGCCAAGCCCACGGGTGCAATCCAGAGTCTGAGGAACAGCGAGCGTGAACCAGATCACAGCAAAGGGCAGTGGTGGGGTGGGGATCAGGGCACCCTGGCCAGGTGACACAGGTGGTCCCCACCTCTCTCACAAGAAATGAAACCCCATCCTTCCATGACACACAATGCACCACAAAGAGTAGCAAGCTCAGACCCCAGACAGCCTGGTTGGATTTGAAGAGTGTCGCAGCCAAGCTGCCAGCACCATGGGTGGACTGTCAAATCCAGGCACCTCAGCCAGCCCACTATGCTAAATGCTGTTCTGTGTCGGCGCACAGGAGCCTCTGCTCGTGGGCTGTAGCGTACGCATGTGAAGTGGAGACTACACTGGCATGCAGACTGAGCAACACAAACTTGCAAAGCTACTTTGCACCCACCATCAGCAGTCATGCGAGATTTTTTATTTCATTTATGCCATTCCAAAGTGAAAATAAAGTGTTTCTGTGCTACGACAGCAGCCCCTTTCTCCCACTGTGACTGCAAACAGAGGAGGTGACACCTCTGCTCCAGAGGTTTGCAACAGCAGGAATTGTGGTGGACTTGCCCAGGGAAGACAGCAGCTTTGAAGGTTAAACCACAACCAGGCTCCCAGGGCACAGTGTGGGATGGCCAGCAGGCTACAAAGGTTGACCTGTTACTACACGACACACCTCAAGGTGTTTCGCCTTCTGATCACAGGCAACAAGAGCAGGAATGACAGGGTGAAGTTTCTCCCAGGGCAATTTTGCACTAAAATGCAATTATCTCCTACAATAGTGTTGGTGGGGGAATTAGTGGCCTGGATGGAATGGAAAAAGTGAAGGAAAAATTAAAAGAAAAAAACCCTAAGTTTAAATTGAAGTGTATTTAATGATTAAAGGAAGCTAAAAAAAATTTTCCCCTGTAAAAAAAAAAGTCAGAACATTTTCTTTTCAAAGCCAGAAAGCATCACTGTACGTCTGCTGCTCTCTGCTTTTCACTGAGTATCCAGAAGTTTACAGAATGAAACAACTCTGGGAAGTATCACTTAGTGGAAAAACTTTTTTTTTTTTTTTGCTGAGAAGCTGTTTCTGGGAGTTTTAACCACAGAATGGGATGCAACACAGCATCTGCTCCTTTGGCAAACAATTGCCTCACATTTATTTTGTGACATCAACAGCTTTATTCGTTATTAAGGATCATCCACATGCCAAGTAGAGACTGGCATTTCTGAGAGATGCTTGCAAAGTTTCAGTGAGATTTAGCACATGCCTACATTTTCAAAGTTTACACCAGAAATACGGCATCCACCATCCTCTTGTCCTCAAAAATATTTCTCTCATTCATCGGCACATGGTTTAGATCAAAACCAGAAGGCAGACAATTCCAGTCTGATGGATACGCATCCAGAAGTGATGAGTTGTTGATCACTTAGACAAAGAACACCCCTGAAAAGCAAGTAAATGAACTGCTTATTGAGAAGGCGATCTAATTGCCACTCATCACCTGACTGTGTCAGCTCCTCATCGATTGTTGCTACCACCTTAGTGATGGATCGCATTTCTCCTTGAGACCACAGTGCTTCTCTAATGATCCTGGTTCCTTGCTGGAGGTGCTCCCTCCAGCTTTGTGCACCCATGGGTAAGGTAATGGATGGAAAGATTATCAAATCATAGATAAAACCAGACCAGCCCTGGTCTGTGATGAACTCTACATGAAACACGGGTGTTCCTTACCACAGATGCCCTCGAACTCTTCCATCGTACCCGAAGGAAAGCCCAGCTCCTCTGTACAGAAACCCACGGGGTTTCACCCACAGCAAAGCTGAGCAGGGACAGAGAGGTTTTGCCCAACCACCATCCTCTGTGCCTGGCAGAACTGGCAAGACAGCACCACTCTTCACAGGGAAACCTGGCCAAAAAAACCCAGCGGAGTGGAAGATGTAACTCTTCCCAAGATGATAAGCAGCTGAGCTCCATAAAAGCCAGAACTGACTCAGAAAAGGCAATGCCAGACCCTCCATGAGCAAAGCACAGGGCTGACTCCTTCCACACAGGGTCCCAGAAGGTCCCATCTGCCATAACCCCATCCCAAGAATCCCTTAAAAGTCACAATTTCACAGATCCTTTAAAACCATATATTTGAATATTTTCATGCATATGAAGACCTGCTTCACTATCCTTTTAGCATAATCTAGTTAACTGATAACCTCCACATATGAAATCCACCTTCTGGCTGCAGCAAGCATCAAGACATGAACAACATCAAGGCAGCACGAGGGTACGTCTGCATAGCTTCAAGCTTGAGCCAAAAGCCTGTGCTTGTAGCTCCAAATGCTTGTACACACAGCCCTCTAGCTCTGATTTACTTGTGGAAACAGCTTATTTGAGAACAAACACAGTGCTTGTGGCCTGCTCCCCACACTGTTCCCATGGCTGCCGCAGTACATCCCGGGCATCTATCGGGTGGCCGCAGCTCCCAGCTCAGCAGATCGAGCCAACTTGCATCGGCTGTGCTTTAATGCCTTTGTCTGCGCGCTGCAGCGGCTCAGCAGCTGCTTCACAGCTGATTGAGATGTCTCTGCCTCTGGCAGAGGGAAAAAGAAACCCTACAAAGCCACGCTCTTTGTGAGTTGGAGCCCAAGCACACACTTATGTCAGGCTCTAAGTTAATTCACTTCATCTGCTGCGTAGGCAAGGGCACTCTTCTCCAGCACACACACAGCCGTATCAAGTGTCTCCCTCCACTTACAAGGATGCTCCATCTGCATCCCTCACCCCCAGGATGTACCTTTTGCCAAGTGACCCTGTTTATCGAGCACAGCTCGTTCCCTCGTTCATCAGGTCAGGCACAGCAGCTAGCGTTTACAGGCTTTCACAGGCCTTAGATCCATGAAATGTCTTTCTGTTACTGTGTACAAAACCAAAGTAATTTTGAATTTGGAACTGAGCCAGCCGTAGCATGGCTTCTCCATCAGACTGGCTTTGCGTCTGCGCTCAGCCCTGCAGACAGCACTGCCAGGAGCTGAGCCGGCAGCGGTGTAGGAAGGATGTACGTGCCATCAGGTCTCTAGAGGCACTCCCTGTGTGGATGATCACCTACTGACTTTGCTTACCAGTTATTTACACAAAAGTGTGTTTATACAGGAAGGGCTCCTTTATGGAGCAGTCCTGCGACGTTTGCACACACGCTTTGTATAAACAGTTACTCCACTACTGAAATAAAGCTGCAAGACACACCAGGGGTGACAAGTGTTTGAAGGCCCCAAGTAAAGATGCCCCATTGCAAATTCTGTCCAAAGTAACTCTGACTTCAGCCTGAGGGTCTGCCACCCTATAAGCCAGGGCATCATGTCTAAAGTTATGGGGTACTCCCTGTATTTTCTCATAGATCTCCTGAAAAGACGTGTTTGAAGATACAATACAGAAAAGCCTACTTTATTCATGGTTATATTAGGAATTATTTATGCTTCAGAAGAAGCTGTATTACAGAGACAAGGAAAAAAGTCATATATAAGGTGGGGGTAGAATCTGTTGTGCATGAGATACAATTTTCTGCAATTATTTGTCTGAGTAAAGGTTATTTAATTTAGTGAGACATGTTGTCCTCAAGTGTTTAAATTAGAAACCTGCTCTGAGCCGAGGATCTTTGATTAGACAAAGAGGAGAACAGTAATCACTTGGAGCACTGCACACAAGGGGCGAGCAGCCGCTCAGAATCCCTAATTTGCAACTTACTTATGCACTGCAAAGCCCACACACCTTAGTGCTTTAGATATTCTGCTCTACGCCAAATGACTAAATACTCTGTGTGCGAGCAGACAGCCGCTCGCAGTCAGGTCATCTATCTTTCAAAACAGTGACAGAGCAATCTTGTCCTCTGGTTGGAGGTCTCTCTCTCACAGGCATCTCGAGGTGGCTCCATTTCAAAATGCATCATTTGAGAGCCTGCTGTGGGCAAGTTCAAGCAGACAGCAAAGTTGTAAAGTTGCTTCTCCATAGGCAAACCGTGATTGTTATTGTATGCAGCAAAAGTATCAACGTGTCACCGCACAGAGTGACCACAGAACTACTTCTAGAAACATAATAAGAGTTTCCTTCATCCTAGAAACATGTAAATCTCCTTTTATAAAGGTTATGCATTTATAAGCCAATGAACTACCTATTCCAATAGATCAGGACCAAGGTAGCATCTCCCCCACCAGCACTTTAACCTGGCCCCTTCCAAGCCCAGTAACAGGAGCACAGGACTTCCTGACTCATCTTCAAATCTAGCTCTTTCCCCAGGGCTGAATTGCAGATGTAGGAACTCAGAGCTTCTTTCCTCAAGTGTCAACACTGGTGAGTCCCAGCTGCTTGCCGCAGGACCAGAGCCCTTGCAGAAGGGAGGATGCACTTGTTGGGCAACCAGTGCAGAGGATCACGGCATGCAGCAGGCTCCAGGATGGGCTTCACCCTCTGCATCTTTAAGAGAAACCTGTCACTACTCTAGGACTGGTAATGCACTGATTAAAAACCAACCAGGCAAAAAAACCCCAACAAACAATGTACAGTTGGAGCAAAATAGCTCTGCGTCTGTCACTTCTGGCCTAACATCAGCTCTGTGGTAGAGTTAGACATGGTCTGAGTCTTTTTCAGCTACACTTTTAATAAAATGCACTGCAAAGCCGTATTACACTGAGCTACGGACCCACAAAGACACCCTCATGTTGTCTTCAGGAACAAAAGACCCCTGCAGTGAGCCAGGGACCCACGCTTGGGTCTCAGGCTGTACGGTCTGGTAGGACGCACCTCTGCCCTGCACGCTGGGGAGCAGGTTCCCACCAGCCTGCTCCTGTCTCATGAAGATGAGTGCTCACAGTCCTATCACAGAGAGAGAAGATACATGAAAAGCCACAAGCACCTTCTTCAGAGGCAAGCACAGATACTGCTGTTATTTTTATGGCCATTTTTAGTGGCATCAGCACGTACCTTGCTCAGCAGCACAGTGGGGAGGGGAGTCAGGAATGCTCCCTTAGCACAGTGAGCACAAACAGCCCAGAGCTGGGCTCACACGTCCTGAACCGTATGGAAGGAGAGGGGTCAGCGCAGCGGTGAAGGGAGACGTGACAATGCACTCACTGTAGTTTGTTCCAAGTGGCAGGTGTCAGTGCAGTTTTGTGGCTTACACTATTAACGCAGGCAAGCGCCTATGAGCAGAGCACTGGGAGCTGGGATTTGGCTGGGCTAACACACGTTTAAGGAGAGCACGTGGTATTGTGCTATACATCTCAGTGTGTGAGTAACTCCAGTTACCCCAGCACAGGCACCATTCATCAACAAATCCATCCTCTAGAGCTCCACCAGCAGCATGGCAGCCCCAGGAAGGTCAATTCGCAGGGGGTCCCCACTCACCCTTCCTCACCCCATACCACAGGTTTGGGGTTCAGCTGGCTGGGTTTTTCTTGGCTGCTCCTTGCGTCAGTCCACTCAACACAGGGGCAGATTTACGGGCATGCCCCTCCTTGAAACCAAGTTCACATACAGCATCTCCAGGACTTCTGTTATTGTAAATAATAAAAATCCTTTATATTTTTATTCTTGTATTTCTAAACAGGCTCCCAAGTCCCAGCCCTCCTTATGTCCCCAAGGAACCATTAACTACGGAATAACTGAGACACCTGATTTTGGAGCAGAGCTCACTTGAGCACACATCACATGGGACCTGGCATTTGGCTCCCATCATGTGCACCTGTGAAAGGAGGTCTCTTCAGAAAAAAACAATGGCTTTTCTGTGGTAATTACCTTCAGTGAGATGCAGTTACAACACAGCAGTGTGTGACAGACAAAATGGCAAACCAGCAAGTCTCTGCTATCGGCATGGCCCCCTGTTCCTCTGCCATCTCCCTATAAGCCAATGGGCTACATTAAAGCGGAGGAGATTCTGAACAATCAGAATACAATTTTTTTTTTAAAGTTGCCCCTGTAGTGAAAACCCAAACCTTCATGAAATACTTGGCACCTTTTGGATGCTGACTGGCAGGGAAAGAGATAAGAGAGATATTAAGCTATGAGAAAGGCTGGCTTTGCATTCTTTACACTCTTACTGCCAATAAGTTAGTCTTCAGCTCACATGAGGAAAGAAAAAAAAAAGAAAGAAAGAAAGAAAGTAGTATTTTTCTAATATCTCCGGCCACAGATGGTAGCCACAACTGCCTGTGGTGGACAACCCCTCTCTCATTAACGTCAATACCAGAGACATGAGAAATTACAAACTTGATACCGGGTTTTAAGAGAGAGCTCTGGAATGGGGTGAGGGTATGGAGACCTGTTAGCTCTGGAATGGGGTGAGGGTATGGAGACCTGTTAGCTCTTCAGTACCTGGCAAACTGGGAGAAAGCCTTGCCAAGAACAGGATCAGCAGCAGGGAGGGACCAGGAGAGCACATCTCACCAGCATGTGAGAGGACCTGTGACCAGCACAGTGATCGCCTGCTCCTTTTAGCAGCGTTTTAATGCCAAAGCACTTTTAACAAAGCCCCTCTCAAAGACACTTAAAGCTGCTAGGATGTCACAGGATGAGAGGGAGGATCCTTTAATGCATTAATAACTAGAGGAATAAAAACCAAACCAAAACCCACAAGGGCATGAAAAAGCCCCAATTTTTCTACAGAGGAGGGAGATACCCAGGGATCTGTACTGCTCGCTCTAGTCATAAGTGGCCTGGAAAGTCATTTGGAAGCAGGAGAAAGCTTGTAGGTGAGGTAAGTCAGGATAGTGAAAACTGGAGAAGATTTTGTACGTGTATGCACACAGAGAGAGGTGTTTTATATATAGCTTATGTATTAATGGTTATATATTATACATATTTCATGTATAATATATTAGCTTGTGTCTATATAAGCAAAATTATATAATATATCATTTTAACACATATATATAGTACATATATTATATCTAAGCTAATGGCCGTTCCCTTTGCTACAGTCGTTCACAGGGCAGGTGCAGAGAGGCCGTTAGCAATGTCAAATGGAGCAAAGCAGCGTGCCATGCTCCATGGAGTGATGGCAGCGGAAACGCCTTAGCAGCCAGCTGAATGCATTCCCTCAGAGAAAACTAAATGCCAAACCCTGGGTCTGGGCACCGCTACGGTCCAGAAGCCAAACCCTCCTGCTCTCCCCTGGGGAAGCACGCATACCCAGGACAGCCGCTCTCTGCCAAGCGGCACACAAACAGCTTCCAGAAGAGCCCGTGAGGGCAGCCACTGTTTTCCTGAGTCATTACAGAGACCTGAGATGTTCCAGCAATTGGTACCATGCAATTTAAAAACTTAACAATTTCAACTCATTTGTTTACTAGCTAATAAGTCAGGCTTCAGTCTATTATTTTAACAAACCAATCAAGTACTTCAATTGATCTTAAAGTACCTACCAGCCTGTTAGCTCATAGCACTCATTAGGATGCATACTTCCGGCCAGGAATCTTGTTACGAAATAGTTGTCGATAGCAAAATGCTTCCAGGTCACCAAAAAGTACACAAACTGCTCATGCAGCTTCCAACTCAAGGGGACAATCCTGCCTTTCCAAAGCTCTTGGTGCTTACAAAAAACAGCAGCAAGGCCAGGCTGGACCTCCCTAAAAGCACCGGGATGCAAGCGTTGTGCTCAAGACAGCTTCACAACTGAGTTAGGTCAAGGACACCAACAACTCCCCCAACTCTCATTAACACCAGCATTTGTTTTCTTGTACATTAATAAACCTCTGGTGCAAGGAGACATTTCACATACCTGTAAGGCGGTGCAAAACAACTCTCCAGTATGCTCAGCCTGGGAAGTCCAGCACCATGACCTTTCTCCCAAGGGTTCTGCAGAAGAGTGTTTTCACTTTATCAGAACTTCTAAGCTGATTTGAAACACCTGGCAGCTGAGAGCTGCCAGTTAAATGCCTGAGGAAGAGCTGCTAAACGTTTTTCTGGGCTAGAAAACAGGAGAGAACCAGGGCCAAAATGTTGGGTTTTGAAGCCTCTGGCTATAACAGCTCTGGGGAGCAGCAGACATGTCCAGAGCATGGCCACCACCTGGTAAAATTAAAAGCCCCTTTCCTTAGGGGAGGTTTTTCCACTATGCTAGGTGCCCACATGTAGCATTCTAAGAAAAACAGTCATTTCAGATTTCAAAGGTCTCCATACCCAGCCTTGATCTCCCTTCAAGTCCAAAGCTCGCTATCCTCTTACACCAGCCCTCTCTCCACTCCCACAGAGGAGGTAAATCCCCCTGGACCCTGCATCAGGCACAGAGACCCACCTCCCCCACCACATCTCTGAGGTGCTGCCCTCCTGTCCCGGGACATCAGCACTGTCATCCCAGACCTCAGACGCCCACCCCAGCCACACTTCGCACCCGTGCTGCTGCCCAGGCTGTGGGGCTGGACCGACCTCTCCCTCCTCAGGGGCAGCACCATTGCTCCTCAGCCCAGAGCCCAGCATCAGTGTAAAAAAAAAAGAGCTCAGTGTAGCCCGGGATTTGCTGGATGAATCCAGATGGATGTGGAAGAGCCTTCCTCTTACCCCAACTCAGGGGCAGCTCTCATCATCCTCTAACATGAGTAAAAAGCCTACAGCTCTCCTGCAGCCCCAAGGGCCATAATAAATATTGGAGAAGAGTTAAGCGTTGCTCTTTTATTTAATATGCTTGCCCACTCTTTCCCTCACACATACTTGATCCCTCCCAGCATCGCTTCGCTTCAGGATGCAGACAGCTTTAGGTGCTCATTAATTAATGCATAATTTGTGTAGTCCTCTGCTTACTATTCTTATGCAAATTGCTCTCAAATTGTGTTCTGTTTTCAGCTCAGCTGAATCCAAGCACTGAAAAGCCAGAAGAGGAAAGACAAATTGAGAAGTATACATGCAGGTAATAAAGCTTTTCTCTTCCTCAGAGGCTTTGCAATAACCTTGGTTCGTGTGTACTACAAGCATAAATTTAGAGGAGATAAAGAGTGCTGTGATGGCTGAGTCTGCTCTTGGAAAGAAACTGATAAAATGCTCGCTGATGTTTTGGTTATTAACGTGATGTTTTTATATAAACTCTTATTCCTCTAGGAATATGATAGATTTTTACCAGAGGAGGAAAAAAAGAGCTTTTCCGTATCATTTAATCATTGTATAGATTGCCTGGTATTAACACACCATTTGACAAAGCCATGTCTAGTATGATCTGGTTTTAATTTGTGCTCTTTATTACAGTTTGCTGTAGCTGCCTAATTAAAGTTTGTCAGGGAAGTAATCAGCCTTATTTCTGTAGTGAGATCAGTTTAATAAGAAGGTAATTTTGCAATTTGTTTTCATTAATTAATTAGGGAAAACCCTATGAAATCCACACAGTGGAGTATAAACTCAGGAAAGCTGTGACATCAGCTGTAGTGTCCAAGGGAAAAGGACATTTACCTGCTGGTGGTCTGTCCCTGATGGGGTTTTTGCCCCTTTTGCAGCTTTAGAGAAGCAAACTCTTGTCATTTAGTGCTTAACCTGGATGTCCCTATTAGTGCACGTTGTCTCCAAGCAAACCCCGAAAGAACATCACATGGGGATGGAGGCAGAACAATTAGATCAAGAAAAAATCCTCCAGCAGATGTGGGAAGTGGGTCAACATTTGTACACAGGCTTCCTCCCACAGCCCCAGGTGTCAAAGTAAACCAACCCTATACTCCTGGCAAAAGGAACAGAAGAAATGGTGGGAGGACTCTGGGCCATGGCTGGAGGAGAAGGAAAGGTCTCAGGGTTGGGTTGTAGATCTTTCTACTTGTCCCGACTATAAGAATTGTTGGACCCTTTGCAGTACTTTGTTTTTCAAACCTAAGCAAAGACCGAGCATACATCAATTTATTCAGTCAAAGAGTTGTCCCAGCTTTAGCTGCCTTTCCAGAGAGCTCATATTTTGTTTTGTAACACTGACTAACACTTAACAAGCCATGCAGTAATCACATGCAGCAAGGTGAGACTTTCACCAAAGATTATTTGCTGTGATGCTTGTTTTCCTTTGCTCTGGTGATGCTGGAGGCCAGCTCGCTGCAGCGTGCAGGAGGTTGCAAGGGTGAAAGAGCTCCTGGTATCCTGTACATCATTTATTGATCATCTCAGAACAAGGAGGGGCCTTGATTTTGGCCGCTGATGAACTGCTGCATCCGTTTGGGCTGCCAGATTTACTGGAGAGTTAGAAACATGCCCGCTCGAGGAGCTGCTTCCCTACACCCGAGAGGTCCTGGCCTCTCATTGATTTCAGGAGCAGCTTCACAGGAGCATGTGCTGTGGCTTGTGTTTCTCCAAACACCAAGATCCAGCGGATAGCAACTGAAAAAGCTGGATCGTGGCAAGGGGAATAAAATGAAGAGAAAATGACAAGTGCAAATTTGTCCCTTGGCTCCAGCAGTTGCACTGTGTGTGTCAAAAATATGAAGGTGCCACCTGTTCCTGCAAGGGGCTGCAGCTCGGGCTGCCATCGCATGAGCAGCCATCACCTGGGGAATAGCTCTGGCTGCTGGGGTCCCTGCCTGCCCAGAGGCCCTCGGTCCTCCAGGCCTGTTTGAGACTCACTGGCTCTTTGGTCCGCCATTACATGCTCATTCGCTACACAACCCAACTTGCGTTTTGATCCAGAGGAACTGAGCACCATCTGTAATTATCTGTGCAGGACATCCTTTCCATGTTGGCCTTTTGGGGACCTTTGAATGGGAGGAATGATGACGGAGGCACTACACCAGATACGCATAACCAGCCTCTGCTGCAGGCACTCGGCGCTGGGCTTGGGCCGTGAGTTTCTTTATGTTCAGTTTGGGGGACCATGGTTTCACCTCCTCTGTACGTGCTGGATGCTGGGGCTGACTCTCATCATGGTGACGCATAGCATAAACTCACTCCTACAATAACAACAAATAAAAGTTACGTCTCATAGCTCTGAATTTTTGTCTAATGGCTGTTTTGTGTGGTTGATTAGAGAAAGCCAGATATATCTGGCTGCTGAACATCATTTGCTCTTTACCTTTGCTGGAGGAGGACTCAGGACTAGGGCTATAAACGCTTGCAGAGGGAACAGCAGATGAACAAAGCTAGGAGAAAAGACACAGCTTCACAGAAACCTTGTAAACCACTGAATGCAGTAAAAATCAATGCAGGAATTAAAAAGTGTCAGCTCAGAAAGCGGTAAAAAACACCATCTCTTCTTTGTCTAGCTTCCCTGACTAAGCTTGAAATAAAGAGATTTTCTTTTTTTTCCAGGAGGCATTTCAGAGTGCTCCTTTGTGGCTCACAAACTATAACACTTTGGAGAGAATATAATTCTGGGATAAAGCTTTTCTTCTGTGCTGTAGTGAGCTCCTAAGGGGATGCACCATGTAGCATCTTTCTGAGCCGTTCTAACACTCCTGAAGAAGGTTTTCCTAAGATCTACCCATGATTTAGCTGCTACCGTGGTGGGCTGTGGTGCAAACCTCTACCTCTCTCTGCAAAGTGATGTTCTGCAATAACCACCTGAGTGGATGTCGCAAGCAGCTGCCGAGAAGCTTTCATGGGCCCTGACATATGGAAGTACTGAGGTGGGAGTGTGCCTCACATACATACTTGCGAAGCATGTGCCACCAAGGCAAGTTTTACTTTACGTGAAAAAGTAACACAGCACTTACTTTGAGGGAGAAGGGGACAGGCAAAATGTCTTTCAGACTGCAAGGTTTGCTCAGCATCTCGGCTCCAGTGTCCAAGACAGGAGGTCTTACTGAAGGTGCAGTAACAGCGAGAGAGTTGAGGAGCATATTTCTCTTTCCCGAAAGATTTATGCAAAATGATGCACACAGCGCACGTGGCCCTAGGCTCCAGAGGCAGAAAACTCAACATGCAAAACTCTGCCATAACTCACCTCTTGAAAGCCAGCGGGCTGGATGCGAGAGCTCCCCTGCAATCTGGGAGACGATCTTAGAGAATAGGCTAAAGCTGGACTTTCAAAACCTTCTGAGTCCAGTCCAGTTAAAGAGACTTAAGGTCAGATATGAAGTAAGAAGTCATGGGGAGAAGCTGTAGGTGTGCTAATCAAAGTATGAGAATGAACTTACCTTCCTGAGCTGATATTTGGAAATGGAAGGTGAAGATCTGAGGCTGAAGCTCTCCCTGACCCCCATTTCTCCTCTGGCAGTCATTTGAAAGCTCACATAACTGCAAAGATGACTCAGACTTTTCAGAACAGAACTTTAAATTTAGATCCAAAGTCTGCAGAGCCTCCCAGGGTTGCTGTTCTCACCTGGACAGTGTAGCTTCACAAATCCCAACCCAACCCCAAGCCCACAGAGATCAGGTTTTTGACTAGCTGCTTTTCATGCTCCCTTCACTTCTACGGGGTATAATGTATTGATACGATGTTCTCACTTGCTGAGGCAGGAGATCCTGCAGATTTCATCAATTTAGCTGCCTGCTCAACTCCTTAGCACTTGCGTGGGCTCTGCTATGAGAGATCGATGATGAACTCCCATTGCTTCCAATAGGAGCAAGCTAGGAACAAAATAAAGCACAACAGTAGCCTTTTAAGCAAGCTTTTAGCCAGCTCCCCAAGGATGCAGCCAGACATGCTGTCTACACCAGATCAGCTTCAAAGCCGTTAGCTGAGCGTGCTCAGGGCAGCCACAAATAATCTGAGCTAATAAAAGAGCATCTTCCACAGCCAAGCTGCAAACTTCTGCCTACTCCCGACTATAAGGAGATTCTGGGGCTCTTCCAAGTGCGTCCTTCTGCTTTTGAGCATCAGGTAGGACTTTCAAGGAGCGATGCAGATCAAGCCTTGGATGTCCCATTCACTTTGCTCAGAAACTCTTGCAGAAACCGTCATGGTGCCTCTTGGAAAGCCATGGTCTTCTGTGCGAGAAGCCCAGCATAGACTGGAATCCAGTTCCAGCTCTGCTACTTGTGCTGAGCAAGGCACTTGATTTCTCTGCACCTCTGATTCCTTCCCTACCATTTGAATAACCTTGCTATTGAGTTGTTCAGGAATTGCTTCTTTGGATTTTCACTGTGCTCAGCACAAAGGGCTTTTGATCAAAGCCAGGGACTTGGGATGCTAGCTCACAACGACTGCATTAGAATAAAAAGGGTTTGTATACGATGAGATGACAGAGTGAACTGATCTGATAAAAGGCTCTTAAGTCATTAATTCAAGTCATGCAAGATTAAGAAACTTTTCAGCAATAACAGAAACTGTGTTAGGGCCTTAGCGATTTCAAAGCACTCTTTCTTAATTGGCTTCACAATATTGTTCCTTTTGGCTTTTTGTTGTAACAGAAGGATATTAGGAAGTTTATGCTTTCAAAGTCACCAGTGACTCCCAAACAAGCTTTTCAGGGCTGTGCTGTGTTTTCTTTACTTTGGTAATGGGAAAGCCTTCTAGGGACTCTCACATTCAGTCCATCTTTCTACCCCAGAAAAGGAGCAGCAGCTGATGTTTTAAGCTTTCACAGATCTTCTACCTGGCTAAAAACAAAGGGGATGGGCAAAGAGACTGAGCAACACTAGGGGCACGTTATCTGTATGAAGCCGCGATACCCACATGGATGAGGCTACCAGATCAAGTCCTCATTTTGATCCAGGGTGCTTGGTCAAGGTCCGCTTCCTCAGAGGACACAAGCCCAGAAGCGATGGTCTCCAAGAGAGGTTTGCCCTCCTCAGCCATCCCTGATGGATCTCTCAAAACGACTGGCTGCCAGCCTCCTACTGCAATGTATCTTTCCTTTGCACCAAAATCCATTACAAAACATCCTCTTAGCTTCTGGAAATACTAAGAGCCCTTTTATGTCAAGGAGTTAAATCTTGTTACTCAGCTGGCATTAATTTCCCTCTTTTAACAGCAAAGGTTTTGATCCCTTCCTCTTTGAGAAATTATGCACCAAAGCTAAATCATTCTTGTCTTCTCCTTCCAGGCAAGGAAGCAGAGCAAATTAAGAGTTGCAATGTTTTACTGGCTTGCTCATCTTAACTGTCTTGGTAGACGCTTGTTAAATTCTTACAGAGGATATTTTGTTCCCAGGGTGCAAGAATGCTTTTTGCACTCCAAAGAGATGTCACAGTGGGCTATGTGTTGGCTCTAAATAAAGACCTTATAGGTAGGAATCAAAACAAAGATTAGGGTGATGAGGCTCTGGACCTAACCAAGCCCATGGGTGGGTGGCCCATATCACTCAGCTCCAACACCCACACTTTGTTGGCCACCCTTTTTCCCCACCACCCCTAGTCTGGACTGCCTCTTAGCTTATCTGGTTTCTCCTCTTCACGGTTTCATGAAAAAACAGACTCCACTGACCGGTACGTTTAACTAAGTCATCCCTTTGGTCACACGAGCACAGGACTGCCAAAGATGCATTGCAAATGCTGGACTTGAAATTCCTTCCATGGTGATCATTCAATGAACAGGTCAGCTGGAGAAGGAAATAAAAATACACAAATGCTCCTTTCAGAAGGGTTAATGGTGGGTTGGAAACCACAGACTAAAGTCAATGTTTACCAAAGGCTGCAACAGATTTTTCAGTCGCTGCCAATTGTGAAACCCATGACAGATATCACCCTGCTCAGGGCTGAACCGCCCAAGGTGACTGGGAGAGCCCTGGGCAGCTGGCCAGCTGTGCCACACGTGCTGCTGCCCCGAAGGGAGATGGGGCTGCATGCTCTTGCAGCGATCTCCCCATCATCTCCCCACAATGGTGCTGGGAGACGATGAAGAGGTCTAGGAGAGCGTGGGCTGCCTTCTCCCAGCATGGAGCTGGGCTGGGGGCTGTGCCCAGCTGCCAACGGGTGTTGGGGCCTCAGGACCCACCAAGAGCCAGTCAGCACACCCTCCCAAAGCACGAACGTAGCAGACACGAGGCTCTGAGCACCAACATTTCGCTTTGTGGATTATTCCTACACAGGAGTGAGTTCAGCCAGGTTTGGACAAGACTTTATTTCAGTGAAAAGGGAACAGCACAGGGTACCCAGGCACTCAATGCTATCTCTGTGCGTGGTTCACTCCTCCTTTCCTTACAAAGCACCAAGCCTTTTCTTCTTCTAAAGCACTGATCATTTTGTGGTTTTCACATTTTTGATCTCCTGCAGCAGGTCAGACATTAGAGCAAGACTGACTAACAAGATCATGAAATCTTCAAAATCAATTTTGTTCTCCAGCTCTTCATCCAGGGCAGAAATTATTTCCTGGTATTTTAGTTTGTTTTCTTGGCCCTGTGGAGAATTTTAAACAACAAACAAAAACAGATTAAGCATGAAGTTTCTTTCTTATTGCATCATTAAAAAAAAAAAAAAAAGAAAAAGGGACACCTATGTAAAAATTCCTGTATTTTCTATCTTTCCATTCAGGTTTTTATATTTTATTCATATTTGTTTTTCTAAAGGTATCCCAAGAAACTCAAACAGAAATATTATTGCAATGAGACAGGAGAACAACCTGTCCCCAAAATTTCCACCTGAATCCAGAATATATCTTTTAAAAGATACCTAGCCAGGACTGAAAATCTGGCAGTGATTAATGTAGTTTGTGATGGCTGGGAAAAAATCTGCCAGAAGTTTTCAGCCACAAGTGCTGATACAGCTGTTTTTCACCATGCCTGACTGCCACCAACACACTGGGTGGGTGATGGATGGAGGTACTTTCTGATCCCTTTCTCCCAGTGGCCCCACCAGTGACCACAGTGCGTGCAGCTCTGCGGCACGGGGCTGGCTCTCCTGATGCTGGGTCAGTGCTCTGGCAAAATACCAAACGCCTCACAAAATGCAGTGGGTTTCTTCTCTCCAGAAGTGCCACCTTTTGTCATCATCTGAGCGTTTTTTTTTTTGTGTGGTTGGGTTTTTTTTGCAGTTGCCCTACTTTTTTAACAAAAATGCAAGCAGGCACGTCAACAGCGGTTTATTGCTGTCCCCTCTCCTTTAGCCCTCTGTTAGCCACAGGCTCAACATAAAGCAACCAATTCCCTGAAGATGTTTGTACCAAATCCCTAAAGTCTCACTTGGGATTACCCTGCTGACTGGTGACTGCCCAGCCACAGGTGCCATTCCTGCACCCAAATTGCCCAGTCAGTGCCGGCCCAGCGTCACCGCTCACCCAAACCCCCTCACCTGTATGAAACCCCCAAACTGGGTTTGCAGCAGGCTTTTGGTTTCAGCTTTGCTGAGCTTGCCCTCGGGGTCAGCAGCGTTGTTATACACCAAAGCTGTGGTGGCAAAAGCTTTTTCAAGGTCTGAGCCCTTTCCTAGAGCTAGAGGAGTGGAAAAAAAAAAAAAGTTATCAGCCTATCAGAAAAAGTGGCATTTGAGATATAATTGAAAGGAAACTGTCAGAACCATCCTGAGTGGGTGGAAATCTGTGTAGTTTCATTAAAGTTAATGAGACTGAAACTGTTTATACCCACAGAGGACCTGGACCAGATTTTATTTGGAGTGGGCCAGCAACATGCCTCACCTCCCATGGAGCACACCCTGAAAGGGAGCTTTCGATCGGAGCTGGGGCAGTAACACAGGGTGATGCGCGAGACCCATCTGGTCGAACCCCACCCTGGGCATCCAGCAAGGACCTGCCATGCCATGGGGACAGGCCATGCTGGCCATCTCCCGGGTGTGCTTGGACTCCCAGGAGCCTGTATGAGGTAAAACGTGGCCCATTTGGGAAGCCTGACTGAACAGAAATGCCCATGTCTGAGCATCAGCGCTGCACTTCAGCATTATGGTATATTTGGGATTTCGGCTGGATTCATTCCCCCCACTCCTAAAGACTGCTCACAGCCCTCAGTTAGCATCAGGTACCACAGGTGATTCGGGTCGTGATTTTTAAGGGAAAAAGAAGCAGAGGAGGAGATGCAGATCGATATGGGAGCGCTTTGCACAGGGACCCACACGACCCTCTCGTCTTGCACTGGCCGAGTTACTGCACTCAAGCTGGACAACCTGGACCCCCAAGGGGCAAGGAATGGGTGCCCTTACCTTTGACTGAGGCCAGCTGCTTGGCTATGGGTATGCTGGTAGTGAGAGAGAAGAGAGGCACCGTTATCACCTGTGAACTCTGTGTGTATGTACAGTTTCTCCACGAGTGAGCTTGCTCACTTCTGTTTCATTTAATTCCCTAGAAACTCAGGGCTTCCCTAGGCAGGCTGGCTTTCCTTCGCAGCGGAAAGGGAAATGGCCTTTACAAGCAGCACGCAACATCGCACAGCTCCTAATTCCTCACCTAAGCCAGCAGCCTGGAGTTATTAAAGGTGCTTAGTAAATAATTTTAAGAGCGGGGCATTGCAACATCCTTCAAGTCATTTCTTCAGAACATGAAAGAGCTCCAGGAAGTTTCTCAGTTTTAAGCCCATCCCCAGGGAAGTGCAGAGGGTTCTGCCATGCCCCACTCACCAGTGCTCCCAGTTTGGAGCAAACACAGAGCTTTTACTCCCGGGAGAGTCACTTCCCTGCTTTCTATTAAAACTCAGCTTGCTTTTACTGAAGTGCTGGAAACTAATTACACAGCAGCCAATAAACAGCTGGAGAGATTGCTTGTGGTAGAGACAAATACATCTAGATAATGAATTTCAAGACAAATGACAGATCACTAGAGATGCGAAGAGCCAAGTGATGACTTACTGCTTGGGCATGCCTGCTGCGGCCAAAGGGGTTTTCTTGGTGGAAGCAGGAGCTGGCTGGTTGACCGAGTACTGCTTCGTGCTGGGAACGCTTGCTCTGCAGCCACACATCTCGAGGCCGGGGTGTTTGTGATCTCTAAGCAACTCGAGTAATAGCAAACAGGTGAATTCAAGCTCTGCCCTGTGCAAGCAGCCTGCTTGCAGCCGTGCCCTATCAATAATGTAAATGCTACCTGGCTAAATAAACTGGTCTAAAGCGGCCCCTGTAAGGCAGTGTGGATGGGTTGGTAAGTAGCATGGTTGTTTATTTTATGTGAGAATTTGATAAAAACAAAACAAACTTGTGGAGCCTGAATCCTCTTAGATCTGTAGGAATGTAACTTTGCATCAGGAATAGCTAAGACACTGAACCCATTCATCTATACACATTATAATTTTAATGGGAAATCTTTCTAGTGTGGGCTAATGTAACTTGCCCCAAGTTACAAAGTGAGTTGTTCTTATAGACGGAGACAGAAACCAATCGTTTGCCAAATCCTGACCCAGCATTTATCCCGGCTGAGCACGCTCCTGCTCTAATATTTATTCCCTCAGCGCAGAGCAATGAGGAGAGCTGCAGCAGCCAGCACGGAGCCTCTGCCTCGGTTTCTGCCCGAACGGATGCTGCCTGCTTCCGAAAGCAGCACAGAGCCATATGGTAAGCAGTCGCACGGTAGAGGAGCTGGAAGGGCTCCGGTGAACTTTGTTATTTATTGGCATGGATATCGCTATTAGAAAACACACAGCTTGTCAGGCTGCCTGTCTCAGCGCACGGTCTCCTTTCTGCGGATCCTCTGCCTAGAGGTGTCTGGGCAGGATAGCTTCCACATAAAAGACCAAGCGGCTGTTTTAATCCCAGGGTGGTCTGCTAATAGGCAGTGACTTCAACTACCTCGTCCAGCTCATCGTTCCTGGTGAAAGCATGCAATGCTGATGTTAAAACAACCCAAGATAAGACTTTATGTAACAGGACATGCAAAGGAGACTGCAACAGATGGCCTAGAGAATTAAAATGTTTTCCTCATTTAGTAGAAGCTAAATTACTGAAGGCTAATGAATAAGGATGTTCACCACCTTACTGTTCCTGGATTTTAATTATCTTAAAAAGCATGGGAAAAGAGAACCTTTAATTTTCCATCTAAGAGTGTCATTACTCAAACAATTCAGAGCCTTTTTCTGAGGGGTTCAAGCTGTCTTAGATCTCTAGTGCATTCTTTAGGACTGACTTATGAATAAAACAGAGCCTGTAATTGCAATGACGCAGCCAAAACACATATAATCAATGCTCATTATCCCATCAATTAACACACTAAAATTAAACAAGAATTCAGGCTTAGTAATCTGCCATCAGCTAAAAAAAAAAAAGTCTTGATATCATGTTGAAGTGATAATTCCCTTTCACATCTGTTGAACCGTACAACGAGGCATGAAAACCCTTACATCCCAGTTAATCCGCAGAATGGTAATGTTTGGTCTTAGCATCCAAGGTAAAAAGGAGAGTGAGAAGCAGGCTCCGTTGCATGTTTATCAGCTATGGGCAGCGCTGTGAGCTGGCTGGCAGAGCCACCCCGCTGCGTTTTGGGCTCTTTCCACCACAGATCAGATTTCAGCTCACGGGTTTTTTCATCTAACCGACTTCTGAGAGCTGGAGCTCTGGAACAGGTGATTTGCTTTGCTGGGGTGTTAACAAGTTCAAGCGAGCCTGGGGTGCATTACCCCTCTAGGATCTACTAATTAGCACGTGCAGGAGCGTTAGTGCCTGACAGATAAAGGGTGGCATGGGGACAGCCCTTGCCTTTGCAGATGATCATCTTTGAAGACGGCAAGATTTTGGCTGTGTGTGTTGCTCGAGTATTCTGGTCAGCAAGGTGCGCAGGGAGCCAGGCCATCTGCTCTGTATCTATTTTGATACACGCTATTTACGTTTGAAATATCCAGGTGCTTTTATCGGTCAATTTTTAGCATGTTTCACACGTTAGCAATATTGTCTGCACAAAATATGCAACCTGACACTTGAAACTGCAAAATCTTTACAGGCAGTTCACTTAAAATAACTGCCACTGCAAAAAGCCGCAGTCTCCGCTTCACTTCTGGTATTTTCCCAGTGTGTTCCCGTCCTTTTTAAAGTACTTGCTGCAATTCAGAAAGACTTATGTTGCGAAACGTTTGCGTGCGACAGAGCCCCGGCTCCCTTAGCGATGGCTCTCGGCTGGGGCAGGTGTGGGCATGCCCATGCAGGACAGAGGCACCAGGCGATCCCGAAACCAGGAGGTGCACACACACCATTAGCCACCCAGACTCCATTTCCTCAGCCAATCCTTCAGCACCTGCAGAAGCGCTGCTAACTTGCACCCAGCAAAGTCATATCTTGATTTCTTTGTGATCAGAATTTTGATCTTACATGATACTTGTATTTTTTTTTTCCAAAGAGCCAAGACTGAGAAGCCCCCTGCTCCATCTTAGCCCAAAGTAGGACTGGCTGCCACAGCCTAACACTAACGTCCTTCTTGCTCCATCTCTTTGAAATCAATTACCTAAGGTGGGAAAAGCCAGCAGAAGCAGCAGGTCTAACGTGCTCCCTGCGGTTGATCTCTCAACACTGGCCACAACCCGTGGTGCTCAGCCCTGCCGGGGAAGGGCCTTCTCCTCCTCTTCCGCACGGCAGCACGCAAAGAGGAGACCCAACCCAGCGCAGGTTAATGGGGGATTTAAGCAGCTCAAGGGATTAACAGCTGTGCTGCAGGCTGCTTTGCACAGAGGTCAGTTAGCTAAGGGCCACCGCACGCCTCTGGTCGCGGGGCCAGACTGGCTCCTGCTCACTGACAGCTGCTTTACCCGTGCTAACACGCTGCTAAGCATCCTGAAACCTGAACCTCTGCCAGGAGGCAGGGAAAGCGGAGGATAAATAAAATCACACAGCGAGTTTTCTACTCATTTGTTTCTCCATCCCCATGCCTTTTGGGGTGCACGCTGCTGCTTCCATCCATGCTGGGATGGCACGAGTGATGTTCTGTGTGTCTCGGGAACATTTGCCTCGTGGCCATCACCATTGAAAAAAAAAAAAAATCTCTTCGTGATCAATTTGATTTCACTCAGGGGTGAAGTCTGCACTGGTATTTACCTGCGTCAGTCAGGCTGGGTGCAGTTTGCTGCCCGGTGCCTGGTGATGAAGCTGTGACCAGCGCTCCTCTGCGCAATTGCAGAACGCTGCCAAGCAGGGCACGCTCCGGCCTGGGCAGGGGTCGGGGTGACCAGGAGACCCCGGCTGGGAGGCACGGACAGGTCAGCCCATCTGCGCTACTGCACACGCAGGAGATAGCTCGGCCTGGAATTTAGCTCTGGGGTCACAAATTATTAAAATATTGATGAATCCCTTTGCTGAGACAGAGCAGGTAAAACATCATTTAACAAAAGCTATTAGAGCTCATCTGTCTGCGGGGAAACGTTTGTCATCTCACATCCAGGCATTTTTCAGACGTGGTACAGCACTTTGGCCAAATTATGATCATGCCTCATACAGGGAGCAGAGC